>NC_084466.1:117641650-118891650 GCF_027409185.1 Cynocephalus volans
CCAAACCTAAAGTTAGCAGACGGAAAGAAATCATTAAGATCAGAGCAGAACTAAATGAAATTGAAAACCAAAAAACAATTCAAAAGATCAATGAATCAAAAAGTTGGTTTTTTGAAAAGATAAATAAAATTGACAAACCATTAGCATGGCTAACAAAAAAAAGAGAGAAGACTCAAATAACCAAAATTAGAAATGAAAAAGGCGATATTACAACTGATTCATCTAAAATACAAGGAATCATTCGAGACTACTATAAACAACTAGACACCAACAAATTTGAAAATCTGGAGGAAATGGATAAATTCCTGGACACATACACAAGCTCCCAAAACTGAACCATGAAGACGTAGAAAATTTGAACAGACCAATAACAATAAAGGAGATTGAAGCTGTTATCAGAAGGCTCCCAACAAAGAAAAGCCCAGGACCAGATGGATTCACAGCAGAATTTTACCAAACATTCAAAGAGGAATTGACACCAATTCTTTACAAACTATTCCAAAAGATTGAAACAGACACAAATCTCCCAAACTCATTCTATGAAGCAAACATCATCCTGATACCAAAACCAGGTAAAGATATAACCAAAAAGGAAAACTACAGGCCGATATCCTTGATGAATATAGATGCAAAAATCCTCACTAAAATACTAGCAAACAGAATACAGCAGCACATACGAAAAATTATTCATCACGATCAAGTGGGATTCATCCCAGGGATGCAAGGTTGGTTCAACATACGCAAATCAATAAATGTGATACACCATATTAATAAACTCAAACACAAGGACCATATGATCATCTCTATAGATGCTGAAAAAGCATTTGATAAAGTTCAGCACTCATTCATGAAAAAGACCCTCTATAAGTTAGGTATAGAGGGAAAGTATCTCAACATAATCAAAGCCATATATGCCAAACCCACAGCCAATATCATCCTGAATGGGGAAAAGCTGAAAGCTTTTCCTTTAAGAACAGGAACTAGACAAGGATGCCCACTCTCACCACTCCTATTCAACATAGTGTTGGAAGTACTAGCCAGAGCAATCAGAGAAGAGAAGGCAATAAAGGGCATTCAGATTGGAAAAGATGAAGTCAAACTGTCCCTGTTTGCAGATGACATGATCCTATATATCGAACAGCCTAAAACCTCTACAAAAAAACTGCTGGAATTGATAAATGATTTCAGCACAGTAGCAGGATACAAAATCAACACACAAAAATCAGTAGCATTTCTTTTCTCCAATAGTGAACATGCAGAAAGAGAAATCAAGAAAGCCTGCCCATTTACAATAGCCACCAAAAAAATAAAATACTTAGGAATTGAGTTAACCAAGGAGGTGAAAAATCTCTATAATGAGAACTACAAACCACTGCTGAGAGAAATTAGAGAGCATACAAGAAGATGGAAAGATATCCCATGCTCTTGGATTGGAAGAATCAACATAGTGAAAATGTCCGTACTACCCAAAGTGATATACAAATTCAATGCAATCCCCATCAAAATTCCAAAGACATTTTTCTCAGAAATGGAAAAAACTATCCAGACATTTATATGGAACAATAAAAGACTACGCATAGCCAAAGCAATGCTGAGCAAAATAAATAAAGCTGGAGGCATAACACTACCTGACTTTAAGCTATACTACAAAGCTATAATAACCAAAACAGTATGGTACTGGCATAAAAACAGACACACTGACCAATGGAATAGAATAGAGAATCCAGAAATCAACCCACACACTTACTGTCAGCTGATCTTTGACAAAGGCACCAAGCCTATTCAGTGGCGAAGGGACTGCCTCTTCAGCAAATGGTGCTGGGACAACTGGATATCCATATGCAGGAGAATGAAACTAGATCCATACCTCTCGCCGTATACTAAAATCAACTCAAAATGGATTAAGGATTTAAATATACACCCTGAAACAATAAAACTTCTTAAAGAAAACATAGGAGAAACACTTCAGGAAATAGGACTGGGCACAGACTTCATGAATACGACCCCAAAAGCACGGGCAACCAAAGGAAAAATAAACAAATGGGATTATATCAAACTAAAAAGCTTCTGCACAGCAAAAGAAACAATTAAAAGAGTTAAAAGACAACCAACAGAGTGGGAGAAAATATTTGCAAAATATATATCTGACAAAGGATTAATATCCAGAATATATAAGGAACTCAAACAACTGTACAAGAAGAAAACAAGCAACCCAATTAAAAAATGGGCAAAAGAGCTAAGTAGGCATTTCTCTAAGGAAGATATCCAAATGGCCAACAGACATATGAAAAAATGCTCAGCATCACTCAGCATCCGGGAAATGCAAATCAAAACCACATTTAGATACCATCTAACCCCAGTTAGGATGGCTAAAATCCAAAAGACTCTGAACGATAAATGCTGGCGAGGCTGTGGAGAAAAAGGAACTCTCATACGTTGTTGGTGGGACTGCAAAATGGTGCAGCCTCTATGGAAAATGGTATGGAGGTTCCTCAAACAATTGCAGATAGATCTACCATACAACCCAGCTATCCCACTGTTGGGAATATACCCAGAGGAATGGAAATCATCAAGTCGAAGGTATACCTGTTTCCCAATGTTTATCGCAGCACTCTTTACAATAGCCAAGAGTTGGAACCAGCCCAAATGCCCATCATCGGATGAGTGGATACGGAAAATGTGGTACATCTACACAATGGAATACTACTCAGCTATAAAAACGAATGAAATACTGCCATTTGCAACAACATGGATGGACCTTGAGAGAATTATATTAAGTGAAACAAGTCAGGCACAGAAAGAGAAATACCACATGTTCTCCCTTATTGGTGGGAGCTAAAAATTAATATATAAATTCACACACACACACACACACACACACACACACACACACACACACAAAAAAAAAAAAAAACCGGGGGGGGGGGGAGAAGATATAACAACCACAATTATTTGAAGTTGATACGACAAGCAACAGAAAGGACATTGTTGGGGGGGAGGGGGGGAGGGAGAAGGGAGGGAGGTTTTGGTGATGGGGAGCAATAATCAGCCACAATGTATATCGACAAAATAAAATTAAAAAAAAATAAAGTGGAGAAAGGGCCACTGTGAAAAGGGAAATGGGGACAAGGACTACTACTGCCAGTTGACTATACTGGTTCTCAGGTAGATCAGATTTAGGAGAGAGTGTAAGTGGAAGTTAAAAGATCTGGAATTGATTCCCTTAAAATGAAGTGCCTCAGTTCTCCAATTCAAAGACCACTAGTCTGATACTTATACTCAGAAGGGGAATTACTGGTGTTGGAGTCTAATAAGCTGTGTGAGTGTTTCACTAAAGCCACATCACTGAGGACATTGCCATGCCTCTGAAGGACCCAGGAACAGTGCCTCTTAAGGTCTTTATATGTGAGTCATAGGAGACTTCTAACTTGGGGAAAATCTCATGATCACTTTATTTCAATATCTGGTGACCAATGAATAATAACCCACCAGAGTTCTATGAAATGTTTAATTTCTTTCTATAATTTGGCATATGACAACCTCTAGAAGTATTTTCAGTCATGACTTCTACATTTCTTTCTTAAAGGGCGTTCTTAGTTTACATCAACCAATATGGTACAAAGACAGCACTATAATTTGTTTATATTCTGTGCCCTGAAGCACAAATGCCTTCAAGACCTTCTTTACCCTCTGTAAATTGCAAAATAAACAGATGTCTAGTGGAGAAGCATATTAGAAATGTTTTGTTCAGTTTGGGAGAACTGGGGGTCAGAATTGCTTGACTTAGCTTATGATAACAAACCTAAGCAAAGTAAGCTACCGTGGTTTGCAGGTTTCTGGATGTAGTTGAAAAGGACAGTATATTTCAAAAACAGAAAAATGGCCATTCTCAAACAGGGCCCAGTTTAATTTTACTTTAAAGACTGAGAAGATTTAATGTGCCAAATTCCATTCATAAGGAGAAGTTGACTAGTTAATAGGACAGATTCCTCAACATTGTAAAATAAACAAGATCTGAAATGCAGACAATCCTATTTCACAATTAGCAAGTCCACAAGAGCACATTAATAATAAGGCACATCTTAATTAAGGTCTCCCTCCTACTTGCTTCAACAGGTGATATAGGAAGAAGGTGGTCCCATGAGCTCTAGACGCCAATGGCCTGGGTCTGCACTCTGAGAGACAGTCGAGACAAAGGTATTGTGTCCAGAAAAGAAATTTCAGGTAAGACTTATGGCTCAGAACTACATAAATGAAGCGGGTTTTTTCCTCTGAACATGAACTGTTTCTATTCACTAGCTTTCTCCCATTCTTCCTATTTCATGAAATTTATGTTAAGGTTTAGAAATATTCCCAAATTAATTTTCAAGTACCATGACCTTTGTTTGGAGACTTCCTTTTCCTCTAGGGTTTTTTGCAGTGTAAAACCTGTACATCATTTAGAAAATGCAACATATTTAGTACAATTAAGTAGCCAAAATCCAGAAAAGAGATCTGTTCTTCTATTGTGTTTAGAAAAGATAAAATTTCCCTTCTAGGCTAGTTTTGACAACATTAGGTCTTCTTTTTTTGGTGGGGGGTGGGCGGCTGGCTGGTACCATTTGAGGATCCGAACCCTTGACCTTGGTGTTATAAGGCTGCACTCTAACCAACACTGGGTTTTTCTACAGTATTCTTTCTAACGTTCCTATAAGACAGAAAAACCTAAATCATAATAGGAGTACTCTTAAACTTATTCTGTTAATCCTAAAACATGTTTGAATAATAAACTTATAACTGGCAGGATCTAGAAATGCTTTATTTTATTATTTAGTGTAATCATGGAATTAAACAGTGGTCTATCATTGGGTACCAAGGTTAGGGTCAAAAAACTTAGATATAAATTAAACATACTACATTCATGTGGTAGAAAAATCAAAAAACAAAATAATAGCATCACATATGATATGAATTGTGACCCTTGGAGTTGTGTAACTTGGCAGTCCTGTATATTTCACCTTCCCACCTGTTTTTCAGCCTTATCAGTTTCTTATATATTAATAAGGGAATCTTGAAATATAAAGGTGAGGAGGATGAAGATGGGGATAGGAGGAAAGAGAATGGCAAAAAGAGGGCAGGAGATAAGAATGTAAGGATGGATGAAAGAGGGGAAAGACTGAGTCCTTATATGAAGGATTAGTAACTTTTTCCTAGCACCCTTTTGCAATTGTCCTTTGTGTGTGCATGAATATTTGTGTATGAATAGAAGAGGAAGAAATGGGAAGAGTAAAGGAGGAACAAAGACATTTATCTGAGGAACCTTAGTGGTGAGCTACCAGGAATTTTTAAGCATGTGCATGTATTGCTTGAATAAACTTCTTTGTATTGCTTTTTCTTCTCATATCACTTTTATCTAGTCTCAACGAAGTATATTCTAGTATTTTGAGGTTTAGGTTTTAGGAGAAAATTAAAATCTAATAGGTATAAATATTTGTGGAAGAAAGGGAAGCAAGGATGCAGTCTTCTACCACTTTATACCAGCCACAAGCTAACCTTCCTCCAGCACAAACTGGCCTGATGAAATCCAGAATTAAACTTTCTCTCTGCACTGACCTGCCTCAGAGTACAAGCAGGCCCGTTAAGTGATTTATGAATGGGCTACCTTTAACGCTGCCTGGCAGAATTTTCATTGACTCCAACTCTTCAGCAGGTGGCAGTGTTTCCCTTGTTCCTGGTGGGTTTTAGCGTTTCCTTCCTTTCAGTGAACACAGTCCTCAGTCTCTTTTCCTTTTTCAACACACATATGATGGCTGCCTCCTTTATATCCTTGTTTGAAAGACACTCTCCCAATGATATTAGGAACTAAGAAGGAGGAATAATTTTCAGCATGAGGCAATTCATGTTTTCATGCTTGATCCTTAAGGCGCTAATTCTCATGGGCTAATTTCAGGATACTTAAGGGCAGAGAGTGAGCGTCGTAATCATATTGTTCACTTATCCTTGTCTTACCCTATTCCAAACTCTATTTTTATCTTAGGCAGTCTCTTTGTTCCCTTCATTCGCTCCTGTCCAAGGCTTGAAAATGTCATTTAAAGCCATCTCTAGTTAAATTTCTTTCTAATTAACTTGTTTAGGTTCTATAAAAGCTAGACGTTCTTTCCATCTTTATTTACTGATCAGATATTGGGAAATTTCCCAAGCTCCAGTTAAATATCCCTCACTGAAGAGCTATGTAATCTGGGCCTGTAAACCCTTTGGGTCTCAGTTTCTTCATTTGTAAAATGGTATTGGTAAACTAGGGGATCTTTGAGGTTTCTTCTAGCTCTTATACTCTTGGATTATAAAGTAGTCTGTCACTGCCTTGAATGGAAGAAGGTGGTGGTACTGTGGTATCATATGATTAATTCTGGAGGAAATTTTCTTTGAGCAGCAAAAGTCATTAAATAGTATAAAGACTGAATCTAGTCGAGACAGTTGATCTAGGGAAGGGCGGGTACTCAGGATAAGATACAGGCTGTCTACTACACAGCATCTCTACTAGACGTGGCAGATGTTGCCATGTACTTCTATGGTGCAGCAGACACCAAACACCTGTTTAGTCTTAAATGATGGAAATTCTTTAGTGTGCTCTTTTATTTAAAAATGAAATTAGAGTTAAGCTCCCTTCCTGATTATTTGATATTCTTTTGATAATAGACATCTATTTTTAGTATTAATTATATTGGATGAAATCACTTTTTTACCTTATAACAATAATAAATGATCATTGTAAAGAAACTTTAAAGCTGGGCTGGCTGGTTAATTCAGTTGGTTAAAGTAAGGTGTTGATAACACCAAGGTCCAGGGTTCCTGTACCAGCTAGCCACCAAAAGCAAACAAACAAACAAATAAAACCTTTAAACCATACAGAAAGCAATAAATGAAAAGAGAAATTCCTTTCTCTTTGAAGCATTCTGTCCCCATCCTGCTCTCAGAGATAACCAGTGTTATCTTCTTGTTTATTCTTCCAGATATTTGCTATGTATTTATGCAAACACATGTATCTATCTATATATATATATATGCACATGCATATATAATCACTTGTTTTATTTTATTAAATTTTAATAAAACTTTTGGGAAAATATATTAGTCCTAGAGTAGAATTATGCATGTAAAATGGATGAATAAGCAAATTAAGAAATTACAAGATTAAGGAGCAAAATAGAAAACAACGTAAAACATTCAGTTGCTAACCAAATTGTCAACTGATAGTGAGGATATTTTAGGCAAAACTTACCTAAGAGAAGGGCCATGGAAAATTGTTTGCTTTGGGGAGTCATTTATAGGGGAGAGGGCTAGAGTCATTGTGTAGATGACCACCAACAATTACTCTATGCCTCTATATGCATGTCACCCTCCCACCAAAAGCTGTAGTCTATTTCGTCTCCTTTGAATCTTGACCCTTTTACTTGCTTTGGCTAACAGAATGAGGGGAAAATGATGCTATTACAGTTCTGGAGCTAGGCCTGGCAACTTTAGTTTTTGTTCTGTGGGAAGATAACCACAATGTAAAGAAGTCTGACTACCTTGCTGAAGAGAGAGGCCTTATGGAGGGAGTGTGCCTCTGGAGGGTAAGGGGGCTATGGACATAGATAGGTCTAGCCAGCCCCTAGCTATTCCAGCCACTTTAGCTGGGCACTAGACATGTGATAGAAGCTGTCTTGGATCCTCTAGCCCAAGTCACCACTTGCCCTGTTCATATTGCAGAGGGTGAGCAAGTAAATAGTTGTCACTGTTTTAAGCTACTATATTTTGGGGCAGCATGCTATGCAGAATACATAACAGAAATTGGTGTCAGAAAGTTGGGTGCTGGCATAATAAAAATCTTGTGGCATTGGCTTTGAGACCAGGCATTGGGTAGATGTTGTAAAGGTGATGAGGGAACTATAAAAAAAAAAAAAGTTTGGGCCAGCCTGTGGCTCACTTGGGAGAGTGTGGTGCTGACAACACCAAGTCAAGGGTTAAGATTACCTTACCAGTCATCTTATAAAAGAAAAAAAAAAGTTTAAGGGCCAGCCCATGGCTCACTTGGGAGAGTGTGGTGCTGATAACACCAAGGCCAAGGGTTTGGATCCTTATATAGGGATGGCCGGTTTGCTCACTTGGGAGAGGGTGGTGCTCACAACACCAAGTCAAGGGTTAAGATCCCCTTACCAGTCATTTGAAAAAAAAAAAAGTTTAATATGGTTTAAAAAATTTTATTTCAGGGCCGAGCCCGTGGTGCACTCAGGAGAGTGCGGCGCTGGGAGCGCAGCGACGCTCTCTCCGCAGGTTCGAATCCTATATAGGAATGGCCGGTGCACTCACTGGCTGAGTGCCGGTCAAGAAAAAGACAAAAAAAAAAAAAAAAAAAAAAATTTTATCTCAAAACAATTTTAGACTTACAGAAAAGTTGCAAAAATGGTACAGAGTTCAGGCATATCCTTTATTCAGCAGGGCTAATTTTAATAACTTATTAATAGCCATAGAACAATTATCAAAATCAGGAAATTAACATAAGGTACAGACCTTATGTGAAATTCACCAGTTTTTCCAGTAGTGTTCTTTTTCTGTTCAAGATTCCACATTTGCACTTAGTTGATATATCTCCTTAGTCTGGAGGGCAGACTCTTAATGGAGGCTATAAGAGTACTGAGGAAATCACTATTGGAGGTTGGAGAAATGGAGTTATGTAGTGGCAAAATATTTGGTAAAACTTGTGTGCAGTAATACATAGAAGATAGAAAATGTACCTAATGAACTTGTGGATCTGGCAAAGGAGATTTTCAGGCTGAATGTTCAGTGTCAGTTGGCTTCTTTTAGTGATGTATGGTCGTATCACAAGAGAGAGATGTGCTAAAAAAGGAACTATTCAGTTTTCAAGCAGAATGTAGAAGAAATATAAAGGGCCTGGGAGAGTTTCTTTAGTCAGCAAGTGTCACAATGTAAGAAACGGCCCCAGGGCTTGCCTGTAAAATGTGGCCTCAAGATAAAGATCCAACCAAGACTCTGTGATAAGACCTCAAAAAGATTTAAGATATTGCTTCTCCTCTAAAAAACAGGGCTTCTAAGAATCTTCAGGACTGTCCCACAGCAGCCACCTTGACAAGCCCTAAGTAGAGAGAGCTTTGTTTTTGAAAGAATTATAGATGTTACTTTGTGGGCAAGGAGTGTACCCCAATAAGAATCATAGAAAACTCACAAAATTTTAAAGAGAATTCTGTAGACAAAACTGCCACTAGGCTGAACTAAAGAAGAAAGAGACAGTTCAAAATGAAAAAAAGGCTGGCCAGTTAGCTTAGTTGGTAAGAGCACAGTGTTATAACACCAAGGTCAAGGGTTCGGATCCCAGATTCCCTTACTGGCCAGCTTCCAAACAAACAAACAACAAACAAAAACAAAACAAGGGCAGGAAGCAGGCTGAGAGAGCTATTCAACTATAGAGGGAAGGCAGTTTCTTTGGAAAAGGAAGATTGATTCAGAGGTCCTAACCTGGACCCCAGAGGATGGAGCCAAGAGCTACTGAGAACAATATGGATTAGGAAACTACTCCCAGGAAAAAGAACCAGGCCTTAATGGAGAACTCGTTCCTCAGAGGCAAGGTGACAGTGCATAGCTGATTTCAGAACTGCTACAGACTAACAACTGCTATGTGCCTTCCATTTCCCTCTTTTGGACAGGAGTGTCTATTGTAGTCATCCTATCCCTGTTTCAGCAATATATGTTATATATGTAACTCTCCTTTTTAGTTCACAGGTCTCCATGTGAAGAGGTGCAGCATCAGAAATGCCTCAGCCACATCTAGGCCTAGTTCATATTACTAGATCCTGTACTTTAGAACCAATGCTGTACAGAATGATAATTTGGGGGGAGGGGAGTGATTATATTTTTTATGTCTGTGTGTGCGCATGTGTGTATGTGTGCGTGTGCACATGCACATGCGTATATTATTGTAGCCACAGGATGGATCATGGAAAAGTGTTTCCAAATATGGCTGCCAACAATTCCTCCTATCTCAGCCACTATTGTCATCAGGAAGTGGAGTATCTTTCCCCTCCCTTTGAATCTAGGCTGGTCTTGTGACTTGCTTCAGCAATGCAACAGAAGTGACATTCTGGGGCTTTTGAACCCCAGGCTTTAAGAGGCCGTGGAGCTCTGCTTTCTCCCTCTTGGGATCCGGCCACTGTGTAAAGAAGCTTAGTTTGGACCACTGAATGATGAGCAACCACAGAAAGAGTGGGAGGCCCCTAACCATTCCACCTACTCCAGCTGAGGTGCCAGACATGTGATTGAAGCCATCTTGGAATTCCAGACCCAGTCGAACTCACAGCTTAATAAAGCACATGTCTGATCCTAGCTGACAACATGGGGGAGCAGAAGTGATCAGCTATGCCTTTTCCAAATTGCAGAATTGTTAGAAAATAAAAGGTGGCTGTTGTTTTATGTCTCTAAGTTTTAAGATGATTTATTATGAAGCAATAGATAATTGAAATAGTTACCAGATGTCAGGGTATTTTTTTTTTTTTTTTTTATAAAAAGATGACTGGTAAGGGGATCCTAACTTGACTTGATATTGTCAGTTGTCAGCACCATGCTCTCCCAAGTGAGCCAACTGGCCATCCCTATATAGGGATCCAAACCTGTGGCCTTAGTGTTATCAGCACCACACTCTCCCAAGTGAGCCACAGGCCAGCCCTAGACGTCAGGGTATTTTTTTTATCACTTTAATTTTACCCTGTGGGCTGTGAAGATGTTGCAATAGTGTCAACCAAAGTCTTGAAGTTTTCAAGGCAGACTAAATTTCATAAAAATGGACTGTATATGCCATAGTCATTACTCTGTCCACAGAGCTCAGCATGGTACTGGCACATACCAGACTCCCAAGCATTAACTGATTGAATCATTAAATGAAAGAATGTTGGTAAGACCTTTCTATCATCAAGAAGACAGACAAAAAAGATACTCTGAACAGACTTTGCCCCATGCATTTTCTCTTTCAAAAAGGTGCTCTTTGTTTATAGAAGAAGTGATGCCTCAGAGGCCAGAAGGATGTTCTAAAGGGAAAGAATTGTAGGAGTGAGGCAGTGATCAACCGTGACTCCTTCTCAATGTCCCACCTGTACTTAGACAAATGCAGGCTACTCTGTGAAGCCCCAATACCCACTCGTCCATCAAAATAACGTTTTTCTACTATTGGAATTGCTAAAAAGAAAAATGTGTGTTCTATAGGGCCAAAGTTAGAGTTAGTATTAAGGGGGTCAAAGTAGAATGCCCAATAGCCAATGTAACTTGGAGACTAACACAGTCAAAGCTGTCTTGTTATGTTAGGTCTTTTTTTTTATCACTCCTTGGGTCCAAGTCACAATTTCTAAATGCCACTTGGACACAGTGGGTGCCTGGTCTGCTCTGTGGTTCCACCAGGAGCACCCAAACAAACTCTTATTGCTCTGAGAGTGAAGATTTCATACAGTACACCTCTCTATTGAGATGTGAAAGGTGACTCTAAAATAGCTTCAGGGCAGATTTAGGAGATGGAAAGCATATAGACAATAATGGAAAATTCTCTTTCAGGATATAGTTACTTGCATGACCCATAACAGTGACTTTTGGAGAATGTCTTGGGAAAACTATCTTTATTTAAAGAACAACAATATTTGTTATTAGAATAAATGAAATAAGGGAAAAGCCTTCAGACCCTTGGAATAATGGGGCAGTTTAAATTCAACCCAATAATTATTTTTTTTATTCTATATTATTTAGAAAACAGTACTTAAACAGATAAAAATAGAGAAGATTGCTTAAAAATTAAAGCCATTGATTTAGATCTTTTTTTTGAAAGGTCACTGTGTGGGAGATGAGAAAGTCACTATAGCGATCAGTGTTCACACAAAAGACATTTTAGCAGCAGGCCCTAAAAGAGCACATCAACTATTTATAGAACCCACATCAAGTTGTTGGTCATTTACTTATCAAAGAAAGTAAGAAAGGAATTTTCTTTAGATATTCTTTGGGTGTAGTAACAATATAGTTTTGGAATCAGCTGTTAAAACCCATAATTAAAGCCATTTTATCATGTTCACTAATCATTCTATATAGCTAGCCTCCCTGAAGCTTTATATAATTCTCCCCTTTGTTATACATAAGCTTCTGTTGGCTAGGGTGTTCTGAATCCAGACAGGTAAGAAACTGAAGTGGTTGGAAACCAGTGTATTGTATATCTGTACATCCAAGCAGGTCTTTTCAAGTGAACTATAAAAAATTTATTTTTAAAAAACTTTCTGTACATTTGATAGGGCCAGCTATTTAGAGGTTTCAGTCCTACCTCCTAGGTAAAGAGATCCCTTGGGTAGAAGGAAAAAGTGAAGAAAAACAAAAATTGAAAAAGGATACATCAGTATTTCTTTCAGGAACATACTTAACAGTGGGAAGGGGAGGAGGTTTTTATTCAACAACTCCTAATAACCACCTGATGTTGCTGTCAGGCTGGCCAAATATCTGCCAAGGTCGGTTATTCTTTCATTCATCACTAGAGAGAAGTAGAGGGACCTGATGTTTAGAGAAGCAGCAAAACCCATTTTCTGTTTTTCTTCTTTCAGCCAGATGGAAGTGCTTATGACTGGTCTCATTTTCCAGCACTTTGGTGCTGGTGATGCACATCCTCCCTGCTCCAGAGTAACTCTGTGTCATGGGAATCAAAGAGGATCCTCTCTCCTCACGGCTAACACCAACAGGAACAGGAATGAACCATTTCATTTTCTTCCAAAGAAGTGTATTTCAGAGCTTCTTAGATGCTATGAGACTAATTGTCACAGAAGGTAGGCTCCAGAGGAGCAGCAGAGTAGGGCAGTGGTAATAACAGGGACTCTGGGGACAAGATCAGCAAACTGAGAAACAAATGAGAAACAAAGGGGACATTTTACCCCTCCCCAATGTATTACCCTTCATTAACTTCATCTTCATTTCCCCTTTCCCCACCAAGCAGAAGCGGATACTCAATTGAGCACAGCTCAGGATTTTTTAATATGCAATCTAGTAGAACACCTAGACATCAGGGATTCATTCTTGGTTATTTGTAAAATAAAGAAATTTCAGGGTGGCCGGTGTATAACACCAGCCAAGGTCAAGGGTTCCAATCCCTGAATCTGCCAGGCTCCACGGGGGGAAAAAAAAAATCTCTAGTTCACACTAGGCTGTGTGGACAGGATTTGCATCTTTGGAAACCAAATGGATGCCTTTCTCCTATTGTTTTCAGGTTGCTCTCCATCTCCTTTTCCACTTGTGGTCCCTGCTTCCCCCAAGCTGACCAGAACCATGCACAAAATCAGCCTTTAATAAGTATTAATATGGAAGCTTCAGCAGGTTGCTAACTCCTGCAGGGCTATCTTAAAAGGATGTTATATATAAATGCAAAGTTTTATGGAGCCTCAGAGATCCCTAAGAACACTGTAAATATCTCTGGTTTAATTAGTAGTCCTGGAGTTAGGTAATGGCCTGAGACTTTCTGAGCCAGGCCTCTTGGGGTTTCTAGTCTTCAGGGGCTGTTTGCGACTATGATGTGCACATATACAATCTTTTTTCTCATACACTGCATAAATCCTCTTTTAGATCTTTTTAGTCATCTTCTCACAATTATTACAATACACATGCAAATTGATTCCCATTCTCCCAACTTTGGAAAAAGGACCCAGTGCCTCAGCTTTGGTCTCAAGTCAGATACTTTTGGACTCAGTCACCTTGAATTCTTCCCCAGGGAAAAAATAAAAAGGAAGAAATTCCTACATTGGCGTTAATTAATGCCCATTTTCTCCAAGCAGAAGGTGGACTACTTGCTTTGTAGCTGATTAATGTCGGGAGGGCGAAAATGCACTCCAGTTCTCAGTATTTCTGAATCAGCTCTCTCACGGGGATAGGTCAACCAATCGGAGCTGTAAGCAGACTTGACAGGTTTATTCTGGCTGACGGCCATTGACTAGGTTTTCCGACCAGTTAAGTCACTTGGCTGAGTCTACTGTAGGTGGGGCGCGCTCACCAGCTCAGAGGTAGTGACTGGAAGTTTGTTGCACCATTTGCGAATCCAAGCAGCGGGCTGCAGCAGGAGATACCCTTGTGCCCCGCGAACGCAGAACCGGACGGGCTCATCTTAAGGGGCAGGGCACCAGCGAAGAAGACGCGCCAGACCTCTAGCGCCCAGCGCCGTCTCCCACGGTTGGGAATGCGCCGTGCTGGTCGATGCAGAGCAAGGAGTCTCAGTCTTGGCCCTTTGGTTTACTCTGTGGGTAACAGTCGAGGGGTGGGACCAGCTTGGGGACTTTCTCCGTGGTCTGCACCAGCGGGGCGGGGAGACCGGGGCACGTGCTTGAATGTGGGTGCTTGTGTAACCAGTTCCCCAGCCGCTACCCCTACAGCGCTCTTGCAGGAGGCTCGTCTGAACCCCTTTTCCCGCCCTCCTCAGTTGGCAGGAGCACCTCGAGCCAAGGAAGAGAAGCACTTGACTCTGGAGCGGGCACAGGGGAGTGGGAATTTGGAAAGTTCCCCAACTAGGAACACACGTGACCTCCTCCTGAAAGTAGTTCCGACTGTGGCCCGTGTATCCTTCCACTTCCTTTTGAACCCTCCTAGAGCTCCTCGCCCCGCCCATCCGCAGGGCTGCAGCTTCCTACCGTTCTGTACTTTACGCTCGGGCCCAGTAACCCCGGCCTTGAGCGTGCACTGTCCGGCCGGGGAGCGTGTAACCTGGCCCCGGCAATCCATCCTTCCGGGTTTTCGCAGCGCCACAAAGGGGCGGGGCGAGGTAGTCTCTGGACCGAGCTTGAGCTCGACGCGTTGAACCGACTTGGAGCCCGAGGGGCAGAGATGCTCCCCTCTCCAGGGTGCAATGGAGAGGGCTATGGGATGCGTCCCACTCACGCGGATCCGGTTTTAGTCCACCTAGACAGGTGTCCTTTGGGCCCTGGAAATTCAGGGGCGACGTGTTCAAACTCAACGCGCTCGGCAGGGAGCTTTCATTTTTAGGGCAAATGAGCCGAGTCGCCGGCAAGCGAGACGTGGGGCGGTAAAAGGCAGCCGGATGAGGTGATACACGCTGGAGACACAATAGGAGGTTGTTCTTTGTGCTTAAGACTGACACCTTGAGGACATGGTGGGGGAGGGGGAGAGAAGGGGGAGGGTGTGTAAGTAAAGGCAGCTACAGTTAAATCCCTGCAAACGAATGTGATCCGACGGCGATGCAAAAGGAAAGAGTGAGAATACAGGCCACACCGGGGAAATCAGGGGCGGAGGCAGGGGGAGGGGCTTCCTCGCTGCAGGGACCGTCCCTGCATTTCCCTATACACTGACCCGCGCGGTCACCTGGTCCTTTCCACCTGTGCACAGGTTACCTCAGACTAGTTAGTGACACTGCTCAACGCACGCGTCTCAGCTTTCATCATCGATACCCCACCCCCATCCCGCAACAGCCAACCCTGCCTCCGGCTTGGTTCCTGAGACTCAGCTCGTCACCCGCGCCCCGCGTTGCTGCAAAAGCAGTCGCGGCAAGTGCCGCTACAGGCGGGCGCCTCGGAACCAGCCCGAGCGAACCCCCGGCAGTCACATTGGGCATGCTCAGCAGCGCCTGCAGGTTAGGGGCTCTCCGCTCGCACCGCGAACTGCCGCTCTCGCCCCCTTCTACCGCCCCTGCCCTCCCCTCCCCTTCCCCGGCGCGGTCCCGTCCGCCTCTCGTATACCTCCCGCCTCCCCCTCGGGCTCCCGAGGCACCCGGGCTCCCGGCGCGGCGGCGGAGGGGGCGGGCAGGCCGGCGGACGGTGATGTGGCGGGACTCTTTGTGCACTGCGGCAGGATACGCGTTGGGGGAGCCGGGACGCGGCGGGCTCAGTTCTCTCCTCTCGGAAGCTGCAGCCATGATGGAAGTTTGAGAGTTGAGCCGCTGTGAGGCGAGGCCGGGCTCAGGCGAGGGAGATGAGAGACGGCGGCGGCCGCGGCCCCGAGCCCCTCTCAGCGCCAGTGAGCAGCCGCGGGGGCAGCGCCCTCGGGGAGCCGGCCGGCCTGCGGCGGCGGCAGCGGCGGCGTTTTTCGCCTCCCCTTCGTCTTTTCTAACCGTGCAGCCTCTTCCCCGGCTTCTCCTGAAAGGGAAGGTGGAAGCCGTGGGCTCGGGCGGGAGCCGGCTGAGGCGCGGCGGCGGCACCTCCCGCTCCTGGAGCGGGGGGGAAAAGCGGCGGCGGCGGCGGCTGCAGGGGCTGCAGCTCCAGGGAGGGGATCGGAGTCGCCTGTCACCATTTCCAGGGCTGGGAACGCCGGAGAGTTGGTCTCTCCCCTTCTACTGCCTCCAACACGGCGGCGGCGGCGGCGGCACATTCAGGGACCCGGGCCGGTTTTAAACCTCCCCTCCGCCGCCGCCGCACCCCCCCCGGCCCGGGCTCCGGAGGCCGCCGGAGGAGGCAGCCGTTCCGAGGATTATTCGTCTTCTCCCCATTCCGCTGCCGCCGCTGCCAGGCCTCTGGCTACTGAGGAGAAGCAGGCCCCGTCGCTGCAACCATCCAGCAGCCGCCGCAGCAGCCATTACCCGGCTGCGGTCCAGAGCCAAGCGGCAGCAGAGCGAGGGGCATCAGCTACCGCCAAGTCCAGAGCCATTTCCATCCTGCAGAAGAAGCCCCGCCACCAGCAGCTTCTGCCATCTCTCTCCTCCTTTTTCTTCAGCCACAGGCTCCCAGACATGACAGCCATCATCAAAGAGATCGTTAGCAGAAACAAAAGGAGATATCAAGAGGATGGATTCGACTTAGACTTGACCTGTATCCATTTCTGCGGCTGCTCCTCTTTGCCTTTCTGTCCACTCTTATCTTCTAACGTGGGAGTAGACGGATACGAAAATGTTCCGTAGTTTGGGTGACTATAACATTTAACCCTGGTCAGATTTCTAGGTCATTTATTTTGTGTTTGTTTTCACTGTATTTAACCTAGGGTGTGTTCGGCTAGACGGAACTCTTGCCTGGTTGCAAGTGTCAAGGCACCGATTGGTTTCTTAGTCTTTCCCTGTGGTCTCTTCCTAGGGCTATTGTCCGTTAATACAGAATACAGTACACTGTTAGTGGATTAGTGCGCTCAGTAATTCGGTGTACTAAAAGAACAAAAAAGTAGACGCTTTGAGATTGAGAATATTTCAATTAAATTTTGGCTTAGGCCCTATATCAAGAGTATAGATCAGATTAAAATGAAAATTAGTGTTGCACGTACGCATATTGCATCAGAATCTTGCAGTGATTGTTTTTAGTTTCCTAGGTTGCATTGATAGATTCTTTTAAAATGTGAGTTGTGGTCTGATTTGCGTAACTTTAGAAGCAGAATAGAAGCAGGATCATTTTCAGCATGTATGATTCGCCTTTGAGGGCAAAACTAGGTTTGTATGTTTAAAGTAAGTTAATTATAACTTTGAACTCCATTTAGAAGTTTGTAGTTTGAAATTAGTAGTGCCATAATATACCTTATAAGGCACTCTTATTAGATCTTCGTTGTGTTTGCTTTTTCTCTCCCGGTGGGGTGATTTATATAGGATAGGGCACGACATATGCAGTTCTGTAGCGTTTTATGTTCAGTGCTCTTGTCATACTTAATAGAATAGAGATTGAGTAGTTTTTGGTCCCAGATGATAAAGTCGTGCAGGTTCCTGGGTATTATGTGTAGCACTTGATGATTGTAGAGATGAAACTTCAGTTCTCACATGAAATTTAAGTGTTATTGTTGACACCAGAATTGCTACTCATCGTTTTTAGGTTTCAGGTTCTCTGACACCTCCTGGGTATCCGTTAATTTTACTCTGACTTGTAGAACGTCAGGTACATTTTACCAGCTAATATCCAGAAAGGCTGGCAAGAGTGGATTGCTCCAGCTTCAGATTGTAGGTATGTTAGCTTTTTTCATAGTGTATTAAGTTTTCTGAGTCATCTTTTAAACCCAAGAATTTTAATGGTGTGTAGTTTTGGTTGTCTAAAAGTTAGTGGTTATCGAAAAGCATTAATTTTTGCATTTTCAGGTACAACAAACTGGTTTTGCTCAAGAATGGGAATAGAGTCCTCCTTTTTTGCAGAATGGAAAGTATTGACAGGAATTGAGAGCTGTTGGTAGGCCAGTGTATCAGGTGTGTGAAAACAGAATTAAATTATTGGTCTGAGGTGACTGAAGCATTTAAGCTCTATCAAGGACTCTGTTAAGACCAAGAATTTGGTGATGTGAATTATGGCAGTGGACAATATTTAGTTAAAATTACGTAATTGCTTAAGTGTTAATAGGGTATTCTTAATAAAAATAATTTCTCAGAAAATATTAGTAAACATTTTGTTTAAAGGTAGAATGACAGTCAAGTATATGTTCCACTGAAAATTATGGGGAATATATTTTTTTAAGAAAATATTTTCTATCTGAAAGTTTTATTCCTTTGAATTATGTTAACTGCATACAAATGTGCACAGCGAATTTTGTCCAATATTTTTGTTTTGCTATGAAGATAAAACTTATTGAAGAGGTAGCTTCACATAACTTAGTTTTCTTTTAAGTTAAAAATAATATTTGAATATTTTGGTGTCTGCGTTAATTGAAAAACATTATTAAGGCTGAACTTGACCCACTCGCCCAGAAGATAATTATGGAAAAATTCTTCTGATTTCTGACTTCAAAAGTGGTCTACTATCCGTATGAATTAATGACAGCCGTCTAGATATTTAGGAACAGATTAATTAAATGTTTAACTTTTTTTAAAAAAGCTGCTATTCAAAGAAGTTACTACAGTGCTGTCTGGTAGACAGATTTCTTTCAGCATCCAAAGTACATTTACCCTATTTTTACTTTCCCCGCTTGATTTTAAAATTATCATCAGGATTATAAGTTCTAAAAATTATTTTACGTGATTCTGATATGTGAGCAGTGAGGTGATTGGCAGTTTCTCCTTTTATTTTACAGTATATGGGCCTCTCCACATGAAATTTATGTGACTTAAAACTTTTCTGTAGAACTGCTTTTAGTTATGGTATGCATAGAAAGCAGTATCAAATATTGCAACAAATGACTAATTCCACTTGATTTCTAGAGTTGTGGTTTTATTAAGCCAAATGTTGATATGAAAAAAGTCAGTAAGGAAAAAGTCAGTGAAGTGTTTGTTTTTGATAATTGCACTTAGAATAATTTTGATATACCAGAGCACTTTGGTTTGCTTGGTTTCACTTTAGTGTTTTCTGTTTATTGGGGGTGGGGGTAGGGCAGAAATTTAAATGGTCATTGATGACTGTCTCTGGCAGGTTGTGAGTACCTATTGAGTATCTATTTCAGCAGCTAGCCTGTAAAAGTTCAATTCCTTTGTGAAAGTAGTGATTGGAGTATTTTTATGTGATAAAGGAAGATTAGTAATGAAGTGATGTCTCAGAGGAAAATTGAGAATGATAATTCAGTTTTAAAATATTTTTGAAAAATTGAATTCTGAAAATTTGTTAGGGTTTTATTCTTAATGTTAGTCTGGAAAGCAGTGCTGAATGTGAGACTATAAAAAATTTAGTGGCTTTACTTGAAGTGTGAGGAAACTTTAGGCTTCTGTTGTATTTTTATTGTGTGGTAGATTTGCATCTTTTCAAATTCCAATCTTCATAGTGAATATTTTTAACTTGTAAAGAGTACAGTGTTGAAGTTAGCTATATCATCTCTTAAGGTAAGTGATCTTTGAAATTAATTTTGAGGTTTTTAAGAAAGATTCTATTCACAATCTTTTTTTACATTGTTTTGTATCTGCTAAGTTGTATTTCTTTTCTGAAAAACATGATTGGACCACCTAATTGTTCTATGATAATTTACAAACTATATTTTCCATAAAGCTTATTCAGGAGTAAAATATATCTGAAAAGAGTAATTTACAGTTTATATTACTCTTAATATAAGGAAAAAGGAATTTTATTGCTGTCCACTGTAAAAGTTTGCACAACAGTATAGTCATCAATGCTGATTTATGTTGCTTATGATATACTAAATAAATACTAAGTGGTTAAAGATAATGAGATATGGTGAGATATAACCACCTTAATTTTAAACTTAGTTTGAGAGAGAGAGTAGAGAAAGATGCATTCGTTTGTATTACCTTTTAAAATTTTATTTTAATTAATGGGAAAGGCAGCTGGTGATTTCTGATTTTTGTATGGAACAGTATTTCTGCTTTCTCATAATAACCACATAACATATATAAACTTCTTAGTGTTATGAAATTGTTTACTTTTTGGAAGTGAAGAAATCTTTAATTCTTATTTTCTTTTTCTTTTTTTGCAGTAGGGCCGGGTAGATGGGTACAGGGATCCGAACCCTTGACCTTGGTGTTGTAACACCACACTCTAACCAACTGAGCTAACTGGCAACCCCCCAGTTTTTATTTTCAGATATTCTCATTTTGAAATATACTCCCATTTGCTATATGTTCATTTGATGATAGCTTAGTACTTCTTAAGAATTTTTAAGCCACTTCTAAAGTAATCACTAAAGTGACTTTTGGTGGAGAAGTATTCATTATGGGAAAATCAGTTCACAACTTTTCAACATTAATTCGCTTTCAGTAAACATTCTATTTTTAAATTTTTAACTCAATAAAATGTGTTTATATTGATATGCTATGTGAATTCGGAGTCTGTAAGGAGAAATTTAGAAGTGTACATGCATATGAAATGTTAGGCCTGTGCCACACTATAAGGATTTAGCTTCCAGAACATATGTTATTAATGTAGCTTAAAAATTTATTTGGTACCATATTTTTTTTTCTGTAGAAATCATAGGGTTAAAAAGACAGTTCTGAAATTTTATTACATAGAACCTATTACTCTTCACCTTCGTTCCCTTTTTCTATTCCCTCTTTTTTTTTTTTTTTTAAGATAAAATTGATTTTCAGCATTGGAGAATTCATTTTGTGGCCCAGATTCATTAAGAAAAAGTGTTAGGATTTGTTCTAAAACGTTAGGACATTTGTATCAACTTGTGAGTTGGGGTCAGTAATGATTTAGTAAATATTCAGTTCTGTTTTACAATGGCTTTCTATCTGATAGCTTTGAAATTAATACAGTTGCTATCAGAGATATCAATAACATTGAAATTAGACTAAACTTTAAGTTGGTAAGAATTTGCTGAGCACACTGATATCCTTAATTCTTTCATATAGTCCCTATTATTGCCACATACATTCTTTGCTAGATGGTTAAAAGTGTTTTGGTCTGAATAATGGTTCTGTTTGTAAGTATTGAATATATGCATTCACTAAAGTAAAATACTTTTATTTGTCAGGAAAGGTGAAATTAATATATTGGATTTTATTATTGACTTTTTCCCTAATTTTCTGAATTTTCTTCATGGTTGCAAAAGAAGATTAGTAATTTCATTCTTTTAAAATAGTTTTCACTAGAATAAAAAAGACGTTTGGCAAATATTAATAGAAGAGTAAACATAATTTAGGGGTGAATTTTTCTTGGATGGGAAATTTTAACTTAGTTCAGTATAGTTAAGATGGACTCTTGGATTTGCAACATTTGACTTTAGGACATGGGTAGACATCTTCTAAGCATTTGGTGTACATACATTTGTTGGCAGTGTTGAGAATACTGAGAGATGGATATTGTAGCTGCACATGCCAGCAAACAATATTACATAGTGGAAAAGAAGACTGTTTATGCATTGTATTTTAAGAAATTATACAGAAAATTATCAGTAGTCATTATTTTAAATATGAACAGTGACTAACTTATTTTTGAATTCTCTGTGTGTATATATGTAAATAAATACAAAGTTATTAAACCTCTATCTTAATATGAATTTTATTCTCTTTAAATAAGAGATTACCTTGGAGGATATTGTTTTATAGTTTTTAAATATGTTAAATCTATTTTAAGTTACATTAAAATATTGAGTATTACTTTTAATTACGCTTTAAGTGTGTACATTGTTTCATTTTAGATTTTAGGGAGGCATTGTGGGCTCTTGGCCTGACTGACTGTGTTGTAATCCTTGCTCTGCCACTTAGTAGCTGGTTGACTTTTAGTAGGTTAGACCTCTGTATTGTTGTGTTCACAGTTGGCCAAGATTCTCAATATAATTTAGGCCCCAGATACGGGAATAAAGAGCTAAAGTATTTTTTCTTCATGTTTTCTTATTAAGTATGGGGAAGGGTGGAATAAACTTGAGATTCCCGAGTAAAGGCTATTAAGTGTGCATAGGGAACTTTTTTTTCCCCTTTGCCTGCACTGGATTCCCAGCTGTATCACAGTACCCTCAGTAGTGAAACACTTGATTTCCAGTGTGGTTTTTTGGCTTGTTTGTTTCATATTGCAGAGTGAATTGTACTCTGTTTAATTATATATGTGACTATCTTTTACGAATTATGTTACATGTTTTGCAAACTAGCTGTAGTTTTTTTTTTTTTGGTCCAAGTCTAGGTTGTAGAATAGAATTGTACATTTTGATATCTGAAACAATTTCTCTCTCCCTCTCCCTGCACCTATTTTTTGCTTTATATCACTACCTAAAACTTACCATTGCTTTAGTATTATTAGAGCCCTTCAGAATAAATGATTTTTATTCTCTAATGTTTATGTAGATTTTCAGGCTGAAGTACGATAAGGTTCTCTCTTCTTTAGTAGTAATTGCAAAAAGTGCATTCTGCTAATTTTATATGTTTAATATTTTTGATCTTTTGAAGAAGGGATTATAAAATACATTTTGATTTGAACCAGGTATTCTTTAAATGAGATACATTCTTAAACTAATTCATAAATATAGTATACATGTTTAAAGCTGCAAACAACTTTTTGCTTTGAAATGTAGGTTTTTTTTCCATTTAAAATTTTATCACTCTCTTGAATTAGTGAGATGACTTTTTGAGTGTTCTTGTTACTCTAAATTGATTGGAGATTAAATGAAATAGTATTAAAAACTTGTTTCCACTTTTAAAATGAAGATGTTATTAAGCTTGATTTTTAGGTGTTTATTTATTTATTTTTGTTTCCTAGAAAAATCTTTATTTTTAAGTCATGTCCATAAACACATTTAAATGGAGAGTTTTATGGGTTGTAGTTTGTCCCCCTTAAAAAAATATGGCTTAAGGTCTTAACCCCCAATCTCTTTCTTGCTTTGTCTCTCTCTCTGTCTCTCTCATATTTTCAGTGTCTCCTTCACAAGTGTCTTAGCCATCAATGTTTATAGGTGTTTATTTTTTTAATGTGTAATTATGGATTATTTTACTGAGTCTGTCAGAAAAAATGGAATGCCTGAGATTTTTTGTTTTATTTTTTTCTTCATAACGTGAAAACAGTGCCAGTCTTAATTCAGCCATGTTGTAAAATTTATGCAACATTTTGACGTAGTCATTTATGAAAGCTATTGAAGAATTGAGGACTTGAGTAAAAAGACATTTTTTTCCTTTTTTAATTAATGTAATAGAATTAGCTAGCATATACTCTGACAGTGTCTTACTTGTTTAGTGTTTTTTGATGAACAAAACCCTTTCTTAATCATTAGTTCATTTGATTTTGCAAAGAAAAAAAGAGGCAACCTAAGGAGCAGATAGAGCAAGCATTACTTTTCTCTTAGTTTAGGAATCGTAGTTCCAATGGAATCAGTAACTTGTTGAAAGCTAATAGAAGATTGAGTCCAAAGAAGGCAGGGATTTGGGGGCACCTGGTGCAGTATTTTTCCTATTTTGTTACATCAATGGCTCTCAAACTTCAGAGCTTATGGGAATAACCTGTAGGGCTTGTTAAAGCACAGCTTGCTTGCTCCACCTCCAGAGTTTCTGATTTAGTAGGTCTGGGTTGGGCCTGAGAATTTGTATTTCTAAGAAGTTCACAGGTGATGCTGATGCTGGTGATCTGGGGAATCACACTTTGAGAACCACTTTATTACATGATCTCCCACCAAGCAAACCCTTAATATGTTATACTCCTTTAGGCTAATAGAATTTATCCATGCTTTATCTCATTTGATCTGTAAACCCTAAATAGCTCAGCATGGAAAATGTTATTCTGATTTTATAGATGAGGCAATAAGTTTAGAAGGGCAGGATGGTGGACTGGAAAGAGCATAGATTTGGAGTTGACTATACCTAAAGTCTAGCTTAAATTCCTGCTCAGCCACTTATCAGTTGTGTGATAAAAGACACACTGCTTAACCTTAGTGAACCCCAGTTTCCACAACTCTAACGTTGGGATAAAAATCGTAAACTTGAAGGGTGGTTTTTTCAAGTTTGTTAGAAGTACACGTTGGATTTTTTCAGAGTATATGTTGCCAACTGAGAATGATCTCCTCCCGTATCATCTGGTACTTTTGGCAATGTCTGGAAACATTTTGGTGTTCACGACTGGGGGAGTCGTGCTCCTGGCATCTAGTGGGTTGAGGCCAGAGATGCAGCTAAACATCCTACAATGCACAGGACCCCTTCACTCCCAAACACTTATCTAGCATAAAATGCCAAAAAGCTGTATAAAGTGTCTGGTACATAATAAGATAAGTATAATATTCGATAAAAGTTAGTACCTTTGTCCTTAGGGTGTGGTATTTAAGGTCAAATTGCTAATAAGTGATCGAGCTAAGCTTAACATTTAGGTTTTCTGACTGCTGCTAGGCCTGTATTCTTTGTAATAA
The DNA here is from genome assembly GCF_027409185.1 of Cynocephalus volans. Taxonomy (NCBI): domain Eukaryota; kingdom Metazoa; phylum Chordata; class Mammalia; order Dermoptera; family Cynocephalidae; genus Cynocephalus; species Cynocephalus volans. Next base: position 117,666,293 of record NC_084466.1, read on the forward strand.
GAACTTTGTCTGCAAAAGGTATTATCCCTAGTAATAGAAAAGGTTTATTTGAGGCGGGCTCGTATTCTTTGACTGATGGTGAAAATGTTGCTTTGAACTTCTGCTAGAAAAGGTTGAAGATATTTTTAATAAACAGTTGTCAGTATAATACTGTATGTGGTATTCAGAAAGATGTTACATACAACTGCTAACAAGATAGATATGCTTTATTACAAGGCAATTTAAAAAAAAAATTTATATTGCCAGTAGTTTTTAAAGTAATCCTTTTTTCCTTTATTTATGTTTTTGAGCTGTTGGGAGTTACTTTGCTCCCAGTATTTTGTTATTGTTTAGTGCATTCTTTTATCTTATACTTTTTAATTCTAAAACTGCTTTTGGTATAGTCAGATATTGTGAAGTTAAACATACTGATGTAAAATAGCAAATTTTTGACAGTTATAGAATCTCGAATTTTTTTAAAGAAAATAGGGCTGACTCTAAGGTTCTGTGTTGCATGTGTTATATTCTCTTCTAGGCCCTAGATTTGCTATGTTAGCCTGTTGAATTAAAGAGCTTTATCTAAATTAAAAATTTGTATTAATGAGAAGTTTTTAGAAAAAATTGGGACGGAGTTTTAGATGAGTCCAGAGATGGGAGATGCCAAGGGAGTAGCTTTAGTGGTGGATTCTAAATTTTTTTGTTTTGTTTTGTTTTTAGGGCAGACGGACATAGTTATGAAAGTGTTCTAGAAATAGATTGTTTGCTATGATTTTTTTCTGTTTGCTTGATTTTACAATTTACTTTGCCTCTCATTTTGCACATGCAGAATAAAGTGTCAAGGCCTTATTTTTAAAATTCTTATGAAATTTATGTTTTGAGTGAGTGGTATGATTTTTTCAAATTACAGGGGATATTTAAGGTATATTGATAAATATTTTCAAACCAGGAAGTGTTTATTTCAGTATATAAATAAAAAACTACATTTGTTTACTATACTTAAGAATTCTTTTTCTTAAAACATGACTAATTGAGAATTTTAAAAAATTACCCATTGTCCTACTTCTCTAAAACTTTGTTTTCATATTAGCTTCCAATTTTGTTCATATACATATATGTAAAAATCTAATTTATGGTGAACTTAAAGGGTGTTTTTTTTTTTTAACAACTTTCATAGCATTTTATAATTTCCTTAATTATTTTAAATGGTGAATTTATCAGAAATATTGAATTATTTTCTTGTAATTATACTTAAGCTTCTTCCATTTTTCACTAATTTTTTTTCCTCTTATTTTCTGATCGTTGTTTTTTTTTTTTTAAATGAGGGGATTTAAGATGACCTAAGCATTACGGAATATTTTCTTGATTTTGATTCACAAAATCATAATCTGTTACACAAAAAATAGTTGTGGTGGTGTGGCCTTAAAGCTTTTTCTCCCTGAATTACTTTCAGGAAATCTATTCCATATTTAGTACTTAAAGAATAAATTATTTAAGTGAGTCAAAATAAGATTTATCTAAATACTTCTGATCTCTCAATTTTCTTTAAGTATTGTAGGAATATTGTATTGTATTGAAATTAAAGTAGATATGAAAGTAATTTGCATAAACTATCACATTATTTTTATACCAAAGTGGTTATAACTATGTTGCTTTCCTGTGTTATAATCAGAAAAGATATTGGCTTGGTGATATTATTATTTCCTGAAGCATGTTTTGAATGATATGGTTTATATTTGCATAGTAGCCTAAGTAATTGATGTGATATTAATTGATCAAGGTTTGCTGTGCATTTTCATTTATAATCAATGCACTAGCTTTTGTGGTCAAAAAAATTGCATTTGTTAGTTTTATCAGATCTTATTTTTATTCTATTTATTTTTTCTATGGCTTGCCAGTATCGGGATCTGAACCCATGATTTTGGTGTTATGAGATTGCGCTCTAACCAACTAAGCTAACTGGCCAGCTCAGATTTAATTTTAAATATCAGATACTAAAACAGGGAAATAACTGTATTCTCTAAATGATAATTCTTTGTCAACAAAGTGTATTTATTAATTTATATAGTTAAAACAAAAAGTATTTAAAATATTGAGGTACAAACAAATTCTTCTCTTTTTAAAAACATTACTTGTTAGAGTTACATTTTTCCTAATTAGATAAAATTGATTCAACTCTTAAGGAAATTTTTATCTAGGTGTGGCGTATACGTTCTTGGATGCTAATGAAAATGTAGTGATGGCAAAAATATTTTGTTTGTGAGCATATGCATGTATGTTTTTTGACAACTCAAGAAGCAATCTAACATGTGAATAGCTTTCATGGACTAGTTGTAGGAAATTGATAGAAAATAAATAACCTAGTACACTGGAAGTATGTTACGGTTTTGTATAGCTAGACTGTGGTCAAGATTATGTATAATACTGTAAAATATGCTATAGTGCTGGTTATTAAGGCTATTTGGATTCTTTTTAATTTTTGAAAAGGTCACACAGATTGTGATTATTGTGTAGTTTCCAAGAGCAAAGGCCTACCATCTGTTCCTCAAATGGAGGAAAAAGTTAAGGTAATTTAGTGATATAAGTGGTTTTGACACCTTTGTTTTTGGGATCATCTATTAGTTGTAATTTTTTAAGACTAATACCAAATTTTAAGCTTTTGCAAAAATGAAACTTAACAGTTACGCTAGTGTTTATATCTTTTTACTAAAACATAAGATACTGGTTGAGAACTAAATTATGTAATGAAAGCCTGGATCATTTGCTTTTATTAGATTGCTTAGATGTTTTAGTGGAAGCGTCATGTTTTAACTTGAGATAAGTACAAGATTTTGAGATTTTTAAACTGTTGTTTTCCTAACAAGTTGAGATATATAGGAAATCATTACTGCAGAACTCAAGCGGAGAACTGATTTATTAAGAATTCCTTGAAGATTTGCTTTAAATATTTTTTAGGTTCTTTCTTCTCCTACAATTTAATTCTTGTCTGTATGCAGATGAGCTCCTCATTTAAAATTTTGTTATTGCATTTTGAGCTACGTTATAGAACTTTTTACCCTCGAGAACTTGGTCTTACTAAGTTTTATGGAAATCTTTAAAATTGCATACTTGGCTTAATAGAATTCATTAACTTTAATCTACTTTTATTTATTATTGACATTGTTTTTCTTTTCTTGGTAAGTTTGTTATGCCAAGTGATTAACATGATCAGAAATGATATTTAAGTTTAGATAAGATTTTGAATTTACATTCTCAGATGCAACTTTGTGTCCGGGTCTATATTTTTTGTAAAAGGAACATCTTGGCCAATTTTTAGACATGTCTGTGAGGAAAGTAGGTTGTTTTATTAGCATGAGTTTATAGACTTTGATCAGGACTGCACTGTAGGCCAGAAAAAGAATGATACTCTTTTGGATTTTTTTTTGGATAGACAGATAATGTATACATATATCATATCTCTTACATTATTAAGTGAGGCACATATGTAGGTGAGACTTAATCCAAATACTTAAAGTTTAAAAGTCATACCTATGCTGTTTACTTAATGGTGTTTAAAGGGCGTGAGATGTTGAGTTCCTCTTCCTTGTTTTTATTCCTATCCCTCCCATGAAGCTATTGGTATTTTTGTCTTTCTGTGCATTAAATTTTATATGTTTTAAAACTTTATTTATTGGTTGAAAAAGTTAACTTTCCTATTAGCTTTTTCTTTTAAGTTTCAACTTAACTATTTTTAAAGCTTTTTTGTATGTTTTTTAAATATGAAGGTTCTGCAAATAATTATGATCAGAAATTGTGCTGTTTCTCCCAATTGCAATAACTATATTCATATTAAAATGTTTTCCCTTCAGTAACAAGCATTTATAATTAACTTACTAAAATTAAAGGTGTTATCTATTTCAAACCAATCGATATAGAGTTACTCTTACTCATATCTATCTGTATATTTTTAAATTGCTTATTATTAAATTTTAAAATCTGAATTTTGCCTAATGTTTTAGAATTTGTAATTTCAGATTTTTTTTTGGATAATTCACTACTCAAGCAATTATAAAGTTGTTATAATGATTAAAGTACCTTCAATAGGAATAAGAATCATTTTACAATATTAGAACATGGCAATTATAAAATCAATAATGTGATTCTTACTAATATAATAATGAATGACAATATGTGTTACTTCATATTTGAAAGTTCACATATATATTTCTAGTTTATATTGTTTTTCTCCAGAGTAAAATACTGCACTTAGGCAAAGCTATTTTTGCCAATTGGAAAAGAAGTAAATCATTTCCAAACAATTTCCTGACTTGCAGTATAGAATAAAGAGACTGGATTTTATTATATTAAAGCCAAATATAAAATGAAGCAGTCTAGCACACATTTGTTTGGAGCTCTTTTTAAAGTGGTTTCAAATTAACAGGGCTTTCTTTGAAAGGTAAATTTCGATTGCTAGAAGCAAATATAAAATATATTAATTTTGCAGTTTGGGCTTAATAGGGAAAAGAAAACCCACTTGCTGGAAGACACATTTGTATTAGAATTTTGTTTCCTAGTACCTTGTGTCTAGTAGATTTTGAATATTGGTAAGTTAGTTCATGGTTACATCTGCAAAATCAGTACAGATGGAAATTTGGGTATCGTTTATTTCCTCAGACTGCGGCTGATATTGAATGGATTGGTAGTAAATATTATTAGGTTGCTACCCTCAGACTATAGTACTGATTCTTCCTTGGCATCTTCTGTACCTTACCTGTTTGAGAATCTTTTTGGTATAAAAATTAGTGGCCATATGCCTTTTTATGTCTTTTTGCATGATTCTGGAGTAGCCAAAATCTAGTGTTGTAGGGTAATCACTTCTGGTAAAAAGAAAATGATTAAAGCTTTTATAAGCAGAATAATATCATAATACTAACTTACAAATGAACATTGACTGTAGAGATGACAGCATTAAGGATATTGTCGTATGAACTTCATGGTAATGCTAGGTCAACAATATAATTTTAACTTTTATAATCTTTCATATGCTTTATTATGATTTTACTGTGGAAAATTAAGAGTTAGCATTTGGCTTAGTTCAAGTATATCTGTTGACAAGTATGTCTAATGCATATTGTTGAAGTGATAATCTTTTGAAAGCTGTTATGTAAGTTATATACGTATTTTACTTGATTTGTCATTAGTGGTCAATCCTAGATGTTTTTTAGTGAGAGCAGAACTGTAGGGGTGTGTGTGTGTGTGTGTGTGTGTGTGTGTGTGTGTGTGTGTGTGTGTGTGTGTGTGTGTGTGTGTGTGTGTGTGTGTGTGTGTGTGTGTGTGTGTGTGTGTGTGTGTGTGTGTGTGTGTGTGTGTGTGTGTGTGTGTGTGTGTGTGTGTGTGTGTGTGTGTGTGTGTGTGTGTGTGTGTGTGTGTGTGTGTGTGTGTGTGTTAATAGCCTCAGAGTTCTGAAACAGGAAACCAGTCTTATCGTATTCATCCAGAGACCTAGGAAGAAGGTAATTGTTTGGTATACTCGTTAAAACCAGTTAGTTGGGCAACTTAAATATTTAGAGGTTCACAGATGTAGTCTGGAGCAGTTGTCAGTACATTATTTCATAACTAACAACTGCTATGAAGAAAAAATGATTAGATTAGTTGAGAGGACTAATAAGCCCTCCGCTCCACCAAGTAAATTATACTTTGGATGTTAAGAGTATTGCTAATATTATCAGTGGCTTGATAAGATGTTTTTCTAAGGTTTTAATTTGCTTAAATGTAAATAATTGAAGTTCAGAGTACCATGATTGTGCCTTTAAAATTAATTTTTTTAGCTGAATATGATTTTAATGTATCTGGCTTGAATTGCTTTAAAAATGATTGTTAAATTAAGGAGTTCAGTTGTAATAAAAGTTAATTCTGGTTCAGATGTTTATCTCTGGAAATTATCTTCCTGTTTGTTAATGTATATATGCACATTATTACATGGTTGTAATCAGTATTTTTGTACTGCTTTTTGATCTGATTTTTCACAGATGTAATTTTTATCTGTCAATGGGTCCTTATTTTTATAGGTAATACTTGTATTTCATCAGGCTAGGCTAAACACCCTGTTTTGCTTATAGTACTGTGTTAGGGTTAGTTCCACTTTTTTTTTTTTTTTTTTTTTTGGCAGCTAGTTGTAAAGGGACCACTTTTTTTTCTTTTAGAAACAGCACTTTTATGAGTATCTTTGTATAGCTTCCTTTTCTCTTTTTCTTGATTTATTTTCTGATGTACAAGGGTACATCAAAAAGTTCATAGAAAAGTGGAATTAAAAGATACTTTGAATCTTTCCATGAACTTTTTGACATACCCTCATATATTGCTAGAGTGGGATTGATGAATTAAAGGATATAACAGTTTTATAATTCTTTGCTAGAGGTTGCAAATTTGCTAAATGAACCAATTTATGGTATTGTTACTAAGTAGAATTACTAGCAATTCTTGATGTTACCTTTGAAAAGTGTGATGTTTCCATTTAGAAAGTGAGATCTATCTAAACTTCTATTTTATTGCAAAAGTAATAAGCAAATCTTTTAGCCATGACAAGTTCATATAATATAAAAACGTGAAAGAAAGATGTGAGGTTGGGATTGTTTGGAGAAGTAGAAAAACCTCAGTAGAGTTCATAGATTATTTGGCAGTCACTTTTTCTTTCTGATTTGGCACTGCTAGCAGATAACTAAAAAGTGTTAAAAGGAACCTGAAGTTTATATCGAAGTGAATTTAAATTGATTAATAATACCAGAATTCCTTCTTTTACGTTTGTTTATAAAAGCACCATATTGAGTTGCATTGTAATGAGACTTTTAGACTAAGTTTAAATAACAGAATATTTTAAACTTATGCAACCTCTAATAATAATAACCTCTTATTTGCAGTTATAGAGCCCTTTGCAGTTTTATAGATTTAAAGATATTTTCAGATATCTCATTTGGTCATTGAAACAATCTGTGAAGAAGTTATAGCAAGTGGTATTATCATATTTACAGAAGAACAAAATAAAGATATTTGAGGCCCAGAGATTGTGTGACTTACCTGAAGCCATAGGCTTTAAGTTGCAGAGCTGGGAATGGAACCTTGGTCTTCTGTATTAAATGACAGTATTCATTAAATGCTTAGCACAGGGCCTGGCGTCTAGTAAATATTGAAATGTTCCTGCATTATTTCTGGCTATTCCTTCTTTATTCTAAAACCCCATTTTTTAAAGCATTCTTCCTCTTAACATTTTTGTAGTTCAGACTTGTGTACTTATGTACCCTTTTCCTTTAGAAGATAAGATTTTAGGCTGCATTAATTTGGTTTGTGTAAGAGTGATTATATGCTTTGTATATTAGGACAAATTGTACTTAAATAATGAATAATTAGCACTTTATCAACGGGGAAATTCAAGGAACTGCTACTTCTGCTTTCCTCTCAATAGGAATTTTCAATTTAGAAACCAGAGCCCATCATCAACATTCAACATACTTAATAGGGAAAATGAAATCTAGAAGGAAATATAAAATCTTTCATTAAATGAGAAAGCCATAGAAGTCCGTGAGAGTGATATTTAAAGCATAATTTGATTAGAAAGATTGATAATATAGATTAACTGGCATACTTGGAAAGTATTTGTTTTCAATTTGTTAAAATTTTGTTGAAAGAAATGTAAACCTGATGTAGCTTATTAATAATGGTTAAATTTCTTTTCCCCCTCACATAAGCTTTAACTGTCTGTTGGTTGAAAGCACTGCCAGAAAGCAGGGGAAAAGCTCCAGAAGAAGCTCCAGCTTTCCATTCCTGTCATCTTCTCCTTCTGGTCTGACTATTCATTCCTTCACTCCTGCCTGCCGTTTAGCTCAGTGTTCCTTTTGTGAGTCAGGCAACTTCAGATTTACCTTTAATGCCTTTTGTTCATTTCCTCTCTAAATCTATATGTTACTTTGTATTTTGCCATTCATGCTCCGGCTATATGGTACACATTCTTATTTTTACTGCAGTTTTTAGTTAACTATAATTTAAAAACCTGTGATCTGTGTAAATAATTATGGCAGGAAAAAAAGTAGTTACTGGTTTGTATAGTAATACTGCATTTTATTTCATAAGTTGTTTAATTTATAATATACCTGTATGTTATACTGAGAACTACAAAGAAACTTTTTGATAACTGGTTTCCTTTAGTAACCATCATATTTAAAATAAGACTCAGTATACATGTCAGGAACACATTCTTATAAAATAAGGCTTAGGGAGGGAGGTTTTGGTGATGGGGAGCAATAATCAGCCACAATGTATATCGACAAAATAAAATAAAAAAAAAAAATAAAAATAAAAAATAAAATAAAATAAAATAAAATAAGGCTTAGGTAGCTATTTTTGGTGATTATACCCTATTTGAAAATTGTAGTTAGATTTCTATCATAAACCCCATTAATGTAGGTGCAAATACAAATCTGAGATAAGGCAGACACTTTATTTGGATCTCAACTTAGAAGTTGTTTATTTTGTTAATTAGATGAAACTTGGAATGTATTTCTAGTGTTTTGTTAGGATTGGATGCCTAGAACAGCCAATAAAAATTTACTTAGCTGATAAAATAGCCCAATTATTTTATAATAGTTAGGTTAGTTATATTACGGATTAAATTGACTTCTGTGAACAGGCTTTAGAATTTAATTACCTTTTTTTTTTTTTTTTTGAGGACAGTATTCTTTGGTGAGAAGGGATTATTGTAGTACTTAAATCAAGGCGGTCCAAACATGATATATACAATTACCAAAACTCATCATACTAATCATTTAAAATCTGTATATTTTGTTGTATATAAACTGTACCTCAATTAAAACAAAATAAATAAAATATATTTGCACAAAGGTGAGGGGATAAGAAGACTGACTGTTCACTGTATCTCAGATCTCTTGTAGCTGTGGTGGATATCCAATCTAGGCAAGATGAAAGTACCATGTATGCATTTCTTCTCTTTCTCTCTTTATTGCATGTATTAGAGTCACTGATACTATTAGAAAAGGAGGATTTTTTTTTTTTTTTTTTTTTTGGAATAGTGTTTTATGTAATATACTTAAGCACATTGATATAGTAAAGATTTCAAAGAGTTAGTTTCTGTTTGGCTTTAATATTCTTTAGAAAGATTAGGTTATGCCACAAATCATTGTCATTAAAAAAGCAAAAACCAAAAAAAGCAAAGAGTTATGGTGGGCTCTGATGGGACAAGGCTGTACCATTTGTTCAGTTGATGGACAACTGTCACTATGCATTGTTTATATGTTAAGTCACTAAATCCTCATAACAACCCTATATGATAAGTACCTTTATTAACTTCGTTTTATTTAGGAAACAGGCATGGAGAGAGTATGTGACTTCCCCAAGGTTACACAGTAAGTGAAGTTGGAGTTCAAGTCCAGGCAACTTGGCCCTAGTGCATATGTTTTCAACCATTTGGCAGCACTGTGTACAAGTAGATTTCTAGATGCCAGAAATATTCAGCTTCCGTTAGTGACCTAGTTAGTATAATTATGTTCAATACTTATAGGTCATGAGATGAAAATTTCATATTAAACACTTTACTTTTTATTCAGAAGAATATCCAGTAAGGGTAGGTTAGTGCTGTTTTGTATTAGAAATCTTTTATTTATATTCTCATATTTATATATTATATATATATTTATATTTATACAGACAGTTGGCCCTCCTTATCTGTGGGTTCCGCAGCTGTGGATTCAACCAACCATGGATCAAAAGTGTTTGTTAAAAAAATAAAATTAAAAAAAAAAGGTTACATTTGTACTGAGCATGCACAAACATTCTTTTCTTGACATTATTCCCTAAATAATACAGTATAGTTACATATCATTTATATTGTATTAGTTATTATGAGTAATCTAGAGATGATTTAAAATATATGGGAGGATGTGGGTAGCTTATAGGCAAATACTACATCATTTATACAAGGGACTTGAACATTGTGGATTTTGGTATCTGTGGGGGGGTCCTGGAACCAGTCCCACACAGATCCCAAGGGACGACTGTGTGTGTGTATTTGTTTTTCAGCTTTTGTGTCATTTAAATCATTTATACAATAAATTATGTCATAAGAATTGTATGTACAAGCAAAAGTGTTGTATGTTAGAAAGATTTTGTTTATTATTATTTGCCTCAAGATTCAGTACTTATTTTTAGGTAGTTGCTGACATCAGTTTTGGAAATGCTGGTAGATTTTTGTATTGTCTTTTAGAAATTTTTCAGTTGTAACGTTTGATTAGTAAATCACTTTTATTTGAACCTGCTTCCTTTGAAAATTTTTTATTTTTATTTTTGATTTGGAAACATAAAAATCTTAATCTTCTCTTCTGAGGCAGTATGGTATAAAAAGCTTGGGCTTCGGAGTTACGTTATAACTTGGGTTTGAATCATAACTTACTACTCATCGACTTTGGGACTTTGGGCAAATTACCCAGCCTTTTTGACCCTCAATTTCTTCATCTATGAAATGGTAATGTTACTTTATAGTATCATTAAGATTAAATGAAAATGTGTGTGGCATACATACTGTTTTTCTCATGGTACTCAACAGATACTAACTGTCTACATCTTTCTAACTTATCGTGGATGCCAAAGTCTTCAGTAATTTGAGTAAAATCTCAAATTATATGAATAAGGAAAGTGAAAATCTGAGGAAATTGAAACCTTAAAAATATTGAATTCATATACTGTTTAAAGTAAGAAACAGGGATATGAACAAGATAGTTGGTATGCCAGGGGCTCCTATGTTGATTTTGACCTTTGATTCCTTATCTGTCTGAGTTTTTGGGGGCGGGGGGCAGGTGGCTGGTAAGGAGATCTGAACCCTTGATCTTGGTGTTAACATCACCAATTGAGCTAACGAGCCAGCCCCTTATCTCCTTGATTAAATCAAACTCCCTGCCATAGCATCCTTAAAATCGGACCTAATCATCTGTCAGTCCCACCTTCTCCATATGGCTTTGTGTGTGAGCTGCACGGACTGCTTGCTTTTTCTTGAATATTTTATGTGTTAGTATCTCTACTTTAGCCTCTGCTTGGAAACATACTAACTGTTCTTGTTTCTTCCTCTGTCTGCTGATGTCTGACTTATCTCTTAAGGATTATCTAACATAGTACCTACTTGGTAAAGTTTTATCTGTGCCCCCACAGAATTAGTCTCTTCCTCTTTAGCTTTTTAAATATCTTGGTCTTTTATGTAATTGAGGGCTTTGGCACCATTGTAGGTTTCTGTGTCTGTCTTCCCTGAAACTCTTTAGGGTAGTAATCCTTGCTTATTTAGCCTTATCTTTTCAGTGCCACTTGTACAAAATGTTCAATATGTGAGTAATCACATGGATTGAAGGAGGGGGCCAGCTGAGTTTACTTTAATGAATATTTAACATCCATTTATGTATATTTACAGACACACAGTTTTCTTAAGTAAGTTAACCAGATCCTTTGCAACTTTATTTGCTGCTGTGGTTTGAATGTTTCCTCCAAAACTCATGTTGAAATTTAATTTCCATTGGGATAGTATAAGAGGTGGAACCTTTAAGAGGTGATTAGGTCAGATTAATGCTGGTATTGTGAGAGTAAGTTTGGCCCTCCTTTTGTCTGTCACGTGCTTCCTTGCCTTCCTTCATAGGGTAACACAGCATGAAGGCTAGCACCATGCTTTTGGACTTCCCAGCCTCTAGAACCATGAGCCAAATAAATTTCTCTTCATTTTGAATTACCCACTCTGTAGTATTCTGTTATAGCAACACAGAATGGACTAAGAAAATTGGTACTGAGAGTGGTGTTGTTGCTATAATAGATACCTAAAAATGTGGAACTGGATAATGGGAGAAGTTGGAAGAATTTGGGGGAATAGGCTAGAAAAAGTTTGTATTGCCATTAATGGAGCATTAAGAGTAATTCTGGTGAAGGCTCAGAAGAAGAGAGCTGCAGGGAAAATCTGGAGCTTATTAGAGATTAAGTGTTCATGATCAGAATGTTGGTAGAAATACGGACAGTAGAGGTCATTCTGATAAGGTCTCAGATGGAAATGAGGAATAGGGTATTGGAAACTGGAGTAAAATTTATCCTTGTTAAACAGTTCATGTCCTAGGACTTTATGGAATACAGAATTTAAGAGTGATGATCTAGGATATCTCTTGGAAGACATATGTAAGCAGCAAAGCATTTAGGCTCCTGTGTGGCCACTCTGTCTTTAATCACATATAGTGAGATGCAAGAAGAAAGAAATAACTTAAAGATGGAATTTAAAATTAAAAGGGAAGCAGAATGGAAAGATTTGGGAAATTTGCAGCCTGGCCACGTAAAAAGTGAAAAGGCTAAATGTTTAGGAGAGTAAACCAAGGGTATAGCCAAGCAACTGTTTATCAAAGATATTAGTATGGATAAAAGGGAGCAAGGGACAGTTCATCAAAACAGTAGAAGAAAGACCCTAAGGCATTTCAGAGATCTTCCATGCTGCCCCTCCCATCATAGGCCAGGGCTCTAGGAAGCAGAATGATTTTCAGGAATGAGCCTGGGGTGCCATCCCCATGCTCAGTGCTCAGGGCCACCTTGGGCTTCTGCTTCCTGCATTCCAGTACAGCACCCCTTGGCCACCCCAACCGTGGCTCATGCAGGCCCAGGTATAGCTTAGGTCACCACTCTGAGGGCGCAAGCTATAAGCCTTGGTGGCGTCCACATGGTGCTAATTCTGCAGGCTCACAGGCTCTAAGAGCTGTGGGGGCATGGCTACCTCCACCTAGATTTCAAAGGTTGTCATGGATAACCTGAGGGCCCAGGCAGGGACTTGTTGCAGGGGTGGAGCCACCACAAAGAGCCACTTTTAGGGCAGTGCTGAGTGGAAATGTGTGGTTGGAGCCACCACAGAGAGTCCTCACTAGGGCAATGCCTAGTGAAGACATGGGAGCAGGGAAACCACAGAGAACCCAGAATAAAGAGCTACCATCATGCATTGCCAGTCTGGGAGAACTGCAGGCATGAGACTCAAACCACTGAGTTTGTGGGCTGAGCCCAGCAAGGTTGTAGGTGTGGGGCTGCCTGAGGCATTGGAGTCTGACACCTGCCCCAGTGTATCCAGGAAGTGGGACATGGAGTCAAGGAAGATTATTCTGGAGGCTTGAGATTTAATGTTGTTCACCCTGTTGGGTTTTGGACTTGAGATCAGTTACCCCTTTTTTCTTGTCTATTTCTCTTTTGCAATGGGAATGTCTATCCTATGCCTGCCCCAGGCATAGTGTAGGAGAAGTAGATAACTTGCTTTGATTTCATAGGCTTATACCTGGAGGGAATTTGCCTTGGGGTGAATGCTGCCTTGAGTCTCGTTCATATCTGATTTAGAAGATACTCTAGATTTTGGGCTTTTGAGATGATGCTGGAAAGAATTAAGACTTTTAGGGCTATTAGGATGGAATAAATGTATTTTGTATGTGAGAAGGACATCAGTTTTGTGGGGGCCAGGGCAGAATGCTGTTGTTTGAATGTTATTCCACTTAAAACACAGGTGGAAATTTAATTATTATTGTGACGGTACTAAGAGGTGAGACTTTTATGAGGTGATCAGGTCATGAGGGCTTTGCCCTCATTAATGGATTAATGCTGTTATTGTAGACCCTTATTTCTCTCTGTCTCGTGCTCTCATCCTCTCTCACCATGTTAAGACACAGCAAGGAAGCTCTAACCAAGATGCAGCCTCTCAGTATTGGACTTCCTCTTGATTTTGGACTTCCCAGCCTCCAGAACTGTGAGCCAAATAAACTTCTATTCTTTATAAGTTACCCAGTGTGTGGTCTGTTGTAGCAGCAGAAAATGGACTAAGACATTTTGCTTTATTATTTAGTATTCACAATGCAAGGATAAATTTTAGTTTAGTCCTGATTAGAATGAACACATTTCAAGGGGCTTTGTACCTCTATGCCTTTCTATAAGAAGAAAATCTTACTAGCATTCACTGAAGTTAATGGTTTAGGTTATATAAGTTTGTTATTGGTAATTATTCTTTCTTTTAATAAAATATAATTTTTTGTTGCATTGTTTAAAAAGCCTTACATGATTTCAATTTATGTTTTTGACCAAAATGTATGTATAACTTTTTGTATGGATCTAGAGTAGTGGTTGCTGCCACTGCTTTGGGTTCCCTGTTGTTCTTCTGGTGCCTCATTTTTTCCTGACATTTTTCATTTTCTTATATTTGTGTTCCAAGACAGAGTTAAAAAGTAAAGATTATTCAGTTTCAAGAATTGTATTGTTTTAGGTTTGAGTATCTGCTCTTTTTCTCCTCCTGTTTTTTCTTGTGAATGGACGTAATATACCAAAACATTTCAATAATTGAACAAGAGCTACATTTTTAGGTGTGGATGCCTTCTTATGTGAGGATAATAGATGACAGCTTAATATTTGTGATGTTAAAGAATAATCCTAATAATTTTATTTTTGAGTCTTTATAATAAGAATGCCTTGAGGTTGGGGGTGAATTTATATATTCTGAAAGTGACAAAAATTGTTCCTGGCACATAGTAAATGTTACTTAAATCTTAGGTGCTTTTATTATTATAACTGTTTTGGGTAGATATTTCATCATTTTTAAAAACTATGTAAAGAGCTGATTCTAAGTCATATAGGACAAGGCAATATTTTGTCATGACACAGTAAATAGACTTGGAAATAATTATAAAACATGTAATGTAAAAGATTTGTTATAGAAACAGTGCAGTTGCATTGTAGCAAAAGTAGAAAATACAAAACAAGCAAAAAATGAGGAAAAAATATAGATTCCCATCACCTAGAGATTATTGCTTTTAGTACTTCAGTTTGTAATCTTTTTGTCTGCATATGTCTATATGGATATATATGCATCCTTTTAACAAAATGATATCACACTGTACATTCAGTTTCGAATCTGCCTTTTTTGTAGTTATGTCTTTTTTTATTTCAGTAAATTTTAATATTCAATATTCACATCATATTAAAATTTCTCAAATTGGCACAAAAGTATTCTTTATGGCTAGTTCGTCTAAAACATTATCCAGACCGGTATCGTACCTGTGCAGTTGGCTGTAGGAACCTTAAGTATTTTTAATGAATAGCAGTACCTATCCTTTCCCCCATCTTTTTAAAAGAAAGATACTGACTTGTTGAAGACAGTCTGGGTCATGTCCTACAGACCTTTTGTTTATCCAGTTTACTCTCTCATAATGTCAATTAGCTTGTTCTTCTATGTAGTTCCTATAAAGTAAAATTTATATCTGAAGGCTTGGTGGATTTAAGTTGAAGATACTTACTTGGCTATCACAGGTTTGAGGGTGTTCAAATCCACAGATGATGCTGTGTCCTTTATATTGCATTATATCAGAAGTTATATGATCTCCACTTGACTCTTGATAATGCTGAGATTGGCCACTGAAATTGGACAGTCTTTTCTGCCCATTGTTCAATTATATTTGTCTCCTTACATTAGAAACTATTTTGTGTGGTTGTGATTTTGCTCTATAAGAAAGTTCAGTTTCTCATCAACCACTCACTCCCCTATTGGTTGAGCACTACTTGTTGATCTTTGCCTGCATCAGTACTTTAATTAGGGCTTGTAAAATAAGACTTTTCTAGTTCTCTCCTTTTGCATTTATTAATTCCTGTTTTTCTGTAAAGTAGAACTTATAAAGTGAGGCTGTTTGGTTGCCCTGAAATGTAATTTCTACATGAAGATCAAGATAAATACTTGAATCTCTTTACTGATTTTCAAAGTAAAGTACTGTTTCAATAGTCACTTCAACAGGTGGTAAATGAAAAGGTATTTTGTTGTTTTAACTTTTTCTCTTTGGGGTATCTCTGCAGATTCAGGGATTTTCATTTTATTCTGGATATTTTAATTTCCTACCATTTAAATTTTTTCTTTGATGCTCAGATTATCACAACTAGTCATTGGGACCTCCTTTGTGTCAGCTCTTACGTCTGTTTGATATAGACTATAAGCCTTCCTTGCTCTCTGGCATGACAAGGCATCCCAGGCTTACCTGTATGCCTCCTACCCCAGACCTGGCATCAGTTCTTTTTCCAAGGAGTTTGGTACCTTTTAGTGTATTAGTGTTTATTGCTGCTAGGGTTATGTTGCCTATAGGCCATTTCAATGAAAAGACCTAGAAAATATAGATATTTACAAACATGAATTCATATTGATATTTTAAGTTAATGTTTTTTACTTGATTTAATTTTATGATGTTCTCTTTTTTCTTACCCTTTATACTCATGAGTCTTAAAATCGTTAGCATTACTTAATTGCTTATTCCTATAGTATAAAGAAAATAGTTTGAGGATATCAATAATGGTATTACTAAAAACAGTACTATCAAAAGAAGTTTAAAATTTGTAGTTCTTTTTGTTCTTAGAATACTTCCTACCAAGATGTACAGTAAAAGTGCAGTGTCCAAATAGCCCTTGAAATAAATCCTTTCTCCTGGTTGTCCATTTGATATTTATTTATTTATTTATTTTGGCAGCTGGCTGGCAGGAGGAACCACCCTTTGATATTTAATTAGGTTTATTTGTTTCTAGATGTTTTCCATGTAGGGAATTTAAAAAAAAATTAGTCTTATTTTCATTCTTACATAATTCAAAGGTCAAAACTGTACAATAACATAATTCAGAGGTCAAAAGATGTATACTTTACACAGAAGTCTGTTACCACTGTGCTTCTTCCCTTCCCTTCTCTTCCTCTGTGAAGCAATCATGTTTATTAGTTTCTTATTTTTCAGCTAAGTTCCTATGTGTATGTGTGTTGAGGGTGTTCAAATCCAAGCAAATATATGTGTAAATATTCTTTCTCCCATCACTGTACAAATGATATACTCCATATACCCTGTTACACATGTTTTTTCTTAAAATATTCTGCAGCTCTTTCTGGTTAGCACATAGTTATTGACAGAACATATAGTGCATATATAACCTTTTCTTAAAATATCAAAATAAAAGCTTTCAGTAATTTTATATTTATGTTTGGATTGAAAATAATATTGAAGTAAACTCAGTAATGTGAAGGCTGCAGAAAGTAAAAGGAAAAGATCTAGGAAAGGACCCTGGATTAGGTGTATTTTGAATTGTATTTGAAAGATAAATAGGTCCAGAAGTGGGTCAGCAGAAATCTTAACAGATGGTCTTAAAAGGTGGCTTTGTGATGGGCAAGAATCATAGATGGTTAATTTTTATAGTTGGATATAAATTCTTCTTGAGTGTAGAGGTTTGTTTTTATGCCAACTATAGAGTGTAACATAATTGAATATAATGAGCATACTAAATATTGATTATATTAATTGGAAGTGAGAATAATCAATAAACTTTCTACCTCACAAGTTATAGATAGTAAGGGTTGGAAGAGACCTTGGTGATTATCTCTTTGAACCTAATTATCCTATAGAATAGGAAATTGAAGTCTAGAAAGATTAAGCGACTTGTTCAAATTATATAACTAGTTAGAGGCATAGCCAGCCCTTTAATCTGACTTTCTGGGTCTCATTGTATCTTCTTTTTTCTATACTATGGTGCCTTTTTTAGCCATGAAAACTTAGAATTTGTACTGTTAAGTTCTCTTAGGAGGCAGGTGCAGGTTTTTTGTTTGTATTTTGATTTTTGGTTTTTGTCCCAAAATACTTTAGTCCTGTGATTTACCAAGTCTGAAGTTTTTGTTTTTCTTATATACCTAAAAACTGTAAATATGGAAGTTACCTTTACCTTGGGTTCACTTTTTTTTTTGGCATCTTGCTGATTTGGGGATCCCAGCCTTTGACCTTGTGTTGTCAGGTTTTTTTTTTTTTTTTTTTGCTTACAGGCAGATAGTTTATAATGTAGCTGCTGTGGGTGTGTCTGTGATATAACACAAAGTATTGATTAATACCCAGAGGCATAATTCCTGATACATCAAGAAAAGGTTAAGTGTGATTTATCATTTAAGAAGTTAGGAAAGCAAGCCGTCCATGTCTTTTATTCTTTTTAATTTTTTGGCAGCTGGCTGGTAAGAAGGTCCAGACCCTCTTACCTTGGTGTTATCGGCACTACGCTCTAAGCAAATGAGCTAACTGGCCAGCCCAGGTCCATTTTTAATGCACTAAGTAGAGGGGTTTGAGGGTCTTTTTTGGAGTTAATGTATTTACCAGTATTCCTTAATGACGCATGATAGGTTATAGATAAATACATTGACAACATTTTATTAGTATGGCTGTAGTGGGGAAAGCTTTTTTTAAAAAAATAATGTTTTAAAATGTGTGCATTTAGTTTGCATTGTTGTGTATTTCATATATTTCCTTAACTTTAGTACTCAGATATTTATCCAAACATTATTGCTATGGGATTTCCTGCAGAAAGACTTGAAGGCGTATACAGGAACAATATTGATGATGTAGTAAGGTAAGAACTCTTTTGATTTTCTGTTTCAAATACTGATGTATTATATTCATGTTGTATTTTCATTTAGAAAAGACTTCTAAACCACAGAAAAAGATACACTTTTTCTGATAAACTTTATTTTATTGTGGTGGCACTGTATGACTTCTTTTTTTGCCTAATGTAGCTAATGGACTTCAATAAGATACAACTCATTTGATAAGAACTGACCTTGTACATAATCAGGTACTTATGTGATGTGATTTTTTTGACTCTAAAAAAATGCCTCTTATCAGGTTAATGCCTGGATTCCATTACAATATGATTTTTTTCTTTTGATTCCACAATTGGGGATTAGGCTTAAAATCCTTGAGTGGATTTGTTCCAATAAACTTATTCATACTAAGGTATTGATGACTAATACCATGTATTTTTATGTAGAGCAATTTGTAATGGAGCATAAGTGCATCAAGCACCTGAAGAAGTATTTGTTACAGGGGACTACTGGGTGTACTGAAGCCTAATTAATCAGTTTTGTGTAATTTTGCATAATTTCCTAAGTGTAATTATCATTCGGTTCAGAACAATGTATTTCTCAAGGCTCACTTAAATATTACCTTCTAAGTACGTTTATGTCCTAAGAATACATGATATGTATTATGAAAAAAGAAATTTATGTCTGCTATGCAAATAATCTTAATATTTTTTTTTTATTTCAGAGCAAAAATATATTTGTATGAATAAACTGTAAATTGTCAGTAGGAAATTTAATGGCTCCAAAAGTTAAAATTCTACATTATTGTAGAATAATGTATTTCATTCTTTCATAAGTATCTTTCCTGGAGACTTTTAATTTAAATATTTGATGGTTTTGAGAATTAAATGGTATAATGGGTGGGAAAGCACTTTGTAACTTATAAAGAATTATGCAGATGTAGAATCCTCTTATAATAGTTGTTTAAATATATAAGACTACCTACATCCTTTTATGAGCTAGCCATAAGTTGTTTTCTAAGTGGTTAATTTTTAGTAACTTGCTTTGAATTACAGTATATTTACATTTTTGCAGTCTTTAGTTATGTTCAGTTTGATTTTTGTAATATTTATATTGTGTTCAGAATTAAATTTCCATATCCACAAAAACTACCCACTAAAATCCCTACTTCTTTGTTATTTCTATTAATTTTATAGGTGGTACATGAGGGAATCGGAAAGTACTGTTTCAGAACTTGAAAAGAGGGAAATGAATTTGCCTTCTCAGTTAGCCAGGACACAGTTGAAGAATGCTTAACATTGCAGGCCGTGCGTAGTGATAACATATGTAAAGAAAATGTAATGGGCCATAGAAAAAATAATGAGAGAGGTAAATTTTGAATCAAGAGAAATGGAGAATCTGATGAGCACTGTAGTCACCAGACATAACATTCTCTACTGTGGTGCATAAGTGTTTTATCAGGCATCTTTATGACCTGGATGAAATATCTCACAAGATGTTCTACTTCATATCACTGTAATGCTGTATTCATCCAAGTACTAATTCAGCCAAGCCAGATAGGTATTTATACAGAAAAAGAGTGTGAGTGCTCTGAATGAGGGCAAGTTTGCTGATCACTGTAAGGATATCCTTGTGGTAAATGAATCTGGCATGTGGTTTTTACATTGGTCTCTTCTGAGTATGAATTAGTCACTGAGGCTGATTGATTATCTTTTAGGTTACTAAAGTCCAGTTTCTGGACCTGTACAATCACCACCTCTGTCAACATCCAAAACATTATTGTCATCCCAAAAGAAAACCCTGTTCCCACTGGCTGCTCCCACTTCCTTTGTTAGTCTTATTTCCTTGCAATTGTAGAATCCTTTTATAATAGTTGTGTAAGTATATAAGACTACTACACCCTTTTATGAGCTGGCCATAAGTTGTTTTCTAAGTGGTTAATTTTTAGCCACTTGCTATTTTGGTTGGTTTTGTCTAGTTTTTTTTTTTTTTTTTTTTTTTTTTTTTGACTGGGAGATGAATGGCCAGTAAGGCTTTGGTAGCTTCTGTTGTTCTGCCCCCTCCCCTTCTTTTGTAAGAGAAAGCATGAACAATGACTGGGAAGGAAGATGATGTTTTTCTTATAAACTAAAATGAAAATAAATAATTCCTAAGTAATTTGACTGTTACGATTAACTTCTCTAAGGGAATGTCCAGTTCCTAAATGATTGATTTCCTTGATTGGTTCACACTATATTGGGGACAGTAGTAATAATCAGTAGTGATTCCTTTTTTAGTTTGAAGGTGAAAACATCTCAGTGAAAAAATGTTTATTTTCTTATACCTTTACTTTTCTTTAACAGAACTGTTTTTAGTTGGGCTTTTCTTATTGAGATGTCCAAAGAATATATAACATTATCATTTTTTTCTCTAACTCCATATTTTTTCCCGTGATTTTTTTTCCCCTCAAAAACAGGAAATATTGTACAGAGTTCAAACTTTGCTGTTGTTGTACTACCTCATTGCTTTGAGAAAAATAAACTCAAATTGCAAATACCTTCATGCTTAAATTGTTTGGTATTTGTGATTGTTTTGGGGATATCCTTTGTTATGGCAGTGTGAAATTTTATACTTGAGGTGCTTGAAGTACCTTTGAAACATATTTAACTTCTCCTTTTGAGTTTACCTCCTAGGATCAGGAATTAATGTAAAAAAATAAAAAGGGAGATGGAGTAAAGTAAACCCAGCTGAACTTTTTTACTATCTTAACTGAAGATGTTTTGCTTAATAAGCAATCAGAATTGACAGGGCAGAACAGGGACATCTCAGAGAAGAGAAGTTAAGGTTAAATCTTCTCAAATTGTTGTTGCTTCTTTTCCTCTTACTATTACCTTCTTTCTTGCCACTAGTCTTTTGCCCTGACCTGTTGGTAATATGAAACAGTGTTTTATTCAGATAATTGATTGTTCTTTGATATGTATGTTAATCTTGTCTCACAGGCTAATGTTGAAGTTATCTAATTTATGTGTTATCTGATATAAATCTAAGCAGTCTTTCACAGACTTGTGCTTCATGTGTTTAAGAGGCATACTTGAGAACTTTTCTGTCCCTAATAAATCAGGAAAATGTAGGTATAATAGAGCTGAACTGGCTTTCTTACTCCAGAACCTTTCATATACCACTGTGCATTGTAAATCTCTCAAGAATGAGATTCTAGTAGGCCACTTTTCTTTTCCTTTTCATTTTTTTTTTTTTTTACTTTTCTTTCCTTTTCCTGCTACCTCTTCTTTCTTTTCTTTCATAGTACATTAAATAACATTTCCCTAAACAGTGTTTCATGGAACATAAATGGGAAATGTTGAAAATGAAAAAAAGGTGTGTGTAAAAATATTTTCCCCTCTGTATCTATAGGAAATAATTCACTTCCTCTTCTTTCATTGGAACGTTTTTGGTGGGAATATTCTTATATTTATTATAAGGAAATGCTTAGAGCTCAGTCTTCCAATATATAGGGATTTTTAAAAAAGACTTATGCATTGTCTCGTTTATTGTGAGCTTCCTATAAGCAGCTGTATTACAGATTCAAGGGCCCATCTTCTTTTGTGCTGTTATATACATTTTCTTCCTGAAGAAACTTTTTTTTTTTGGTGTAGAAACATGGAAGCAAATCTGAAGAAACTTTTAAAATATTCTTTTTTTCATTATATGTTGATCTCTCAATCAGCTGTAATTGTATGTTAGTTTTTGATAAAAAGGAAATGTTTGTTGCCCTAACATTATCATTATTGGCTGTTCGATTAAAAAGAGGAATTTAAAAGAGATTATTTAGAGGCAAGCTTAAAAATAATTTAGAAGAAGGAATGTAAATTCCATTCTCCCTTTCTAACTCCTTCTGTGTTTTCCACTTTTTTCTTTGTTGCAGTGAACTTTACATAACACAAAATTAACCACTTTAAAGTGTACAATACAGTGATATTTAATACCTTCTCAATGTTGTGCAACCACCAGTTCTATCAAGTTTCAAAACATTTTTATCACCTCAAAAGAAAGCCGTTTCCTGCCTCCCACTTCTTTCGTTAGTCTTATTTCCTTGCAAGTAGGGAGCCTTGATGGATTAGACAATGTTTATATTATCTGTACCAATTCATTTGTTGGCATTTTAAGAATAGGTAACATTTATTGTGCATTTACTTACATATTATTTACATGTGTAGCTGTTGTATAAGTAGTTTACATGTGTTATTAAATCTCTACTAGAAGTCTATCCCTATTTTATAAATGGTTTAAAAATGTCATAGCTGGTAACTAGTGAGGCTGAATGTTGTTGAATCCAGGTCTGTCAGATTTCAAAGCTGATTTCCTTAGTAACCATATTATCTTGTATGTCAGAGGACAAAAACTGGAAACTCTTGGGTTATCTAGCCTGTTGATATCTTTTGTTTGGCCAAGAACAGTGTCAGTCCGCACACTGTTTAAAATTGGAATTTCTTGCCTCTGTTTAAAAATCTGGACACCTCACATCTTAAAAAGCTGTATTTCTGGCTTCTTCTGAAAAGTTGGGGGATCTGCCAACTCTGGGCTTACATTTCCTATGTGACAAAAATCAGCTGGAGTTATATTTTAATGCCTGACCTGTCTGTCATTAAACAGATTATTTGTTGCCATTTCTCATCTTTTATTCTGCTTCCTTTACTTAAATTATCTGAACGACTACTATGCATTTGAGAATGTAACTTTGATCTTATATAATTCATAGAATCAATGAATAAATCTGTGTGCATAAGTTATTGCTTTATTAGTACATGTACAGACTGCTTTAGACAGTAGAGTATTGTAGAATGTTGTATGGAAATTGTATCATTTAAAATGTAGTCTCCATTAACAGATCCGTAAAGAGAAAACAAAGGGGAGGAGATCACCAAGGAAATAATACTAGAAAATTTCTTTAGGATTTGAGTCTCCAGATTGAAAAGACTTACATAGTGCTAAGCATAGTAAATGAAGAAAGGCCTGTATGAGGCAAATTATGAAACTTCTTTTAGAACACCAGAAATAAAGAGAGTATCTCAAAAGCTTTCAGGATCATTTAGGAGGGATTAGGAATGTGAATGGCATCTAACTTCTTGATAGTGGAATTAAAGGTAGAAGCTGATGGGACACCACCTCAAAAGTTCAGTGATCAGCCTAGAATTTTGTATTCAGCCAAAGCATCAATCAAGTGTGAAAGTAGAAAAAAAAAAAAAAAAACACTTAAGGACTCAAAAAAATGTATTCATGAAAAACATTTCTTAGGAAATTACTAGAAAATGTGCTCCAGCAAAACAAAGGAATAAAACAAGAAAGGAAGGAAAAGGGCTTCAGTAAACAGAGAATCCACCTAAGACACAAAAAAGGAAAGGCCCAGGATAACAACTGTGCCACAAATTGAAAAGCTACCGGTTCTGATTGGAACAGGAGCACAGAGGGCTTCAGGAAAAAAAAAAATTGAACTGATAGATGCATGTTGAAATAATGAGACAGGTGCGGGGGTGGGAAATGCAGTAGATTCTTAGTAAACTGAACAAATTAGAACAATGGTTGATTGGTTTAACCCAAAATTGTGAGATTGCTATATTAGGGGTATTAAGAGAAGTCAAACGTGTGGGGTACTGCTAGTTTTATAAGCTGCCTCTACCATGGTAGGAAATGTGCAAGTGATAAATCTACAAGTAGCAGTATTAAGAATAATATGTAGAAATACCAAATTAAATACCAGCAAAAAGAATCAGAGTTGTTGAGAGTGGTTGCCTCTGGGGAGAAGCAGGATTAAGAGTTTGAGGATGAATAGGGCTAGAGATGAGTAAATTTTTTAATTGTGGTAATATGTTTTTTTTTGAGTGTGTGTATATATATATATATGTATACCATAAAATGTACCATTTAACCATTTTTAAGAATGCGTTTCAGTTCATTATTCCTTACTGAAATGCCAAACCCATTAAATAACTCCCCATTCTCTCTCCTCCCAGTCCCTGGTAACCACTGTTTTACTTTGTGTGTCTATGTATTTGACTATCCTAGGTGCCTCAAATAAGTAGAATCATGCAATATTTGTCTTTTCGTGACTGGCCTATTTCACTTAGCATGATGTCTTCAAGGTTCATCAGTGTTGTAAAATGTGTTAGAATTTACTTCCTTCTAAAGCCGGAATAATATTCCGTTGTATATATGGAAGTACTTCAGAAAGTTCTTTGAAAGATTAATATTATCTTTCAATTTGATCTTTCCATGAACTTTTCAAAGTGCCCTCATATATTACCACATTTTGTTTATCTATTCATCTATCAGTGTACACTTGGGTTCTACATTTTAGCTATTGTGAATAATGCTGCTATAAACATGAATGCAAAAATATTTGTGTGAATGTTTGCTTTCAGTTTTTGGGGGTATATACCCAGAAGTGAAATTGCTGGATCAAATGTAATCCTATTTTTAAATTTTTGAGGAATCACTATACTGTTTCCTACAGTGGCTGTACCATTTTAGTTTCACCAACAGTGCAAGGGTTCTGATTTTTCCAAATTCTCACCAATACTTCTTAATTTTTTGTTGTTTTTTTAATAATAATAGCCATCCTAGTGGGTATAAAGTGGTATCACTGTGGTTTTGATTTGCATTTCTCTAATAATTAGTTATATAATGATATTGAGGACTTTCTTTTTTAAAATTTTATTTATTTATTTATATATTTATTGATTTATTCTTAATTTTATTTTGTCGATATACAATGTGGTTGATTATTGTGGCCCATTACTGAAACCCCCTTCTCTCCTCCCTCTCCCCCCTCCCACCCAACAATGTCCTTTCTGTTTGCTTGTCGTATCAACTTCAAGGAATTGTAGTTGTTATGTCTTCTCCCCCCCCCCCCCCCCCCCCGGGTTTTGTGTGTGTGTGTGTGTGAATCTATTTATTTACTTTTAGCTCCCACCAATAAGTGAGAACATGTGGTATTTCTCTTTCTGTGCCTGACTTGTTTCACTTAATATAATTCTCTCAAGGTCCATCCATGTTGTTGCAAATGGCAGTATTTCATTCGTTTTTATAGCAGAGTAGTATTCCATTGTGTAGATATACCACATTTTCCGTATCCACTCATCCGTTGATGGACATTTGGGCTGGTTCCAACTCTTGGCTATTGTAAAGAGTGCTGCGATGAACATCGGGGAACAGGTATACCTTCGACTTGATGATTTCCATTCCTCTGGGTATATTCCCAGCAGTGGGATAGCTGGGTCATATGGCAGATCTATCTGCAATTGTTTGAGGAACCTCCATACCATTTTCCACAGAGGCTGCACCATTTTGCAGTCCCACCAACAATGTATGAGAGTTCCTTTTTCTCCACAACCTCGCCAGCATTTATCGTTCAGAGTCTTTTGGGTTTTAGCCATCCTAACTGGGGTGAGATGGTATCTCAGTGTAGTTTTGATTTGCATTTCCCGGATGCTGAGTGATGTTGAGCATTTTTTCATATGTCTGTTGGCCATTTGTATATCTTCCTTAGAGAAATGCCTACTTAGCTCTTTTGTCCATTTATTTTAATTGGGTTTCTTTGTTTAGGTTTTTCTTGTGTTTATTGGGAATTGGTATATTATCTTTAGAGAAGTATCCAATTTCTTTGCCCATTTATGAATTGGGTGGTTTGTTTTGTGTTTTAGGAGTTCTGTATATATTCTGGATATTAATCCCTTGTCAGATATATGATTTGCAAATATTTTCTCCCATTCTTGGGGTTGCTTTTTTTACTGTGTTGATTGTTTCCTTTGATGTGCAGAAGCTTTTTGGCTTGATGAAGTCAAACTTGTCTGTTTTCTTTTGTTGCCTGTGCCTTTGGTGTCACATCCAAGAAATCATTGCCAAATCCATGTCATGAAACTTTCCCTCTATGTTTTCTTCTAAGAGTTTTATAGTTTTAGCTATTATATTTAGGTATTTGATTCATTTTGAGTTGTTTTTATATATGGTATTAGGTAAGAGCCCAGCTTTACATTTTTTCATATGACTATGTCGTTTTCCCAGTACAACTGTTGGAAAGATTGTCCTATCCTCCATTATCAAGGATCTTTTTCACCCTTGAGGAAAATCATTTGACCATGGTCTCTCTCTTCTATTACATTGGTCTTTATATGTCTTTAATGCCAGTAACACACTATTTTTGTTACTGTAACTTTGTAGTAAATTTTGAAATCAGGAAGTGTATGTCCTTCAACTTTGTTGTATTTCAAAATAGTTTTGTCTGTTCAAGATTCTTTATGAATTTTCGAATGGATTTTTCTGTTAACATAGGGATTGCATTAACCTGTAGATTGCATTGGGCAGTATCGATACCTTAACAATGTTAAGTCTTCTAATCCATGAATATGTATGTCTTTCATTTTATTTAAGGGTTTTTAAATTTTTTCTAGCAGTGTTGTGTTGTTTTCATTGTATAAGTATTTACCTGTTTTGTTAAGTTAATTCCTAAGTACTTTATTCATTTTGATGCTCTTGTAAATCTGTTTTCTTGTTTTCCTTTTTTAGATTGTTAATTGTCAGGGTATAGAAATGCAGTTGATTTCTGTGCATTAATTTTGTATCCTGCTTATCTAAATTTATTTATTAGTTCTGGTTTTTGTGGGTTCTTTTTTTTTTGTTTTGGTGGAATCCTTGGGGCTTTTTATATAGAAGATGATGTGTCATCTGCAAACAGATAATTTACTTCCTCCTTTCCAATTTGGGATAAATTTATTTCTTTTCCTTACTTAACTGCACTTTCTTGAACATTCAATACTATGTTGAAGTGGTGGAAGCAGGTAGCCTGTTTCGTTTCTGACTTTAGAGGAAAGGCTTTCAGACTTTCACCATTGAGTATCATGTTAGCTGTGGGTTTTTCATATATGGCCTTTATTATGTTAGGGTGATTTCTTTTTATTCCTAGTTTGTTGCGTGTTTTTATCATAAAAAGGTGTTGAATTTTTCAAATGCTTTTTCTGTACCAATTGAGATTACCATGTGGTTTTTTTCCTTCTTTCTATTAACATGGCATATTACATTGTTTTTTGTATATTGCACTACCCTTACATTCCAGGAATAAATTCTACTTGATCTTGGCGTATAATCCTTTTAATATGCTGCAGAATTCAGTTTGTTGGTATTTTGAGGATTTTTGCATCAGTGTTCATAAAGGAAATTTGTCTGTAGTATTTTTTTCTTGTGTGTTTGTCTGACTTTGGTATCAGGCCAATGCTGGCCTCATATAATGTGTTAGGAAGAGCCCACCTCTTCAGTTTTTGGGAAAAGTTTGAGAAGGATTGGTTTTCTTTAAATATTTGATATTGGCTAATTAGCTCAGGTTAGAGCGTGGTGTTGATAACACCAAGGGCAAGGGTTTGGATCCCCGTACTGGCAAGCTGCCAAAAAAAAAAAAAAAAAAACAATGTTTGACAAAATTCAACAGTGAAGTCATGAGATCTAGGGCTTTTCTTTATCTGGAGATTTTTTATTACTGATACAGTCTCCTTGTTCATTATAGGTCTATTCAAATTTTCTATTTTTTTTGCTGTTCAGTCTTGGTATAGGTTTCGTGTTTCTAGGTATTTGTCCATTTAATCTATATTATCCAATTTGTTGGCATACAGTTGTTCATGATACTTTCATATATATATGTTGTTTGTTTTTTCTTTTGATAGAATTGCTAATAATGTCCTCACTTTCATTTCGGATTTTAGTAATTTGAGTCTTCTTTTTTTTCTTAATCTAGCTAAAAGTTGGTCAATTTTGTTAATCTTTTCAAAGAACCAATGTTTGGTTTCATTGATTTTCTCTATTGTTTTTCGGTTCTGCTATACTATAATCTTCATATTTACTTACTTCTGCTAGCTTTGTCGATTTTAGATCTTTTTAAACGTAAATGTTCACAACTAAATTTTCCTTTTATAGACTGCTTTCTCAGTATGTTGCCTTTTCATTTTTATTTGTTTCTAAATATTTTCTAAGTTCCCTTGTGACTCTTCTTTAAGAGCATGTTTTTAATTTCTAAAAATTTCTGAATTTTTTACTTTATCTTCTGTTAATGATTTCTAACATCATCTTGTTTTGATCATCTTTATTTGGTGCCTATTTTTAAAAATCTATTGAGAACTGGTTTGTTGCCTAACGTATAGTCTATTATGGAAAATGTCTCGTGCACTTGAAAAGATTGTGTATTCTATTGATGTTAGTTAGAGTGTTCTGAATAAGCCTCGTAGATCTAGTTGGTTTACTGTGTTGTTCAAATCCACTATTTCCTTACCTATCTTATGCTTGGTTCTGTTCATTATTGAGTGTAGCATATTAAAGTGTCCAACTATGATTTTAGAGCTATCTATTTTCCCTTCAATTCTGTTCATTTTTGCTTTATATATTTGGATGGTCTTTTAGAAGTGTAAATGCTTGTAATTGTTATATCTTCTTGTTGTATTGATACTTTTATTAATATATAATGTCTTTTTGTTTCACAACCTTTAAAATTTAGTTTATTTTGTCTAATATTAGTGTAGCCACCTCATTCTCTCTTGGTTATTACTTGCATAGAATATCTTTATCCATCATGTCTCTTTCATCTTATTTGAGTCTTTAGATCTAAAATGAGTCTCTTGGCTGGCTGGTTAGCTCAGTTGGTTAGAGTGTGGTGCTGATAACACCAACGTCCTAGGTTCGATCCCTGTATTGGCCAGCCATCAAAAAAATAAGTAAATAAAATTGAGTTCTTTGTAGATAGCATATAGTTGGATTATGTTTTTCTTATACGTTCTACCAACCTCTGTCTTTTGATTGGAGAGTTTAATTCATTTACATTTAAAGTACTGATAAGGAGGGACTTTACTTCTGCCATTTTGCTGTTTTCTATATGCCTTGCAGCCTTTTTGTCTCTCAATTCCTGCCTTACTGTCCTTTGTGTTTAATTGCTATTTTGTAACTAAACTTTTTAATTCTGTTGTCATTTCTTTTTGTTTATATTCTATAGCTGTTTTCATTGTGTTTGCAATAAAGTTTAACACTCTAATTTTAATTTATACCACCTTACCATTGATTGCATACAAAAACTAAGTTCCTATACAACTTTGTCCCTGCTTCTTTTCAGTTATTAATATCACAAAATTACATCTTTATGCATTGTGTGTCCAGAAACATAGACTAATAATTGTTTTCTTAAATGTGTTGGTGTCTTAAATAATGTAGCAAACAAAAAGTGGAGTTACAAACCAAAGTTACAGTAATATTACCTTTTTTTATTGTTGTGTCTTTTGTTTTTTGTTTTGTCTTGTTTTTGGTTTTTTTGCAGCTGGCAAGTACAGGGATCAAACCCTGGAGCTTGGATTTATCAGTACCACGCTGTAACTAACTGATCTAACTGGCTAGCCCCTCAGTAATACTTGCTTTGATAATTGCTCGTATATTTACCGTTTCCCAGAAATCTTTATTTATTAATACCGCTTCAAGTTACCATTTAATGTCCTTTCATTTCAACCTTAAGGACTCCCTTCAGCATTTGCAGAGCATGTCTAGTGGTGATGTTCTCTCTCAGCTTTTCTTTATCTGGGAATATCTTCATTTCTTCCTCACTTTTGAGGTATTGTACTCTCAGTTGACAGTTTTTTTCTTTCAGGATTTTAAATAATCATTCCACTGCCTTTTGTCCTTCAAGGTTTCTGATGAGAAATCTGCTGATATTGAGGATCCCTTGTATGTGACAAGTTGCTTCTCTCATCCTATGTTCAAGAATTTCTTTGTCTTTGTCTTTTGACAGTAATCTGTCCTGATGTGGGTCTCTCAGTTTTTCCTATTGGGAGTTCATCGAGCTTCTTGAATATTTATATTTATGTTTTTCATCAAATTTGTGAAGTTTTTCATTACTATTTGTTCAAATAATTCCTCTGCTTTATTTATTTCTCTTCTCCTTCTGGAATTTGTAGAGTGTATGTGTTGGTTTTTCTTGATGGTGTCCCACAGTCCACTAGGTTTTCTTCAATAATTTTTTTTCTGTTCCCCAGACTTATTGTTTTCAGTTGTCCTATCATCCCAGTTCACTGATTTCTTCTTCTTCATGCTTAAATCTGCTTTTGAATCCCTCTTAGTAAATTTTTATTTAAGTTATTGTATTTTTCAACTCTAGAATTTATTTTTTGGTTCTTTTTTTTGTTTTCTATCTCTTTATTGATATTTTCATTTTGTTCATACATCATATTCTATGTCCTGCCTTAACTTTTTGAGCAACTTTAAGATAGATGTCCTAAAGTCTTTGATAAGTCTGCCGGATTTTTCTAAGGGACAGTTTCTGTTGATTTATTTTTGAATGGCCCATGCTTTCTTTTATTTATTTTATTTTGTATGCCTTGTGATTTTCTTTGTTGAAAACTAGAATTTGAATCTTTAGGGTGACGACTCTGGAAATTGGATTCTCCCCCTTCTCCACAGGCTTTTTGTTTGTCTTCAATTATTGTATCTTTTTTTTTTTTTTTTTTTTTTTGTCTTTTTGTGACCGGTAAGGGGATCGCAACCCTTGGCGTGGTGTCGTCCGCACCGCGCTCAGCCAGTGAGCTCACTGGCCATCCATATATAGGATCCGAACCCGTGGCGGGAGCGCCGCTGCGCTCCCAAGCGCTGCACTCTCCCAAGTGCGCCACGGGGCCGTCCCGACTTTCTAAACCCTTGTATATGCTGTCCCTTTCCAGTCTCATTATTGTTAAATGTCTGGTTCCTAAAAGGTGGAAAAAGGAAAAAAAAATGAAAGGAGCAAAATAAGTTATGGATCTTTAAATTCCCTGGAAACTCTTTCAGCCGACAGTGGGTGCAACAATTGCAGCCTGCCTCCATGTCTGTATTTTCATGATCAAAAACAGCTATAAGCAGTCAGAACACAGATTCCTGATATTTGGAGGATAAGGTTCTTTTTGCCAACCTTGGCTGTGGCATACTGGGTGCAGGCCACTCCAGGAATATGTGCATACCTGCCTGCTGTGGGGCTAGGCATGGGAGATAGGTAGCCACTATTGCACTGAGAGCTGAAATTGACCCAAACTAACCACAATTTACTGTCTAAGCCTTACCTTGGAAAGTAGAAGTCTTTCAGTAGACTCCAGACTTCCAAAATACAGGCATGCCTTGGAGATATTGCAGGTTTGGTTCCAGATTACCACAATAAAGTGAGTCACATGGGTTTTTTGGTTTCACAGTGCATATAAAAGTTATGTTTACACTGTGGTCTATTAAGTGTGCAATGGCATTATGTCTAAAAAAAAACGTAGATACCATAACTAAAAACTACATTGTTGCTGAAAAATTGTAATGATCATCTGAGCCTTCTGTGAGTTAGTATTTTTGCTGGTGGGGGGTCTTGCTTTACTGTTGATGGCTGCTATCTGATCAGGGTAGTAGTTGCTGAAGGTTGCTGTGGCTGTGGCAATTTCTTAAAATATGATAACAGTGATGTTTGCCACATGGATTGACTTATTCTTTCACAAAAGATTTCTCTATAGTTTGCTATGCTGTTCAATAGCATTGTACACACTGTTGCAATTCTTTCAAAATTGGAGTTAGTCCTCTCCAGCCCTGCTGCTGGTTTGTCAACTAAGCGTATGTAGTATTCTAAATCCTTTGTTATTATTTCAGCAGTATTCACAGCATCTTCACCAGGAGTAGATTTCATCAGAAGAAACCACTTTCTTTCCTCATCCATAAGAAGTAACTCTTCATTTGTTAAAGTTTTATTATGAGATTTCAGCAATTCAGTCACATCTTCAGGCTCCACATCTAATTTTAGTTCTCTTGCTATTTCCATCACATCTTCAGTTACTTCCTCCGCTGAAGTCTTGACACCCTCAAAAGTCATCCATGAGGGTTGGAATCAACGTCTTCTAAACTCCTGTTCATGTTGATATTTTGACCTCCTTCCATGAATCACGAATGTTCTTAATGGCATCTAGAATGGTGAGTCCTTTCCAGAAGGTTTTCAGTTGCCTTTGCCCAGATCCATCAGAGGAATCACTATCTATTTTAGCTATAGCCTTACAAAATGTATTTCTTAAATAATAAGCCTTGAAAATCGTAATGACTCCTTGATCCATGGGCTGCAGAATGGATGTTGTGCTCGCAGGCATAAAACCATTAATGTCGTTGTACATCTCTGTCAGAGCTCTTGGGTGATCAGGTGCATTGTCAGTAAACAGTAATATTTTGAAAGGAATTTTTTCTTCTGAGCAGTGGGTCTCAACAGTGGGCTGAAAATATTCAATAATCCATGCTGTATAGAGATGTGCATTCAGTCTTTATTATTCCATTTATAGAGTCCAGGGAGAGTGTTACAGTTCCCTCTGTGTAACAGAGATGAAAAAAAGAATTACTCGATTACTCAAAGCACTATGTATGCATTGAGAGGCCCAGAAGAACTGCACTTCAGTAATTTCCCCATTAGGAGGAGAAAGCTGAATGTGACGGCCCCTATTCAAAGTTAGCCTCTCCCTTTTATTGTAAAGACAAGGAAGTTTCACAAGAAAATTCAGTTGATTTAATCATTACAGAGAACACAAGGATATGGGCAGAATTATGGCCAAGTATAGTTTTAACAATTGGAAACTAGTAACAGTGAAATAAAGTGACATTCCATAATGCAATTTGTAAAAGGTTAAGTCCATCCACCAACAAAAGCTTGTTCTTAGCAAACACTGTCTTTCCTATAGCAATTTCCTTAGTATTTTTACACAACAATCAACAACTTCCTTAACATATCAATCAGTAGGTTAACCTGCACCAAGCACATCTGTCCTTGAGCCAGCAATTTTGCTGTGTTACAATTCTTTATCTACAACAGAGACAGCCTGGGGAAAGTTTCCTGTCTTTTGCAAGCTTAACACTTACATATGTAATTCTAAAAAGTTAGGTTATACCTGAAGCTACAGGGCTTTGGAAGCTAGGCCCTGTGAAATAAATTTGTTTTATAAATGTTAGTATCCTCCACAGGAGAATAGATTTAAATAATTCTTAAGGACCCTACCTACCTTGGGTTGAATGTCCCCCCGAAACTAATCCCTGCTGCAACTGTTGAGGGTGAGAAATCTTATTATGGTAGTTGAAAGTTGGAGCTTTGAATGGTGATTAGATTGTTGGACCATGCTGTACTGAATGGATTAATAATGGTGGTTAGGGGCATGGTTCTAAAGGCTTTAAAAGAAGAGCACATGAGAGGTTAGTCTCTCTGTGCTCCACCATTTTCTGCCATGTGAGACCCCTGGGTCACTGTTGCCACAACCAAGGCCTTCACCAGCTATGTTCCCTGGACTTTGGACTTCCCAACCTCTTTAACTGTATAAGCAATAAATTTTGTTTTCTTTATAAATCACCCAGTTTCGGGTATTTGTTAGAAGTGACAGAAATAGACTAATACTCTAGGATTTTCAGGATGGTAAATGAGCATTGGCTTCCACTTCAAGTCACCAGCTACATTAGCCCCTAACAGTTGAGTCAGCCTGTCTTTTAAGGCTTTGAAGCCAGGCATTGACTTTTCTAACAAAGTCCTAGATGATATCTTCTTCCAATACAGGGCTGTTTCATCTACACTAAAAATCTGTTGTTTAGTGTAGCCACCTTCATCAGTGACATAAGCTAGATCTTCTGGATAATTTGCTGCAGCTTCTACATCAGCTCTTGCTGCTTTCACGTTGCACTTTTTGGTTATAGAGATGGCTTCTTTCCTTAAGCCTCATGAACCAACCTCTGCTAGCTTCAAACTTTTCTTCTACAGCTTTCTCACTTCTCTGCTTTCTTAGAATTGAAGAGAGTTAGGGCCTTGCTCTGGATTAGGCTTTGGCTTAAGGGAATGTTGTAGCTGGTTTGTTCTTCTGTCTAGATCACATAAACTTTGTCCGTTATCAGCAGTAAATCTGTTGGGTTTTTTTGTTTTGTTTTGTTTTGGTTTTGGTGGCTGGCCAATGTAGGAATCCAAACCTGTGACCTTGGTGTTATAACCCTTTGGCTTTCTTATCATTTGTGTGTTCACTGGAGTAGCAATTTTATTTTCCTTCAGTAATTTTATTTATTTATTTATTTTTGCATTCACAACTTGGCTAATTATTTGGTACATTAGGCCTAGCTTTTGGCGTGTCTCAGCTTTTGACATTCTTTCGAGCTCAGTCATTTCTAACTTCTGATTTAAAGTGAGAGACACGCAACTCTTTGTTTCACTTGAATGCTTAGAACCCAATTGTAAGTTATTAACTGACCTAATTTCAATATTGTTGGGTCTCGGAATAGGGAGGCCCAAGGGGAGGAAAGGGGAACAGCGGCTTGGAGCAGTCAGAACACATGCAACATTTATTGGTTAAGTTGTTGTCTTATGTGGATAAGGTTTCTCATGCCCCAAAACAATTATAATAGTAACATCAAAGATCACAGATCACTATAACAGATACAATAATTATGAAAAAGTTTGAAATATTGTGAGAATTACCAAAATATGATATAGAGAGGCAAAGTGAGTGCATACTGTGGAAAAATGGCACCAATAGACTTGCTCAGTGCAGGGTTGCCACAAACCTCCAATTTGTAAAAAATGCAATATCTGCAAAGTGCAACAAAGTAAAGCACAGTAAAATGAGGTATGCCTGTAGGTAAAACAGACAGAATATGACAGTACAAATGTTGTATAGGTAGGAAGATTTATTCCTGGTGTTCCTTACTCTGTCATCTTTCTTTAACTAATTTTTTATTATAAATTTGTTTTATATTATTTGAAATATGTATGTTTACATATTGTTTTGAGAAAAATAATTTTAAAATGCACTCTTGCAACTTATTTAGATCTATTTCATAGGAACTCTTTGAAGGAAGTAAAAAATTTTAAAAAATAAATACAGTGTTCTCAAAGCTAAGAGCCATTAATGAATTCAGGTTTTTATATATTGGAATTATTTGAAGTAAGGTATAGTTATATTGAAAGATTTATATTTAGATTCTTCAAGTTTTGGGAGTATTGACTCTGCTTTTAAAAAATTAGAGACTAATTTTTTAGTCTCTACTTCTGAAGTATCTATAGGTATATTTTCCTATTTCCCTTTGGAAAAGCAAGAAAACGTGCTTTTTTCCACCTTTCAATTGTGTCATAAGTCAGTGAGCCAACTGTGAGTATGAAATCCTTGGGAAGAGAGAGGAGGAAGTGGGAGAGGCAGCCATGGGTGAATGTTTCCCTAAGTAATATTCAAGTTCTTTGAGAGAAAATAAACTTTTCTCCTTTTAAAAATGCTGTAATATTTTTTTTTAAATAAATTGTTTATTCTCATACCAGTCTCACTGTTGCCCACTATGCTAGCTAAGAAATGATAATGCTCAAATATTAAAGGGAGCACACAAAAAAATATGATTTCACCAACCCTCACTCAAAACAAAGCTATAGGAAAATACTGTAAAAGAAAGAAGTCGGGGTTCTTGGTTGCAAATGGCAGAAAGTGACCTCTAATTAAGTTAGAAAGGAATTTTTTGAAAAGTATTAGGTAGCTCATAGCTTGAGAACCAGGCTTCGAAGGTGGGTAGAAGCTAAAGGAAACAAGGCATGGCCAGGAGGTTGCAACAAGAGCAGAGGACATTGCTCCTTCGACGTGCTGAGGACATTGCTGCTTGGACACTTGCTGTACCGGGTACTGCTGCTGTGACTGGATACTGGTGACTGCTTATGAACTTGCAGCTCCTCTGGTGATCTCTGTGAATAATCTGTAACTCTCCTGCACATTGCCCTCATTCACTAAGATTCAATGTACATAGCAAAATGACCTAATTGGTATCAGGCCTATAGATGTGATGAGAGAAAGATGGAAAAAGAAGTATCTGTTTCTAATCTCTTGAAATTCTCCAAATTGTAGTGATATTTGGTTGCTAAACAGCCTAAGGATGACAGATATCCCCTGTAAATTTCTCCTGTTTTACATGTCATCACACCCTCTTCCCAAAGATAGCTGCAATTAAAAGTTTCATATATTCTTTTAAAAATTGTTTTTATTGTTTACCTTCTTCTTTTTTTTTTAAAAAAAAAAAAAAAGCAAATTGAACCATACTGCACACTGTTCTCTGCACGTTGTTTTTTTTTTTTTCCCAAGTATGTCTTAAGAATCTTCCTTATTGGAATCAACATCTGCCTGATTCTTTTATTGTTTTTTATTCCATTTTATGATTATGCCATAGTATTTGTCCACAGTTTTTTTGCTATTGAAAAATAGTGCTCTAATAAATATCTTCACACATGTATCTTGGTGTTTTTTTGCAAGTGTATCGTTAAGGTAGATTCTTAGCAGTGGAACTGCTAGGTCCATTGGGTCCATGCTTAAATTTTGCCTTCAAAAATAGTATTTTATATTCCCACTAATATGTTTGAGTGCTTCCTGCCCACCCAAGGCAAACTGAATATTATCAGACTTTAACTTTTTGTAATTTGTTGGCAAAAAAGCAGTATCTTTTGATTTGATTACATTTCTGTGATTGTGAAGTTAAGCAACTTTTTGTTGTATGGCCTTACGTATTTTGGGGGCATGTGTGTATGAGTGTACTGACCCTATTTTAAACTTATTTTTCTTTTAGATTGTTTCTTTTAGGTTAGTTGTTTTTCCTTGATGACTTTTATGAATTTTCTGAAAAATAAGGAAACTAATTTTACTCTTTTATCAGACAGTTTTTTAATGCTCTGCTTCTCTTGCTATTTGAATTTTGTGGCTACAAGATTCAGATAAATCATTGATAAAGTAAATGACTTGGTAGGCTATCTTTTGTTTTGAATTATTGATAACTGTCTGCTTTACAAATATATATAATCACAGATCATCAAACATTTTTCTGTCAATAGCTGGTTATTAAGAAATATTCTTTAAGAAATAGTCTTGTTGGGCCAGCCTGTGGCTCACTTGGGAGAGTGTGGTGCTGATAACACCAAGGCCAAGGGTTTGGATCCCTATATAGGGATGGCCAGATCACTCACTTCGGAGAGCATGGTGCTGACAACACCAAGTCAAGGGTTAAGATCCCCTTACTGGTCATCTTTAAAAAAAAAAAAAAAGAAAGAAAGAAATAGTCTTGTTTAAATTAGCAAGTAGAAAGCGCTCTTAATCCAGAGAAGTGTCATGTACCCACTATTCCTGACTTATTGAGTCAAAGAAATATCCTTTTGGACAGAGAAGATGGAAGTGAAAAGGGAATTAGGAGATCCTGCTTTTTTCCTGTCTATAGCATTATACTGCTGTCTAGCATGTAGAATTCTAATTTCTTTATTGTCCTTTTTGTTCTAAACAGTCTCCTCTCCTCCAAGCCTTCTTTTGTTTTTACCATTTTTATGTTTCTTTATATATGCTGTTTATGATTACCCCCTCACCCCCCCCCCCATTTGGCTATTATATATGTACCTTTTAAATCAGCTTTGTGGGTAAATTCTCTGCAGCTATGTAGGTTGGTCTTTTATATAATTTCTGTTTTTCCTCCGTTGTCTTTTTAAAACTAGAATTGTTTATACAGAATTTTAGTTTTTAAAGCCTCTCTACAGTTTTTCCTTTTAGATTGAGTTATGAATTCATAGCCTGTTATTTAAATGAAGGTTTTGAAATGTTTTACTGATCTGTATCATATCTAACTATGCCAGTATTTCCTTCCTTGTCTGACGTGAACTCTAAAATTATATGAACACTTTCTCCCTGTTTCCTGTCTTTTCCACTCAAACTTGTTTCTGATTCTTAGTCAGAACTATGTCCAGTGTTATAGTTTCCTTCTTTGTTTTTATTAATCTAATGATAAAAGAAAGTTAAGCATATAGAGAATTTGTTAGAAAACCAAGTATAGTTGAAAATACTTTCAGTAAATATTTTGACAGTTGCGAAGTTCCTCATTTTTACTGTGTCTTTCCTCTATTCCAATTGTGTGCTCTATTCCAAGAATATACACATTTTGACTACCTGACTAGGAGGCATGTATATTGTGTTTCAGTGGATTTTTTTTATAGATATATATGTTTTAGATCTCTGCTATCTGATACAGTAGCTACTAGCCATGTGTAGATATTTATGTTTAATTTTTAATTGGTTTAAAATAAAATTACTCATTTGCACTAGCTCCATTTCAAGTGCTTAATAGCTTACATGTGGCTAGTGGTTATTGTATTGGACAGCACAGATAAAGAATGTTTTTATCAATGTAGACAGTTCTATTGGACAGTGCTATTCCAAACAGTGCCATACTGCTTCTCATTCTAAAATGTTCTAATTCCTGAAGATGATATACTCTGTTGCTTAAAATAAATTTGAGATTTTTAAAAGGTAGATTGCATTTTATAAATTGATGTTTATAAAGCAGAAGCTATTCATATTTTAAAAGTCAACTTTATAGAGTTCTAGTTTATAAGCAATAAAATGTACCCATTTTAAGTGTATAGTTCAGTGAGTTTTGTCACACACCCATACACTCCCATAGCCATGTAAAAACCACCACAACTAAGATTGAGAACATTACTGTTATGAAAAATTTCCTCTTGCCCATTTGCAGTCAGTTCCCAAACCTGGTCACAGGCAATCTCTAATCTGCTTTCTGTCACTAGATAAGTTTTGCCTGTATTCAAATGTTCATGTAAATACAGTCATAAAGCATGTACTCTTTTTTTGTCTGACCTTTTTTCTCGTAGCATAATATTTTTAAATTCATCCCTATTGCTAATTTCAGTAATTTGTTTCTTTTTATTGCTGAGTCATATTCAGTTGTATGGATAAATATGACATAATTTATTCATCCATTATCGGTGGTAGACATTTGGTTGGTTTTCAGTTTGAGTCTGTTATAACAAAGATGCTATGAACATTTATGTACAAGACTTTTGTGGACATATATTTTCATTTCTGTTGGTTAAATACCTATGAGTAGAATTGTTGAGTCATATAATATAGATCAGTGGAACAGAATAGAGGTTCCGGAAAACTTCATATATATAATTTTTGATAAAGATACTGAGATTAATCACTGGGAAAAGGATAGTGTTTTTAACAAGTGGTGCTGGAACAATGTAGAAAACAAAGTGAACCTTGACTGATACCTCTCATCATACACGAAAATTAACTCGAAGTGGATTATAGACCTAAATGTAAAAGTAAAACCTAAAACTATGAAACTTCTAGATAAAAACACAGGAGAAAATCTTTGTGACCATTGATTTAGTTAAATATTTCTAAGTATATAGAAAAAAAATGGACAAATTGGACTTCATCAATATTAAAAACTTCTGTTCTTTGAAAGACACAGTTAAGAAATGAAAAAGAAAGCGCAGTCTTGGGGAAAATATTTGCAATACATATATCTGACAAAGGACTTGAATCAGCAGTATATAAAAATGCTCTTACAACTTCATAATGAGAGTATGACACCATAAAGAAAATGGCAAAAGATGTGAACAGAAGCTTTACAAAAGAAGATATATAAATGGTCAATAAGCATATAAAAGATGTTTAAAATTAGTCATCAGGGAAATGAAAAAACACAAGATACTGTTTTATTTATTGTAATGGCTAAAACGTAAAGGGCTAACAAAGGGTGTCAGGGATATAGATCAGCTAGACTCTCATGCATGTTGGTAAAAGTACAAAATGATAAAACTTCTTTGGAGAAATGTTTGTCAGTTTCTTATCCATACTATCTTTGATAGCCTTTTGAATTTCTTCAGCTAGTTGTAGGTGACTTTCTCCACTAAATTTATTTTCCCTTCAGTTTTATACCTCTTTGAGAGAGTATATTTTCTTTAGTATGGGGAGTCACTAGTTTTGAGCAGAATTATACAAAGCTGTTATTTTTCTTTTCTGTTTAATTTGAGATAATGTAGGAGAAAGCAGTACTGTGCAGATAAGAGATACAAGTGCATTTTCAACAAGGTAGATACATTCCTTGTATTGGATATATGTGACAATTCTAACAACCTGAAGATGACCAGGAGACAGTAGTTAAGGATTAGAGTGTTTGGAGCTTGCCTGTGTTAATGGGATTAAGGCAGGGATGATTTATGTGGGTTTTTTTTTTTTTTTTTTGAAAGACCCTATTTCATGTATTAGTAACAGCAGTAGCAGCTGTAGTTACACTAGGGTTCTAAGAACAAATGGTTAAACATGAATACAGCAGGAGAAATATATATGGTTACCAAATAGTGAGTTAGCTATAGAAAAATGTAGCAAATAATTATTTTGCTTTTTCAGATGCTATTTTTGTCTCCTATTTTAGAATTAGTGGGAGCTGTCCGAGTGTCCTTTGTTTTTTTTCTGAATGGGATACCTTAAAAACTGGTTCTCTACTGGATTTCTCAAGCTGTTAGATGCATTCATTATTGTGGTTATGAGTACTTGGACTTTTGTTACCAGTGTGTCTCCAGTAGTGCTTGTCACATAGCTGGTGCTTGATAAATAATTTATTAAATGAATTTTTAGAAAATACAACTTGCCACACCTTTCTTCTGCAGTCTGCAGTCTTCTAGAGACCATCCAGTGTATTTTTCTTCTCAGATATTATACTTTTGTGACCTAGAATTTGTCTTTGATATTTTCTGTTTCTTTGCTGAGACTTTTATCTTTTTACTGTTATAATCATTTTCCTTTACATCCTTGTATGTATTTATGATAGCTGCTTTAAAGTCCTTGTCTGCTAATTCTGGTTCATCCTGGAGTCGGATTCTGTTGACTGTTTTTTCCCCCTTAGTTATAGGTCATGTTTTTTCTGCTTTGCCTGTCTAGTATATTTTAATCATATGTTGAGTGTTGTAGGGAATCTGGATTGTTACTTCCTTTAAGGATGCTGAGTTTCATTGTGGCAGGCATTCAGATTAATGGTTGACCTGGTATTGTCAGGCATGGTTTTCTTTGTTAAGGTAGGCCTATTTCAGATTTGTCTTTTGTCCTAGGGCATAGTCCTTATTCCTAAGGCATGGCCTTTCTGGGGCCTCAGCTGAAAATCTGGGTTGCTCAATGACATCTCTCCAATCTGGCTGGGTCAGAACTCCAGCTTCTCCCAGTTATTGTACTACCTCTGGTGTCATCTCTATTATGTTTTCACATCCTACGCATATTCAGACCAGCCCTCGGCTAAGAACCTGATGTGAAATCTGTGCAGACTTCCTAGGCCCTCTTCTTATGCATCTCCTCTACTCTGGTACTTTGGTGCACAAACTCCAGCTACCTTAGCAATCCAGAACTCTAATGTCTGCCTGTTCACTTCAGTGAAATCTTTGTTCCACTTGAGTTCCATTTCCTTCTGCTGTGTCAGAAAAGCGCCTCCAGGCTGAAAGCAAAGAAATTATGAGGGGTATCTCATATTTCTTTTTTCATAAGGATCATAACCTATCTTCAACAACTGTAGTGTGATATAAAAAATGTACAAGAAATATAATTTATGTTAGTGACAAAGTTATAAGTACTGCTTGTACTACTATGTAATTTTTCATATTCAAGGTCATGGACTCTTTTTTTTCTCTACTCCACTACACATATATTTTCAGACTTCTTCCCTATCCTCCCTCCTTCCAGTAGTTATAATCTTGGTTATATCAGTATTGAGTTTTTATGTGACTGTAACTAAATAAAGACCATTCAGAGTTTAGCAATATAGTGTATTGTGACTTTTTTTTTTTTTTTTTTTTCTTCCCTAAGATGACTGGTAAGGTGGTGGTGTCAGCATCATGCTCTCCCAAGTGAGCTAACCGGCTATCCCTATATAGGGATCCAAACCCATGGCCTTGGTGTTATCAGCACCACATTCTCCCAAGTGAGCCACGGGCCAGCCCTTTGTGACTGCTTTTTGTTGTACTTTTTGTTTTCCCTGAAGTTTTAATTGTCTCTTTTTTTCCTCACATGTTTAGCTATCTTTTTAACTTTAATCCATTCACAAATTTGCCCCCAATTGTATAAATCCCTCAACACGTTTGAGCTCATTTGTTGTTATATCAATTTTATCTTCTCCAGGAGCTTTCTGATCTGCCCTAATCTGGATTAATTGCTCTCTAAACTTGTTGTATAGCTGTCTACTTGAGATGTCCCTTCATCATCATTCTGGGGATTCTCTTTTTCTTTCTTGTGAGTTGGATTCTTCAGTTCCGGGAATGTGTCATCTTCTTTCATGGTTTCTCACCCTTGTTTTGGTGGAGCACATCTTTTAGTAATTTCCTGAGTGTATGGGAAGCAAAATTATTTGAGATTTTACTTATTTAAAAAGTAAAAATTATTTTACTTGTTGGAAAGTATTTATTATATGCTCACACTTGATTTATAGTCTGTCTTGGTATAGAATTTTAGGCTGGTAATAATTGTCCTTCAAAATCAGAAGGTTTTAAACTCACTGAAGCCTCAATTGTGTCCCGCAAGTTTTATGTATTAGAAACTTGGTCCCCACTGTGACTGTTAAGAGGGTGGGAAATCCTATTATGGTAATTGAAAGGTGGAACCTTGATGAGGTGATTGGATTGTAGGACCGTGCTGTAGTGAATGGATTAAAAATGGTGGTCAGGGGTGTGGTTCTGAGGGCTTTAAAAGAAGAGAGGAGAGTCAGTCTCTCTCTCTCTCCCCCTCCCCCGCCCTCCCCCTCTCTACCTCCCCCCTCTCTCTATCCCCTCCCCCTCTACCCCTTTTCTTCCCCTCTACCCCCTTTTTTCCCTCCCCCCCCATCTTGCAATGTGAGACCCCTGGGTCACTGTCACCACCACCAGACGGACTTTGGACTTCCTAACCTCAGAAACTGTGAGCAAATAAATTTTGTTTTCTTTACAAAAAAAATTTTTAAAAACCAAAAAAACAAGGTTTTGCCCAAATATTTTTTTAAGCTGTTAGTGTTGCCATTAAAAAAGGGTAATGTCATCTTTATTCCAAATTATTTTTGTGAAATCTGTTTCTTCTCAGGCAGCTTTTAGTGTCTTCTGTTTGTGTCTTCAGTAGTCAGAACTTTCACAAAGATATGCATGCTTCTCTTTGGGTCTATTTTTATCAATTTTTCTGGGTACTCATGTGCCCTTTCAGTTTGAAAACTCACGTCATTCAGTTTGGGATGTTTTTCTTGGGTTACATCTTTGACTTATTCTCAGTGTTCTCTGTCTCTGGAACTCCTAATCATACATTGAACTTCCTGAACTCTTATTTCTTCTTGA
Organism: Cynocephalus volans; assembly: GCF_027409185.1. Classification (NCBI taxonomy): domain Eukaryota; kingdom Metazoa; phylum Chordata; class Mammalia; order Dermoptera; family Cynocephalidae; genus Cynocephalus; species Cynocephalus volans. The sequence goes on from NC_084466.1 coordinate 117,709,825, forward strand.
ATCCTCTCTTTTCTGTTTGTCTTTTTATTCTATTTATTTTGGTAGTTTGTCAGCCTTGTACTCTTCTAACCCTTCTGTTACTTCACAAGGTTGAGGATTAAACAAATATATATGCATAAAGTGGTTAGAATAGTGCCTGGCATGTAGTAAGTGCTTGTGTTAGCTATGATTGTTGTTCATTTTCATAACTAATTGTTTTGAGGGAGAGGTCTTTGATCTTGATCTTTGACTTATTAGCTGTATGACCTTGAGCAAGTCCTATAATCTCTTTGAGACCTACTTCCCTCTGTAAAATGTGAATAAGCTTTACCTTTCAGATGTGTGTGAGGGTCAAATGAGAATATGTATATGAAAATGCTTAATAAACTTTGCACAGAGTTGATAGTTACTACTTTTATCTTTCAAATATCAAAAGTTTTTAGTTTGAAAGAAAAATGATGGCTGAATTTTCAGGGTTTTTTTTTTTTTAAAGAGTACTTGATTGCTTGTGACTTTCTTGCAAATGTGTATGAACTAGGTGAATTTGAGCTAATGCTAATGATGCCTTTTAAAGAAGTTATTTCTCAATACTCAGTGTCATTTGTTAGGCTGAAGATAGAAGATTATAAAAATATTCTATGAAAAGCTCTGGCTTTACTTCAGATTGTATAAATCTGTGTAATGTAATAATTAAGAATGATGTGATTACTAGTTTAAACCCATGGAGGGAATATTTATTTGGATTATTTATTTATTTTTACTTAAATGGTATTTGAGATTAGGAAAAAACAGAATTTGTCTTTTGGTTTTTCTCAATAGTGTTAATGTAATTTTAAATGTTAGCTCATTTTTGTTAATGGTGGCTTTTTGTTTGTTTGTTTTGTTTTAAGGTTTTTGGATTCAAAGCATAAAAACCATTACAAGATATACAATCTGTAAGTATGTTTTCTTATTTGTATGCTTGCAAATATCTTCTAAAATAACTATTAAGTGAAAGTTATTTCTTTGTTAGAGTGAGGTAGATTTAAAGATATGTTTTGACAGAATTGTATTCCTAAAACAATTAGTTTAATAAGTCTGATCGAGACCATTGTTAGATCATTTCGAAAGTGTAGTGATGAAGTAAAACAATGTTGGCACAGATTGATGTTACTTGATCTGCTTTAAATGACTTGGCATCAATCCCGTCTTTGAGCCCACAACCATGTGGTAATTTGAAGTGTAATTCACAGCAGAGCTTCTGTTAAAGCATTAATGACATCTTCCATGGAGGTATGCTTTAGAGTGGATATAATTTTGTTTATTCTGTGTCTCCAAGTCAATCGATTAAAACAGCTCTTAGGGTATTCCCTAACTGTACATAACCCAAATAAGTTATCTAAAATTGTTGAATTGAGTGGTTTCTTGCCTGGAGTAGGGTTTTAAGGATTGCCCATTGTATAGAGCTGGTTGACCTTATTATCTTTAACTTTTAATTTTTTCTTTTGACTTTGGGAGTAGAGATGTGAATGATAAAAAGGAAGAAAGGAGGGGAGTGAGCAAATACTTTACCATTTTTGCCCTTGAAGATTATTTTTAATTCCCCAAATATTGACCATTTTCTAATTTTTAAAAAATGGCACATAAAATGTGTTATTTTTCTACTTTGCTTTTATTTTTCCCATGTGATATCTATAAATTATGCAATAGGAAAGATTTTTTTATGTAAAGTTAGATATACTAATTCACTCATGATATTTCTGTAGAGTTTATTTATCAAATGTAAGACCAAGATTCCCTTCTGCCTCCACCAGGCATTTAACTCTTTATCAAAAAGGATGAAAGACTCTCTGTACCTTGTTGGCTTGTGGGAGGTTGCTTTTTTATCTTTAATTTAGTGATCTTTCTATTCTGGTAAGACCTCAGAAGTACTGGGAGTGGAGTAGACATCAATATTATTACTCCTAATGAGTTTTCACTGATTTCCTCATATTCACAAAGAAGCACATATTTGTTGAGTGATAATATAAAACATGCTGGGAGGTACAAAGGTAAATAAGATGTAGATCCAGTCCTCAGGCAGCTTATAGTCTAATGTGAAAGGCAGGTGAAGTATTATAGAAGAGGTAACGAGAGCAGTGAAGACATCAGTGGAGACAGTAATTGTACCCCACAGGGAAGGTTTCATAAAGGAAGACATGTTTGAGCTGTGGTGAAAAAAATCAATAGGGATTGACCCTTAGGCCTAGCAGGAGAGGAAATGACATTGCAGGCCAAAGGAATGGCAAGTAAGAAGCTGGTTGATATAATAGTGTTTAGAATATGGCAGATAATTCATTATGATCAGATTGTAGTGTGTGTATAGTGTGTGGGGGGAGGTGTGGTGGTAATAGGTAACAATGTAAAAAAAAGAAAGCAAAAGGTGCTGTAGGAATGTAAGTTTAGGTAGGCCCAGCTTACAAATGATCTATATACTTAGTGGTCTTCCTCTTTTCCTGATTAATCTCTCCTACAATGAGCCCTGTTGCAGATAAGTTGTTGCAGATGCTGTAGTGTCTCTTTAGAGGACAAAAACTGTACTTTTGAACAATTGGATTCAGAAGTTAAGAAAGGACAAGAACTGTCAAAAGATGGAATCCATTAAATGCGTTACTTCAGGCTTAGACTCTCAGGATTGGGGATTTAGAGAGTCCCAGAAAGGTCAAAAGACACTAAAGACAAATTCTGCCTTTTTCAGAATTTTATTCCAGTTTAACATATCTATAGAAAGGGAAGGAAATTCTTTTCATTCCTGTATGTAGTGGCTTCCTGCTTCCAGAATTTAGGACTTTGGCTTGTACTGTCAGTATTGTAGATCACTTATTATGGTTAAAGTTGGCATTGAGGGATAGCCTAGGAACTTGACTGCATTCTTATTTTTGTATTTCCAGACACTGGACTCCCAGGTTAATGGACTAACTCTTTATTAGTTGAGAGTAGCTTGTAATACGTATATTTTAACTTCCCTTCCCCACATGGAATCATAGACTTTCAGAAAGAGAAAGTACCTGAAAGAGATCGACCTTCTCACTTAACAGATGGGGAATCTGAGGCCTAGAAAGTTAAGTGAGTTGAATAAGGTCACACAGGTACATATGGTAGCAGACCATACACTGTTTATGCCAATATTCCCTTTATGTTTTGTTTTGTTTGTTTATTTTAACCTCCCCAAATTTTACTCACTTCAGAAGTTTTTAGAACTACAAAGTTGTAGCATGTTTTGATTTCTGATGTCACTTTTCAGTCTTTTTTTTTTTTTTTTTTTTTTTAACCTTTGTACCCTTGTTTGTATTTCTGGTTCTGGGTGAGTCTGGCAAGCAGCAGATGTTTCTTTTTTGTTTATTTTATTTTTAAGATTGTAATTAAATGTCATGTATATCTTTGCAAACACATATAAGTTTGATGATTTAAAGATATTTGCACTTAGCATACTCATTTAATAATATGTTAAACCTTTTATAGCAATTATGATATATGTAGATGAAGAAGAATTCCTAATGTGGGCTTTCTAATAATTAACTGTATCTGTTAATATCTCTGCATTTTCTACAGGCATTCAATAAGTTACCTTAAGAAAGGGGGAAATTAGGCTCATAACATGAACCTAATTAAGGTATACTGATACTTACATTAGTTTGCTTTGTGAAGAACATTTCATTTTTGTTTGTTCCTCTGTATAATCTGCACTGTGGTAGGGATATGGAAAGGAGGAGTGATAAGTAATAAAGGCATACGCAGTCATCTAGGTAACTGTGGGAAATTGATTTCCCAACCTCCTATGGATACCAAAATCTGAGGATGCTAGAGTCCCTGATATAAAATGGTGTAGTATTTGCATATTACTTATGCACATCTTCCAGTATACTTTAAATCATCTCTAGATTACTTATAATACCTAATACAATGTAAATGCTATGTGAATAGTTGTTGTACTGTCTTGTTTAGAGAATAATGATAAGGGAAAAAGTCTGTACATGTGGAGCACAGACACAATTTTTCCGCCAAGTATTTTCCATGCATAATTGGTTGAATCCACAGGTGCAGAACCCATAGACATGGAGTGTCAGCTCTATAGTTCTTGCCTTCGAGGAACTTAAGTTTTCACTGGATACTAATTTTTAGAAGGTGTATTGTATTTTACTACATATTCTATTTGATATACTCCATCATTTTGTGGTAAACCTTTAGCTGTTATTAATTTTTATTAAGTTTTCTTTTGTACGATGGAGATAGCTTCATTGAAGAGAGTGAAGAAGAACCCTACTTACCTAGTTGATTTTTGGCAAGTCTCACTTTGCACTTCACTTTTTCTATTAATTTTATCTGTTTCTTATGCTTTCGGTCTACCGCTTCATAAAAACTCTCTCTTTCAATGCTGCTTTATTTCTCTTGTCTTATATAAGCCAATATGAGGTAATGATAAAAAAGTAATGATTAAGTTGAGTTTTAGTTATAAGAAAATATAAACGGTTAAATTTAAATGGTTAGAATTCCATTTGCCGTTTGTATATCTTTAATTTTAGTTTGAGAGACTTATTACTAACATAACATAAATTTTAAAGACGTGTGTGTGTGTGTGTGTGTGTGTGTGCGCGCGCGCGCGCGAGAAGGGAGGGCATTTATCAGAGAAGATTTTTAATTAAGAAGGAAGTCTTCATTCTTATTCTACCAGTTCCATTCTTGAGCATTTTCATCACTACTAGTCCTGGCCTATACTCTCCCATACTTCCTGTGCTTACCTGTAAAGATTTTCATGACTTTTTTCTTATCACTGTTGGTTGGTTCTATCTTTTGTGACAGATATTGTTCTTGTAGGAAGGCTGGCTTTGACTAAAATTTGTTATTGCTTTTGTATTGAAAACTTTTGTATTTTTTATAAGTAAAAATACTGAGAAATAGTAGACATAGTTTGACTTTTGTAATCAGAGATCTTGAGCTTGAGTTCTGGCTCTTCTATTCACATATTGTGATTTAGGGCAAGTTTTTTAATGTTCTAAATCTTAGCTTTCTAATACGTAATATGTGGATAATATTAACTATTATCACATGGTTGTAAGGATGAAACAGAAAACATTTAGTAATCATTTCTGCTTTCCCTGCATATGTTCTTCTTAACAGTAATATTTGAGAACCATTTTATGAAGGTGATCTTAAGCAGTGTTCATCAAACCAAATGTTTTAAGATCCTGAAAAAAAGTATGAGAAGTTTGGTGAACTTGAAGCTGCACACAACTAACAATGTTTATTTTCTGTTAGCTGTCATGAGACCAGCTTCTCAGAATTGTTTCCTGGCCCTGCATTCTCCCACCCCCTAAGCCTTTATATAATTCCTTATAAAATACTCCATTATGGATTCTTTACTATTGACTGTGTCTCATCTTTAATCTGTACCAAAGAAAGTGTAAAATGTGACCATTTCTTGGTCAGTCATCTTCTTTCTGTCAGGTTTTTTATATCTAAGTAGAAAAGTATTTTGCAAGGATGCCTATATGTGCATATATCATTTCTAAATAAATTTTCTAATAAATTTCAATATACTAAATTATACTAAAAAAGGAAGGGCTTGTTTTGTTTTGAGTGTGAAAGTTGATTTATTTCAGGTCTAAACATTTAGAAACTCATGTATTGCAGTTTGTTTATAATCAGTTCAACCTTCATGTGATTTTGGTTTTGAAACTCATAACTCTTGTAAGTACAGGAACTATATAGATATTTTAAGGATTTCTAAATGTATAATGCAGATCCACAGTCACTTACTTGAAACTGTTGAGGCCAGTTACGTTTCAATATTCAGAATTTTTCAGTTTTCAAAAAGATAACACAGAAGTATATACTTTATATTACATAAATACCCCAGTGGTGTTTGGGACAGTACCTAGAATGAAATGTTTGACCCTTCACTTTAAGTGTACTAATTAAGGACTACTATATACAGTCTTATAACCTCAGATCAGGTTGTGCTGCAGTTGAATTTGCCATGAACTTAAGAGAAAATGTTAGATGTTTTGAACTTTTGGGATTTTGGAATTGCAGGTTAAGGGGCTGTGGACCTTTATTTGTTTTTAAATGCCAAGTTTTTATTTTATTTTATTTTTTTAATTTAAAGATGACCAGTAAGGGGATCCCAACCTCTGACTTGGTGTTGTCAGCACCATGCACTCCCAAGTGAGCTAACTGGCCATCCTTATATAGGGACCCAAATCCGCGGCTCCGGTGCTATCAGCACCGCACTCTCCCAAGTGAGCCATGGGTCGGCCCATTAAATGCTAAGTTTTTATTTTAAATAATTTTTTAAAAAATCTGGTTTGGTTAGTAGTTGGAGTTACCAGGATGCTGCTGACCACATCTGATGTATAAGATCCCTTTCTGAGCCTATTAATGTTTATAAACATGGCCAAGTAATTATGAATAAACCATTGCACAATGACAAACATATTACCACTATTAAAAGGACACAAGTGTTAGCATGCTGTAGTAATACTAAGTCAGCATTTTACTATTCTGTATTGGGATTTTACTTATTCTTTCATTAGTTTCAGACTTTAAAACTTGTAACTTGAGAGGTTATTGAAAAAGATGATCTTTGGCTTATCAAAAGGGAGAAAGGTCTGGTTTAAAAAAATTTAGTAGGCATTGTGTCCAAGTAGATTAGCTTCGTTCAGATTTTCATTACTTCTCCTTTGCCTTCATGCTTTTACTGTTTTTAACATATATCGTTTTAAATAATAGTTTGAGAATTGTGTAACTCAGTTGTGAGGTAAAGATAATATTGAAACTAGTCAGTTGTTTACACATACTTGTGAAATCAAAAGTATATTTCAGTTGCATGCAAAATTCCCATAGAAGAAATTTGAAGGTATGGATACAACTGAATTTGCAGTGTCATGTAATAATGGCATCACAAGTTTTATAAGCAAATGTATATGCTCTCGTTGCATACACTTAACCTTTTAAGTCTCATATTCCTTAATTACAAAATGAGGATAATAACAGCTACTTTATCGAATTCCTGGGATTAAATTAGATAGTGAATATATACAGAACACTTAGCACAATGCCTGGCCCATTATAAAGATTCAGGAAATGTTTGTTAATATTTTTTTCTCCCCAAATGCCAAAGATAACTTTATATCACATTTAAACTTTTCTTTTAGATGTGCTGAAAGACATTATGACACCGCCAAATTTAACTGCAGAGGTAGGTATACATGTACTGTAGTATGTTCTACAACTTAAAACCTGTAGATTATATCTTACTGTCATAGTGATAATGAATCATCTAGATTATTAATTAAGATAAATATTATCTTAAAGATGGTCTTAGAAATTTTGAAAAAATAAATTTAATTTTGCTGTTCTCCTTTTGGAAACAAATATCACATAAACCTATCAATATTGTCAGGAAAATTAAAGTGCAGAATAGACTAAGAATTAGAAGAAATTCCTAAACTAGTAATAGAATAAGGAGAGGCAGTTGAGGCAGTTGGTGTAATAGTAAATAATTATAGGGAAAAGGCAGAATTACTTAACTCTTCTGTGTTAGGAATGATTTAAAAGGTGGGAAAGGGTATAACAAATATGGATAGGAAGGATCTGAGAGATGAGGGCAGGGAACAGCATTAAATGAGTTCTACTCCATGCATAAGTAAATTCTCTGAGTCCACAAAAACTTCCACTTGTGTTTATGGAACCCCTTAAACTGTGAGAGAACTGGAGAGTTGAGGTGCTTGGCAGATGCTGCTGTGATAGTAAAAAAGAGAAAGTGGGTGCCATAGACTACAGATTGATGTATCTGCCATTGATTCCTCCTCAAAATCTAGAATGGACTTTCAAACAGATGGTTTGGGAATTCTGAAACTCTAATGATTGAGAGTCAGTATAAATTCACTAAAAGTTTCTTTTTTGGTGGATTTAGGCTATTGCTTACTAGGCAAAGCATGCTTAAGTTGAAGTTTATCTAGCTTTCAGTATACGTTTATCAGATTTTCCTGGATGTTTTTGTGTGCCACTAGGGAAATGAAGATGGAACGATAGAACAGTTAGGCAGATGACTAAGTGAAATCTGTGCCACAGATTCCCCATAATGGTAGTCGTTGTATACCAGAAGAGCTCTCTTGTCACACCAAAAGACTTAATTAATTTTATCCTGTATCACATTATGAATGACTTGGTTGAAGATATGAGACATGCTTTTCACATATTTAGATGACACAGAGGATAATTAGCACATTAGATATCAGTCATGATTTTTAAGGATCTTTGTAGGATGGAAGCAAGGCAGATACTAATAAGATAAAATTTAGTATTGATATGTCTGAAGTCTTGTTTCTAGACAACTTTTAGAAAAACCTTACTACAGATTGTAGGGAGCAGAGAAGTCTTAGATTCTTCATAATCCGTGTGGAAAGACTGAAACTTCATTTGGTAAACTCTACTACTATTGTATACCTTTTGTAAGTAATTTATTTCAGTTACTTTTGTAAATGCCTTTAAAGATATACATATACAACACTATCATTTGCAAGATCATCTTTAAATAGCACACTTAGCATTTTTATTTTATGGACTGTAAAATGCAATCCTTTCCATAGTCGATTCTATTAGTTATCTATACTTTCTTTGGAGTATGTTTTGTGATGATACAATATTGTAAATGTTTTATTCCTTTTGTTAGAAAATGCATTGAGATCTCTAACAAGAGGTCCATGTGACATTTTATTTTGGGTTCAGCTCTCTCTCTCTGATATGTTTTGAATAACGTGGGGAAAATAATACTTGGCTTCCCTGTCTAATGGGTACATTTAAGAATTGGTGAGAGACTATTTTCTGTTTTAAAACTAAATAGTTAACAAGTAATAAATTATTTTTTTCTGGAATTTAGTTTTTCTTTTAAAAACCTGTGAAGTTCATATGCAACATTTTAAAGTTAACCTACTTTTAATTAAAAATTCAGGAGAGATTTTTTTTCTTATTCTGAGGTTATCTTTTTACCACAGTTGCACAGTATCCTTTTGAAGACCATAACCCACCACAACTAGAACTTATCAAACCCTTTTGTGAAGATCTTGACCAATGGCTAAGTGAAGATGACAATCATGTTGCAGCAATTCACTGTAAAGCTGGAAAGGGACGAACTGGTGTAATGATTTGTGCATATTTATTACATCGGGGCAAATTTTTAAAGGCACAAGAGGCCCTAGATTTCTATGGGGAAGTAAGGACCAGAGACAAAAAGGTAAGTTATATTTGATGGTTTTTTTCTCTTGCTAGATCCAAGAATTTATTGGAAAATAGATTTTTAAATTTTTTTGTTTAGTTTTTTCTTCAGCTTTACTGACATATAATTGACAAAAATTATATATGTTTACAGTGTGTAATGTGGTGTTTTGATATATGTATGCATTGTGTACTGATTACCACAATCAAGCTGCTTAACATATCCATCACCTCACAGAGTTATCCTTTTTTCCCCCTGTGGTGAGAACATTTATGATCTACTCTCTTAGCAATTTTCAAGTATGTCATGCACTGTTATTAACTATAGTCTCCATGTTGTCTGATAGATCTCCAGATCTTATTCATCTTATCTAACTGAAACTTTGTACCCTTTGTGATATATCTCCCCATTTCTCCTCCCTTCCGTCCCAGTCCCTGGAAAACAGTTTTTAAAAAGATAGTTGCCCACCCTTATTTCTTTCTTCTAAATTTTCTACTCAGTGCCTCAATTTCCATATTAGCAACACTGATTCATTCAGTTTTTCTGTTCATGCTACCATCTTCATATCATGCTAGCAGATATTACCCATTAACTGTATTTCAGATTTAATCTTGTAAAATCCTTATAAAATAGCATTTTTAAAAAGCGGCATATTAATCAAAAGTAAGTTTGATATTTCTGAAGCTTGCTTGAGAATAGAATGCCTTTGGATAATAGCTTGTATGTCATTACCTAGTAAAGTGTGATCTTTACTTTTATAATGCATAAAAATTATTTCTTGATATGAATATTCATAAAGGAAGTTATAGTTAAGTTAATCAAAGGTTCTTCGATTATTCAGACGAGATCAGGCATATTCAGGGTGGTATGGCCATAGACAAAGATTCTTCGATTGTTCAGAAAGCTAAAGACTGTTGAAAATCAGTGACATTTAATTTGTGTAGAACATTTGAAAGCAAACAGCAATATCTGGGGAGAACTTTTACAGTGATTTTCAAGGGATCCATTTCTTTGGAGGGTAAGTATGGCAAAACATGTTGACATTTAATACAAAGAGCTTTTGTACATTTTTTCATCACCAAGAAAGGCAAAACCAAAACCACTCCAGGTAGATGGAAAACCTCATTTACAGAGTTGTAGGGAGGGAGCCATCCCAACTTCATGAGAAAAATTTATTTTAGTTTTAATAATTTTTATAATCAGTAAGGTTCTCCTCCAGATTAAGCTAATTTCTTCTTAATTCAAGTTCAAAACAGAAATACAGCTGATCATATCCATCTTTTTAAGCCATGTAGTTGCATTGATTTGTAGTTCCTTTACTTCTCATCTCTTATTTTCTAACCCTTTGTTTGTCTTTGTGAATTTCTTGAGTTATATATAAGGATGCCAAAGTACTGGTGATAGTTTACAAAATACTGGTGATAATTAATAAAATTCATTATTAATTAGTTCATGATTTTGGTGAATGTTGAAGATTATGGAAGATTACCTTAGATTTCTACATATTCTGGGATGATAGCTCTGGAATGAATTATAGAGCTGAGAACCTGAAGATGTTTACTTTGGTTCATACTATCATCATATAGAGGGAAACAATTGCTTTTACTGATTAAAAGTATAGAAGTAAATTGTTTACATGAAAATGAATAAATGCAGGGTAGCATGCAGAAAAGAGAATGAATGGGGAGAAATGGGTAAAATTAAAATACAGTAGCAGAAGCAGTGGTAGAAACTTAAAACTGGATTGATGAGCAGCATTTTGGTAGTAGAAAAGAAATCAGGTAAAAACATTAATAACATAGAAAAATTGGGTAATGTGGTGCCAGAAAACTAGATTTAAGCTAAGCACTCTTTTTTTTTTTTTTTTTTTTTTAAAAGATGACCGGTAAGGGGATCTTAACCCTTGACTTGGTGTTGTGAGCACCACGCTCAGCCAGTGAGCAAACCGGCCATCCGTATATGGGATCCGAACCCGGGGCCTTGGTGTTCTCAGCACCGCACTCTACCGAGTGAGCCACGGGCCGGCCCTAAGCTAAGCACTCTTAAGCTCTTTGTGTTATATACCTTTTAAAAATCTGATGGAAGCTATAAATGTTCTGTAATCAAAAGAATGTACATGGTATACATAAACATAAAATTTTGTTTATAATGTTTAATTGCACTGAAACCTATTTTTAAACATGGAATATAAAAGGAACCTTCTTAAGAGTTATGTCTGGTTTATTTTTTTTTTTGTAATACAAAAATCAGTGGCCACTACTTGAGCAATGAATAAGTCTAAGTGGTACAAATTAACCAAAATTAAGCTCAATAGTGAAAAGTTCAAAAGTTCTGCTCAATAGTCAATTTTAATAAAAAGACTGCTATTATTTAACTTGTAAAACAACAGGTTGATAACTTTCTGCTCAATTTTTCTGTAAACCACAAACTTCTATAAAAAAGCCTTTTACATAAAAACAAATAAAACAATTAGAAATTAAGCCACTTTCTTTGACTTTGCAACTTTTATATGATCTTTGGTATTCAGTCTTGACTTTGTCTTTGGTAAAAACAAGTGCCAAAAACTTTATCTCACAAAAGAATAAAAGAGTAAATGAATTCTGTAGATTCTTTTGCCCTATGAAAGTAGGCTTGTGTTAGGAAATAAGAATTCTGTAAGACTCTTCAGATAAATTCATGTTGAATCATTTTCTTCAAGTTAGTGAGATCATTTTTGGCAAGGTCTGTATCAGTAATGCTGTTAGGAAGAAAAGGATTATGACTCCACACTTCAGTTTTAAGGTTGAAGAGTTAAACTCTTTTTTTAGTACAGGGATCTGAACCCTTGACCTTGGTGTTGTCACCACCACATTCTCCCAAGTGAGTTAACTGGCCAGTCTAAAGAATTAAACTCTTTGAAAGAGTTTTTATTTTATCCAGTGAACAGCAGTGTCTGGCTGTAGAATTTGTCTTCTGATGGCCAGTAAACTTACAGGTAGCAAAGAACTTCATAGTTGCTCCCATTTCTTGACAAAACCTCGAGAAGCTCTTGATTGAAAGTCTTGGCTTTCATGAATTTGGCAACTTTCATAACAGTAGATTTTCCTTGACAAATTCTCTTGCACGGGCTATGATTCAAGGCTTGGGACTCATGAAACAGTAGAATACTTTCACAACAATAGGTAAAATTTCTTTCAGGATTTAAAGAGTGTTGCACTCTAGTGCATACTGATGATTGGGTGACGATGATGTGGAGAGCCTCTGTCTTTACCAGATGTGTTGCTGCACTAGTGATGTGCCAGCCACCAAGGTGTATTATACGTCTATGGAATACTGAGATTTCTTCAGGGATGTTTTTGGCAAAGAAACTTTGCCATTTTGAAAATGTTAATATTTCTTGAAATTTCCATAGGGGACTCCAAAATGGGAATTATTTGATTGTGTCATCATGCATGCATTTGATGAAAACTAGTAGCTGGCTATACTGAGAAGTCATATGCTGAAGGGAAATGATAGTTCCAATCCTTTCATGACCAGGTTCAAAGTTTTAGAAAAAATGTCAGTTTCTTTGGGATGAATAAAATTATTTGATAGAGATAATGCAACAGTCTTGCTTTTCTGCTCCAAGCTACAAATATGTTTGACTGTTTCTAAGATTCTTGCTTTCAGCATGTTCAGTTGTGTGACTTGTTTGTTTTGCATGACAATCAATAGCTTGGCAGAGTGCTTTAATCAAGGATTTTGAATTGGGGCAAATAAAGGTTTTTGTAATGGTCCAGGCTTTTCTAATTAAACTGTGCTCTCACATGTGCTCCCTTTTCCCCCCTTTTCTCTCCCTCTTATACACACTTACCCACACACATATGCATACATACCCTGTCTGATGTAGGTACATCAGAATAGTTGGCTATGTGCTGCTGATGGTGAGAACTTACCATATAAGAAGCACTTGGGATATTCCATCTCATCATGTTCAGGGATAAAAGTAAAACCCAAGATACCTAAGCTTTTACTGTATTTTATTTTATCTGTTTCCAGTTCAAGTTAGAGCTGAGAAAAGTCTCCATAATCAAAAAGTCAGGACATATTTTAGTTTGTCATTGGGAAGATATTCTAGTCATCACAGTCTGGTAATATTGTCAATTCTATTTTTCTCTAAGAGTGGGGAGAGGAGTATTTGATGAAATGGCAAGCCCCGTGGGATGTTATTGTGAAGTCAGGCCAGAGTGAAAAGATAGCAAGAGAAGTATATATGAAAATAAAATATAAAACCTATAGTGTCATGTGGTAAAATGTAGTAGTACCTATATCATCAGTAGAACTTCTCTAGGCACTATGTATTCCATCTTCTGCATAGGTTGGAATCTCCCCAAACCAAGAGGTGATGGGCTAATAGTAGATAGAAAATAGAAATGTGTACCTACTTTTAAGGATGTACTTGGTAAAATTGTTATGTTTAGTTTTACATAATATTAAGACTCAGACTTAAGTAATTTAACTGAAATGGATCACTTTTGGCACCTTGGAGTCAAAATAAACCACTGAGATCTACTGTACTTAGCTTATGTTTAATTAAACATACTATACTACCTAGACCATGTTTTGGATTAATTATTCACAGTATCTAAAGCAATATCCTAATGTGCTCCTACCTTTATCTCTGTGTTTGTTTAAAAAGACAAAAAGAAATTTATGAGCAGATGCTGTTGACTAAGCTACGTTTTACTGAATGATGGTATTTTAGGTTGAAACAGCTTTAGAAAGCTAGATATAGTGTATAAAAGTCATAAGATTATGGAGGGCTATTTTTTTAAAGGAATGATTCTTATTTTATAGATGATAAAACAGGCCTAGAAAGATGAATTGTTGTGATCAAGATTATCCAAACAGTTACTGACAGCATTCAGAGTAAAATTTGAGTCCCCTGATAAACTGTTAAGGTCCTTTCTACACAATCGTTGAGTCCACAAATCCTGGAACTGTAAACGAATTTTGAGACTGTTCAGGATAATTAATTTCTGTACAGGGTCAAGCTCTCCTGAAAGGTTATGTAATGCTGGTGAAATTGGTCCATTTTGAAAGGCTCCTCAGTTTATACCCTTGTTTACAGATGCTGGAGCATTTAATGACCATAGATTTAGGGAGAATGAGGACAGATTGAAGCTGTTGATCTTGTAAATATAATGCTGCAGGCTCACTTAAAATCTTTAAAATTTAATGGTCTTAAAACTTTTAAAGATATCACCTGTTTACTAATGAATGGAGTGCTTAACCTTTTATGAATAACCAAGTTTATCATAAGAAAACTTAGCTGAGCCTAATAAAGCTGTTGTTATACACCTGCGGAATTCTTCCTGTGAAGTATCTTACAATAAATATAATTGATAATCCAAAGTAGTTTTATTCTTGAATATCTGGTAATAGGTTTATTCTCTTCTTGCCAATATTTCCTTTTATGTTGAGCCTGTGGATTTGCATTTTCATAGTTGTGAACCACAATTACAGTAGATACACACATTTTATCCATTTTGTAATGTATATAGGATTAACTTTATTAGAACTGTCCTTTAATATTATTTTGCCTGTATCCTTAATTTTAATTATAGGGAAATATTAAGAGGCTGAAGAAAATTGTGTTGTGGTGACATTTATGTAGGAGCAGAATCTTTCTTTTCTTATTTTGAGGAGAGAGGAGGCCGTCATCATGTTTTGGTGAAGAATTTGTAGACTTTGCAGGGGCTGTCCTCAGAGTCTTGACACATATCCTCAGCAGATGTGGTGCAAATTAGATGACAGAGTTGTGGGTACAAGCTGACTATAAAATGTGGCATTGTGTTAGTAATGCCCAAATAATACTTTAGGTTTTGAATGTTGCAGAGAAATCAAACTCATACCTCCTATAAGGAAAAATGTTCTGAGGTTGAATAACTATTGGAAGGAAGGAAGACTCCTTTTATCTTTTTATTCAGTAATTTACAAGAAGGCAACTATGTTATACTTCCCTAGGAGTCATTCTTTGATACTTTTGCTTTATTAACAGTGGCAAATTATTCAAAAGCAAGTTGTCAGTGGGTGGGTTTTTTTTCCCCCATCTAAGAAAGCATGCTGTAGGACAACTACTAGAGTTGCTTCCTGTGTAGTTCTGTGCCCCACAGTCTACATCTACATTTATGTTACAGCATTATAGTAGATAACTCACACATTTTTTGTAAACTGTGAAGAAACAGTTAAAACATCCTAAGAATATTGGTAAGTATGTATTTTGAATGATTCCCCAATTTTTGAGTTTAAAGAGATAAACTTCTATTATATAACAAATTACCTAGAATCACTGCTGATCCCCTCTCTTTCCCTTGCCTCTCCTACTTCCAGAATGTTGGCAGATAAAATAAGAATTAATATTTATTTTCTCTGATTAAACATGATGAAAAAAAATTTGAGTAGCTTTTAATTTTATTTTTCTATGCTTTCCAATCAGTTATTAAAGTTCCTATGTATTATGAACTCTATACATGAGTTTATTGAGCTTATCTTTTTTTTTTTTTTTTTTTTTAAAGATGACTGGTAAGGGGATCTTAACCCTTGACTTGGTGCTGTCAGCACCACGCTCTTCCAAGTGAGCTAACCGGCCATCCCTATATTGGGATCTGAACCTGTGTCCTTGGTGTTATCAGCACCACACTCTCCCAAGTCAGCCACAGGCCAGCCCCTTATTGAACTTATCTTTAATGAAGACTTAAATCTTTTAGAAATAATAAATGTTAACTTTAAGTGATCTCAAGAAATGGAAATTTTTTTGTTTATCTGGGGAATGAATTTTTGTAATCAGATTATTTTTTTCTAGTCTATTTACTGAATTTTCTCATTGTAAACTAATGAAAATTTCTTCATTTAAAACAAAACAAGCTATAATTACTGTCTTTTTAAAAAAACCTCTTGATGTAACGTTCTTATTTTTTCTAACACATTAATTCTCCTGGGCTTAACTATGTTCCTCTGCACATTATTTAAGCCTGTTACTCATTCCATAGATTCATAGAATTGTAGAATTTTTATACTTGGAAAGACCTTAGGAATTATTTAATTCAAACCCATCATAATATAAATGTTAAAACAGATCTGCAAAGGTCAGCCTGTCCTAAGTCATATAATCTCTTTGTGTAATAATTCAAGTCTCTCCTAACCTCAAATCTAGTGTTCTTTGTACTATACTATGTTCTGCTGTCCAAATTATTTTTCTTTGTTATTTTGATCCCCAACATAGAAATAGAAACTTTAAAAAGAAAAAAAGAAAAAAGACAAATAAAAGTTACTTTATAGTGTATGAGGACTTTTTCAATTTCAAGTTAGAGAAAACCAACTTATAACCTAAAACCTCTGGCCTGGATCTAGATGCTCAGCAGTTGTCAGGAATCTCTCTCTCTCCCTCTCTCCCTTCCCTCCCTTCCCTCCTTTCCCTCCTCTTCTGTTCTTTTCTTGCTTTTGTATGTATGTTAATTTTCAGACAGGCTCTTCACAAGTAATGGCAAGGTACGGTTTCTAGTAGCTTCAGGTTTATGTTCTACTTACTTTAGCAACTACAATGGGAAGAGAGCTACAACTTGAGTAAAAAATTCTTAGGTTGGGTTCTGATTTTCCTAGATTGGGGCATGTGCCCATTCCTGAATCAAATCTTCTGGCCAAGGAATGGAATTCTCTGATTGGGACATATATCTTGATGCTGAAGAATAGGGCCCAAGCCCCCCAAACTACAGGTGGAACAATAGTGTCCCAAAGAAAAATCAAGTAGGAGAAAGGAAGCTGGGCAGAGAGAAAAATATCAGTTGTCAACTTCACATTTATTCTGAAGGATTCTGTGAATTATGCACCACTATTTAATATATAACTTAAAATTAGTTTCACAGAACAGAATCCCTGTACTACTTTAAACTTTGGAGATTCTTTGAAGAGAGGAGAAACAAAGAGCTCAAAGAGGTTTGACTTCAAATCACATAGTTAGTATGCATACTGTCAGTAAAACTCAGGACACCTGATTAAAAGTTTTAGCCTCAGATTCACATTTGGTCCAGATAATTATTTGCAGTGGGATTGTTTTCTTATTTTTAAAGTAAAGTTGATAATATCTGTCTTGTAAAGTTGTGGTGGTGTTGGGCATATATATAACATGTTAGCAAATAGCTTAATATACAGTAACTATTTTTACATGTTGTCATTGTAATAATCGTTCCTAAGGCCATATTTCCTCTTTTGTTGAATTATGTTCCTGTTATAGTCTTATTGTGATCATTATGAGATGTAGATTTACAAGCTTCAAGCAAACATTATTATGTTGAAATGTCTACATTATTTCTGAGTTTAGAGTGCTAGTGAAAAGATTACTGAAGTAGAGAATTGATTTTTTAACTGAGGAATCTAAATTGTGAATTTATCTGAGAGAAGATCACAGCATATGAACAAAACATTACCTATCTTGTATTGTGGTATTAAGGTGGTATTCTGATCTGGCAGTATTTTGGCAGTGTTCTAGGTGTGAAAGATGTGTATAACCTATACTTTTTTTTTTTTTGACCGGTAAGGGGATTGCAACCCTCGGCACGGTGTGGTCCTCACCATGCTTAGCCAGTGAGCGCACCGGCCATTCCTATATAGGATCCGAACCCACGGCCTCAGCACTCCCAGTGCTGCACTTTCCCGAGCGGGCCACAGGGCCGGCCCTAACCTATACTTTTAAGTCTGTTTTAAAGAGTTTAATCTTACACAATAGATTTACAACTCAGGTATAAAAATAGATAGTTGATTAAAGATAGATTAGGCAAATTTAAATTTCGATAACAGATGACAGGATTTCAGATAGGAGTAGCATTTAAAACAAAAAGCATAAAACTGGATAAAAACTCTCATTTTATATTAACATAGGGCACACTCCACATGAAAACTTGGCAATTATGAACTCATATGTGCTAAACATACAAAATATGTTAAGCAAAGGCCACAAGAAATGAAGGAAAAATTGATAGAGAAGCAATGATAATAGGAGTTTTTCAGATACTTTGAGAAGGTACAAAATAAGATATATAGGTGGCTTGAGTAATGGAATAAAATTAGCCCATAAAATGTATTTCTTTTTTTCTGTCATCCATAAAACAGTTACCAAGATTAATAACTCATTTGGCCAACTACAAAAAAAAAAAACACTTGCAAGTAGAAATATATAAGCCCCATTCCATGATTACAATTCAGTAGAACTAGAGATTTTTAAAAAAGTTTAATCCAAATCCATATGGAAATTTAAAACCACTTTCTTAAGTAATATTTGAGTTAATGAGGCAATACAAATTTATATTAGAGGTTGTTAAATGAAAAGAGTGATTAATAATTAGGGATTAATAGACAAAAATATAAATTAATGAATTAGGAAACAGTAAACTATTTAAACTAATAAATCCAAATACTGATTGTATGAAAATACAAGAAAAATTAATGCATCTCTTTTAAAGCCAATCAAGGGAAAAAAAGATAGGGAAAACAAAAATGAGACTTTAAGTCAGTGAAAGACAACATTAAAAGTTATATTCAGGTCTGTGCTAATTAAAAATTCCAATGGGAAATGGGCAATTTTCAGTGAAAATGTCACCATAAATGATTTAAGAGGAGGTACAAAATCTGAATAGACCCTCCAAAAATAAGAAAAGTCTGGGATTCCTCAAGAAGTACCTGGTCTGAATTACATTTCAGTTGGCTGCTTATCAAACCTTAAGCATCAAATAAATAGGTTATCTAAATTGGTCCAGGTGTTAGAAAATATGCAGAACTTCACAGGTGGCTGCTTGCATAACCTTTATACCTTAATCTGTTAAAGATAGCATGTTTTAAACAAGAGAGAGAAAACCAGAAAGTACAATTTAGGGGAAAATAAATACTTCAGTTTGGCCAAAAGTGAGAATACATGCAAGGGAATTGAGAGAGGTAAGAATGGAAGATGAGGTTGAGGTTATGTTTTTATGTTGTGATTCAGTTATAGTGTGTGATAAATTGTTATTTGTGTAGATACCAGGATGCCATTTAACATTTTAAATCAATTGGTAATGTGATTAATCTTATAATTTCATAAAGTTAATTCGAGTGGTATAAAAGATAGATTGGAGAATAGATAAAAAGACTGACAATCAGTTTGCTATTGCAGAATCACAGGAAGAAACTGAAATAGGCCATGGAAAAATAGAATTGATATTTTAAGTGGTATTTCAGAGTTAAAATTTGGATTTTGGCAAATGAATAGATGTGCAAGAAGATGAGTATTCTAAATGAACTTAATCTCTGGTTTGTTTCCGTGTGTGTGTGCGCGTGTGCGTGTGTGTGTGTGTCAGGTAGTTAATATGCTTACTGGTATACCAATCTCTTGCCTCCACTCTGCTCCCTGGACCTTTGCCATAGTACTGGGGTTCCCTCACTTCTCTTTTCCTTAACTCTACATATATCACTGATGTTTCTCAGCTGTGGTTTCTTTCTTTAGCAGGAAGATGGCAGGATAGTGTAGAGGTT
Organism: Cynocephalus volans; assembly: GCF_027409185.1. Taxonomy (NCBI): domain Eukaryota; kingdom Metazoa; phylum Chordata; class Mammalia; order Dermoptera; family Cynocephalidae; genus Cynocephalus; species Cynocephalus volans. The sequence continues at coordinate 117,729,560 of NC_084466.1, forward strand.
GAGTGGAAGCTGTGTAGTTTGAGTGCTAAGATGAAATCTAGTTCTGTCATCTATGAGATAAATGACCTTGCCTCATCTATAAAATGGTGTTACCAATAATACCCTTATGTGGATTATGAGTATTAAAGGCATTTAGAACAATGCAAAGAATGATAAGGGCTCAATAAGCAGTAGTGGTGGTAGTTATTAGAAGAGGTTTTGGGCTTAGGTGCTAGAGAAAATAGTGAATGTCATTGACAGAAGAAATAAGAGAGGTTGGTCCATGCAAGCTTCAAGTTTTGAATATGTGTGTATTAAATATTTCTGAGATTTCCAGGTAGAAATGTTCAGCCACATGTAGGAAATTCTGCACTAGGAGTTGAGAATAAAGTTGCTTTAAGAGAGAGGTTTTGGAGTTATTGCGTAAGACTGATAATTAAAGTACTGGGAATAGATGGCACTGACATAGAGAGGGGAAAAATTTTTGAGGTATGCCTACGTTAAGGGATAAGAAGGGAAGAGACAACCAATTAAGGTAGGAAGAAACCTTCAGAGAGTGAGTCCTATGACAGAAGCAGGGAAGTTTCAGGATGGCTGCAGAAAGAACAGCCAGGACAGTACTAGGAAAACAGTAGGAAATTTGATTGTTAAGAAAGCATTATAATGAGTAAAAATAACCAATTTCTCTGGGTTGAGGAGTACAAGCTTCTCAAGATTTTGCTGTTATATATAGAGGATGATAGTTTGAAAGAGAAACAAGGTCTGGAAAGTGTGGGGTTTTGGTCTTTGAATTGTTTGCTAGGTTTGTATAAAGAGTAAGAGTTACTTGAACTTATTATTAGGAGGAGACAGGTGGAGAGAGAATAAAGGCAAATGCTAGAGAGTAGATAATTAAAGAACACCTGCCCAAAATAGAACTCTGTTGAACAGGAAAAAGAGGTTTTAAGATGGGAGAAGGGCATTTTGAGAGTGTTCATGTTAGATGATCTCAGGGTTCCCAGGGAAGGAGGAGCTGAACTCATTGAGGATGATGTCTAGGTCAGGGTAGAGAGAGAGGACGGGTGAACAAAGTGCTGGAATCATTGTGGTCAAGAGTTTAAGTGCATATCAAAAGAAAGAGTTATTGAGTAATAAGGATTTGAAATAGGTGAAGCTGTGGAAAATGGGCTGGAAGGAGTAGTGGGAGGAATACCAGATAGACGCCTGAGTTCCACCTCCTGGTCTGTGAACAGAAGGGAGTTGAAGAAGCAGTGGCTGCCTTTTGAGATGATGGCCAGGAATGTGGTGCTAAATTCACCCGAAGAATGCTAAGTTTAACTAAAATTTGAATGTGTTGAAAGTTATTTTTGAGGAAAAAGTGTTAAGAATATAATTTTCTTGAGAATTAGAGTGGAAAGGAGAATTACTAATGATAGAGAGTAGAACTTTTACCTTTGGGATATAGTTATAGACTAGTTTAACTTAAAAGTTCTTGGTTAGAAAATAAAACTTTTCAGTCTTAATTTAAATGAAAAATGGAAAATTTAAAAATATGGAGTATTTTTTAATCTCTAAGAGCTTTAAATTCTTTTCATACGTAAAAAATAAATTTTTGAAGATCAATAAAGTTTTAATTTCTTGGCTTTTTAAAAAGATAACATTTTAAATTAAATCTTTATATTCAAAATGCTACAGGTAAACCATTCACATAAATCATTGTTTTCAGTGTATGCATTAAGGAATTATGAAGTATTGTAGTTGCATTGTTAATTTAGTGTGGATTTTTTACTCATTTAAAATCCTAGATTATAGGGTCATTGATTGTATTGTTAATTAAATTTTGTGAAGTGTACACCATGGCTCTGAGAGATGAGACTAGAGTGAGTAGAATACATTCAAGCCTGTAGCACATAAGTATACATGTAGGCCTTCTAACTTTATTAGTCTGGATATGTTGAGTTTGAGCTACTGGCAAACTAATAGGTAGATAAGAATTACAAAGTTATGCAGTGGAAATCTAATTATGCCTAATTTTGATAGTAAAATAATTAAATTTTATAAAGTGTTTTTCATTGAATTGTGTCAGTAATTTTAGTTCAGCTGGTATTTACACATAAGTTAGTTACCCAGTGTTGACAACTAGTAAATTCATATATTTTTTTTACATGTTTGCCTAGCCTGTTTTGGTTAAGGATTAACTGAGTGTATAAACACCTATATTATAGGTATATTACCAGTCACTGACTGCTTGAGAAAAGTAAAGCTTTGAAAATCATTTTATTATACACAAACTTACACTGAAAATAGAGATAAAAAAATATCATCTATCCTCCAGTAAACCCCATAAATAATAATTTGACAACCTGGTCTTCTTATAGACTTGCATTGACTTTTAGATTCTTTTAATTAAATTATTTTTTTTGACTAGATGAAAAATTCATATGGTTCAAAAATTCACATGGTTGAAAAAAGTGCCCCTTCCACCTATCTTTCACCTGCTGTTTCCCCCAATCTGCTTAACATTTCTATATTTTAAGCTGATAAACATGAATGCCAAGTTGTTTGCTGAAGTTGCATTAAATAATGTGGTGTAATACCATTTTAACTTAGGTTTAAACATTTTTTAAACTTTAATAATAATTTTATGTTAATTTTTCCAACAGTTCTTCAAAGTGGTACTACTTTACTTTAAGAAACATACATAGAAATAAAATTCCAGGTATTCCAAAATTGTACCTTAAATACAGATAGAATTTCTAAAAATGTTAATTAGTATTTGTGTACCATTTTGCAGTTTTAGCAAGCTTTTGTGTAACTGCATGTAGTGTTTGATCCTCATGAGAATTCTGTTAAGAAGGAGGGCTATGTATTATTATCCTCATTTTCCTGAGGAAGCAAATTGGAGTTTCTGTTTTCATGTTAGCATTTAAATCTCAGTCTTCTGACTACAAAATGTATAGTCTTTGCACTATGGCCAATATCTTGAATGGCTTATACACATTTTTGACATTTTTATATATATATTTTACTGTCTATAATAAAGTCATGATAACCTTTTGAAAAAGGCTGAGAATACTACAGTAGTTACTTACATACCTGCTATTCAACATATCTGTTTTTAAATTCACATAAATTTGCTTTATCCTTTTCATTAGGGGGAAGAAAAATATTTGTGTCCAGAGTTTTTAACACATTAGGGAGATTTGTGTACCAATAGTAACTTAAAGAGAAATATTGCAAATTCCTTTTCCTTCTTGAGTAGACTTTTATTTAAAGTACAGCTCTCTGCAGGTCCCTTTTAACTGTTAAACTTCTTAATGTTGTTTATTATTTTTGCCTTATATTTTTAAGTTGAATTTTCTATGTCATATTGTGTGATAGAAAAGAAACCTTAGACAAGCACCCTAATACCTCATTTATTCAGCATCATTAGTGAATGCATTTTTGGAAACATATTTATTTTCTAAGTAATTCAGGTTCCCCTTTTAAATACCACATGAATTCACATGAAATACCCTGGTTTCTTCAACAAAAAGATGTAGCACAGGGACATCTTTAAGTACCTTTGTTAGCAGATTGTTGCATACATTTAGGTTGCCTGGGTTGGGCTCTAAGGCCAGCATCACTTTTTGCTACTGCTGTTACTGCCTCTGAAAGGCAGTATGCCTCTGTCTAGTTTGCTGATTCTGATATGCTTTTGCCTGGAAAGTAGGTAGCCAAGTTTAAGTTTGTAAGGAATTGTGTGTTTAATAAGAGTGCATGAATCCTTGTGGGGAACCCTAGGTATAGTGCAGAGGCCTTTGACAGTTATTTTGGATATGCAGTGACCTTTGCTTATTAGGTTCATAGGTCAGAGCATTGCTGTGACCTTTGAATAAATGAGGTATTATGATAATTGTATTTTAAAGGAGAAAAGTTATTCTGATATTATACTTTATATTGATGTTGCTCTGACTTGCTCTGTTATTAAGCTGGATTTAAGTATTAATCATTTAAGGTCAAATTTCTAATGTGTATGTGTCCTTCTATGGGTACAACCCAGTTATGCTATCAATTTAGTGAAATAACTATAATGGAACTTTTCTTTTGAATTTGGCTTCTCTTTTTTTCTGTCCACCAGGGAGTAACTATTCCCAGTCAGAGGCGCTATGTGTATTATTATAGCTACCTGTTAAAGAATCATCTGGATTATAGACCAGTGGCACTGTTGTTTCACAAGATGATGTTTGAAACTATTCCAATGTTCAGTGGCGGAACTTGCAGTAAGTGCTCCAAATTCTCATCCTTCCATGTATTTGGAATACTTTTTTTTTTCCTTAACATATCTAGATGTTTACATAAAAATCTGGAAAGAAATTTACCACATTTAAAATTTATGCAGGAGAGTACATTTCTGAAGTATTCGAACTAATTAATTAGCTGTCGTTGAACTCATTGGTCTAAGGAAGCCAAGAGCAATGGGTCTTAATGTTGTTGAAGCCATATTATATTTATGAAAGAGATAGTCTGTGCTGCAGCAACCTAATACATCCTAAATTCTGACCAGATGACTAAAAAATCTGTCCCATCAAAAGTTAGCATGAAAATTGCAATGGGATTCATCAATTTACTGATCTTGAGGCATAGACCAATTCCTTAATATGTTAGGAACACTAGATACTGAAACTAATAGAAACAGAAGGAAGGGCAGAAATGATGACATGGCGCCAAGCTGAAGTATATAATGAATGAAGAATAGGATTGAGTCAGAGTGTGTGGAGTGTTAGAGAAAACCTAGATTTAGATCTGAGTTCATCTGTCACTAGTGTACTGTGCACATCATCTACCTTTCTTTGAGTTTACTCATCAATATAATGAAGAGATTTTGAAATCTGAAACTTCCTGGATAAATACTAAGTACAGATTATGTCACTGATGTCTGCTTCTAATTTATTTCTTTCTGTTACTCTAAACTTTATAAGCCTACCTCAGTCATCCTGATCCTATTCTACTTCACGGCTATTCTTGGCCAGAGTTCTTACCTAAATTGATAGGAAGCTCAATACCTGGACCCAAAGCAGTTAATCAAGGGAAAATACATGGAAAGAAGTATTATCTAGCACTATTAAAGACCAGACTCTTGCTTCTTTTTCTATTACAGAATTTTATAATACTGGAACTTAAATACCATCTTAGAAGTGATCAGTCATGTTTTTATTTTTAAGAAATGCATTTTATTAGCATTTAGAGTACAATTTTGTAGTTTCTAGATAAGATAACACTTCATTCACTATTTCTTTTAATACTTCTAATAATGTTTCGGTATTATTTTGCAATTTGTTAGTGGTTTTAGTTTTTAGCTTTAAGTTTTGCTGCCTTTTTTTTGGTGGCTGGCCAGTACGAGGAACTGAACCCTTGACCTTGGTATTACAGAGCCATGCTCTAACCACATTAGCTAACTGGCCAGCCCCAAGTTTTGCTTCTTGAAAATATTCATGTAATTAAAATTTTTATCCTTAACTTATACCTAGAAAATTAAGTTTTTGATATTGTTTATCTTTGTCAGATAGGTGTGATCACCGTCATCAGATCTTTTCTGTACTCTTAGAGCAAGGCAACTTTATCAAAGACCACAGATTTATTAACATACATGTTAAAGGCTTCTACAGAGCCTCACTGATACTTTTTTCACCTTAGTAAAATTTTAAAAACTGTTAGGTGTAAGGCACTGGGGCTGTTGGAGGTGATTGACATAGAAACTTAATAGATTCATAGAGAACGGGAAAAAGAAGGAAAAACATGATCTTTGTAAAGTATCAGTATAAGAGTCAAAAGAAAGGTACAAAGTATTACAGAGATAATAAAGGAGAGAGAACATTCAGTTTAGTAATCTTATCTAGTATAATTTTCACTTTGGCATGTTGAGCAAAAATCTCTTGTCAGTCTGCTCTGCCTGCCTACATTTAAACCCTGTTGCTTTGTTTTGTTTTCTTTTGATCTCAAAGTATTACATTATAGTTTTAAAATTATTGACTATTGAAATCTTTCCTAATTCTTTAGTTTGCAGTTTATGCACTGTGGTTTGATATTATGTGGTAAAGGTGTATTAAAATACACGTAATATGTAGTTAAGTGGGAGGTTGTATGTATATATTGTAAATGCTGTATTCAGAAAAAGACAGTTTTGGGGTCGTCAAACAGTTTCATGAAGGAAGTCCACCAGCTCTTTACTGAAGAAAGCATGCAGTTTAGATTGGCATTAAGACTGAAGGAAGTATTACAGGCAATAGGAAATAGCTTGAATCGAAGCACAGCAGAAGGAAATGAGCAGGACAAGAACTGTAGTGACAGAGAATAGACTAGAAATGGAATGTGTGACTATTAGAGGATCCTGAACTGGATCAGACTTGAGTTGATAAATACCCCGGTGTCATGGTAATACTAGAGGCTTAAACCATTTTTTAAGGATAGTTCTATAGAAAGTTGTGATTGCAAGAGGAAAATAATAGTGGAAAGGAAACCGATAATGTGACTTGTCTTAAGCCAGATGTGCTAGGGCAGTCAAATGGGATTCGATTCGTTTTTCTTTTGCCATTAATATCCAAGGATTTTGTCAAAGTTTTGATCCTGGTCAGGTGAATGACTCACAGAAAGAAGAAGAAAGAAAAGTGAATCTGAGACTTGGAGACATGAATGTTGATATTTTGGATTTAAACATGTTTTAAATCAGGTGAAAGTGAGCTGTTCACATAATGAAACTCAGCAGGTGGTTGGAAATACAAATTTGAATCTAGATGAAAGAGATATCTGGTATTTTGGGAAGCATTTGGAAAGAGGCAATAATTAAGGCTTTCGTGCAAATATGTGAAGTTTGGGGATGAGAGGGCTTGGAGGAAGGTAGAGAGTGAGGACTGAGACAAAAGGAATGGGTTCAGGAAGAAGAGGAATTAGTGAAGACAACAAAACTATTGAAAAATAAAGTATCTTCTGCAAAGTTGTTAGGGGTTAGCAACCTTTTCCTTATTTGATTGTTAATATTTCTAAATGAAGGAAAAGTTGCTATATTCTATACATATAATAAAAGGGCTAATAATGTTAGTAAAAGATGATCAATATGGTTTTCTCTCAAGACTATATCAACATATATATAACCAAGAAAATTAGTTCTGATTTTTATTAGCTAGGTGTGGATCTTATTTCTTTATAACACAAGTCAATCATATCACAGGATATGTATATTAGAATTGTGTCTTAGAAGTCAACAGAACCATACTAATGTTGGACTTCTGATAAATTAGGCCTTATTTATTTAAAATGCGAAATTTATATTGTAAAGAAGATTATTTTCTTTAGTGATTTGAGGAAACCTTTACTAATTTTTATTAAAATATTTTTAGCTTAGTCTTTAGGGGAAATTCTAAGTCACACTGATTTGTAATTAGCTTATGAATTGTTTATGCAGTTCTAAAATTCTTGAAGGTATACATTTTAGATATAGTTTAATTGAAATCTGGCTTATATTGTTAATTTGTTTTTTTAAAATCCTAAAATCAGGATTATCAGCTTCTGAATTAGTGGAGTTTAATATGATTTACAAGGTGTTTTCATCCTGGTTAATTTTTTTACAGCTTTGAAATCATATCTTGTTAGTTTGCTTCCTCAAGCTAAGACTTCCAGTGAAATTTTCAATATCACATAAAATCTTGTAAGATGCCTTATTGTACTTTGAATCTATTAGTCAAGGAAGAGGAATTTATTGACAGATTGTTGGTGTAATATTTCCCCCTTTTGGGGTGGCTTTTTCTCATGATAAATATCTTAAGAATACATATTAGAATAACCCTGCTTTTATCGAGCACGCTATTTATTATGTGATTGCTGATACAGCTTTAGATATTACATAGAAGAGCCAGTAGGTATTCATTAAAATGGAAATGTCGCTTAGGTTGGTTTAGCTTTTGCCTTGTTGTCAGTCATTGCTCACATTGATAAAAATGTGAAACTTTTTTCTTAGTGGTGCCTTTCACTGCTGATAATTATATATCTGTGTGTGTGTGTATATATTTTTCTCATACACTTTATGCAAGCTGTGTTCCTATTTCTTGATTGTCTTGGCATGTTTTCCTCGAGACCTGCTTTTAACATGCTAAAGTTAATCAATTTCTTTGTGATGGACTTTTGCTTTTGAACTCCCAGTGTACTACAAATTAATTATACTTCGTCAAATTATTTAGGTAATTTTAAGTTTTTAAAGTACCAGGATGTTAACAATCATTAGTCTTTAATGTCTACCATTAATGTCATTAGCTATAAATGAATTTCTGAGTATATTTTAAAAAATAAAACCTAGTCCATTCCTTTCTACCCTTTACCACATTTTAGTTGAATTGCTAATATAAAAGCATGATGAATTTTCAAAAGCTATATTTTACCAGTTACTTTAAAACAGACACATGGGCCAAAGCCAAAATAGTTCTTAATGAAAACGGGGTGTTTTGGAGAGAAGAGAGGTTGTGCTGCAGTTTCTACTTGAGGTCTGTTGCATTTCTTTGCAGACATTTCAAGTCTCATCCTGTTTCTCATGATGGTGGCTTTATATACCTTTAAAAGTAAAATGTGGGCTATAGATAAAATGAATGATGGTTAACATTTTTATAAATATTGAGGCTTGTGTTTATGGAGTTTATTATAACTTTGGTATAGGTTATATTTTCTTCTTATGAACATGTAATGGTTTTTACTTTATGATTTTTGTCAGTGTTAGAGACTTCAAAATACTATAGCAAATGTATGTCTGTTTTCAAAGTTACCTTTTATGCAGTTCACAAATATGCCAGAAAGTTATTTTATCATTTTAATTCTTAAAATAATTTATATTAGGATTTTTAGCATAATTTTAATGTTAAAGTTTTGATGTTACTGTATTGCTAGAAGTCTAATCCTGGGACTTACTATTCATGAAATAGGAATTGACTTTCATGCCAGTAATCAAACCTTGTTTTAAAGGTTCAAATTTGAGAAAGTCTTGAATTGATTATATTTTTGACTTGGTTTATTTTCATTGATTTGTTTTAGATCAGGATTGCCATTTTGTGTATATTACTAATATTAAAATAGTTTTTGACAATTTGACTGTTAAAGACATTTCCTGTGAAATGATACTAGTATGTATTTAACCATGCAGATCCTCAGTTTGTGGTCTGCCAGCTAAAGGTGAAGATATATTCCTCCAATTCAGGACCCACGCGACGGGAAGACAAGTTTATGTACTTTGAGTTCCCTCAGCCGTTGCCTGTGTGTGGTGACATCAAAGTAGAGTTCTTCCACAAACAGAACAAGATGCTAAAAAAGGTTTGAAGTTTACTTTTATTGGGAAAAATATTCAAAATACCCATATGTTGAAGAGTAATATCAGATCTTTTGCTTAAAGCCTTTGGTTGGGTAGAAATCATTCTGTAAGGAGAGATTAAAAGAAATATTTTATGACTGCCATTATAATGAACTAATTAGTTTTCTATTTGATCCACAAATGTTTTGCTTACTGTGGCATTGATGAGACATTATAATGGTAAATAATCCTGTTAGAAGGGAAAGGCCATGTGGCATTTTAACATGAGGTGAATTTTCCTTAACTTGGATTATGCAAAGAAATTTTGTAAAAATATTGAAGATTGCATACATACCCTACTCAATCATTTATGATCCTATTAAAGAAGGGATGCTTAATTAACTGAGAAATTAGCATTGGACCATAAGTTTAAAACATTTTTGGTCTATAGGTAGAAGAAAAATGTTCTGTGGTCTTGTATGTTGACACAAATCAGTTTTTTCCCATTTTGGTTTATGTTTTTTGAGACTGAGTTATTTCATATTTAGCTTTTCCAGATTTCCTGAGTACTTAATTTTTTAGCTAGGAGAGAAACAGAGATGAAGAGGAAGTAATAAAGAATGGAAAATGTGGTATTATTTAAAAATGCAGGTTTAGAATATTAGTTAAGTTTGCATCTTACTGACCTATATTTGGAGAAGGCATGAGCTCATTTTAAAACAAACTATTGTGCTGTAAAATATTAAGTATAAATATTTAAAGTAAGACCAAGGTGCAAAATGTTTAAGTAATGAAGATATTTAGTAATGAAGGAAAGCACTAGCTTTGTGCAGTATAGCTGCCTTGTTAAACATACTGGATAGTTAGCATATATGTTGCCAATCTTTAGACATTCTCAGTAATAGGATTGATTTAGTTTTCTTGATTTTTTTCAGCTTTTTCTTTTAGCTTTTTCTCTCGAAAGAAAATAAGAGAAAGTTTTGTTTACTACAGAAATTTTAAATGTTACTTTGTCTTATCAGAGGAAATATAATTTCCTTTATCCAGAATCCAAGTAGCTGGAAAAAAATCACAAAATGTTAAACTGATATTTTTTTATTTTTTTTAACCAGAAACCCATTTCCTACCTCTTCTGTATAAATAAAAGTTAAATATATTTCAATAACTTTGAAAAATTATTTTGTGATAATTCAGGAAGTGTTAGCAAATGTTCTAAAATTAAGGTAATTAGTAAGTTTTGGGGGGTTTTTTTGTTTTTTATTTTGTTATAATACTCTGGTGGACATGAAATTTTATATTTGTTTTTAAAAATAGGCACCTGCATCACCATTTCCCTATACCTTTTGGAGTGTACTAATTCTTATTTCAGTTCTTATCATTTGTACTTTATATAAACACACGTAAAATTGAAGATTAAATATTTATAATATATTTGTGTATCTTGGATTACATAAGTTTTCATTTCATGTGATTTTCCCTGCCTTAATTAAATGTCTCTTGTGATTTAAACAAACAAAAACAGTTTTCGTGTAATCAGTCTACATAAGGAATCCACATATTTGGAAATTATGTAGCTTATTTTCTTCTGACTAATTACTAACTCAATGACTTTGCTAAATAATTGAAATTAACAAACTTTTTTTTTTTTTAAGACTTGTCATATATAAGCTAGGTGCTGTTAAAAGATACAATGAAATTTTGGACATGAGCTCCTTAAGGGTCTTAACTTCTTGGAAAAGAAAGAAAACTTGGAGAAAAATTAGAATAAAAGATTTAAAGCAATTTAAAGGCACCAGAAAAAATGTCACAAGGCTGTACCTTTTTAATTGTCAAATGATCCACACAGGCCTTTCTTTGTTGGTCAAGAAAGATTTGAAGCACTGGACTTCTGTTGTGGTTTTTGAGATTAAGAAGATTTCATTTCATCAGGGAAGTTGCACTAACCTTCTAAGAACTTTTGTTAAAGCAAATCTCAGAATAATAGCTTGTTGAAATATAGAGGTAATGAAATCCATATCTGAATTAAAATCCCATAAAGGAATTTACACATAAGGTCAAAGCATTTTTTAAAGCTAGTATTAGACTAGAAAGGGGATATTTACTTAAAATTTTAAGACAAAAATAAGTTATCTTAGATCTTATGAGATTATATTTTAGTCTAAAATTTGAATAAAAATCATGTGTAAATGAGAATGCAACAGCTAACCCACAGGTTGCAAGTAAGAGTTTTTTTTATTTACCTTTATTCAGAATATCAAATGATTCATAGTTTATTTTTTTGGCTTCTTGGGGAAAATGTTGAATATAGGTGATATGTTTTCTTTTTTATAAAAACTAAAATGTAAGTTTTCTTTTTCTTTTTTTTTTCTTTTAGGACAAAATGTTTCACTTTTGGGTAAATACGTTCTTCATACCAGGACCAGAGGAAACCTCAGAAAAAGTAGAAAATGGAAGTCTATGTGATCAAGAAATTGATAGTATTTGCAGTATAGAGCGTGCTGATAATGACAAGGAATATCTAGTACTTACTTTAACAAAAAATGATCTTGACAAAGCAAATAAAGACAAGGCCAACCGATACTTTTCTCCAAATTTTAAGGTCAGTTAAAACCGTTTTGGGGAGTTAGCGGTGACTTGTGTGTATGTGCACATTATTCTAGGTATATAGCTGGTAAAGAACTTGCTTGACTGATTTTTAAATTATGTATTATTTAGAAGCAACGTTTATGTAACCTGACAGTTTCTAATGAAATACCAGGATGCACAAGAGTCATAAAACTGTGTTTTTCCTTACCCTATTCTTTGTTGTTGTTTTGTGAAATTTGAGGTAGAGGTACTGGAGGGGAATTAATTGAGTGGGATATAAGGTAGGAATGTAGGAAGAAAATGGATAGGAACTCAGTCATTTGGGAGTGCTTCATAGAGAATATTTTCACTGCTTTCACTCTTCTCTGCCCTCCAATTTATTCTGTATTCTCAACCTCTCAGAGTAATCTTAAAAATAGATTTGATTGTATCACTCTTGTTTACACTTTTTAAAGATCTTGTGGGTTTTTTGTTTTTTGTTTTTTTTTTTTAACCATGAACTACAAGGACCTACGTAATTTAGCGTAGGCCTATCTCCTACATCGAGTGTAGTCACATTATCTTCTTGCTCCCTGAGATATAGCCATGTGGGTCTCTCTTTAGTTCTTCAAAATACTAGGCTTCTGCCTCAGGTCTTTCAAATTCTTTTCCTTCTCCCAGTACCTCTCCACCCCAGCCTTTTCCCTGACTTTCACATGACTGTCTTTCTCATATATTTCCAGCCTTAGCTTCAATCTCATCTGCTCTGAAAGGCTTTCTCTAATTGTCCTCCCCTGTTACTCCCTTTTTAAAATTCTTTCTGTTTTCTCAAATTATGTCTTGGAATTATTTGATTTGTTTCATTTTTGTCTATATGTGATATAATGTGTGTGTGTGTTTCTATTTATAGACGATAATTCTTCAATTAAAAACTCTGACTTATAAGCTTTCCCAAATGGTTATCTGTAAGTGTTTTCTTTCCCTTTCCTATTTTTTATTCTGCTTGATTTTCCCCCCTTCCTTTCACCATACCCTTCTACTTTCTCTTTTATATTCTCTTTTTTTTTTCACTCCATTTTTATAACATGTAACAGACCTAACCACAGCTTATAAACATAAGAATATTGCTAGTAATATTGAAAAAGGGGGAAGGGGCTTTGACATGTTTTAAGTGAAAATAGATCTAATATTAAATGCCTTAGGTCTTAAATTTCTTTTAAATGTTTAAAAGTTTCCTTTAGAATCCACAGGTTGGAAATCCACAGAAACCTATGGATTCTAAAAGAAACTTTCTTTAGAAACATTTTCTTTCTTTTTTATCTACATTTTCCCCAACCATTAGCTTTTAAAACATCTGTTTTCCTCTACTTTTACTGTTTTCTGTTTTAATATTGCAAGAGGTTTTATATTTGTGTTTACAAATAGAGACTTTTTTAGTTATCAGTAAAAAAATTTAGTGTCATATCATGATAAGTCATATCATGTTAGTGGTATGATATGAAAAATCAAGCAGATGACATTTAAGCAGAGGCCTAAATGAGATGAGTGAGCTATACTAATACCTGGGAAGAGAGGGAAGAGTAGATGCAAAGCCCTTGAGGCAAGAATGAGCTTGGTGTATTTGAGGAGTGATAAGTCATTTTGACTAAAACAGAGTGGACAAGAAAACCGTCCAAGTGTGAAGATACCAGAGTGTTTTCAGCACAAGAAAGATGTAATCTGAATTTAATCTTTTAATGTTCACTGTGTTCATTCCTTTAAAATACAGACTGGCAAGGAAAGTAGGAAGAGGGGGTAAAATAGAAACTGGGAGATGAGTTAAGAGGCTGTTGCAGTGGTGTAATTAAGGTGAGAGATAGATGGTAGTTGCTTGGACTAGAATAGTGGCACTGAGGGGTAATGAGCAGCTGTCAGAATAGGTGTATATGGTATTTTGAAGGTAGAACTTAAAAGATGTACTGATGAAATGGATGTTGGTTGTAAGAGAAGAAGAATTATTAATGACTCTTGGATAACGGGAAGGACTGTAGATATAATAGAGCAAGGGATTTGAAGTCAGATCTGATTTAAATCCCACATCCACTGCCTACTAGGTATGTGGCCTGTAGCAAGAGTTCCCTAACCTTTTTGGGTCTAGCTTTCTCCCTTTTAAAATGGAAATACCTAGTGTGTAGGTTTGCTTTGACAATTATTTTGACTATGTATGTAAAGACCTTTGGCCCACTGTTCAGACCGCTGTATGATAATAAATTCCCTCTCTTTCCTCCCTTTAGGTGAAATTTTTAGGGCTAATGGATCCTAAACATTATTGTTAATCAGTATTTTGTACGTTTGTATACTATTGTTTGTATCAGAAAATACATTGAGTTTCACACAGGTAGTAAGAGAAACATTCTTGTGGAACTCAACCATTTGTGAATTGAAATTTATGGTTGAAAAACTATTATGTGAACTGTTGATGACCTTCAATCTGCATTTCTTTTGTAGAATTATTTAATTAATGCTTGCAAATTACGTTTAGGAAAAACAGTATAACATCCTTGTTTATCTTTTTCATATGCAACAAGAAAGAAAATGTAAGAAATCTTAATAATAAGAGGCCCTTTTAGAAGGCAGTGCCTATTAAAGATCTTATTTGTTATAGGACTTAAAAGTGAATCTGTTAAAAATATATATCTTCATTAAGTAATTTAAGATTAGTCATATTTGTGATGAGTCATAAAATTTTCTCTTCTTTCTTTAGGTGAAGCTGTACTTCACAAAAACAGTAGAGGAGCCATCCAATCCAGAGGCTAGTAGTTCAACTTCTGTAACACCAGATGTTAGTGACAATGAACCTGATCATTATAGATATTCTGACACCACTGACTCTGATCCAGAGAATGAACCTTTTGATGAAGATCAGCATACACAAATTACAAAAGTCTGAATTTTTTTTTTTATGAAGAGGGATAAAACACCATGAATACAAACTTGAATAAACTGAAAATGGACCTTTTTTTTTTTTTTTTTTTTTTTTTTAAATGGCAATAGGACATTGTGTCAGATTACCAGTTATAGGAACAATTCACTTTTCCTGACCAATCTTGTTTTACCCTATACATCCACAGGATTTTGACACTTGTTGTCCAGTTGAAAAAAGATTGTGTAGCTGTGTCATGTATATACCTTTTTGTGTCAAAAGGACATTTAAAATTCAATTAGGATAAATAAAGATGGCACTTTCCCATTTTATTCCAGTTTTATAAAAAGTGGAGACAGACTGATGTGTATATGTAGGAATTTTTCCTTTTGTGTTCTGTCACCATCTGAAGTGGCTAAAGAGCTTTGTGATATACAGGTTCACATCCGACCCCTTTGCACTTGTGGCAACAGATAAGTTTGCAGTTGGCTAAGGGAAGTTTCTAAAGAGTTTTGCTACATTCTAATGCATGTATTTGGATTAGGGGAATGGAGGTAATGCTCAGAAAGGAATATATTTTATGCTGGACTCTGGACCATATACCATCTCCAGCTACTTACATGCACCTTTCTTTAGCATGCTACAGTTATCAATCTGGACATTTGAGGAATTGGCCGCTGTCACTGCTTGTTGTTTGTGCATTTTTTAAAAAAGCATATTGGTGCTAGAAAAGGCAGCTAGAGGGAGTGAATCTGTATTGGGGTACAGGAATGAACCTTCTGCAACATCTTAAGAACCCGTACATGAAGGGATGTAAAAATAATGTGGTCATAGATAAGAAACACAGCAACAATGACTTAACCATATAAATGTGGAGGCTATCAACAAAAAATGGGCTTGAAACATTATAAAAATTGACAATGATTTATTAAATATGTTTTCTCAATTGTAATGACTGCTCCATCTCCTGTGTAATCAAGGCCAGTGCTAAATGTCAGATGCTATTAGTAACTACATCAGTCAACAATTTATTTTATTAGTTTTCAATCATATACCTGCTGTGGATGCTTCATGTGCTGCCTGCAAGCTTCTTTTTTCTCATTAAATATAAAATATTTTGTAATGCTGCACAGGAAATTTCAATTTGAGATTCTACAGTAAGAGGTTTTTTTTTTCTTTAAAGATTTATGATGCACTTATTCAGTCCAATAGCTGTCAGCCGTTCCACCCTTTTGACCTTACACATTCTATTACAATGAGTTTTGCAGTTTTGCACATTTTTAAATGTCATTAACTGTTAGGGAATTTTACTTGAATACTGAATACATATAATGTTTATATTAAAAAGAACATTATTTGTGTTAAAAAGGAAATTAGAGTTGCAGTAAATTTTCAACACTGCACAAATAATAAGGCATTTAATTTTTCAGTAGAAATTGTCCTATATATGCTTTACCAGTTTGCTACTGAAAGAGTGATTTTTTTTTTTTAATGTGCAGTGTTGAATTATTTCTTCATAGTGCTAGAGTTGGGAGTAGGGCTTCAATTTTACTTCTTAAGTATCATCTTATATTTGATATGCCCAGACTGCATACAATTTTAAGCAGAGTACAACTACTATTGTCAAGCTAATGTGAAGATAATATTAAAACGATTTTTTTCCCAGAAATTTGGTATCTTTCAAATTATATCTTGACCTTGACATTTGAATATCCAGCCATTATATTTCTTAATGGTGTAAAATCTCATTTTCAATAACTTACTGGTGCTGAAATTGTTCACTAGCTGTGGTCTGACCTACTTAATTTACAAATACAGATTGCATAGGACCTATTACAACAGCATTTATAGAGTTTGATGGTAAATAGATTAGGCAGAACTTCATCTAAAATATTCTTAGTAAATAATGTTGACATGTTTTCCATACCTCGTCAGTTTCATTCAGATAAAATTTTTAAACTTTTAACAAAGCTCTTAGGATTTACACATTTATATTTAAACATTGATATATAAAGTATTGATTGACTGCTCATAAGTTAAATTGGTAAAGTTAGAGACAACTATTCCTAAGATCTCATCATTGAAATTTATATGCCACCTTGTCTTTCATAAAAGCTGAAAATTGTTGACTAAAATGAAAATCAACTATTCATGTTTTGAAGATAGTTATTAATACTGTTCTTTGTTACAGTTTTGGGCACAGTATATTAAAGCATAACTTGTATTGTTCCAATATGTAACATGGGAGGGCCAGGTCATAAATAATGACATTATAATGGGCTTTTGCACTGTTATTATTTTTCCTTTGGAATGTGAAGGTCTGAATGAGGGTTTTGATTTTGAATGTTTCAGTGTTTTTGAGAAGCCTTGCTTACATTTTATGGTGTAGTCATTGGAAATGGAAAAATGGCATTATATATATATATTATATATATAAATATATATTATACATACTCTCCTTACTTTATTTCAGTTACCATCCCCCTAGAATTTGACAAGAATTGCTATGACTGAAAGGTTTCAAGTCCTAATTAAAACTTTATTTATGACAGTATTCATAATTAGCCTGAAATGCATTCATTCTGTAGGTAATCTCTCTGAGTTTCTGGAATGTTTTCTTAGACTTTTTGGATGTGCAGCAGCTTACATGTCTGCAATTACTTTAAGGCATCACTTTTAAGAAAGCTTACAATTGGGCCCTGTACCATCCCAAGTCTTCTGTAGCTCCTCTTGAACATTTTTGCCATTATTATAAAAAGGTAGTTGAATAAATAGCATCACCATTCTTTGCTGTGGCACAGGTTAAAAACTTAAGTGGAGTTTACCGGCAGCAACAAATGTTTCAGCTTTAAAAAATAAAACTAGGGTACAAGTTACATGTTTAGTTCTAGAAAATTTGTGCAATATGTTCATAACGATGGCTGTGGTTGCCACAAAGTGCCTCGTTTACCTTTAAATACTGTTAATGTGTCATGCATGCAGATGGAAGGGGTGGAACTGTGCACTAAAGTGGGGACTTTATCTGTAGTGTTTGGCAGAGTTGCCTCCTACCTGCCAGTTCAAAAGTTCAATCTGTTTTCATATAGCATATATATACTAAAAAATTTCAGTCTGTTAAAACAGCCTTACTCTGATTCAGCCTCTTCAGATACTCTTGTGCTGTGCAGCAGTGGCTCTGTGTGTAAATGCTATGCACTGAGGATACACAAAAAAACCAATATGTGTACAGGATAATGCCTCATACCAATCAGATATCCATTTGTTATTGTGTTTGTTAACAACCCTTTATCTCTTTAGTGTTATAAACTCCACTTAAAACTGATTAAAGTCTCATTCTTGTCATTGTGTGGGTGTTTTATTAAATGAGAGTTTATAATTTAAATTGCTGAAATCCATTGAAAATTTGAATAATGGGCAGGCAAATGTGATTAAGAAGTTTTCTGTGAGGGTTTTTTATTGTTTTTCCTGCTGTCCTTCAAAGCCTGCTATTATAAAAGCATGGCCTTTGTCAGCTTGAGAGTAGAGTATCTGTCTATTCGTATTTAAGAGGAGAACTTATTTTAGGGTCTTAGTCACCACTTAATAAATTGTTCCAAGCACATTAAATAGCATTCTAATCCTGAAAAAGTTCAAGGTTCTTGGAAAATTGTGCATATTTTTGTTTTACCTAGCCATATGTCTGAAGAATTCCCAGAATGGATTTGATACTTCAGATTTCAATTTTGTGGCTTTTCCTTTTTTTATAATTCTATACTCTGCCATCAACATATGAGAAGCTTCATCTACTCATCCTAACTTGTGCTATATAAAAATTATTTCAGAATAGTCTAGAGGACTTTATGTACTTGAATTTAATCTTATTTCTAATATTCTTAAAAGTTTAAAGACTGAGACATATTCTTCCCAAAGCACAGGAAGTTAGTAAGTGAAAGTGTAGGTTGTACAAATGTTTTGAAAATAAAGCAGACCATTAATGTAACAGTGGAATTTAATGTTATTTCAAGTTTACATTTTCTCCATGTGACTTTTAAAAAGTAAATGTGAATAATGTGTGATAAAATAAGTATGAACTGTGTGTGTGTGTTCACACATTTCTAGGTATCAGATATAAGTACAGTTAAAAACTACTGTAATCTAAAGTTATTCTGATTTATAAGAAGATATTTCGGTGATGTTTGAAAAACAGGAATTTACTGGCAATTTTGTTTTTTTATCATGTCCTCACCATACTGTAATTTGAGCTGGCTTGCCTTGGTTCAGTGAATGCCATCACCATTTCCATTGAGAATTTAAAAATCACCAGTGTTTAACATGCAGGCTTCCAAAGGCTCGAAAAATCAAGACCCTTAAATCTAGTTAATTTGCTGCTAACATGAAATTCTTTGTTCTTTTATTTATGCCAGATAGTTAGCCATACATCTAAAAGCTTAGCCTTAAATGGCTTAGGTATAACTTTTAAATAGGAGTGCTATTGCCAGTGCAGGGAAAAATGTTCGTGAATGGAAACAAAAATATTCAGTCCATATTTAAGGACAGTACCTAAAAATTAGCAAATGAGATAATGGAGAACAACTTTTAAAGATGAGATGTTAGAGACTGGTTTTTATATAGAATTACATAGCTACAGAAAGCCTAAGTATGTTGCTTGTCAGTTTTTAATTTTAGAGTAAATCATTCTTTTATGACCATAATCTTGCTATTTTTCCATCTTTCTTTTTTTTTTTTTTTTTTTGCCTTTTTTGTGACTGGCACTCAGCCAGTGAGTGCACCGGCCATTCCTATATAGGATCCGAACCCGCGGCGGGAGCGTCGCCGCGCTCCCAGCGCTGCACTCTCCCAAGTGCGCCACGGGCTCGGCCCAATTTTTCCATCTTTCAAGAGACTTTTCTTCCTATAAGTTATCAGCATGTGGGTAGCCACTGTGACAAATTTATGGTGGTTGACAGCTTTAAAATTTGTAATGTGAAGACAGGAAACAACAAGATAGTTGGTGGTAGTACTCTTTGGTTCTTAAGTTAGCTATTTTGAGAATACCTTTTCATCCCAACGACAATAAAATAATGACACAATCCCACCACCTGGAGACATAGCCATTAGTAATACTTTAGTAACTATACAATCATATTTTTTCTCTATATTCATGTGTATATTTTCTTTAAAAAGTGGAAATTTATACTGTGGATACTCTCACAGCCTTTTAGCATAGTATTTCCATCATGGATCTGTAGAATGTTTCACTGCATCATTGGGCAGTAATTTGATTACTTTCTAATGCTACAAATGCAGATTACGTGCAGTTATTGAGTCCTTTCCAATTCACTGGGTTAGTCATGAATGTTTAAATATTGTTGGCCTTAGGATGATATATGTTCAAGTAAATAAAATAGTTACATTTATTTAGCATAGACAAGTTTAACGTAGATATTTCTCTTCAAAAGCCATTTTAAATATTTGCATATAGGATTATGTGTTAAATAGTTAAAATGAATATGCGAAACACTATTAAAAGTTAACTTCATCACTTTTCTATCTCCCTTATAGGTTGGAAAAGAAAGAAGAGCTTTTCAGTGTCTGTAGTTCCCAAACAGTTGGTCGATTTAGAGTAAATCAGTTTAACAACTGCAAAAAAAAAAAGAAAAAAAGAAAAGCTCCTGCTGGTTTATCATTCAGTTGTCTTTAAATCTTAAGTGCTCACATTACTCTTTTTTTTCCCTTTTTTTGCACCTGGCCAGTGTGGGGGTCATATGACTTTCATCATGTCAAAAACTTAATATTTCGTGAATGGTTCAGCTTTCGCTCTGAGACTTACCTTGGCTAGTATTATGGTAGGCTTAGAACATGCGACTCTTTGACAGTTACTTGAGAATTTTGGTGAAGAATTTCACCAAAATTTTAGCTGAGGGCAGTGTATAACTTAAAACCAATATGTTGATATTTCAAAAACATTTTTACATATATGAGTAAAGTTAACTGCCATCTTTAAGCGTTACCACATTTTAAAATAAAGCTGCATATTTTCAAATGAAATATTTAATAAGGATTTATATTTTTCATTTTTTAAAATTAAAAATAACATCTGTGTTGTATGTGGATTCTCATCTGTCATTATGATTTTGTTTGTGTAGAATGGAGCAAGGCTTTGTAGTCATGCCAAATCTGTTTAGAACACTGAAATTCTTAAGATGTTCAAGTGTGGTTTTCTGTAGCATATCACTTACTGGCTATTATGTATGTCTGCCTTTGAGATTTTTCTGCTTACTCTCTATAGTTCAAATGATATCCTAGGTTTACAAATGCCCTTTCAGTTTCTATTTTCTTTTTTCACTATGTTGCCCTCATGCCCTAATGGGCAGTTTATAAATGTGTGCATGTGTGTATTTGTGTGTGTGTATATGTGGTACATGTGGGGGTGAATTAGATTTGGAAGAGTGCTAGGCTCCAACTTCAGAGATGAAATAGTTTGATTCAGGCAGACATTTCTCACTGGAATTTTAGGTAATTGTAATGAAAATGTTAATCCTGGTTGATCTTTGACATACAATAATGAATCTTGGGTATTAATGACTTTGTTACTAGCATCTTGATGTGTGCATTAATGAGTATTTTCAGAGTTGTGCATTAAACCAAAGTTGGCGTATTGGAAATGTTTATATCCAGTTCCATTTGGCTACCAATGGACATAAAAAGAGAAATGCCTTCCTGTGGAGAGTTTTTTTCCTTTAAAAAATTAAAAAGGTTAATTATTTTGACTTTTATTTGGTTTTAAACTTTTTATTCATCCAAAATATTTATCAAGTCCCTGCTATATATAACAAGTGTTTGGAATACATTAATGATCAAAACGGACACACTTGCCCTTGAAGAGTTTACTCTTCAGAAGAGGAAACAGACTTTACTAAAATAATTAAAATCTATGCTACATGCTGTAAACTGTGAGATGCTTGTGATACAGTGATGATCACCAAACATTCCATATGCTCTCCTAAATTTCCACCTCCTTGGAGTTAGATGGGGCCTATGTAACTAGTCCATTCCAATGAAATACCAGTGAAAGTGATGTGACACTTCTGAGTAAAGGCAATGAAGAAAACACCCTGTACCATCTGGTTTCTCTCTTCCTCTACTGTAGTGACAAAAGATTTGACATGTTCTAGATGGTGCAACTCAGTCGGCCTATTTGTTCTCAGAGTTGAGTTCAAACTCTATGAGCAGAACTCCCTCAAATTCTCCCTTCCACACACTGAACTGGTTAGACGTCAGCACAAGCAAGAAACAATTTACACTGACATTTTGGGTCAATTTGTTACCACAGCCCAATTTATTTTATCCTAATACAGCACTTTGGAAAGAAAGATCAGGGAAGGGTTTCTAGAGCAAGGAAGAGGGAAATGAGAATGAAGTAAAATGAAAAGATGACATCTTTAAACAACATGATGCAATAGGCTCTAAACTGCAAGTCATTCAGTAATTATTGAACACTTGATATGTGTCAGGCACTGCTCTAGATGGTTGAGATACAAGTGGGTGAATGGCAGATCCCTGCCCTCATGGACTTTACATTCTAGCAAGGGAAAGTAGACAATAAACTATAAACATACTATATATAAGGGATTAAGTGCTGTGGAGGAAAATGTGGAACAGTTAGGTAAGGGGGATCAAGATTGCAGTGTGGAGAGAGTGCAGTGTTGAATAGGGTATTTGGAATAGGCCTTAGTGGGAAGGTGAGAGTTGAACAGATTCCTGGAACAGTGGCATTAGAATTTTCTTTCACCCTTTCAACCAGTGAGATGGACTCAGAATCCTCTATAAAATTTTATTCTCACCTTATACAACTCTGTACATTAATTCCTGAGTTTTTAAATAATTCGTGAGATTGCTATTGGTATATCTAGGGAGAGTTAATACTACCCAAAGTAGTCACAATGTTCTAAATCATTTTGTTTTCTAAGTTGGTTTGGTAAAATCTGTATAATCTATTCCTATTTGTTCTCAGAGTTGAGTTCATTTAAAAAATTTTCTTATACTCTGTGTTTGGATTTTGAAAATACTTAAAATCACTTTTCAGAAGAACTTAAAACTTCTGTTTTGGCCTTAAACATTTCTGTGAAGCTGAAAGGAAATGTCATGTGATTTATTGATGGAAAATGAGTTATAAATTCTGAGTTACACGAGAAACAAAAGGAGTGAGATTTATGGCCAAGTGCTATATGTTTTAATCCTTAACTCATAAGCAAAAATCTCTGGAAAAGTACCAATATCTAAATAGCAAAAGAAATATTTTTTCACAAAGAGGGAACCTCCTCCTGTTTCATTCCACTTCAAGGTCCAACAAGCTTAACCTTATGATCAAGAGAAAATAGTATGATTGAACTAATTTGATACAGTAGAAATTTGCAAGTACTTACCAGGACATAATTAATTTTTTACTAGTAATTAGTTTTTTCCTCCCTTCAGGGAGGTATATACAATTTGGGCATGAAATTTTGAAAGAAAATGTTGACTGTTAGGGTGCTTTTTTTTTTTTTTTTTTTACATTTCACTTTGCTTTAGAAAGGACTTAGGTAGTGGAGTAGGTTTTCCCAGTGTGAGAAAAATTGCCATGTAAATTTAGAAAAAAGTATTGTATTTATCCTTTGGTCTAGGCTTAAGGGTTTACTTGGAAGATCTCGTGAAACTACCTCATTGGAATTTGAAAGTACATTTCAATAGTGTTGTGAGTCGCTTCTTTAAACATTGATAAGTAGACCGCCAAGCGAATTTCCAAGGAAATAAGCCATGCTTTTATTGTAGTGTTTACTCTTCTTGAAATACCCGAGTAGAAATAATTTACTTAGTTATGTATTTCTCTTTAATATTATACACAGTTAAACGTAACTTGTAGAAAGTGTGAAACTTAGCAAAAATATAATCTGTAAAAACACTCTTTAAGTATGTCAGTACTCTCTAAGTAATAAAACTTAGCTAAATTAGTACAATTAACTGACATCAGAGCACATCACGACATGTGGAAGAACACTTAGCAAATTAGTTATGTTTATACCTCTCTTTTCGATTATAATCATGTTTTTGAAATGAGATCTCCCAAATTTCCAAACCTTATTACATGTGAGGAAAAGAAATATATTTAAGGGCCGGCCCTGGCTCACTTGAGGGAGTGCAGTGCTGATAACACCAAGGCCACGGGTTCGGATCCCCATGTAGGGATGGCTGGTTGGCTCACTTGGGAGAGCGTGGTGCTGACAACACCAAGTCAAGGGTTGAGATCCCCTTACCAATCATCTTTAAAAAAAAAAAAAAAAAAGTATTTAAGTTTCACAAATGCATATGGAAATTACCAAACTCACTAGTTTTATCCAATATTTCCATGAAGATATGATTGGCAGGAAAGGTGAACATTTTACATGGTTATCTTTACAGAGGAACTATGAGTGTTTCTTTATGTAACTAATTAATTCTTTGTTCACTGTGTATAGCCATCATATTTCATATGAGTAATACATAGGCTTCTCAGGATTATTAATACTGTATATTAAATGAATGGTCAAAAGGAAAAATATCTCTTAGTCTTTGGTAAAAGAGCAGACATAAGGTAAATTTCCCTTTGCCAGACTCAGCAGACACTATTTAACGTGTTTAGCTGTCCTTGGAGAAGTCTGAAGCCATTGTTACTATAAAAATTCAATAAAGTTAAAACAAAAATTTCACTACAAACATGATTTACTGAGGTAAAATCTTGGCTAGGAAGCACCTGAAAGCCTGAAGCAACTTGAGTTTTTCTCCAAAAATGTAAACATAGTTCTACCTCAGAAAACCTGAGGACACATATTTAAAATTCTTAGGAATTCTGTGATAGACACCAAAGATACCTAGACATCAAAAAACAAACAAAAAACCAAAAACAACAACAACAACAAAAAACGCAGAGAGAAGGGGAGCTGAAAAGAAAAGAAGCAAGAACAGAAGCCTGGGAGAACTCAAACTGACTCTCAGTACTGGAGGCTGTTAGAGGGACAGGAAAATAATAAATACTTTGAGCCTGCAGTCTGTGCCAAACACTGCAGGAGGCATGTCACATGCTTTACCCACCCATCAGGGTAGGTGATTTTATCTCATTTTATGCACAAAAACTGAAAGCAGGGTGCTTAAATTATTCAAGTCTCACAGTAGTGGGAAACTGGATTTGAACCCAGGGCAGTCTGTTGTTTTTATCATACTATGTATACTACCCCTTAAACAGAATCAAATTTACAAAGCAAAAGTCAAAAGCGTAAAATGACTCACGGGTAATGGAGTCATGCCAATGTCCTTTATTACTGACAGAAGAAAAACAAATTTTAAAACAAGATATAAATCCTGCAAAAATGAACACAGAAATGTTTAACAATTGTTAAAGCTATGAAAGAGGAAATAAACAACATTACGTATCTTGCAAAGTTTTTGGCAAGGAAGATGGTAAGCTGTTGACACATTCTTATATTAAGACTCAGAATGAGAGCTCTTTGATTTGCTAGTTTGGTGTGAAATCCATTAAATAAACTTGTACTTTATTTTTGCTTAAACTAGAATGCACAGACTGTTTAAAGTGATTGGTTCTCAGCAGAAAGACCAGCCATCCAACAAGAGTGTGTTGCATGCCTATTGTGTCAAATTGGAATTAGTCATGCAGAAGTCAGAAAAGATCATAGATTTTGTGTCTATGAGAAAGATTTTTACAGAGGAAGGAGCAAATCAATGGCTTGATGTAGGCACGAACTTGGCCATTGAGGAAACCATGAGAAGAGAAAGGCTAAAGAGGAGTAGGTGATGGGAGAGCGGTGAAAGATACCATCTGGAGAAGTAGGCAGAGGAACTTCTGTTTTCCCAAGGCAGAATAAAGCCACGAAAGCCTCTCTCTCCCACTGATGAAAACTAAAAATCTCTGGCACAAATACAAAAAGTAACTACCTAGGAATTCTCTGTAAAGTATACAAAAGCAGGCAGATTGTGAAGGAGAGTCAAAACTTGGAAAGGCAACCAAATAGGAATATTTCCATTTTTTTTTTTTTTTTTTCTATCAGCTTTGCCCCAAAGATGGGTTCCACCCTTGGAGCTGCACAGTGGTAATGACATAACAGCTAAAACTGAGAGAAATCCAGCTTTCTGGACAGAGGAACTAGGAAGAGAGTGGGCATCAGTGGGAGTGGGGGGATTGGGAAAATCTTGAAGAGGAGAGAAATAGAAAAGGAGACCCTCTAATTCTGTGTTTGAACTTCCTCAAGTCGTGGGCTCAGCCCTGAGCTGGCATGCACAGGATGGACCCACAGAAGCATAGCAAAGTCTTCTAAAATGAAACTGAAATTAGAATCACCACTCACTGAGACAGAACTTGCAGTCTCAGCCTAACTGGGTTGATTGCCTGAATCAATGAATCAATCAAACATTTTCAGAAAATATTAACAGGACCCAGAGTCTATACAACACAGTGTCCAACATTACTTAGCTAGGAAGGACCAGGAAAATGTGACCAATTCCCAAGAAAAAAGATAACCAAGAGATGCCAACCCAGATGTTGGAATAATCAGATGTAAAGACAGCTATTATAATTATGCCCTGTGAAATAAGCACACTTGAAATGAATGGAAAGATAGAAGTTCTCAGCAAAGAAACAAATTATAAAAAGGACCTCATGGAAATTTTATAACAAAAAAGTACAATATCTGAAATAAAATCACACTTGATGGGCAGGCAATAGAAAAATAGATATAACAGAAGAGTCAGCAAATGTGAAGATAACTTGATAAATACCCATATTGAACTATGGGTTTAGTGTCTGAAAGGTCGATGAAGCTTTGAAAGGCAAAATGTATCTGATTGTAATTAGCTACAGGGAGCCTTACTAAGACACTAATCCAAGTGCATTTATGTGGTTCCCACAGATATATATGAAGAAGTTCCTGCTGTTTGTCTAATACATTGAGTAAGGAATTAGCATTATCACAGGTACAACCATTCTGATTATGAGAATTTTCTGTTAGTGTTGTAGAGGCTTAATGCATAAAAACATGTTTTAAATGCTTACAATGTCCAAGGTGATATATGCATTGACAAAGAAAAGTCTTCTGGTTGGGTCCCTTAAGTTGTATACCTGTGGTAAAAGCAATTTTGAAACATAGCAGTCATCACTAGGTAATCGCCAAGCTCATCCTCGAAGTCAGTGCCTGATGGATGCACTGCTCACCTGCTCATGTTAACTCTTTGATTCAGCCTTCACAATAGGACATTTTTTCCGAATGAGATTTATTACAGAGATGTCATACAAAAATTGGCCTATCATGTAGGAACGATACATGCATTTCAATGTTAAAACAGAAAAAAATGCATTGTTTAATGCTACTAGTACCTAGGAATCTGTTACAAGAAAACATTAAGGTGAGTTTGGACAAATGCTAAGCTGGTAGTGTGTTTGGACAAACGACGTATTGATGAAGGAAGAGAATTTCAAAACTTTGGAATACCTTCCATTGTTGTGTTACAACCAGATTACTCTTAAAAGGTAGTATCAATTCTTAGAATGACAATGATAATTCTGGGCTCAAGAGTTTAACAAGAGCTGCTATTTAATTCTCAACAGGTAGAGAGTATGATATCTATATTATACATGAGGAGTTGAGAAATGCAGGTTCAATAACTTGTTGAGCATAGCAGGCATAGGAGTGGCAGAGCCAGAATTTAAATTGATTGCCAAGCCTGGGCCATTAATTACTACATTAAATATGCTGCTTCCTATAAAAACCTAGAGACATTTTTTTTTTCTTTTAAGAGCACAGTCTCCAAACTGGAATGAATAGAATAGTGTAAGCAGCAGATCGCAAGCTTTTTGGTCTCAGGATTCCTTTACGCTCTTAAAATTTATTGAGGACCTCAATAAATTGTTGATATTTACCATATTAGAAATTAAAACAGACATTTACTGTCTGATAAATATTTATTAAAAAATAACAATAAACTCATTACATTTTAACATAAATAACATATTTTAATGAAAATATCTATGTTTTCCGAAACAAAAATTTTAGTGATAAAGGTGGATTTAAAATTTTTTTTTTACCTTTTTATTTGAATCTCTTTAATGCTTGCCTTAGTAGAAAGCAGCTGGATTTTCATACATGCTTCTGCACTTGTGTTGTTGATATGTTGTTTTGGTTATAGTATATGAAGAAAATATGGCCTGACACAGCTATGTAGTTAGAAATGGAGGAATTTTAAGAGCCTTTTCAGATAACTGCACATATTCTTATTTGGTACTACCAAACTGGTCAAGTTGTAATTTCTTATAGGTTGAAATGAACAATCAGAAACTCTCAGTGAACTTTCTGTAGTCTTTTATTCAAGCCCATTTTTATCTTCTTCTTTTACCCGTGTGTGATTTTGTGACATCATTCAAGGGTTACTTGGAAAATCGAGTTTTGCAGATCTTTCCAATGTATATTTCATTATACAAAATAAAAAAAAAAAAACAATCACATAAGTTAACATCACCCCTGAGCCTACCAGAAAAGTCTTGAAATATTAGGAAGCTGTCAAGTTCATGGTGGCAGGTATGAGATTTTAAAAATACGAATTTTTGCTTAACATCATCAATTTTATTACTGAAATTTTATTTCCTGAAAGTGTCTCAGTATTGCACAGAGGCTGTGGGCCATACTTTCAGAGTCACTGGTGTAAGAGGTTTGCTTGGGGAGAAACAAGTAAGAGAACATTTACCTAAAAGGCCGAAGCAAATTAATTTTCAGGGTGCCAAAGGAATCACTAGTGGTAATCTCTGATAAATTAAGGGAAATGGGACAGAGTTCAGAAACACAGAAATGAGAAAAGATTGCCTTAACTCTCCAGAGGGATGGATTCTGGGAAATGAAGGACAGTATGTTTAACACTGATTCCCAGAAAAAGACTTTAACATATTCAGTTGCAAGTAGTTTATGAACACTAGAAAATAATTCAGCAATTACCAGTTGTCAGTGAGGACTAGGTAGGTCATCTCGAATTTCATTCTTGCTCTTTGATCATCTGGCATAGTGCTTTACATGACGTGCATACTAAAATGTTTGAATAACTATGTAAGACAGTTGAATAATAATTTGTATGGTGTTCTGCTTACACAAACTGCACAAATCTCATTTGATTAAACCATTTAGAGAGTACCTGCTGTATGCAAAATGCTGTTAGGCAAAGGGCAGGGCTGAGAGCGACATATGAGGAAAACTTAAAAGAATTTGCCTTGAGAACAGAAGCGCAAGGGTATTTTGAAGTGTTGTGAAATATTTGAACTCTGTCTTGTGAGGGAAGGTAGCATTGCATCATGGGAAGAGCATAGGAGTTTAGGACATCTGAGTACTCATCCCGGCTTTATCACCAACTTACTGGATGACCTTGAGCAAGTTACTTCACTTCTAGACCTATGTTCTATATCTGTAATGTCAAAGAGGCGAGATAAGATAATCTCTAAGGCCCCAGAAAAAGTTGCAGTTGTACTCTCTCACTCCGAGGAACGTAACTAGAATTTAGGAACAGAATTTTGGAGAGACCAAGTTTGACTCACAATGAGTAACTTCCTAGCTCTGTGCCATCTGGTACTGTAGCCACTAGCTACATGTGGCTGTGGAGTGCTTGAAATGTGACCAGTCCAAAGTGAAATTTGCTGTAAGTATAAATTATACACCAGATTTTGAAGACTTGGTATGAAAATTACAGGGCAAAAGATCTCATCAGTAATTTTTTATATTGATTACATGTGGAAATGATAATATTTTGAAAATATTGGGTTAAATTAACATATTTTTTAGATTAATTTCTCCTGGTTCCTTTTACTTTTTAAAATATATGGCTACCAGAAAATTTAAAATTACGTATTTGACAATGCTATTGCATAAGTCATGTTTTGCAAGACAAAACTATACACAACAAAAAACCCTTTATAAGATATCTTGCCTGTAAACAGGTTGCTAAACATTTTCTCACTTTCTTGCCTTCTGTCACCACCTGTGCGGCATGTTATTGAAGCAATTTCACAGTGCTTGTGACTAAAGCAGATTTGTACGCTGTCTGGACACCCTTAGCAACTTGATCTTATGATAGAAGAGCCATTTGGGGAAAACTGGAAACTTCATATTCAATAAGGACCTGTTAGGTGCAAAGTGATCCAAGGTGCTCTCTCTCTATTTCTGCCTTTCCCAACCCAACATGACCCTGACCATCTGGCAGCATAAAAAGGGAAGTGTTTATCCCATACACCTGCTATGTGACTCTCAGGATTCTAAAATGGTGCTGGATGGTCAGTAGCGATTACTTTCATAACCCATCACTGCTTGGCATCCTATTGTACTCTGTTATTGCAGGGCCAGCTCTCTCCCATTCCCACGCCTTGGTCCATCCCCCACCCTTCTTGGTCCATCCCCCACCCTTCTTGGTCCATCCCTCCGACCTCCTGTATTCTCGCTCTCAGAATCTGCCCTTGCCTTCTTCTGAAGAGAGAAAACTGAGGCCACCATACTGCGTGTACTGCCTCAACTTCTTGTCCCTCCTGTCTCTGTCATCAACTAACCCTCTTCCTCCCTCAACCTGCCTCCTTCTAATTTTAAAGGGAAAAATATTTAACTTCTTGTGTGAGGCTAACTTTTCTACTGTGCTCTTATTCCTCCTTTTTCCAAGACAATGGAGATGTTTTATTGGATTATCTATTTCTCTTCTTATTTTCAACATTTTACTCTCTTTTGGATTATTTCTTGGGTGTGAAAAAACTTCTTAAATCCCTTCATCTTTTTTCAATAAAGGGAGAAAAACAGAAAGCCTTCTTTATCTTGCATTCTATTTAGTTATCATTCTCTTCTCTGTTTTTAAAATCAAGTTCATAAAGGAAAATCTACCCTTGTAGACTGTCCTTGTCTCTACTTCGTCACATCTTACTCATTTTCCTCTGCAATATTTACTATATTAATGTAGTTACAAATGCACATTCAAAATCACATATGTGAAATAATATAACAATCTGGAAATATCCTATAGCTCCTCAAATTATCAAGCTAGTGTAAAGGTAGAATATACAAATTGTCAAATATTTGGGGGTTCAGAAATTTTATGTCCCATGCAACCTTTCTTGGAAAGATATGGCAGAATATGTTGTGCCAAAGAGGAAAACACGAGATCTGGGAAAGAAGGGAAAAGAGTAAAAGGGAGTCCTCAGCTGTGTAGCAGGTCTAGAGAAAAGCCAGTCCTGATAGAAGCAGGAACGTGGATTTTTCAAAGAGAAAGGTCACGGAGAAGTAACATGGAACCAACGTCTTTGAGTGTATGCAAAAGTTATTGTTGGTAGATGACAGAAATTTTGAAACATTTTAGAAAAAAAAAAAGGTTACAGATACATTGGAAATCAAAGAAATGAAAATATGGGGGTAATTATCAACTCTAGAAAAAATGAAGTGTTAAACTAGATTGGATGTATGGGAGCTAAGTCCTCATCCACCACAATGCAAAGTCAAGTGCTAATACTTAAAACCTAAACTTGATGAATCAAGAGATAGAAGCATAATGTTTAGTTAAAAATATGTAGGTATATACCAGAGAAAACAAGAATAGCTGAGAAAGAACTGAGACATTGCCTTTGGAGAATAAGGCCAGAGAACGAAGAAGGGTGGAAGTAAGGATCTGTTTTTTTTCATTACAGACATTTTAGTGTTATTTGAGGTTCAAAATTATATACTTGTGTTATTTTAATAAAAGGTAATTTAAAATTAAGCTGAGATTTTGATGTCAGTGTTCTCCAGCATTCTCATATTCTCCATCTCTTCCTACACACCAACAGTCTGCCTAGGTGATTTCTTCGATTCATGGTATTAACTGTTACTAGCATTCTATAATTGATATCTGGCTGCCCCTAAAAGGCACTGCTTTCCTTCTCAAGTGGAAGCTGATTTTACTTTTACATTTCACGTAATTCAAGATTTGGTTGAGGTGGGGTTGATAGGAAAGGCATTGACTTTGCTCCACATTGTCTCTTCCAAATAATTCAACACTTTCTTGTCCTAAAAAAAAAAAAACCCACATCTCCTTTGAAGTTTATGCCTTTAAACTTTACAATACAATACTCCTTCATGTTGCAATTTCTTAGTCATCTGCTCTTCTTCACAGATGACTTTAGTATCCATCTTACTATTTCCCCACCCACCTCTTAATCCTGCTGCAATTCGTGGTAGTTTATCTATTCAACACCTTGGACTCACAGTTCCCTGGTGCAATCCTTTCCACTGATCCTTTTCTTTCCCCACGTCAACCTCCAGCTCCCGTTGTCATAGGCTTGATACTGCTATTTCCAGTTATCAAATGTCTCCCAAACTTCTCTTTTGAGCATCCTAGTCTCTACCACCTCCAACACTTTCACTCACTTATTCTTGTACTATTTCTGCTCCAGCATATTTCTCCCTCTTAAGACTTCCAGTCCATTGGCCATGGCTCTCTTTCATTATTCATACCCCCCCTTATATCTTTACATATCTTCATACCCATTTACTGATTCATCATTACAATCACTCTCTGTAGCACATTCTCAATTTCTTTGACACTCTCTTTCTCTGTCATTTCCCCAGCAAATTCAAAGTTATTCATATATTATGTGCCTGCGCCTTGGCAGCTAAACATTTTAGGGTAAAATACACAGCTGTGCTTGCTAGTCTCCCTGGACATCATTAGTTCCCACAAATCAAAAATAGACATTACCACTATCCAGCAGTTCTTCTATTTTTTCCTCAAACGTTTACTTTCTCATTCTCAAAGATAACTGTTTCATGCCTTCTCACTCATCAAACTTCCAATATCTTGGTGAGTGACTCAAACGTATATTTTATGAACAGCATTGAAATAATCACATGGAAACAACCATATCCTCTATTACAGAATTTATTAACGTACAAGAATCAGGGCCAATGCTCTGGGACTTTCTTATTGTTACCATAAAATGAAAGATCTTCCTCATTTCAAAAACCAACCTCTTTATATTGCCTGAATTCTGTCTCTTTTAGTAGTTTCAAACCTTTTTTATGCAATTATCTTTCTTTCGTTAGTGATTCTTCTCTATATACTCTATCATTTCCATTACAATAAAAACAAACTCAGGTACCTCTACCAAGTAACCCCCAAAATCCTTAGCATAGCATACAAAAATTTGTGTTTGGCTGCTGTTTATCTTTCTGTCTTCATCTTCCTTTATCCTACTTTCCAGTCCCCTGGACAACTTGCTATTCGCCAAATGGTTCTTCTGTTACATGTGTCTAAACCTTTGTTTACATTCAGTGCACAAAATGTGGAAAATATAAGTATGATTCATCATTGTGAGAAAAATAACCAGTAGCCCATTCATGATAAGCCCTCAGCATAGTAGGGATTGAGAGCAACTTCCTCAACCTGATAAAAAGCATCTACAAAAACCGATAGCTAACATCATGCTTAATGGTGAGAAACTAGAAGCTTTCTCATTAAGATCAGAAACAAGGCAAGGATGGATGAACCCTCTTACAACTCCTTTTTAACATCATGCTGGAAGTTCTACCTAATGCAATAAGAAAAGACAATAAAATAAAAAGTACATAGATTGGGAAGAAATAAAATTGTCGTTTTTTGCAGATGACTTGATTGTCTATGTAGAAAATCTGAAAGAATCAACAACAAAAACCTCCTGGAACTGGTAAGTGATTATAGTTAGGTTGCAGGATACAAAGTTAATGTATAAAGTCAATTGCTTTCCTGTACAACACCAATAAAAAATGGAATTTGAAATTAAAAACACAAAACCATTTATATTAGCACCCTCCCCCCCCCCAATAAAATACTTAGGTATAAATCTAACAAAATAGGAACAAGATATATATGAGGAAAAACTACAAAACTCTGATGAAAAAAATCAAAGAAAAACTACATAAATGGAGAGATATTCCATGGTCATGGGTAGGAAGGCTGATGTTAAGAGGTTAGTTCTTCCCAACT
The DNA here is from genome assembly GCF_027409185.1 of Cynocephalus volans. Taxonomy (NCBI): domain Eukaryota; kingdom Metazoa; phylum Chordata; class Mammalia; order Dermoptera; family Cynocephalidae; genus Cynocephalus; species Cynocephalus volans. Next base: position 117,763,303 of record NC_084466.1, read on the forward strand.
TGATCTATAGATTCAGTGCAATCCCAACAAAAATCCCAGCAAGTTATTTTGTGGATACTAACAAGCTAATTCTGCAGTTTATATGGAGAGGCAAAAGACCCAGAATAGACAACACAACACTGAAGAAAAAAACAAAGTCAGGTACTGACACTACCCGACTTCCAGACTTACTGTAAATGTACAGTAATCAAGACAGTGTGGTATTGGTGAAAGAATAAGCAAATACACAATGAGACAGGACAGAGAGCCCAGAAATAGACCTATGTAACTATTGTCAACTGAACTTTGACAAAGGAGCAAAGGCAATACAATGGAGAAAGGACAGTCTGTTCAACAAATGATCTTGGAACTACTGGACATCAAAAATGAATCTAGACACAGACCTTATTTATTTCACAAAAATTAACTCAGAATGAACCATAGACCTAAATTAAAAATGCAAAGCTATAAAACTCCTAGAAGATAACATAGAAAAAAAATCTAGATAACCTTGGGTATGGCAGTGAGTTTTTAGATACAATGCCAAAAGGACAGTCCATGAAAGAAATAATTGATAAGCTGTACTTTATTAAAATTAAAAACTTCTGCTATGTGAAATACACTGTCAAGAGAATAAGAAGACAAGCTACAGACTGGGAGAAAATATTTGCAAAAGTAATACCTGATAAAGGACTGTTTCCAAAATATATAAACAATTACTGAAACTCAACAATAAGAAAATGAACAACCCAATTAAAAATGGGCAAAAGATCTAAGGAGACACCTCATTGAAACATATATACAGATAGCAAATAGGCATATGAAAAAATGCTGAATATCATACATTATTAGGGAATCACAAATTAAAACAAGAGTGAGATAACTTTATACAACTATTAGAATGGTGAAAATCCAAAACACTTACAACACCAAATCCTGGTTAAGAAGGAACTAAAGGGACTCTCATTATTTGCTGGTGGAAATACAAAATGGTACAGCCACTTTGGAAGACAGTTTGGCATTTTCTTAGAAAACTAAACATACTCTTACCATATGATCCAGAAATTATGCTTCTTGGTATTTTACCACACAAATACATACACACTAGTGTTTATAAAGTTTTATTTATAATTGCCAAAAAAAAGCAACCAAAATATCCTTCAGTAGGTGAATGGATAAATAAACTGTGGTGCATCCTGAAAGTAAAATAGTATTCAGTGCTAAAAAAGAATGATCAAGTCATGAGAAAACATGGAAAAATTTTAAATGCCTATTACTAACTGAAAGAAGCCAATCTGAAAAGGCTACATACTGTATGATTCCAACTATATGACATCCTGGAAAAGGCAAAACTATGGAGACAGTTACAAGATCAGTGGTTGCCAGGAAGAGGGGGAGAGGAATGAATATGTGGAGCATAGAGAATGTTTAGGGCAGTAAAACTATTCTGTATCATACTACAATGGTAGATACATGTCATTATACAATTGTCTAAACCCATAGAATATACAACAAGAGTAAACCCTAATGTAAAGCATGAACTTTTGGGTGACAACAATGTGTCAATCCTAGTTTATTGGGTGTGACAAATTTATGACCCTGGTGTGAAATGTTGATAGTCGTGGAGACTACGTGTTGGTGGTAGCAGGACTACATGACTGCTTTCCACTCGGTATTGCTGTGAACCCAAAACTATTCTATAAAATAAAGTTTATTAAACAATCAACCGCTAAGAACAGATTATTAATAAAGAATATTAAATAGTTATTATAAATCTTATAAAGAATGTAAAAGAAAACATGAATATTTATGAAGAAAGAAATGGAAAATATATAAAAAAAGAAATAAATAGAATTTATAGAGCCCCAAAATACAATATCTAAAATAAAAGTGTACTGGATAAGATTAACAGCAAATCAGACACTGTAGATGAAAGAGGTAACTTGAGAGCATAGCAGTAGATGTTATCTAAAATAAAGCACAGTGGAAAAATACTGAACACAAAACTAACTGGAGCTTCAGTGAGTTGTGGGACAACAGCAAGTAATCTAATATGTACGGTTGGTGACACAAAAAGAGAAAAGAGAGTTGAAAAAATATTAAAATAAATAATCGATATAAAACTTCTGAATTTGATAGAAAAAAAAAAAGCCCACAGATCTAGGAAGCTCATAAACCTCAAGCAGAATGTTAAAAAAAAAAAAAAGCCACATCTATTTACATCACAATTCAGTTGCTGAAGACAAGCAACAAACAGAAAAATCTTAGAAAGAAGCCAGAGGTGGGGGAGTGGGGTAAACAAATGCCTTAGTCTGTTTTATGCTGCTGTAACAGAATACTTGAGACTGGGTAATTCATAAAGAACAGAAATTTATTTTTTACAGTTCTAGAGGCTGGGAAATAGAAGATTAAGGCATTGGCAGTTTTGGTGTCTGATAAAGGCCCAGTCTTTACTTCCAAGATGGTGCTTTGAATGCCATGTCCTCTTGGGGAGGAGCACTTTTCCTCACATGGCAGAGAAGTAGAAGCACTTAGAGTGAGAATACACTCCTGGAAGCCCTTTTGTTAGGCATTAAACCCACCCATGAGGGTGGAGCTCTCATGGCCTTATCACGTCTTTAAGGCCCCACTTCCTGATGCCATTACATTGGTAATTATATATCAACATGATTTTTGGAGGGAACAAACATTCAAACCATAGCAGACACCTTAGAGAGAAACAAAGAAAAGAATGACAGCAGGTTTTTTGTCATAAACCATATAGGTTGGAAGACAATGGTATGATATCATTAAAGAGATGAAAAAGAAAGAAAAGGTCAACCTAACAATCTAAATCCAGTGAAAATATCTTTCAAGAATGAAGAAGAATGAAGACTATTTCAGAACAAAGAAAATTGAAAGAATCTATTGCAGCAAACCTGCAGAAAGAAAATGATATATTTGAATCTACACAAAGGAATAAAGAGCATCAGAAATAGTAAGACTACAGGTAAATATAAAAGACGTTTTCTCCCATTTTTTAGCCTTCTATAAACATAATTGTATTAGCCAAGGTTTTGAGAGAAGCAAACCCAATGTGATGTGTGTCTATTTGTGTATGTATCTCTCTGTCACAAGATAGATAGATATCATATGACAGATAGATGGATAGATAGATAGATAGATAGACAGACAGACAGACAGACAGACAGACATATATATTTTAAGGAATTGGCTCAAACAATTGTGGAGGTTTGGTAAGTCCAAAATCTGGAGGGTAGGCTGGCAGGCTTGAGAACCACAGAGAGTTGCAATTTGAGTCTAAAGGTAGAAGCTGGAGTCCCAGGAGAGCCAGTGGTATAGTTCCAGTCCAAGTCTGAAGGCTTGAGATCCAGGAGAGCTGATGGCATAAGTTCAAGTTCAAGGGCAGAAGACCATTATCCCAGCTTGAAAACAGGCAAAGAATGAATTCTTCCTTAACTTCCTCTCCCTTTCATTCTGTTCAGGCTTCCAAAAAACTGGGTGAGCACACCCACATTGGAGAGGTCATCTTCTTTGCTCAGTTTATTGATTCAGATGTTAATCTCATCCAGATACACCCTCACAGACACATTCAGAGTTTAATCAAACATTTGGACACGTAAGCTGACACATAAAATTAACCATCACAAACAGTCTGCTAGCAGAATTTCTTCTTGCTCAGAGGAAGTCAGCCTCTGTTCTATTAAAGCCTTCAACTAATTGGATGAGGCACACCCACATTATGGAGGGTAATCTGCTTACTCAAAGTTCACCAATTTAAATGTTAATCTCATTCAAAAAGCACCCTCATAGAATCATGTGGAATAATGCTTGACCAAATATATGGGCACTGTGGCCCAGGCAAGTTGACATGTAAAATTAACCATCACAATAATTGACTATTTAAAATAATAATAATAATAACAATGTACAATATTATTTATAACATGTGTCAGATTAAACTGTATGACCGGCAACAGTACAAACAATGAGAGAGAGGAAATGAGGTATAGTTTTATAAGATTCTTACACTATACTTGAAGTGGTATAATATTATTTGTAGGTAGATTGTGATTTGTTAAAGATGCATATTGTAAACCCTAGAGAAACCACACCAAAACCAAAACAAAAAGGTATCGTTATTAAGCCATTAGTAAAGATAAATGCTATCATAAAAATAAATAATCTAAAAGAAAGCAAGGAAAGAAGAAAAGGGAACAAAGAACAGATTAAACAAATAGAAAATAAATAGCAACAATGTAGATTTAAATTAATCATATTAACAATGCAGTAAGTGTAAATGGTCTAAATGATCCAACTAAAAGCCAGAGATTGTCAGGTTGGGTTAAAAAAATATTCAACTATTTGCTGTCTCCGACTGATTTTTCATATAAAGGCACAGGTAGGTTAAAAATGAAAGAATAGGAAAATATATACCATGCAACTACTAATCAAAAGAAAGCTAGAGTGGCTATATTAACATCAGACAATGTAAACTTAAGAACAAGGAATATTAAAAGGGTTAAGCAGGAACATTTCCTAATGATAAAAAGGTCAACTCATAAACCATAACTATTTTAATTGTGCATGCATCTGATAACAGAGCTTCAAATATATGAAATAAAAGCTAAAGAACTGAAAGGAGAAATAGACAAATCCACAATTATAGTTGAAGATTGGATTTGTAACTATAAACAATAATTAGGCAAAATAAGCTTAATTTCAATTTATTTTGAATGTATATTTCATTTGCATGTTTTAAAATCAGAAGGATATATAGTGAAAAGTCTTACTACCTTTTTACACATTACTTAGTTCTCACTGGAGACAACCACTGTTACCAATGTTTATGTATTGCCTAAAGATATTTTATGAATATGTAAAAAATTTATTCTCTTTTTTTCCTGTTTTTAATTCAAATGGTAGCAAACTGTACCTATTTCAGGACTACTTTTTATTTTACCACTTAAATAATATCTTCATTTCATTATTTGTATGTACATCTTTAGGTAAGCATGAGGGCTTGGAACTTTCTGCGTAATTCTGTGGATTCTTTTTTGTATTTGATTGTGCCATGCTATGGCTTAAAATTTTTCAACAAGTCTGAAGCCCCCAGGGAGGCTGCATTAGAATTTTTTATTGAGATGTAATTCACGTACCATAAAATTCAGTTTTTTAGAGTGTACACTTCACTGTTTTTTACTATACTCAGAAAGTAGAGCAATCATCACCGCTTTCTAATTCCAAAACCTTTTTGGGCTGGCCAGTTTGCTCAGTTGGTTAGAGCACAGTGTTATAATACCAAGGTCAAGGGTTTTTATACTTGTACTGGCCAGTCGCTGAAACCCCCCCCCCAAAAAAAAAACAAACAAAAAACCCACCAAAAACATTTTCGTCATCTATATCCATTAGCAGTCATTCCTCATTTTCCTTTCCTTTATTCCCTGGAAACCAGTAATCTACTTTATATCTTTATACATTTGTCTACTCTGGACATTTCGTATAAATAAAATTATACAATTTATGGTCTTTTGTGTCTGGCTTCTCTTGTTTACTTTTTTTTCGAGTGTTATCAATGTTGTATGACTTTATTCCTTTTTGTGACTAAATAATATTTCATTTTTGGATATACCACATTTTGTTTTTATTAGAATTTTAAACATCCTTCTTAATAATATATAATTGAATCAATGAAGGACCAGTTGGCACTATCTAATCTACATTAAAACATAAGCCCTTTTTAGGTTGTTAATTTGAAAAGGTCTATTTTCAGTATACTGCACTTTAATACATTTTACGGGAGTATTTAGACACGAGTTAAGCACATTGAGGAGAATCAAGAAACCTTGCCAGTTGCTATAGACTTCTGGGAAAGATGGTAGCTTAAATTTAAGTTTCTGAAGATTTTTTCAGAATTGGAAATGACCAAGAAACATTAAAAAAAAAACAAACCAAAAACAATATGCCCCAACTAATTTGTTTTGAAACCAAGATATGGTGTCAACCAACATTCCCCCAAATTCAGAGAATCTATTAGGTCTGATGCAATGGGACCGGACTGAAGTGACAGAGAAGGAAGGAAATCCTGGAAACCCTACTGGCACCTCTTAATTTAAAGAGATAAGAGTTAAGAGTGTGGGTGGGAGATGTGGCTACAGTAACAGTGTGACACACAGCTTATAGCAACAAAAAGCTAGTTGGAAATTTTCTTTGATCGATATTCTCAGTAACGTAGGCCTTCACATCAAGGCAGGGAAGGACTTTCCCAAAGAGGATCACTATCAGGGTCCACTTTCCCAACATGTGGACGGGAAACATCCCCGATGGATGGGTGTACCGAGAGTGCTTATCAAGCCAAACAGCAAATGAGACATAGAAAACTGCCTTCCTATGACAGAGGATGAAACAGGGGAGTCAAATAACAAAGATGAATTTCCTCACCCCGCCCTGGATCCCAGGCAGGTCTGATCTCAGTTCTCTCAAGCCTAGCTTAGACTTCTTCTGGATTGGTGATGAGATTGCACATTATCAGTCCTTCAGTCGGATTAAGAGCAGGTTTTAAGTGGTGCCCAGGGCCAGTAAGGAGACTCAAGGAGAATCCATCCACACTATTTGGAGAAAATACTCAGTTTAGTATTTATCTCCATATTTCTAAATAATACGTTATTCTTTTTTAATTTTAGAGACTATATTGACTTCCTATTTTGGTAGATGCCATTTATCCCACACACCCCCAGCCCCCAATTCTTATCCCTTTCCAGTCTTCAGGTATAGTTATATCACTGCTTTAGTTAAGTCACTATTATTTGCACCACTAGGCTAAATAAATCCTGCTCTCTGCTTTGCCAAGTAGTGTACTGATGGTTTCCTTTCTTATTCAACTTCTTGTTTTTCCTATAGTTAGTAATTGCCTGATTTATTTTTACTTATTTATTTTCTTGTACCTTGTGCTCTTTGCTAATTTTTCTCCCTCCTTTCAGTATAATGTTGCTCATAGTCAAATCTGGTAGGGACCTATCCATTCCATTTATTTTTTTGAAGACATTCCTTTGATCTTCGTTGGTTGTCCTCTAGGTGGGTTGTCCTGCTGTCATTCTGGGACTTTCTTTTGCTTTTCTCCTATGTTAGATTCCCTATTTCCTGGCTACTCTATCTTTCTCTTTCTTGGCTTAATCCCAATTTTAGTGATGCTCATAATTCTGGAGCTTCCTGAGAAAAGGTACAGAGAAAGTGAATTTTCTTTTAGATTTTATGTGTCTGAAAAGCTGTTTTTCTATTTACATACCTGTTTAAGAGTTTGTGTTAGGTATTGACTTCTAGGTGGCAACTCATTTACCCTCAGAACTTGGAAGACTTGTTCAATTTGTCTTTTTAAGGTTTATTTAGCAAATACCTAAATAGAAATTTTAGTTGCGGAACACTGTTTTGAGCATTTAAAAAATGTGAACTCACTTAACCCCCATAATCACACTATAAGGTAGGTACCATAATTAACGCCATTCTCCCAGGAGGAATTTTCTGTCAAGGTCACCTTGCTAAGAGGAAGTGGAGTCAGGATTCAAACCTAGTCACCCAGGTCCCCGACCTTTATACCACGCTGTCACCGCTGATGTAACTGTTGTAATGTCAAATACCATTCGGACTTCTGTTACTTTTATGGAAGCTGTTTTTTCTCTCTGGAAGCTTGTAGTGCTTTCTTTTTCTTTTTGATGTTCTAAAATTTCATGATCGTGAGTCCTAGGGATCTTTTACAATTCATTTTGTGTAACAGTAGACCCTTTGAATTTATAGTTTTATGTCCTTTAATCTTGGGAATTAAGAATGTGTGAGTGTGTAAAATAAATTTTCTTTCACCATTTTCTCTGTTCACCCTTTCTGGAACTCCTCTTCTGGATTGATACTTTAATGATAAATAATCTTTTCTCTACTTGTTCTCCTTTCTGGGGGTATTTTCTTGATTTTTTCTTCCAATCCTGCTATTGATGTTTTGAAAGCACTTTTCATTATATTTTGATTTCCAGGATCTCATTCTTGTTCTTTGAATTTTTCTTTTATGTGGCGTCCTGTTGTTTTATAGACAATATATTCTTATTCTGAGGACAGTAATTACAGTTTTTAAAGTTCCAAAGTTTCTTCTGCATTTCCACCTTTTTTTCTTTCAAGTTCCTTTTTTTACAACTTGTTTGTTTGGAACTCTCTTTTCATATTGAGGAGCAAGAGATCCCAAATCACCAAGCTCTGCTTTCAGTTTTACTTCCCATTCTGCAATACCAAACAACTCTACTTTCTGCATCTTTTCAGGGTTTGACAGAATAAAATGACTTTCTTCTCATCCATATTTCTCACTGCAAACACTTAAGTTTTACATTCTGTGGTTCTGATAGGTAGTTACTATTTTTCCATCTCTTTCCATCTTTATATTTCTGTGGTCTCCAGCATTCATCCACGTTGGAATTTGTGTTTCTGTTTGGAGGTGACTTCTGAAAAGTGCGCTGAAGTATCTTGACTATGTCATTTAAAAAACAAAATTCAGTTATTGATTTTTTAAATAACTTTTAATTCCTCCAACTACTGACTTTGTCATCTGAAATGGAAGTCAACCACTACTTCTTAAACACTTTCTTTTCTTGGCTTCTGTGACTCCACTGTCTTCAGGTTCTCCACTCACCTCTTTCCTCTTCAAAACAAGTCTAAGTTTTGGAGTCCCTCAGGCTGTGCTGTTTGGCTACCTACTTGTCTCCCTCTATACCTTTACCCAAGGTGCTCCAAATCCATGCAGATTAGGTTAAATGCCTCTGTATCCTGATGACTCCCAAATTTACATTTCTAGCCCCTATTTCTCCTTAGAGTCTCAATCTTGTCTGTTTTTCACATGCATCTCAAACTTGATATGTCCAAAACCGAACTCTCGAGTTTCAGCCCTAAACCGGTTCTTCCTCTAGTCTTTTACTATAAATAGTGGCACTATCCACCCAGTTACTCAAGCCAAAAGTCTACTCTGGTCGCTCCTTGACTTAGAGTGGGGTTATATCCTAATAAAGCTGTTACAAATTGAAAATAATTCATTTAATACACCTAACCTACCAAATATCATAGCTTAGCCTAGCCCACCTTAAACGTGCTCAGAACACTTAACATTAGCCTACAGTTGGGAAAAATCATCTAACACTAAGTCTGTTTTGTAGTTAAGTGCTGAATATCTCATATATTTCATATTGCTAACCTGGTAAAAGATCAAAATTAAAAATTCAAAGTACATTGAAATTACAACAGTTTCGCACCATTATGAAGTTGAAAAATCATAAGCCAAATTGTTAAGGGAAGGGCCATCTGTAATTCCTTCCACTTGTTTAACAACCCCCTCCCCACCACATTTAATCCAATCCATTTAATCTAAGATTCTAATTCCAAAATATAACTTGATCTTTCTGTCTTAATTCAAACTAATATAATTTCTCATTGGTATTACTAACAGCTTCTTAATTGGTCCCCTGCTCCTACTTTTTTCCTTTCCAATGCATCCTCCAGAGAGCAGTCCTAGTGAATTTAAAGCACCAATATGACCACGTTGGCCCTTTTCCCTAAAGATCCTAGTAACTTCTCATTGCATTTCCAAAAACATACAAGCTCATGCGAGACTGGGAATGACCTGGTTTTTGCCAACCTCTTTAACTTTATCTCCTGCAGAATGATTAGGGCAGAGATGAACAAGCATGTTTCTGGACTCAGGGCTTTTGCATGTGCTGGTATTTTTTGCCTAGTTCACTCTTACACAATTTCTTCCCATGGATTGTTCATTTTTATCCTTCAAGTCTCACCTTAAATGTCACTTCTCAGAGGTCTAGTGAATCACCCAGTTGAAAACAGATTCCCCAACGTATCCTCTTTCATAGGACTCTTTTATTAGCACATTTTCTCTTGCTGAAAACAGAATACCTAAAATTGGGTAATTTATAAGAAAGTGAAATTTACTTCTTACAGTTTTGGAGAATGGAAAGTCCAAGGATGAGGGGACACATCAGGTGAGAGTCTTCTTCTTGGTGGAGACTCTCCACAGAATCTTGTGGTGACACAGGGTATCTCATGGCAAGAATCTGAACAAGAGTGTGTCAATGTGCCCACTTGCTCTCCTTATAAAGTCACGAGTGCCCCCCCCATGATAACCCATTAGCCCATTAATTCCTGAATGGTCCAATCACCTTTTAAATGCCCCACCTTTTAAATACTATATTGGGGATTAAACTTCAACATGAACTTTGGAAAGGGCAAACATTTAAGCCATATCAACTCCCTTCTTTTTCTTCAATAACTTTTCCCAGTTAAAATTCATATTGGATATTTGTTTGCTTACTTCTTTAAAGTTTTTCACACTAGAAGACGGAACTACAAGTTAGTGCTAGGAGTTTTTCTTTTCACCATTATCCTCCCAGTGCCTGCACTGTGGAGATCTGCAATCCACATTTTTTAGTTAAATAAGTGGTTTCAAAAATAAGTAAATAGCAACAAAACAAAACAAAACCAAAAATGGAATATATGAAAAAATTGTGCCATGTAAAATTAGAGTATTATTCCAGCATTTCAAAACCAAAGGTTGAGTATACTCCAGGAAGGACAATTAAATTTTAACATTTGCTTAGCATTTTCAGGATACTTACAGAAATTGTGAATTCTCTGAATAAGAGATAAAAGATGCTATGATAACACAATAAAAATAAAAGGAGAATATAAGTCTAAAAAGAAGAAAACAAGGAAGACCGTAATAGATATTATGATGGCATAAGAAGCAATAAAGAGCAGAATCAACACTGCAGAGAATCAAATCAGTTAAGTCAAAGATGAGTATGAACAGCTCATTGAGAATGCAGAGGAAAAGGGCCAGGAGATTAGAGGATTAGAAGGAATATAGTAGACACAGCAGACAAATAATTATTGTGTAATATGTGGATAATTGGTGATCCTAAAAGAGAGAAAACGAATGGACCAAAAATGTTTCTGAACAAAAGAATGATGCAGTTAGACCTGTGCATGACATAAAATTAATGTCAAAGTTAACAACACCTAAAAATACCTTGGTGACTTCCTTGAATTTAGAGTTTTAAGGAATTTGTTATTTATACTTTGCCTAGAAAACTTACTCATCGCTAGAACATAAGCTTCATGAGGGCAGGGGCTGTGTCTCTATTGTTTCCCACTATGTCCTGTGTCTGGGGGTATATGGAGGAAACTCAATACATATATACCAAATTACTAGTTCAAAAGCCAGCTTTGGTTCTCTCAAAAGCTTTTTCTTTTTTAAAAAAATAATTAATTAATTATTATTATTAATTTTTTACATTCTAAGATGTTGTGGAGCAGTTATGGGGGGGAGAGGAGAAAGGGGAAGGGAATACAGCGAGAGGAGGAGGAAGGAGGGAGGTGGGGCATGGTTGAGGCCCATGGCACCCGCCTCATTCCGGCAGGGGAGCCGTGGGTGACTCCAGGCTTGGCTTGGTGGTCATTGCTGGGCTGCATGCAGATGTTAGTGTGGCATGGCTGAGGCCCTTGGCCCCCCAACCCAGGTCAGGAACCTGGGGTGCTTCTGGCAGCAGCCTAGTGGTCATCGCTGGGCTAGATGTGGATGCCAGGGTGGTGGGGCTAAGGCCCTCAGCCCCATCTTGCCCCAGCTTGGGAGCCTGTAGCACTTCCAGCAGTGGCCTGGTGGTCATTGCTGAGCTGGATGTGGTGTCAGGGAGGTGTGGCTAAAGCCCTTGGCCCTTCCCCAAACCCCAGGTTGGGAGCCTGGGGGGCTTCTGGTCCTTCTAGGTTTTATAGGTGTTCTTTGGTGGTGTTAGAACTTTACTGGTTAATATCAGAAATTTGTCTCTGGTCTGTGGGTGTTTTGTGTTTTCTTTCAGTTCTGTGTTGGATTATTAGCTGCCCCCACCACTTAAACTCTGCATTGGAACTAATTTGTTGTCTTTTCCTTACTTCTAAAGTGGAGGAACTTCCTGCGGGGACCAGCACTTGAGCCCTGTTAAGCTAAATTGCTGCTTTGCTGCTGATTCCCTGGGGAAGTCTTTTTGTGCAGCTCAGGTTTTAATTGTTGACCTTGTACGTACTTCTGGGTTTTGTGAGATCTGATACACTTGGGCTGTGTGGAAACTCTGTTCTGGGCCTGAGTCTTCTGAGCAGTTCTATATTCCAGACCAGTCTCCACTGAGTGGTTCTGTGCTGACTGGAGGGCAGATCAGCTGTCCATGCTGTGCCCCAGTGTTGCCCCGGTGGGCCCATCTCCCCCACCTCCAACCCCCACACTCCAAACACTTCCCATGGGGCAGACCATGGGGTGGGCCATGCACTGGTCCCTTGTGATGACTCACCAGCCTCTGAGTGGCTCTTTTTTCCAGTTGTCTGTGGCCCCTTTCTCCTATGTGGGTCCATGGGAACTCTGTTAGTGGTCTTGCTGGCCTGGGGGCCACCAAGGCCCTCTTCTCCCCTGCTGCCTCCAAGCAACTTCATTGGAAGGGCACAGCTGCGGCTTTTGCCAGCTCCTGCTCCCTGTGCTCACCAGGGCCAGCCTTGAAGTGGTCAGGGCTCGAAATAGTTGGAGTGGTCCTTTCTCTCACTGTGGTTTCTCCTGCCTTCGCAAACTCTGTAGTTCTCTCCTCCTCTTCCCCTGAGCTCTAGCGGCCCCGGCTTGGCAGTTATTGCTTTTTAATAGTTGTAAATTGGTTGATTGTGGGAGAGTGATGTGGGGTCCTTCTATTCCACCATTTGATTTTGAATCTATCAAAAGCATTTTCTAACTCACTCATGATTTACCTGTGCCTGATCTTACACACACACACACACACACACACGCACGCACTTTTATTTTTTTGTATAATTATTATATTTGATTTATTTCAAACTTCTATTCTGCAAACTTGAATTATAGAATATCAGTGAAGAAGCATCTACAAATATTTGTGACCCAATAATTCTCCACCCAACCAATTTGTCATTCCCAAAGCAACAGTATATTATTTTCTGACATTTGAGGATTCAAAATGTATACTACACAGTACACCTGTTCGGAAAAAAGTAATGCCAGCCAACCAAAAGTTTACATATAAATAAATAAAACCTCTTAAAGGGGCAAATCATGGTATGGAAAGGCTGGTGATGGTAATGAGCCTCGAAACCATTAAATTTAGAACAGGGCATGTGGATCTGTGGTAAGTATGCTCCCATAATAGGTTGCAAAAATCACATTATTGAACAAGAAGATTGACTGTGCAAAAAAGTAATACATACTATAAACATATATATAATGTTCACATTAACAGCAATATGCTGGGCCAAAAATTTCAAATTATACCACCCCAAACTGGGTAGACAGCAGGTAGAAGAGAAGCAATAGGAAAGAGTATATTTCATAGGAGATGTCAACAGATACTGTTCATTTATGATGTAAATTGAGGATATTGAAGAGAAGCATGGATTTAAATAGTTTTTTAAAAGATAGCCAGTGGTAGAACTAAAACATTCCAAATTACTACTGGAGGGAAAAAAATAAAAAAACAGATAAAAGTTAGAAAATGGTAACAAAATATTTAAAAACATACAACATAACAAAAATAGAATCGAGTGTGTATTACTTTTAAAAAACGTAAATAGAATAAAATCATCTATTATCAAAAACAAAATCTAATAAGATGCTATCTAGAATGGATGTCTAAAGTGAGGTAACAAAGCGAGTTTAATCAGTATTTATTGATTCAGTGAAACAATGAATCAAGTTATTGAGTGCCTACCATGTACCAGGAACCGTTCTAGATGCTGGGTTAAAAATGTAAGTATCAGCAAAAATAAGCCATGTAAACACAATCAAAAGTAAAGCAGGACTCCCAATCTTAACATAGAAATATTTTATGTTCTTATAAAAATCAACAAACAAAGGATTACTGTTTTATCATCGATGTATACAAACCTCAATAAATATCTAACTGTAGTGAAATTATACACACTGAACAACATAACGACAAAATATATAGTACAAAATCTACTTGTAACATGTGAAGGAAAAAAATCAAGATAATAGTGGTGGGGAATGTTAGCATATTCTTTTGAGTCTTTAAGCAAAGAGACAAAAGAATATGCAGAAAAAGTATATATTTATAGAGAAATTGAATAGTATAATTAATGAAATTTATTTGAATATGTAACAAATTTTATTCTTTGGAAAAAAACCCTTTTTTAATATCCACAGAGCACTAAATGACAATTTTTTAATGAAAAATGATTCATGTGTATAATATACTTTTATTTTAAAAATCTATATACATATATACAATATATTCATATAGGTAAAAATAATGCAGGATGGAGACTGCAATATTAGTAGTTTTTTGGGGGTGGTAATATTTCTAGTTATCAATATTTTCCTTTTTTATATGTGTTTTCTAATATTTCTACAGTGAAGATATATTGCTTGTATAATTAAAAAAAGGCGAAAAGGAGAACTAGCCAACTTATGCTAAATTAAATATTATTAGAAAAGAGATGGACCTTCATAAGAAAGAGCTGATCAGTAAAAAGGAAGTGACTGCAGAGAAAAAAACAAACAAAAAAAACCAAGTACAGTGTGTTTTTGAAGCCTTATTAAACTATAAAAATGCAGAGAAATCCAAGAAAAATACTTTATTAGTTCATATATTGAAAAGGCAGTACCAAACTGGAATGAAAGCTCTCATCTCAGGCAGAAGCATTCCCAAGCAGAGAGTATCACAAAGTAAAGAACAGAAAGAGAAACAGATCTCAAAGGAATACAGATATTAACATTAATTCTAACCCTGGAAGGATTATATTACTATGCTGTTGGTTTTGGAAAGTGAGGAAAATTTCAAGCCTCCTGACATGATAAAAGACACTGTAGTGTATTAAAAAGAACCTTGTGGAATTGGCATACTTGAGTTAGAATTCAGCTTGTAACCTGATTACTTAAAGGTCTTTGACCCTCAGTTTTTTCATCTATAAAATACAGATAATATGCTTTCTTTGGATGACTGTTCTATTGAATCATTCAAAGAAAAAATGTATACATATCTATGAGTATATGTATATATACACACATATATCACACACACATCAGGCATAAGTGAATCCTGTGGAAGTTAGGAAAAGCTTCTGAAAGAAATAGGGCTGGTTATAACACTAAGGTCAAAGGTTCGAATCCCTACACCAGCCAGCCACAAAAAAAATAAAAAATAAAAAAAATTTAAAAAACCCCTTTAAAGAAACAAACAAAAACAAAACAAAAAGAAACAGAGCTGGATTAATTTGTTATATGTGTATTGAGTACTTATCGTATATCAGGCACAGGGGACATAGAAGGAAATAATAGAGACATAGTCTCTGCCCTCAAGAAGCTTGTCTTCCAGTGATGAGTAAGAATTTTCTAGGCAAAGAAAGTCCCTGAGCTAGAGAATAGTGGAAGTTGGATTATATTATATACATCAAGTATTCTACAAATGATTATAAAAACATTTTCCCAAATCTGTCTTAATAAAAAACCTAAAACATTTAAAGCACGCGTTTACCTAGTATAGCAGTTTATATCTAGGAAAAATGTATTCATTTAGACACTGAATGGGAATCTTCTGTAAACTCAATACTCTGATAGGTCCTCTAAGGATGACATAATAGGAGCATGTGTTTGTTGTCTTTAAGGGACTTGCATGGCAGTAGGAAAGTTAAGACGTATGCAGTAGTGTCTATAGAACAGTGCAGAATGTGAGAGAAGAGACTACATTGAATACAGAAATAGTATGCTGGGCAGAGTGGCATCGTGGAAATTTCATAGAGGACATATTGGCATTTGAACTGGGCCTTGCAGGAAAGCCAGAATCCGACACACTGATCTGTGGCCAGGGGCAAGGGTGATAAGGTGCACTCCTGGGATGTGAAGAGGGATGAAAAAAGCCCAGAGAAGAAAAATAGCAAGTTACCAGCAGTGAGTAATTGGATTTGGTTAGATAGATCATCATTGCAGCACCATTTTTTTTCCTTTACAAAATTTCGGAGACTATTGGTTGGGATGATGATGCAGGCATACAGAATCGAGTAGGTGGTTATGGGAAGCGGTTAGACATCAAATTCTCAAGTATTTAATTCTGACTGTCTGCCTATGACTGGCATTTCTTAAAATGAGTGAGAAATTAGTAGCCACATGCTGAGTAAGATGTTTAAGAGAGTCAGGAAACCTGTTTGTCAACCTTAAGCGACAACTGGTGTTTAACAGACAGTGGGGTAAGTCTCATAAGTTAGTGGGTATAGATTGCTATTTAATGCCAGAAGAGGAAGGACTGATATTTATAGGCAAAGGCTTGTAGAAATGAGAAAGATGGACAAAATAATCCCCTTTTTGTTGCAGGAAAATGTAAAGTAGTGCCCCAGGGATTGCTGGCAAATATTATCATCTTTGGAAGTTACTACTGAGCCCAATCTCCAGGAAGCGGGAGGCTTCTGGGTAATGTGAATCATAGGGAAAGAATGCCCCATTTTGGGGCTGAAACTTTTTAATGGAATACTGGTTGGTCTTCGTAAAGAAGGCCAGGGGTCAGGGTTAGTCTGGAAGGATTTTCAGCCTGCTCCTGTGGAGGCCCCTGCCTTCGGTTTGCTTCTTTCTTGGTGTGTCTAATTAGAATGTTTCCTGTGACCACCTGCCTGTGGGAGTCACTTACCTCTCTAGGGACATGGCTCTTTCTTTCTCCTAATATGTAAAATTATAAATGTAGGAATTTTGCTTAATTTAAGACAGAGCTTAACAGGACTCTACTCTTTCTTTTAAATGAATGTTTATTAAGCACTGATTGCATACATGGTTCTTGCCTTTGAGGATCTTGATTTATTAGTGATCTAACACTATTATGTGTGTGTGTGTGTGTGTGTGTGTGTGTGTGTGTGTACGAGTCAGGATCCAGTCAGTAAAACGGAAACCACTCTACATTTTAAGTCAGAGGGAATATAATACAGGGAATTGGTTACTTGAGATGCCGAAGAGGACGGTGGGGCAACCCAGGGATTAGTATGATCAGGAAGCTGCTAGGGCTGGGGCAAAGGCACAGCAGGAGGAGGCAGTGTTGCTAGAGCCCAGGAGTCCGGGCTGCAGAAAGAGCTAGAACACAGTGGGGCCTGACTGGTGGCACTTAGTCCTTCAAAGGGAGGACGAGCTAAGGAGGAGATGCGCCATTTCCAGAACATCTTGGGAAGCTGAGGGGGAGGGGAGAGTAATACTTTGGCTACCCAAGCCTTGGAGCTTTCTAATCTCTCACCAGGGTCTTTCACTTGCTAAACCTATTCAGAGCTAAAGGAAAGGGCACCTAGGGAAGGTAGTTCTCTGTCATACAGAGCAGGGCAGGAGAAAAGTGACACCCTTGGTGGGCACTGGGAAAGAGACACATAAACAATGACTAGAACGTGCTCACTGCCGTAGTAGCTCTCTACAGTAAATTCTATGGGAGCAGGTCGTATGAACCTCTGCATGGGAATGGTTTTGGAGAAAGATATTATGTGAGCCACTTCGTGATGAATAGGTTTATGGTAGGAAGAGGCAGGATGAAGAACAGGGGAGGAAGGGCACATTGAAAGAGAAGGTAAAAGACTTAAAGGAGTAAAATCTTATGTTGTACTTAAGGAATTACGAACAGCTCTGTAGGATTAAAACATTAGTGAATGGAAATAGCGTGGGGGATGAGACTGGAGAGAGTTTGGAACCTGACCAAGACCAGCTTTGTTCTTAGGATGAGGCGTTAGCATTGTATAGAACTGGCAAGAGTGTCACTGAAAGTTTCTGTTCAGGTCTACACCACATGAAAATGTGGTGTAGAGCAAGAGACTGAAGAGAGAAAGCTCAGTTAGGAGGAGAGAAGAGGAGAGAAGGGCTTAACTAGCCATGGCAGAGCCCATAGAGGGAAGAGGAACAGCACACCAAGGATGTAGACTGTGTAGGATTAGATCTAAATGTAAATGATGAAGGGACAAAAGGGAGATAAGATAATTCCTGAGGCTCCTGCTTGGGTAACCGGGTAATACTGATGGTGCCACTTACCCCAAACAAGAGGAAACTGTATATGGGTCTTTGTGGTTGTCTCCATGTGTTGATTTTTATTTTTGGCTGTAATTCTACAACTTGATGGGATTTAAAATGAAAAATGTTAAGACTGCCTAACTGGTTGCTGTCCCATTGCTGATAAAAAGAGAATAGATGGTATACCAACTGAATTCTCTATGAATCAGCTCACTTTCTACAGAAGACATGGGTTATGCAAGTCCAGAATAAAGTGACCCTTACTGAATAGAGGTCACTGCAAGGTGCTGAAGACCTGGAGGAGGAGTCAGCCTCCAACTTTGCCTGGGCTGGAAGTGGAGGTGGGGTGGTAAAGGCCTCCTAGAAGATAGGAGTCTTGACCTGAGGCTTGAGGGAGGGGTGGGAGTTTTGGGGGTAGAAAAGTGAGAAGAAAAGTGTGCACAAAGCATAACATAGGTGAGAGCATGGCTTACTTGGTCAATGGCAAATGGTCCAGTCTAGCTGGCACTAGTGTAAGAGGGACAGAACGACACGGAATGAGGCTGAGAAGGTAATCAGGGGCAGAGCAGTAAAGGCCTTGATGCAAGGACAAGAAGTTACCATTTTTACCCTATAATTGATGAGGAGCCAGTGGAGAATCTTGAGAATCTTAATGGCTGCCTATCGCTTGCTTACTCACTCATTCACTCACTCACCAAATATGACCTGGTTTCCATGTTGGACCACTCTGGCAGCAATGCAAAGAACGAATAAATAAAAGATATTTGGCAGAGAACACCAGCTGTTTTCCAAAATGTACTTTTTCTTCTGCATGGATACACAGCTAGACCACACTTCTCAGTCTCTCTCGTAGGTAGGTGGGGCCGTGTGACCTCATCTAGAAATTTCTATAGTCCATGGGACGTGTGCAGAAGTGAATTGTGCTACATCTTGTCTGAGTCCATTAAAACCTCACCTATGCTGGGTTTTCTGCTTTTTCTCCTGCTGACTGAGTGGGGTGAGACTGTGGAAACCAAGTTGTGCAGATGCTAGCCTCCCTACTGTCTTAAAACACACCTGGACAGCTATGTGAGCCAGAAGTAAACATTGATTATGTTGAGTCATCATGTATTTGGATCTACTGCCATAGCTTAGCCTACTCTAATAACACAGAGTGAGATAAAGCGTTGATGTTAGAACGTACGTGTGTCAGCTAGGGACAGTGGAAGTGGGGATAGGGAAGAGGCAGGAGATAATGAATAGCTACACAGGACAGAGAACCAGCTGGTCCTGGAAGGTGGTTGGCTGTGTGGGTGAGAGTAGAGGCCGAGTCCAGCATGACTCTTAGGTTTCTGACTGGAGCACCTAGTTGGACAATGGTGACATTCATGAAGATAGGACAAACCATAAGAAAAGCAGGTTTGGGAGAAGAGATGTTTGGTTTTAAAAAATGTTGAATTTGTCATAAGTGTTAGGTATATGAATCTTTGTGGAACAGAAGTCTAGGACTGAGAAAAATATTTGGGAGACAATAAGGTTATGAAGGTATGAAATCATTCATTTAAGTATAAAAGTAGAGTGTATAGAAAAAAGATAATGGACTTCTGTGAAATATCAATAATTTTTTTTAGTATTGGCCTTAATTTTTTTTTTTAGTATGAAATTTCAAACATGTATAAACTTGAGAGAATGGTATAATGAACTCCTTGTGTACGCATCACCATGCTTCAACGATTTCGTTTTTACTAGTTATCTATTGCACATAGCAAATTACCTAAAACTTAGTGACTTAACACAATAAACATTTATTATTGCACACAGTTGAGGTAGGTCATAAATCCAGGAGTGGCTTAGTTGTGAGGACTTGGCTCTCACTGGGGCTGTGGTCATCTGAAGGCTTGACTGGGGCTGGGCTTGAAGGTCTGCTTTCAAGGTGGTTCACTCATACGCCTGGCAAGCTAGTGCTGGATGTGGCAGGAGGTCTCCATGTAGATTTCTCCACGTGGAGAAAATAGTGTTGCTCCAGTGTCCTCATGACATGTTAGCTGTCTTCTCCCAAAGTGAGTGATTTTAGAGATAAGAAGGCAGAAGCTATACTTATGACCTGTTCTTGGAAGTCAGAACCTTCATTTCCGTAATATGTTGTGGTTAGACAGGTCAACACTATTCAATGTGAGAGAAGATCACACACAAGGGCATGAAAACCAAGAGGTGGGGACACTCAGAGCCACCTTGGTGGCTAGCTACCACATCATTCACAGCCAATCTTGTTTCATCTATGCCCCTGTCCCACTCCTCTCTGCCTAGATTGTTTTGAAACAAATCCCCAACATTGTATCATTTTAGTAATAAACATTTCAATAGATATCTCTAAGAAAATAAGGACTCATACCATTTTCACCTGTAAAAAATTAATAATACTCTCTTAATAGAATCTGATATCCAGTCAGCATTTAAATTTTCTGGATTATTTTGTATATACGTATATAAATATACATATATATATGAATTTACTTATTTTGCTATTTGTTTGAGTCATGACCCTATTCATGTCTACATATTGAAATTAGTTGATATAACTATTAGGTCTCAGTCTGCGGGTTCATCCTTCATCTTGGTTTTTTTTTTTTTTTTTAAAGGATTACATTTATTTGTTGAGGAAACTAGGTTATTCACCTTATCCCACAGTCTGCATATTGATGATTGTGGCGTTAATGTTTTTTTGTCATAGACATATCAATGTTTCAGGAGTCATCAAAGAAAGAGGGGTTTACAAATAGGCAATTGTGCTGAATGGCCCAGTGTTTTATTTGACCTAAAACTAATAAATTATCACAGAATGAAGTTCTGGCATAGAAGAATAAATTTGAATTCTTATTTTTAAATGTAATTATTATTGCTATTTTTTTATTTAAAAATTGAGTAGTCAAGCTTGAAAACTTTGATATTATAGCATAGAAACAATCCCTCCTTAGTACTGTTTCTCCCTAGATGTCTCCTGTAGTCAAGGATCTGCACATTTACAATGCTAAATGGTTGTTTGCTTTCAGCTGAGGTCAGTAGAGGAGCAAGATAATTGGGGGTATTCCATTGTTTTATAATATTTTCTTCTTTGTATCCTTCATATTTTTTCTTGTGTTTGAACCAAAGATAACTTGTTGGGTCTAAATTTTGGAGAGCTTCCTACTTGTGAAAATTCGAGGTGGCAGAGTTGACATTTTCCTTTTAATTTATCCTCGCAAGACATGAAAGGATCTCAGATAGGACTATTTCTTAAAACACTAAAGGCCTAATGCAATTAAATAATAAAAATATAAATATAGTTCTTGAAAGTGATTTAGTTTACTTTTATGAATGCTAGTATACCAAGAAATCACACAAAGACTAAAATTATATCGTATCCTTACTATTTTGACTTTTTAAAACTTCAAAAAATTTTTTGATTCAAAGACCTAATATTCTTGCTGAGGATATCTAGCTGACATACCATTTACATTTATAAATTACTCAGTCAATACTTATGTTAACTGAAATATATTTCCTTATTTAACAATTTGAAAGTGTTTAATTAATTTTGTACATGAAGTAGACAGCTTTTACAATTGTCATGTTATGATTTTACTCTTGTAATGATACACGTTTTTCAACTAACTGACAGTTTCTGCATATACAGCAATCAAAATTTTTCACCTTAAGTTACATCTGGAATTTTTATATTTGAAAATGAGTATTTTGATGTTAATAAGAAACCTGAATGACATGCCTTTTCTCTATTACTGTGGTGTGATGCAATATGATGGAAACCTATGCTATGCATGATTATTGGTATGCACAAGTTCAGGGATGCCAGAAATAAAAACGAACTTGGCATTCAGTTGTTTGGCCTTTCAAAGCTGAAGCTGAATATCAGCTGAATACCAAGGTACAAGGACACTGAGAAAGAATGTCCAGATAAGCAGGAGGACCAGGAAAGAATAACTCATTAATTCAACAAATATTTATTTAGTGACTATTACAGGCCAAGCACTGTTCTAGGTACGTGGGATGCATTAGTGAAAAACACAGGCAGACCCCTGTCTTTATGGAGCATACACATTCTCATGTGATGAAATCAAGGAAGCTGAGGAGAGAGTTTGAAGGAGGAAGATATGATCAGCAGTTTCAAGTCTAAGCCAATTAAAATAAGGACTGAAAAATGTCCACTGGGTTTGGCAATTAAGGAGTTAAGCTGGTGGTCTTGGTGAGGATAGTTCTAGAGGAATCGTGTTGGGGAGCAGATTACCATGGCTGAGTAGTGACTGGGGAGTGAATAAGCAGAGTGTCTTAGTCCATCCAGGCTGCTGTAACAAAATACCTCGGAGCAGGTAATTTATAAACAATAGAAATTTATTTCTCATAGTTCTGGAGGTTGGGACATCCAAGATCAAGATGTCAGCAGATTTGATGTCTGGCAAGAGCCCATTCTTGATGGACAGTGACTTCTATGTGTCCTTCCATGGCAGAAAGGGAAAGGCAACTCCTTTCAACTTTTTTTTTATAAGGGCACTAGTGCCATTGATGAGGGTGGAGCCCTCACGAATTAATCACTTCCCAAAGGCCCCACCTCAACAGTGTCACGTTGGGTATTACCTTTCAACATATGACTTTTGGGGGGACACAGACATTCAGACTGTAGCACAGAGACATCGTATAGGATTCATTTAGAAGTTTAGCTTTCTAGAGAGGGAGAAAGAGCAATAGCTAAAAGGCTTGAGTGTGTTATGCTGACGGTATAAATGAGTGCCAAGATCTGGAAGAATAAGGAGACTTAGTGAGAGGTCAATGGTCAGGGATGGGATGAGGTAGAGAAAGAGAGTTCCCTGAAGATGCCACAGCTCCCAGGAGGGAGAACCGCAGGCAGTCTCCTGAGACTCCCCTGAAATGACCTTAGCAACAGACTCTCTGCTCTCACTCATGGGAGATGGCAGCACACACAGCACTTTCTCTCAAAAGCCATGGCAGGAGAAGACCTCCATCTCCTGGGTCACTACTAGCCTCCAACCTGCCTAAGCACAGAGCTTCCTTCCAAATGACAGAAAAGACGACCAGAAGTGGTGGGGCCGCCTTCAAACCCAAAACTGCTGTGCAGGAAGCTTAGGCCACAGAAATGCAGAAATGACAGGATTCTTCTTGCTTTGTTTTGGTTTTCAGAAAATCAGGAGTTCTGCATAGGAACTAGGAATGACAGACAGGGTGGTAGGATAAAGACAAGCAGATTGTTCCCTGTTCAAGGAACAATCTGGGCTCAGGAGCAAATAGAGACCTCATGCCCAGGGCTTGGGAGTGCAATTCCAGGAAGAGACTTTTTTTTTTTTTAAATAATTTACACAAACTGTATTGGGCTAGCAGAAGCCCTGGACAAACTCAAAAAGATACTATTATAGAAGCTGTACCCAGTGGCTCAGATGAAGGAGTGATTTCTTTTGTTATAGGAGCTTAATTCCATACTCTCACACACTGGGAACACACCTGGAATACAGTTATGTTTTCAGAGTCTAGCAGGGACTTCTTGAGTGGATATTTTTAAAACTATTATCTCTGATAACCAAGGAATCATCACAGAGGAGTCACACAAGAGGCAATGCAAATGAAGTCATGTGCCACATAACGATGTTTTGGTCAATGACAAACGCATATACAATGGTGGTCCCATAAGATTATAATGGAGCTAAAAAATTCCTGTCAGCTAATGATGTTATAACGTCATAGCACAACACGTTACGCACGTAGGATCCATAGGCTATGCCATATAGCCTAGGTGTGTAGTTGGCTGTACCATCGAGGTTCGTATAAGTCCACTCTATGATGTTCACACAAGGACAATCGCCTAACGACACATTTCTCAGAACATACCCCTGCCATTAAGAGATGCATGCCTGTGTTAAAGAAACACATGGGAAAAATGTACCACCTCATTAGAAAAAAGAGAAAGTAGAACAGAGCAGACCTGAGGCAACATATTATACCCTTCAAAATTGAATGATTATGTCCTATGTGGGGAAGTTGGTGATGAAACTGTTGCAGTCACAGGACAGCTGGCATCCTTTGAGGACAAATCCATTTGGAAGGAAGTATGGGCACATGCATCAAGAGCTATAAAGATGTCTCTATTCTTTTTTTCCTCCCACAGTTATCCCATGCCTGGAAATTTATCCCATGGAATTAATTCAGGAAAAAAAGCTGTATGTATGAAGTTGTTTGTTGCAACATTATACACAATGTCGGGTAATAGGAGCTCAGGAAATATACATGCATTGATCTAGCAGTAAATAAGTATAAGATTCTGCTACAGGAACATTCTATATAGGGTAGCTCTATGGTGATGAAATGTTTCCAGAAGTCATATGTGCAAAATGTGTCCCACTGTTTGATAATCAAATAGCACATACAAATTATAGGTGTTTTCTTTTGTATTTTCAAGTGACCATAAGCAAAATTTTTACAAGAAACAAAAATAATCAAGGCATTGCTTAAATGCTTACTGTAGAATACTGAGTAGTCATTCTCAAATATAGGTGTACGTCAGAATCACCTGGAGGACCCTCCCACCTCCCCCGAGATTCTGATTCAGTAGGTTTGTGACGGGGAGAACCAGCATCTCTAACACGTTTCTAGGAGACGCTGGTCCCAGGACCCTACTTTGAGAACCACTTGTTTAGAGTAACTAGCTTTTGCCCACAGTATAACGATGATCACTAAGTGCCTGAAGTAGACAGCGAAAAAAAAAACATAAATTCTTTGCGGTCACAAATTGTGTCTTGCTTATTCACGTACCCCAGCACTTACCCCCATTTAGTGTCTACATAAATGCTCTTTAAATTGTGCTGCATCCGTAGTCGGGAATCTCAATAAACTGCAGATCTTCACTTCACTTTCCAATTTCTTGCCATCTACTGGACATAGGAGTGACCCAACCACCCAGTCACAGCAGTGTTCATGTTGAAGCCATCCTGGTTGGCAGACATTCTCTGAGGTGACCCTGGGAATAGTCAAACTGCTGCTGAGACTGGGCGATGAAGCAGGTGGTGACGTCTGCTGTTCTTTTCTGTGTCCCTTGCATTCCTGGGCTCTCAGCCACGGAAACTGAAAAATCAACCCCTTGGCCTAGGATGGACTTCATACATTTGTGGCAAGGAGGAATGGTAAAAAGAAGGACCTATGAAATCAGTAGACTTGAATCTATTGAATAGATATACGGCAATTAAAAACATTTCTGTTAATACCTTTACACAAGCTTCTTTGTATTTTCACAAATTGTGGAAAGGCTAGTTGCATGCTTTCAAATTGCTCTACAAAAGGGTTTGCCAGGGATTTTAAAATTTACTTCCCATAGTAATATTGCTTTATAGCTTTATATCCAATATTGGATGTTATTACTCTTTTTAATTCTTTTCATTTTAGAGAAAAATTGTATTTTTATTGTGTTAAGTTGCATTTTTTTGACTCTGGTAGGGTTGAGCAAACCTCATATTTATTGTCCATTTATATTTCTTCCTATGCAATTCGTTTGTTCAAATTTTTCACTTATTTTTAATAGAGTTGTCTTTTTCCTACTTATCTGTAATTAGTTTTTCTGGATTATGAGTAGTTAGCCATTGCTGGTCATATGCTCTCTCAGCCTATAGTGTCCTTTGACATTTTTATGGTGTCCATTAATATACATATGTTTAAAATTTTTATACAGTCAATGCCATTATTTTCATTTTTGGCTTCTAGGTTTTCTGTCCCACACTAAGCATTCAAAAGATTATAAAAAGATACTTTCTGGTTTTTAAACTTAGATTTTATTTTTTATGCTTCGTTCTTTAATTTATCTGAAATTTATTTTTAGTGTGGCGTGAGGTAATATTGTAATAAATATACATTTTTTACAGTATTATGACTATTCTTTCCCCACTGATTTGAAATGCCACCTTTATGATATTTTAAATTCCCATATATGCATAGCATTTTTGCATATTTTGTTTCAGTGGGCTATCTCTTTATTCATTAGCTAATACTACATATTTTACCTTAGCTTTTTTATATTTATCAAGTTCCCCCTTACTGTTCTTTTAAAAAAATGTCTTGGCTTCTCTCATTCATTTTCCTTTATAGGAAGTTTAGAATCAATTTGTCAAGTTTCAGAAAAGTTTCTGTTGGAATTTTAATTAGCTTAAAAAAAATACTGCATATTCCTACTTAAAACAATCGGATATCTCCATTTATTTAGGTTTTCTTTTCTGTTATTTATAGCATTCTTAAATTTTTTTTACATTTATACAAAATTTGTTGCTGTTATGAATAGTATTTTTTTTCTTTTAACTTTCGAACTGATTATTACAGATGATTAGAGATTCTGTTAAATTTTGTATTGATCTGGTACTAGACATATTTCATATA
Organism: Cynocephalus volans; assembly: GCF_027409185.1. Classification (NCBI taxonomy): domain Eukaryota; kingdom Metazoa; phylum Chordata; class Mammalia; order Dermoptera; family Cynocephalidae; genus Cynocephalus; species Cynocephalus volans. The sequence goes on from NC_084466.1 coordinate 117,789,731, forward strand.
TCATCTCATATGAGTTTCAGAAATTTATTCCCTTCATTTATTACTTTATGTAGATAATCATATTATCTACAAATAATTATATGTGTTTTCCTCTCTCTTATTATATTTCATTAAATTTTTTTCTATCTTATTTAATTTGTTAGTATTGCTAATAAAATATTTAATGACTGCAGGCGTGGCAAGTTTTCTAGTATGTCTTATCTAAATGGGAATGCTTTTAATGTTTCTGCATTAATATGATGCTTTCTACAGTTTTCTGCCCTTATAAACTTTGTGAAGTTAAAGAAATTTCCTTCTATTCATTTTCTAAGGGTTCCCCCCCTTTTAAGTTGGAACGTGTACTGAAATTTATCAAACACTTTTTAAGCTCTTTTAAAATTTGTATATTTTAACTTTGATTTGTTACTGTTATGAATCACACGAATATTATATTCTATAGAGAAGACATAGAATAAACTCTACTTCATCATAACATGTCATTCTCTTAATATTTTGCTGGATTCAATTTTCAGATGCTCTGTTTCTATCAACTCAAGAGTGCAATTTGCTGTGAAGTATTAATCACATCTTGATGGATCCAAGGCCCCTCTCTCGTTCTTTGTTTTTGTTCAATCTCAGTTGAAGTTCTTTTGTCCGCTTCTACTCTTGCAGTATTTTTTTTGCGTGTATGTTTTTATTTTCAAAGAAGTAGTCACGATTTCTAGTCACTGACGAGGCTGTCTTCCACTCTCCACTGGTTGCTGGGCTCATCCCTGTCCTATTAAAAAGATCGGGGTGGGAGGGTCGCAGTCGTCCGCGCTCGCTCCATCATTCTGATTCAATTCCAACTGAGTTGCTGCTGCATTCAGGAAAAAAAATTTATGCCTGTTTTATAACTTTCAGCCCAATTCAATTCTCTTTTTCAGACTAATAGTTTTTCTATTAATTGTTTTACATTTTTTTTAGATAGGCAATGATATCATATACAAACAATTCTATCTTCTTTCCAACAACTACATCTTTTTTTTTTTCATTGTCTTATTTCATTGGCTAGAAATTCCAGAGCATGTTAAATGCTCATGGCGAGAGAAGATGTCCTTATGTTATTACTGATGTTAATAAGACTCAATCTTTCACCGTGTATATAATATTTGCTGTTGGTGTTATATAGACATTCTTTATCTTGTTTGGGTTATATATTTGGTCCCTTTATTTCTAGATTAGTAATCATTTTTTTAAAAATTGTGTATCAGTGTTGGATTTTTATCAAATTCCTTTTCGACCTTATTCAAAAGGTCATTTTTTTCCTCCTTTGACTTAATGAAATAAATACACTTCCTAATTGAGGGAGGTCACTTTTCTCCTCGGTTTTCTTTCCCTGTCCTCCTATAATCATTGCAGGGCAGGATGCATAGCAAGAACTTGAAGGGTGATAGGGTGTCTTCTGCCAGTGAAGGTGGCCAGATGGATAGACTGAAATGTGCCCTCCTAGTTTTGTTTTTTGTTTTTTTTCAGTCATGGTCAAAAAATTTTATCACTCTCCCAAAACCTGACCCGTCTCCAAAGAGAACAAAGACCTGCAGAGAGTCAGCCTGCTGACCAGGGAGCCAGGTATATACTGTAGCCATTGGACAAGATGAAGCCAACTGGGGAACAGAATAGAAAACACGACCTGGGCTCTTTATCAACTAAACAACCAGGCACAGACATCAGGGGTTTTCTTTTTGCCAGCTCAGCATGCCAGAGGGGACCCAGGGGTCGAGTTAACTAAGATTCTCTCCAGTGTAGCTTCTGTACCTGCTCCCCATTTCATTTATTTGCTTTTTTGAGTAGGGGATTTGATTCTGAAATACTCCATATTTGACTATTTTTCTTAATGCTAAACTCTTAGGACTAAGTCTCAGGATTTCCAATGGCAAATGCTTTTCTTGTAGAGACTGTTTGGCAAATGTGCCCAGTTAACTCCTATGCTGACAATTATTTCCACAAGGAACACTCTGGACTAAAGGCTAAAAATTATGTGTGGGGGAGATCTCTCTCTCCTTTTTTTAAAGCATTCAGCAGAGTCATGGAAGGTGAGCCATCTTTCTACAAGTGTGTGATTATAAAGGCCTTTCCACAGGAAAACGTAAGACAATAGTTTGAAACCTGGCCTTAGTGATGAGCCTAGTAGGCTAGGTTCCCAAATTGTGGGATTTTCACAATTGATTCTTCAGAGTGTTCTTGCTACCCAAAAATATGCTCCGTGAAGGAAAATCTAGGAAACTCTAATGTGACCTCTAGGCTGCCACACTCAAGAGCCCCAGCCCCTTTACCATTTGGACCAGGGGAGAGTCCCCTAGCCTGCCCTAACTGCAACCTCCTTCTAAGAGGAAGAACAAAAGAATGCTGCTCATAGCAGGTGGCCACAGTTATTATGTTGTTTGTCCCCATTACCGCTGCTCCATCATACATATACATAGCAGGCTTACTGAAGGATGGCCCAACACAGGCTAGTCAGAGACCTCGCTCAAAATGATTCTGGATGAGTCTCATTGCTCTCTGAGTAAGGAACTGGGGCACCAAGACACTGAGCCTGTTAGGAAGTGGTAAAGTTGGCACAAGAGAGGTCATAAGAGGCCAAGTACAAGTTAAAGTTGAGGGGAGGAAAGACTATAACGAAACAGAGAATGATGAATGGTAAAAAAGAGAGGAAAAGAACAGATGTGCTGAGAAAAGCAGATAAGTCCTAAGAAATAAAGTGACTTTGGTTCATGATGGTTTCCCAGCTCTATTTCTCATGAGGCACCAGGATGTGTCATAGTTTCCTGTTTGGGGGCTGCTGCGAGATCCATATGTATTCTCATAATACCCACCCTTTGTATGTTTCAGCTTGAGTGCTTTTGCAATCAAAAGACCTGGCCTAAAATACTGGTAATGTGGGAAAGCCACCATTAGGTAGGCAGTGGAACCTTTGAAACTCTTTCTGGCAGGCAGTTGCTCCTAATTCGCCTTCCTCCTCATAGGAAATCTCGTAGAATTGGAGTGTAAATTTCTTGCTGCAGGAGGGGAATGCCCAGAGGATTTAAGGTTTACTGGCAGAGGTGAGATCTTGTCATACTCCCACTCTACCTTCTATTACCTCAAGGAGGTTTCATCTAATGCTTTTAAGTCTTGAGCAATGAACTCTTTACAAATGATGTTAGGTAGACCGCCTCCTTTCTTACGTCCACTTACACCTCCAGAACTGTTCATGGTGAAAATGTCACTCATTTCTCAGCTCAATTCTCTGGTAAACAAAGGAGCAAAAGAACAAAAGGTGAGAATTAATTGCAGGAAGTGGGCAAGTAAGGAAAATATTTCTGGAAACATCTGTGTGGAGAAAGAAGCAATCTGTAGGTGACAGAAGTCAGCTTCAGGAATTTTCTGAATGCTCTAGGAATGTCATAAACTTGCAGCCATCCTTTGAGGCCCAATTCAAGGAGTAGCTTTTACTGAATTGCAAATTGAAGGGTGGATAGGATTGGACATGCAGACATGAGAGGAATTCATTCCTTGTGTAGAAAACAGCATGACCAAAGGTATGGAGAAGGTTGAGGACACTATAGACCTGTGGAAACTAAGGACAATTCAATGAGGCTGGAGTGTTAAGGGCGCACGAATAGGGGAGGATGCACGTTGAACCAAAAGGGACTATACCCTGCAATGCCGCTAGTGCAATGCCCTAGGCAGGCAGAGTGAGCATCTGAGTTTCAGGAATGGGGGTGGGGGGTGGGGGCGAGTGGAGGGGGTGGGATTTACCAGCTGCCCTTAGGAATATGCATTTGGAAGGACTGTGCTGTGAGGATTAGAGCGAGAAGGGAATGGAAGTCAGGAGACCTGGTGAGAGATAAGGAGAAAACAGTGTAGTTTTCATAAAAGATCAGAAGGGAGCAGATGAGAAAGAAATTACAGAGGAATGGCTCAAGTGGGCTATGAAAAGAGCCAGACTTTGTTACCCTCGGAAGTTGCCTGCTTGTGGTGCTGGAAGGATGAGGTGCTTTTTGGGAAAGTGGGGAATGCCAGGCAGAGATGGGGGAGGGGAGGTAAATCTTGAATCACTTTAAGAAGCTTCAAAGACTCAACTGATGAGTTGACATCAGACTTAAACACACTCTGTCTCAGGGACAGACTCTGAAAGATACACTTACGTCGTTGCTAAATTAGACAACGTTTCATGTTGGCACTGGAGGAAGTGTGTTGGTCTATGTCTGTAACATAATGTCACTGAACTCTTCAATGTGTTTGTAATTTGTATAAATTTTTTTTTAAAAAAAGCAGCCTTTCCACCCCCACCCCCAAGGTGATTAAACTCTCCTATAGCCTTGGATTTTTATTTCATTGTGTGGTACTTTTAAAACTACTTAATAGGTTTCTGCATATTACCAATTTATGACTCCAAATTAGAAAAATCTAAGGCCCTCTATCTTAGCACATCGTATCTCTGATAAAGACATTCTTTCCACAAAGACATTTGAAGGATCTCTGGAGGTGACTTGATGGGACAGTAATTTTGAGTGAATTTAGAGTTTTAATTACTAGTTTATATAATTGCAAGTGGGCACTGTGAAAGAAAAAAAGCCATCAACAAAAGAAATAATTGTTCCAAAGAATTACATCTGCCCTGCATTCTCTGTCAAAAATTTCTCATTAAAAATGTGTTTCTTTAAAAGTAACTCAAAGTAGCTGATGAAATACAAGCACATGGAAAGTTCCAAATCCCAGGGCAAATTTGGATTCATCAAGGATCATTTGCCAGGGACTTAATGGCAAAAGAGCGTCTCACCATTTCTCACATTCATTAACTGGATTTCACAGTTATGTTCAGTTGCTGGCAGTTTTATTTCTATAGGTGGATATTTTCCACCTAAACACTTCCTTTTTGTAATACTTTTTATGTCTCTGGAGCATGATTAAAGTTTGACTTTTCTCTTCAGTAATGACTCTGACTTGTGTTTCTTTTCTTTAAGAAAATGGACAAAGAAAGAAATAAGCCATAGACAGCTCTCCTAAAGAGGTGAAAATCTTGACAATCATCTCATGATGACTGGTGTGTGAGAAATGGCAGTTTTCAAGATTATTTCCAAATATCCTTTAATTTTCTGGAAACTGTGAAGACCAGGCCTAACTGAGTGGCTACTGGGGCAAATATTACAAAAAAAATAAGACCATAGAAAAATATAGAACTACCATATGACCCAGCAATCCCTCTTCTGGGCATATACCCAAAAGAAATGAAAACAGCACCTCGTAAAGATATCTGCACACCCATGTCCATTGCAGCATTATTCACAATAGCCAAAATCTGGAAACAACCTAAGTGTCTGTTAGTGTACGAATAGATAATGATACTGTGGTATTGAAAAAGTATTTCAATGATTATAATGATATAATGAAACATTATTCAGCCCTAAAAAAGAATAAAATCTTGTCATTTACCAAAGCACGGGTGAGCCTGGAGGACATTATGTTAAGTGAAATAAGCCAGACACCTAAGAATATCACATAATCTCACTTGTATGTAGAATCTAAAGAAAATTCAGATATACAGAGATAGAGAACAGTAGTTACCAGGGTCAGGGGACAGGGGTGGGGTGGAGGTGGGAAGGAAACAGGAAGATGTATCAGAGGATACAAAGTAGAGATGTGTAGGATGACATCATATACAACATGAGGACAGTGGGTAATAGAATTGTACTGTATTTGAGATTCATGCTAAACCAGTTGATTTCAGCTGTCCTTGCTACAAAAAGAAAACAAAAAAATGGATGGTTATGTGAGATGATGGCTATGTTAATTTGTTCACTACAGTAACCTTTGTACTATCTACATGTATCTTATAACATTATATTGTATACCTTAAATATACACAATAAAATTAATAAAAAACAAAAGACCATAGAAAAATATCTCCTTGAAGCTGGCACTGCTGCTAAAAGCTAAAGCAATAGATGGAGGAATGAAGAGGAATAAAGGTGAGGTCAAAACTCAGATTTGGGCTGATGTTCTCTAAAGAGGAAAAGGCAGCCATCTCACCAATGACTTTATTGAATACCTATTATGCATTGGGACAAATTGCTCAAGGCCATGGGAATTCCTGTCTTGAGGGCATGTACAGTCTATTGAGGGGACAAGGCACATTTACACGGAAATGATTTAAATAGTGAAGTAGCAGGAGCAGAATAATTACCAGCAGCTACTGAGCACTGTATAGATATTGCTTACTTAATACCAGATCAGCCCATGAAGTAGACGTGTTAGGTGGAATGCACCTGCTGGCTGGCAACAGAAAAGTCAAACAATACTGGCTTAAATAAGTAAGAAGGTCATTTATATCATGTCACCCAAAACATGTAGTTGACTGCCCTGGTCAGGGCCACCAGGGACGCAGACTCCTTTAAACTCATTTCTCTCCACAGTCCTTATTAGCTCTGCGGTCATGGTTGCTACCCTTCCAAGCATCACATCTTTGTGTAAGGCAGGCTGGAGAAGGAGAGAGGAAGTGAGACACTTACACAAGAAAGGCAATGCCTTCCCAGAAATCCCAAGCTACTTCCTCTTATGCCCTATTAGCCAGAGCAATGCCAGTAGCTGCCCCCAGCTCCAAGGATGCTGTAGATTAATCACTTTAGCTGGGCACATTGTCACCCTGAGCAAAAGTGGGGTTCTGTAAGAACCTAGAATAAGAAGAGAACTGATACTGGGTAAACAAACTGCGGTGTCTGCCACAGTGAGTTGACTACGGTGTTCTACAGATGGGAAACTGAGGCTCAAAGAGGTTAAGCAGTTTGCTCAATTCACATAACCTTTAAATGGCAGAGCCAGGGTTAAAACCCACAGGTGAGTGAGTCCAAAGTTTTCATTTTTAATTCCTGTTCAGTACCATCACATGACAGTAATTGGTGGCAAATTCAGGGTAGGAATAGGTCAATAAGACTTTGATAGGTAGACAATAGGGAGTAGGATCTTTCAGAGAGAAAGATCTTTCTTGTGGCTGGAGGCATCTGGGGGACAGGAGAAAGTCTAAATTGATTATTAGAGAATTTTTATTAGGGGAGAGTGGGAGATAAACTCAGAAAGAAAGGCTGGAACCCCAGGCTCATGTGATATCTCCAAACTAACAAGTCCAAAATGGAATTTTTGCCTTCCCTGTTTCCTAACGCATTTTCTTCCTCACCTTTTCCCGTCTCAGCAAAGCGCATGTCCGTATGCCCAGTTGTTAAAGCAGGAAACTTGAGCGCTGACATTTATCTCTCTCTTGCCCTCACTCCCACATCAGCAAGCCCTGAAGCGTTTACCTCCAAAATATCTCTCATACATGTCCTTTCTCTCCTTGTCACTGCACCTTGCTAATCCAGCTTGCCACTACCTCTTGCAGGGGAATTGAAATAGCCTCCTAAAGGGTCTTCTTGCCTCTTTTCTTGTCTCCTCTAGTCAGTTCTCCACTTGGCAATCTTGAATGAGCTTTAAACATGACACATCAGATCACATCACAGCACCCACTTGGAAAGGACCCCAACTATGTCTTTGGCTTAGACTCCAACTGCGTTTGTGACCCTGCGCTTTCTGATGCTTCCTTACCTTTCCCACCTCATCTTGACCACATTCCTCTTTGCTCACTCTTGGGCTCCAGTTACAGCAATTTCTTTGCAGTTCCTGAAGTGCGCCTTCCTCTGCCCAAGATCTTTCTCTCTGCTTTGGAGCACTTTGCTCATTGTTGACTCCTGTTTCTTCATATTTATGCTTAAACATCATCTCCTCTGGTGGGTTTCCCCATATGACTTCCTAAATCCCATCCCTCTTGTTTTTCCCCATAGGAACATAATGATTTCCGTTTTCTACATATATAATTATACATTTATTTGTTCACCTGTTTCTGGTCTGTGTCCCCTGCCCCCCACCCCCATTAAGCTGTAAGAACAACGAGGGCAGGAGTTGTATTTGCTTTGCAATTGCTGTATATCCAGTTGCTCACACAGTGTTTGGCACAGAGTAGGTGCTCAATAAATGTTTCTTGAGTAAATGAATGAATGAACAAATGACAAGATTGACTTAGGAAAGTCTTAAATGCCAGTAGAGAAATAAGGTTTTTTAAAGCAACATTTAGCAAAGAGGAGCCATTTTACCTACCAAAATCAACTCCAAACAGCAGGTGGGGGTGTCACTGTAGCAGTCCCCAGAGGGGTCTCCAAACTGAGGACTTAATGGAAAAAATAAAAGAATCAAATCATGACTTATCCATGCTATTAAGAAAGAACTACATATATTTAATTCTATATTAACCTAACCATTATATATTCAGGGTGTAGAATTCTGCTGATGACAACCACTTCCTCTTCCCTGAGGAACTGCTGAGGAACGTCGCCCAGTGAGGCTCAGGGGAGCAGTTTCTGTTCTGGTCTAATGTGGATTCCTTTTCTCCCAGCTTCTGCTGACCTCCCTCTGAGTCTGATGCAGGTCTTTACCCTACCCAGTCTGCTCAGGAATCAGTCACTTCCTTGTTTCAGACTTTATTACTTACTATTTGCAGATCATTCTCAGCATTTGAAAATATAATTGCTCAAATTTCATTTTACTTACAGTCTGTATCTGTTGTTATTTATAGAAATTTTACTTCCTTCTAATTTATGTATTAAATAGAGTGTGATAACTACTGTAACATGCAAAATTTTATCTTCTGCTCATGTGCATGTAGATCAGTGTTCAAGGGTGTGTCTACTTAGTTATTCAAAGATTCAGGCTCCTTCCATATGGATGTGTCACCATACTCTAGCGTCTCAAAATGCTTCCTTATGTCCTCTGAATCTGGTGACAGCTGATAAGAGAAAGGAGAAAGGATGTGGAGGATCACACAGAAGGTTTTAGAATCCAGGCCTGGAATGGTGTTTCCCTTATACTCAAATTCCATTGGTTATAAATCAATTAAATGGCCCCATCGAAATACAAGAGGGCTGGGAAATATGGTCTTCTACATGTAGGAGAAGAGGAAATAATTTTGGTGAGTAGCTAGCTATTCTCTGCCATACAGAGGTTAAGTGACTTGCCATACAATAATTAGGGCAGGTCTGGGATTCAAATCCATGTCAGTTGAACTCCAAGGCCAAGCTGTTAAGCACATGTCTATATGCCCTTTCTCTTCTCATCAGTTTTTTTTTTTTTTTTTGAATTACTGTACTGCAGCTACACCATGAAGGGAAAGTTATAATCTGCGCTTTGTCAGGAAGACTCATTACCTGATTAAGGACCAGGCTGAAGATGTCTTCTTTGGACAGAAAAATGGATACGGTGATACTTCCTGCATGAAGCCATAAAACTTTCCTTTTAGTGTCAGCAGCTCAGAAGTGCTGTTCCTGCTTAACCAATTTCTGCTCCATATCACAAGACCACATTGGACTAAGGACTTTGGACCTCACCCTTTGGCCAGCCTGCTTATGAAACTAGATGCCTTTAGACTGCAAGTGGTAGTCTCCTGCTGCTGTGTGGGGTGGGATTTACACCAGTGTAATGGGCATAACTTAGTTCTACGAGTTCAGCGGTGCAAAAAATGTGCTATAAATTTTTCTTTAACTCAAATGACTGCATTCACTAATTCTAACACATGCCTTTTTGTATGTTAACATCTCAGAAATCAGGATTTGAGAACTGATGACATCTTTGAATTTCTATTGGCTGGGTACAGCGCTGACATATTTGGCATTGCCCATGCATGTGTGAACTTGGCCATAGGTATTTATATTGCTGTCCCTTTAGTCAAATTATGTGCATTGTTGGTATTACTCAGGTCGAGTTTGAGTGCTGTTTGAAATGTTTTCAAAACGATTATCCTGAGTTTCAGTAATGAAACCAAACGTTATAGTGAGCAGAAAGGTTCAGAAACAGAGCAGTAAAGAAAAAACAATTGTTTTAGAGGAATCACTTCAAAGCAACAATGTCATACAGAGTAAGACAAGTAGATTACTCTAAGTATATGAAATTATAACACATTTTGTTACTGAGTTATGTAAAAAGGCATTGCCTGTTAGTACATGCCAAGCAGGAATGCACCCACATTAAACCTCTCCAAATGGGTGGCTACATCTTGAAAGAAAACCTGGAGCCAACAGTGGGGAATACTTGTAAGAAATGTTTCATTACCAACACAGAGAACAATAGTCTGGAGAAAAATACGAACATCAACTCAGAAGAGTTAGACTCCGAATGAAAAGATACTTTCAGGAATTCCACATATATATATATATGCACACAGGAGTGGTATATAATGAAAAATCTATGTCTTGGCAAGTCTAAAAGAGCTTTTTCAACAGGTACAAAATAAAAATTCTAAGTATTGAGAAAGCATGTTTCATAGATAAATTAGAGGCGTCTTTCTTAGTGGTACACAAAGTAATGATGCATTTTTTCAATCAACAACATCTTAGTATCAATGAAATAACTAATTTCTCATTTTCGCTCCCCTTCTTTGGATATTAGAAATTAAATTTCAGTCACTTCAGTAGCCCGCCTCCCTTGATTACATTGCATTTCCTGGGGGGTTACCTATGCCAGCCCCTGAGATGGCCCTCATTCTGCCTGATTCTGATCATCAGGACACACAGATCATTGCTGGGGCCTTTTCTCCCCCCCCCGTCATCTCAGGGCCCCTTCAGAGCTGGATGGCTCTTTCTGCTACTTCTGTGTCCCTCTTGGATACACCTCCCTGGAAACAGGAAGTCTTCAAGGCTGCTAAAGCCCTGGGCCACTCAGTGGGCTCTCGGGAGCATGAAGGGTACTCTGCTCCCACACGTCCAGCTGGGTGGCTGGGTACTGGGAGAACTCACTCTTCCCTCCTGAGCTACTCTTAGGCATGCCGGAATCCAACTTATCTTCTGAATCATTTGGAATGGGGAAACCCAGCAGGCTGCTTTCGGCTGCTTATATCTGTCCTGCCACTTTTTCTGCTCCAGTGTCTTGCAGCCTCCATGGCTTTACCTGGAAAAGGGGCACAAATACCCTCCAGCCTGCATGGGGTTTGAGGCCTCTCCCCTCCCATTCCCACATGGAGGGAGGGCCAGGCTGCAAGACCCACTGTTGAGGACCCACCACTATTCAATCTCTCAGCCTCGCGTCCACCTCTCGCCTTCATCGTAGTCTGGGCAATGGTTTCTGATCTTGATGGCCAGCAAGCCATGCTTGCTTCATGTCCTCAATTCTACCACTCCTCAGCGGCTCTAAAACCCAGGTCGGGAACAGACTCAGGGTTTTCCCTACTTTCTGAACAAGTGTCTCAGAATACACAGCTGACTGAATGGAAGAAAGGCCCAGGCGATAAGATACACGAGAAAGTCACATTGGTTAACATTTCAAAATATTATCCTAATGCTAGTTCTCACTGCGCCTACTCTTTCACCTTTGGTATAATGTGTTCTTTTAGGTCAATTTCTTGCATTGCTCTTTTTTCTTACACTGCTGGTTTTTTGCCTTCCTTTTAGTGATCTGGGGCCTGATTGCCGTGGTCTCTCAGATGTTCCTTCCTTCCATTTATTTTCCTAATCACCTCAGAAACAGGGTTTGGGTATAGGCATGTTTTTATCCTTCTTCTGCTTCTATTTTTACAGTGTAAAGTTTGTAATTTTTGTTCTATGATAGGAAATTGGTAACATGCAGAGAAGTAGGAAAAAGGGAAAAAAATCATGTAAAACTCCACTACTCCAAGACATTCTCTGTTTGGTGACATTTTGTTGTTTTTCTTTCTAGTCGGTTTTTACTGCTTACTTGTCTTGTGTATATTTTTTATGTAGTTAACGTTACATCAGACGTTGAACTGTATATCCTGCTGCTCTGTTCATTCAACACTATGGCTGAGTATTTTTCCTTATTATTATAAAGTCTTTAGAAACATTAGTTAAGTGATGTAGCAGGGTTCACTCAACCATTACCTTAGTGTTGAACATGTACCTTATTCTTATTGGTGTTACTAGAAATAAATCATAGCATTGTGATTGACATCTTGGTGTATGATGTTTTTCTTACATTTCTGATTATTTTCTTGAGATAGACTCCTGGAATTAAGATTATCAGAAAGGCTATCATTTTAAAAACAAGCTATTTCCATAGATTCCGTGTAGTGTCTTCTCTTTAAATATAGATTTTTTTTTTTTGGCCTCAGTACCCTATATCATATCGGACTGTACTTGGTGTTTCCAGTGGGGAAAATATCTAATTGCTACTGATGTAAGAACATCAGCACATCTTCACAAAAGTTCAAAAAAGTTAAAACCAAAAGCTTTGTCTGTTCTTTCCCCATTTACCAGTCATTATAGTAATGCGTACCTGAGGGCAGTATATACTCCTTGGCTGGAAGTTTTCCACAAGCTGCTTTCTCTTTCCAGCTTTGGCAGATCTTGATGGCTTTTTTCTGGTCTCATTATAATAGTTTGACATTTATCCATAGGAGGAGATGTACTGTTCCTACAGGTACAAAGTCTGACTCAAATAGTTACTCCTAAATTTTTTTATTGTTATTTAATCTGAGCTGTTGATAGACAACCTGTAGTATTAGAATTAGAGGATTACACTGAATGCAAAAATAACTCTAAAGGTGATGTGATCATTTCGTTTTAAACAAACTCCCAAAGCTTATGCATTCAAAGCATTGTCCTCTCCCAGCCGCTACTCGAGGTGGCTGAGATCTTATTCCATCTATGTGTCATTGCTCAAGATGTTTTAGGCCTCCCCTTTTGAATCTACTGTCAGAATCTCTCGAACATTCTTTTGAATAGTCTTCTGTGAAGAAAAATCTTAATCCTTTGAGGAAGACTTGGATCTTTTGAGACTTTCCATGCTATTCAGAATCGAATCTGAGTGGACAGTGGGGTGAGTGGGCAGATGGACAAGATTAAAAACATAAGACACCAATGCACTCTTATAAAATGATGAAACTGATTTTCTTGTGTGCTTAGTAAATAACACAGAATATGAAGACAATTCTCTAAGAGTAAGGAGTTAGATTTTAAGCCACAGCAGAATCATTGGACTATGCAGATCAACTAAGCTGATGGCCAGCCTGAAATGCTTATACAGTCATCCTTGGGTATCCTCCAGGGACTGGTTCCAGGACCTGTGTGGGTATCAAAATCTGACACGCTCAGGTCCCTGACATAAAATGGCATAGTATTTGCATCTAACCTATGCAATCCTCCTGTATACTTTAAATCATCTCCAGATCACTTACAGTACCAAGTACAATGTAAATGCTATGTAAATAGTTGTTAGACTGTATTTTAAAAATTTGTATTATTTTTTATTTTTTTAAATATTTTTGCTCCTCAGATGGTTGAATCTGAGGACATAGAGGTCACAGATTTAGAGGGCTGACTGTACTCCAAAGTGTACGTGTGTATTTAATCTGGCTCATTACTTACTAGTGACACCATTTAAATGAAAATATTTTCAAATTTTTAAAGAAAACCCCTTCTGAGATAAGGAAGAAAAATAAAATCTATGTTTTGAAATTCGTGTGCTTAATTAATTATAACAGTCTGGGGAAGGCTCTCCCTGTTTTCAAACAATGTCATTTTATTTATTTAAAATAAGTAATATAGACTCATTATAGAGAATTTAGAAAATCCAGAAATTTTGTGACCTAGAAATTTTCTCTCTCTATGTAATACATATTTAATAGATTTAAGTTTTTAGTTTTACCTTCACAGCAAACTGAGCAGAAAGTACAGAGATTTCCCATCTGCCCTCCCCCACAGCACATGCGCAGCCTCCTCCATTATCAGCATCAATGATGAAATACATCAACACAGCGTTATCACTCAAAGTCCATAGTTTACATTAGGCTTCAGTCTTGGTGTTGCACATTCTATGGTTCTATGGGTTTGGACAAATTTATAATGGCATGCATCCACTACTGTAGTATCGTACAGAGTAGTTTCACTGCTCTAAAAATCCCCTGTGCTCCAACTCTTCATTATATTTTGATGTAAAAATATCTTAGATTGGGTTCTGTGGAAACAGACTCAGAACTGCCTGCTGAGTGTTTATTGAGAGTGCTTTTTCTTGGGAGATGCCCTGTAAGGAAATAAGGCGGGACTGCTCTGTGCAGAGGGAGAATTGGACTCCAAATGCAGGTGCAAATGAGACTCGGCTGGCTGGTCATGGGGGGAGCTCTGGAGCTGGGATGGCTTTTTAGAGTGGTCCTAAATCAGGATAAGTGGGCTGGCCTTTGTATCCATGCCTCAACAACTCATTGGCCCCCTAGAGAGAGCTAATTTTGCATGAGTCTTTTCCCTAGGGCCAAGAACAATTCCCAGTGGGGGATGCAGCTGTGAGCTATCAGCAGAGATATTCCCAACAGCTGGGGAAGGATTTGTGCTCCAAAGGGGGGATTTAGGCAAAGACTGCATTCATTATCCACTACAATGTCATGTTAAAATTGGGATCATACAGTATATGCACTTCTCAGCCTATTTTCCACTTAACATTATTTAGTGATTTTTTTTTTCCATTTCATTAACTTCTCTTTGAAAACAACATTTTAAATAGCTGCCTGTTTTATCATATGGAAATATCATTTATTTAACCATTCTTTTATTGTTGAGCAATTAATCTTTGACAAATTTTCACTATAATAAATAATATTGTGATGAACATCTTTGTGTCTTTTTTATGTACATGCTACTAATAAAAAGATCCTACATTTAATTGAGTGCTTGCTATTGACCAGGTCAGGGCAATATTTTTCTTGCCTTTCTTGTGGCGTTTTTATGAGAAGTAAATGTGAAAAGATATGTAAAATTTCTGTTACACCTTTTAACTCATTGGATCTCCATAAAAATTCCATGATGCAGACAGTTACCTCCATTTTGTGGTTAAGGAAACTGAGGCACAGAGAAGTTAAGTAGCTCATCTAAGTGAGCATTAAAATACAGGCACTATAAATCCAGAGCTTAAGCAATTCACGATACTATTTCTCTCAGCCTGCTTTTCTGGTGCTTTTCCTAATTTGTATCCTTAGGGGGAGAATTCCATCCTCAAAGGGCTTGACTTATTTTAAAGCTTTGGATAAGATTATTTTCCAGAAGCAGTGAGAACTTCCACCAGTAGAGTATGAGGGTTTTATGTCACCACAGTCAACAACAAGGAAAGCAAATCTTTAATTAGAACCATGATAAAGAATAAGTAATCCGTTTTCTTGTCTTCCATCAGGCATTATGAATATCGATTGTTCTTAAGCAGGCCTTTCCTTTGTTTTTTAAGCACGCTCAATTATTTCAGGACCATCTTCTAAGTGTTCACTAAAGCGGATCACTTATATTTCAGGGAAGAGCTTTTGTTTGTGGAATGAATGAGGTGAGGAAGAGGGCCTGGAACAACAAGCTTGTACTGGTACATCGGGAGCCGTGCAAGGCAGGTAAGCCAGAAACTCGCCAGAGAAAGTCCTCCAAAAACAAGGAAATGATTTTTGACAATTGAGTTGTTTTTCAAAAATTTCTTAGTGGGGTCTTTCCTAATTTCAGTTGAATTATTTATGTAATAAACACTTATTGAGATCCTTTGCCTGCCAGACTCTATGATGTGCTTGGAAACACTGACTTTTCAATCTGGAAGGAAGTTCAGGGTCATGTGACCCCACTCTTTATTACACAGAGGAGGAGCTTGAAACCACCTCTTCAGGTATTTTTCCTTCTTTGGGGGTGGGGGCAGGGAGGGATTCTGTTTTCCTCCATGCAAGGTCAGAGGAACTCTTTAGAAATGCCTTAGAAGGCACCTGGAGTTATTTTGTATAATTTTAGCATTGACTGAGACTGCTCTTAGCTTCAAATAGCTCAAAATTGAGTTTATTTCTGAATTCTGAGGTATTTCTTTAGAAAACCAAGAAGTTTTTCCCTCAGTTCTGACCTTTGGCACTGTACTGAACCTCTGCAAGTTCATTTACTTACCGTGCCTTCTTGCATATAGGCTGTTATGAGGCTTAAATGAGCCAAAGTACATACAATTCTTAGAATAATACTTCCACAGAGAGAGCCCTCAATAAACATTGACTTTGGTTCCCTTCTTCCTCCTGTGCCCCCTGCTCTTGCTCCTTCCCAGAATGGCATGTAGTTGTGTGACCTCTCTGAGCCTCGATTTCCTCATCTGAAAAAATACAGATTATACTTTTCTATGTATTCACCACACAGGGTTTTAGTGGGGCTCAAATGAGGTAATCCATGTAAAGCAACTTGCACAGCACCTGGCACAGAGCAGGCAGTAAATAATTTGTAGCCGGGATTACTTTAAAAACCTGTTAATGTGCTTTAAATTGGTTGTTGAATTGGCTGGGCTGTCTAAAGGAACGGATCATATATGTACTTGATTAATTTTTAGCCCAGTTGAATTAACTTATTTCTCCCCCAGCTTTATTGAGGTATAACTGACAAATGAAAATTGTGTATATTTAAGGTGTACAATGTGTTGTTTTGATATGCGTATACATTGTGAAGTGGTTACCACAATTAACGTATCCATCACTGCACGGTTACCATTTTTGGTTTTTTTGTTCTTTTTTTTTTTATGAGAACACTTAAGTCCTACTCTCAGTAAATTTCAATTATACCGTACAGTATTATTAACTGTAGTTACCAGGTTGTACATTAGATCTCCAGAACTTATTCATCTTACAAGTGACATTTTGTGCCCTCTGACCAAACCCCTCCATTTCCCCCACCCTATATCCCCTGGCAACCACCTTTCTACTCTCTGTTTCTGTGAGTTTGATTTCTTCAGATGTCACAGGTAAGTGAGACCCTGCGGTACGTGTTGTTCTGTGTCTGGCTCGCTTCACTTAGCATAATGTCCTCTAGGTTCACCCATGTTGTCTCAAATGGCAGGATTTCCTTCTTTTTTAGACTGTTGAATTTCGATAAGGGATAGAATTTAGACAGAAAAAGCATAACATTTAGATTTTACGGATGAAGTATTGTTAATTTCAGCCCTGTTATCTTCAATTTCTGTGTTTTTCTCTTTTTCTTTCCCTGTCTCTCACTCTTCATTGTATTCTCTTGATGATAACTGAGTTTGAAGAATAATTTGTGTCGGTGATGAACACTTGAGATTACTGTCACTGGGCCATGTGGCCTCTTGGTTGCCAAATCTGATGGATTGGTTCTCCTGGCCTCTGGCAGAGTTTGGCTCTGCTGGTGCCACCTTCCCTGGGCCTTAGGGACACCACTTTCTTCTTTCTTCCTGCCTCTCCTCTCTGCAAAACTTCAGTGGCTCTTTATCTTCCTTTGCCTACCACTGAAGTCCTAAACCTCTCTTGAATTTTGTGTGCACCTGTCTTCTCTCTTCACTCCCCACTCTCTTTTTTTGGGCAAACTTCTCTCTTCCTATGATGGCTTTATTTTCATTGTCTTAAGCCCAAATCTGTGTCTCTGACCTAGACGGCTTGGCAACGTTTAGTGCTTGGACATCTCTTGGATACACCACTGGCCAGTCAAGCTCAGTGTGTACAGAATTGAACCTGTTATCATTTCCTCCTAAAACAGCTCCACCACTCCAACCTAAATCATTTTGCTACTAGTGTAAAAATTACCGGTGCAGATGACACGGTAGAGTGAATAAATTATGTATTTTGCCTTTTCTGAGTAAAAGCTCTCTCACTTTTTAAATGTCTTCTCTATAAAGACTAATTCAACCCATCATTCCATTTTCTGCACCTATTATTGAACTTATTCTATCACTGGGCTTCATTTATGTTTCTTTTCTTCTAGACCAGGGGTCAGTAAAATTTTTTGGTAAAGGGCCAGAGAGTAAGTATTTTAGGCTTTGCAAGCCATATGGTCTCTGTTGCAACTAGTCAGCTCTGTGGTTACAGTGTGAAATCAGCCAGAGACAAAACAAATGAACGAGTGTGGCTGTGTTCCATTAAAACTTTATTTACCAAAACAGGTGACGGGCTAGGTCTGGCTCACAAACCAGGGGTTTGCCAACCTCTGTTCCAGACTATGGACTCTTAAAGGGTTACTTAATGAGAATTTAGAGTTTAGAGATCTTTTTTCCTGCCAGATGCTGTAAGAGGCCTGGGGATCCAAAGGCAGATGAGACAGTTCCTGACCTCACATGGAAACCAAGCCCACATGCTGTGGTTGAGATGTGTATTAGTCTCCCAGGGCTGCGGTGACAAAGTATCACGAACTGGGTGGCTCTAAATAACAGAACGTTATTGTCTCACCGTTCTCGAGGCTGGAAGTCTGACATCAAGGTGTTGGTTCCTTCTGAGGCTGAGAGGGCAAATCTGGTCCATGCCCCTCTTCCAGCTTCTGGTGGCTCCTTAGCTTGTAGAAGTGTCACTGCAGTCCTCCATGTTCACCTGGCATTATCCCTGTGTCTTCCCTTGGTGAGTGTGTGTCTCTGTGTCCAAATTTTCCCTTTCTAGGAGGACACCAGTCGTGTTGGATGAGGGCCCATTCTAATGACCTCATTTTTAACTTGATTACCTATGTAAAGACCCTTTTTCCACAAAAGGTCAGAACTTCAAAACATCTTCTTTGGAGAACACAGTTCAACCCATCACAAGGTGATGTGTTTACTGTGTGTATGCCAAGGGGACTGAGGTGGGGGAGGATCGTCCTGCTGGACAGTGGAGGAGAAGGAAAAGGAGGGCACCAAATCTAACATTTGGCCAGGATGGATGACTAATATTTCGTGAGACTAAAGAAATAGAAAAGGAAATTCCAGGCTGAGCAAACAACTTGAGCAAAGGCAGAAGGGCAGGATTGTAAGAGCAAGGAATGTCTATTGAATAATTATTCTGGTGCAGCTACAAAATGTTGAGGTTGGCGGAAGGGGTTCAGGTTCATGCTAGAAAGGTAAGCAGGGGCAGGACTAAATGTGCACAGCCTTCCAGAGTAGCTGGGATGTTTGCTGAATGAAAGAAGTCCGGAAGTTGAAAAGAGTAGCTGTGACAAATTGGCAGCTATGAATTCCTTTTCATTCAATGTCTGGGGGCTGCATAGTTGTTCCAAGCACTTGTTAGCATCTGGCCTGGGATCCTGCCATCCCTTCTCTCACCACTCCCTCATCATCTTTGTACTTCTGTGTGTATTAGAAGGATTCAAGGACAATATAATCGTAGGTCTAATTCATTAGCAAATGTTCCCTGATGGAAAATTGCAACATGTTTGTCTTGCAGTAACAGTGATAGTAACCAACATTTGTCAAATGTTTACTCAGCACCAGGCACTGTTCTAAGCATCTTAGGTATTAATTCATTTGGTCTGCAAGCTCCCCCTACAATGCTATTATCTCCACGTAATACAGCAGGTAGTTGAGGCTCAGAGTGTGGAACCGGCTCAGTGTAAGCCAGGTGGCAACTCCCTGATCCCTGACAACCGTGCAGGACTGCCTCCGTCCCCGCCCCCTTCTCCTTCCCCTCTCTCTTGCCATGCTCATGTCTCCACCGCCCCTTTTGGGTCAATCTGCCTGCTTCTCTTCAAGCCCACCCACTCATCAATTAGTGTCTGACCTCCTGATTCTTCTCTGTCCCCCCCTTCCTCTTTTCCTTCCTTATTCTCATGCTTTTCCCCATTTCTTGGCCTTTCATTCACTCTCTCTACAATGGCTTATTGGTCTTATCAATATCAGTGATAGATCCAGTTATTTTAAAGGACTTTTCATTTTTCTTAATACAAACTAAATTCTTACCAGCTTCATATAAGAACAGAGCCCCTGCAGGCCTCATCACTAACTGGATCCCCGTTTTGGAGAGGCGGAGGATATCCAACGGGTTACATGTTCAGATATAAAAATATGAAACAAATATGTTGTTGTGGCCATGTAAATCCCATGATGGAGGATTAGAGAAATGCTGAGAAAACAAACTTTTAGAACAGTTAAGGGTGTGCAAAACACTCCCATATCTTGTACTAGTAGCATAATTTCTGGATTACTGTTATTCTGACATTTTACCCAAGTCTGACTTTCCCCATACATGTTCAGTATTGAAGACATAGTTTCCTAAATTTGCCATTTCTGGTTCTATCAAAGGAATATGTTTAGAGAGACCTCCCAGCTAATCATCCAACAGTGGCCTGCTAGAATAAAGGCCGTGAACTTTGTACTGAGGGGAGCTTTGGAATTTTAGAGGAGTAAGTCTTGAGAGGAATTCTGGGAGGACAGTGGGTGGGATGAGGGGTGGACAATGGGGCCGTTTTCAAAATCATGACACTAGATCAAGTTAGATTTTTCCTATAAAGCGTTCTTGAGGTGCCCTTGTGCTTTTCTCTGATAACTTTCTTGGCTAAAAAATAAACAGAGGACTGTTGTCCCCTAACCTCCGCCACACCTACAGAAAGCAGCTTTTTAGAACTTGCAAGTGGCTTACGTGTGTTCGAGTGTGCGTGTCTGGCAGAAATTTTCTGGAGAGTCATGAAGCACTACTTTAATTCCCATGGATGCTGCTTGTTCCCCAGAATGGAAAATGTTCTATTTTTGGCCAAAAGAATATTTCTGGAGAAAAAAAAAATTAAACAAAGCATGGCAAGAAGTTCATATGTGTCATTTTCTGAGTTTTAAGAAGTGTTAAGAGTTGAATGCATTTGGGGGAAGAAGAAAAGCTTATTGGATGCAGGGGTTTGGGTGTAATAAGAGCAATTATTCCATTGGATTCCTGACTTGTGGGCCTGGGCAGAGAGGCTGCATGGGGGATTGGGTCGTGGCCTCGAAGGCTGTAGCTTGGCCTGTGATTGCAGGTGGCAGATTTACCATTCTGGGGAAAAATGCCTTCTGTATTTTTCAGGAAAACACTTGAAGACAGGTGTTCTCTGCCTGTGTGCCTGTGATGAGCCTATCTTGGGTCGTAACATATTATTCTCCCCCCCAAGCAAGATCCCTGTTGGCATCCTTGTCTTATTAGCATTACAGTCGACCACATGCCTTTGAGAGGTAGGCCTTCAGGGCAGCATGTGATCTCAAGACAACCCTGGGGGGTGGAGGTGGGACACCCACATGGTGAATGAAATCTTTTATGGCCCTCCCCCATCAGACTCCTCTCTATGAAATGGCTTTTTGCTGCCACGACCTTTTTGCTGCTGTTTAATATCCTTAATATGAAAAATGAGAACACAGATAGCCTTAACCAGCAACTCATTAGGAGTAACGCCTGTTGAGGTATCTTTTCACAGGAAGCACGATGCCCAGCCAGCACAGGCCAGGAGCTTATGGGATAATCCTGAAGGTGACGGGCGTGTCGTGCTGAAGGGCTGGGAGTGGCTGGGTAGGGTGATCACAGCAATTGTAAAACTCTAAGCCTCTGGAAATGCAGCCGTGCCCTTCAGCTCTGATTAAGAAACAGGCTTGTGTAAAGGGAGCTGTGTAATTGGATACCCTGAAGCAAACCCGGGCGGAGTCCTGGGAGGCAGCCTGGGATTCTCTCTCCCCAACGTGCTGTTGAAATATTCTTGAATTCCAGTTGGTTGTTTCTTTCATCTGCTTCAAACCTAGCCCTTGGGTACAGATGCAGTCATGTTTCTGGGTAACACTGAATTCTTGGTAGGAAGGTCTGTGCTCTTCCTATGAAGAGATTTGATAACTTTGGAGTTACGAAACAAAGTGCTGGTGAGGAGACCTGTTATTACTTGTTTCTCCTTAAGCAAAGTGTTTCTGAAGAGCCCTGTTCTTAAAGCAGCTCTGAGTCGATGCCCTGCGAGCTCGAGAGATTTCCTTCTTGGCTGCAGTCTATTGAAACATGTGTTTGAGATTGAGGAACTTCATCACACTGGTTCAGAAATGTGTACAGACTGGGGAGCCCTCTTTATGTGGGGCCAGTCCGGTGTCTTGTGCCTATACCCCCATTCATTCAACAAATATGTACCAAGCACCTACTGTGTGCCAGGCACGAGGGCAAATGCAGGAGATACAGTCTTTGCTGATGTGTTGTTTACAGTCTGATGGGGGAGATGGATGACACATAGTATATTTACATTCTGGGGAGTGCTTTGAAGGAAAAGAACAGGATGCCCAGAGAGAGAATGCTGGTAGATACACATTAGAAAGGGTGGGCAGGGGTGGTTTCTGCGAGGGTGAAATTTACAATAACATCAAAAGAAACCACTCATGTGGAGAAAGGGGATGGGAGTGAGATTTCCAGGTGGAAGAAACAGCAAGTACAAAGACCCTGAGGTGAGAAAGCTGAGCATGTCTGAGGACCTCATAACACTGGTGTGGCTGGAACAAAGCGTGTAAGGTTGAGAAGGGCCCGCGGTGACTTTGGAGAGTTAGCCCTGGGACTGGATCGCGTGGTATCTTGTAGCCGAAAAAGGAGTTGAAATTTTACCCTTAGAGTGTCAGAAAGCCACTGGAGGGCTTGAAGCAGGGGCATGACACGATCTTCCCACAGTTTTGGAAGAACGCTGGCTGCTGGGTGGAGAATGGATAGGGGTGGAGACTTGAGAGTGGAAGCTTTAGAAAGCTCTTGCTGATTGATGTCCAGGCAAGAAGTGGCAGTGGCTTCCCCTGGGGAGGGACAGCAGCCCTTTCCTGTCTCTGTTCATTCTGGTCTCCTTCTATGCATTGCCCACCCACTGCTGTGTTTATTAATTTTTTTTTTTTTTTGGCAACAAGTGCTTCATGGTGGACTGGGGCTTAAGACTCCCAAAGTTCTTTAAGTGAATTGTTCCATTTGACTATCTCGATAATTCTGTGAAGGAGAAGAGAGCTTAGGATCCTGCCCCCACCAGACAACTAAGCAGAAGGGAGGTTCTGGAGGTTCTAGGAAGTTCCTCACAGAGCCAGGCTCCTACTCCCAGCCCAGGACTCTCCGCCTGCTGCTCCATGCAACCGGCCCTGTTAACCTTTTGGTTTTGTACTGTCCCTCTCGATTATAACTTTTGTTAAAAAATAATTTTTGAAATGGTAAAATCTTGACTCAGAGAAATGGAAAAGGAACACGAATGAAAGGTTTTATTTAACTGATTCATTAATGAAGGAACCAGTAAAGTGTTCACAGACTGTTCGAAGAGTAAGAAGTAAGGATATTTACAGGCAATTTAATAAAGAAATGTTTGGATAAGATTGCTGGGTTGAATATAAACTGGTTAATGTCCAACAGGTTATAAATCTTTGAGGTTATCTGTTCCACCAGACAGAAATTATTTGTATCTCTCTACCAGACAAACATCTGCAAGATAACAGGTAATTTCACTAAGTCAGGGACGTTTAGCAACAATGAGATCAACTAAATGCATTCTCCTACAGAATCCTTGTGTGGCTTTGGAAAGGTGTGCCTCCTGCCTCTTTTTTTTCTTTTTTTTTTCTTCTTATTTCCAAGTTTTTTGGCAATTTTTATGACATTGTTACTCTGAGCAGTGATCCCCTGGTATAATGCCTTTAAGATGATGTTTATAGAAAGTCTAGGGATAGAGATCAAAACTGATAATGAATGGATCAACTAAAATACAATGCAACCTCCTCCAGAATGAGCTGGGACTCAGTCATTTATCAGACATCTATTGAGCCCTGCCCATGGATGGGCAGAACTCTGCTAGGCTGTGGAGCACTGAGCTTAATACAAAACAGTTCCTGCCCTATGGACCTCACAGTCTAGACACATAAATGAATACATTCCAGTTCATCATGATTAGAGCCAAGCAGAGATGTGGGGATTGTGTGGGTGCCAGAAATGGGGGCAGGACCCTCACTCACCCTGGGAGAGTCGGGACACTTCACAGAAAAGGTGCATTTAAGCTGCATCTTGAAGGCTGGGCAAAGAGTTGCCAGGTTGAGAAGGGCTGGGGCAGGGAAGGCCATTCAGGCAGGATGTCATCGACTGTCCTGAGGTATAGCGTGGAAGTGTGTAAAGGAGAAGTGGTGGACTAATGGGTGCTAAGCTGTGCTGTCTACCCTAAGTGAGTCATTGTGCAGTACATGCATGTATCAAAACAAGATATTGTACCCCACAAGTATGTGCAAGCAAATGTTAAAATATTTTGAATTAAAAAAAGGACATTTACCTTTTTGATTATACCAGATTTTAAATTTTCCCCTCAATTCTCACAGCTAGTCCCAGAACTCTAAGATTCTGTGGGGTGTGGAGCGGAGCGGGGTGGAACAGGGAAGGAGAAGTTGGAGTCTCTTGGGCAAGCTTGCAAAATTTTCTTTAAATATTAGGTCAAATTCTCTATAAAACCCTATTTAAAACTTTTTGAAAGACTTTGAAGTCCCAGAGAAGCAGGAAGTTAATTAGAGTGGCTTTGATATCTTAGGGTATGTTTTAACAGCTGCTTAAGACAGTTTAAACAATAAGAACTTATGTGGTTTGGGATGCGTCTGTGATAGTCAGCTCTGGCCAGAGTGTAATATCACTGCATCTGAGAGCAACAGCGGTTGGCTTTAATTTTAGCAAGAGTTCAAGCCAAAATATTCTCTAAAACCCAAGAGAGGAACTTCTAAAGAGGAAGATTGCTCCTAGGAATGTGTTTGGAGGTAAAAAATGAATTGAGTAGGGAACAAATGATCTTCACTTGGTCTTTGGAAGAGCACCGAACATGCCCACTTCTGAACAATTCTCTTAAGGTGGATTTAACCAAGGAGATTTGTTGGCAGCTGCCATTTGTAAAGGGGTCCAAATGGGCTGGATTAGCATCTGTAAGGAACATTTGAATAACACAAAGGGTGTCCAACCAATTTAAATTCTCTAGGGATTGTCATTGTGCTTGGATTAACACTCAATTTGTTTCCCTGGTCAACACCCTTAGTCTTCTTAATTATTTAAAACTTTTTCAACAGACTGTTCCTCACATCCTGCCCCTGACTGGATCTCCTCTGTGCTGGAGAAGAATACACTGAGGAATCCTGTGATGAACAATAAAGGTCTGCCTGGGGAGTGGAGTTTCAAGAGACTCTGGGAAGGCTGCCCTTGTGGCTTTATGTTGCTTCTGCTGCTGCCTGTGATGATGGTGGTGGTGATGATGATGATGTGAGCTACCATTTGGAAAGCTGATGTTTATATGCTAGGAACTGTGCTGAGTATTTTATATCCATTCTCATGTAGCTGGTATTTCACTCCCATTTTACAGATGAGGAAACTGAGGCTCAGAGAGCTTCAGTGTCTTGTCCATGCATGCTTCCAACCACCCACTTTTTGGCTTCCATCTAGTTTCCCACTTCTCAGCAATTTATACAATAGTGTATTGTAGCTTCTTCCACAATATGCTAAAGTTGACTAAAAACATAAAAGTGGTCTATAGAGAGGTACTTTTGGTAATGGGTCAGAGGCTGGCTGACAGATGACTGCCATTCAAGAGAGAGATAAATTTATCTTCCAAATATACTCCCTTGAGCATACCATACCAATCTTCCAAGGACTTCTCATTTTCTACAGAATAAAGATCAAATTCTTCTGCCTGGATGATATGTGCCAGGCAACTCTGGTGGGGAGGGATGAGGCCTAATTTAGTTCTTGCTTGCTGCTCCAATTGTGAAGGCTGTTGTTTGTTTCTTATAAAAAGTACCATCAGCACATCTTTTCTGGAGAAAAGCTTGGATTTATTAATAAAATAAAATGAAATGAAAACTGCACAAGACCACATTTTGGCAGCACAGACACTTACACGAAATGAATTGAGAAAAGATTGGCATGAGTCCTTCCACAAAGATAACCTGACTGTTTTTTAAAAATTCTATTTTTGGTGTAGTAGCTGCATGAAGAACTTTAAAAGTTAGCTCTGTGAGTGGGGTGCATTTGTAAATGAAATTCCATAAAACGCACAGACAATGGTCTTCTACAACAGTGAACTTTTTCTTTGTAAATTGTTGACCTCAAAATACCTATTTTTTTTTCAATCTATACATTTATTTATTGAACCTCTATTTACAGGTACATAAGTAAGTGAGTGGGCTGCTCAAGTCCATGGGTGGGGGGAAGGGTATAAAAGATGCATGAGAAAAGCTCATATAGAAAACATGATGGGAGCAATATCCTTTCTTAAGGAACAGGCTCTTTCCATACAAAGGAGAGGGCTACCACAGGGTTTTCTAGCGCTCAGTGTTTGCCACAAACAGGAGGTGGAGGTACAAATATCAGAGAGAAGAGGAGATCTATCAGCTTCTCCTCTGACCTGCATTCACTGGAGTCCTGTCTGTTGCTCAGGGACCGTTTAGTGCTCACTGTGTGTGGGATGTTCCTTGGGGTCCCTGTCTCTTCTGATTGTACAGAACATGGTAGTTTCTGACTCCTTCTTTGTCTCATCTGCTGAGATAGGCTTTTCTCCAGACTTTTGCTGTACAAGTTTGAGTGGAAAACTTTGTCTAAGGTCTACACGTTGTCTCTGGAAAGGAGAGCTTGGTTTTTCTTTCCTTCTGCCTTTAGATTTGGCTTTATCTTGTTTTTGTTGATCCCTGAAGTGCCACCAATAACCTATGATTAGATGATATAATATTGACAGTATGAAATCACATCATCAAAAGCAGGCTGAATTCCACATGCTGCATTGAGAATGATGGAGTTCATAATCAATCCTTTGTTTCTTCCCTGAGAAATTACATCAGAAAAGACGTTTTAGCCTCAGCTAGTGGGATGTCTTGAGTAGAGACTGCTGCTCTTGCTTCTGAAAGCTCAAAGAATGGGCTCTCGAGCACACAACAGGATGTGTTCCATTCTGTCTCATTTAAGAATTCTGGTGTTTCCAAATTTCCAACAGATATTAATCTTTGGGAACGGGAAATCAGAACTCCCAGGAATTCTTAGGAATTCCTCAAATCCTAAGTTACTCTTAAAATATTTCAACATTCTTTATAATCTTTACTTATTGTCATGGATATCTAAGAAAATGTATTGAATGAATAAGAACATTACAATTAGTAGTATTTGCAAAGAACTGTAGTCTGTAGCAAGTGCTTGAAAATACCAGCAAACATTACTGAGTAGTGTTTAAAATTGAAATTGCCAATTTAAGAGCTTACTTTGTTTCCCCAAATTTTTACTTTTTGGAACACCACTCATAGGAATTCTATAAAGTATATATGCATATAAATTATTATTGCTTTCATTTCAAAAATGACTTACTGTTGCCATCAAGCAGGACCACAAATACACACTTACAACATGGCAACAGCAAGACTGACTGATTGGATTGGGTAGGTCCCTTCCATGTGCACCTGTACCAGTCCCTGGAAATGTCACCTTACACTTCAGCTGCACGTGTCAGCTGTTCCTGTTTTTGCTTTTTATCTAATGCCAGTGGATTCCTTCAAACTAGTATTATCTCTGTGTTAATTATGAAGATTTAATTCTTGCAGTGAAATTATAATACTTTTTCCCACTTTCCCAATTTCTTGACTGACTTTTCTTGGAATTTGGAATGCAGAAAAACCTTTCCAGAGATATTCCAGGAAGGGATTTTCTCGTGGAAACACTAAAGTATTCTAACATAGTTTCTGCATTCTCCCCACTACATATCTGTCTTGGGTAGGGTCACTCTTCCTGTGAGTAATCCAGGCTACCACCACTGTTCAAACTGGGAGGATCAACTCAAAATTCTCCAGTAGCTGAGCATGAATATCTGTCACTGTCATTACTCAATTGTGTTTGCAGGGTCTTCCTCCAGCAAAGAGCTACTTTAAAAAATGTGAAAGCTGGACCACAACAGGCAGGGCAAATTTGTAAGTGGAATGAGCTTGAATACAGCACCTATCTGAGAGCCCTGTGGGTGTTTGGCCAAAATGGCTGCATTGGGCCACAAGACTGGGATGTTGGCTATTTCATTTTCCTATGGAGAATCAAATAACTGTCAAGAGTAAGACTGTCAGATCACCTGAACTGAAATCTTGGCACTAAATAGTTGTGAGACACTGAGCAAGTGATTTAACTTCTCTAGACCTCTGTTTCCTGGTCTGTCTGGACCTCACAGAGTGGGTGTGAGGATTAAATGAGATAATGCCTGTTACAGTGCCCTGGCACGTGGTAACTATGAACTAAGAGGAACCTACAGCTGTACTGTTTTCTTTTGGAAAGGACATATGGGATTACTGAGAGTGCATCTAGCCAGCACTTTCATTCATTATTCAGAGGTCTAATTTTTAACCGATGGTGCCCACAGCTAGGTGACAGGCAGAGACCTGCCATCTGTCCTGGAACTGTAAGTTTCTAAAATGGTGTTGCCATGTTCAGGCTGAAGCCCTCAAACCGAATTCAGACAATGGTTCCAGGTAAGGACCTTACGTTTGGTAACTCCTCATCTTCACACATCACAGGGCTTGCAGGGGCAGCTTTGGGCTTAAACATTGTTGGAATGCATAGGCTGAAAACAGCCTGAATGCACGGAGGGCTGGGCAGCCTTGAGACTAACTGCAGAGCCGTGCAGACTCCCCCCGTCCTGGGCAGGTCTTTGGGGTTTTCCAGCCACGCTCCTCCACACATTTTTGGCTGTGGGTTCAGGTTGTGTAAGACAAAGTGCCACCCGGGAACAGTTTGTCTTTCTGAATTTCTCAAAGAGACATAGGATCTCTCAGTTATGGTCATATAATCTGACATCAGAGCCCCTTCAGTAGTTTTGTTGAAAGACAGTCTGTAAACAGTTTGCATTAGATTATTGTAGAAGATTCTATGTTAAGATAACCAGTGCAGACTTTAGCGCATTTAGGTAAAAACCACTTTTTTTCTCTTACTAGCTGTGTAGCTTTGGATGAGTTACTTATCTTCCAGGTTATGTTTCCTTGGTTAAAAAAAGGGATAATAATTGTACCTACCTCATAAGGTTATCTTGAGGGTCAGATAAAATACTATATGTGAAAAGCTCTCAGCAGATGGGTACAGAGTTTCAGTTTTACAAGGTGAAAAGAGATATGAAGATGGATGGGGTGACAGTTGCTTAATACATTATTTAGTACAACTGAACTGCATACTTAAAAATGGTTAAAATGGTAAAGTTTATGTTATGCATACTTTACCACAATAAAAAAAAATTGGAGGAAAAAAGCTCTCATCTGAGATCCTGGAACACAGTCAACACTCAGGAAATATTAGTTATTTTTGTTGTTACGATTGAGTCAAGGCAGTGTGCAAATACTCCCTGACATATTCCAATGTGGCATCTTTGAGAACATCAAAAGTGATTTTTTCATAAAAGATATGGTAAAGAATGGAGTGAGATGAGTTTAGTCATCCTTGGGGACATAATTTTCTATCATCCTGGCCTATATTTGAACACCACGGTGTTCCTGGACAAGGACAGCATGAGGGGAAGGAGGCTGGGACAGAAGGGAGGAAGTGCTATGGGAGAGGGGACAGATGCCTGTGTTAGGCGGTTACATGTGGAAGAGGAACTCCCCAGCGCCACCAGAGGTTGACGGCTGGGAAATCTCCTTCAGCCTTTTCCCGTCAGTTGTTTAACTTATTCAAACCCAATTAACTTATTCCAGTCCTGGCCTAGTTAAATCACGAGATTTTTTTAAAGGATTTTTGGGGTATTCTTGTGAATAAGGCTTTTAAACAACACCCCAATCTGCTGCCTGCCATGCTCGGCTGGCAGGAACAGTCTTTGCAAAGACCAAGTTTATCAGCTGTTGATCAGGTACCAGTGATGAGACTTCAGGGGATGTAAACATCCCCTTTCACGGGGGCCAGGTGGAAAATGATGCTTCAGTGTTGTCCTGACCAGAGGCTGGCAGAGGTGGATGTTCCAGAAAGACCTCACTTTCTGATCCATCCTTACATTTCCAATCTATCAGCTATTAAAATAAACTCAAAAGAAGTGTGAAAATAGAAACTTCCAGGGCCTCTTTCTCAGACTACATCACGAACATTGCTGAGCTCTGACCACCACTCATAAAGAATGTGCAATCAGCAGTCTCTGAACGTAGACAGCTCTTAAGGCGTCTTCCCAGAACGTGATGTCCCCTTCCCCAGAGGGAGGTGGGATTCCTAGCACCCATATATACTGTATGACTTCTCCCTTCCTGGAATGATCTCTGATTTGTTGCTTATATAATAATAGTGAATATCACAATACTATTAGTAGCTATTCTGAGTGTTTTCTATGTGTCAGGCACATCCCTAACTACTTAACTTACATTATATCATTTAATCCTCAAAACTGGTTAAGTATCATTATCTCTAGTTCACAGATGAGGATACCAAGGCCTGGAAGAGATCAGTAATTTGCAGTGAATGGAACTGAGATTTAAACCTAGGTCTGTTGGACTCCAAAGCCTTTGCCTTTAATGGCTAAACAGCGGCTTAAGTGGATGTGACCACAACACCAATTCCTCATTTTGGAGGATTGAAGTGGCTTATAGATGCAGGCAGATGACCCTCTCTTCTTGAGACCAGCCATGCCTTGACAATTTATGCTGAGTACTAGTCTGTCTTGGTTCTGTTTCTAAGATAGACATCATCCCCTTATTTTTGCACCCCCGTGTGTAGTACTGGTAGCTCTTGCCTTGAGTTTATGATAGACATTTGTTGGCTGACTTTCCAGCCTTGTGATTCTTGGTTAAGAACTTGACCCTAGAGTCAGATTCAGATGGCAGCCCACGTACTTACTAGGTCTTTGATCCTGGGAAAGCTGCCTAATTTCTTTCAGTTTTCACATTTGTAAAATGGGGACAGTAACAGTACCTAATGCATAGGGCTATTGTGAGGATTAAATGAGATAAAGGTTTAGGATAGCAAATGCTTCATGTTATCTGCTTAATATAATTATTCAAACTTGGGAGAGTTCACTTAATTATAACTAACAACATGCTAAGAATTTATGTACTGCCCATTACAATCTTTAATTCCCTGACTTCAGCTTGATTCTTTAACAAATATTTATTGAATGCTTGCTACATATCACACATTGCACATGTAGATGTCATGGATACAGAGAAGAATAAAACAGCAATTGTTCTTGCTCTCAGGAAATGGACAGTGTGCTGGGGTAGACAGTCCTGTGAACAGATACATTTAACTCCATGTGCTAAGAATGCAGGTTCATTAGGAGCCTGGAGGAGGCATACATGGATTAACATGGCTATTAAGGGAGGAAGAGCAAGAATTAGCTACATGTGGAAAGATGCAGGCGGGAAGATATAAAAGGATGTCTATGCCCAGAGAGGGTTTACAAAAGACACAGTGGTGGGAAATGACAATATGGGTTAGCAGACCTAGGAGGGATTTGTTGATGTTAGAATATAAATTTTAAGCTAGGGAATGAGGCTAGAGACAAATGTGGGTGTATGGAGTTGGGACTTTATTCTGTGGGTCATGGGGGAGCCACTGAAGGGATTTTAATGGGAAAATTACAGTTGTGAAGGTAGATTCAAGTGGGATGGGAGAGTGGTCAAGATTGGAGCAGGGAGACCAGGTGGGAGGCTTTTGAGAGGCAAAATGGCCCAACTAGAGCAGTCAAAGGAGGATGGAGAGGAAGGGATGAGCCGAGGAATATTCAGGAGGCAAGACTGGGAGACCCGTGACTCACTGGATATGGCAGTGGGAGGGAAAGGAGTCTTTGATGACTACCTTTCACTGCTGTACATCCTGAGTTGGTGTACCCCTTCCCTGTGAGTTCTCATTTTAAAGCATAATTCTTACTCCATATTTTCTGAAGGATCAATCAGGCAATTAGTAGCATAGGCTCCTAATGTCCAATAGAGAAGCTACCTGAGGAGTTGCAGCCAGTCCTGTGCAGTCAAGTAAAACAAGGCAGTGGAGATACTGTAGCACTTAGGGTCTCCATGCCTCAGTGTCCTAATCTGTAAATGTAGTGTTTGGATTGATATGAGGACTAAATGAGACAAAGCTTTGATAACAGTATCTGCCATAGAACAAGCCCTTAAAACAGGTGAGTGGCAGGTAATATTATGGTTGTGACTGTTTTCATTTTATAGCACAGCCTTATGAATCTGACTACCTGGGTTCAACTCCAAGCTGTGTGTGAAAATGAAAAAAAAGTTACTTAACCTTATTAAACTGCAGTTCCCCATCTGTAAAATGGGAATAATAATAGACAATAAAATAATAGTAGACAATAAAAAAAGTGCCTATCTTGTAGGCTGTGTGCAGATGGAACAATGGGGTGTGTAACAAACATGCAGCACAGCTCCTGGCTCATTGTAGGAAGTCAGGAAATGTGAGCTACTGCTATGTTCGGTGTGTGCTAGGCACTTTTCTGTATGTGTGTAATTTCATTTTCCCTGTACCTGGTAGAGTAGGTGATACGATCCCCATTTTATGGATGAGGAGATTGAAGCGTGGGGAGGTTGAGTGATTTGTCCAAAGCCATTCAGCCATAGCTGAGCTGTGAGAAGCTACCCCATTTAGAATGCCTTGGTTCTTTTAGAATTTTTAGGAAAGTTTCCTTCAGGGCCACAGGAAAAGGAGTTTTCAGTTATGCCCAGTTCGTGACTATATTGATTTCTACCAGAAGGGAATTAGAATGATCATGAAATGTTAGAGTTGGAAGTAGCTTTATTGAGTTTCTGGAAAAATGAATTGCAATCTTGTGTGAGTTGCCACATCTGTTGTTAAAAACAAAAATAACTAAAACAGAAATCCAATATACAAAACTTATGCAAAAAACCAAGATGAAAAAACAGGGTGAGAGAGTTCAAGCCCTTGCCCCCACCTTTTCTAAAAGAGCTCCACAAAGCCCCAAGGAACAGACTTTGAAAACCATGGATCGGAAAATCCCTTCGTTGACAGATGAGGAAACCAAGAGTAGAGGATCAAAGTGACTTTCCAAAGTCACACTCCAGGGACTCACTGGAGTCAAAGTTAGCAACTGATCTCCTGTGGCCACCCAGCTGCTGAACCACTGGTCCTGCACCATGCCTCCCACATGCTGTGCAGAGCCGTGGTGAAGGGCGCTCCCTTTGGGGAAAAACCTGTGTTAATGTTCATAGTGCTGATATTTAATCTCTCTTGTATCATTTTCTGTGCTTTCCAAATTTTCTGTAATAAATGTGTATTACTTCTCTAAGCAGAAAAAATATTTTTAAAAATATTAAATTTGTTAAGAGGGAAAAGGCAATTTATATGTCTAGCATGGAGTACTTTCATGTTGGTGGACTTTTTTGATTTCTCTGAGTGGCTTGTTGCAATGACTTTGGGTTGGTCTTTGGGGTTGCTCCAAAGGGATATGGTGCTATTCTGTGAACGTGTGCTTGCTTTCTATTTGTTTATTTTTAATGCTGCCCAAAAATAAGGCCCAGCACTGGAGACCTTCCCTTATCTGTCCCCAATCTACCCCTCTAAGATCATCTCCAATTGCCTGTGAACCACACCAAGCCAATTCCTGCCTCTCTGTTTTTGTCCACACAGTTCTCTCTAAGAAAGACTTTTTCCTCTCTCTTTGCTATCAAAGTACTGATATTGCCTTTCAAAGGCCCATTTCACATCTGCTTCACTCATTTACTGATTTATTCATCCATCACCAAGTATTTATTAAGTGACTCCATATGATAGGCATGGACTATGCTAGGCCCTGAGACTAAAATGGTGAACAGAATAGACATGGTCTCTGTAATTACAGAAGTAAATCTTCAGTGAGACTCATATTAACCAAGTAAATATGTGAATTTACACATCCATCCATCCACCCATCTATTACTTACCTATCCACGTAGCCACCCATCCATCCATTCAATTTCAATATGTGATAAGTGCTATGAAAGAGAATACCAAGGTGGTCCTATTTCAGACTGGGTGGTCAGAGATCACCTCTCAGGAGAAATGACCTTTAAGCCGACACCTGAAAGACATAAAGGGAAGGCTGTGGGAATGGTTAGGAAGAGCATTTTAGGCAGAGAGGCCCTCAGATAGAAGAGGTGGAATAACTGAAGGAATATCTGAAGGGTGGAGCAGAGTGAATGACTGAATACCATCTGACATGCTCACTACTTTACTTACGTATTTTGTTTATTATCTGTCTCCTTCTGCTAGAGTGTAAACTTCATGAAAGAAAGTGTTTGTCTGATGTGTTCACTGCTTTATCCCCAGTGCCTAAAACAGTACTTTGAACATAGTAGGCACTCAATACACTTGAGTGAATGAATGGGTGAATGAATGAATAAAGAGTGCAGTGAAAGAAAACTAGAGAGGGTGGCAGGGGTTGGATCACATAGGGCCTGTGGGTTATGATAGATGCTTGGATTTTATTCTTCATGCAGTGGCAAGTAACAGGAATTTTAACAGAAGAATTACATGATCTAATGTATGCTTTTAAAAAATTACTCTGACTTTTAGGTGGAGAAAGAATTGGAGAAAGGCAGTTGGAGAATCGAGTTAACTTAAAGAGCTATTGCAGTAACTTGGTGGGAGGGATCATGGTGCTGGTGGCAGTTTAGGTGGAGAGAAAGGGATGAATTCATGATATACTTTGAAGGTAGGAATAACAGGACATGCTGATGGATTTTGTGGCAGACACACCAAATAAATTTCCCAATATCCATTCTTCCCTTCTTCCTTGTTAAAATAATTCTATATAATATCAATTACATACCATTTATAATAAATGGGGGTGAAAATGTGTCTAACTTAAAAAAAATTCTATATTTTCCAGCTTCTCTTGCAACTAAGATGCAATGGTCATGTGATATAGTTCTGGCCAAGAAGATGTAAGAGGGAATTGCTGGGCAGGATTCTGGGATAGCTCTTTAAAAGGAAGTGGATTCAACCGCTAAATAAATTTTTCCCTTTGATCTTCACCTTCTTCTTGTTTGACTTGCAGATGCTGGTGTGAAGCAGCCACCTTGAGGACAAGAGGCAGTAAACCTAAAAAAAAAAAGTCGTCAGTACTAAGGAAACAGAGCAATAAAAGACTAATCTCTGACCCAGAGCTGCCATTCCACCTGGGCTGCCTATCTTTGGACTTCTTTTATAGAAAAAAAACAAAAACAAAAAAACCAAACTCCTATTTGGTTATATCATTGCTGGTTAAATTTTGTTTCTATACCATCAAACTTATTTCTAACTGATTCAGATTGAATGTAGGAGAAGCAAAAGGAGAGAATTCTAGTCTCTTTTTTTTTTTCCATTTCCACAAACATCTACTTAAATGGGAAACTGGGTGGAAAACAGATTTTATTTTGTTTTATTTTTTGAAAGATGACCGATAAGGGGATCTTAACCCTTGACTTGGTGTTGTCAGCACCACACTCTCCCAAGTGAGCCACGGGCTGGCCCAGAAAACAAATTTTAAGTGGAGGTTGTGTATGTTGGTATGTGCATGTGCATGTATGAGTGTGTGTGTGTGTGTGTGTGTGTGTGTGTGTGTGTGTGTGTGAGAGAGAGAGAGAGAGAGAGAGAGAGAGAGAGAGGATGGACTCTGGAATCTAAGACTTCAGTTTTGGGTGTATTAAGCTTGGGATGTGTCTGTAAGACATCCACTTGGTGATGTTAACCAAACAGTTGGCTCTATGACCCTGTCATTCAAAGAAGAGTCTGAAATAGAGATAGAAATCTGGCAGTTGTCAGCATAGAGATGGTATTTAAAGTCATATAAATGGCTGAGATTTCCCAGAGCAGGAAAGGATAGACATAGAAGTGAAAAAGGCCCATGGCTCTGCCCTGAGCCTGTCAACATTCAGAGGCAAGGAGGCAAACAGTTGCTGTAAAAAAGGCAAGGAAGGGGCCGACCCTGTGGCTCATTCGGGAGAGTGCGGCGCTGGGAGTGCCGAGGCCGTGGGTTCGGATCCTATATAGGAACGGCCGGTGCACTCACTGGCTGAGCACGGTGCGGGCGAAACCAAGTCAAGGGTTACGATTCCCTTACCGGTCACAAAAAAAAAAAAAAAGGCAAGGAAGGCTGGTGAGTGGTGAGAAGCAGCAGGGAAAAGTGGTGTCAAGAAAGTGGGTCTCCTGGGCCCATCTGCCTTTTGCACGGCACATTTGTGTTGGGTACCACCCATTTGGCACTTTTTATATCCTGCACTGGGATGTTACTCCTCCTTTTCCGTGTGGGCTGCTTTCCCTCTGTGGCAAGACCTTAGGTCTCCAGAGACTGGGATCATGTCCGTCCTCCAGAACCCTCCACACCTGGCACAGCACTTCACCTTGAGGTGATGCTTTGTAATGCTCAGCAGTGATGATCTGTGCCACTGGGGTCAGGGGGACAGAAGAGGGAGTATAGAAAAAGGAAGCTGGTTTGGAAAAGTGGAAAAATTGGAAAGTGTGCTCAATCGCAGGTTCAAAGGCTCATTGAGCAGCAGAATGCGATGCATTATCTGACCAGAGAGGCAGCTTTTTAAGAATAATTTTGAGAGCAGAGGTTGGCTGTAGGTTATAGGGCCTAGAAAAAGTCAGACAGATGAAAGGGAAAAAAGTCAGAAAAAAGAAAGAAAAAGGGAAAAAGTGGTACACAATCTAAGAATTCCACTGACTCGGGGTTCAGTTGGAGAGGGTGGCTTTGACTGGAAACGCCAAGGGCTTACAGCAGAAGCTGGGCAGGAAAGGACAGCATGTTCCCAGGGCTGAGATGAGCTCACGATGGCTGCTGGGGTGAAATAAAGAGGAAGGAACTAAGAAAGCTCGGGCTGCATGCTGATCCGCGGAAGGCTGATTCTTGAGCTTTCCTACAGTGGTCTTTGGCATGAGGTGCTGATATCCCACTATGGAGGCCTGGAGAAAAGTGAAGCCCTGGGCTAGAAGGCCAAACTGCTAATCATTGATTCATTCATTCATATTTGATACAGAATAACAATATTCCAAGTCCTGGGGATACAGAGGTGCAAAAGACGAAAAATATACTTGATTTCATGAAACTCATATTGTAGTTGGGGTGGTTTGTGTGTACATGAGAACATAACTAGAAAAAATTAAAGAACAAGATAATTTTACATAATGATAAAAGCTATGAAGAAAATCGGACATGATGACATGCTACAGCTAGAGCCTTCCAAACCGTGGTCTTTGGACCAGCAGCATCATGTCACCATTGAGCTTGTTAAAAATACAGAATCTCAGGAGACACCCCAGACCTATTGAATCAGTCTGCATTCAACAAGATCCCCTCGTGATTCCTTTGCAAGCTAATGATTGAGAAGCCCTGTGCCAGAGAGTGCTTGGAAAGGGGGATTCTTTAGGTTAGGTACTTATGGAAGGTTTCTCTGCTGAGGCGACATCTGAGCCAGGACAGTAGTGAAGAGAAGCCATCCGTGTAAAGATCTGTGAGCAGAGCTTCCAAGCACAGGGAACAGAGAGTGCAAGGGGTCAGACGGGAGCAAGCTTGGCAGGTTGACAAAAGATCGATTTCCTCATTGAGGGGTTTTCTTCTCCTCTCTCCTTACCTGGCTAGTCCTTATCCAGGTGTCAGACTTCAACCTAAACCTCACTTCCTCTGGGACCCTTCCCTGACCCCCAAACCCTCTTCCCATACAACCACCCCACCCAATTCTAGTCCTGCACGAGAGGGGTCTGGTTGTTTGTTTCCCCAACATGTCTGTGATCTTAGCACTGAACAGGTGCTCTGTAAATTTGCTTAACGACAATGCAAAGGAAGGTGAGAGGCCCAGAGAGATGGAAGAGGCAGGCTATGGGAGGAGTTTATCATACAGCTTTGCTGAGGGGCAAGGTCAGTAGTGCTTGGGGAGAGGTACCCCCTGCTGCTTGCTGTGCCACCTATCCCCACACACTTCTTCCTCTTGACCCTCAGTGCTCTGTGATCTGTGTTCAGACACTTCCTAGGTATTTCCTCTCCACCAGGAATTCAGGGCCCAGAGAGAATATGGGCTATCAGAAAGGCTGCAATTGTGGAACTACCATGCAGTGTGCTGATGCAATTATGTAGCTGAGAACAAGTGGTTGCTGGAGCTCAGAGAGGCGCTGGACACCCAAATGTGGAGGAATTTAGGAAGTTTCCTTTGTGCTTGGTCTTTAGAGAGAAAGAAGATTTTTTCTTTTTTGAAGTTTAAGAGGGTGGTGGTGAGGTGGTGGTAATGGTGGTGAGGGGTAGTGATGGTGGTGATGGTGATGTTGGTTTGAAGGCAGTGGTGGTTTTGCATGGTAGTGGTGGTGGGTGACAGTGGTGGTGATGATGGTGATGGTGGAGGTGGTGAAAGTGGTGATGGCATTAGTGGTGTGGTGGCTGTGATGATGGCAGTGGTCATGGTAATCATGGCGATAGTGAAGTGTATTCCAGACAGAGGCCATGACATGCCCATAAGTATAAAGTCATGGAAAATCTCATCAAGACCCAAAACTGGGGAAAATTCACTTGATATGATGGCTACTGATAAGATGGACAGGTAGTTTAGAGCCAGAGGTAAAGGCCTTGTGGGTCAAGATGAATCCATTTTTATTAAAGCTTTCATTAGGTAATGGACTTGGTTAGCTTTAGTTTGTAGGAAGAAAACTGGCTGCACTGTAAGTGGGAGACATGACATCTCCTGTTATAATTGCCCCTCTTGTTTTATAATTGTCCAGTTAGACACCAACAGGAAAAGGTCAGAGGAGTGCATGGAATATGCCGAAAGCCACTTCTTAAATATAGCGTCCTAGAGATGGGAAGAATTTCCCCTTTTGGGCAGGATAATATTGAAATCACTCAAGAAAGATATTTAGTTATCTCATTCATGTATTTTCATCTGTTCAATCATTCATTCATTCCTTTACTCATTCAAAATATTTCTAGTGAATGCTTGCAAAGTTCAATGCATAGGGTGTAATGGTCAAAAAGGACTATAAGTGACTTCTTCAGCCCTCAAGATGCTTACAATCTGTTGGATACACAAGGAGCACACAGGACCAGGAGCCAGGAGTCCTGTGTTCTGATCCTGGCTTTGTAGACCAGGACAGCTCTTTACCGCGCTCATTCATCGCTTTCTTCCTGAGTCTGTGGTACTCATAGTACTGTGTTCATGGTACTGTGTTGAAGAATGGGAAAATGAGCAAAATAGTTCTTGCCCTAAGAAGCAAGAAGTTTACAGTCTAGGGAGGAAATGCCTCCAGACTGCTATACCCCTCACCTATATTATTTATGTATTTGTGTATGGGTGGGCA
Organism: Cynocephalus volans; assembly: GCF_027409185.1. NCBI lineage: Eukaryota > Metazoa > Chordata > Mammalia > Dermoptera > Cynocephalidae > Cynocephalus > Cynocephalus volans. Next base: position 117,828,669 of record NC_084466.1, read on the forward strand.
GGGAGAGGTTGACCAGATGATTTTTAAGGTCCTTTGTGCATTTAGTATTTTATAACAAAAAGATTGAAGATTTGTAGGGATAACTTTCATTACAAATAAACTCAAGTTAAATTCTAACTTTGCTAGTGCTCTGAAAATTAATTACAGAAACTCCCCCCCTCCACACCCCTGTACACAGAGTAATACTGAATTATATATTATCCTTTTATTGAATCCTTGTAAAGGCTTATAGTGGATTTGTGAGGGGTTGTGAGTCAATTGTCAAACCTGGGTGCAGGGCATAGGAGCATCCAAGGGGACTTCAGGACCCTGAAGGACGTGTCTTGGGACGTAGTCATGTAATGAAAGACCCAGTTGTTCTGTATTCATGCTGGGGAATGTGGTTTGAGTGGCTGTGGGAACTTAAACTTTCTGACTTTCTGTGTAACCAAAATCTTAACCCCCGAGTGTGTCAAAGTGACTCCTCTGACACAGCACATGTAACTTGGCTCCCTCTTGATGTCTGTTTTTCTTGCTCTCAGGAGAAGAAACAGCCTAAATAATCCTCATGGGCCAACAGTTGAAAAAATATTTGTTTTGGTTTTGTTGAGCACTTTCCCTATTAAAATGTGAATGTTTTGAGGGGAAGGGAGATCTCTGTTGGGTGCGTTCGATTCATTTATGCTTAGCAAATCAATTGTTTTAAGTAGGGACTTTATGTCCAAGAAGGCTATAGAACGCTTTACTGCCCTTTTCCTTTCAAACAGGAAGTTGCTTTTTGCCAAAAGTAAACAAATGTGAACCCAGGGAAGTTTGTTTAGTTTCTAACGCTGACTTCAGGACCTGAGAATGGATTCTGTGCTTGGCAAAAATGCCTTCTCCGGGATCTATCTGGGCCAAGATATTCTGTGCTTAGGAACTGGCCTTTGCGCTCTGGTAAACATCCTTCTCTCACCAGCCCCCAGAAATTCACTACGAGAAAGTCCTGGCAGCTTTGCTTGCTTATCAGAAACAGTCTAAAGCTGGGGCAACTTGGAAACATACTTTCAATGGGAATGGCCACTCTGTGGATACGGCCTGAATTTTGGAAATCTCAGGGGATATAAATGCAATTTGAATTTCTTCGTGCTTAGGCAGGGACTAGCCCTTCTGGAGGAAGAAGGTTCTAGAAGGGTGACTGTTAACTAAGCTAACACTGTTGTGCTAAGCACTTCATCAGACAATCTCATGAAATCCTCACAGAAGCTCTAGGAGAAAGGCACTATTATTATCTCTATTTTACAGAAGAGGCTTAGAAAGGGTAAGAAACTTGGCTCAAGTTCACACATCTAGTCAAGTAACAGAGCCCTCTGATTTAGAGATTTTAGCTAGTGCAAGATCAATATCTGAAATACAGGATGTTACAGAATATTTGGGGAAGATCCACAAGATTCAGTGAAGATAAATGTAGGACAAATTACTATCACAGACCAAAGAATCGAGCAAGTAGTATTCAAAGTTTTTAATGAATGAGCTTAATGTCAAACGTGTCTTATTTAAGGCAGCTGACATAAACCTGAAAAATGTGTGAAAAGGTAGAGATGGTGAGGTCTAGAGGCATCTGGGATGATTCTCAGAGAAGCCACTCTGGATGGCTCATGAAGAATAACTTGGAATTAGATAAGTCAAGAAGATTTCAGATTTGGGGAATCAGAACCAACCCTTTTTTAGGTGGCTTGCATGAGAAGCTACTTCATGAAAATGTTCTAAGTACACACAATGACCTTCCTTGGGCTGTGATATTGCACTCTCTGAGATATTTTTATCAACATAAATATACAAAGAAACATTTGGCCTGTGAAGTAATCCATCACCCAGAGGCAGTGGCAAAGTTAGTTGATATTGGACCAGAAATTCCCCCCATCCCAACCCATCCTGCTCTGTCATTAACCAATTAACCAATCTCCACATCCCAGTGTCACTAGTCTCGTCATGGCTCTGAGACATGTTATTGCTTAAGTGCATTTCTCTACTGTATTTTACAGCTATTATCACTAATCCTCCCCACTGTTGTAATATGGTAGGTGAAATTAGGCCCATTTCACAGCTAAGAAACTGAGACTGAGAGAGATTAAGAACTTTGCCCAAGTCATACAACTTCTTGGTGGTGGAACCAATTAATGTTGGAAGAAACAGGTCTGATGCCAAAGCCCCTGCTCTCTCCATTCTACCACGTACTCTCCTTAGAACAGAATGAATACTCCCCAGGCCGTTCTTAGCTCGTATTCTGGATTCATTTAAAATCCTTAGGAGATGCTAACAGCTTTGAGTCCTGCGGTGGTATGGAAGACCTGAACACCTGGGTGCATTTTCCTTTATTCAGCCTAATGGAGGCACAGACCTCTGGCTTCCCTCATAGAACCCTCCTTTTGAAGTGTCTCTGTTTTCTTCATTCAGGAGAACAGATCAGCATCTCTCATGCAAGGCCTGGCTCTGTGCCCATCTCACTTTTGCAATGAATTTAGCAACATCTGCTTTGCCCATTAAAGTGATTTTTCTCTTTCTGGCCCTGAGCCTGTATACTTGCTGCAATTGATTACCAGCAATTTCCTTCCCAAACCAGAGGGTTCAGTGAACTCTAAATTGAATTGTTGCTCACTGGTCTCCTTCGGACCAATGCATATGGCTTACATGCAAAATGGTCAAGCCACTGAGTTCCTGATTCTATAGGCTGATAATTCTGTTTAAACACAGGAGAGAACCTGGTGGGTGACATTTCCCATTTCTGCACACAGTGGCCTAGGACTGTGGTCATCTCTACGTTTCTCAATTTCAAACCTAAGGTGGGGGAAGGGAGTGAAGTGACCTTGAAGTGTACACACCCCCCTTTCTTTTAGTCAAATTGCAGCACCAATGGCCTCAGATGTGGCTGACTGGAAGCCTTACGTAGGAGGCTTCAAGAAAAAAATATCTCTAATTCTAGAAGTAGCTTACAAAGACCTCAGGAAGGTGTGCATCATGGAACCCCTTTGAAGGTAATTGTGGGTCCCCCTAAGTGGGTCAGGCAGCTTTTTAAAACTAAAACAAAGCCCAAAATGAGGCCAAGCTTGCATACCTGGCCCGCTGCTCCATCGTTTCTCTGATTGGTACATCCCTCTCGTCATCCTGTGAGATGCAGCGTGTTACCTCTCAGGAAGCCCACCCGGTTCTTGTTCACCCCGAATTCCCCATGCCCGGCTCTGAGTGCACAGCACACCCTCGTGAAAGGGCGGACGAGTGAGGACGCTGCTCACCTTGTGAGGAGATTTTTAAATTGGCCCCCTGCTCTGAGCTGTTCCCCAAGTGTCTCTCCTCCCCCATAGCCACGAGGAACACAGAGGAATTGTTGGTTATTTAGAGAAGTGGAACTCAGGAGTCTCTTCCACCCCACAGTCCCCCCTCCCCACCAAAAAAGAAGAAAATCAGAGGAACCCATTACTGACCAAATTGCTGCTGCTTATTAGAGCAGTTAATTTAAAGCTAGGTATCTAAAAAGAAGAAAAAGGTAACAGAAAAGACTAAATCTGGTAAGAGGGGCAATTGCTTGAAATCATTTGAGTCACTGCCTTTTTTGTTTCTTTGAGAAGACATGCCCCATTTCCACCACAATCGCTGACGGCAAACCCACCTGTATCAGTAACTACTTGTGAAATGATTATTGCAAACAAGGCTGCTAATATCCTATTTTGTCAGAACTCTTTCACAAACATCTTTAGCATTGGGCTCGAGGCACTTTGCCTGTATTTCTGGAAGAGATCTCATTTATAGTATTACTAAAGTGAGAAATATTTTAAAAAGCAGAGTATTCCAAGAAGTATGGCTTGGCTTGAAACTGTGAGATCCATACCTCCTAACCAAGTAGGTCCTGAGCTGAACCTTCAAAGTGTTGAGGGATTCCTAGGGTTTTAGCTTCTAGAAAGACCTTAGGTTTCTTTATTTATCCCTGCACATTGGCAGGTGGCCCCCTTAGATCTACTGAGAAAATGGGCTAGTGAATTTCAAGGGAAGTTTTGGGTGTCACACGATGACGATGACGTGTAGTTAGGAAAAGACATTTAGTATTTTTTCTAGCATTTTTGAGACCCAGTAGAGAAAAGGCTGGGAGTATGTTCTGATTGCCTGCCCTTGCTCTTTACTGTCTATTTACCAGATGCAATTAAACCGGGTACCCTTCCCCCCATCCAGTCCCCAGCAGCAGAGAGGGAGGGATCTCAGCTCACAGTGTAATGAAATGAGATGGGCTGTGCTGAGTCATGCTGTTTCAGTTCTGCTGCCAGTCACCCCCTTAGCTGGGATGTAAAACACATCCTTCCCCTTTCCAGAGTTTCTGGCTCAGGCTGAACCGGACTTTTCCTACAGAAATGGATCACTTTGAAATCCAACTCATCAAACTTCGGTTGAGTCCAAAATTCCAGGTTGAACAAACCATTAGGGATAGGGATGTGCTACAATTTACTCAGCACTAACCAAATCTCCTCCACCATCAAATCACCACCATGCCACCACCGTGGAAGTTCATGTTAAATGAATGCTTATCATGTACCAGGCAATGCATGAGCACTTAACATACCCGAATTTCATGAGTGATCCTCACACAGCTTCATGAGATAGGTTTTATATTCCCACTTTACAAATGAAGAAACTGAGGCTCTTAAAATTTAATTTTTTTTTTTGTTTTTTTTGTTTTAGGCAATGAATGTTTAATTGAGAGTATTGGGAACTGTGCTACGTGCTGGAGATACAGTGGTAAATAAAATAAACATAGCCTAGGAAGTTTACAACTAGTTCATTAGTGTGGACAGCCAAGACTGGAGCCTCAGCACAGATTTGGATAGGTAGAATCTGAACTAGGTTTACCCTTCTAATGTCATCCTCTGTGAAATGTAAGCTCATGTGGGAAGGGACCACATTTATTATCTGCCAGGAACTTAGCTGTTCCCAAGTAAATCTATGTTGGATGAGTGAATACTAGATTACATTTTGGTTTTTGGTCTTCTGCCTGACAACAGTCCCCCCAGACTCTTGGTGAAAGCACATTGAAACTCATGTGCTGTGACAGGCTACAGAGGAAATCTTTGAATCTTTTATGTGTAGTGTGTTTAATTATTCTTTTTTCTCAATTTTCACATGCCCCTGTGCTTCCTGCTGTTTCCTGGGCCTGGAAGCAGAAGTACTAAAATACTGAGACAAACTGTTCTTATGGTTTTTAGAGGCTGGCCGAAATCAGGAAGAACAGGACATCAGAAGGCTGGCTCTCTTGCTGAGTTCTCCGTGTCTAGGAGACAAGAGCTGGGTCTTGGGAACATTAACTATGTTTCTGCTCCTCCTTTTGGCTGGTTGGTCTCAACAAGGCTATTTAAGGACTTGATCTTAGCTGCAGCTTCATTGTTCAATGACAGGCTGATCACCGTTCTTTCTTCTCTCGCGTCATTGAAAGGATGTGTCTTTAGTGGGAGGCAATGCTGATCGTTATTTCCTGATTTTAAATTTGTGTACACACAGATTTATTCATCCAACAAATACTTATCAAGCACCTAGTTATATTTCTTTCATGAAGAGTTGTCATGGAACTTATATTCTAATAGAGGAAGCCAAGTAAACAAACAAAAAAAATTAAATATGCAATATGTCAGAAGGGGAAATTTCTATAGAGGAAACTGAAGTGGGAGGGGATGAGGACTGTTTGGTTGAGGGGTACTGCAATTTTACTAGGGTTGTCAGGGACGGCTTCAGGAATAAGGTGATATTTGAATGAAGAACTGAAGAAATTGAGGGAGCAAGTTATGTGGATATGGGGAAGAGGGTTCTCGGCGGAGAAAAGAGCAAGTACAAATGTCCTGAGGCTGCAAGATGCCTGGTGTGCCCCAGGGATAGCAAGGCAGCCAGGATGGCTGAAGCTCAGCCAGCAAGGGGGAGAGAAGAAGGAGATATAGTCAGACAGGAAATGGGGTCATATTGTGTCACGAAGACCCTGAGAACAGAGGAAATCTTTTAGGTTGTTCTGTGAGTGAGGTGGAGAGCCTCTGGAAGGTTTCGAGCAGAGAAAGGATGTGATCTGATAAATTAGTGTTGAATTAGCTATTTCTGCAGAAGCACTGATACCTCCTACTAACTGGCCTGTGCAGGAGAAGCAAGGGACAGTGGACTTAAGATTTGGTTATGCCTCCTGACTCTTCATGGCGAGGCACCACTCCCATTTTAGTTGAGGCCAAAGAGACTCAGAGAGTTTTAGTGACTTCCTCAGGCCATTAGCCACACATCTAGTACGTGGAGGAGGTAAGCAAGGGAGCTAACACGGTTATAGAATGCAGTATGGCTGCATATCTTCTGGAGGCTCAAGGAGGGAAACTCTGTCCTTGCCTTTTCCACCATCTAGAAGCAGCCCATGTTCCTTGGCTTGTGGCCTCTTCATCCATCTTTAAAGCCAGCTGTGTCACATCTCTATGACCCTTCTTCCATTATCAGTCTCTCTCTCTGATCGCAGCTGGGAAAGATTCTCTACTTTAAAGGATTCCTGTGATAAGTTGGACCCACCTGGATGATCCAGAATAATCTTCCCTTCTCAAACTTCATAACTTTAATCACATCTGCAAAGTTTCTTTGCTGGGTAAGGTAACACATTCACGGGTTCTGGAGATTAGGGCATGGGACATTTTTGAGGACCTTTACTCTACTTACTACAATTATTAAGCACTTTCCATGTCTTATTACATTTAAATGTCACAACAAGTCTAAGAGGTAGGCAAGAATGTTACTCCTTTTTTTTTTTTTTTTTTTTGGTCCAAGGTTAAATAATGTGCATGTCAAGGAAGTTTGGAAAGGCTGGGATAATTAAAGGAAAGTGAGTTTATTAACAACAAGACTTAATGCCTTAAATTAACTAATATGTTGTGAGTCTCCAAAAAAGAACGGGTGTGAGAAGAGGTAGGAATGGAGAGTAGAGACATAGAATATAGCACTTGGTCTTGGAGACTTTTGGGTCTTTGAGTAGAATATGGAGGGCTTAGTGGTCTGTTAACACACTTTGAAATATGCTGCCATAGACTGTAAGCCTTCCACAGGGCAGGGATCATTGTTTCTTCATCTTTATATCTTTGGGTCCTAGCAAAGTGTCTGGACTATTATAAATGCCAAATAAATATTTTATCAGCACTATGCTTTAAGCAACCATAAATAAATATTTTATTCCTGAGCCAAACTTTCTCCATTCCTCATGCCCTATATTTGAAGCTTTGAAACACTTTTAATGTCATCGTTCTATTTCTAGCCAGTTATGTATTTTCCTGTGCATCATTCATGCGCCTTGGGTGGTGGGGATGCCCCAATATATAGGATAATCCTTTATGTTTTTCCAGAACTTGGCACTTACCATAGAACCTTGAAATAACTCCACAAGACAGGTATTATTAGCTCATTTTATGGACAAGGAAATGGTTAAGAGAAGTTTTTAGCTCATTTGATGATGTACAGCTGCTTCTGGTAGAATCTTAGCTGAAAAGTAGGAATTCTCATTTCATACTTGCCTTGGTTTCCTGTGGCTGCTAGAACATATTTCCACAAACTTCATGGTTTAAAACAACAGAAATATATTTCTTGCACAGTACTAGAAGCCAGAAGTCTGACATCTGTCTCACTGTGCTGAATGTAAGGTGTTGGCAGGGCACCCGGCAGTCGCTCCAGAGGCTTGAGGTGAAAATCCGTTCCTTCCTTCTTCCAGCTTCTGGTGGCTGCAGCACTCCAGTCTTCAAGGTCGGCATCTTCAAATCTCTGTATGCAACATCTTCACATCACCTTTTCCTCTGTGTGTCTTCTCTACTCCCCCTGTGTCAAATATCCTTCTAATAAGGATGCATCTGATGACCCAAGACAATCTTCCCATCTCAAGACTCTTAATTTAATTACATCTGCAAAGAGACTTTTTCCAAATAAAGTAACATTTACAGGTTCCAGGGACTAGGACGTGATATCTTTTGAGGGCCATTTTTCAGGCTTTCACAATAGTGATTGTACTAAAAAAAACCAAAACCAAAAACAAAACAACAAAAAACCCCAACTTTTTTCTTGTTCTTTTTATTTTGCTGGTTATAAAATTAATTTAAGTTCCTTATCAAAAAGTTTCTTACTGAAAAACTCATAATCGTATGTAGAAACCTCCCACAACCAGGCACACCAAGCCAGTGCCTCGCGGCCTGCACAGGGTCCTGGGGCACGGAGAAGGGGACCGGACCTCTCTCCCACAACCAGGCACAACATGCCAGCACCTCAGAGCCCACCCAGTGACCTGGGGCAAGGAGAAGGGGAATGGTCCTCTCTCGCACAACCAGGCACACTGTGCAAGCACCTTGGGGCCCACCCAGGGACCCAGGGTATGGAGTTGGGGACTGGATCACCCTCCCACAACTAGGCACACGAAACCAGTGCCTTGGGTCCCACCCAGTGACCCGTGGCATGGAGCCAGGAACCAGACCCTCCTCCCACAACAAGGCACACCACGCCAGTACCTCAGGGCCCACCCAGGGACCCAAGGCAAGGAGAAGGGGACAGGACTTCTCTCCCACAACCAGGGACACCGTGCCAGCACCTCGGGGCCCACTCGGCCCAGAGGCATGCAGATGGGGACTGGACCCTCCTCCCACACCAGGCACAAAATGCCAGCACCTTGGGGCCCACCTGGGTACCCGAGCCATGGAGAAGGGGACCGGACCCTCCTCCTACAACCAAACACATTGCACCAGTATCTCGGGGCCCACCCAGGGACCCAGGACATGGAGAAGGGGACTGGACCCCTCTCCCACAACCAGGCACATGGCACCAGGGCCTTGGGGCCCGGCCAGGGACCAGAGGCATGGAGAAGGGGAGCAAACACACCCCACAACCAGGCATACTTCTAGTGCCAAGGAGCATGCCAAAAACAGCACCTCCACATGGGTGGCCCACCACAGCCACCACAATAACCATGGCTGCTGCAAAAGCGGCTAGACGCCACAGCCACCACGCAGATGGCCTGCCAATCACTGGAGTAGTGCATTCATACAAGAAGGGTCACCAGCAGAGACAAAGAAAAGAAGAGGATGTCTCTCTCCACAAAACCCATTTCAGAGTGACAGAAGAAGCATCTGCTCTATGATAATATTGGGGGACCTGATCACATCTCTCAGCATTGGACAGATCATCTAGGCAACAAGTTAACAGAGTAACCATTATTCTTTCAGAAGGAGAGAAGAAATCTAGGCAATTAGAGGGGGGAGGGGGAGGGAATAGGGGAAGGGGAGAGGTTGGACAAGGGGCATAAAGAATAATTACGATTTGTAACAATATATATGCTAGTAATACTGATTTAATCAACATATCTCAATGTTCAACCCCCAAAATATGTATAATCGATTTTGATTCAATAAATAAAAGAAAATAATAATAAAATAAAATAAAATAAAAAACTTTTTTCTTATTCTTTTTATTTTGCTGGTTATAAAACTAATTTAAGTTCCTTATCAAAAAGTTCCTTATTGAAAAACTCATAATCGTATACAGAAACAGATAATAATTAACCATTAGTATTTGGCATACTGTATATAGTCTTGATTTTTTGCTGTGACTAAGTCTGCATGTGTGAATGAGATAAGGATCCTCCTCTTGGTCTTCTGTTCTTTTCACTTCCCCTAGTCTTTCCTCCTGAGCACGTTCCTCTCTGGAGGCCACTGTGGGCCCGTAAGGCATTTACGTCACATCACTTGTGTTCACTCTGCCCCTTGACTTCAGCATGTATATATCAGAGGAATAGGAGGGGTCCAGTTATCTAGTTATCTTTGGGTTTTCCCTATCTCCCCCATTTTAAACCAATTCGCACATCCTAGAGAATCTCTCTGCAAAATAATGATTTTGATCTTTCAAATTCACGCTTTTATTATACTTCTCCTAGGCAATCACAATAAACAGGGCCAGGGTGACAGTAACCTCTACTTCTACCCCATTTCCAGGCTTATTTTCCTCCAGTGCAGCTGTAGTCGTATTTTAAGCTCTCCACTGCCCGTCCCCTGCCCTTCCCCCAACTTCCATTACATTTAGTAGAACATCCTTGGTCTGGTATTCAAGGCAGATCATGCTCTGACTCTACCTGACTTGCATCCTCCATCCCAGCTGAATAGACAGAGGGACTTTCTACCCTCACTCACTTCCCAGTCTCGGTATCATTGCTCAAGCATTTCTCCATCTCTGGAATGTCTCCCATCCCTCCTCCTTTTGGCGGGTTGTTGAAATTCTACCCATCTTTCCGGCTTATCTCAAATGCCATCTCAAATCTCCATGAAGTCTTTCTTGACCTTGCCCAGCAGGCGTGACTTATTCCTCTATTGAGAGCCTCTTCTATAGGACTTTGTACCTCCACTTTGGGGCTTATCCCATTTTACAGTTATTTGTGTGCTTGTCTTTTCTTTCCTACTAAATTACACTCTCTTTAGGCCAGGGACTAGGTCTCACTGCTGGTGAAGTTCTGCCCCAGCACACACTCTGTGCCTGCTGAATGCTGGCCAAGTTGTCAGCAGGAGCATTTGCAGGCAGAGCGGTGCTGTTTACGAGATAGTTGCATAGCTCGTCCTTGCTGGGGTGAGTGAGCTAGCAAATGCCCTGGAACCCCTTCTATTTCTGTGGACCCCATCAATTTTTATTTTCACACATGTGATCTCAGTGATTCACAAACATCAGTTATTTGAGTCATCTATTTGCATCCTTTGCTGTTTCTTTGTACTGCCTCCACTATTATCTCCTTAATGTTTTTGTTGAATTGACTATTTTTACCTAACCTTATCTCATGCCACAACAATCTAGGAAAATACAAGGTTTGATGTGATACTTACACACATAAATAATTACAAAACAATTAAGCATCTTTACCACATAATAGTACCTAAACTGCACTTTGGAGAACCTTGCTTGAGTCCCTGATAGGACTTAAACAAGGTCACTGAAGTGTTTCCTCTCTACTAAGACATACGGCCTCAAAACATGGGATCTAGAGGTAGAACATACAGAGCCCACGACACAGCCAGCTCCGTCAGGGTAGGAACAAGCCTGTCTTGCCCACCATCACGTGGTAGGCACTCTGTAATTGTCTGCTGAATCAGTGTGGAACATGGACCTACAAGCACATGTGCACACACGAACTTGCACACACACAAAGTGAAAGTTAGCGGTTCTGTCAGTGTTTCGGTTCACTCTTGACTTCTCATGTTTTCTCAGACTTTATTTAACAGGGTGATGTTAGTTTTCTATCACCCCTGCCTTTGGCTTCACCTGCAAACTCTGCTGCGACCAGCCAGCCAGTCCCTGCCACCTCCTTTGGGCAGCCCTCGCTGCTCGGGCCAGTGACACTTACACATGGCCGTGCAGCACTTGCTGATACGGTGCACGAGAAACACTTCGTAACTCTCCCCAGGCCTTTTGATTCTCGCTATGGCCGGTCACCGCAGCATGTGTCTCGAGAAGCTAGGCAGCATCTTCACAGAAGGTAACAATTGCTCCGGCAGTGTCACTCCAGGGCGACAGTGCAGCTCCAAGTTCCTTTTCTCCTCTCTCGCAGTGCCTGCATTTTCCCTCAAAAGGAAGAAAACGCTAAAGTGATTTAATAGCTTTGCTCACCCTTCGGTGTCATTTCACGTTAGATCCGGACTGGGATAAAAGCAGATCTTTGCAGGCTGGAGGTAGATTTTGACAGAATTTCTTGAGCGGCGTGCTGTTTCTATCTTCCTTGGAGAACCGTGTTCTTCAGGAATTGGACAGAGTGCAGGAGAGGCTGTCTGGTGAAAGAAGGGAGAGCTATCTGTGACACCTGCTTTCCCACCTCGAACACCAGTGGAGAAAGGCAAAGTGGGAGGCCAGGGGCTCTTCCAGGAGCAACATTCATCAGCTTTGGGGCCAGAAAGGGTTCAAATCCCAGTTCTGCCAATGCTCAGTTGTATCTTTCTGGCTTCAGTTTTCTCGCCTATAGAAGGGGAAATGATCCCTGTTTCCTGACCTTGCTCCCAATGAGGATATATGAGGGAAAACATTTTATCCCAGAGCATGGCACATAGCGGTACTCAGAAATACTAATTCCCTTCTCCCCGCTGCTAAATATCCCTGCGTGATGTGTGATCCAGTTATTCTGGCATCCTGCTCTCCTTCATTAACGTTTATGATACCATCCAATGCTGCGAGCTACTGAAGCAAAACAGACACACAGGAAGCAACTTAAAATCTTTGCAAAGCTGTGAGTCCAAATGTGCTGCTTAATAGAGCTCAAATTCTGTCATGATGTTTACAAGGGGATTCCTAGCACCGAACGGGAGGAGGTTAAGCTTAAAGGCCGTTAGCCTGCCTTTCAGCTTAGAGATCCTGTAATTTGGTAATCTTTGATTTCACAAAATAGTTAGGTTATCTATATAATATATGGTCCAAACCTGGAAACTTTTGAGCATGAAAGGGGGTGCTGTTAAGAATTATAACTGAATAGCAGGTGTAAATTAAGACTTTCTTAGGCAAATGGTATGTATTTTTACATTAATTAAGGTGCATATGTTGGCCTCAAGCTTTGTGCAAGTTATAAGGCTTTATACTTACCCAGCTTCCATGTATTTTGAACCAGGTCAGTTCTTTCCCTTTCCAGACAATGACACTTGTTATGTAGGCAAGGACCTTCCAGAAGGAAGGCTAAAGATGCATGGCACAGGGCATGTGTAAATAACGTGTCAGATACACATTAAGAGACAAATGAAAGCCAGAGCGTGAGCCAATTCAGGATCCAGATAATCCTGCAGCCTTACCCCCACCCTCTACTCCCAGCCCCTTCTACTCCCTCCCCCTGCAATCCTGCAGCCTCCATGACAACCAGCTGTGGAGGGAAGTAACAAGCTGGGGAAAGGCCAACCAGATGCTACTCCCAGAAAATCCAAGGCCAAATGTGACATCTGTTCATGGTCTCGATGGCTGGCTCTGATGTTCCAGACTCATGAAGATGGAAATTAAAGGGAGAATTTTCATCCCCGCAGTCCTCAGGTACCAAGTGAGCCTCTCTAATGTTTCTGGGAGCCAGGATGCTGCAGCAGGTAGCTTCAACTTTACAAAGAGTGCTGCCCTAATGGGGACAGGGTACCAGGAGGCAGGCTCGGAAGCACAGACTATGAGCCTGAAAGAGCCCTTTGAGATGCTTTGAGGTGAAGAGTAGGGAGCTCTGGAGTTCTAATTAGTAGATATGCGTTTTCTTCTCTGATAGAGAGGAGCAATCCAGCGATGTCACTCTCCTATTAAAAATGTTCCTTTGGCCTGCTTGTCCCGCTCTGACACTAACATGGGCAATGGGGGCTGGCCAGGTTAGAAGAGTATATGACGGTCAGAGAGGACCTATCACAAGTAGGAGGCTGAAGCAGTTTAGCAGTGCAATTGAGAGCACAGACTCTGGAGCCAGACTACCCAGGGAACAGTGCCAGTTTTCAGCTCTGCTGCCTTGGGCAAGTTACCTCAACTTTCTGTGCCTTGGTTTTCTCATCTGTAGAAGGAGAATATAAATAATCCTCATATGATGTGAAGCTTAAACAAGCTGATACATTTAAAATGCTTAGAAAGGTACCTGCCACACACTCAACTCTATTTACTTGTTTTAAAACTAGAATAAATAAGCACGGGACAGATAGACGTGGATGAGAGGCGGTCAGAGGAGGACAAAGAGTACGAGCTTTGTCATCGGACGGACTTGCATCTGAGTCATAATTCCACAATCTTTTTCTATCAACATTTATATATTTTTAACTATAAAAGGCATATATGTTTATAGTAGAACATTTAGAAAATACAGAAAGCCAGCCGGAAGTAAATAAAGAACCAATCCTAATTCTACCACATGAAGATGGCCACCATATTAGTATTGTTGGCAATGATATTCACACTGGAGTTTGGTTCTGATGCTGGTGGCTTCTTGGTTTTCATTTTTCCTCCTCTCTTTGTATATCCCTCAGGGAGATATCCAGGAATCATTTGAGGACAAGGAATTTTAAATCCCTAGTAAGGGAAATATTTTTTGACAATAATGAAAACCTTGGTGTGTAACTCAGAGTCTTTAGTCTTGACACTTTTTACAGTTCTCTGTTCCTGACTTTTAGGAACTCAGTTTTCTAGAGATACAGCATGCCAGGCCTTTAGATTGAAACTCATAAATTTCTTCTTCCAACTTCCCTGCTGTAATTACTTGGCCACCCACATTATTGTTGTCAATTGCCAAGTGCGGCCAGTGAGTGACAGGTAGATTATTTGTGTCTGGTGTGGGTCACACTTTCACTAGGTCTGAGCGTTTTTATTTAATACTCCATGAGAAGGCCACTGATGGGTAGCAGAGTAGAAGTAATAGGAGAAATCTACTGGGTGATGATTTGGCAGCTCAAAGAAAGTTATAAATTAGGCTGTCAGAAGGGAACTTTCTGGCAAACTCAGTGAACAAATATAAGGTGTGAGGTGGCCAGAACTTGTAATGAGCTTACTTTCTCTCTCACTGGTGGTTTCCTCCTGTTGGTTTTTCGGTGAAGTGGTTAGACGTGTTAACTATCAACCAAATAGTATGGACTGCTTTGGGGTTGGGGGCGTGGTGGTGGCCAACAGTGGTAAAGAGGAGGGGTACAAACGTACAGACCTACAAGTCAGAGCAGCATTCCGAGGGCTTGGAGAATGGTTGACAGCATAACCAAATCTATTCCTGGTCGCTATTCATGAGCGACGGCACACAAACTAAGTTTCCCTGTCATTTTAGTGACTTCAGTTGGACTGTCCCCAATAATCTACTCTCTCTGCTTTCAACCTCAGGGGAGGAAAGGGCCAATAATGTTGCTTAGTTCAGAAAAATTTCCAATGTCTCTAAGAGACTTTTAGCCCTGAGGTTGTGGTCTGATTTCTTTTATTTCTCCAGCAATATTCCTCCCCAGTCAGGGACCACTGCCTCTTAGCATATTGTTTTTCAAACTTTTTCAGCAGCAAAATCTATTTTTTCAGATGAGAAGTTAGGCAGAGCTCCAATGTTTAAAAAAATAAAGTGGAGCTTTTCCTGGTTGAAGCAGGGCTCAGGAGCTCACTTACCCACACAACTGCCCTCTCTCTTTCCTTCTCATGAGGTTCTCTACTGAATCGCATGGCTTTGTGGTGCAGATTAAAATCCACGCCCGAGCAAATCAATTAAAAGTGTTTCCACTTTCCAGAGTGAATATTCTTCTTCCCTTGTAAAATTAGGCTAGCAACACAGTGTTTACTTAAGCTTGGCACAAATTAAAAATGATCAGACTCTTAAGAAATATTACCCCAGACCTCAGCCTCAATTCTAAATTAAGCTATTTCCATGGCCTTAATTCTTCAAACCAATTGAATCTTAACTGCTCTCTTTGATGCCCTCCCCATGAAGTATGGCCGAGGAATGACCACACCAAGGCCTGCTTTAACAACTACAGGTCCCCTGGGAATTCATCATGGTAATTCTCTGATCTCACCTGTCACCTTTCTGGGCCCTTCAGCCTAATTCTGGCTTTATGGCTTCTCCTCTGTAACCTTATCCTTTATCCATGTTTTGAAATGCTGTTCCACCAAACTTACTTTCTCCCTTTCTTCTCAAATCCTGAGCAGACCTGGGTCCCCTCTTTTGCTGAATTCTCAGTCTATTTAAAAATCCTCTGCATCTTTAAAAATCCCTCCACATACACATCAATACACCATGCACATCAATGCATTAGAAACCATCCTTCACTGAGTCCCAGGACTGTCTTCCCACTTTGCAGTTCCATTATTTTAGACATCCTGTCCAAATACAGCCCTTCAACCAGAATCAGCCACATATGTACAATTCCACACCTATATTTCAACCACAGTTGACTCACCAGCCTGAGGAACCCCATCAATTCTGAACGCTTCTGGGGATCAGGTTATTTTTCTTGGCACAAATCCAAAACAATGAGGCTAGAATTCAATATTAAGCTGGTTTCCCTAGGATGTCATTAAGAGGGTTTAGTTACTGAAACACCAAAGAATATTGTTGTAATACAGCAATTTCATTCAAAACGGCCTTATGCCCCAGACAGTTGTGACTGCTGCATTATAAATCTCTAGTGCCTTTAGGGTGGGCATGGGATGGAGGCTCATCAGGAATGGACGTTTTACTTGTTTGTTTATTCAAAAATGTTTGGAATGAAGTGGGATTTTCTTGATGGCTAATTTGAGGTTCTAGTAATTATTTCTAGATGTACAGAAATATTAAAACAAAGGTTTTCCTCAATCAACTATTTCTTGCTTGGAACCTTTTTGGAAAGGTCATTTGTACTTTGAATAAAATATGCATTCAAATACATTACACACTGTATACAGAAAAGTTGGCGTGGGTTTAAAAAAAAGGATAATTTTTATGCATTTAGTAAGTTTTTGTCATACAATTTTTCAGACTTAAATTTACACACTCTTATAAGTAGGAAGTGTCAATAAATAATTTCAACTTAAAACTCTACAGTGACTTCAGGTCCTGAGGATCAAGAGTTGGCTTGTTTGCTGAATGAGGCAACATGGAGCTATGAGAAATTTCTTCTCAACCTACCTTGGGACCTCTCCTAAGTTTCTCCTTTTACAATTTTTTCTTTTTTCTAAGCACCTTTGCCTTAAAAATCAACCTCATATGGAAAGCATGCAGAGTTCTGAAGTACTAAGTAAATGATATGATTTTTCTTCAGGTAAAACAAATAAGTCAGGAACTTATATCACTTAGCTATTACTACTTAACAAAACAGGCCAAAGCTTGGTGGCTGAAAAAGACATTTATTATTGCTCTCGCATCGGGTTGGCTGAGGTCCGATTGATCATGGCTGGACAGCTCTGCTTCTCAATATAGGTCTGTGGATCAGCTGCGACTGCAGTAGCTGGCTGAGCTCTTCTCCATGTTCCTTTCATTGCTGTCCTGAGACCAGTGGGCTACTCAAGACATGTTCATTTCATGGTGATGGCAAAGCCATAAGAGGACAAGCAGAAATACGTAAAGCCTCTTGACACCTAGGCTCAGAACTAGCACAAGGCCACTTCTGCTTCATTCTATTGCCCAAAGCAAAATCACATGACTGAACCCCAAATCCATGGGAGGAAAGATATACTCTGTCCCTTTAGTGGGAAGTACTGCACAATCATAGGACCAAAGGCACACGGATATAGGGAGAGACGAAGAATTGTGATCAATGTCACAATCTATCACACAGCTCTTATTTTTAGAGCACAATAATTTTGTTTTTATATAACTTCAGAACTGAACTCCTTAATTTTTCTGGTCACCTCTATAATGGGAGCATATAATCACAGGACCATTTCAAGAATGGAATAATTTGGTAGGGAAGAGTGAACCAAACAAACTATCTGAAAATTTATTTTAACTCCGGTAACCTCAATCTTGTATAAATTAGGCAGCATTATATTTCTGTGGTTTTAGAAAATGAAAAAAGCTGGATTTTTCCAACATGGAGTTAGAGAAAAGGCATTTTAAAGATGTTTGTGAGATTAAGATGCAAAAACACTGGTTTTTAAGGATTGTCAGATTGCAGATGTGTTGGTCAGAGGAATGCTGAGTGAAAATCTCTGGAATGTTTTAGCAACCTTTTAAATTTATTGCCAGGAAATGTGTGCTGCTTGCCTTCTCTGCGTCTTTTCAAAAGGTCTCTTGTAAATCCAGTCAAGTCTAGCCCAGGTAGGGCGGTTTGGAAACAGTGATAAGTGAAAGGCGTTCTCTGCAGCTGTGCCTGGGCTCTGGCCCTGACCAAACACTGTTAATATGTAACCCGAATCTGACCACTTCTTGCATGTTTACATTTGGTTTCAGTATTATTTTTAACTGGTGAAAGAGCAGTTCAAAGTCATTTTTTTTTTTTTTTCTTGGCACTTACCATAATTTCTCAAGGCTCAGTAGCAGAATGCCAGTAAGTCCTGTCAGGGTATTTAAATCTGGTGGAATTAAAAATCACCTTATCATACATGCGAATGTACTGAAGATGGATGGGTCAATGTGTGCAAAGATAAGACATTATATCAGAAACAGCATTTAATGGTTTATGCTGAGACCCTAGATTTAGAGGACAATCTTCTACATGTTTAGCACAATTCATCAAAAATGGGTACGTACTATGCATCTGTCAGAAGGACTCAAAAACAATGAAACAAAATAAAAACAAAATGTGGACAATAACAGGTGCTGGAGAGGATACAGAGCAGCGAGAACTCTCAACTATTGCTTGTTAGGAATGCCAAATGGTTCGGCCACTTTCAAAAACAGTTTTGTAATTTCTTATTAAGTTAGGATCTGGGAATCTGACTCTTAGGTAGCAGCCCAATGGAAGTTAAAGCTATGTTCACCTGAAGACCTCTACATGAATGTTTATAATGTCTATATACACAATCACCAAATATACTTTAATTGGTGAATGGATAAACAAACTAGGGTATATGCAATATCTATACAATGGAAAGTTATTCAGCAATAAGAAGGAATGAACTACCGGTATATGAAATAACATGGTTGAAGCTCAAATGCATTATGCTAAGTGAAAGAAGCCAGACTCAAAAGGCTCTAACTTGTATTATTCCATTTACATGACATTCGGAAAAAAGACAAACCTATAAAGAGAATATAACAGTTGAGGCCAGAGGCTAAGGGTAGGAGCTATCTATCAAGGGGCATAATGGAAAATTTTGGAGATGATGGAATTGTTTTATATCCTAATGGTCGTAGTGATTACATGATTACATACATATGTCAAAACTCATAGAACTGTGCACTAATTTATATCCGTAAACCTAACTTTTAAAAACGTGTGCGGTTCATTGTACCCCAGAATCTTCTATTTGTCAATGTAACATATGTACTGGGATGGCTGCCCAACTCATGCCTGCTTCTTTGGAAGTGGTTCCCTGACCCCCAGTCCCTGCTGAAGGGGTGGGCTTAGGCTTTGCTTCTTCTGGGAGATGCGCATCCAGATCCCATTGATAGAACCATGGGTAGGCGTCTGCCGTGAACTGAAACGGTGAGATGCTCTCTTTTGAGACTTTGCTCTAAGAGACATTAAAACCACAGTCCAGAGGGTGTAGATTTTGGCTTGCAGATATGTTTTGTTTGGCCTGCACAGCATTTAAAGAAATTGAATAAGTTGCCAACACTAAAAAATGGAAGATTTCACATAAAAATCCAGATTTCTGGCTTCTCTTTAAGAAATGTGAGGATCCGGTAAAACGAACCCAAATTCCCGCATGGAGACAGTGGCTGGAGCTGAGACCCGTTGCCTCCATCACATCAGTGTGTGCTGTCATCTGCACAGCTGCCACGCTCCCCATGTGAAGCCTTATATAGTGGTGTTAAGGGAAATAGGAAATATTTCTTGTATTTTCTTTTTCTATCAATATTGGGAAGTATTATTAGGAAAAATGGGAATAAGCATATTACCTTGTGAAAGTAACAATGCTTCTAGTGGCTTCTAATGAGCAAACAGAATGTGTCTGTGCTCAAACAATCCACGTTGATTCCTTTCTGAAACAAACATGGCTCTCTACACTCATCCACTGTCACTCACCTGGCCACTGCAGGCATCTGAGCTTGCATTGACCTCCCAGTCAAATGGTATTTGAGTAGCAGAGAGCTAAGGTTGCATAAAGATGAAGATAAACAGGTGCCGTGGCAACCTGTATCCATGTGCAAGCTGGTTTCATGGGGAAGGGGGAATTGAGAGCCTTACAAAGAAGCTAGTCTGTAGAGATTAAAAAAGAGAGAAAGTTTGTGTGTGTGTGTGTGTGTGAGAGAGAGAGAGAGAGAGAGAAGGATATAGATGTTCAGAGGAGAGTATAAGTGAATTTTCTTAAATCATTCATAGTAAAGAAGTTGAGATAATAACCCGAGTCCTCTAATTAGTGCTTCTCAACCTTTAATGTGTATTGAATCCTGGGGAGCTTGTGAAAATGTCCATTCTTTTTCAGGAGGTCTGGAGTGAGCCTGAGCTTCTGCATTTCTTTTTTTTTTTTTTTTTTTTTTTTTCCGTGACCGGCGCTCAGCCAGGGAGTGCACCGGTCATCCGTATATAGGATCCGAACCCGCGGCGGCGGGTGCGTCGCCGCGCTGCTAACGCAGCGCGCTACCGAGTGCGCCACGGGTTCAGCCCCATTTCTATTTCTAATAAGATCCCAGATGCTGTTAATGCTGCTGGTCAGCAGACCACATTTTGAACAGCACGTTTCCACATCACACAGTCTACAAAGAAATGGCATAAAAGTTACCAGCCTAAAGTTTGCTTTTTAACCATCTACTCTCCTTTGAAAAGTACTTGGTAAAATCAGTTTTTTGTCACTTACCAAAGAATATCATTCCTCTGAACAAGGGGCTATTTAAAGGGTAGTGGGGGCTGGCACTCTGAGAAGAAGGAGTCATTCTGTGTTTAACTAGCTGGCATCTTCAGAGAAGCAACCCAGCTAAGTGGTGGTGCATCCTTCCTGCCCAGTCTTGGCTGCTTTGCTCTGGGGCCTCAGGCCAAGCACCGTAGTCTCTGCTTTCTCACCAGTCAAACGGAGGTGAGCTTTTGACCTTGTAGACTATTGTGAAAGATTTAATTAGCATTTGTGAAAGCTTGCAAGATCTATGGAGGAAAGGTACTTCAGAAGAACAAAGTAATTTATAGTCGCTATCATCATTTCATTACCGGTAAAGCCAGGCAACAGTCTAAAAGAAGCAGTTTCCACAATCTACAGCTCCCTCATGGCTGGAAATACTGCAGTGAGGAACATTACAGCTATCTGCGAGAGAACATAAATCGTACTTTTCCACAATCCTTTGGTTGGTATTACTCAGGTGTCTACCACTTCAGGTTTTAATATGATAATTTTTTCATGCAAAGAAAGAAGATTCTCCTTTAATTTTCCCTTCCTTCCAAATATGGCCCATTGTGATGTCTGTTTAAAACAGTTGACTCTGGTTCGAACGGAAAATATTTTCGCATCTTTCTTTCTCTAAATCAGCAGTCTGGAGAAGCTCTATCCAATAGAAATACAATGTGGCCTCATACACAGTTAAAAAATTTCTAGTAGTCACTTTAAGAAAGAAAACTAATCAGATAAAATGAATTTTAATAATGTATTTTATTTAACCTAATATTTCTAAGATAATTTTTCAATAAGTACTTGATATAAAAATTATTGAGATATTTTGCCCTTTTGTGGTACTGTCTTTGAAATCTGGTGTATGCTACATTTACAGCACATTTCAAATGGAATGCTAAATTTTCATTAAGAAATACTTAATCTGTGTTCAGACGTCCTAAAATTGACAGTTGAAAAAGTAGATTCATATATCCTAGTTGTTCCAGACACACTTAAATTTTTTTTAACTGAATCGAGTATAAATTTTTAAATTTAAGTATGAATTATAAAATGAAATAGTATTAAAAAAATCATTTCCTCAGTCACACTGGTCACATTTCAAGGGCTCAAAAGCCATATGTGCTAGTGGCTATAGGTATGGGGCAGGGCGAGGCTAGATTCAGCTGACGGCTTCCCATGCCACAGGATTGCAGAAGCCTATTCCCACCCCCAACCTCTGGCAGTTTATGTGTGTCCTTTGTTGATGTCCTTTGTTGCCTCAGAGCAGACAAACCCTGGGAATGGGACAAGAAGGCCTTTTCTCTGTCAAAACACATTATTTGCCTTCTACTATTCAGGGTATTGCTGTATGGCCTTTCTGTCTCTTAGAATGGCCTATATTATCTAGAGGGACTTTGCAAAGACCCAAGCTGGGTACCACTAGACTAAAATAGCATTGCCCACCCTTTACTCCACTGAGCCATTCAATAGGCATTTTTTTTTTTTTTGTGACCGGTAAGGTAAGGGGATCGCAACCCTTGGCTTGGTGTCGCCCGCACCGCGCTCAGCCAGTGAGCGCACCGGCCATCCCCATATAGGATCCGAACCTGCGGCGGGAGCGCTGCTGCACTCCCAGCAGCCGCACTCTCCCGAGTGCGCCACAGGGCCGGACCTCAATAGACATTTTTGACAAGAGTTCCCATGCGCAGCCCTGCTAAGCTTCCAGTACTGCTTCAGCCATGAGAAATGATGACAGGCCCACTGCTCTCATGAAACTTCATGTCTAGAGCAGTAAACACTAAATGGAATCATGCAAATAATGAATTAATAGCAATATGATACCTGTAAAGAAAAGTATAGGTCTCCATGAGACCCTATGATTTGGGAACCTCATCCAGTCTGGAGGTTCAGTAAACCTTCCTTAAGGAAATATTTCCATTGGGACGTGATGGGGTTGGGCAGTGAAGAGGTGGGATAGGGGCCTATTCCAGGCAGAGAGGACAGCATATTCCAGAAAGTGGCAGAAGATTAGGTGGCTAGAGTGTGGTGAGTCAGGAAGGATGGAGAGATGGGTAAAAGCCAGACCTGAGGGGCCTTGAAGGCCTCAAGAAGGAATTTAGTCTTTGTCATAACAAACTGGAGGTCACCAAAGGGTTTTAAGAAGAAGAACTTGATCAGACTTGGATTCCCCTTTTGGGTTTGACAAGACAGCAGGTGGCTGGCTGCAGATCTTCCTTGTGATTGCTACCTAAATTCAGCCCCAGTTGAAAATGACCATGGAAGCAAAACAACACCTTCATTTCATTGTCTGTTCACTGCAATGGGCCCCAGAACTCTCTGAGAAAGGTAATTCATAAAGATAGTGAGGACAAAGGCCGTCTGACAGTGCTAAAGAAACGACATAACAAAGCAAAACAAAACAAAAAACACAACAAATGAAAAAAACCCAGGGTATTATAGCTCAAATTTAAATTGGGTCTGCAAGGGCTTAGACTTATGATTATTATATTATTATTAATGATACTTCTTCTAATAATGATGACCACTGCTACTATCAATTGAGGGCCCATCATTTGCCAATTGCGCATACATATCAATAGATATGGACATATATTGGTTTTAATCCACAAAAAACCCTCCCTGCAATATAGATTTTTTTCCTATTTCATTTGATATTTAAAGAAGTGAGTTTCTCAAAAGTTAAATAACTTATCCAGAGCTGAGTTGCTAGTAGGGTTGGAGTCAGTGTTGGAACACTTGCCTGTTTGAGTTCAAAGCCCTGATGTGTCCACGTTGTCATACTGCCTCTGATAAGTAGAAACCAGGTGAGCTATGACTTGAGCAACTAAGAAACAATATGGACAGGCTTAGATAGGAGTGACACTGCTCACTTCTGTGACAGAAGCCAAGGGTCAGTTGCAGTGTTTGCATATTTGATATTTACTGAGATTTTGGATAGATTGGCCCTCAAAATGTTCTTTCCAATGTGCGTGTGCATCTTTTCCAAATGTCGTATGTGTAGTTTCATTTTTTCTTCTCCCTTCTTACCGTAAGTTTTTAACTTTTTCTTTTTTCCCACCTGATGCTCCACCGATCAATTGCTTCATCTGCTTTTGCTGACTTGAGCTGGGTTCCCTTTCTGTAGTTTGTGCAATAGCCCGGCAATCTCTGTAGCTGGGCACGCCTCCCTCCTCGGCTAGGGTGGTATGTGTAGGCAGTCTCTGCTGACACAAGGTAGATACATGTTTAGGCCTAAGGCACAGCAGAGAGGGTTGCCAGAGAGCATGAAGGAATGGCCCCAGCACAAGGAGCTGCTAGGTGCATTTGTGTGACACCTTCCTGCCAAGCATGCAGAATTCTTGGGCTTTTTAATCCATTAATCTCTAACATTGTTCCCAGAGGGAGAGAGGCATCTACCATATTCCCACAAAAGGAAACCAGCTTGATTCAACAGTTTAGGAGGTAGAGTAAAAGGCTTGTCCAAACGTCATTCATTCTATAATACATTATCAAGCGCCTGATATGGACCAGGAATGGGTCTACGTTTTGGGATATAGCAGTAAAGTAAACCGATTAGAAACAAACAAGCAAGCAAGCAAACAAAAGAACCCTATCCAAATGAATCTTTTATTCTAGTAGGAGGAGACAGACAACAAACAAAATAAGATGTAAAATGCATAGTATGTTTGATGATGGCAAAAAATAAAATGGGAAAATAAGATGGGAGTGTTTAGGGCAATCAGGGAAGGTCTCATCAAGAGGATGGCATTTGAGCAGAGGCCTGAAGGATGTTAGAGAAGAAATGAGGGGGACATCTGGAGAGACAGCATTCCAGCAAAGGAAACAGCAAGTACAAAGGTCCTGAGGCAGGCGTGTGTCTGGTGTGTGGAAAGAACAGCAACGAGGCCAGTGTGGCTGGACCTAGGTGTAGTAGCAGATGGAGTTAGAGAGATAACTGGGTTATCTGGTTAGAGAGGCTTACTGGGCCTTGCAGTCCCTGTAAGTCCTTTGGCTTTTCCTTTGAATGACATAAAAAGCCATGAAGGTTTCTTAGTAAAGAGTAGCATTTTTCAGGACCAGCAGTGTGGAAAATAGACTGTGCAAGCACAATTTGGAAGCAGGAAGAACAGTCAGGAAGCCATTGCAATTGTGTGTGTGAGCAATGGAGAGGCTTAGAGAGCAGGGGAGGTGGTGGATGGTTGAATCCTGCATATATTTTGAGGAAGAGCCAACAGGATTTGCTGATGGATTAAATAAAGAAAGTGGATTATTTGAAGCCATTTTTTCTCCCTACTCAAAAATTATTTTTACTATTTTCAGGATTAGATAGGAAGCTATCTAGGTCGTTTATTACCCTTGGTTGGATACTTCTTATATTCTTTTAAATAATGTTTTAATTTTTCAAATTATACAAGTGCTATTATACATTATACATCATGCTGTCTTTATAAAATATCATATAGTGCAAAATGAAAACTCCCACTTGCTCCCTCGCAGTTCTCCTTTTCCAAGAAAAAGGTAATCCCTATTATGTTTGATTTTTTCCTATGCAATTATGTGTATGAAAATTTATAATTTTCTTCTTTTATGAAGATGGGACCATACCATTCATGTTGATTTTTGCTAAATATATCTGGAAGAGCTTTCCATATTAGTACATAGGGATCCACTTCATTCTTTCAAATTGCTTAGAGATTCCTCTAGAAATGTATCTGACTCATTTCACTCCTCTCTCCTAATCACTGTGTAAATTAGGGAAACAAAGACAAGTATCCATGCACATGCCCTGGGCGGAAAACATCCACAAGACGACATTTTAGAGTTGAGGAAATGAGCCCAGCATGCACAGCCAACCTGTTTCAAATGTTTCAAATGTTCTTGTTTTTGGAAGGATCACAACTGCCTTGAGTTTAGTTTGAAAATGCTTCTGCTATGGAAAACTCTTTGGGCCTTTTGTGCCCCTGGTTTCCTGACATCTCATTCCCTAGTATACATGGCTGGAGAAAGTTAAATAGCCCAGGGCAGCAGATCAGCCTGGCATTAGATGGTAAACAGAGGCACCAAACCAACATAGGAGCATCTGACTCAACAAGAGTAAGTGATGTGAGTGGGTGAAGAGAGTTCTCTACATATGTATGCTTTCCCCTCGAGTATTAGAATATTGCATTTATTATATTTATTATAATTGCATAGGTAATGCATGGAATTGTAGGAAAATTAGAAAATACAGAAAAAAGTTAAATGATAATTGCCAGAAAGCTCCCACCTAAAGACACTACTTTGGTGTTTACGAGAGTATTAGAAATTGTGATTGCAGCATATCTGGTTTACATGTTGCAGTAGTATAAGTACTAACGTTGCTTGCTTCCTCTGCCTCTTCACACGAATATGTCATGAGGAGGGTAGGAGAAGCAGAGACACAGCCTACTGGAAAACCCACTCCAGGGGTGTGCTTTCCAGTGCTGGACCCATTTCATATAGGAAGTGATGTTATAATGCTAGAGGAAGTTGAGTTAGTTGACCAGGGTCTCCAGGGACCCTGCTCAAAATTCAGAGCTGCCTTTTAATCTGTGCTTCTGGCCCCCCCAGAGAGGCAACTGGAACGCAACCATGCCTTCCTCTTATATTTTTTCATCTGTTTTCAACTAATGGAAGGGACCAAGTCCCCCAGATCTCAATTACCTGTAAAATGGAGGGTAGCAAAGAGTGGCAATGGGGAGAAGGGTCTGCCTGGCTGGGTCGGTGCCACCAGGACAGTAGACATAGCTAGGATGGTAGGAGGAGCTGGGCCACAAGACACACTGGAACTCAGTTCTCCCCAGTGCTGCTGGGTTGGGTGTTTGCCTTGGCCCTCAGTGCCACTCTCCTCAGCTCTGAGGCGATGGCTGGAAACACTGGCCTGGAATCAGGGGGAAGCATGCATGCATGGTATGCCCACAGGGCGCTGTGTGAGCTGCTCCACCTGCTGAGTGGATGGCAGTCTTTTAGCCTCTTGCATTTGGTGCAAATAATTAGGCTATTATTGCTTTCGAGGTGGCAAATAAGGCTTTTGTTTTTATTATTATGACCAATAATATTTATTAAACGTAGGAATTGTGCTGCAATATGGGGTTTTAAAGAGATGTTAGACAGTCTTTCCTCTCAAAAACCCCTCATAATCCAGTGGTAGGGGCAGAATGTGAAAGGGAAATAGTATTTCCAGGCTCAAGTGGTGAGTGCTATGTGAATGCAACAGAAGATAAAGTTAATGGCATCACGGTCAGCGGAAGGAGACTTTACCATGTGCTAAAATGCACATGAGATAAAAGTTTCAGGAAAGAGGTAGAATTTGGTGTGGGACTTAAAGGAAGTCCCGGCTTTAGAGAACTGGAGATGAGAGTTGGGAGGGAATTCCAGGCAGACAAGATGGTTCAGGTAAAAGTTCCAGGAGTGGAGGGGATGGGTGCAGGAACTAATGCTGGTATATATTGCAAAGGAAGAATCAAAAAGCACGAATGAGTGGGGAAAAGAGAGGAAAGTCGAGACATTTCAAAGTTGTGAAGATAGATTATTGGAAAAACAATGCCATTGACTGAAGTGAGGATTTCTGGAAAGGCGATCAGTTTTGGAGGAAATGACTTTGGGACATGCTAAATTGAAAGATGATAATACACATGAAGGGAATTGTCTAGTTCCAGAGGGAAGTCAGGGCTGGAGAAACGTATTTGGAAGTCACTTTTAAGGCCCACTGAAATGATTGACCGGAGGGATCTTCAGAGATGGAGCAGCAGAAACCACTGTCTTGCTTTTGCTCACGTGCAGGGGGTGGCAGAAGGAAGTGGGTATAGCAGAAGACTTGGGCACTGGCCTGCATGGTAATAATGTGGCTAAAAAGCTCATAATGGAAAAGGCAGAAGAGAAAGCCAAGAAAGAAGAGCACTGTTTCCTTCTTGACTGACACAGAGAAGCCACAAATGAGCACTGAGGATAAGCCACTGGACGTGGCACTGAGAAGTCACTGACGACTCTCAAGAAGCAATTTTAGTAGTGAGCAAGTCAACTTAACAGGTGTCTGATGAAATAAATGTGGGGTGTATACACCAGTGGTTTTTAAACTTGGTGGAACATTCTAATCACCTGGAGGGATTTTAAAAAACACAAATTCCTAGGCCCCATGCCAGGCCCCCTGAGTCAGATCTTTAGTTGATGGGCCTAGGAAACTGAATTTTCACAGGGGACTCAGACAAAGCCAGTCCAAGATCAGCATTTGTGAACCCCTGGGAGGTGAGAAAAGGTGAGAAATAAGATGTACTTGAGGGGAGACTAGGGCTGAGAAAGTTTTCTTGGTAGGTTTTTTTTTTTTTTTTTTTTCATCTTTAATTATATTTTTTGGAATAGAAGAGACTTGAGCTCCTTTTCCAGGCCATGGAAGAAATAATCCAATTGAAGATGTAAGAAAGATTGGAGATAGCAGGTGGTCAAGTGTTGCCATGGCAAAATCAGCTGTAGAAAATATGAGACCTTCATGCCCGGGGGGAGGAAGAGCCCAGCAAGAGATGGCCAGGTGGTAGGAGTGGAGATTAACGGGAAAATTTAAGGAAGTGAAGGAAACCCCAGCGTTCTTAAACTGGTTCCAAATGAAGTTTTGTGTATTCTTCCAAGATCGATGTTCAATTCACTCATGAACCTTACAGATTCCTCTTTAGGACTTTAAAACGAATGACACAGCACTTTCACCATGCCAGCCACCCAGGAAATGCAGGTTATGAAAGTGTAGAATTATGAAATGACACAGGTTGTGCGGTTACACAGGAGCTTATCTTTTGAAAGTTTCTTTTTCACAGCTTCCGAGGGGATGCACTCTGCATGACATTTAGTACCTGAGTTTTCGGGACACTGGAGCTAGAGGAAAGATCACCAAGTACCTGTTTCAGCCCCAGGCAGCATCGACTGAGTCATGCTTGGGGTGGAAGGAAACACCCTGGGGGCTGGGCCACAGAGGGTGTTGAAAACGGGTTCTCAGCGTTGTGGCAGGAAGTCTTGGGTCAGGAATCACACCTCACAGCTTTCTACAGCTGGCTGTCTGGGCTCTGTATGAAATCTGGGTCTGAAATCTCCTCCTACCTTTTTCTCCCCTCCACCCAGTGTCTGCATAATCCAACCGTCACTTGCAGATTATCTTTGCAATTTGTGAGGCACATACCTAATGTGTTCCCGTGATAGTAATGAGTTTAGTGGTCCAGGTAGTTAGTGACTAACAACCACTACAGTCTTTTAAACTCTTATTAAGTACATTTTCTCTAGCACCTCTCTTTGAAATGTGGCTTGGCCAAACTTCTATTTTAACATCTGTTATAATTAAATAATCTTTTTCTTAGTATAAGAGACAATACAAATATTATTATTAATACTAGTGTTCATTGTATGCCGGGCACTGTCCTAATTATTTTATGTATTTTGATGCACTTAAACCTCACAACAACCTATGATGTAGTTATCCTGATCTCTGTTTTGCAGATGAGGGAACTGAGGCTCAGAGAGGTAGAATAGATTGCTCCAAAACCACACAGCTAAAGAGTGATGGGTCAGAGATTTGAACTCATGTCTATTTGATATGAGAGCCAGAGGTCTTAACCCACAAATGATAAAATAGATTGAAATGTAGTTAACAAGAAGGGAAGACATCTTTGGGAATGAAGTACTTGTTCAGATTGCTACCTGATTTTTCAGTACAAGCTTGGCAAGGCATTCTTCAAATAATTTCAACCTGCTTGGAGGACTTGGTTCTTTTTTTTTTTTTTTTTAATTCTTCTTTTGTTGCTTGGAGGACTTGGGTGCTTCATCTTCATCTTCCACGTGGTGTTCAGTTTTAGAAAAGCCAGTTGGATGAGCCCCTGAGAGCCTGTAGAAACTTCTATGATCTTATAAGACGTGAGAGTGAGGCTGAGGCTGACTCTGATGCACACATATATCTCAGAGAGTCTAATGCACAGGAAGGTCACTCATTCATTCATTCAACAAATAGTCCATATATCGCACACTTCTATGTGCTATGCTCCATGTCTGTGTTGTGGAAACAGGGACAAGGGAGTATACAGTCCCAGAAGGGGACACTCACGAAGAGGCAAAAAAGACCATTCAGGATGATCCACTCATGACAGGCGGACATACAGAGAAGGGCCTGGACCCAGACAGCGAGGTGGCAGGAGGTGTTAGCTCCTGTGAACTGAATTTCATCTGCGACATAGGGTGAAACCTGTAGATTGCAGACTTTCAGGATTCAGGGAAGGAGAATGGTACATTCTCATGATGCTAGGCCCTAGAGGTTCTGGTGACTGTGATTTCTTTCTTGCCCATGGAGAAATGTATGACAATGTCCCTAACAACCAGCTGGCGAGAGTGTGATTATCTGGGACTGAGCCAGCAGCCCAGCAAGGACTCTAGTCTTCCTCTTCCAGTTAACTACATTTCAATTGCTTTCATCATTTATGGGTTAAGAGCTCTGGCTTTGGTATCCCATAGATGTGGGTCCAAATCCTCCTGACAATATGCTGGTTGAATGACTTTAGGCAGTCCTGCCCAGAGTTCTTATGTTTTACCAGTTCTCCTAGGTGGGACTCCTGTGGGAGCAGGTCAAAAGGCAGTGTACATAGGCTATCGACAGGCGTCCCTTTCCCCATGCCAGTGATCCTTAAACTCCAGTGAGCATCAGAATGACTTGAGGTGCACATTAGGAATGCAGATTTCAGGTCTCCATGCACAGGCAATTCTGATGCAGCTGTGTTTGGGTCTCCACCCTAGCCCTCTTGAAAGCTTCCACATACAGCAGACGCGTGATACCACACTTAAAATCTTTCAGATTGTTTTCTGAATTTCAGTTTTTCAGAAAATATAGTAGGCAGAGTTAACCTAATTTTAGGATGCTGTCTAAGGGGAAAAAAGTTTAACTCAAAAGACTGTGAAGCTGAAAATCACAACGTCTCTTTGAGGAGGACCTGGGATCTGTTGGTTTGTTCCAAGATGCTTATCTCCAGATGAGAATGGGACGGTTGCACCTGGCTGCCTTCCCAACACCTTCAGTGTTCAAAGATGCACTTACTGTACCTTCATCTCCCGCCCTCACACTTGCTCATTATGATACTGTCCTTGCTGCTGTTTCAGTTAGTCAGTTACCCAGGCCCCAAACCTATGCATTTTGTAATTTGCCAAAAGGCTGAGAAGCGATCTTATATATATATATATATACACACACATACATACACACACACACACACACACACACACACACATTATTTTTTTCACTGTACATATATATGGGTGCAATTTGTTGTTTCAATACATGTATATATTGCATAATGACCCAATCAGAATAGTTAGCCTATTTATCACCTAAACATCATTTTTCTGTGGTTATAACATTCAAGATCCTCTTTCCTGGCTATCTTGAAATATGCAATATAATATGATTAGCTATTGTCACCCTAGGACAGCAGAACTTATTCTTCCTATCTAACTGTAACTTTGTAACTTTGTACCAATCTACCAACCTTCCCCTGTCCCCTTCTCTTCCATCCCTTTCCCTGCCTCTGGTAACCACTATTTTACTATTTTTTTCTCTCTCTCTTTTTCTTTTCTCTCTTCTTAATTTATTTTTCTTAATTCACCTATGGTAACTGTATATATTCATGGAGTACAATATGATATTTGAGTACACACATACTGTGTGCACTGATCACATCAGGGCACTTAGTTCACTAATCTAACTTCTATTCAGCCTTCAAAACACAGATCAAATCTCATTTCCTCAGTGAATGTTTCCCTGAACACCTTCATCCAGGACAACTTCTCCTATCCTATGGTCTTATAGAATCTAATGTCATCATTATTTTTGGAACTGCTGCTTAACGATTCATTTTTTTGCATGTCTGGTAGGGGAAAAGAGGTTGCAATCTGGAGCAGTTTATCGTAAAGGATTTAGTCACTCTGGGCGGCCTGGTAGAGGTAGACGTGACATAGGCATCAGTCTGCCAGTTGTAGTTTTAAATGCCTGTGGATGGATCTCAGAGCCCAGATCTGCAGGTGACGTGCCTGGCTTACACACTTGGGCCAAGTATTGCTCAGAATGGCCAAAATCCACAGAATAGTTAGTATCTGTGTCTGGCAATAATTCTAAGAATTTCTGAATTTGTCCTTCAGTGATTCTTCCCAGAGTTCTCCCAGCTAAAAAGAAAGAGGAATGCGTTAGCAATAGCTAATATGTATTGAGAACTTACTCTGTGCTGGGCACTGTGTTAAGTGCTTCACATACATTCACTTGTTCAACCCTCATGGGAACCACACAAGGTAGGGACTAACTCCATTCTACATGTGATGAAATAGAGGCTAAGAGAGGTTTGCAACTTGCCCAAGTTGACACAACTGGTAGTAGGTGCAGTCAGGGGAACTCAGGCATGTCTGTTCCTACTTTTGACTTTTATTTCTTCTATAGATTCAAGGGTTGCCAATAAAGGCTTTCCAGTCTTTAAAGGAACCCCAGACCTTATACCCTTTGTCATCTGAAAAGCTTTGTATTGAAATAAGGATTATTTTAGAAATGACATGGTTCTAGCTGAAAAGATGTTTAGTCGTATTCAGTAAAAGAAGATTTAAGATAATGGCTGCCTGGTCATGACCCCATTCTATCCTGACAACCTAGCTCTGGAAAACTGATAAGACAGTGTGTAAAAGGGCACATGCCTTACAATGTTTCTAGGAAAACTGGTAGATGAAAGACTTCTTGAGAAATTTCACTGAAAATGAATACTCCCGATGGTCATTTTTCAAGGAAGGTAATGAAATCTTTTTCTTCTGGGTACATGATCCTTGCCCCTTGCTTATAGTTTTCTTTAGTTCAGGTGTCCTGAGATGCCTGATATTGGAAATACTTGCCATTTCAAATTGGTCCCCATCGGTCATGAGGGGTGAGGAACATCTGCTAGTCTTATAAAGAACAAAGTCATATGACTTAAAGACATGGGATTTGTACCCATTGCCAGAGGTAAAGGTTTTCACAGTTTTTAAGTATGTCTGTTTGAAAAGAAAAGCCTGGTAGAGATAGTGCTTGCATAATTTTAAAATTTTGCCTTTGTTTTGTTTTATAAAAATCCAGATTTTGAGAAGCATATAAGTGACATAAAGTGAGCCAATGTTTGGTCCAGAAAAAAAAATGCAGGAAATAATGAAGCTCTTGGTAATTCTGAATATTACATCTTTTCTTTGAAGTCAGTTGTAATTTTTGCGTCAGTTCTTTTTAACATAATAGCAGACACATTCATAATGTAACTTTGTTAAAGGTGGGCAAATCCCTGAGGGAATCACTAGCAGTAAGAAGAATAAAAAATGCGTCACTAAACCTGTTTTTCACTGCCCTAGCTTGGAAGTGACACATAGCACTTCTGCTTATAGTCCTTTGGCCCAAACTAGTCACACAGCCCCTCCTAACTGTAATGGGACTAGGAAGTACCATCTTCCTTGTGCCCAAGAAGGATCGTATGATGATGACTTACCTCTGTGTGTGATTGAGTTATATTCCCAAACTAAGCCAATTGGATTAAATAGGTCCGGAGCAATATAAAACCTTGTTTTCAGCAGCCGTTTATTAAGTGATTACTATGTGCCAATGCATGGTGTCAGTTGCTAGGGGACCACACATGAAAAAGACACAAATTCCCTTTCAAGGAAATTACTGATTAATAAAGAAGACATAAGCACTCCTGGAGAATACTAAAGGCAATAATAAAGTAAAAATAAGGTGCTATGGGGATTAAAGGTTGAGAGGATTTTTTCCAGCTCATGCATAGGGAAAGGTTTTTGGAGGAGGTGATATTTAAATGGGTCTTGAAAGATCAATAGAATTCAGGTAGGAGATGTGGTCCAATCCACAGCGTCTCCTTCAAGGACTTTTCTGAATTAGTAGGAATGTTGGACTATCATTCCAATGCTGCCTGTGTCTAGCTATCTGATCTTAGATGAGAAAGTTGGATAAAATGGTCACTGTTGTCTTTTTCATCTCTAATAGTATATGACTCTCCAATTTTTAAAATAACATTCTGAAAACCAAATGATGTGGTTGTGGAACATACAGACAATAAAACTTTTGAAACAGATATATAATCAATGCTCATTAAAATACACTTAGAAAATAAGAAAAATAGAAGAAAAATCTAAATATCAGGCAATATTCACTGTCGTTCATTCAATTTATTGTAGTTTCTTCATGATTTTTCATGCACAGGTTTAAAGATTTTGCATTGCTTTGTTTTCTTTTCAACATAGTTATCAAATAGAGCATAGGATTTACTATAGCATTCTTTATTCTCTTAGCATGCTACCATGATCATTTTCCCAATGTTATTTCTAACTCTAGAAACAAAAAAATATATAATAAATATGATATTCAGGTTCATATCCATGTCTCTGTCTGATGGACTACTTAATGGCTAAGTTTCTCTCATGTATTCGTGAAACTTAGTAAAAAGGGAATAGTATTGTAGTAACTTTAGTCTTGTGATAGCATACATTGGGTTGTTTTTATTAGAGTTTGTTCATTAAAAAATTATAACTCACATTTTCTGGACTCTGATTACGTGGCAGAGACTATAGCAAGTGTCACTATAGTGTCACTAGTCTCTTGGCTCTGCTCTGCCCTATGTTGCCTTCCTACAGAGAGCTTTACGTTAATGCCTCGTGGCTCCTCTCAGAGCTGTGACTCAAGTGGCAAGAGAGCTTTCTTTCCTAAAATATCCAGTTTAAGGTTGGAGGTAGAGCCGCATTGGGCCAGCTTTTCCATTTGGCCATCCTCAAACCAATCAGCCGCGGGGATGAAATCTTCTGACTGATCCAGCTGTAGTCACATGACCACCCTTTGAGTTGGTGGGGGAAGGGTGGTCGATTTCAGTTCTGTCCACATTTTGTAAGCTGAGAGGGTTGGGTGCTCTCCAAAGGAAAACTGGGGCATTTTTATGAAAAGAAGGCAGACTGGGTGCTGGGCAGGCCAAACCAATCGCTGCCGTCCACGTGGCCTCAGCAGTTTCTCCTCATGAAGTACCCCCTGTACCCCCCCCACCCCCAGCCTGTAAAAGAGCTTACACTTTGCCATGTGGTGTTACCTCCCAAGAACACTTCACTTATGTCTTAGAAAAATAAATACACAGCCAATTTGCAGATTATACCTTCCTTAGTTCTGCTATAAATTATATGACTTGTTTTTGGCAAAGCCTGAAGTTAAAGCTGCCTTTTTTCTCCTTCCTTACCAACTCAAAGAATGAGCGGTATTCACTGAGGTTGTGTGTCTAAGGATGAATTTGCCCACCTGAAGGGGATAGCTAAATTTATGGGAAGAATTGCAGTGTTTCAAATAGTTACAAGCATCAGTGCCAAGGTGAGAAGCCTATGGGGCAAGTAGGAAATATATATGTTTTTCTATTGAGTGTGAGCCAATCCTTCACTTACGATATTTATAAAATTTGTGAATCTGGAGGAAACCCATTATGGTCACCTTAGCCACATTAAAATTCCAAATTTTTTTCAGTGTATCCCACACAGTTTGAAAATTGCACAATGTACAGAATCCTGGCAAAAGCTGATTAAAGAGGCAGTGGGAAAACACAAAACTGGAAATCAAGAAGTCTGGGTTCTAGGCTCATCTCTGACCCTAACCAGCAAGGTGGTCTTGGACTGGTCCCTTTGTGTCTCTGGCTTTTGATTTCTCCTCTGTAAGTTAAGCATTTATTATCCTTAATTTTATAGGATGCCATGTCCCAGCCTGAGTATCCATTAGAAATATAATTCACTGGGCCTTTGGAACTGCTCATAAGACTTGAATAAGTTTCATATTAAATCCTTCCAAAACTGTTATTCCAAATCTTTTTGGAGTTTCTAATCCTGGCTATGATTTGTCTGCTCAGTACTGTGCCCTTCTCTACTTAAATATGCTGTAGAGAATAGATTTATTTTAACCATTTAAGGATGTCCAGTTAATTTGGTTTTGAGGACTTTTAAAAGAATTTAAGATTTTACTCGATATAGCTGAAGACATCTCAAAGTGTGGGAATTCCTGATTCAAATAATTCACTGAGTAAAACTCGTCTTTTGAGAATGTTCTCAAGGCTTGAGAACTCCCTCATCAAGGATCCTGGTGCTTATTAAGTCTGTAGTTGGCCACTAGATTGGTTTTATTGATTCTTTATGATTCTGAGAGCAACGTCTGGCAGGCTTTCCTGCTACTTCCTAAAACTGATGCATTAAAAAAAATCTTGTCTGTTAGGAAATTGAGCGTGGGCTTTTCATATGTATTCACCCACTCATCATTTACTGGGTGCATGATTATCTACCAGGTGCTTTGAAAGAAATAAAGTAACTCCCTCTTCCCCCCCATCAACATCATATCTGTTCACTTGTCTTAACAAGTTCAAGAAATTGTTGTGATTTTTGTGTCTTCTCTTCTTTCTGTTCCCTCCTATTTATTTGTTTGTATATTTATCTATTTATTTAATTTTATTATTATTATTTTTTATATCAACAAAACAGTTTATTATCAAATGATACTTAAGGGCTTTCTCATATTTAATTGTTGATAATGGTAAAGTGTGAAGGTTTTACCTCTGTATTTACTTAAGTGTGTAAAAGTAGCTGTATTCATTGGCCACTGGTTTTAAAAATTATGAGTAAACGAATGTACAATGGTTAATATTTATTTATTTTTATTAGCTCCCACAAATAAGTGAGAACATGTGCCTGGCTTATTTCACTTAATATAATTTTCTTTAAGCCCATCCATGTTGCTGCAAATAGTAGTAGTAGTATTTCATTTTTTATTTTATTTTTTTATAGCACAGTAGTATCCCATTGTGTAGATATACCACATTTTCCTTATCTTCTCATCCAGTGATGGGCATTTGGGCTGGATCCAACTCTTGGCTATTGTAAATAGTGCTGCAATAAACATGGGAGTGCAGGTATCCTAGAAGAAGGCTCTTTTTAAAGTAGAGGAGACATAATTGGAAACAAATTTCTTTAAGGCTGATTCAGTAAAACGTAATTCCACTTGTTGCCACTCCTAACTCCCTTGTTTCTTCAGCCTTTTATATTTAAAGCTTTTTTTTTTTACATTGAGATATGTAATTCACATAACATAAAATTCAAATTTCAAAGTGTGCACTTCAGTTGTTTTTAGTTTATTCACTAAATTAGTTTTGTTTATGCAATCATCACTACTATCTAATTCTAGAACATTCCCACTACCCTAAAAAGAAACCTCATACCCACT
The DNA here is from genome assembly GCF_027409185.1 of Cynocephalus volans. Taxonomy (NCBI): domain Eukaryota; kingdom Metazoa; phylum Chordata; class Mammalia; order Dermoptera; family Cynocephalidae; genus Cynocephalus; species Cynocephalus volans. Next base: position 117,865,315 of record NC_084466.1, read on the forward strand.
TGCAGTTAGCTCTGACTCCCACCCTCCCATCCCTTGACAACACTAATCTACTTTCTGTCTCTATGAATTTGCCTCTTTTGCACATTGCATATAATAAAATCATACAATATGTGATGTGTTGTATCTGTTATGTTTGGATCCTTTCGCTTTGCATGATGTTTTCAAGGTTTACCCATGTTGCAGGAGGTAATAGTACTTTTTTCCTTTTTATTGCCAAATAATATTCTATCCTATGGATATACCACATTTGTTTATCTATTCATTGGCTGATGGATATTTGGGTTGTTTCTGTTTTTTGGCTATTATGATAATGCTGCTATGAACATTTGTGTACAAGTTTTAGTGTGGATGTATGCTTTCAGTTCTCTTGGGAGTAGAATTTCTACCTGGGAGTAGAATTTCTACCTAGGAGTAGAATTTCTGAGTTATTTGATAATTCTATTTTCAAGTTTTTGAGGAACTGCCAAACTGTTTTGCCAATGTGGCTGTACCATTTTATATTCTAGCAAATATAAATATATATATTTATATATTATGTTATATATATATAAATTATATATATATAAAGTATTTGTAACCTCCCTAAGACTTAGGCTAGTAGTTGTTTTCCCAGTGTATTGATGGAGCAAAAATGATAAACCGAAATAAGCTTCCCCAAAGCCCAGATCTCAGGTAACTCAACTATTCAGCATTCATTGAACCTCTGTTCTGTTCCCAGCCCTGTTCCCAGTTCTTTGGATACAGAGATACATGAAATATGTTGTCTGTGAGGTGGTGAATCTTAGTTCTGTGAAACTTCTTTTAGAATCTTTAAAAATGGTAAAGTCTCCCATCTGTGTGACTTGGTGTAGATGAAATTTTACCAGAATCAAAGGATGGACTGAATCAAATATCCCTCAGTACTGGACGAGTTTTGGATGGTGAGCCTTAAATGTAGATCCAACATTCTATTCTCCATGATAAACTATCAATGTGTTTTATTTTCTTAATAGGGAAAATGTGTGAGTATCTGGCATTCACTGTTTCTCTGAAATGAACAATTCTTATAGTGAAATCATCTAATCCCGGGAGTTTGGGAATAAGTGTATAACTTAAGTTGAGAAAGAATAACAATCCTGGGCATTTGTATAATTCTCCACTTTTCCTGATCCATTTTGTGTATACTGTGTGTCTCCTTTGACCACAGTTATGAGAGGTAGGCCGGGCAGGCACACATTATTTCCATTTCATGGATGATAATGGAATGTCAGGGAAGTGGAGTAATTTGCCCCAGGTCACACGAATGAACCAGAAGGAGACTGCTAAAGCAGTCATTCCCAAATACTACTCCTTGGGCTGGTGCTAGTAGGGGACAGAGCTTTCTCTGATGCATGAGGAAATGAGAAAAAATCAGGGCAAGGCAGTGAAATTTTCACATAACTAAACTTATTCAATTTTACAAACTGTCTTTTATTCTGGCATTAAGTCTCTTATTTTTATGTTGGTAAAATGTCTTTTTGCTTTACTGAAATGTGGTGATGTTGGAGACTAATTTTTCTTTATTTTAATTTTTATTTGGCAACACATAATGTCGGCAACCTCAATTAAAATGTGTTTTTTTTTGTTTGTTTTTTACTGTTTAATGAAATTTGCCTTAGAAGGGTCAGGCCTGGTCCAACCTTTCCTGATTAACTGCTTTCCTATATTCTCCTGAGGACCCAGTCTCAGGTAAGGTGGAAATTATGTCCTCTCACAGAGATGGCCATCTTTGGTATGTGCCTGTGTCACATGTAACCTTCATATCCAGTCTCCTGGTTTTTAGCTAAACCCTCTTAGGCTACTATGTTTCACAAATTCACAAATAGGTGGGAGAAAATATAACCAATGTAAGCAGAATGACTTACTTGGTCTTTCTAATTGTGTGTAAATACGAGAGGTCTTCAAAATGTTCATGGAAAGATTTGTATTATCTTTTAATCCCACTTTTCCACAAACTTTAAAAGGTACTCTTGTATGTCTTACTGTTCAGTTTGTTAATTATTCTTGAGATTTTTTTGGAAAGGGGTTGATTATGACATTTCTAGCCAAATGCAATTGGCTTGTATTTGAAAGGATGTAGCAATTATTTATTTTATGCATGGTCCTTTATCTGATAGAAAGCAAGACTTGACCCAGACGGGTTAATTAACTTGCCCACATCCCATACCAATGAGAGGAACTAGAAGTGGAAACACTTCTCCTAAATCTTACTCATCAACTTTAAAATGTAATCGTGGGACCAGCATGCAAATGACCAATGAAAAAAGCCACTAGTCTCTTGAGAAACAGTGAGCAAAAAGATGCAGCAGGATCAGAGCATTCTCATGTCCCCCTTGGTGGCTGTCAGGGTTCATGTTAGAGGAGGAGTTGCTGAGTGCCAGCTACCCCTTATCCTAAAGGACATTTGTAAGTGTTAGGTGGGGGGGGGGGGGTGCCACACTCAAAGAACTTTGGAAAAAGAGTAAATTAAACAAAGTCAATTCTATTCTGTAATGTAGGACTTCAGATTTGGTTCATTACAGGGCATTGTAAATATCCGAGAGTGGTAGAGATGGAACGCTTCCCAACCTTTTTGACTATGGAGCCTGCCTCCTTCCCCCAGTTGCTCCTCTCACCCTCCTTAGCCATCTCTAGCTTCTGCAGAAAGCTAGTCTTCTGCAGAAGGTACTGCTCTAAGTGTGTTCTAACTACCTTCTCATTCGATCCTCATAACTGTCCTATAGATATTATTTTCATTCCTATTTTACAGATGAAGAACCCAAGGCACAGAGAGGTTAAAAAATTTGCCCAAGGTCACACAGTGGCAGGGCCTGTACTCCAACCAGACAGTCAGGCATCAGAAGTAGTCTGTGAACCCCTGTGTTGTGCTAGCCTCCCGTTGCTAAGCGGCTTTCTTTCCTGTTGTCTTTTTTCCTAAGTACATTGTGTTTCCTCATGTAAATAATGTTAGTAATCTAAACTGGAAAGTATACTGAAAGTTTCAGTGTGCTTGGCATGCTGGCAAACCCACTGTAGATGTAAAGGAAAGACCATGGACTTTGGAGTGAAACAGATCTGAGCCCACCAGTTTTTTCAGCCACTTTCTGCAGTGTGACCTTGACTAGTTAGTTAATTCTATGAGCCTCAACTTACTCACTTGTACATTAGAGACAATTATGCTGTGATGTATCCTGCAAAGGAGTTGACCTGAAGATGTAAGCAAAGGCTCAGGAAGAGGACGGTGCATGGCCACACCCTTTGCTCAACAAGTGCATGCAAACTGTCTTTCCCTCTGTCCCACCCTCCCTTTCTCCTACTCAAGAGCTCACGCATGCTTGGTGTCTCTTCAGATGAAATGGACATTGTTGCAACTTACACTCAACCTGCAGCTTTATACAGACCAAGGTTCAAGGGGAAATCCCATGAGAAGCTTCCTTTCTGAATTCACAGAATTCACAGAATAATGAATTCAGAAAGAAAGCAAGGGTCAGATGTAACATTCCCTTAGGAAATTGGAAACACCACTGAACCAACAGAGTGGGACTAAAGAACCCTGAATTGTCTCCAGTGGACTCTTATACTAAAGGGAAGTATGAAATTAGGATTAAAGGACAGACAATAAAAATGAATCCCATTTCCCATGTGCTATTGATTGAAGAAGCAGAACGTGGGCTGAGGAGGCCTGTCCTGCAGCATGACCGTGCCACCCAGGTCCCCACAGACCTAAAGAATCCTCCCCTACTCCTCCCCTCTCACCCTGGGGCCCTCTTTAGATAACCCTAGGCATTCACCAAATTCAAGGAGACACCTTTGCTTCCCCAGTTTTAAGACTGTAAATATGGATTATTATAATTCCTCCTATTACTCCAATCATCATTGGGAGAAATGACCTCATATACTCAATAGCTACATACTCTTTGTCTCTCAGGCAAAAATGAATATGTTTAGTAGCAATTACATAGCAAAGGGGATAATATAGAGAATCCAGTATTCAAAAAAAAATTTAATGCTTTAATTTGAAGGATGAGGCAACAATATTAAAGTTGAATTTGAAAATAGGATCAAAAAAGTCAACCATGATTCTGCCAACTTATATTTCTATTTTACTTTTGTATATTATGATTTCAATCATAGCATGCATATATGCTATTAGGTATATCATGGGCCTGGGGGTATGCATCTACGTTCTATACATTAGAGACAATTACGTATAATTGATATTTTAATGGCTTAAGTGGAAGAGGATAGTATAGGTGCCTCTTAGGAATAAAGAGAGAGTGACTACAGACAAAATTATAATGATGTGACATCATTTGCTAAACCATGTCCCTGTTGGTGGTTGTTAACAGCTTTATGCGATTGTAGATAATCCTGAATTGCAGCTAAGAAGTGCTTATAGCTACCAGAGGCCCAACTATCTTAAACATATTTTTAAAAAAACCCAAATGCCAAAGGTAGGGCTGGTCTGGTGTTGTAGGAAGACATTGGTGGCCTACACTTCTTCTGTATTTTTGCTTTGCCATCCTTTTTGCATTGCTTCCAAGTTCAAAGTCACAATATGGCTGCTTGCAGTCTAGCCATGATATCAGAATTCCACACAAAAAGCTGGCAGAAGAGGAGAAGGCAAAAGGTGTCCTTTCTCCACCTCCACCCACACTATCTATTCCCTTTTAAAGAGCCTCCCCAGAAACTCCATGTCAAAGGGGCTCACTAGCCCCTTTGGCCTTGGGTGAATTAAAAAACTCTCCGAGGCTCAATTTCTTCATTTATAAACTGACAGCAATAATTCTTACCTCACAGGGTATATGTGAAAGAATACAGAAAATCCAAAAATTCTATGCAAATTAAAGAGTTAAAGTAAAATAGAAGTTGTAATCTAATGTGGGCTGCAGTAGCTGAAACATTTCATATGTCTATGTTCTTGCTGCCAAAAAACACATTACCGTTGTTTACAGTCATCCCCTTTCCCTACATTTAGGAAGGTGAGAAAGCAGAACTAGTCCATATATGATTAATATCAAAGGGAAGTTTGAGAACCATGAGATTCCACGCAGTGGTTGAAGCGACCAAACACCAAAGCCACTCCATATTTCTCTCTGTCTTTGCTGCCTGGGAGAGGAATATTATGCCATAGAAATGGGCCACCCCTAAGCTTAGAGGCAGAAAAATCCTGACACAGGCAGTTCTCCAAAACCCACAGGCCTCTAGGTCCGTGGGTTAACTCCCCCATGGATGGAACGGCCTTGCTGTCAGCATCAAAAATTGTAAGCTACCTGAGGGTAAGGGCCCTATTTCTATTTACCTCTCCATTCCAATGCCTGACACCTGGAAGTCCCTCAGTAAAAATCTATTTCTTCTTTTTGGCCCCACTCTGAAGACTCAAAGTCAGGCCACCATTGAGCTAAGAAGGAGCACGTTGAATTGATCATATTTTGAATAAAAATAATTATAACGGTAGTTATAGCTAACCTACTGAGTATTTACTATGGGCAGGCACTTAGTACTTTACATGTTTTAGGACAATCTGTCCTACTACCTTACAATAGTAGACATTGTGCTATGTGCTAATAGAGATGTAAGATGCACAATAATAGTACATGTAAAAATCAGTGAATTACTACAATAGATGAGAGATGGGGGTGATTCTTCTTCCAGGTGGGCCATGAGGAAAGGCCTTGTGGAGGTGATCACAACTGGAAAGGTCTCGAAGGGCTCAGCAGGGTTAGCTTGCTGAGGACAGTGGCAGGGTAGTGAGTGAAGGCAAGAGGCACAAAGTGCAGAGAATGTCACTGGTGACACTTTTGGCTGGAACAAAGGGTCTTCTCCAAGGAGAGTTGAGAGCTGAGGCCAGATGGTTGGTTGGAGTCACAGAATGGAGTGTCTTGGATTCCTGACCAATTGGATTGGTACTAAATTTGGTGGGCCATGACAAGTCACTGAGATTTTTCAAGCCAGGGAGCAGAATGCACAGAACTGTTCTTTCAGCTGGTGAATCTGGTGCTCTAATAAATTAGAAAGTGAAGAGCCTAAAGGCAAGAAATGAGCAGGGCCAGAGACATCTATTCCATCAGCCCAGGCCTCAGGATAAGAGCCTGGACCAGGCAGGGGACTGACAAGTGGTTAGGATAAAAGGAACAATTATAGAAACGTGGAGACTGATTAGATGATGGGGAAGCGGTGGTGAGAGGAAGAAGAAGTGAAGATGACTTTGAGATTTGAATCTGGGTGATGGGAAGAACAGTGCTGTGATCAGAAAAGGGAAGCTGGATTGTGAGCTGGGTGGGGGGAGGGAAGATGACCAGTTGAATGTGTTGAGTTTGAGATGCTCAGGGACTACGTGCACACATCTAGGAGTGAGGTGGAAAGGGGAACTACACACAAACAAATGGAATGCAAACTGAGTCAGCTGCATTGAGGAATGTTGCTTGGAGTCTTGGCAGTGGAACTCTGTGGGAAGGAGGGTAGTGCAGGAATTCTTAACCTAGGGTCTGTGGATGGCTTCTTAGTTGCAGGGGTATCTGTGAGTTTTTAAACATTTTGAGCAGAATATTATGTATATTAAGAAGTGCACAATTTTATTGGATTATCTACCCTAAAGGAGACTAATGTATCCATATAGAAAGAGGTGGGCTGAGATGGTGCCCATGGAATTTTTACATAGTAGGTGCTGAATAAAACACTCCAGTCAATCTCTGTATTCCTGACTGTCATTCCTCAAATTGTGGTGGTGGTTGTCTTTAACATGGCCACGCTGTTGGATCAAACTGTGGTGGTGGTTGTCTTTAACATTGCCAGACTGTGGGATCAAGGCTGTCTTAAAAACATTCCTTCTTGCCAAGGTAATTCAATAAGGAAAGAATATTGTTTTCAACAATGGTGCTGGGATAACTAGATATCCATATGCAAAAAAATGAATCTGGACCCCCTACCTGACACCATATACAAAAATTAACTCAAAATTGGTCAAATACCTAAATGCCAGAGCTAAAACTATGAAACTCTTGGAAGAAAACATCTTCAAAGATTTAAATCTTTATTACCTTGGATTGGGCAATGATTTTTCAGACATGGCATCTAAAGCACAAGCAACAAAAGAGTAAACTGAACCTTATCAAAATTTAACTTTTGTATTTCAGGGACACTATCAAGAAAGTGAAAAGATGACCTAGAGAATGGTAGAAAATATTTGCAAATTGTATATTTGATCAGGGTCTAGTATTGAGAATACATAAAGAACTCTTACAAGAACCCTTACAACTTAACAATAAAAAGACAACCAAATTAAAAATAGGCAAATGATTTGAACAAATATTTCTCCAAATAAAATATACAAATGGCCAATAAGCACATGAAAAGATACTCAATATCATTAGCCATCAAGGAAATACAAATCAAAACCACAATAATATACCACTTCACACCTACTAGAATGGAAATCATCATCATCATCATCAGATAATAACAGGTGTTAGCAAGAATGTAGAGAAACTGGAATTTCACCACACTGTGGGTGAGAATGTACAGCCATTTTAGAAAAAGTTTGGCAGTTCCTCAAAAAGTTAACTATAGAATAAACATATAACCCAGCAATTCTACTCCTAGGTATCATAGAGAATTGAAAACATACGTTCACACAGAAGGTTGTATACAAATATTTAGAGAAACATAATTCATAATAGCCAAAAAGTAGAAACAACTCAAATTCCACTAACTGATAAATGAATAAATTAAATGTGGTATTAGCCATATGATGGAATATTTTTTAGCCATAAATAGGAATGAAGTACTTATACATGCCACAACGTGGATGAACCTTGAAAACATGCTAAGTGAAAGAAGCCCGACATAAAAGGCAACAAATTGTACAATTCCACTTAAATGAAATATGTAGAATAGTAAATCCATGAAAATGAAAAATAGATCAGTGGTTGTCAGGAGCTGGGGGAGGAGAGAAATAGGGAGTGATGGCTAATGGGCATGGGGTTTCTTTTTGGGGTGATCAGAATATTCTGGAATTAGAGAGTGATGATGGTCACCCAACCTTGTGAATATAATAAAAACTACTGATGAATTTTATGGTGTGTGAAATTATATCTCAATAAAAAAGTTTCTTTTGTCTTCTTAGCTTCTGATTGTCCTTAAATGAGATGGAAATAATGCTCATTATCTAAGAGATAAAGTAAAGATAGATTCCAGGGAAAGGTAGATTTGGATGGGACAGAGGTGTGTGTACGGGAGAATCAGGAGATGAAGCTGAAAAGAGTAAGTTGGAACCAGATCCTCAAGTCAGTGGGTCGTTGAGTGAGTCACAAATATTTGAGGACTCAGTGCCAGCTACTGTTCCAAGTGCTTGAAGAAAATGACCTGGTTCCTACCAATACAGGATTCAACATCTAGGTCTGGTGACATTAAACAAATATTTGATTCAAATTCAGTTAAGCAATTATCAGGGTGTGAAGGGTTGAAAGTTCAGTGTGCTGTAGAAACACATAATGGAGGATGCTACTTGCTACGGTTTGAATGTCCCCCCCAAATTCATTGAAGCTCGATCCCCATTGTAACAGTGTTAAGAGGGTGGGAAATCTGACCATGGCATTTGAAAGGTGGGGCCTTTGGGAGGTGATTGGATAGTGAGGACTCTGACCTCATGAGTGAATTAATCCATTCATGAATTAATGGGTTAATGTTAATGGGTTATCAGGGACTAGGGGCTTTATAAGGAGAGGAAGAAAGCGTATGAAAATGCTCTGTGTGATGCCCTGGTCACCACAGGACTCTGTAGAAAATCTCCACCGAGAAGACCCTTACCAGGTATAGCCCCTAGACCTTGGACTTCCCAGCCTCCCAAACTGTAAGAAATAAATACTGTTTTTTATTTTTTTATTTTTATTATTATTTTTGTGTGTGACCGGTAAGGGGATCGTAACCCTTGGCGTGGTATCGCCTGCACCGTGCTCAGCCAGCGAGCGCACCGGCCATGCCCATATAGGATCCGAACCCGTGGCCTCGGTGCTCCCAGTGCCGCACTCTCCCGAGTGAGCCACGGGGCCGGCCCTAAATACTGTTTTTTAAAAAATTACCCAGTTTAAGGCTTTCTGTTATCAATGACAGAAAATGGACTAATACACTACTTGATGGGAGGGGATCCAGGAACATTTTCCAGAGGAAGAGAGGCTGAAGGTGAGAAGGGTCTAACTTCCAGACTGAATACGTAGGCTACTGGGAGCCATTCAAAGGGGTCATGCCTGGGGAGACGTGTGATCGGAGCGATGCCTTAGGAAGACTCAGCCAGTGGAGGTTCTTAAGCTCAACACGCAAGCCTCTTTGGGGTGCCAGTCTTGCCCAAATACCACGTACTTCCAGCCAATCGGGGGAAGGATGAACATTTCTTCCACAGTGACAATTTGTGGGCTGTATTTAGAGGACCTCCCTGTTGCGCTTCATCCTTCCAGATATTGTTGGAGAAATGAACTTGTGACCTTTCATGAGAAGGTGGTGGACTAGCACAGCTGGCCTCTCTTCTTCCTCATCACTGAAAGCAGTGAACCAAGAGATCTTCTTGGTCTTTTCATTTTATCTTTTGGGTTGAGCAAATAAAAAAGTCATCATACAGCTTCTGTTCCAGGCTGCCGTCTTCACCTTTAATTTAAGCCAATGAGAGTTGTCAAAATGAACTAAATCATGGCATATCTATCCTTTAAGTAGGTGAGACACACACCATATATAAAAATATATGATTTATGAGTTCATGGAAAGAATCATATTAGCTTTTAATTCTATTTTTCCATGAACTTTTTGAGGTACCCTCATATATTACATATAATATGTATTAAAAACATTCATTTTGTATCTATATTTACCAATATTGTTTTCTCCTCCACTCCCCCTGCCCCCTTCTCTCTCTTTATATATGCTCATATATTCATTCATTCATCATTGTCTTTTCCCATAGGAAGGTCCTTAAGTTCTAGTCACAGCATGACTAGTACAGATGCTGACAAAAAGCAGAACAGCAACCTTGAGCCACGTGCTTTACTGACTGTCCACAGCATTACCCTTGATGTAATGACCAGCTGAAAAGGTGGCCCACAGCTTAGTTTTGATGTCCAAAGGTGAAGGGGATGTTGGTCATTCTGACCCAGACCACAGCTTGTTGAAATTTGTCCTTTTGACTCTGGGGACAGGGTCCACTTGAATTTCCCACCAGCCACTTGCAGAGCCAGAGACTTTTAATCTTTGCCCCAAGGTCAGTGGTTTTCAAGAATGGGTATAAGAATCCACCTGGGGAGATTGTTAAAATACAATCCCTGCTGGAAGATTCTCATTTAAGTAGGTATGGGTGCAACCCTGGAATGTGCATTTTGAAGAGAGCTGATGATTCTGCTATAGATGTCCACTTTAGGAAACTCTGCTCTAATTTCATGCCACCAGGCAAGGTTTGCCCAATGCAGTGGCAGTAGGACGATTTTGGAGTCAGGTCTAGGGCTAAATCATGGCTTAGCTGCTTATAAGCTGTGTGACATTAGGCAAGTTACTAAGCCTCTCTGAGCTTTGTTTCTCTCTCTCTCTCTCCCTTTTGGGGCTGGCCAGTAATGGGGTTTGAACCCTTGACTTTGGTGACACCACACTCTAACCAACTGAGCTAATCAGTCAGCTCAGTTTTCCTCATTTTTAGAAAGGGAATAATACTTACCTGAACATGTTGCTCTCCCAGATTTACATTTAAGGTAGGTCCCTTCACTGCCCTATCCCACTAGTTTGAGTCATTTAGGAATTACAGGTATAATGACAAGGAGGGATTTGAGGTTTTTAAACTTCTCAAATTTTACCCCATAGGAGGAAAAAATAAACCAAGACCACAAAGCACCATTACTGAGGGCTGACTATGTGCTGGGCCTTGCCTGTGCTAAGAAGAGCACTCGCCAGATCCAGTTCAACTCAGTGCTTTACTCGAGTCACAGACTCTCCCCTGGGTTCGACGGCTGTGCTTCCTGTTTTCAGGTCAAAATTTAGTTCAGTGAGAATATGTGACAGGCCAGCCAGATGCCAGGCTCTATGGGAGGTGTGGGGGTGGGTAGTGGGGCACAGGCATGGATGACACGTAGGCCTGGACTCAGAGAGCTCCCTATCTAGTGGAGGGACACAGGCCCAGACATCACTATAATACATACCAAGGACTGTGGGAGTTCAGGGGAGGGAGCGGCTAATTCCCACAGACAGAAAAGAAGGCAAAGGATTCCAGTGGGCAAGAACGCCCGTGGCCAACGTTAGATAGCAAGCTCCTTAAAGACAGGCTAGTTTTTCCCTTTTGACTCCTCAGAGTGCCCTGCAAGGGCCCTGGACCCTGGAGCTTCTTGATGAATTCAGTTGTCTCACTGACGAGTCCTGCAGACTTTGCTTCCCAATGCCAGCTGCCTGCTGGTCCCTGAAACCCTTTCTTTCACATCAAGCCCCGGTTTCTAAGGCTGGTGGGTGTTAGGCTGTCTATAAATCCTTGCCTTTGTGTGATATACATATCACTGTGAGGAGATCTTGGTGAAAATAGTGAACGTGCTGTCGGCCTTCCCATGCCGCACTCTGGCTCTCCTGGCCCCACGTTCTCCTGTGCACCGTCACCCTGAGCTTCCTAAGTGCTCAGCATCATTACTTCCTGGGCAAGTCGGCTCCTTGGAGAGTTGGTGTTTGGCTCTGGCCTGGGCTACTGGCATTTCTTTTTTCCTAGGATAGGACTGTCTGTCTAGAAAGGAGGGTGACCAGGCCAACGGGGTCGAGCACCGTGCTCTGACAAAGCGAGAGCTCGGAAGTGAAACACAGAGGAGCCCCTCGGTTAACAGGATCTGCCTCTTTTAGTCACCAGGATGGCAAAGGTGACTTATTCTGGGCTGTCCTGTTGTACTGGTTGTTCTTGGTTTCTTTTGCTTGGAAAAAAAAAAAAAAAGTAAAGTGGCTGTTTGCTGGGGAAGCTTTTGTTCGGTGAGGAACAGTGTGTCTACCTTAGAACAGGAAAAGCGTCAGCAGTGGCAGGAGACAGCAAAGCAGGCCGGCTCTCACGGAGCCATCTGGTGGCTCCCGGCTGTAAGCGCCGCTCCTGGAGCCTCCTCTGTGGCTGAGCTCACTCCACCTTTCTCTCTTGGAGAAACGGCCTTCCCAGCTCAGGGAAGAGACTCCTCTCCACGACAGTGATGCAGATGGCTGCCCACTTCAATTCTCCCCATCGTGGCCTTCAGGGCCCTGCAGGACTGGCCGCTGGGCTTCTTGCCCTGCCTCTTCTCCAGACATGCTTCTCCAGCTCCATCCCACTGGCCCTTCTGGCCACCTCGGGGCCTTTGCATTTCCTCCCCTCTGCTCAGGATGCCTTTCTCCAGCATCTTCTCCAGGCTGGTGCCTTCCGTGGTCGTACTTCAGCTCAAATGAACCTTACTCAGAAAGGCCTTCTTTGACCGCTCTCTCTAAAGCGGTCCCTACCCCAAGTCATTCTCCATCACAGTTCTCTGCTTTATTTTACTCATAGGATACTTAACAGTATCTAAAACAACCTCATTCATTCATGTACCCCTTGCTTATTGTCTGTGTTAAGTTCAAGAGAGCCAGGGCATTGCCTGTTTGTTTCGTCTCTTTATCCCCAGCAGCAAGAACAGTGCCCGACTTGTATTGGGTGGTCATTAAATACATGCAGAAAAAGAAATAAACCTGAAGATATAAAACATGGATAGGTAGAAGCTTGAAGGCCCAGATGGGCCTATCTGAGGCTGTGCTGAAGTCTTCCTCATTCCCTCTGTTTCTTTCCAGATAACCATCTACAGAAGGGTCTGTTTCCATGGCCAGCAGCCATTTTCCTCTGGGATTAATTCTGGTTGCCAGGAATTTGGCTCTTTCCCACCATATAATCCCTTCTTGCTCCCTTTCTTGCTCTGGTTTTTCCTAATGTACGTTCACACACTCTTTAGTAGTTCTATCAGGGGGAAGCCATCTTCCATCTTAGAGGTACCAGGATTTTTAGATATTTCCAAGTGCTCTATGCAAAGGCACTGAACCATCAAGAGAAATCCATAGCTCATCCGATCAGCCTCTCCCGGTCAGCTGCTGCACCGTGGAGAGCACTTGGAGAGCACACCCGCAGCAGCAGCTGCCCGGCCGGCAGTCAAGACTGCTCAGCTTCCTCAGGGAGGAGCCCTCGGATCCCACGGGACACCAGTTAGCCGGGCTTCCCTTGAATTTGGGTCCAGACCTGGTCAAATGTCCTCCTTCAGCCTTTTCTTCAGAGTCTTTTCCAGTGGTGTGTATGCGCGTGTGTGCACGTGTACACACATGTACGCGTATGCACATGGAGTCTTCTTTCCTATTCGTATGTAGACATGATGAGCTTGAGCCACCAATACAATATGCTGTGAGTATCCAGCCATTTCTTCAAATTCTTCAGGGGTTATTTTCTTGTAATCACCCCTGGCTTCTAACTCTGCTTTTTCACTTTGTGGCTCTACTTTTTCTGTTCTAATTCACATTGACTCATACCTGAATTTGAGCCTTTTCCACTAAGTTCCACCAACACAAACAAACAAAATCCCACTCATTCATGGAAGTTTGTAGACAAGATTTTATAGTAGATGTGAGAGGAGGATGGAGGGGTTTTTATTGTGACAGTATACAACCACTTTTGCAGATACACACCCAAGTTCTGGCCGCGCATCCCTGGGATTTGCAGCTGGCCACTGCACCCCACACAGAACCCCTGCCTTCCCCAGTTTGCTGGTTCTTGTCTTCATACTCCTTTTTTTTCATCCGCTCCTTCTTGGGTTCTCCCCACAAATTCCAATTTTTCTTATTGGTTATGCAGAGTAATTCAACTCTTCCCTTTCTCTATTCCCACTCTTCCTCTGGGCCCATTTTGCATATCCAAACTCATCGATGTACTCAGCAGATCCAAAGGGTTTCTTATTTATTAAGAGCCACTCTCTTTAGAAGGCAATTGCAGTATAAACAACATTTCTTTCTCTTTTGCAAGTGAGTTCTCAAGGAAAGGCCAACGTGGTGGGAACCCCATGTCCTACGTGTCATCCAAATGCAGAATCCACAAAATACCAAAGCTGGGCTTAGCTTTTCAGAGACCTACTCATTCTCTGCTTACTGCTCTATTCTGAGATGGGGAATGGCTTGAAGATCTGTATGAGCTGCTGAAATCAAACTGCCAAAGTTTTTACAGTAGCTTTACCTCCATAGGCCAGCTGAGAACCCCTGAAGCCTGTTTGCTCTTTTATTGGGGGTGTCTTTCCTGGGTGAACCAGCAGTTTTCATGAGCTTTTCTCAGCATGGAACTTAATTAAAAAAAAATCATCTTTCCACCTTTTATGTTGACAATAGAAGAGCTGTGTTGGCGATGGAAGATTTAGTGGAGCTGGAGTTGTTTTTGAAGCAGGTTGTTCTGTGGAGGGAGTCCAGGAATGAGAAGGAAATCAGAGAATGTATGAGCCAAGGGGTCCTTGGAGAGCCCACAGAGAAGCCCCTCACTCTGTATCAGAGGGATCCTGAGCTCAAAGCAGTGAAGTGACTTACTTGTCCAAGGTCACACATCAAGGCAGTGTAGCTCATCGATTGAATCTGACTAGGGAAGTAGGAACCGCTCTGTGTGTGCCTGGCTTCAGGAACAGGCCCATGGAAGGGGTGTCAGGGCTGCTGTACAAAACCTGCAGCACTTCAAATCAAGGAAAAAAGGAGTCAATTGCTCCTTCTTTTCAGTTTTTGAACTTTAAAAATCTGAGTTGTGGTTCAGTATTGGAGATGTTATGTGCATTTGGTTGAGGGGGTGGAAGGTGACAGGGAGAATTCAGAAGATGGTGATTAGGTTCTTTGAGACATCTGGGGCAGGAGGAAGAACAAGGGAAGAGGGCAGGCTCCTCCTTGGTGGTGGAATAAAGAAATGTAAATGGATCAGTGTGATGTCAGCTCTTTCCTCCTAGACTGCAGTGAAACTAGTGCACAGTCAAGGTTTTCTTTGGTGCTATGTACATCGGAATCAGAGAAAGAAAGTTATTTCATAGGATTTTTTTGCGACAGAGAATCTGTTGTGACCAATTTATTTCAGCTCGACAAGTATTTCTCAAGCAGCAATTATACGCCCCTCACACAAGGTCAGATGTGCTTCAGGGAGCAGGAAGAAAGGCTTTCCAGTATCACTATACCCCAAATCCGACCATCTTATTAAGAAATTGAGACCCACCTACATGGAGCTGGTATAAAATGAGATTGAATAGCTTGAATGACAAAAGTCGTGGTACTGACAATATATGCTCTGGAAAGTTATGAAGAAAGGGGCTGGTGGGGGAAGTAGTGGGGGGTCTTCAGGATGTGGAACTGGAACCAGAGTGAAAGCTACTGGGGGGCTTGGGGGATTGTGTCTTCTTCTTCTGTGTATTCCCTAGAGTGAGGCTTTGTCCATAGTAGGTGCTCAATAAAAACCTCCTTAGTGATGGAGGGAGAGTTGGTGGGCAGGAATAGAGCAGGAGATGTAGAGGGGATCCAGAGGTTTTTAGCTGTAAGGGCCAGACCAACCTAGCAGAGCAGAGAAGATACTTGCCCAACTTGCAGGGAGGACTGGGAGGCTGGAATGTCCCCAGATGCAGAGTTTGGACTTGCTCTGTAGCCCAGGGGAACTACTGCAGAGAACAGGGCAGGTGCTTTGGAAAGCATGCTGGCCTGGAGGTAAGGAAGATGTGGATGCTACACTGGGCCCTGCCCTGTCACACCCCTGG
The DNA here is from genome assembly GCF_027409185.1 of Cynocephalus volans. Taxonomy (NCBI): domain Eukaryota; kingdom Metazoa; phylum Chordata; class Mammalia; order Dermoptera; family Cynocephalidae; genus Cynocephalus; species Cynocephalus volans. The sequence continues at coordinate 117,881,058 of NC_084466.1, forward strand.
CTGAGCTATTTAATTGTCTTTGCTTTAGCTTTTTAACATGCCAGACACAAGGTTGTACTGTGAATTCTCTCTCAGGTCTGCACTTCTACAGAAGTGAATGAATCCGAGGGTGGTGTGCAGGGCTGACACTCAGAGGCAAAGAAAGAAACCTTTGGGTTCTGAGAATTCAGGGACTGAAGATCTGGACCAGGGAGGTGGTAAGGTGAATAGCAAGGAAGGGAAGGATTTCAGAGATTCGGAAATGACTCCTCAGATGCTTTTAAGTATTACTTAATGGAGTTGGAATTAGCATAGTTGATTTCAGGCGAAGAGAGATTTTTTGGAGGGTGGTATTTGTGGTGTGAGGTGACTGTGGGATGACTTAGTAGCGGCCAGAAATGTAGGATTAGAGGTTGGCTGGGGGAGGTAGGGTAGTTAACAGTGAGGCCTTGGAATCTGATGGGATGGTTTTGAATCCCGACCCTAATGTGAACCAGCTTGTGGCCTTGGGCAGATGACTAGAGTGATCAACTCATCCAGTTCACATGGGACTTTCCCAGTCTTAGCACTGAAAGTCCCATGTCCCAGAAAATTCCCCAGTTGCTGACAAACTGGAACAGCTTGCCTGAGACTGTCCTGGCTTGAAAACTGCAAGGCCCTCATCACGGGAGCTACTTCAGTGGTGGGCAAACTGGGACAGTTAAAGAACTTGACCAACTTCAGCCTCAGTTTCCTCATCTGAAAAATAGGGATAATAATAATACCCTCCTCAGAGCGTTGTATGAGTTAAATGAGATAATATGTGTAAAGCGCTCAGTTTAAAGATTGGCACAGAGATGGCATAAAACAGACATTTGTTAAAAGGGTGAGTTAGATGAATCCAGCAGATGGGCCTGTGGGGTGCAGAGGGGCTGGGTGAAGTAAGCAGCATGAACATGGGACATCAGCTGTCACGGGCTCTGTGTATCTGCATTTATAGAAGAGGGTTTGCCAGGAAGAGCAGTAATGTAAACACTAAAGATGTTTGTCCATTGAAGAGGGCAAACCTTAGAATTGGCATTTACGTTTTAATAAAGCTTATGCTAATTATAAGCGAAGAGATATCTTCACTGGTGGATTTCTGAGATTCTCAAAGTCATACCTACACCTCTGCTTTCTGGTTCAGTTGACACTGTGGCTGTATGTGCTCAAATAAGATAAAACTACATTTTGTTTCCATATTCGTTCACTCATTGGTTGAGGCACTTATTCAAAAAATATTAATATAATATTTTACACGTGTTAGGCACAACGCTAGCTCTACAGAGGCTACAAAGAAATATAAGTAGTTTGCAGTCAAAAACTTTACAGTGAAATTATTTTTATCATTACCCTTATTTTACTTATCTAAACATGAACCACCATGGCTCCTACCTTATTCTTTCTCCATCAAGCCTTTGACAGCTCCGTAGAGATTTTAATCTACCTTCCAAGTTATAGAAGCCGGTAGCAGAGAATCAGACAGTCCCCATCGGGGCATCTTAGAGAGATGGCCTGGGAACACAAAAGGTAGACTCCTTAGGAGAGCAGAAGAGAAGGGAAGGAGGGGACTGAGAAAGAAGAGGAGGAAGCAGGAAAGGAGTGAGAAGCAGAGAGGAGGGGGAGGGGAGCCATGGGGGAAGTGGACAGGAAGGGGAGCAGGAAAGTAGGGAGGAGCAGAGAGGAGGGGGCAGAAAGGACAGGGGGCCTAGAAGGACAGGGAGCCGAGAGGAGGGGTTTCGAATGATGGGGTCCAAGTGGGAGAGAGCCCTGTGAGAGGACAGAACAAAGAAAGGTGACAGGAAGGAGACAGGTGGGGAAGGAAGGAGGACTTGAGGGGAGCAGGCCACTGAGGGCGGGAGGAGACTCAAAGCATGTGCCCCCGAGCTCTCGTCACCCCCCAATTGAACAGAAATGTTGAAATTACACACATGAGGGCTTCTCTGCTTAATTGTGATTTTTTTCTCTCATCGCAGCTGAGAGGAAGTGGAAGTAAAGACCTGAGTGGGGCAGGAGGAAGGGGTCCCTCACCCCAGGCCGCTTTGCCTCTCTCTGCCCTTTGCTTGGGTGTTAGCGCCTGCTCCAGGGTTGGCCTGTCGCCCCTGGCTGAGGCCTCAGAAGCTGAAGGAGGGCCGTTGTCCCCATGGCCGGCAGAGACTGTGTCCGCTGACAGTGGCCACCTCCCCCAGGCTCGGCAGCTGCCCCGAGCTGTGCAGGCCGCTGCTTCCCCAAACTACTTCCTGCTCAGAGGCGTTCTGTGCAACCGCGGGGCCACCTTCCTCTTCCTCCACCTGAGGGCCCAGGCAGGGTCAGGGAGGACATCGTTTTCTCCTCCTTTCTTCCATTTGTCTTCAACATTCATCCTCCCTTACCATTTTCCTGGTTTATATATTCTGGGGGCTTTCATAAAGTTGGAATTTCAGGATAAAAATGCTTCACCTACCCCAGGCCATGGAGTCCAAGAAAGAAGAGTTGTGTGTAAATAATCAGCTCACTTTTCCTGGGAAAATGTTTAGGCGGGAAGGGCCTTCACAGGGCATACTTGTTAGTCAAGAGCTGGGACCAGAAGTTTGAAAAGTTCCAGGATTTGTGCCAGGTGGTAGACCCAGGCTGCCTCCCTCAGGAAAACTCTAAGGCCAGGTCTGGCTAGCCCCAGAATGGCTGCCACTGTAGTGTGTCCCAGCAGCCCCAGATGGCTTGTCTCTTGAGGTACAGTTCCAAGGGACAAAGCCACTACAGACTTTAGGCATGAAAGGAAGCCATGCTATTGAATCTCAATTTGGGGGCTTTAAAAAATTTTAATATAACCAACCTATTTGAAAAATGCTAAGCTATAAGTACAATCTGCTGGACATTTCCTTTGTGAACAGCACTCTGCTGGACTCCGTAGACCCTCCTGAGTCCAGGCTTCTCTGTTTCTGACTCGCTTTTGCTTTCTATCATTAGGCTCTTAGGATGCTTTTGGGTATTACTCAACTGCCTGGATGGTCCATATTCCGAATACACTCATGTAGATGGCATCTGTCCAGTGCTTCCAGAGACTTGGAGCTAGCATAGAGATGATTACATTAAATTATGCTTGCATATCACATAATGGTTTGCAAGCACTTTCCCCATGCAGTAGCTCCTGAAGCCTGAAGCAACTCTGCCAGAGGGGTACAATCATCTCACATTTGTTGATAAGGAAATGGAGGTCCAGAGAGGTGGACTCAAACTGACTAGCCCGAAGTCTTAGAGTCAGTGGCATATCCAGATTTTCGGACTTAAACTGTGTGCTCTTCCCCTAAGCCTGTTGCCTGCCAATGACATATAAATAAAGATAATTGCTAATACGGACTTGAGATTTTGCTGTCCTCCAGGTATCATGCTAAGTGTTTTAACATACATTATCTCATTCAGTTCTCCCAACAGGCACATGAGGGATGTTATTCTCCCCATTTTACAGTTGAGAAAACTGAGGCTTAGATGAAGTAAATAGCTCACCGTCACATGAAGAGGAAGTAGGAGAGGAGGGAGCTAAACTCAGCTAGTCTGATCCCAGAGCTGGTGTGTTCTTAACCCCTGACCTCTCACCCAGCAGGCCAGAGTAGGGCATCCAGTGCAGTCTGTCTTTAAGTGTCCATTCATTTCCTTTGTCTCCTGTTTGGAAGTTTCAGCTCCATGACATACCAAAAGTCAGGTTAACCAGGTCCTCTGCAGATGAACAATTAAATCAGTTGCCAGGTCTTCAGGTTGGGGTAACAGAGGAGAACGGGAGGTTGTGGGAGAGAGAGTGGAGCATGAGGCTGGAATGGAGAAGGACAGTATTTCCCATTCCAATATGGACTGAAGGGCATGAGAGCATGAGGGCATCACGCAAGTGCAGGGGACACAGTGTCATCACTTCTTCCCAGCCATATGTGCCGCTGCGGTCTTTTTTTATAGTGCCACATATGGCACTTTCTAAATTGAATTTTTCATAATAATTGATCTGACCTGTATCATTCTGTTAGCTTTAGCAAAACAAATTCTGACAGGTTTTGATATTAGAACTAAAACTGTTTCCAACTAGCTAAGGAGCTATAAAGCAGGCTGAAATCCTACTAATGATAATTGACAATCTGCTTGCTACCATCAAGTTCTTATTATTTACACGTAGCAAACCATCCAGAGATAATGTGAGCCTTGAGTCTCCCTCCAGATTTTACTGATCTTCTCTAATTTACCAAAGCAGGCAGGGGAGGACTGACCAAAGGCTCCCCAGGTCACCTTGGTGTGCCGCTCTTCATGCCTCAGGGTGTCTGGCGGAGGCTTGAAGAGCAGCAGCATTTCCAGGCAACCAGCCCCAGAGGGGCTGCAGGGCTGCTTCATTTAGAAAGCCCTGGTTCACGGAGGGGATTTGCAATCTCATTTTCTCAGATGTTTCTTTTCAAGCATCTGCCCTGAACACTCCTGGTGGCATTCCGAGTGGCCTCCCTACAGGGCGGTGAGACTGCAGGGCTGAGGGGCTAGATCCACTTTGTGCCCTTCCATGCTTCAGGAGCCTGGGACCGCCAGCTGCTGCCCAAACAGCCGTGAACCCACCTCACGCAGGCCTCTTCCCTGGGTCTGACTTCTTGAGAGCCCACCGCTGTCAGCTGGCACACTTGCCTGCTGTCGCAGAGGGCTGGGGATGAAGTGCGGACATGTGGGTCTTTATATGTGTGCACAGGGTTCCTCACAGTGTGGGACAGAGCCAGGGTGGGAAGGGATGGGGTGCGGCCTCAGGCTCCTCGATTCCCCTCTCCCCACCTGTCATACTCACTGAGGAACTCTAAGGGGTCTGAACTTGAACTTGGCCTCTCAGGTCATTTTGAAAGTCACTCACCAAGGCAGGAGGATAGAAAATGTCTTCTTCAGCTGTTTGCTAGCTTGCCTTACACCCGTTAGTACCTAGACCTATGCTACGTAGGTCCGCATTTGTATTCTTGCTCCAGCCCATGACAATGTAAACATGGGCCTGAGGGGGTGGGGACTGAGCTTGAAGGTGAAATAGGCGGAGCATGGGGAGGGCAGGACATGGGACTTCTTTCTTCACTCCCAAGGTGTTGGGTTCATGGAAGAAATCTCCCTGAAGAATGGAGGAACAGGGGAACTTGGGTTCACTATTTGGATTTGTTATTAAGTAACTGAACATCCTGGGACAGTTCCTTTCAGGGTCTCAGTTTTCTGGTTTGTAAAAGAGAGAAGGGAAAGATTAGCATTTCCCAAAGCATGTTCCTGGACCACTTGCCCTGCCAGATGACCTATGAAGAAAGTGCTCTATTGTCAATTAAATTTGGAAAACAAATTCTTTCTTCTTTGAGAGTCATAATGCATATCTGCATAATAATGTCTCCTAGAATCCTAGAGTTAAAAAAAAAATAACTAATTTTAATTAAGCTAGTTCCCTACACCAAGCATTTATTGAGTGCTTACTGTGTGCTAAGGACTATACCATGTGCTTTACATATACTTTTTATTTAATGGCCACACCAACTCTAAGACATAGGTATTTTTAGTGTTCCATTTTACAGATGTGGAAAGCAGGGCTTAGAGGCAGAGCAACTTGCCCAGAGTCAGGAATGAAGTCTGGCCACCAGACTCCGGGCCTGAAGTTCTCACTTATCCCTAAGGGATGGCTCCCTCTCTTGTTCCTTGTACATCATTAGGCATCTTCTCTATACTTTTTACCTTTGGTGGTTATCATCATGGGCTCAGAGCAATGTCCTGTGCACTTTGTATTTGTTAGAAAGAAACTATCTCCCATTCTAAATATTTTTCTAAGTTGAAAAAAAGATTTTTAAAACAATATAAAATATACTAATGGCCAATAAGCACATCCAAAGATGCTTAATGTCATTAGTCATCAGGAAATGCAAATCAAAAGCACAGTTTCATTTCACATCCACTAGGTTGGCTATAATCAGAGAGCCAAAAAAAAAGTCTTGGTGAAGATGTGGAGAAATCCGAACCCTTATACTGCTGGTGGGAATGTGAAATGGTGCAGCCACTTTGGAAAACAGCCCTGCAGTTCCTCAAAAATTTAAACATGGAATTACCACATAAACCAGCAATTCCACTCCTAGGTGTGTAACCAAGAGAAATGTAAATATTATGTCCACATCAAAACTTGTACATGAATGCTCACAGCAGCGTATTTGTAATAGCCCAGGGGTAGAAACCACCCAAATGTCCATCAACTGATGAATGAATAAACAAAACATCGTATATCCACACGATGGAAAATTATTCATTCATAAAAGAAATGAAGTATCGATACATGCTACAACATGGGTGAACCTGGACAACATTATGCTAAATGAAAGAGGCCAGACACAAAAGACCACATATTAGATGATTTCATTTATATGAAAGGTCCAGAATAGGTTAATCTATAAGACAGAAAGTAGATTAGTGGTTGCCTAAAGCTGAGGGCTATGGGAGGATTGGGGTGGGGGTTATAGCTGAAGGGTGTGGGGTCTCTTTTTGTGGTAATAAAACTGTTCTAAAATTGATCGTGGTGATGGTTTCACAACTCTGTGAATGTACTAAAACCACAGTTTTTTTACACTTCGAATGAGTGAATTATATGGTATGTGAATTATACCTTAATAAAGCTGTCACCCTTCCCCACCAGCCTCCAAACTCCCCACAGTATTAAAAGAAATTTTGACAAAGAGATCAGCCCGATTACTCTCACACCACAGTCTTTCATGCTTCATCTTCCCCTCTGGTCTCCGCTTATTATGTTGCACAGGGGTCTGCAGGTATTAAGTTATTCACTCAAATTAGAGAGCAGTGAGGTTGGTAACAATGATATTTATTCATTGATTCCTTCACAGATTCACTCGTTGGTCATTCTTTCATTTATTCATATATCCAATGCACATCCATTGAGTCGCTCCATATGACAGACACTGCAGCGAACACGGTAGACAAGATCTCAGTTGAAAAGGAGCTCACAGCCTACTTGGGGCAACGGAAAATTGCACAGTCGATTGCAATGCAGCGTGACAATGCTGAGATACGAAGCCTTGTTGTGGGAATCTTTGTGGCAGTCCTCTGGAGGAAGTGTTGACTCAGCTGATTGCTGAAGGTGACATATTTCTGCAATTTCTAAGGTCTTTAAATAATGAGAACTGGGGAAGTTAGGGAGTGGGGTGAGTTAAATTTGGAAGGGGAGGTAAAGACCAGACAAAGGAGGGCCTAATAGCCATATTAACGAGATTGTGCTAAAATCTGATTGCATTGTAAAGTCATTGAAGGCTTTTAACGGGGGAATGATATATTTTTAAATTATTGTAATTGAAACATACAAACCCTTTTGTATTCTCCAGCATTTTATTTAAAGTATTTTTCTGTTTTTACGCAAGTTTCATAATTATTGTTTTTAATGGCTGTTTATTGAATCAAGTTGACACTATGTTTTACTACATTATATCTCTACGGTTGGACTTTGAGTTTGTTGACAGTTTTTGTCCCACAGCTCTTCTCCTATTTTAGTAAACAGGGCAATGGACATCTTTATTTCCTCATTCATGTAACTCCCTGTCCCCCATTCTGGGTTACATTGCAATGGACACTTTATTTACATTATTTTTATAGGAGTTATTTCTAGCAGTAATTGTCAAAGAGATTGAAAATCTTTTAGCTCTAACTTGATTTCACCATCATGCTTTCTAAATAGGCTGTGGTAATGAATACTCTCTTTACCAGCACTAAATATCAAAAACCATTTACTTCTTCATTCTCTCTTTGTTGTAAAGGACCTTTCTTTCTGTGCATATCATTTGTCTGCATTCAACTGATAATCTGTCTAAAGGCTGAACTACTCATCAGATCTTAGGCATGAAATATCAAAAAGTAAGAAAACCACATAGAAGTTGAGACTGTTAGGTCTTAAGTCTTTGGAGAAGGAAGGTGTTAGGGCCAGGAGTTGAAATAAAAACAAGCTTAAATCACTAGAGTTGATGCAATTTGCCAAGCTTCCCTACATGATACTTTTCTGTCAAAATTTAAAAATTTTTCCATGAGAGCCATAGTTGCTTTAAAAAAAGAAGAATAAAGACTTTTTTATTTCCTCTCCATTTTGGAGCCTCGTATCCAAAATCCAGTATGGAAAGCTGCTGACCCTCACTATAGTAAAAAATCTATCTAAGTAGAATGTGGCATTAATGCCCTTTTCTGAAATACTGTCAAAATAAAGATGACTTTTAAACACCCTTTGCTACTACTGCGTATAAAAAGAGAATTACCTCGCATTCTGCGGAGCCCTACAAGTAATAATATATATTTACAATAGCAGTAGCAGTTACTTGCACTGGATTTGTGTTTGTCTTTAGCAGGAAAAGTTGAAACCGGGAAGGCTTCAGCTGAAGGAGATTGTCTTGGCTCATGTTACACGTGGGATGGGATGTTACATGGCATGTGGGTTTCAGAACGATTGGTTTGAGACTTGAATGCTGAAATTCATCCTTTCCTCTTTGAGATCTCTCTGCAGGAACATTGGGGCATAGGAGACTTTAAAGGCATAGAAAATATGCTGAACAGGAAGTCATAAAAGCTGGAATCTAGTCTCTACCCTGCCTCTAATTATTTAATTCATTATCTGTAAGGCCCTGGCAAGTAACTTTTTGAGTCATCTGATAAAGTCCACATGGATTTACTGGTAGGAAAGTAACAAGAAACGGGATAGTACTTGCATGGAAAAGGATCTTAAATTCCTCCTCTAGATTATCTAAACTATTGGCTTAAACATATTACCCATGCCAAGCAAGCAGGAGGCTGATGGATTGGGTAACGGGGAAGCTTGATGAGAGTGTGTATGGAGCAGCAGGAAGAGCACAGCGTGGGTTCCAGGATACTTGAGTCCTGGCATGGCTCCTCTTCCCTGTTGTTGGGACTTGAGCATTTGAAATACCTTCCCTGGCTTTTAGGGAACTATCTTTAGCTGTCGATGAGTTAGCTGGTTTTGAGGTCTTCAGAATCCCTTCCAGCGTGGGCATTTGGTGATTCTAGGATTTCTTTCTGAGGAACTTCTAGGTTCTATCTTTGTTTCCACATAGAACTTCCATGGCCTCCGATGGAACAAGTCCTAGCATCTCATCTGAAGCAACTGGCTGTTGAGTTGAGGGGAGTCCTCTGTGATGTTTAGATCATACTCTTGAAGTGTGGTTGTGTTGGCATAGATTGGCATGCATTGTCAAGTGGGAACGATTTTTAGAAACACAGGAAGGAAAAGACAACATTTATACTTCATTCACTTTTCTATATGGGGATATAGATGGTCCAATGACTAGAAAGTCTTCGAGAAGGGGGATGATTACATAGTGGTAGAATGACTCTTTTAAATAAACATGGTATGAATAGGGGATTCAAAGATTAGGAGGTTGGAACTGAGGAAAAGCTACAGGTGGTCCTAGTAGAAGAACGACGCCTTTTACTTTGTTGAAAATGGATACTGGTTGATTCTCAGCTCAATGAGAGAGGCTTCACAAGAGATACTTCAATTAGTGTCTTCTTACTGACAGGATACAGGAGATTTAGTATCCTGTGAACATCTATTACTCTTCTGACATCATGCTCAGCATTTGGCAAGACATTTTGTCTTGGAGGGCATGTGCGCCTCATAAATATTGTCACTTTTCAGGAGCAACCAAGCTCCTCCTGATGCATGAGTTGTTCACATAAGTAGATGCTTGGTGCTTGCTGATTGCATGATTCAATTAATATAGCAAAAACTCTTCTTTCATTATGTTCTTCATTGCCAACATAATTTCTTTTCTCATGTGATTAAATTTTATCCAAGTCTCAGAGTTGTTTTGGAAAGAAAATGTCTGGGGCTCTTCAGTCAGCTTTGCTTTGGGAGGGTGAGAGTTAAAGAGGGGTGGGGAGGTGCAGAGGGGTCATTGAGTCCCACCCAAATCCTTCTCTCTGAAGATAATTTAGATATATAATTAACTGGGTCTTTGGAGCAGAACAAATATATCTTCTTCTATTGTTTTCTAGCCTCTGTTTCCATAAAACCAGCTGGCTAATGCTAAGCACAAGCTTCATGATTTAAGGTCTAATATTAAACTTATCAACATTTCATCTTGGAGCTGCTCTAGGTTGAAAGGGCTCAGCTCAATGAAGAGTACTACTACCAAAGAGCTTTTCTGAGTTCTCACGACAGCCTCCCACCTGGTTGTGCAACGTGGGAGGAGTCTGTGTTTGTACACTGAGCCTTCTGTACAGGCTTGGGTGGCAGGCCACATAATTCCTTGGTCAAGGCACTAGCTTCTTCCCATCGTTATTACAGCCAAATGCAGTTTGTGGACCTGTGGTTTGTTTTTCTGAAGGTAGTAGCTAGGGAATCCCTAGGAATGACCAATATTCTTTCTATGCAGAAGTCAGTTGCTGATTTAGTAGAATGAGGACTGCATACTAAAGTCTCTTCAAAGCATTAATACAGAGAACAATCAAGGCTTTTCATTAATGCATACACATTTATTTTTTGAGCACCTAAAAGGTGTCAAGTATTGGGTTACCTACAAATCAAAGATGTGGCCCCTTACTTCCAGGTTCTCTCTCTCTCTTTCTCTCTTACCTGAAGGGTATCACCCCCTCCCACCAAGGGGCAGATTAATGAGCAAATCCAAAATTACAACAGTGTCATGGGAGCAGAAAAAGACTACCTTTACTCAAAAGGATCACGACAGACCGTCCAGAGGAAGTCAAAGTTGAGCAGCCTTTTGAGGAACCTGTAGGCATCATTAGGGGAAAAGCCCACAAAAGGCATCACAAGTTGAGGGGACAACACAAGCAAAAGCCCGCCCATAAAAAAAAATACCTTTTTAGGAGCCACAAATATTATGGGATGGTGAAATACAGGTTGTATTTTGGAGTATTTTGGAGTAAGGTGGAATGGCTAATTGGTGAGAGATGAAGTAGGAGATGGAAGCAGAGACCAAGTCATGCAGCCCATGACTTATGTACAACTTTAGGGAGTTTGACCTTTATTCTTTACTGATATATATATATGTATATATCAGGTGTGACCTTAGGGACTGAAGTTACAACAATAGACACGACCACAGGGTTCATAGCAGACATGATTTGATGTGCATTTCAGAAGGATGCTGTGTGGCAGCGATGTGGGAGATAGACTGGGCTTAGGGCTGAGCAGGAAGCGAGAATCCTAGCCTCTTATTTTCTACCTGCATTGAGACCATCTGAGATGTGTCAATCATTATTTTCAGCAATCCCCAGAGCAGAACAGTGGCTTATTTGCAGTACTTAAAATTTTAGAGACACCATGACCTGGGTGAGACTAATGAGAAGCAGGATGACTTAACAAGGTAGGACATTTATAGGAATAAAAGGCACAATTTTTCTATATTAGGTTACTGAGAGGAACACATAAAAGATAAAGGAAATTGTGCAAAGTGTTTGAGAAGTGATCCTAGGAAATGCCTGTGGGGGAGCAGGACCATGAGCAAGGGAAGGGGTGCTGTACAGACACTTCCCACTGAGGGCAACGGAGTCTGACCTCACTGGGGGTTTCTCAGAGGCAGTGTGGAACACACATCAGAATGATCTCAGCTAAGGGGCTAGGAAGCTAGGGTATTCATCCACCAACTCATCAGCTATCAGCGGTTAAGGTCTACCTCTGAGAGCATCAACTTCCTCCTTGCTTTGTGCACAGACTAACAGTGCTCCTAAGGCCAGAGAGTCTCAAATGTTCAATGGAAGTTGCTATCAGTGTGTTGCAGCGAATGCTGAGGGGATGCGAATGGGTAGGAATGGGAGGAGTTAATAATTCTTGGGTGCTCTTCTTTCATTCATTCATAGGTACTGCATTCTCTATATTTGCAGTAATATGTATAAAACAACAATCCTAAGGATTAGGTTAGGCCGGTGATTGTCAAGCAGCAGTGATTTAGCCCCCACCAGGGGATATCAGCCAATGTCTGGATCATTTTTGGCAGGGGAGAGTGCTACTGGTATCTAGTGTGGCAGGCCAGAGATCCTGCTAAACATTCTGTAATGCACGGGATATTTCCCTGCCCATCCTCCCCCTGACCCCCCAACCAGAAAAAAGCATTCAGTCCAAAATGTCAATAGTGCTGAGGTTGAGAAACTGGGTTAGATCAATGCTATTTCACAAATAAGAACTCCAAGGTTCAGAGAAGTTGAATAACTTCCTTGTGTTTATAAACCCAGGGCATGGCCCAGCTAGGATTTGAACTGAGGTTTATCTGCTTCCAAAGCCCATGCTTTTTGATTTACATTGGTCTGCCTTCTAGAGAGAAGGAAAGAACCTGAATCCCAGAGGCTCACTAAAAACCTCCCAGCATCAGTACTGGCCATGCCTCTTGGCCCAGGACTCCAAAGGAGCCTGGAACTGGCTGGAACTGGAAGGAGGTAGGGAATGAACACCTTTCCCATCTTTCCCTGGCCTCTCTCTCTCCTGGGCAAGTTGGGGCAAGCTCAGTGGGCACAGGTCCCAGATCTGCATACCAGGGCTGGCGAGGTGCCCTTAGCTGGAAGCCCTGACTCCTTTCCAAAGCACAAGGATGCCCTTCTGCTGCCAAAGCTGGCTGGTGGTTCTTTCTGGAATGGCAGCTCTCCCCATCCCCCCAGGCTTGGGAAGATCTTCTGGCAAGCATATGTAATGAAGAGTTACAGGTGGTGCAGACATGGTTTGGAAGGAATCCCAGCTGGGCCTCCTCCCAGGAGCCTTCTGATCACTCACCAGATAACTCTAGCTGCTTGCCGGATCTCGGGAATCTCAGCTGCTCCAGGAAACCAGCTTCAAGGGCAACAAGAGCTTCTGAGAAGCTAGAATCCTGGAAGCTGAAACTGCTTTGTCCTTTTGCCTCCTTAGGTTGAAAATATTTTTGCAATGCCACTGAATTCTACATTTTTACCCTTTTATGATGGGGAGTGAATACAATGATTGAAAGAGTTTGTTCTCAGGACATCACACAGCATGAACTAACCAAGAGGGAAAGCCACAAGTTGTTAGACTGACAAAATGTCTAGGATCGGGTGAGCTGTGTGTCCGGAAAACCAGGGAGGAAGAGTGCAAGGAGGAATGAAAAACATATTTGTCCTTAATAAAAATAGTTTTAAAATCTGGAAAAAGAAATGAAAAGAGGGTGGGACGTATGAAAGAAAGGAGAGGCTCAAAATCTGATGACTTGATCCAGAGACTTCTGGGGCTCTTATCTTGTGCTGTTTCTATTTTGGAGGCAAAGTACAATCATTTTTTCTTTGGGCATAGGACGTGGGCTCTTTTTGAGAACTTTCAACTCTGCAGTGTCAAGTCTTCTGGTTTCCAGACCCACATCCTGCCTTGTGTGTGGGGTGGGGGGGATTGACATCCATCACACATGCTTCCAACTCTGTTTAATCAAACTTCCATTTGATGTTAGTTGGAATTTCACATGTGGACCAAGTACAGAGAAATTAAGTGATTCCAGCAGCTTACGTCTAAAGAGAAACATTAACTTTTGATAACAGATAAACAAGAACATAGTACACCTCAACAGTCTGTTTTTGCAGGCACCGAATGTAGCTGGTTCACTTGTTCATTCATTACTTCATTTTTCTCTAATGAGCAAGCAATTAATGAGTACTTACATGTTTAAAGCTTTTATAGGTGCATGGAGGATATTAAGATAAGTATGATAAAATTCTTGCCTTTGAGGAGCTTAAAATCCAATGGAAAAGAAAAGATAAATAGCTATATAATGTTGCAAGATGTAAATCACAAGAAAAGTATGGAAAAGTGTAATGACTTTTTTCTGTTCTAGGCTATAAAATAGTTCTGACATGGTGATGAGGCAGCAAATATGGGCTACATTTTTAAGAAAATAGATGCTGGAGAGAAAGAGAAAAAATAGTATTTTAGTCTAAGGGGTAGATGAGGGTTGGGAAAAAAACATCAATCAAGTAGGTTTGGTTCCTAAATAATTTGTTGCCTTAAAAATGTCTTGTCCTATTCTCCTACTGTTACCTCTGTTAAAGCAACAACCTTATCATATTCCGCATTAATGTTACTCAAAATGCGACTTGTGGGACCACGGCTGGTCTGCTGCTCCCTCATGAGATAAGTACAGAAATTGATGGTAAGCATTTAACAGTTACAACAGTTTGACAATAATTTGTTTGTTGACTCTAATAATTGGGCTTGTATTTTGCATATCTTTGTATAATGTTATTTTTCTGGTAGTTTATTTTTACTGTGTTTTCCAAAAAGTATCAGTCTGAGACACATTGGAAATGAAATTTTAAAAAAGCTGTTCTTTCTCATAGATGATTTGAGTAGCACTGTATAAATAATTGCTCACATCTGTCTTCCTACCAAAATATAAGCTTCCTCAGGACAAGAGCTGTATTCTTCATGTTTATATTTCAGTCCTGGGCCCACATCTAGGTGCTCCTTATTTGCGAATTATAAGATTTGGGTCAACCATCAGTGAATTATTTTCTACTTTTAGAAAGTCTATTTGTATTTTTCAGCTTGAATTAGCCCTTGGATTCATACATTCATTTACGATAAAAGCGGTACTTGATTTTATTGTCCTAGTAATACTTTGAAACTTCAGGGTCGTAGGCCTGAGTTTCGATGTTCTGTTGTTTTGTGACTGTGGACTTGTTTACTTTACCCATGCCTTCCGTAAGCCAAGAATGTCACCCTATTCTTTCTTTGTCACCCTCCAGATTTAGTATACTGGACCTTTTCCAGATCTATGTTTTTCTTAAAATGCAGAAACAGGAGCGTTATACATTATTGCCCTTCTTGTAATGCCTATTGTTTTACTGACATTTCATTCATTCATTCATTCATTCATTCACTGCTTATTCACAAAATACTTGTTAATTACCTAGTATATGCTCGACTGCACTAGACACTGGGATACAAAGAATAATAAACAAACTTCCCACCCTTGGGAAGTTTAGTCTAGTAAGGGAAGTAGGTATATAAATATGAAAATACAACAAAGAATTACAGGTACTAGGATAGACATCTGTAGGAGAAACAGAGGGGCACAAGATCAAGAGTGGTCAGTTCTATGCTGGAGGCCAGGAGAGGCTTCAGGGAAGAGGTGTTTCTTAAGTTCTGGGGGAAATATGATTGCATATTTGCCAAGGAGACAGGACTGCTGGCAGAGAGCGCTCAGGGAAGATGTATAGTATCATGGTTGAAAGCACTCCACCTCCACCACCATTATTATAACTACCACTACCACCACAATCACCATTGCCAGCATAACCACCACTATCATCACCATAACTATTATCACCACCACAATCACCATCATTGTAACTACCACTACCACCACAATCACCATCGCCATCATAACCACCACTACCATCACCATAACTATTATCACCACCACAATCACCATCGCCATCATAACCACCACTACCATCACCATAACTATTATCACCACCACAATCACCATCGCCATCATAACCACCACTACCATCACCATAACTACCATAATCACCATCGCCATCATAACCACCACTACCATCACCATAACTACCACAATCACCATCGCCATCATAACCACCACTACCATCACCATAACTATTATCACCACCACAATCACCATCGCCATCATAACCACCACTACCATCACCATAACTATTATCACCACCACAATCACCATCGCCATCATAACCACCACTACCATCACCATAACTATTATCACCACCACAATCACCATCGCCGTCATAACCACCACTACCATCACCATAACTGTTATCATCATCACTATCACCGTCATTATAACCAACACTACCACCATCATCATCGGTACCATCACCAGCACCCCTCATCATTGTGACCACCTCACCACCACTATTACCAACACCACCATTTGCTAGCATTTGTTGGTCATTTGCTATATTTAGTCACAGTGCAAAGGAAGGACTTCATTTGCATTACCTCATGTAATCTTCACAACCTGTGAAGCAGGTACTCTTAGCTTTCTCAGTTTACAAACAAGGAAACAGAGGCAGGAAGTGGTTAAATAATTTGCCCCACTTTATGCATCTAACAAATGACCAGGATTCAGACTCAGGTTGCTTGACTTAAAAAACTAAGTTTTTAACAAAGTCTCTCACAAGTCTAAAACATTAGGCTTGATGTTTAGCCTTATCATTTTGACAGGTATTTTACTGCCTAGAAACTCTTTGTGTTATTGGAAGGCATTTAAAAATTTTCTTTTTAGGTTATCTATTAAAATGTTAACCAAGATTATTCAAAGAACAAATCTCTGGGGAACCCCAAAGTGAGCAATTTTTGACACAGTGAAGTGTATGATTATCCCAATCTGTTGTGTCCTATTTTTAAACACATTCCAAAACCTTGAGATAGTCAGTTCTCTGATGTTACATGATTCAATGTGGCCACAGGTATGGAATTTTTTTTTTTTATCTTTTTTTTTTTTTTGGCAGCTGGCCAGTGCAGGGATCCGAGCCCTTGACCTTGGTGTTATGAACACGATGCTCTAACCAACTGAGCTAACCGACCAGCCCTAGGCATGGAATTTTATCAAGGTCTCTTGAAAGTCTCAAGACATTGTATGTTACCAGTAAAGCCTTATTCACACACTGACAGCAAATATTAAAGTTAACCGGTGCTAGAAATGAGAATTGTGTCCTTCAGTGCTTTGTAAGTATTAAGAAGTAACTATGTTAAGCACTTAATGTCCATTATCTTATGTAATCTTCTTAATCAATATCCCCATCTTTTAGATGAAAATACTGAGACTCAGACTGGCGAAGTAACTTAGTATAGGTCTTACAGCTAGTTAAGTAGAGGACCAGGGATTTGATTACTGCTCTGGGTACCTGAAGAGCCTGCATTTTTATACCACTCTTAGAAATAGAAGTAAAACATAAGAGAGTAGGAATTTGGGGGAAATGTCAACTGCCCAAATGGCTCTATCTTCCAGAAGAACTTATTATATTTGCACCTAGTTTTCAAAAGCCTGGTAAAGACAAGGCAGAGAAAACACCCAGAAACATTCCCTGGGCCTGAAAGTCTCCAAGCTCCTTGAGGTGGTACCGGCTACAGTCCCTGTGGTTTTATAATGCGCTTTCCCTCTCTCAGCCCACATTCAGACATTGGTTCAAACAAAACGGCATGTCTGTTTTCCTTCCGCTAATGGGTAAAGTTGCCAACTTACTCTATCTTGACAATTATTGTTTTGAAAGAAACTTCTAAAAGTGTAGTCATGGGGAATGCTTAGTCACTAAATATAATTTCTAAGGGGTTTTAGAAACAAAGTAAATAATTCTGCCTTACCTACCCCATAAAGTATTGTGCGGACCAAATGAGGTGATGTGTTAATTTTTGAAAATTATATGCCTTTTTAAAAATAAGCATAGGATATGTTACTGGGCCTTGGCTTTTGTACTTTATAAGCAAGGACTCTTGCTGCAGTCATTCTGAAAGAAGATAAAGAAATAAAGGCTGGCCAGAGGTGCTGCAGAAGAGGAATGCATGGTGGGTGTGCTGTTGATTAAGCATGACAGTTTTCTCGTTCTAATTTTCTAATACCTCTTTGCCACCGTTTCTTTATTTGAAAGATGGGGATACTAACAGATGCTCTTCCAGGGTTACTGAGACTATTAAAGAAGCTAATATGGGTAGAGTTCTTAACGTAGGAACTGCCACATAGCCACAGCAGCAGAAATGTTATTTCTTCTAATATTATTCTTAATCACTGCCTTGATCCACCTGATAGTCTCATCTACCCAGACATCTGGGTGAGCCTCAAGTTGTCCAATACTCTTTAGCACATCTGTTCTGATAGAAGAG
This sequence comes from Cynocephalus volans, assembly GCF_027409185.1. Lineage (NCBI taxonomy): Eukaryota > Metazoa > Chordata > Mammalia > Dermoptera > Cynocephalidae > Cynocephalus > Cynocephalus volans. Next base: position 117,898,879 of record NC_084466.1, read on the forward strand.
TAGGAGGCCGCCTGGTTGCTGACCAAGGATTTTCTTTTGCTATCATTTTCTCTTGTGCAAACCATAAACACATTGGCAGAAAATAGGGTTTCGACATGTTCTCACTTATTGGAGGGAGCTAAAAATTAATATATAAATTCACACACACACACACACACACACACACACACACACACACACACACACACACACACACACAAACCGGGGGGGGGGGGAAGAAGATATAACAACCACAATTATTTGAAGTTGATACGAAAAGCAAACAGAAAGGACATTGTTGGGGGGGAGGGGGGGAGGGAGAAGGGAGGGAGGTTTTGGTGATGGGGAGCAATAATCAGCTACAATGTATATCGACAAAATAAAATTTAAAAATAAATAAATAAAAAATTAAAAAATTAAAAAAAAATTAAAAAATAAAATAAATGTGGAAACTGAAAAAGTCAAAAAAAAAAAAAAAAAAGAAAATAGGGTTTCGCCTATTAGGTTGCCATCAGACTGGCTCCTAGCAGCTGCAGCTCATGAGAGAAAGGAGTGGTTTCACCTCACTTAGGGAGAAAAGATTCTGCTGATTTTGTAAGTAGGGAACTCCACAAATTGACGAGGGTGCGGTCCCCCTCATTCCCTACCTTCTCAGGTCCTTCTGAGAAAAAATAAAGAAAATTAAAAGGGAAAAGGTAAAAAACCTCAACTGTTCTCTTTTCCCAGATTGCTTCTTTAATTGGTGGGTTTGAATGCAGACCGGTTTACCCAGTGGCTGTTAGGTTTTAAGAACTCGATCAGTTCTTTGCACTAGCACTTGTCCTAGTTATTTGATACTTTTTGCTGTAGGTCAAAGTGACTAGACATTCTGGTTTTGCAGGGACTGTCCCCAGTGACATGGCTCAAAGTGTTTCTTTTTAGCTACCGTATGATGTAACGTGACCCTCTATTTCTTCTGAAGCCCCGCACAGACTGGAGACATGAAGTGATCGCACTTGCAAAATGTTAATTGGAAGGATTAAATATCATCCTTTTTTCCCCTTTCTTTTTTTTTAAATGGAGGCTGAAATTCGAATTGCAAAGGCACAGAATAGCTAGTAATTGCAATCTGAAAAAGCTGTGGGGATTCTGAAAAACAAAACTGCAACCTAATTTCCATAGAAGGAAAGGGCACAGATTTGGTCAAAGTGGCTTGGAGAGGCAGGAGAGTGGCTTATTAGAACAAGTTGAAAATTAAGAATCTGGAGAAACAAACCACCCCAGGAAAGTGAGTCCAAGCCAGTGTTAAAAAGAAAATTAACCAGACGAAAGCCCTCAAATCAGGGCAAAGGAAGCGGCTCATGAAATACAAAGTTCCAGCCTTGACTCTCACTATGAAGTTTTGAGTAAACACCTTGAATAGATTAAACACTTTGTTGATTAGTTATTTTCCATTCGACTTCCTACATTTTGAATATATTATCCAGCCAATTGAATACTAGCATTACAGGTTTAGGAGGAACACCGGATGTCATTTAGCCCTACTCCTCAATGAAGATATTTTGAAGGCATTTGTATAGGCCAGGCTCTTAGCTACATCTTATACATGTTTGTTATAATGAGATCTGGGGGCTTATACTGGAAACTCTTTCGCCATTTGCAAAATTTAAATTGTTCTTGATTAGGGTGCTTCCCGGAGCACTTTTACATCATTACAATAAAATAAATTGTGGTGGGGAAAGGTGCTTGAATGTTATCATTGAGTTGCTTGTCTGCCTTTGAGATGTGGCAGTTTATTTTTTTTTTATTTTTTATTTTATTTTATTTTATTTTTTTAAAGATGACCGGTAAGGTGATCTTAACCCTTGACTTGGTGTTGTCAGCACCACGCTCAGCCAGTGAGCGAACCGGCCATCCGTATATGGGATCCGAACCCGGGGCCTTGGTGTTATCAGCACCGCACTCTCCCGAGTGAGCCACGGGCCGGCCCGAGATGTGGCAGTTTAAATAGTTCAGTTGTGGGCCAAGTGAGCAACTGCCACTTTGGAAAATGGTGCATTATGGGGTGTTTGTGTGTGTATGGGGGGAGGTATCTGGCTTAGCCTAGATATTCATGGTAATCAGAAGCTCACAATATGTTGAATTAACTGGTAATCATTATGTAACTTGTGTTATATTTTCTTGGGCTAGACTCTTCAGATCTCAAATCATGGGAATAAAGAATTACAGACTAATAACAGTAACAATAATATTCTTATCTGGCAGCTAATTTTACTGAGTGCATGCTAAGTGCCAGGCACTGTTCTATATAATTAGTCATTTAATCTTTACAACATCCTTTGAGGTAGAAACTGTTGTCCTCATTTGTAAAACTGAGGCACATGAAAAGATTGAGTGACTTGGTTAAGGTTATTCAAGTCCGAGTTAGATGGGATCTTATTTAAAAAATAGAGTTCAAGCTTCCATGCACAAATAGGTAAACCTGACTGCAAAGGGGTAAAGTGGTTTTCTTAATAGCAGAGCTGAGACTAGAACACAGGTCTGCTACGTATCAGCTTCTCTTTCATTATATCACACGCTTCATCCCTTATTGGCTGGGAATTAAACCAGGTGATTCCTCAGCTGCTTTGATCTCTAAACTGACACATTTCTATGAGTCAAGCAAGTGTGAAATTTAGGTGTTGTCTTGGAAAATCCCCTTCTACTTAATTTTTTTTTTTTCTTTCAGGGAATAGGCATGTCTTTCCAGAAATGGACTTTAACAGAACCAAGCTACCATCATTCAGTAGAAGTGATAGGAAAAATATTACCAAGGTGACCCTTTGGTCTTGTTCACTATGTACTCATAAAGGAAAACTTAGCATGGATCTTCATATGTTATTACATACTAACTTTAGGATCTAACTCCCCTCATAAGATTTATTTGTAATAACAAATAATTAAGGTAAGAAATAGTAAGGTTAAAGAACGTTAGAGAAGGTAGGGTAAAAACAGAATAGAATAAACCATGCAGACATGCTGGAATACAATAGAATTCTCCAGCCATCTCTCATTCATTGCTAGGACTTTGATAAGTATAATAATGCCAGAATTATTTGAGGGCCCAGATATCTTCATTGAGACTTCCCTTTTTTTCTTTCTATAGTCTAGCTCAGAGGTTCTTATACTTTGATATGTCTAAGAATTATTACATAGGGTTGTATATACATAGTATATGCTGTAATATGTGAATTAAATCGAGTTTTTTTAAGGGAATTTTTGACAGTGAAATTTTCCCCTTTAAGTGCAGGCTTTAAAACCTAGCGATTGGAAAAGATGTATGCCTGCATTAAATCTACATATCAAATTCATTGACTTGTAAATTCAGTAGAATAGCAACAACAGGAATAGCAACCATTCCCACTGAGAATTGTCCAATGGATCGTTTTTGTTGTTGCTGAGTCTGCCCATAGGAAACTTGACAGAATCTGTTGGAGAATTCAAAGGTCTTACACTGCGGGTTTTAAAGTTTTATGACTTTTCATCCAATCAACTGAACATCCTCAAACATTTTTGGATCATTGAACATATGTTACTTCTTTGGTGACGATTTCTTTGACTTAATTGCTTCTCCAGTACTGCCCCTTGCACCTAACACAAAAGCCTGTAAAAGTGATTGTTCTCGTTGCATGCTAATGGTTCTTTGCGTATGAGAAGATACCTCTCAAGTATCTTCCAAGGTAGGATCTGTGCCTTTTCAATGTTGCAGAGGTGCCTCACTCGTATCATTTGCTCCATAATTGTTGATTGATCAACTCAATTAATCCTAGTCACTAGAGCATTCTACTTTCTGAGGGATGGGAGGACTGCAATCAGGGCCTAAGCTTTCTGCATACATGTAATTTGCACTGTGCTAAACCTTTTGTTAAAGAAGATGACATCTACCTGTTCCAAGAGTTGCTGAAGATTTTAGGCATTCTGCTTTGACTAGCTGGTTTATTCCTGGAAGGTCTTTCTGCAGAGCTTTTGTAAGATAGTATATTACTGAGAAGAGGTTACTATTTTTGTTTTTAATCTCAAAAAAGGACATTCAGCTGACATTAGGGGCTGGTTTGGGTCAGGGCCTGGTCTTTGGCCTCTGGCCTCTGGGTCTCTCACAACAAACCCACACATAATTTGTCTCTACAGGCTGAATTATTGATCTCTTTCTCCCTGCAGAGCAAAGGGGACATTTGGGAATGGGGGTGAGTCTCAAGAATTTTTAGCTTTTCTTGGGGATCTGAAACTTACAGTGGTGGCTTTTAGGTGCGCGTGGTTAGGTGGGTATCTTTACCTGTGGACTCTGAAAAGCCAGATCATCCGATGGACATCATAAAGTCCCTGCTTCTCCCATATGTTCCTGTTTAACCTGGTGACAACTGTCTGGTTTGGAATCTAAATGAAAAACGAAACAAAACAAAAAAACAAGGTTTCACCATTGGGAGAGATCTTGGCAATTATGGGGTCTGGTAATTTTCTTTTCTTTTTTCTTTTTTCCTTACATTAACATTTAAATTTTTTTTTTGAAATATAACATATATACAGAAAAGTATGTAAAACAGGTGTACAATAATGTGAATAATTATAAAGCAAACACCTATGTTTCACATGCAGGTCAAGAAATAGAACACTGCCAGCAATCCAGAAGCCCCTTTGTTTCCTTCAGGGTGACAGCTCTCTCCCTTGCCCCTGGAAAGAACCACCATCCTAAATTTCTGTTATCATCTCTTTGATCTTCTATGTAATTTGACTATCAAGTAGGCATCTCTAACATTTTCTTTATGTAAATGGAATCATATTACATATTTTTTTGGCAGTATATTTGTAAAATTCATTCATGTTATTGTGTGTAGCTGTCATTCCCTTGCTTTCATTTCTGTTTAACTTTCCAATGTAGTAATATGCCACAATTCATGTATGCGTTGTACTGCCAATGCACACTTGGATTGTCCCTTTTTGGTTATTATAGCCATGTTGTATGTATTAGTCAGTGTTCTCCAGAGAGACAGAATCAATAGGATATGTTATAATTATATGAGAGGGATTTATTAGGGGAATTAGCTCACGTGACTATGAAGAAAAGTCCCACGATAGGCCATCTATAAACTGGATGCCGGTAGCGTGGCTCAGTCCAAGTCCAAAGGCCTCAGATGGTGTCTTTGGTGTAAGTACAGGAGCCCAAAAGCTGGACAGTCTCGAGCTCTGATGTCCACGGACAGGAGAGAAGAGTGCATCCCAGCTCTAGTGGATCTAGAGAGAACTTCACCTTTTTCCTCTGTCTTTTGTTCTCTCTGGACCCCCAGTGGATTGGATGGTTCCCACCCACACTGAGGGTGGGTCTTTCCCACCCAGTCCACTCAGACTCTCATACTAATATCTGCTGGAAACACCCTCACGGACACACCGGAAAAGATGGCTTTACCAGGTTTCTCAGCATTCCTCCATCTAACCAAGTTGACGTCTAGAATTAACCTTCACACTGTAAAAACGTTCTTTACGCTCATCCTGGTGTACGTATACGGAAGTCTCTAGTCTAGTGCGTATGCACAGCAGTGGGATTGTGGGGACAAACTATTTTCCCAAGTGAGTGTATCACTTTTTACTCCCATCACATTCTGGCCATCACTTGGTTTTGGCCGACCTTTTAATTTTTTGCAAATCTGTTGTATGTGTATGGTAGTGGTATTTTACTGTGGTTTTGATATTTATTTCCCTGATTATTAATGATGTTTAACATTTTACCACATGTACATTGACCATTTGGATTTACTGTTGGTGAAGTGTCTGTTTATGAATGTCTTTTTGCCCACTTGTATTTGGCTTTCTATCTTTTAAAACTTGATCTGTAGATGTTCTTCACCCTTTTTGGAGTTATATGTCTTAATTTCTATCATTCTGTAGCTTGGTTTTTTCACTTGCAGTGTGGTGTTTTATGATAAACTAAACTTCTTAATTTTTTTTTTTTTTTTAAATTTTATTTTGTCGATATACATTGTAGCTGATTATTGCTCCCCATCACCAAAACCTCCCTCCCTTCTCCCTCCCCCCCCCAACAATGTCCTTTCTGTTTGCTTGTTGTATCAACTTCAAATAATCGTGGTTGTTATATCTTCTCCCCCCCCCCCCCGGTTTGTGTGTGTGTGTGTGTGTATGTGTGTGTGTGAATTTATATATTAATTTTTAGCTCCCTCCAATAAGTGAGAACATGTGGTATTTCTCTTTCTGTGCCTGACTTGTTTCACTTAATATAATTCTCTCAAGGTCCATCCATGTTGTTGCAAATGGCAGTATTTCATTCGTTTTTATAGCTGAGTAGTATTCCATTGTGTAGATGTACCACATTTTCCGTATCCACTCATCTGATGATGGGCATTTGGGCTGGTTCCAACTCTTGGCTATTGTAAAGAGTGCTGCGATGAACATTGGGGAACAGGTATACCTTCGACTTGATGATTTCCATTCCTCTGGGTATATTCCCAACAGTGGGATGGCTGGGTCGTATGGTAGATCTATTTGCAATTGTTTAAGGAACCTCCATACCATTTTCCATAGAGGCTGCACCATTTTGCAGTCCCACCAACAATGTATGAGAGTTCCTTTTTCTCCGCAGCCTCGCCAGCATTTATCGTTCATAGTCTTTTGGATTTTAGCCATCCTAACTGGGGTTAGATGGTATCTCAATGTGGTTTTGATTTGCATTTCCCGGATGCTGAGTGATGTTGAGCATTTTTTCATATGTCTGTTGGCCATTTGGATATCTTCCTTAGAGAAATGCCTACTTAGCTCTTTTGCCCATTTTTTAATTGGGTTGCTTGTTTTCTTCTTGTAAAGTTGTTTGAGTTCCTTATATATTCTGGATATTAATCCTTTGTCAGATGTATATTTTGCAAATATTTTCTCCCACTCTGTTGGTTGTCTTTTAACTCTTTTAATTGTTTCTTTTGCTGTGTGGAAGCTTTTTAGTTTGATATAATCCCATTTGTTTATTTTTCCTTTGGTTGCCCGTGCTTTTGGGGTCGTATTCATGAAGTCTGTGCCCAGTCCTATTTCCTGAAGTGTTTCTCCTATGTTTTCTTTAAGAAGTTTTATTGTCTCAGGGTGTATATTTAAATCCTTAATCCATTTTGAGTTGATTTTAGTATACGGTGAGAGGTATGGATCTAGTTTCATTCTCCTGCATATCGATATCCAGTTATCCCAGCACCACTTGCTGAAGAGGCAGTCCCTTCCCCAGTGAATAGGCTTGGTGCCTTTGTCAAAGATCAGATGGCAGTAAGTGTGTGGGTTGATTTCTGGATTCTCTATTCTATTCCATTGGTCAGTGTGTCTGTTTTTATGCCAGTACCATACTGTTTTGGTTATTATAGATTTGTAGTATAGCTTAAAGTCAGGTAGTGTTATGCCTCCAGCTTTATTTTTTTTGCTGAGCATTGCTTTGGCTATTCGTGGTCTTTTATTGTTCCATATAAATGTCTGAATAGTTTTTTCCATTTCTGAGAAAAATGTCTTTGGAATTTTGATGGGGATTGCATTGAATTTGTATATCACTTTGGGTAGTATGGACATTTTCACTATGTTGATTCTTCCAATCCAAGAGCATGGAATATCTTTCCATCTTCTTGTATCCTCTCTAATTTCTCTCAGCAGTGGTTTGTAGTTCTCATTATAGAGATTTTTCACCTCCTTGGTTAACTCAATTCCTAAGTATTTTATTTTTTTGGTGGCTATTGTAAATGGGCAGGCTTTCTTGATTTCTCCTTCTGCATGTTCACTATTGGAGAAAAGAAATGCTACTGATTTTTGTGTGTTGATTTTGTATCCTGCTACTGTGCTGAAATCATTTATCAATTCCAAGAGTTTTTTTGTAGAGGTTTTAGGCTGTTCGATATATAGGATCATGTCATCTGCAAACAGGGACAGTTTGACTTCATCTTTTCCAATCTGGATGCCCTTTATTGCCTTCTCTTCTCTGATTGCTCTGGCTAGTACTTCCAACACTATGTTGAATAGGAGTGGTGAGAGTGGGCATCCTTGTCTAGTGCCTGTTCTTAAAGGAAAAGCTTTCAGCTTTTCCCCATTCAGGATGATATTGGCAGTGGGTTTGTCATATATGGCTTTAATTATGTTGAGATACTTTCCCTCTATACCTAACTTATAGAGGGTCTTTGTCATGAATGAGTGCTGAACTTTATCAAATGCTTTTTCAGCATCTATAGAGATGATCATATGGTCCTTGTGTTTGAGTTTATTAATATGGTGTATCACATTTATTGATTTGCGTATGTTGAACCAACCTTGCATCCCTGGGATGAATCCCACTTGATCGTGATGAATAATTTTTCGTATGTGTTGCTGTATTCTGTTTGCTAGTATTTTAGTGAGGATTTTTGCATCTATATTCATCCAGGATATCGGCCTGTAGTTTTCTTTTTTGGTTATATCTTTACCTGGTTTTAGTATCAGGATGATGTTTGCTTCATAGAATGAGTTTGGGAGATTTGCGTCCGTTTCAATCTTTTGGAATAGTTTGTAAAGAATCGGTGTCAATTCCTCTTTGAATGTTTGGTAAAATTCTGCTGTGAATCCATCTGGTCCTGGGCTTTTCTTTGTTGGGAGCCTTCTGATAACAGCTTCAATCTCCTTTATTGTTATTGGTCTGTTCAAATTTTCTACGTCTTCACGGTTCAGTTTTGGGAGCTTGTGTGTGTCCAGAAATTTATCCATTTCCTCCAGATTTTCAAATTTGTTGGAGTATAGTTGTTTGTAGTAGTCTCGAATGATTCCTTGTATTTCAGATGAATCAGTTGTAATATCGCCTTTTTCATTTCTAATTTTTGTTATTTGAGTCTTCTCTCTTCTTTTTTTTGTTAGCCATGCTAATGGTTTGTCAATTTTATTTATCTTTTCAAAAAACCAACTTTTTGATTCGTTGATCTTTTGAATTGTTTTTTGGTTTTCAATTTCATTCAGTTCTGCTCTGATCTTAGTGATTTCTTTCCGTCTGCTAACTTTAGGATTGGATTGTTCTTGTTTTTCTAGTTCTTTAAGGTGAAGTGTTAGGTTGTTCACTTGCCATCTTTCCATTCTTCTGAAGTGAGCATTTAATGCAATAAATTTTCCCCTCAATACTGCTTTTGCAGTATCCCACAGGTTTTGGTTAAACTTCTTAATTTTAATGCAGTCAAATTTACCAATCTTTTCCAATATATATTGCTTTTTGCATCTTGTTCAAGAAATTACTCTCTACCCCAAGGTCATAAAGATCTATCATATTTTTTTCTAAACGCTTTATAGTATTGTCTTTCATATTTAGCTCTATAATCCTCCTGGAGTTGATTTTTACATATGATTTGAGTTAGGGGTCCATTAGCATTTTTTCTCCATGGATACTCAATGCCCCACTACAATTTATTGAAAGACCATCCTTTCCCCACTAATCTGCAGTGCCACTTCTCCTAAACCAAATCCACGTATGTGTGTGTCTGTTTCTGAGTTCTACTGTTTCATTGTTTGATTTATCCTTGGTCCAATACCACACTGAATTAGTTACTGTAGCTTTAAAATAAGATGTGCTTTTTGGTAGAGCCAATTCTCTCACCTTACTTTTTTTCTTTAAGAGTGTCTTTGCTCTTCTTTTCCCTTGGCATTTCCATACATATTTTAGAATCAGCTTGCCAAACTTTACAAAAATAACCTGTTGAGTTTTGATTGGAATTATGGTGACTTTAGGACAATATGGGAACTGACATTTTTACAATGCTAAGTTTCCCTGTCTGTGATTACAGAATATCTCTCCTTTCTTCAATGATTCTGAATAAAGATTTCTGATTTTTCCTATAGTAGTCTCACATGTTTTGCTAGATTTATTCCTAGGAACTTGATGTTTTTCATGCTATTGTAAATGGGATATTTTCAAAAATTTCTTTTTCTAGTTTTTATTGATGAACTATAATAATGCAATTGATTTTTGTATATTGATTTTGTGCCCAGCAAATATGCCAAATCCTGTTATTACTTTTAACAATTTAAATATAGTTTCTTTTGGGTCCTCTATGTTCAATATCATATCATCTATGAATAATGACAGTTTCGTTTCTTTCTTTCCAATCCTTACTACTCTGATTTGTCCTTTTTCTCCTTTTTTCCTTACCATGCTGGTTAGGGCTTCCAGTTCAATGATCACTAGAAGTGGAAGAAAGCTTACATTCCTGTCTTTTTCCTGATCTCAAATGGAAAGATTTTAGCATGACATTTATAATGTAGGTTTTCTGTAGTTATTTTTCCTCAGATTAAGAAAGTTACCTCTATTCCTAGTTTGCCAAGAGGATATATATAACAAAATTATATATTTGTCTAATTTTATCATGAGCATTATGTTAAATTTTGTTGAACAATGATTCTTTTTCTCTATGAGATAATCATATGATTCTTTAATCTGCTAATAAAGTGAACTACATTGATTTATTTTTTAATATTAAACAAATATTGAATTCTTGGAATAAAACCAACTTGGTTATTATATATTATCCTTTTTATGTATTGCTTTAGTTAACTAGCAATTTTGCTCGAGATTGTCAGACATGAAATTTGCCTGTAATTTTCCTTTTTCATACTGAATTGTTTTGCTGGCCTCATCACAAGAGTTGAAAAGTGTCCCCTCTTTCCCTGTTTCCCTAGAATGGAGCGTAAGATTGAAGAGTAAGATTGAAGCTTTTTTTGTTTTTTTCTTTTGAATGTTTGGGTGTAGTATATTTTTTTTTGCAAGTGAGGGATTTATTTTTAGTACCAATTCAAATTCTTTAGTGCTTATGAGATATTCAGATTGTGTATTTCTTCTCATGTTAGTTTTGCTAAGTTTTATTTTTCAAGAAATTTTTTTTATTACATCAAAAAACTAATTTATTGGTATATGGTTATTTATAATATTACCGAATTATCTTTATGATGTCTGTAGGATATGTAGTGAAGTTTTATCTTTTTTTTTCCATTTCTGATATATTTGTATCTTCTCTCTTTTTAAATTGTCAGCTTTATCACTGGTTTATCAATATTCTTGGTCTTTTCAAAGAACCAATCATTAGTTTTATTGCTATTGTTTATTGGCTATTTGTTTCATATTTTATTGATTTTTGTTCCTGTCTTTACCTTTTTAATATTTCTTTGGGTTTTTGTGAGATTCCTTTTTTAACTTCTTGAGAGATGTGTTTAGTTTATTGATTTTAAGCCTTTCTGCTTTTTAATACCATATTTCATATACAGTCATGAGCCACTTAACAATGGGTATATATCCTGAGAAATGCACTGTTAGGTGATTTTATCATGCAAATGCCACAGGGTGTACTTACACAAGCATAGATATATAGCCTACTACTATATAGCCTACTACATACCTAAGCTCTATGGTATAGCTATTATAATCTTATGTCACCACCATTGTACATGTCATCCATCATTGACTGAAAGGTCCTTGTGTGATGTATAACTGTATTAAAAAATGAGTATTTTTTCATTGTAGAGCTAGGGCTGGGTCTGTGAGCTCCAGACCCTAGCCCTTGCTCTACAATTGGTGTAATCATGGCAGGATGCTGAGCAGGTACAGGAGCCGAAAGCCTTTGGAAGAAGGAGGAAATGTGGCTACTTTTGAATATGTTGTGCCCTGTGGCCACTTTCCTGGTGACAGGAATCTGGTTGCTGCTCACCGTACTGCAGAGCAGCATAGACCAGGCACTACAGTGGAGAACCCTGTGGGAGGAGGAGGAAGTGTGGCTGTCCTTGAGCATGTGGTGCCCGGTGGCCACTTTTCTGCTGACTGGAGCCTGGCTACCACTCACTATGCTGCAAGTTGATGGAGATTTGAAGCAGAAAGCAGAGTTGTTGGAAGCACGGATGATTGTCCTGGAGGATGACGTGCAGTGACTGGCCACTCCTGCTTCCCACACCAAGGAAGATGACAAATCCAGTGCCGATCGAGATTTGTGGCAGAAAGCAGACTGGTTGGAAGTGTGGATAAATGTCCTGGAGGATGACTTGCAGCGACTGGCCATTCCTGCCTCTCACAGCAGGGAAGGCGACGAAACCAGTGGTGAGTTGGGGGAAACTGTGCATCTTCAGGCACGACCTGTTGTGCATCAGAAAGTGAAATGCAGGCAGCAAATGGGACCAGGTGGACAACTGGCGGGTAATCCACACGTGACCCAATTTACCACCTATGTCCCGTATACCCAGGTTGAATTAATTGACTTGGGAGAAGTCAGGGAGAACTCCTAGCTGCCTGGCTGCTGCGGTTATGGGACCTAGGGGTAGACAGTGTGATGTGCTCTGGTGAGGAGGTGGAGAAGTTGGCTTCCATTACCACACACCCATCCGTGAGGCAGTGGCTGCAGAATAGCTGCAGATATGCACAAGGGCCAGGTAACCACTCCTTAATGGAACGGGTGAGTGCAGCTGCCCAAACCATGTGGGCAAATGCTGGAGAACTGCCCAAGGTTGTTAGTACATGGCAAACATACGCGGAGTTAGTACAAATCATTTGAGAGCTGGGGATGAGGCAGTCCCTGTTTAATGTGAACACTCGTGGCCCAGACGATGAAAATTTTACAGGCAGCATGAGAGACACAGTGCTGCAGAATGCCCAATCAATGTCCTTTGGGTCACTGATGGCCATACTGGCCCCACACATACATTGGTTGTCCTATACATGAGGTAACAACCATGATAGCCAGCCTGGGTGAAGTAGAGGAGAGGAGACAAACAAAAGGGGTCTGAAAGGTGGCTAAGACCAAACCCCCAAGAAATGCTCAGGATTTTATCCCATAGGCACCAAGCAAGACTAGCCATAAGCAGATGTGGCTTGACTTGCTTGCAGCAGGGGTTGATAGCAAGAAAATCGACCAGCAGCCAAATGCAGTTCTGTTTGCCTTGTGGCAGCAATTGTGCCCTGAATAGCACTTCACCAAATGTCCAGAAACAGGTAGCAAGGTACGTTCAATGGATTTAAAAGACTTTTTGGTTGCTCCCAAGGAGGCGGAAAAGTACGGTATCATAAACCAGGTAAGATGCCTATTCCTGCAACCATCCTTTCTGAGGATGGCAAACTGGCATGTATCTTACCAGAGGGATGAGAACTTCCCCTGTTGGTACCAATAATTCTTCTGTCTTTTTGCCCACAGTGTTTTGGCTGCAGGCACCGCACCAGAGTTGTGTGATCAATGTGTCGGCCTACTGAATATGCATTCAACTGCCCATCAGTATAACTACAGGATTTGCACGGAAAATCACACCAATGATGACTACTAACCATGTGTGGCTAAAGGACAGAACTACAGGACAAGCTTTAAGGCATATTCAACAGACAATAGGTTATATGAATGTAAGGATCATTTATCCTCATTAAGGGAACATCAGAGAAGATTCTGAATGTGTACATTGTATGGCGAGGGATCCTGAAGGGGTGGATTGTGAGGAAAATAGAATAATTTAGGCCACCTCATCTCAGGTGTGGTTGGGGTGGTGCAGCGCATTCTTTGTGAACAACTTGTGTATGGGTGGAGTTAACGTGCATGTGCACCCATGTATCTTTTTTGGTTTGTTGCTATTAGTGTGTGTTCTTGACAGTTCGTGAAGCAGCAGTGGCTGGAAGAGAGCTCACATCTAAAAATAGAGCATGTTTACTTTGCTGGCAGCTGCTTAGTTTTTCTTTGGACTTTGCTAGTAGCAGTTGAGTTTCTGAGTTTCTCTTTGGACTTCCTAACTCTTAGGCGTGTGTGTGCTGAATAAAGACTATTCTTTCTTCAACCAAGGCTCCAAGGACCTTTTTCCTGTTACCTAGCTTGTAGACCTGCATGTGAAGGGTTTGTGAATGGGCTCAAGGGGTCTGTGAACTCCAGACCCTAGATCTAGCTCTACATCCACATTTTAATATCTTTGAAATTGAGATGCATCTTGTAATTGATGGCATGTTATAGTTCAACTGTAAGCATTTTTTCTCTTAGTGGTGTATAAAATATTGGCACATCTTATAGTAAATAATATCATAGATTCAATGAGAGGGAATATATGCATTTGAGACTTTAAATACCTTTCCAAGTAGTGTATTAGCTTAATTTACACAAGTTTGTTTTGTTTGCTTCTTCTTTCTCAGTGCTGTATTCTGAATTGTTTCTTCTGTTCTTTCTTCCAGTTTACTAATTCTCTCTTCAGCCATGTGTAATGTGCTGCTAAACTTGTTCATTTAATTTTGATTGTTAAATTTTTCTGTTTTCAAAACTATTTTTCAAATTGGCTATGCCACTTATTAAAGTTTCCTATTCTCTGAAGTATTTAAAAATTGATCTTTATTGTTTAAACCTAATAAACATAGCAAAACAGTTATTTTATAGTCTGTGTTTATCAATTCCAGTCTCTGAAGTCTTTTTGATTTGTTTCTATTCTCTGTAGCTTATTTTTATTGTTTCTCACAGACTTTTGTTTCCTTGTGTGCCTGACTATCTTTGACCATATGCCGATCATTGTACTTTTTAAAAAACTTGAGTATAATACACATACATTAAAGGGTACAAATCTTTAATGTACAGCTCAATGCATCTCTACGTAAGCAGCACCCAGATCAAGATATAGAATATTCTCAATTCCCTGAAGACTTCGTTGTGCCCCTTCCTAGTTAATGCTGCCATTCCCCTTTGGGTAACCACTATTCTTTTTTTTATCATCATCATCAGTCCTGGTCATTGCATAGTAGAAATTATTTATAGCAATAATTTAAGAATTGGGATGGTAAAGAGGGAATCTGCTTTTAGAGGGGTATTATTTATTTCTTCAGACATATGGGGGAAGACCAGAGCAGGACAACCTAAATCCAAGTTCAAATTTGATGTCCCTCAGGCCACCCAGAGGGCATACATTCAGGCCGTAAATTGCAGGAAGGCTGGTTGACCTGCAGAGGCCTCATTAAAGAGGTGGGTGACTTATCAGACAACCCACCTTGGGAGCCTCTGCACTTTGACTTACCTTACTGACAGCTGCAGCTTAGACTTACAGATTTTACTTGATACTGGCAAATGCCTTTCAGACAAAGCAACATTGAATGTTAGGCCTATCTCTCTGGGTTCTGCCTTTTCCTGAATGCTGTCCCAGGAATTTCTTACTATTTTGTTTTTCTTTAATACTTTGAATGGAATGCTTTGTTTTCAAAACAAAAACAAAAACAAAAAATTTGAAATCTATCCAGATTTAAAAATTGTTCTCAGGAGGAGGGTTTTTCTGTTGTAATGGTATTCATTTAATATTTTTAAACTTTTTTTTTTTCAGCTGTGGAAATTTTTTTTGAATGAAATCTTAGGAAGATTCATGATATATAGAATGCATAAAAGAAGAATCATGCTTAAAATCATGCAAGTATCACTGGGACGTGCATCTCTCCTCAGAGCCGTTTTCCTTCTGGGGTCAGGAACTGCTTCCTGTTTCCTATTTGCATCCTGCGTGGTCTTCATTTATTTGGTACCATTATACCCCACCTTCCACTCTCATGGACTTAACCAGGGCCTCTGAGAGGTCCTGATATATCAAATTTTTTAAAAAATTGTCCAAGGGAATCACAAATATTATGGTTTATTTAAATTATCTAACAAATTAATACTTTGATGAAAATGTCAAGAGTTGATTCCCCTCCTAACACAAGGCCTGGGTCTACTGCTTCCCGACTACCTTAATATGTCCTATATTAACTTTTGCTCATTTGTAATATTCCTAGGCTGGTCTGAACCCTGCTTGTTTCTCATCACCATCAGAAAGATGCACTTATACACCTTCCCAACCATGGCGCACTTGCTACCCTTCCTTCCTTCCTTCCCTCCTTTTAGTAAATTACTGATATTTGCCAGTAGTTTCACAAACTAATTGTGAACTACTAAGGCATCCTAGCTCCATTGAAACTCTGCTATAAGACAACTGGTGAATAAAAATTTTCTGAAGATAGTGAGTTGACTAGTCGGAACTCCCTGCCTTGGTGACGAAGGGAGGAAAGCACACATGCCTTGACCCAGCGTAGTTGGTGGCAAGGATCTATTTTCAATGACACAAAATCAGAGGTAGACTTACCAGACAGTCTCGCTTCATGGAGTGGGCGTGCCCTCTGCTGCTTGCTTCCTGAGTGGAGAGGAATCCGGGTGTTGGAATCTTCAACAATCCATTGGAACATAAAATTTATTCATGTTGCTCTCCCTCCCAGGCCATTCAGGGCGAAGAAAACCTTGGTTTATTTTTCTCTCAGATGAGGAAGATGAAAAATAAAACAAAAACCAAATGAACATCTGAAATGCAGTCACTAAAATGATGACGTGGAGATCTGCAAACAGAACGAGCCTTTGCACGGGTGTGAGAACTTGGCCATGGAATCCAGGACGAGGGATAAGCATATCTTTTCCCCATCAACTCATGTACATGTGGAGCAGCAATATTCAACCCAACTTTTTTATGCTAGTGCTTCACTAGCAAGGAAGTTATTGTCAAGATTTACTTTCAAAGTCTGCATTATGAAAGCACTGCATTTCATTTTCTAAGTATAATGTTGTGTTATAACATGGAACGTGTTTTTTCAAACTACTGTTTCTTCCCTTGCACTCTATACCCACATTGTTCCCTCTGTCCCTCTCCCTCTGATTTGAGGATCACTGAACAACACAATTCAACTGCCCTCCTCATGACACTACATCTACAGCCAATTCTGGCCACAGGTCTCAGGGTATTATCCACAGAAAGTCCAACAGCGATCTTGGCAAAGTTAAACAAAGTAGGTGAAGGTTTGGTATTTCTTTAAAAATATAGTGTACATGGAGTGGCTCAAGTTTCTTGATGAGAAACTTTTAAAATTGTCACTCTGACATGAATGATCTTGTTTGGGGTCTATGAAATTCAAAATGGTTATTAATATAGTTATGACTTTTGACTGTACAAAATCTTTCATTTATCTTTCCACAATTCTTAGAAAGAAGCTGCCAATTTCTGTCATGTCTAGTGGCCAGAGAAACAGATCATTGGAAAATGATGGAATTGAGTCCAAAGAAGCAAATTTTCCCCAAGTCAAGGAATAAGCCAAAACCCAGAATTATTCTTTGAAATTCTTCAGTGCTTAACATAGTGCTGGGTGTGAGTAATCAGTAAATATATTTAGACCAGCAATCAAAGTTTCCTGTGTAGACGTACGTACTTGAGGGCTAGTCTTGATGTTTGGAGGAAGATGTTGGGCGAGGTAGCAGAAATGCAGAGAGGAAAGAGGAATATGACCAGTCTTAGTATCAAATGTCATCTCTGCCTCTTCTTATGTAACCTTGGAAAAATCACTCAAACCTTCTGCACCTCAATTGTGTCACTGTAAAAAAGGAATTTTAATACCTTGAAGCTTTATTATTTATAAGGATTAGAAATAGTATATGTGAAGTGCTTGGCACATGTACTTGTCTCTCCTTAAGTAGTGGCTACTATCATTATTGGTAATAAAAGAACAACGATATTAACTGCAGACAATTTTATTAGGGAATAGCTTCCCTGAGCTAACTCCCTTCTAAAGCTCTGTAGCAGGGTCTGAAACATGTAGCCTTGGTGTGAACTCTGCACCCAGTCCCTTGTCTGTAATCCCTGTAGACCCCAAGTTCTGCTGACCCCAAATTGCCTTAGTCATAGGGGAACTAATGGGACATTTGGCCAAAAACTTCAAATGGAGATCTTCCAAGAACAGAACATTCTGGATCCCATAGTGTTTTATATCTTCTTTTCAGAGTGGCTAGGGTCAAAGCAAAGCAAGAGGGAAAGTTGTCTAAGGAGACTCAGAGTGAAAAAAAGTTACGAGCTTTTTTTGAATTTGTTTGTGGTAAATAATATGTTGGTGTCAAATTTAGATTCCTCTTGGCAAACAGGCTGGTCTTCTGAGCATTGAGGTTAATTTGAAAAATGAAACAACTTTTAGCAAGTTAAAAGGTCATGCTATGTGACCTTTTATGTGACTAATATTAAAATCACTTTAATGATTTTAATATTAGTTTCTCATGTTATTATATTAATTTTATATGCAATGGCTCAAGTGAGAGTATGTGTCCCATTTTAAATCTGATCATCCTATTTGTAAATATAATTCTTCAAATATTGGGTCATGTAAATTGGGAAAAGTATTTTCTATTAAATTCCTTGGGAGTGGTGTGTGAAATGTTTTCTTAAATTATTTTGGTTAGAGGGCAAGCACTTTCTTTTACTCATCTTTGGATCAGCAGAACT
The DNA here is from genome assembly GCF_027409185.1 of Cynocephalus volans. Lineage (NCBI taxonomy): Eukaryota > Metazoa > Chordata > Mammalia > Dermoptera > Cynocephalidae > Cynocephalus > Cynocephalus volans. Next base: position 117,917,119 of record NC_084466.1, read on the forward strand.
TGTCTAGTATAGTGACTGACACACAAATGTTTGTTGATTAAATTCAAGAACAAACTAATGAAGAAACAGCAAGAAGTGGTGGAAGGAACACTCCACGCAAAACCAGACGTCTTCCATTCCAGCCTCAGCTCTATCACTAATTTGCTGTGTGACCTTGGCAACCACTTAACCTTTCCGAATGTGTTTTATATGCTAAACATGTGATATTAATGATGACAGGAAAAAAAAATACAGTACCCTTTGCAGTTTCTAAGTCCCTCATCAAGATACCTACTAGTTTCTGAGAAGTCAAGTTGGGAATAGCTAATATTCCCACTTAGGCCATGCTGTATGTCAACATAAATAATTGTGATAATACTATTGCACAGTTTTTATAATCCAGATCCTGTGCTAGGCAGGTTACATTATTTTCAATCTTCACAACAACCCTGTAAGACAGGCATCATTATTATTACCTTTATTTTAGAGATGAAGAAACAGGTTCAAGTCATATCTGTCACTTGGTCTGACTCCAAAAGCCACACTGCCCCTCATAACAAGTTTAATGGTTTTTACAAAAATTTCTTTTTCAAAATTTTTTATTTTTCAGTTTTTTTTATTATCATATTCATTGTTACAAATCGTAATTATTCTTTATGCCCCTTACCCCACTAATCACTCCCCAACTCCCCTCCCTATCCCCATCTCTGGTATCCTTAGGTTTGTTCTCTCCTTCTGAAAGCTCAACATATTATTGTGTGTTTTTTCTTTCATTCTTCCCTCCTTCCCTCCCTCCCCCCAATCTCTCTCTCTCTCTCTCTCTTTCTCCCCTTCTTTCTTAGCACCCACTTATGAGTGAGGACATAGCCAAAATGTGGAACCAACCTAAATGTCCATCAAGAGATGACTGGAAAAGGAATATGTGGTACATTTACACCATGGAATACTACTCAGCCATAAAAAAGAATGAAATTCTGCCATTTGCAGCAATGTGCATGAGCCTGGAGAAAATTATGTTAAGTAAAATAAGCCAGACACAGAAATAGAAATAACAGGTTTTGGACACCACTGTGATACAGGTTTCTTTACCCAGCAGATTTCATTGAATCCTCAATGCAACCAATGAGGTAGGGTATTATTATCATCCGCCTTTACAGCTGACAAAACTGAGGCACAGAGTGGCTGGACAACCGTCTGAACCCAAAGTGCGGCTGTGTTTACTACACAATTCTAGAATTTGTGACACTCTTCTATGTAGAAGCAGTGGGACAAGAACTTAGGCATAATGTATAATACCCCCCCCCCCCCCGCCCCAGCAGGTGACGTTTGTATCTGTAGAAAGAATGAAGGAAATAGTAAGGTTGGATTCCAGAGGAAACCTTTCTGTATGAGGCATAGGAGGATTTAAAGATAACCACAGTGGGCTTTGTGAATGATGCTCGCCCTCCAACATTTGAATTGTCTTTTTGTATTTGGAGATTTGTGCCTGTTATGAATCTTATTGCTCCAGTAGCTATATAGAGTTCAAACCCAGAATTCCGTCTAGCTAGAGAGGCAGGCACCAGACCCACGTCCTGCCAAACACAAGCTCCCCAGAGCCGTCCTGTCAGAGGGGAGGGAGCACAGGAACAAACAGGCTCAGTGAGGGTCTTTCATTTTTGCTGCAGAGATGTCTGATGTTCTCTGGCAGCCGCAGAGAAGCAGAGGTAACGTGCAATTCCCGATGCAGAAGCGGCCTGGGTGCTGGCAGAAAAAGCGGCGGCAGGCCTTGCTATGGTGATTTAGTCCAGACCTTGCCATTTAGTGCTAGGCAGCAGTGCGGGTTTTCTCAGTCTGTTCTTGGACATTGCTGCTGGAAGCCTAACCTTGATCTGCTAATCACCTCAAATCTTCTGTGAGCTATCAAATATTCCCTAATAAAGCAAAATTCAAAATATTCCCCTCCTGATTAAACTAGCCAGAGTGGGTTCTGTTTCTTGCAAATAAAACCCGTACCTGATTCAGTAGTCATGAAGTTCAGTCAACTGGAAATCTCGGCCACCTCAAAGACTTTTGCCTCCAGCTGTGCTATCAGCTGGGCTTGGATCAGTCCTCTCCACTCTCCTTGGCACCATAAGTGACCCAAATCCTACATTTCCAGTGTGCTCCTGGCCTCTTTTGGTGCACTGGCTTCTGAGAGCTGATTGTTAAATTTACAGGAATATTATGAGTCCATTGACATCACTGGTAGCTTTAAATCAACTATGGTAGGAGTATTTATATCCCAGAAATGGGCAAATGTCCATCAGGCCTTTTCCACCTCCCAGTTAAATATCATTAAACATTTACCAACACATTACAGTCCTGATATCTTGTAATTTTGTACTTTTTGCTACAGACTTCTAGTGAAATGTTCTGCTAAGCCTCATTCAATACTGATATTCTACTAAGACTTTTACCATGAATCAATCTCCAACCAGAAAATATACTTTGCCAGTGTCATTTCCTAATCCAGAAACCCCTTTGACTGCTATTCTGTCTGGCAAACTTCAAGATCCAGAACAAATGTCACCTTCTTTGGGCCTTAACTGACTTCCCCAGACAAAATTAACGAGTCCATCTTCCGAGCACCCTCCAGCACTTGGTACATCAATGCACTCACTTCATCCTCCTTAAAACTTATACGCAGCACTTATATGTGTCAGGCTCTATGCTAGCGCTTTAGATAATTCATTACTAGATCCTCGTGACCACCCAGTAAGGTAGGTACTATTATTATCCTCATCCTACGGGTGAAAAACAGAGGCACAGAGAGTTTAAGTTTATGGTTGCAAGACTTCAAACCTATGCAGTGTGGCTTAGAGCCTGTGCTCTAAACACTATTACCTGTGTACATAACCCCTACCCTGTAGATTGTTTAAGTGTTTATTGTTTGTCTTTTTGTTTTCTGTTTTTGGTGGCCTGCCAGTACAGGGATCTGAACCCTTGACCATGGTGTTATAACACTGAGCTCTAACCAACTGAACTAAGCAGCCAACCATTTTTGTGCTTTTTGAGGGCAAGGTCATAGTCATTTTTGCATCTGCAGTTCCGCGCGTAGCATTCTGCACTCATACCCTACGCAGTAGATGAGTGTGCATCTATGGTGTCTCAGCCATCTCTTCTTTCTGGACATCCTTACAGCAAGCACAATTAATAAGACAGACAGGAGTGGAGCTGATCTGGAAGGAAGATGGCTCCCTTGGACTTTACCATGCTCTTTGAGGCAGTCTGTCAGGTGTTTCTACGGACCCCAGGCTCTGACAACACCGTTTTGCATATTGCTGAGTTGGATCTAGCTCCTGAGTTTCTACTGAGAAATTAAGTTCTCATTTTCAGCTGGTGTTAGTGATGAAATTTTAGTGCTATTAGTGCTAGAGTTAGGGTTGTGATTTAGGGAGGAGTTGGGACAGCAAAGAACAGAGAGGGAAAGCCACTTCATAATAGAGAGACCCTCATTTCAAGGATAACCGGTTACTCTCTACTACAGGAGATACCTTCTGGAACATTAGGGTGGGAGAAGGGGAAATTGAGAAAGGACTTAGAAGGTGGGAGCCCTATTCACTAGGAATACTGTAGGTGCTGGGCTGCATCAGCAGCAGAGGCCCCTGCAGGAATGGGCTTTCTCAGGTTAGGACTTTGAACACACAGTTCCTTCTACCTGGGCTGACTGCCCTTGGGGTGGGAACACCCTATGCTTCATTCATGACCCTGTCCAGTGTCACTGTCTCAGAGAAGCCTTCTCTTTCTCCTTATGCTAAGCCACACACATCAAAGCATGTGTGGCTATTGTTGATATAGCCAGCACTCAGTAATCATTTGCTGAACACATGATTAAGGCCAAGAAAGTGAGGGATCAAGGAAACTCTTCCTGTGGTGGTCTCAAGGAAACCATGCTTTTTACCTGCATAATTGCCTGGTTATGGCTAGGGGGACATGACCACATGTGCTACTTTTAAAACTTGCATCCATCTTTCATCACAACTTTTTTTCCTGGCAGAAGATTACTGGAGTTGTGGAAGATGAAGTCATGCTTGACTCCAGTGGTGGGAGTGGAGGAGTGTGTGTGTGTCTGTGTGTGTGCACATTGCTGAACTGTTCTGTTGATGTCCCATCTCAACAGGCACCTTTCTGGTGAGATGACAGTTTCTTTGTTTATAGTACAGGACTAGGACAATGTTTGCCATCAAGGAAGCTGTGGAGAACAGCCCAGACCCCAGGTGCAGCAAACCCAAGGGAAGCAAGGATCAACCAGTGACAACCCCAGCAGCAAAGTTCTGGTCAATTTGGTCTGTAATTAGCCAAAGTTCTTTCCCACTTCCACCTCGGGGATGCCTCTAGGAAATAGTGTTTGCCTCCATTGGTTTTGTTAGGGCAGTCTCGATTCTGCTGGACCTCCCTGGGGTGCAGACCGTGAAGGAGACCAGGATGAACACAATCTGTACAAGCTCTTGGCTCATTATTTAGGCTCAGTAATAGCAACCACATGGTGCTGCAGAGACCTTGCCATGCCTGCAGGGCTTGGGTCCTGCTCTTATCCAACAAGATCTCTGACTACAGCCAGACTGAAAGTGACATGGCCTGCTTAGTAACCCTCAATATCCTCTTACGGGATTCTCTGACTCAGAACTTGTACACAGGATGTGATCTCAGCTTCTTGCATACCTTCCATGCACATGAGCATGGTCACATGTTTCCTCCAGTTTTAATTGGGGTGGGAAGAAATACTAAACATGTGAGTGTAGGACACCAAGAGGAATCTCTTGGGTGGATCTTAAAGAGATCCTTGGAAAGCTCCAGAAGATTGCTATTTCTTCCTGAGTTTTTGCCCTGTTGTGAAGGTCTCAGCGTTTTACCCAGGAGTGACTGCAGACTCTTGGCTGGTCTCCCCGCCTTCTGTCTCTTGGCTCCTCCTCTTGTGCATGGAGATGTCAGAGGTGCTGTCCTCAAGCACTGTCTCATCATGTCTAGCTCTTTCTGTCAAACCAAGTCTTCCCTTCCCTGTCCATTCTGGTGAGCAAAGTTGTCCATCAGCTTACTCATATTCCCATCTTCCCTACCTCTTACCATTTCTTCCTTTTGCTTCTCTGTTGCCAGTTGGTCAGTCTTCTTGTAGTTTATCTCATATATCTCATCAGTTCTTCCAAATCAGAGTTGACGTTTACCCTTACTGGTAAGGCCTGTCAGTTCCACAAAGAACTTCCTGAAAACACCACCTCTGTCATCAACACTGCCATCGCCGTCTATCTAGCACATCCTTCATGTCGGGCACTGCGCTAGGGGCTTGACATGGATTATTCCATTTAATCCTTGTGATAGCCCTACAAAGTAGGTACTGTTATTATCCCCACTTTAGAAATGAGAAAACCAAGGATCAAAGAGATTTAGTCACTTATCAAAGGCCTCAAGGGTATTAAGCTATAGATTAGAGATTTGAGTTTAGATTTGTCTGATGTTAAAACCAGGGCTCTTAATTGTGAGAATATATAGTCTCCCTAATCCAAAATCATGCTGCTTATTTTCCTTTTTTGAATTCCTTTAGCACTTATTTTATGTGTATGTGTTTAGGATGTCATCTTTGGACATTTGAATTGTTAGAGACTAAGAAGGATTTTCTTGAGACCAGATGATCCAACACCATTTTTTATTTTTTATATATTTTTTTTTAGTAGTTGAGAATACTGAAGATGAGAGGAACAAAGAAACTTTTCTAGGATTCTGAAGCTCATGGATTCTTGACCGAAGCACAATCCAGTGCCTGTTCTGATATAGCATCCTTTGTGGGCTTGAAAATTTGTTCTTCACCTATTTCAAAATTCTGTGTTTTGCCCTATCAATTATAGTGTTAGTTCTTTAATGATAGAGGTCATATTTTTTTATTTCAAAAATACATTTCCAGTATTATGTAAAAAGCAGAAACTAAGTGTTAAAGGAGAGCAAGCGAGCAAGCTGGTTGGCCTAGAAGGGATGCAAATGTTTACATGGCGGTCACTGAACGGAAAATACAGGAGACTCAGGCAGTTTCTGGCACACAGCAAGCACTCAGTAAGTACTTTTCAAGTGAATCAGTGGATGAATGAAACGGCATCAGGAAAACTTGAGTTGAATTTGAGCTGTAGGGTATTTCCAGTAACATGGATGAAGTTTTACAACAAAGGAAAAAGACCTAGCTTTGAATGCTGCTGACAAGCTGGCCTTAAAAAAAAAAAAAAAAAAAAAATTATAACATGTGTATGAAGAGATGAGTCTGGAGAAGAGTTATTGAGCCTGACTGGCATGGCGAAGAGAATAGTGATGATCTCTGACTGTTCAAGGAAAATGCTGAACATCTGCTCAGCATCACCAAGACCATCTCTACCTATTGACCAGTGGGATGTGCCTGGATGTCAAACGGTGGCCCCTCCTGTTTGGCATCGTTCATCTCAGGGCTCTGAAAGCTGTGTTATTGCAGTGGGTGAAGTGCCAGGTGTTTTGGGCATGGTAGTGTGTAATATTATCTAGATCAGCGCTTTTCAAACTTTAATGAGCATATGAGTCACTTGAGCATCTCATTAAGAGGCTGCTTCTAATTTAATAGGTCTTGGGTGGAACCTAAGATTTTGTATTCCTAACTCATTCCCAGGTGATGCTGATGCTGCTTTCTGAGCAGCCATACTTTGAGTAACAAGGTTCTAGATGCTCCATGGAAAAGTACTAGGGAGATACCCAGAGGAATGGAAATCATCAAGTCGAAGGTATACCTGTTCCCCAATGTTTATCGCAGCACTCTTTACAATGGCCAAGAGTTGGAACCAGCCCAAATGTCCATCATCGGCTGAGTGGATACGGAAAATGTGGTACATCTACACAATGGAATACTACTCAGCTATAAAAACGAATGAGATACTGCCATTTGCAACAACACGGATGGACCTTGAGAGAATTATATTAAGTGAAACGAGTCAGGCACAGAAAGAGAAACACCACATGTTCTCACTTATTGGTGAGAGCTAAAAATTAATATATAAATTCACACACACACACACACACACACACACACACACAAAAACCCAGGGGTGGGGTGGGGAAGAAGATATAACAACCACAATTACTTGAAGTTGATACGTCAAGCAAACAGAGAGGACATTGTTGGGGGGGGAGGGAGGAGAAGGAGGAGGGAGGGAGGTTTTGGTGAGGGGCAAAAATAATCAACCACAATGTATATTGACAAAATAAAAGTTAAAAAAAAAAAAAAAAGAAAAGAAAAGTACTAGGGAATGCAGTGACTTGGAAGTAGCTCTCTGTTAACGCCTCAGCATTCTCCCCTGATCAGGGATCCCCTTCCATGGACCAGCTCTCCAGCAACAGGCTGGCCTTCCCATTGGTTGGTTAGGATGCTTTTCTGGGGACTGATTAGATTCAGGGCTCATGCAGTTATTATGGGAAAAAGATTAAGAAAGCTAAAACTCATACTTTCTAGAGATTTACAACTAAAATCCACACAAGGACTCATTTGTTTATGAATCATTCAGAGATTCATGTTTATTCCTAAGGCCTAGCACATAATAGGTCATCTAAAAATGCCAAATGAATGAACAAAGGATAAGAATGAGGCTTTAATCAAATAATTTACAGTCATACCACATCTTAGTAAAATTAATTTCACTTACAAGATTAAAAACTAAACCAAAAAAGTACCTAAGTAAACAAAAATAGATGCCTCCATACATTAACTCTTAAGCGTATTACTTATGGAGGAATTCCGAGTCCTCACTCAGAGCCTGTTTGTGCCTTTTTATCTTTAAATATAAGAGTGAAATAGTTTATTATTAATATAAACCGAGTGATGTGATATCTCAACCTTTTGTAAGATTTTATAGTCTGCAATGCACTTTAAAAAATAGCTGTATTGAGATATAATTCACATATTGTAAAATTTACCCTTTAAGTGTTATTTGTACTTACTTTACAACCTATTTTACAAAGCTTGGCTGTCTATAGTAGTTCAGAAAAGGCAAGTTAAAGGCGTTTGGAGAGACAAAAGACAAATATAGGCAGGCAAGGGCAAGATAGCATTCATGGTGAGAGACAAGAAAAAAAAATATTAAAAGAAGCACAGAGAAGTACTAAGAAAGCCCAGTAATCTGGAAATAGTTTAGTGGAAACCCCTTTCTAATATGCTTCAAAATATCCCAGATGATGACTGTTATACAGCCCCGTATAATAGTTCATGATGATATCCTCCAGTTGTCAAGGAGAGGCTAAGTTATCCTCAATGTACTTTGCTTACAAAGGCAGGGATGTCTGGGATCCATTACACATTTTCATTACAATGGTAATAGTAATATTTTTTAAAGTTTTCGGTGCTTTAAGGAGTAAATCTTCAGCTCTTTCCACAATGAGTCAGTCCATGGGGATTCCAGAAAGGTGATGTTTTATGGTACAGGTGAGAGATGTGCACAGAAGGCAGCTATGTGCACTTGGCTCTGCTGGCTCATGAGAACAGGTCCTTACCAAGTGCCACCATGTGCATGAGTGAGGGAGTCCAGGCTTCCGGGGCACACCTTTCTCCCATGGGCAACACCCTTCCCTTCCTTTTTTAAACCCTGCTGTCTTCTTCTTCTTCTTCTTTTTTTTCTTGGCAGCTGGCTGGTATGGGGATCCAAACCCTTGACCTTGGTGTTATCAGTATTGTGTGGACCCTGCTGTCTTCTTTTTTTTTTTTCTTGGCAGCTGGCTGGTATGGGGATCCAAACCCTTGACCTTGGTGTTATCGGTATTGTGTGGACCCTGCTGTCTTTTGAGATCCTCCCAACCATAAACTTTAAACCTTTCTGGGTTGGGATCAGAATAGTCCTGCCTCTAAGATGCAAAGCAAACACTGGAAGATTTTCTGTCAGGTTTTCCTTTGGTTTAAAAATCTAAAACTCATTTGCTCCTTTGACCCTTCCCCAGCTTGAACAGGGTGCAAACACATGGATACACAAATTCAGAATATTACTGTTCTGAGCCATCTTATTTTTGATTGTGTGATACATTTTCTAGTTTCTTTCTTTGACTGCCTGCACCTCGCTGTATTAGGAAAGTCGCTTTCTGAGCTTTAGTTTCCTTTATTTCCTCACCTGTAGCATGGGATGGCCATGCCTGTTCTGGGCACATCACAGTGTTAGTATGAGGTCTATTAATAATTTTAAAAAGGTAAGTAAAATGTACTGAGTGCTTACTATTTTTTTAGGCACCAAGTGAAGGGCTTTGTATCTATTATCTCATTTAACCCTTACATTGATACTTAATAGCCACTATTTTTATTTATTTATTTTAATTAATTTTTTTATTGAATCGTAATTGATTATACATATTTTGGGGATTCAATGTTGACATATGTTGATCGAATCAATATTACTAGTATGTACATTGCTACAAATTGTACTTATTCTTCATGCTCCTTGTCCAATCTCTCCCTCCCCCCTCCCACCACTGATAACCCTAGATTTCTTCTCTACCTCTGAAAGAGAAATGGTTACTCTGTTGATTTGTTGCCTCGACAGTCTATGCAATGCTGAAAGTTGTGTTCAGGTCCCTCAATATTATCACAGAGCAGCTGCTGCTTCTGTCACTCTGGAATGGGCTTTGTGGAGAGAGACATCCTGTTCTTTTCTTTGGGCTCTGCTGGTGACACTCCTTGTGTCAATGCACTCCATAACAGCCAACATTTTTATTATCCCCCTCTCACAGATAAGGAAACTTCAGCTCATAGATGTGACTGGCCCCCGATCACCATAGCTAAGAACTGGTGAAAGCTGAATTTGAAGACAGACCCTACAGTTCCAGAAATTAAATGAGATAATGCTTACAAAAGTGTATTGTAAAGGTCTATAGAAGTATATGGAATTAACACTATTTCTAGAATTATTTTACAGGACCGCACTAGAGTCCACCTCCTACCTTCCTCTTCCTAACTCGGCCTTCCTGCCTGGCCCCCTTTCCAGGCCACGATGGACTTTCTGACCTCTACACTTCCCTATGCTGCTTTTCCTGATGGCACTGGACCATGGGCATCTTTGGCCACAGGATCCTGGAGATCGTGTTGCACTTGAGTCTTTGACATTGCTAGTATTTGATATATCATTGAGATTGGTCCAACTTCTCACTGGGGAAAGATGCTTCCCCCAAATCTTTGGTAAGGAAGTGTCCAAAATGTTTGCTCCTTTATTTCATACCACCGGGAAATGCAGTCACTCTGCTTCTAGGATTAAAATGACTCAGATGATACCTTCCACAGATTCCCAGAGGCTGCTGTTTTTCTCTTTCCTAAGAACTTCTCCCAATGACCATTACAGATTGAAAACTGCTGCCTGGCATGGAACATGCTGCCCCGAATTTAATCTCGGACACTCCAAAGTAGGAAGTACCACGCTGATGGGGACTTCTGAGTGCTTCTTGAATAGTTTCAGGATTTGTGAACGTTTTGCTTCATTTTGTGACTGCCCCTTTAACGCAAAACGTTCATCTCCTTTGATGTATTTGCTCCACACAAGGAAAAAAAAGTGCTCAGCCTCAGGTTTCTTCTTGGCTAACTTCCTGTTTCTTTCCAATGGTCAATTCTGGTCATCTTTACCCTGGGTATGACTCAGTCTAAGAGTATCTGTGTGTTATCCAAGTTTATCCAGCTTGTAAACATAAATTACTTTTTTTCCTGAGTATATTTGATATAGACCATCCCAAACTCTTAGCATGGTTTTCTATTTAGGCTCAGAGCCAAAGTGTTTGCAGTCAAAGCCTGTGCTTTTGATTATTCTTTTAGACCTTTATGACTTTTACTGATTAAAATCTTTGATTATATCAATCCTTTACCAGCCACTAGCCACATAAGCCTCTGACGTGAATCTCTCTGAATATCACAGCCAATTCCTGTTGCAACACCCTTTTGACAGGACTCTGTCAGCTCTACACCCTCACATTTCCCTTCCAGTCCCACCGGTTCCAAGCTCTGTTCCTTCCTTCCTTTGACTTGATACATTTGCTTTACAGGCAAAAGTTAGAAAGAGCTGGTGGTGAGCACAGAGCTGGAGCCAAGGAAGAAAACAAGGCATCCAGGATGATAGCATTACTTTTGTCTCTAATCAATAATTCATTCTTAACCAGAATGTTGGAGGAAACTGAGACTCGGCCTTAAATAGTTCTTCACAAGCAAAAGAAAATGAGGAGAAATCTAAAACAAAATAAGATTTGGGACATGGCCCAAACAAAATGAAAACATCTCGCCGAGTGATAAAGACTGTGTAAACTTACTTATGATTCAATGGGATTGCTTTTGCAAAATGCAAGGGCATGGCTCATGTTTTGTTTTGAAATGTATCTGTATTATGTACACACTCTAACTATGGCTTTTGACTTGTCCTTGTATGAATGGAAGTACCCTCATCTCTTACATTATTTTAGTGCTGCAGTTTAATAGAAGGCACAGGCATAGGGCACTTTATCATAGAAAATAAAATGCCCAGCAAAGAAGACTATTACCCATCCACATGGAGATAGGCCCTGTCTCCTGAGGAGAAGTTCACCAGGATCAGGAATTTTGAATGACTAACCTGCTTCAAGTGTCCAGGGTGCCCATAAATGAGGACACACCCTCTCTCACCCCCCCAAATGTACCTTTTGCTCCCCTTCAGGTCTATTTCTTGCTTTTCCTGCTCTCTCTCCCATGCCCCTATGTACTCTCTTTGTGCTCATAGGGGCTCATATGTACCTGCCAAACTTTTGTCTTTTCCACGTTTCTCCTGGACAGGTGAACATCCCAGCAGTCCCTATGGGTCATTCACAGGTGAGTCCACTGGCTTTGCCTCGGCTTCATCCTGTGCCCTCTGTTGTCATGGCTGAAGCTGGTCTCATCTCAGAAGTCTGGGAGCCCTGAGGTCTGAGGGACTCGCTTCAAGTTCCTCCTACTCAAGCCCGTTGCAGCTGGATCCCAAACCAACCCTGCCCAGCTTGGCTGCGGAGGTTCATTCCCTTCACTTAACACACACACGTGCACACACACACACACACACACACACTTTTTAAAATTTAGAAGGCTTTGCCAGATATTGGTAGGTTTTCTCACTGTTTCCTTTCTCTTTGTCCTTCAGTCTCTCTTTTGTGTCTGACTCTCTCCAGGCACTTTATCTTATATAAAATATCTGCTATTGCCACTTTATAGTAAATTAAAAAAATTTTTTTTTCTCTCTGTGACTTTCAAGGTCTTTCTGGAGAGAGACCTTGAAGCTCAGAAGCTTGAAGTTCAGGAAACACCTAGAATCTGAGAAGGTAGCCCAAATGGGGACGGGAATGTGAAGAAATGGGAGAAGGGGGACACGGCTTGAAGTGAACCCCCTGCCCCCACTGCTTTTCCCCTTAGAGCTCCCCTTCATCTTGGCTATTCCTCCACCCTCTATGCAGTGCAGGCTCTGCCCCACCCACGCCCCCATCCCAGGCAAAATTAACACCCTTTCTAAAAAGCAAATACAAACTCATTTTCACAGTAGGGGAGAAGAATTTAAGAAATCAATTATGCTTTTATTGACATTTCTACCTTCAAGGGTAAGGATTTCTTTCATTATGGCTTCTTGAGAAGTTAGACAGGCTCCTGCTTATGAAATAGAAGGTTTGTAGTCCACAAACACCAATATTTCTTTATTGATGACCATAAGAACAGCAGGACATGTTATTTAAGCAGTACAAAATGAAAAAAAAAATCAAGTTTGGAGGTAGAGACATATATTGAAGTAGTTTGTTAATTGCTCTTCTCTGTAGCAGTTGTGCAGAGCTCAATCTGAAGTGTAGTTTACACACTTAGCTGCACACGAACACCCAGAGATCATGCTTTTTGTTGCCATTGGGTTCACTGGCTATGGCTTCTGTATTAGGCCCACTACTTGGGAATTTAGTTTGGGGAAGGAAATTGTGGCATTTTCTTACAGAGAGAAAAGGATATTATATCGAAGGTAGTAGGTTCTAAGTTGTAAATAGTTTTTAGTAGCGGTGAGACTCTTCTGACAGTTTGGATGACTTTTGGGAACTTTTGTGAGGCTGCTATAAATATATTTTTAGTCACATTCAACATGGATATTTGTGTACCTAGAAATAGGTGAAACAAAGAAAAGTATTTTGTCAATTAATGTCCTCAGCCACGTTCACTCTTACTCTCTCCATCAAGTCTGTCTACGTAGGTCTAACCTCTTTGGCCTTGACTTTTCTTTGTATCTCGATTTTGCTGTTGGCTCTGCAGATCTTAATGATAATTGAGAGCAATTTTTAGCTGATTTCTTCAGTGTATACTTAGGACTTGCTAAGAAATCAACCCATTCAGTAAGATCTGCACACAAGATTGTATGTTTATGTATCATTTAATTTGCCACCTACTTGTGTCCATACAAAGTCATATCTAAGGGCACAATGGTTCTTTCCAGTGGGAGATGTCTTTTCAAACTCCACTCTGACAAAAAGAATCTATTTTTTGAAATATAAAAGAAATCAAAAACATAAAATCACTAGCTCATACTTTCTTGCAGAGCTATCATTTAGAAGTGACTGAACAGATATTGTTCAAATCAAGGTGGTTTGATTTGTTTCCTGCTTAAGATCTTCTGTCAGTCATTACTGATTTTCCTTTTAGTCTTATTTGGCATAGTTTTGTAGTCCATCAAAAGAGAAGCTTATGATAAAAATAATGCTGAAGTCTTGGAAAGATATTTCATCGTATCTTTTACAGTATTTAATAATGATTCTGGAATTACAGATGATGGAACAAGACAGTTAGCAAAATGAAAATAAACAGATGTATGGTCCCAGATAGCAGACTATGTTAAAGGAATATTCCTGAGTAGAATTTTTAACAGTCTCAAGGAAGACTCAGGGTATGGTACTAAGGCCACAACCATAGACAATTTACCCATGGTTGTTCTGAATAGATCGTGAATTCCGCCTAAGGCAGTGACCCTGTATCTCAGCATTACCCAAATTATATCTGTAAAACACCAGTCCTTCAAGATGAATAATGTTTCTGTGGTCAAAGACATTTGAGATGCAGATTCATAAACATATTAGCAGTCAGGAATCATTTAAAATGTTTAACCCAGCATTTCTCAAAGCTATTCCCCCACCCCTCTTTTCCCACACAATCCCTATTACTGTCCTGTGGAAGTCGAGTGCCAGTGATCACACTTTGAGAAATGGCTATAACTTTTTATTCCTTGGCTCCCTTCTGTGGGTCATAAAAACACTGCATCGACTACCTGGCTGTGTTTATGAAGAGGGGTGTTGTTAAGGCCAGATAACTTTCTTACAGCGGTCCCTTTAGACTCTTTTACTCTTGGCAACATGCCATCTATAATTTCTAACTGAAAAAAAGGAGGAAGAAGAGTTGAAGTTGCCCTGTTGCTCTTAAAGAATTGTAGAATCTTCATCAAATCACTAACAGCAAAATTCAGGGGCTGAGCACCAGATTCTTCCCCTTCTGCAAGGACTCTCCCAGCTCTGATGTTCTGTGAGCCTGAGCTACTGTTTCAGGTTCTGCCCCCCCTCACCAGGAGCACCCCGTGTCCTCATGCCCAGCAAGAATCATGTCCCTGTGGATTTACATTCTCGCTCTCCTTTTATTCTCTGGAATCTCTAGTAATTAATTAGAGGAGGTCGGTGGGCTCTCATCACGTCTCTGCAGAGCTTCAAGTGTTCATTTTCTTGCTGGATTTTTAGTCCTTAGCCTGCATTTTCTGAGCCACTTCCTCCCCTGAGCCTGAAGCCTGAAGTTCTCTTCTGTGGTCTGAGTGGGGCACTACTACAGGCCACCAACCCAGGTGAAATGCCACCAGATGGCAAGGGGCGTGTGTCCTCCAGGCAGGAGCCAAGATGCCTGTGGGATTTTCTTTCCTTTTTTGGTTTTATTTGAAATATGATCCCAAATAATTACTTTTCTTTTCCGAGTTGATTTCAAATATGTTATACATTCACAGAAAATGTGGAAAATTACACACACACACAGACAGGCATGGGTGAAAATTTAAATCACCCATAATTTCATCATCCAAGAATAACTGTTGACCTACTGTCTTCATATTGCTCTCTTTCTCTGTCATCAGGAGGAAATTCACTTCTTATTCCTGATGTTTCTTCCCATGTCGAGGGACACCCACTAACCACAACGCTCCTCGCTGCTTGTGCCACCCCTCGCTTGACTCCTGGGGAGGTGGAGTGTTGCTGGACTGGCCGGGTTGGGAGAGGAACTAGGGATGAGCAGCCCAGCTCCCACTTCCCTCTGTTTATTGGCACGTGCTCCTGCCAAGGACATGTGGTCTCACGTGCTCTCGGTCTTGCAGCAAGCTCACTGCTGGGTTTATGGAAGGCCTGTGGGGTGGCCGGGCAGTTAAATCTGGCTAGTTAGGAGTTTAGGATGAGGAAACTCATTTACCACGACACATCAGGATTAGTGGTTGGTCAGTATTGCAGGAAGGAGGGTGATGGTTGGGTGATGATGGATGCCTTCCTCTCTGGATTGTCACTTATGTGGTTCAGACCTCAGCGGGAAAGAGCATTGCTGTTTATGGTCTCCCTTGCACTTCAACATCTCTCTCTCTAACTCTCTATCTCACCGTCAGGCATTTTTGACCCGTGGAGCCGAGGACCAGATGCAGTTAGTGCTACAAACATGCTCCTTCCTGCCTCTCCTTTCCCTTGGAATCTATTTGCACACTGTAATGCAAGGGGAATTTGGTTTGGTTATTGGTGAAGAGGAGAATTTGGATTAATGGGGAGAGCAGAAAAGTTGGTCTGAATAGCATAGTCTCTTATCCCTGCCCAAACCTTTTATTGAACTTGAACTTTTATAGTTAGAAGAATGAGAGTCAAAAATCACAGCACTGTTCAAGAGAGACTGCCAGTGTCTGGGCAGAGCAGAGCTGCTTTGGGTCTAGTGACAAAATGTGGTACGGAATTGGAAAGGGAGACAGTTTTCCAACCTCTGAATCAAACTCAGCAGTATTTTGGCACCACAAGGATTGGAAGTGAACAGTTTACACAGATGATGGAGTTTTGACCATAGGCAATGGTGATAGCCACGTTTCACAGTCAGAGGGCCTGGACAGGTGGACCAAGGAGGAAGAACTGGGATGATGGTCGGCTGACCCCTTGTGGGACTACATGAGACACTCCTTTGGAAACTTTGTGAGATTGCTAATATTCAGAGAGGGCCTAATTTCTAGGAATTATCCTCGTCAGAGTCTAGGCTACAACAGCCATCCATTTATCTGATAAATATTTATTGAGTGTATATCATAAGCCACATATTCTTCTGGGTTTAAAGAATATCAGGGTGAACAGATAGATAAAGTTCTTCTTCCTAAGGAACTTGGACTTCTAATAGGGGAGATAGGGAGATAAATTTAATGACGATGATTATTTTTACTGTCTGGTAAGGTCTGGGACATCTGTGTGTGTCAGTATGTATATTTCACACACATATTATATGTATATATAATGTATATATAGTATATATACACATATGTATTACAAAATTTTTATAAACTTAATATATCATAGTAATTTTTTGTAATTAAATGTCATACTAGAGTACTATTTTTAAGGCTTACATAACATACCCTCAGATGGCCATGTCCTCTCTTCTATAAACCATCTCTTATGTTGGACATTTGGTGTGTTGTCTTCTATGTTATGATGTTTAATCCCAGTGACCTGACTCCAGCCCCACCCCTCGGGTCCCCAAGACTTTCTCTGCATCCCTGGAATTTACCTGTGCTGAGGAACAGTCCCCTCCCTCCATCTTTTCTGATGCTCAGCTGCCTTGGCCATCAGGGTGGCCCCTATATATGGCTTGAGCAGAACTGCAGCCTCTCCCATGCTCCAGGCATGGTATTTCTTGGCCAGTGGCTGCCTGAAGTTCTTATGGTGCAAAAGCTGTGCAGAATCTTGCTGCAGAGCGGGAAGAACAACTCTCCCCTTCATGTGACTTGCCTTCTCCCTAGAGGTTCTCAAGGCAGTGCTGCCTGGGGGCCAGGGCATTGCAGAGATCAGGGAAATAATCTGTTTTCCCTCCCTGCTCTCCCTCTTCCTAGGCCTTAAACATGCCTCTAGGGTGTGGGTGGGGACAGATTCAAGATAAGAACTTTCAGCATTCCTGTGTCCCTGGGAGGCTAAACGATGTGGCCAGCTTCTTCCCTCTGACTGAACTGCTTCCTGAGATACTGTGCTGCCCCTTGCTTACCTCTCACCACCCCTGACCTAGACGTGAACTTCTGTACCCGTGCCCTGCTCTGTCTGAACCCCAACAATGAACACAGCTCATGTTCTCATGCTGCTGGTCCCACCATGCTTCAGACATACTCAGATCTTTCCCAACCCCCCAGCAATCAATGTCACATGGCAACATGCCATCCCTGCTAAGAAGAACTTACTGATATTGTATTAATATTGATATATGTATCTCTGATTGTTTTCTTAAGCTAAAATTCCTCAGAGTAAAATGTCTTCGTCCAAAGGTATGAACATTTTTAAGGTTCTTAAGCTAAAGTTCCTCAAAGTAAAATGTCTGGGTCCAAAGGTATGCTACATTTGGGCTGATATATGGAGAGTGGACCAGGCTCTCCTTAGCCTCAGAGGCATGGAGAATAGAGACCCTGTTTTGTTTTGAGCAGGGAGGCATCTAGCACACAGAAGCTATGTGAAAATGTCCGCACTGGTGGAGAAAACACAATCATCCAAGAAGAACAAACTCCAAGAACTCAAGGTCACTGGGGAAAAAAAGTCACAAGCAAGTCTCTTATTTTTCTCCTACCTCCTCCACCCGGCACCCTCCCAGTGCTCACAGGGTTTCACAGGGCCTTGGTCTAGCCAGGTGGGAGGGCTGTTCTCTGGCTGCTTGGGGCGAGATGGTTTTAGTTACTGGTGCAGGACACACTCTGGGGAGCAGAAGTGCTGTACCTTTAATCAGTCTGGGAGCGATGCCTTCGTCGGGGCAGTGCTGTGGCAGGAATCCTGTGTGTCTCATCAACACATCTGACCCTTTGGATTTCTTCCTTTTTCTGAAAGTGTTTGCTAAAAGTGTCCTCTAGAAATAGCACACACTACCTGAGAATGGTGCTTGCTGACCGAGGGGAGCGTGGCTAGAACAAGGCCCTACTTGTGCTGTCTGTTGTCCTGCCTGCTAGGTGACCAGCTGTCTTGGTGTGCCCAGGACACTGAGAGTATCAGACAAACTGGGACAGTCACCCTGCTGAAATCAGCACCAGGCCTGAAATTCCCACCTTTGTGTGTGTGTGAGTGTGTGTGTGGTGGGAGTGGGGGATAACAATTTAGACAACCAGAAGATGGAGATGTTGATTTTGGAAGGTCTGGTTAAAGTAAGGTGAAAATGACTTGGGGCTTGGAAACCAGAAGCTCATTCCTTGCTTCCTCTCGTTATGGCTTCTGGGATCCCGGGGGAGTCAGCATGCCTCCTTGCGTATCATGCTTCTCATCTGTAAAACCTGAATAGTGAACTTGCCCTGCCTACGTCACAGAATGGCTGCAGGGGTCAAATGTGACAGGGTGTAAGAAAGCACTTTGTAAACTATAAGAGCTGGATCGGTATAATGTGATTTTTTTGTTCTAAGGCTTTTAGGCAGCAATGACACGTGAGTCTTTGTTAGGACTTATCTTATTGATTCTGAATTTTATTTCTTAATATCACAGTTAGTTAGAGGTAAATAAACACACACGTCAAACACCATAGACTGTGACTGGGGCAAAGTCCGAGATGGGGTGAGAGGAAGACTCGCGGGTTTCTGGAGAGCTGGGCGAGGCTCAGGGCACTGCTGGGATGCCATCCTGTGAAAAGGCACCTCCACCATCCATGGGTCTTCTCCTCTCTGCTGTCTCACAAGAGGAAGGAGAAGTTTGGGGTGAAGGTGGAATGAAGATAATTCAATTCTGCCAGGCACAGAACAAGCTTTTCCAAAGAGCAATCAGTAAACGAGTCAAGAGTGGCAGAAAAGGAGATGGGTTGCCTTTTTTCCTTCTCTTTTTTATTTCTTCCATTTTATAAGAGCCCAGTTTAGTGAAATAGGCCTTCAGTGGGATGTGTTTTAAATGAGACACTCTGTGGAACACAAAACATGATGGGCAATGTGAATTGCTTTTTGTGTTCAGTCTTTGGTGCCCACATTTGCCTGACTGCAGCTCACTACTTGAGAGAGAGGAATAGAATGGAAAATTCTGTAGGCACTACAGAGGGCCCATTATCTCAAAATAATTCTTCCCTTTTAGAAAGTCACCGCAGCAAGGCTGGGGGCAGAGAACAGATGTGGCTGCTAGTCAAGAATACTTAGAACCCAAACCAGAAATTCAGCGATGGGAATAGCTGACGTCCAGGACGAAAGGCCATTGTTGGCAGGTTCTTACTGAGCAATAGTGGCTAGCCCCTCGAAATGCAAATGCTGTTGTTTGCAGCACAAAAGCACTGATTTTCCCTTTAACAGAGCTTGTGCTATTAAAATAGCATGTCCTGTGTGTAGTTGCCACACATTCTTTCCATTTTTTTTTTTTTTCTGTGTGAGTCAGAGTGCAGATTCTCGACAAAGCCGAAAAGAAAGAAAGCCATCTAATTTACATGGGCACAGAGTACCCACATCTGGATAGAGTTAGAGTGAGTGGGAATTACTTGCAGCATTTAAATATAGGCGTGCAGAGCTTCTTTCTTCTGACCATATGAGGCATTCATATATAGTTCCATGAAAGCAAAACCTAAAAATCGACTTCTTATTAAAAGGGGCTGTTGCTAGTGTGATTCAACCATTACAGGAACTGACCCAAACTTACAGGAATTGACCCAAACCTGGAGGCCGACAATGAGTGGCATGAGTCCACCAGGCTCTCACCACCCTGCAGATGCCCAGAATTACACAACGCAGTTGAAGGCATGCTAGAACCCACCATGTCTGCGTGGGGACGCTGGCAGGATGTGAGATGTCCCAAGCATGGTACTACACTGCAGATGCTGGGAAGGCCGGATGGGAGTCTTAGATAGCATCAGGTCCCACGCTCGAGGGGTCTTGTGCACTTTAATGCCAGCACTGACAGACATGTTTCCAGCTCAGACAAAATGTGGGGAAAGTGAGTATGAATAGCAGATACCCAGGCACCGGGAAAGCGAGCATGAACAGCAGATACCTGGGCACCGGGAAAGCGAGCATGAACAGCAGATACCCGGGCACCGGGAAAGCGAGCATGAACAGCAGATACCCGGGCACCAGGATGACAAGGGGGAAAAATAAATGGCTGCCTTCTGAGGTTGGGGGTCCATCAATATCTAATTACTGGCATCTAAAGAAGAACCATATAGATTTTACAGCTGAGCAGATACCTTTATTGATGTGCAGATGGTGGTGGCATTGTTAATGACCTTAGTGAGGAAACTGGTAGACAAATATAGAAGATGATACTGTTAGAGGCCTAAGGAGGCAGAAAATAAATACCATGGACTTGTTCTCAAGACAACTCACAGATTAAGACAACACTCAGCTCTTCCCATTTACTGAGTTCCACCCTCTCCATGTTAGGTTTCTGTCAGATGACATCTGGTAGAATTTTAGGCATCTGGCCTTGACTTCGTTTATATTCTACTTTGGGTCTCCTGACAGTCTTCTGAAGTAGCATGATCATATTACTGTCTTTGCAGTGGCTCCATCAGAATTCTTTTCAAGGAGGGCATCTATCTTTTTTGAGGAAAAATCCTTGATAAGTTGTTAATGATAAAAGTTAGAGACTCCTAAGGCATGGGTTAATAGGAGTGAAGGAAAGTGAAGAGAGAGCAGACCTGGTCTGTCTTGGATATAGGCCAAAACGTGAGCGTGCGCAGTGGGGGAGGAGAAAGCAGAGGGTGAGGAGCAGGAGAAGACGATGAGACTGGAAGAGTGCCCCATACTACGGTTGCTGGGGCACCAACAGACTTCTGCAAATACAGATAGCTACTGTTCAGTTTGCAGTTTCTTTTGTTGTTGTAATGGAAACCTTGCCTCCCCATGGCCATGGCTTCAGTAAACATCTATCTCTGTAAATGCAAATTGCCTTGAGTGAGTGGATTTTGGGAGACTAAGGAACAGATCGAGTTTCGCATTGGGTTTGATGAAATGGTGAATTGGGAGATAATGCACTAATGAAGGAAACAGGAATTTGGACGCAGAGGTATGGTAAGCGCTGCTAAGTGATTACCAATATCCATTCTTTTCCTTTCCTACTATAAAAGAACTGCTGAATTTTATCCAGCATTATTGTTGTTTAAGTAGAAACTGTACCTCTAAGACTTTTTAAAAATTACATGTGAACATGTGACTTAAGATGGCTAACGAGTGTGGTAGAAATGATATGTATTTCTTTTAGGTTGTGCCCTTAAAGGGAATGAGCATGTCCTCTCCTGCCACATTCCCCATTTTTGCTGGCTAGCAAATGATGGAAGAGCTGGAGTAGCCACCTTGGACCCAGATATGGGAGTCATATGTTGAAGATGATAGAGCTATCCTACCAGTCCAAGATTGCCAATGTCTGGACTGTGATATGAGAGAAAAATGAAATTTGAGATGCCATAAATTGCAAAGGCACATTAATTTCACATAACCCCAAGAAGAAAAACATACATAGCCAACTAAACTATGACACAGTGCTAAAATACCATTGATTATGAGACATGATCCTATTTCAGAGTTGCTTTCAAGTGAAAAATTTCTATCTTAAAATCATTAAAATATATTAAATTGTCCTGATTAAGCCACTAAACTTCGGGTTTCATTGTGACAACAGTTTATGTGATATCCTACCTAACACAGAATTTACTATCAGAAGTGGGGTCTTGCCACAGCAAACCCTAAGTAAGTGGCTCAGTGATTGGATAGCAGGAGGCAAAGAAAAACATCGCAGGCTGGAAATCTAGTGATACTTGTTATGCCTTGGTAAAATATTCATAAAAATAGTCTCTAATGAAACCTTGGAAGACAGACTGCATTGTGCTAAACTCAGAAACTGGTTGGAAAAACTCAGAATATTGGTGTATTCTAAAAACTTCTTGCCATTTTTTAGATTGACGAGGCTAGTTATAAAAGGTGACATAATCTAAAGGGGCAGTTTTCACAGATAATAATGTAATAGCCCCAAGACTTTCCCATCACTTCTCAATAAAACTTCTGGTCCAAATAGTGAGAACTAACCCAGAAGCAAAAATCAGATTAAGGGTATTTCCTTCCCACCCAAACCCTGTCGTTTCAGATGGTCTCAAGGAAGCTACAATTAATGAGAGAAAGGGGGAGAGAGATATGGGTGGAGCACAAAGACCATTACAAATAAGATCAGTTTTTAAAAAGTCTGTTTGGATTAGCTCTTTGGCTATAGTTGCATATGCATGAAATCAACTGGAACCAAATAGCCAGAAGCCTAAAAATGTTTTTGAGGAATTTAATTGCCAAGTAAACCACAAGTCTGCCCTCCAAAGCCTATTATTCTTCCATCTTTAAGACAACATCAGCCCCCCAAACACACCCCAAGTAGGAAGTGAGTTACAAAAGCTGTACAGCTCCCGGGAGGGCATGGTCTTCAACACTCACTTTATGTGTGACAGGGAGAACAACCAAGAAGGAAGAACTTCTCAGTAGGCAGAAGATGGATCAAATCGGAAATCTATCCAGTCACGGGAGGGGAACTTTGGTAATTGCTATGGACAAATGACTGCTGTGTTTTTTCCTTTTCCCTTTTCCTACTGCGGGGTTTAAATAGCAGTTCACTGGTTTCTGCTCCACCATTGTAGATCAGGGGTGTGGCTGTGTATGTGGAACTGGCAGATGACTCCCCACCAGACCATAAGGAGCCACCTTTAGACATGATGGGAAAGACTGCTCCTCATGGGAGAGCCCAGACTTGGAATTAGATGTAGTGACAAGATGGAGCATTGGGTTGAGTCCCCAGGAAGGGGACAATTGTGTTCCATTTGTGGGAAGAAGGGGGTGAGTTGGTATGAGTGACTGGAGAGGGGACCAGTGCTGGAGACTGCTGGCTGTCCTCCATCATCCATTTTCTCTTTCCTTTACTCATAGAATCTCCTTTTGTAATTGTATCTATGACAGCCCAGGTAATGACTCCAATTCCAAGCCTCCTTGCAGCTGGTTGTGCAATGTGGTAAGTTCTAGGCAATGGAGTATGAGCAGAAATGATGAGCGTCAGTGCACTGTGCCCTTACAAGGCATGCACATGAGCTGTGCATGTGGTTTCCCTCTCCCTGCCGTCTGGGATGCAGATGTGATGGCAGGAGCTGGACCAGTCACTTTGAACTCAGACATGAAAGATGAACTGTGTGTTGAAGATGGCAGAGTGGCTTTACCTTTCTTGTTCTGGAAACCTCTGGACCATTACCTGAGAGAGAATAAACTTCTATCGTGTTTAAGCCGCGGCTATTTTGAATCTCTTTATTACAGCAATGTAGACTGGACCCTAAGTAATATAAGCAGTAACCAAAAGCATGGCCAACCTGTGAATTTACAGAATCTAGTGGAAGGCTTCTGAATTAGAGATTTAAGCCAAATCCTACCTATATCTCAAGGGGCAGATGAGGAGAGAAGATAAGATCTAAATCTCCTGTGGGCCTTCTTTTTCTCAGAACAAACCAGAACACCTGGACAAGAAGTACAGACGCTAATACTGTCATAGCAGCCATTACCCCAAAAGCTAGCCGAGAGAGAATGTGAACCTCACTCTGTCCAAAGGCATGGATAATTTTTATATGTTGAGTGTCGTCAGACCCCTTTCTGACATGATTATTTATAAAACAATACTTTACTACTGGCAGGGAGAGAAAGAGAGGCCAAAGCACATTTTTTTTTTTTCCTCCAACAGAAAAATTTATCCAATAGTTTTTAAACAAAGAGAGGTGCAAAAGGTGTTTTTAAATTTGTCGGTCACTGGACTAAACCAGGAAAGCTCTGTTATGGGTTTCTTGAGATAACTTATACAAAATAACAATTAACATCTATTGGGATTCTTGGAGCAATCTTTCCATGGAAGTCACCTGGATGCTCAACTGGCCACATGTAAAAGGAAAATGTGACTTCCTTTGCTACCTCCAGCCAGGCTCTGTCAGAAGGACTGATAGGGGCAACTGAAGCAGTCTGAGAATATGGGCATTAAATAAATCCAGGCTAATTGCTTATATCCCTACCTACTCATAGAAACATGGGTGTTTCACATCCAGATAAGCCTTGACCAATTGCCTGGTTCTCATTTTACATGCATGGAAAGCTGAAGTGACTTGACCATTAGGGACAGCAGTTGGGCTGCAGCATGGTCCCCTGACATCCAAACCGCTGTGTTACCTCATGCACTCTCTTTAGAACTTCTACTAGGGACCTTATCAGGGGAGAGACCCATACTCTCTGGGGCTCCCTAGGATTGCTTAGGGAGCTCCAGGTTGAAACTTTGCAATATCCATCCCTTCATTTTAGATGAAGACTCCACTCTCAAAGGTAGCAGCCATTCACTCACAGAATAAATACTTACAGCGTATCAACTATGAGTCAAGTGCTATTGTAGGTGCCAAGGACATAGGAGCAAGAAACAGACAAAAACCTCTGCCTCCTGGAACTTATGTAACAGTAAACACAACAAATAAATTAAAAGAGCAATAGAAAAAAAGAAAATAGGTAAGGAGGAAACAGAGAGTACCAGATTGGGGGAGGTGGCGTAATTTTAAGTTGGTTGATCAGGGTGGGTTTCACTGAGGTGTTATTACTGAAAAGTCCCGAAGAAAAGAAGAGAATGAATCACGCAGAAATTTCAGTGAGGAAGCACCAGTTTGAGGGAAAAGCCCATTCAAAGGCCCTGAAGCAGGAGGGTGTCTGGCTGGTTAGCAGAACTTTAGCTTCCTGCACTCTTTGTAAATGATTCTTTTAAAGAATCTCTCTCTCTCATCTTGGATAATACCCTATATAGTACTGCTGTGTCCTTCACACGATTCTCTTACAACTGCTGTTACTAGCAAATATAGACAGTGTTCCACGTGCTCTATATGTTTAATTCATTTAAACCTCACAACAGTCCTAGGATGTAGGTAATATTATCTCCATTTTACGAACGGGGACAGATAGAGGTTAAATAAGTGGCCCATGGTCACATAGGTAGTAAAAGTCAGAGACAGGACTTGGATGCAAGAATTTTGTTACCTCAGGGTTTTGGTAGGAGAACCCACACTTTTTAAATGTAATGCTATGAGACGCTTCACCAATCTGCTGCTGATAAGGACATAGTCTGCACTCTTGTCATAGGTGGGGGTCAAAGTCTTTGCAATGTCTTCTAAGAATTAAACCTACATTTGGTGACTGATCCTAAGTCTGATCCCCAGGTTGCAGGTGTAGCTTTCATAAACAGGAATGGTTGCCGAAGGGAAAAAACCCTCTGTTTTTGTTAGAACAAAACATCCACGTTAAATGGGAAGGCAGCACATGATTTTTGTGAATTGAAGTCAATTTGGCACCAACAAAAATAACCTTAGGAACAAAGTTTGTATACAGTATGCTCTTACGGAAACCACAGTTAGCATGTAGAGTAAACTGTTAAAGATAGACTCTTCTTTCTGGAATTGCATTAGCTGTCTTTGGGTGGGACAGCAAATTGTTTCGTTTATAAGCTTTGTACATCAAAAGCTAGATCTGCTTATACTTTAAATCCAAAAAAAGGAGAAAGATTTATTTTTAGCTATCTGAAATTTAAACCAAACCCAGCATTGACATATGGATGTCTCAGACTGCACCATGTCAGAGAATTTGTCAGAGATGACATTGAACAACAATATATTATTGCAGTTGTAGAAAGTCATTGAGGTTCTTCTCTGTAACTTGGTTTAACAGCTACTGGGACACTGGTCTAAAGATACTGGATTTCTCAAAATTAGAACAGACTGGCTGGGATTGGGGTCATCCGTAGGAACTGGGTTCATTCCCATGAGAATGAGGATATCACCGTATCCAGGAGAAAAAGTTTTTAGTACTTTGGGTGGGTCAGTCAGCTGGACAAAGAGTTACCTGCTGCATTCAACTGGTAAGAGGAAGCTTTAATTTTTAAATTTTACTCACCTCCACCCCGCAATGAGAACACACAGAGGAAAAGTCATATGTGTGTGCTGTAGTTGATACACTTACTCATTTTAAATAAGTTCACAAATATACCTTAATCTAAAAATATTCATCAGTAATCTCCAACCTCAAAAATAACTACTCAACATTTTTGGGTAGACCTTTCCACCTAGATTGAAATATATTGAATAGATGTAGAGATATAGATATATAGAAATATCAAACATATGTCAAGTTACAGATTTTTTTTTCATTGTTCAAAAAATGAGATGAAACCATTTATACTGGTTTTTGTTTTGTTTTTGTGTGATAACTTACTTAGCATTTTCCCATCCCACTAAATTTTTTTTAACACTACCACTTTTACTTCTATTCCATTTAAGTTCATGCGTATCTCATGCTTTATTTAACTGATACCCTACGTGATAGGCCCCCATAGAGCAACAGGCCCTAATCCCTGGAATCAACTGAGAGCCAGCAAGAAAATGGGGACCTCAGTCCTACGAACAAAAGGAACAGGGACCTATTCTCCCCTACAACCTCCACAAGGGAATGTAGCCCTGCTGAAACCCTGATTTTAGCTCCGTGAAGATTTGAAGCAGAGCAATCTGATAAGCCCATGGAGCTTCTGTCCTACAGAGAATAATAAATTTGTGTTGTTTTCAGCCACTTCGTCTGTTGGTAATGTGTTATAACAGCAACAGGATGTGAATATACCTATTGTTGTATATCTCGGTCATTTTCAACTTTTCACTAATGAAATAGAGCTGCAATGAAGATCTCTGTAGTTAAACCTTGATGCTTGTCTTTGGTTATTTCTTCAGGATAAGTCATTGCAGGAGAACTACAGGTGAGAGGTATATAAAATTTTCAGGCTTTCAGTGTGTAGTACATTGTGAAACTTAAGGAGCATCATTTTCTGATTGGGAGTGGGGCCAAGGGATAAAGGAAGGCTGCATTCCTTTCAGCTATTGGTTCTAGCTATTTGGTTTCCATAGTATGTACAATATAACCCTTTCTTCTCAGCTGGCCGCAGAAGCCTTTATGTTTTCTGTGTAGCTTGAAATAATTGCTACATTAGTGGAATAATGGAGAACTCAAGAGCTGCTTGAGAAGATCTCTATGGTGAAGCTGCTCCCTAAAGTTTGGAACGTCAGTGAAAGTGCATCAGACCAAGCTTTGCAACTGAAATGGAATTTGCTTTGCTCTTCAAACACCACTTGTACTGGCATTAGCGAAGGGTGGGGGGGTAGGTCAAATATCCATTACTGGGCAAACAACTTGAAGTATGTTTTCTTTATGGGGTTCTCTCCATATACATTAGTCAGAGTTGGTCAGAGGCTAACCGCCTCTTTTCTGAGCCTCAAGGGTAGCAATACTCTCATACATTTGACCACATCAGAACTCAGAATTGTTGATTGGGATGCAGCTAATGTGAATGAAGGATTTAGAAAAAAATATCACCCCAGGTGACCGGATGTATCTTAGTTATGTTCCTAGCTCTAAGCGAGCTCTCATCTTTCATGTTTAGGATGGCTTGAAGTTTAAAACAACATTAGGTTTCAGATAACACATTTAACATTTTGGCTGTTTATTCTTTTCTGGAGCCACACTCTGATCACACTTTTTAAAATTCAAAATGCATGGGGGTCAGACTTTAGGATCGCTCAGCTATATTCATATCTGAAATAATGAATAATAAATAATATTAGTAGTCGCATTAAGAAATTATTCACTTACAAAAGGACCTTTTCCAGTATTCTTGTAAACACTGAAAGTCTCTGGGGAATCTAACATTGCACTTAATTTACAAAAATCAGAATTATACATAAGTAGTATATAGTGGGGGTCTCTCTTTCTGTGTATATATGTGTGTGTGTGCATGTGTGTGAGACAGAGAGAGAGAGAAAGAGAGAGAGATTTTTAAGTTCTTTTGATGTATTACTTCTATTGCTTTTGGCAAACCAGAAACTCATTCTTGACAAGTAACTTCATCAACAGTGGAGTTTTTTTTTAAAAAATTGGGACATTAGTCAGTAACTGTGAAAATGATACCATTAGCAAGTTGGGCTGTGGAAAGGCAGTTCAGCATAGTGGAAAGAACACAGGTTTGGAGTTGGACAGACAGGCTTTGACTTCTACATCCCTGCCACTTGTGTTTCTTGTGAGCATTTTCTTTAACTCTTTGAACCTCGGTTTACCCTTCTGTAAAATGCAGACAGTAATATTCACTTTGCAGAGTATATATATATATTGCCTAGCACACTGGCACACGATTTGACTCAGATTTGGGATTCAATGAAGAAGGTACATACTACTTGTCTATTATTCCAGAATAACATTATTCAGATGCAGGGGGCCAAATCCTTATTTCCCTTTGGATGCAAGCCACGATGGCTTAATGCCTTGCACTTAGAAGAAGAAATTCAATGAACTAATGAACAGATTTTTTTTTTTTTTTTTTTTTTTTTTGTCTTTTTCGTTACCGGTACTCAGCCAGTGAGTGCACCGGCCATTCCTATATAGGATCTGAACCCACGGTGGGAGCGTCGCTGCGCTCCCAGTGCCGCACTCTCCCGAGTGCGCCACGGGCTCGGCCCATGAACAGATTTATTAAGGAATGAATTGGTAAAGGAAATGAGAGCCTTTTCTTTACTTCACCTTACATTCATGTCAATTAATGTGTAAAGTTGTACTAATAGAATTAATTTATCAGATAGATGAAGACTTTTTCACTTTCACATAACTTCATAGACATTTAGAAAACTCATTTGTATATGAATGCTCTCAATTAAATACATGTGTTTTCTATAAATATACACACTCAATGCATTTAGCAAACTTCCTTTTCTGTAAAAGAACACTTTTAGTTGGATATTTGTAATGAGAGTGTCATTTGAACCAAAATGGCACTGCCCTGTTCAAAAATCTTCAATGATTTCCCATGTTTTGTGGCAAAACATTTATACTACTTTTAAGCTGATTTCATCCCAGTACTTCCTCCTATCATATTTTTCATATTCCATTAAGATATTTTTTGTTCATCTCAAATTGGTCTATGTAATACCCAAGTGCATTAATACTATAGTGGACACCTCTTGTTTTGCCTTCTCAGTAACAGCCAACAACAGCCAGTTATGTTTGGTCCAGTTCTCTGGATCCATGTAACCCCAGCTTGACCAATCAGTATGTTTTACCCTCCTGATCACAGGGATTGGTTCAGGAACTGGTAAGTGACCAAGAACATCCAATCAAAGGCAATTCTGAGACTTTTGATGGATCAACTGGAGATGAGTGATATTTTCCACTGCTCTACTGGGGCAGCTGAGAAGAGACAGTGTGAGCCTCCAGCCATTATCAGCTACTTGCTGCAACATGTGACTGCCTTCCTGAATGTAAGTTCAACACAGAGAAAAGTAGAGCTGAGAGATGGAGACAGATAGTGTTCTGGTGGTGGCCTTTAAGTCCCTTAAGATGGACCTCTGGACTTTTCAGTGACCCAAGCCAATACTTCCCTATTTGGTGTCACTTTGAATAAGATGTTCTGCCCGGTCAACACAGATGCTTTCTTGCTTGGTCTCGTCTTTCTCATTTCCCAAATATTATGCCTCTTTTTCTCTACTCACTCAAGAACTACCTTTTCTTGAAGGCCTCATTCAAGTTCTAGCTCCTTGATGATGCCTTATTCAACTACCCAGGCCTAGGGTCACTCACTTCCTGTAACACCTGCAGATAATTAGTACATAGTGCCTCGAAGTCATTTAGATCTTTGAATATATGTTCTGTATTTTGATCTCTCCAGGATCTTGCATGATTTTCAATGGGTGTTTATTGGGGATATAGTGGAATTAAATAGTCAGCATGTGTCTCCTTTTAAGCTGGTTTGAATAATCATGCTGAAGGACCAAAATAGGTCTTTTTCTTTCTTTCTTTCTTTCTTTTTTACCCACCTAAATGACTGACAAAGAATACTCAGAGTTTAGTTGTCAAGTCTTTCTACACATTCATAAGAACTATTATTATGTCTGTGACCTTAGTCCCCTGAGATTACAAATTACCCATCTTTTTGGATAAATAAATAGGTCACCTGAGCAACAGTCCAAGAAGATTGATTGGACACTACTTGTAGTTGAGGGTGAACTGTAAAGTTCTTATTATTTATGAATGTCATGCCAAGAAAATCTAAAGATATCCAAGTTTATCTCTAAAGCTTAACACTCTGGAAAGCCTTGTTGCAACCATAAATCTGCTCTGGGAAGTATTACTCTGTGATCCTGAGGTAGTCCAGGTCTTAAGTGTCCAGGTAGCTTGTTGGACACCAGGGTATCAATGCTGAGAGGCCATGCAGAAGAAAGAGTCAGTGTGTTTTCAGTAACCCTATATTCTTTATGCATTGGTGCCTTGCCTTTGTTTAGTCCTAAGGCAAGTGAGATAAGAGAGGACCTGGCTTTACAAATCTCCTGATGCCCTGACTTTCCTTTAGCATCAGCTGATCAGGAATATAGTCACAGAGGCCGAGGTTATTACATAGTAGCCAATAAAGACAGATTGTTATTAATCTAGTAAATTCAGTCTAGGTGTGCCATGAAAAACAAATATGGAGCAGGGAGAGGACTGGAAAGTATTGGTTTCACCTTTTGCCATCTATACAACACAGATTTATTAATTAATTGTTTGTCTCTGTCATTTTCACTTTTCAGTCCCTACCATCTTCATCCCACTAGTCTCTGAGATCTGCTCATTTTACCTTTGAAATACCTCTGTTATCCCTTTCTTTTAATACTCACTGCTACTGGACTAGCTTTGGTCTCATTTAAAATATGACCCCCTTAATATGGTCTTCTTTCCTCTTTTATATAATATTTCCAATCTATTCTTTACACTAGCAAGTTTATTTTTTAAAACACAGTTGAGATAATATACTATGTCTGCCTCAAAACCTTTAAAGGATCTTCATCTTCTACTTAACTCATTCCAAACTCTTCATCATGGCCCCCAGTAGCTTCCATGGCGTAGTTTCAACTTACCTTGCACATCTCATTTGGCCAATTTTGTCACATAAGGATCCTGAGTAAATTGAGCATTGCTTTCTTTATTCAATGGGCATGTTCTTCAACTAAGTCTATGAATCAACCAAATATGTTGGTGTCAGTGTTATCCTAGTTGTTTCAAGGCCTGTTGTGTGATGAGTAGTTAGAGAAAAGAGAATTGGCAGGCTCAAGCTAACCAGAAAAGGTAAAATACAGTAATAAATCTGCATCATTGGGCTACAAAAACCCAATCAATCTTAATTTAATCGGGCCGAGCCCGTGGCACACTTGGTAGAGTGCTGCGCTGGGAGCACGGCGACGCTCCCGCCGCGGGTTCGGATCCTATATAGGACTGACCCGTGCACTCACTGGCTGAGTGCCGGTCACGAAAAAACGACAAAAAAAAAAAAAAAAAAATCTTAATTTAATCAATGTCTTAACCAAAAATTTTAACCCATGTCTTTTAAATAAAACTTTAGCAAGCACATTGAAAAACGTTGCCAAAAGCGTCTCATGGTTTTGATTTTACTAATCAATTTTAATGCAGAAGTATTTTCTCACCAAGGATCTGTTAATATTTCCAGGAAGCAGATCTCTAAACTCTTCTTTCCTGGAAAGTATTGCTCAACTGTGCATTTTTAATAAAACAAGCCCAGAGATTATAAGTGAAGACCAGAGGAGATAAGGAAAGTAAACAAATAAAATTAAATCCGCTGTTAAAATGAAATGAGATCTTCCAGCTTGATTGGCAAACACAAGGCAGAGGGTTTAAACAGACTTGAAACAAATCCACGACTTTTTAATAAATGGGCAAATGTGAGGAAGTTAAGTAAGGGATTCTAGGAGAAGCGTGTCAGAAGACCACTTTTGTATCATATGTCTTAGCAGAATAGTCAGAATAAAATCTGCCTATCTTGTTTTTTTAAGCCATCAGGATGGAGTTAACATCTCTCATAAATGACATATATTATATAAAGGCATAGCCAAGTACTCACGCCTCACTATTCAATTCACGTAATACCCTCCCTTTCCTCAAAGAATGTATATTTTACACATCATCTCTGTTCATCTCTCGCCTCTCTGTGGAAACCCAGCAGAAAAATGTTGAGTGACTCAATCAAGGTCACAGCGTGAAAGTGCTTGGGAGCTGGAAGGGAACCCAAGACACCATCCCGTGCCACACGCATGAGTTCACACTGCCAGCTAAAGCGCATTGCCATCGCATGTGTGTTTAAGTGATATAAATCAGTGCTAAATGGTAACACATGTAATGCTTCCCACTTAGGATATATTCTTGGCTAACTCTGTTGGAAAATATTATATGGAGGTTTCTCCACATTAAAAAAAGAGTTTTTTTTTTTCTTTTGAGTAAAGTTAAAACAAAAAGAACAAGATCTGGATCCCAGAATATTCCCGCCCCTCATTTTTCCCAGACTGGTAGGGGCTCCAGCAACCTTATTTTACCAAGGCTGTTAAGAGTGAAGGCATAATTACACAACTCAGGTGCTCTTTCTAGAGAGAGTTGTCAAATTAACGTAAGAAAACCATGTCCTGAAATAGAAAGCAATGGTACAAAACAAACTCTGCATGGAAAAGAACGAAACCCATTTTACAACACTGAGCACTCGAATCTCCTAACTGCCTAACAGGGTGTCTCTGGGGCTGGGAAAAGTGTAGGCCCTGCAGGAGTTGACAGACAGCCAGTGCATCTCACCAATCCTACTGAAGGGTGAGAAACGCTGAAGTCTGCTAAGTAGGCTCTTTCTGAAGAAGAAAAAAATAAATAAATAAATAGGACTTGAGCATCCTGTGCCACTAAAGAGGCTCCTGAGTATCTTGTTGTGGGTATGAAGGAGTCAGTTCCTAGCGTTCATGTAGGCATTCATCAGAGTCTAACCCATTAAAATGGGGCTGGAGAAAACTTCCTGAGGACAGTCATTGGGATTAACCTTCACCTTCTCCTAACACATGTTTTGATGGAGGCTGATTAGAGTTGTGCAGTGGGACAGACATCTACTCACAGAACTCATGAGCTCCTCAGATCTGTCAGCCCCCTTGCAGATGGTGGACAAAGGACTGAAGTATTTACAACTGATGTACTATCTGTAGCTTTTTCTTTTGCTGTCATGGTGGCCTTGAAACTACGTGTTCCAGGTTTCGTAGCTATAAAATACAAGCAGATTGAGTCCCTGAGCTGCCCAAAGAGCCCCTGCACACGCAGTCGTTTTGTGCTATTGAGAAATAAGCTTTTCTGTTTTAAACCACTGAGCTTTGGGTTAAGTGTGAGATACCACAGCACAACCTAGCTTATTCAGACTAACACACACAGGCTCGAGGTGACTTTCTTGTCCTCGGGGAACTCGAATAGTTGTGAATAGTATCTCTCCTTTTCCCAACTCAGCTTGTTTCTCACTTTCTCAGTCTTAGACACAAGATCGTGGCTGTAAAATCCTAGGCACTCCTTTCACATGGACGATAGTGGACATTTAGTATTAAAAATGGTCATTTAGTATTCATGGTTATTTAGTATTAAATTTGCATAAAACCAAACATGCATTCGTGCAATATTGGCCCTGAAATATCAGTGTATGTTTATTTGGTACATGCTGTTGTTCTTTATTTAAAAATAAATCCTTGGCTGTTTCTCTATCTTCAAGTCTTTTAAAATACACTTCAACTTACTAGGATTTCACTTTTCTCTTTTTTTGGTAAACTATTCAGCCATGGTATCTTTGAAAACATCCCCTTTCATCATGCCAGCATTAGAGATTTTTTATGAAGCTGTTTATATGACACTTCTGATGTCAGATGTATTCCATCACAACAGCTATTTTTTTAAATCAGGTTTTACAAGCAGACCATTATACCACAGGTGATTGTCAAACAGAGATTGTAGTTACATGGCTTTTCCCCTTGGACCAATCTGCAGAGCGCCTGAGCTGCAAGGGTACACTGCGTGAACGGTTCAGACAATGCACCCAGTGGCTGAAGTCTCCCACAGTTACAGTCTAAACACTAATTTGTATGCTTTTGGTGGTTTATTTCAAAATTAATTCTTTAGCTTTTTAAAAAGCCAGCTCCACTTTCTAGGAAATGCACAATAGAGACAGTTATAACTACAGTCACCAGGCAAACAATATAAGAAAACAGAATATTTTAGAATTCATTGTTCATCTGACCTTTATTTTGCAAGTTAAAATGATTACACTTTTGGAGTCTGTTCTTAATTGCTCTTTGAAAGCTTCATACTTTTTGTAGGTGCCAGGGTCTTAATTTTAAATTAGAGCAAACTCCTAAAATGGTGTTAATGGAAACATTCCTTCACTGGTAGCTGACAGATGTGAGTTCTAGTTTCTAAACTGATTGTTTGATCATGACTAAGTGATTATCTGGAATTAAGTTTTCTCATCTCAAAAGTTTTCTTGGAACACATCAAGTTTTAATATCCTAAGCTTTTATGGCATTGATGTACATTCTAAGGATACAATGAGAACCATCTGTATCTATAAGAGTATTTCAAAAAGTTCATAAAATTGAATGAAAAGATAATACAAATCTTTCCATGCACATGTTGAAGACCCCTCATATGTATTTATGTATGTATGTGTGTGTGTTTCTAAGTAAATAAATGTGTATGTATGTGTGGATAGATAGAGGAAAGTATTCACATTTTCTTAATGTTTCAGATGTGACTTTAAAAACCATTAAGAGAGGCTAACATTTAAATACCATTTTCCTAGGTCATTCACTTTATAATTACTTATATTTTTCCTTTGTGATTTTGAAGTGTCAGTCACTTATTCTTTCCCTCTATGTATTTTAGGTTGAGCAATGCAGAAGAATAACAATTTGGATCTCTACAGGGACACAGTAATAATTTTGCTATGTAGAAAACTTATGATGGGGTTCAACCTGACCCTATGAAAATTACTCTTCCAAGAAAATAAAAATAGTCAAAAAGAAGGAAGGATTTACCTTTAAGCTGGATGGGAAGCTTTGTGATGTCAGGGACTATTGCTCCTGGTGTTATTCCTCACAGTGCCTCGCCCTGAGCCGGGTGTGTGGTGGGCAATCAATAAATGTTTGCTAACTGAATGACGGTTTCAGAGTGGCTGACTGGAACAAAAGTTCTGGCATTTAAACAATAAATGACTGATTTTAAATTATTCTTATCTCTTAACAAATCTCTGACCAGGCATGCAATAAAGCATTGCGGGATGGAAGTTTATGACATCTATGTTGTTCTTAAGGTGTAAGAAAAGCTTTTCTGTCCCTTCTCTGTGCCTTTACAGCTGTCCCACTCAAGGATGTGGGCATATTTTAAAATACTGACTGTATTAGCCAGTTTCTGTTGCTTATAACAGAATACATGGAACTGGGTAATTTATAAGAAAATGTAATTTATTGCTTATAGTTTCAGAGGCTAGGAAGTCCAAGTCCAGGGAACACATCTAGTGAAGGCTTTCTTTGGTGCTGACTTCAGCGATGGGTATTACATTGTAAAAATGGCATAGCAGAGAAAGAAAATCTCTTCATCGTCCTTCCTTTTAAAGCCCTCAGAACCACGCCCCTGACCACCATTTTTAATCCATTCACTAGGCATGGTCCTCAGAACCTAATCACCTCTTCAAGGCCCCACCTTTCAATTACCATAACAGGATTTCCCACCCTCAACAGGTACAGTGGGGACTAAGCCTCAGTGAGGTTGGGGTGGGCTTCCAATCTACGGCACTGACTGAATGCCCCCTCCATACACTCCCCTTCAAAATGCCATAACCAGAACTGTCTCCTGCTGGGGCTAGGGATGACTAAATGACAGCAGGAAGCGTGACCATAAACAAGGACAGAGAGGTAAGGGCCTCTGCCCTGGCGCCAGCCCTGTGCTTGGGGTTCCCGCTCTTTGGTCCTCTTTCTCCAACCTCCTGCCTGCTGAGCTCTGGATCTTCCCTGTCTTCACCTCACACACCTGCCTAGCTCCTCAGGCTTTGTTTGTCTCCCTAGATTTTCAACTCATTGTCTGCTGTGACAGAGAAACTGCCTCATTGTTTTGGTCTCTTGGACTTGAACTTCCCATTTACTGTCTGTTCTTTATTATTTATTTATTTATTTATTGGCAGCTGGCTGGTTCAGGGATCCAAACCCTCGACCCTGGTGTTACCAACGCTGCACTCTAACCGACTGAGCTAACCGGTCAGCCCCATAGTCTGTTCTGATCTTGGTGACCTTCCTGAGACTTTGAGGCATGTCTGTATCCTCGGCTGCACTCTTCTTCTGCCTACACCCTGACCTGACCCAAAGAGCTTCCTACCTAGTTAAGGACACAAGACAAGCATCGGCGAAGCAATTAGTGAACATGGCATAGAAAGGGGTATCCATGTGAATTTGAGGGGTTAGGGAATTTTTCCTAGGGGAGATGGAACTTGAAGGGTGGATTAACTCAGTTTTCCCTCTTCCTGTTGGTAGAAAATGTTGCATGAGCCCACATATAGGAAAATAGAATTTCCTTAGCATGCTATAATATTGAGGCTTTCTAGTTTCTGTATATTGTAAGATCTCTGTTTCCCTTATATGTTACAAGTGCTTTATGATTTGAATTGGTTGGGCATAGGATCCTGTGTGTTCTCCTCTCCCCGCTTCACCCTTGCTCATGCACATCTCTGCTTGCTTATTTTTCATTTTCTCAGATCATAGTTCACGGCCTGGAAAGCTCATCTCAGAGTTGGGTTTCCTCCTGGGGAGCAAGTGAGTTGGCTATGTCTGCCATACTGATGTCGGAAGTAGGATCCAGGGGGCCTGATAGTTGGCCCGCCTTGTCCTCTTACCAGGTTCTTGACTCTGCCACAGGAAAAAATTCAAGGGTAGAGTCACAGTAGAAAGTGAGAACAAGTTTAGTATAACAGATAAGAAATACAGGTTCCTCAGAGAGAGCTCGGTATGCTCCAGACTGAGCAGGGCCCACACCAAGTTTAACACAAAAGTAAGTTCAGTACGGACAGCAAGTCTAACACAGAAGCAAGAAAAACATGCCTAACGTTCAGTACAGAATGCAGGCTGGTTCAAGAGCATGAGCAGCTGCTTGCTGAAAGTAAGTTAGATACAAAGTGAAATATACACACCTCAGCCCAGGAAGTGCAGATTTCCTCCAGGAAAGTGAGCAGCTACCTTGCCTTCACCTGGGATTTGGCTTCCATAGTTTCTTTACTTAATGAATATTCAATCAAGGGGGCGGTTCCCAGTTGTATGCACCAGAATGTTCTGTGCTCTCTATTAAGCATGCCCAGACACTAGATTGTATAAGGCAGCCCCCTGTTGTCTCATTTTTTCCCATGTTGGTGCTAAAAATAGGTCTAACAGGCAACAGTAACTTTCCTCCAGGGGAGAGCTCAGGGGAGGGGGCCTGAGACCTCAGGGAGCGGCTGGAAACTCAGAGGCATGTCCTGAAAGCCGAGCCCAGGGAAAATGCAGTGCCTCCTGTATCAATACTGTGTGCAGCACCCACACTACATACTGAACAGGCATTTCTCAGCTGCCAGGTCCAGGCTGGACCTTTCCCCTCCAGGGAAGGGGAAAGCTCACAGGGCCATGTCAGGCCTGTCCCAGCTCTGCCTGGACTAATTCAGGATTTGGAAGGCGAGGTGCAGAACTGTGCCAGGAGCTTTCTCTAAGGGCTCCTGTTCTTAGACCTGGCAGGCCTGGCTCAGCGACAGTGACATGTGTGGGGGCAGGATTCATGCTCCTTTTCCAGGGGCTTTGGCAGCTTTTGCGGCTGTGGGGGTGACTCCCTAGTCTTCCCACCCACACTGATGTTCAAAGAAGGCTCATCTTACCTCCCATCCACTCCACAGCTCCCTTCTTTGGATGAGTGTTGTATAGTGTGTCTACCTGCAAATAGGAGTGTTTCCAAGAAATCAAGGAATTACAGCCTGTACTGTGCTCTCGAGTCTGAGTCCCAGGGAGTTCTTTTTTTCCCCCATATATATCTTTACCTATTTATTTTTATTTTAATTAATTCATTATTTTACTTGACAAATAAAAATTGTATGTATTTATGGTGCACAACATGATGTATTCACTATGTATTCATATGTATTCACTATGGATTGATTAAATCAAGCTAATTAGAACAGGGAGTTCTATAGGATAAAATACTTTGCTCTTAAGAAAACTATGCCAAATCTTTCGGGTTTTTTACCTCACTTAAGCAAGGATTGGAGGGCAAAGAGGTAAGACAGCGGGGCTGTGTTCTTGGGCTATGGCAGCCTGTGCTAACTTCACTGTTGGTAGAAACTAACTTTCACTGCTTCTGTCATCAGAGTGGCTCAGTCTCAGCTACTGTCGATCGTTAAACTCAGCAGCAATGAGTTATGAATAGAAAAAAGTCCTGGATTTAGAAAGAGGAGCCCAGATGTAGCTGTGAGCCTTGGGCAGGACACACACACTCAGGTCCGGTTTCCTCACTTGCGTGTAAAGTGGCAGGCCTGGACGATGCTCTCTAAAGTCTCCTCCAGGCTACCAGTGTGGAGTCTATGATCTTGACTCTGACTCCAGTGTGCCTCTGGGTCCACACTGTCCCTCAGTGGCTATGTGCACCCTGTTGGTAGTGTCTGCTGTGGCACTTCCAGCCCAGGCCACCTCACGTGCTCTTCTTCCCTGACTTTGCCTCTGGCTCATTATGACAGAAAGACTATAGACTCCATAAGCAGAAATATGTCCGAGGGGATACCTAGAAGTAGCACAAATAGAAAAGAGACCTTCCCAGCAAAAGAGCCAGATTCCCTCCATGTTCTTTTCTAGGGCATTCCCTTTTGGAAACTGTGTCCCCCGCACCATGATTCATGTATTGGTTAAGGAACACGCACAGTGGAGCTTCACTGCCTGGATGACACAGACCCCCCAACGTACATCTCAGTTGCTTCATCTGTAAAATAAAGATGGTATTATCTGTCTTGTAGGTATGCTATGAGAATTAAAAGAGTTAATATTTTGTGAAGTGTTTAGAACAGCACCCGGTACATGGGAAGTGCTTGTTAAGTACCTAAGTACATATGGAATGTTGGTAGGTATGCTGTCATAAATGAATGAATGAATGAATAAATACATAAATAAAAAGGTCCCCAAATAAAATAAGTTTATTTGAAAAATCTGGGTTAGTCAAAGTTGGATACATTTTCTTCTTTAAGACTCAGAATATTTAATGTGATGCTATACAGGGGAATTTTGAAAGTTCACCGGAGAGTGTAGAGGGCACAGAGTATTATTTGGAATTTCCCAAGCTTACTTGACTATGGAGTTGTTTTTGTGTAGCACCTAATATCATCTCAGGAGACTCGAGTGCGTTTCACAGGATGCAATTTGGAGAACGTGACAATTCCAAGTCCGTGGAATCCTCTCTCTAGCTTGTTTGACCTTCAATGAAGGTCTCTTCTGCTGGACTGGTCCTCAGAATCTCCTTATTCAGGGGGATGCCTGTTACTTTTGGTGTTGTCTTCTACTTACACTTTTCACATGTATACAAAAACCGACTTTTCTATTTATACTTTTCCTTGAGCAATTACTTGCTAATTTTAAAGACCGAGGCTAGTTTAGACAGAGGTACTCTTCTGAAAAAAGCAACTGAAAATTAGTGTCTACTGACATGGAGTTAGTACTGCTGCCCCAGTTCAAAAGCCTGGCTTTGTTAAGGAGCGGTGGTCTGTGCATCCCAGCGTTCATGAGAGCCAGTGGCCTGGCTCCCTGGTGCTTGGGGTGTTGTTGCTTTTGCATAAGTTAGAAATTGTTCTTACACTCTAGATATGACCTGCGAACAACCACATTCTCTTACCTGTCACCCAGCTCAATATTCAGCAGGCCTCCCAGAGAGCTGAGGCTGCAGCTGGGAAATGGGAGCTGAGGAGAAGAGGAAGGAACTGAGCTAGACCTCCAGGGTGAGGGTGTGCCCACATGCCTCACGGACCCTGCCCCAACTCTTTTAAGCTACAGGCATTAGATCAGGGATTAGAGCCTCCTGGGACCAAGAAGCTGGGTGACCCCTTCTTACCCATAGAATAGAACCCAAACCCATTAGCCAAGCAGGCAGAATCTTCTCAAACTCCCCAAAGTGGGCTGACCTTACCTCTCTCGCTCAGGTCTCAACGAAACCTTCCTCTGATTCCTCTGGGACCACCGTCCTCACTAACCACTAACACAACTTGTACATTTTTGCCTCCGAATCTTTGCTCGAATAACCTTGTTTCTACGTTTTCTGTCAAAATCACACCTATTTTTAAAGACCAAACTCAAAAAATGTCACACACACTTCCCTGATCCTTCTTCCTGTGTCTGCCTGCCCCCTCTGCATCAGGAGAGTCAGGATCCCCTCTTCTACTTACTGTGGTTTCGGTGCTCCATTTTGAGTCCATCTCTCTCTACGTTACATTGTGGTTCTTGGGATAGACCTGAAATAGACGCTCACAGAAAATAATTTATTTGAGGGCAGGGACTGTGCTGTTTTTATCCATGTTCCCAGCCACATCATTAGAAGTTTGTGCTAAAAAAAATTGTTGAAATCAATTAGTTAGAAACTAATTCACTATGATGTGAATTTAGTGTCAAAACTTGACACACATATGTCTACTACTAAGAGCTATTTATTTTGCATGGGTTATTGTTACTTAGTCTCCTCTGGGCTAATTGTTTTGCACGCACAGGTGATTTTCCTTATTTTTCTACTAAGCTTACTAAATATGGAACAGTGTCTACGTGCCTAAGAATGGTATTCAAGACCCTCCACCATCTGGGCTCAATATACCTCTTGGGCACATGGAGATGAGGTGTAAATTCTCCAAGTTCCCTTCAAAGAACAGCTGAGTCTAAAGCAGGATTTCTCAACATCGGCATGGATAACATTTTGTGCCAGAAAATTCTTTGTCATGGAGGGCTGTCCTGTGCATCATCAGGTTTTTAGCAGCATCCCTGTCTCTACCTCCCAGACTCAGTAGCAACTTCCTCATTGTCCCCCCTTCCCCCATACCCCTAGGAGTGTGGTAACCAAAAGACATTGTTAAACGTACAGGGCAAAATTGCTCCTTATTCAGAAGCACTGGTCTAGAAGTCTGCAATGTTTTGCTCTGAGTCCTGGGATAAAGTGGCTCAAGTCTCCTTCTCTAACAACTCAGGTGATATCTCTGTCATCTGGTACCCGTAACAAATGAATATGGCCAGGGAGAGGTAAATGCTTTTTGAAAAGCAAGAATAAACAATGTGCTGTCATTCACTGATACAGTCAGAAATAGACCATAATATAAGTGACATAAGAGTAAACCAAAGACAGCCAGCAAGGTGATTTTCAAAGTCTTGTTCATGAACTACATCTTTTGGGGAAAAGATTAAAAATGGAAATTTCTGGGCTATTCTCCAGACCCACTGTATTGAAATCTGGATTTTTAATAAACTCCCAAAGGGATCCTTATGCAACCAAGAGTTTGAAAACCATTGCATTAGACAGCAGTCCTCATTTAGTTATCTTAAAAAAAAAAATTTTTTTTAAATAATATGTGACAGTGTATTAAATAGTACCAGAAAGGGAACTAGGCCTTGATATAATAAAAAGTACTGTACCTTAACTTTGTTTTCTTTTTTAACTTAACTGCCTCCTAAACACTAACACAACCCATATGTTCATGGAAAAAAAAAATATCCACACCAGAATGTGAGGTTGATCAGGCATACTTGAGTGAGTCTGTCAAACCCTAAGACCTGGTGGGTGTTGAATCTGAATTCTCTCTTCAGCAAAAGGTGGGTGTCCGATGCAACCATCACGCCTTTCCCAATAAGCCTGGTCTGTGCTGCCTCTTTTTCCTGACCTGAAAGTATATTTTTGAGACTTAGGAAAAGTAAAAAGGAAAACAAGCTTAGGTAAGGTGCTCTTTGGCAAAAGAATAGGGTAAAATGCATTGTAATTTCTTCTAAAGTAGTTATCTGATTTGGGTCTATGTTTTTATAAGCAAAGCCCAAAACTCTTAATCTCAAGTTCCCCAGTTGTAGTACAATGAAAGCCACAGACGTATGAACCTAATGAATTACTAGATGGTACTACTCTCTGTGCAGAGAACATAACTCTTTTCCTTCCCTTGCTACCCTTTCTTTGCAACAATGCTAGGCACACCATAGGAGATCTATAATTACTTGCTGATTGGAAGGCAGGCTGCACTATCTCATAGGCCCTATAGCTTGGAGTAAGTAGGCATCTGGATCCTGATGTGTGCACCAAGCTACATGAAGACTTTTCCTATAGTTCATAAGAGTTTGGGAGCAAGAAAGTACCTGGACACTGGCGGATAACCAGTTGCTGCATGGACCCCAAGAAAGAGCTCATCTAGTTTCCTTGCTCCTTGGGAACTGAAATAATTGGCACTGTGGAGCTTGTTTGAATAAGACAGAACAGAAAATGGTACCAGGGAGATCTTTATTGAAAAGACAGACCAACCCAGTTTTCCACTGGAACTGTGTCTCCCTAGTTCAAAAACAACCCTGTCATTAGAACTACTGAGCCAACATAACGAAATGTAAATACAGCTTTATCCAGTAAAGTGACACTGCTAGAGGCCTGCCCTGACATTCTGCAATGAAATCTGGCCTAATCCTTTCCAATTTATGTTTCTAGGAGATTTCCTTTTTTGTTTTATTAGGATGCTCGTTCCTTTTTGTCAATCAGTTAGGTTGGTGTCTGTGTTTACAGATTACAGAGGTGTAGATAAAACACCAAATGGGAACTTGAGACCCAAATGCAGAGAGAGGTTTTTCACAGAAATTTGCCAAATGCTAGTTTTATAGATGGTTGAAATTTGAGACCGGAGAGATCTCTCTTTTTAGCCAGGCTTGCCTAACTAATATCTTGGCATCCTACAATTTTGCCTACTTTTTAAGGGAAAGGAGGAGGAATGTGGGAGGGTGGGAGGGTTTGTCTTTCATGATCTTAGTTGGAGAAATGAGGAAATGCGGTGTTTTCTTCATAGTCAAAGTCCTTTCTGGCAAATCTTTTGAAAGTTAGTGGAATTTTACAGATCTTCTCTGTTTACTCCATCCCCTCTATGTAAACCATCCCTCCTCCAAATCAGAAAACGTCTTTGGTAGGTGGAATCATTGGCCTCAATTATTCAGCTGTTCCTTTATCCACGCCTTTTGCCGTGTGACTTTGCAGCCGCTCCCACAAAAAGCAAAGTCAATTTTCCCACCTGCTTGTGATTTGCTTTGGCCGATGGAGTGTGGGTGGCAGTGATTATGTGCCAGTTTTGCACTTGGGCCTTAAGAGGTATCACTTCTCCCATCTCTGTGAGAAGAGCTTCCCCAGGTAAGTGCTTCTCTGCAGCCGGAGATCCAGATGAGTACAGAGGGAAACCCACAGCTGGATCCAAGTGCAGCCAGATCTATAGCTTGGAGGCAGAGCCACCGAGCTGAGCCCAGCCTAGCTGAGCCAGCACACAGCCGACCTGCCGACCTATGAGCAGGAGTAAATGATGATTGTTTTAATCCACTGAATTTTGGAGTGAATTACTTGTTGCACATAAATAGCCAACTGATACAATGATGTCCTTCATCCTCTCATCTCCCTACTGTATATTAATTCTCAGTCCAATATGTTTAGTGGTAAATGGATAATTTTTCTTGCTCTTCCAAAATGCTGCAGAGCTGATTCTGTACATTGGTTTCAGTGGCAACATGTTGCTAGAAACCAGTTCCTTTTTCTAATTAATAATGGCCCTGGGACCAATAATGATTGAACCACATGTTTCAACCTCTAT
Source organism: Cynocephalus volans (assembly GCF_027409185.1). Taxonomy (NCBI): domain Eukaryota; kingdom Metazoa; phylum Chordata; class Mammalia; order Dermoptera; family Cynocephalidae; genus Cynocephalus; species Cynocephalus volans. The sequence continues at coordinate 117,961,036 of NC_084466.1, forward strand.
ATCCACAGCCCTGAGCTCATAAATGAGATGAAAGTACATGACTTTGGGATCCAATAGTCTTGGAACTAAGTCAAGCTTCTGCCACTTAATAACTGTATAACTTTGGCGAGGTCATTCAATTTCTCTGAGACGCAATCTGCTGAGGTTGTTGGGAGAGAGTTAGTAGAGAAACTGTACATTAAGTATTCACCACATAGTACATGCTAAATAAATGGCAGCTATAATTATGTTTGTGGAATAAATCAATAAAGGCTATTTTCCTTCAGCATCAGTGACCTGGTCCCCTTTATAAAGTACCTGCCTCCTCCTTCCTGCCAAATATGGCACCTTCCCTGGCCACTTCCTGGAACCTGGCTGTCTGGGTCTGATACTGCATGTCAGCACCGTGGCTCCTTTCATGGTGGGTGTCAACAAGTAGACCTGGCCTTCCTGGTGCTCGGCTCTCCTGACTCCTAACAACAATTATAATAATAATAGACAACAACTGAATGCTCACTAGATCCACATACTTTACATAGATGATCTCATTTTAAAAGAAACCCTATGCTATGGACTGAATTGTGTCCGTAAAATTCATGTTAAAGCCTTAATTCCCAATATGACTGTATTTGGAGATAGGTTCTTTAGGAGGTAATTAAGGTTAAATGAGGTCATAAGAGTAGGGCTGTAATTCAATGGGATTGGCGACCTTATAAAAGGAGGAGGATATGGGAGATTCTCTCCCCCGCTGCCTGCACCCCCAATGCATACAGAGGAAGGGTCGTGTGAGGGCACAGTGAGAAGGCAGCTATCTACAAGCCAAGGAGAGGACCCTCACCAGAAACCCACCATGTTGGCACCTTGATCTTGGACTTCCAGCTTCCAGAATTGTGAGAAAATAAATTTCTGTTGTTTCAGCCACCCAGTCTGTGGTATTTTGTTAAGGCAGCCTAAGTGACTAAAACACGCTGTATGGTTGATATGACCACCATCTCCATTTTATAGTTAAGAAAACTGAGGTTCAGGGAACTAAAGTAACTGACCCCTGATCCCACCTCCAGTAAGTGTTGGAGCCAGCATCCCCAGCTCGGCAGCCCTACTCCAGAGCCTGTGCTTTTTGTCACTTGCTATGCTAGGACGTGATCACTTCTGGAGCACCTCAGTGGCTGCAGGAAGCTCTGGGGCAAGGAGGCCATGCAGCCACCAACATGTGACAGGCCTGGCCGCAAGAGAGCAGAGTGTAAGTTCTCGTGTTTCAGAAGTGTGGAGGCGAGAATGTGACCGAGGACTAGGGCTTCTTTTGGCCAGGGTAGAACTTTGGGGAGCAGCCCAACAGTATTAGAGGAGAGACTACCTAGAAAAAAAGGAAACCTCAAACAATGCATTGTTTTGGTTTTTCTGTTAGTAATAAATTCTTTCTCATGTAAGTAATTCCATTCAATGCATATTTTATCAAGTCTTGTGGCTGGCATAAGAAAAGTAGCTGGTTCTATAATATTTATTGGTATTAATAAAACTACAATCAGGTATTTTTGTAATATCTCTCAGTTACGTTCCCTCAGGGATAGGTCAGACTCTTTCCCTGCACTCAGCCACCATTTTGGCCCCAGAGAAGGCTCCAGGGCAAATGACACCTCGGAAAAGAGGAGGAGGAAATGACGTTGGGACTTCTCCGTCACACTGGAAAGGCTGGGGAGCCCAGGTTTCTGTTCCCAGTGAAGAGGGAGGACAGGAGAGATGCAGGCAGGGCAGGGTGGTGAGGTGCCCATGTCTGGCCTCCCCACTTTCTCCAATCCCAGTGTAAAACCTTGGGCTAGTTGGAGAAGGGGGCACTCCTGTGTGGTAGAAACATCTAGATAACTTTAAGAAGAACTAAAAATCTTGAATCTAGTGGCCTTCCTTCAGTGCGGCCTGGGGCAGCTGTGAGCCTCTAGGGAAGATTTTTCTCAACCTCAGCACTATTAACATTTTGGGCCAGATAATTCTTTGCTGTCGGTGGTCCCTCCCTGGCACGGTCGCATGTTTAGCAGCATCTCTGGCCTCCACCCACCAGATGCCTGTAGTACCTCCTTTATTATGACAACCAAAAATGTCTCCAGATATTGACAAATGTCTCCTTCAGGCAAAATTGTGTACAAACCGCTGTCCTAGGAGACACCAGCATGTAGCTCAGTGCTGGAGTGACAGTGATGGGGGCTCAGGTGAGAGAGGTCGTGGTTACCCGTGACCATGGCTACCTAGAGCCTGCACATGGTAAGCAGGAAATCAGAAAGTTCCAGTATGTCCTGATGAGGGGACTCAGAGGTGCTGGGAATGCCAGCAGCATGCAGAGGTCTGGAAGCAGATGGCCGGCCCGCGGTTGTCAGCATAGCTAATGCCAGTCCAGGACCAAGGCGCACCCCACTGCAGAGAGATGCCAGAGGTCCCCGGCCCTTGCCTTCTGTTTATACACGGACTCCGTTTTTAGTGAGAAGCAAAGGGAAGATGAGAAGCTCGAGATGACCGAGCAAGATGGCATCATCCCCCATAAACGCATCCACTCTAAGAGATTGAGGCGTTTAAAATCCTTCCTTCCCAACTACTCAGTGTGGAGGGGCACTCCTATGGGAATATTACATTAATAATAAAAAAGTTAAGAAACTACACTTTCTTCATTCATCTGAAGAGCACTGTGAGTCCATGATGTGGGAATAACAGTAATAATAGTAGCAGCTGACGTGCATCAAGTGCTTACTTCGTGCTGAGTTCTTTGCAGGGGTCATCTCATTCAACCCCTCAGCCAGCAGCCCCATGAGGCAGATGTTTCCAATGGGCTCTTTTCCTTACCTAGAAGGGTCAGTTATGGGTTCGAGTGACGGGAAATGACAAGGCTTGGATACAACCCAGATCAGGTGACTGCAGAGCCCAGGTGCCTCACGACTCTACCACACTACCTCCTAATTGCCATAGCAGTTTATGTCTATGTCCCCAATTCCCTCATTTATTCCTTTTGTGGAATATGTAGGACAAATGGTGCCATTCCATTTCTTCTTGGTAGCAATATTTAAAGAGAGCATTTCTAAGCATCTAATTCCTATTGAGCCCTGATTTCTATTCTCCTGGGAGCTTAAATACTCTCAAGAACAGAGAAAGAACTAAAGGGAGCATTTGTTGTAGTAGATTATTCATGGTAAAGAATTTGCTGCATCCAGAGCAACAAAGAACTGTTTGTGTGTAGACTGCAAGGGTGGCATCTGTGTCACACTGAATACCATAAGCAGGGCACTCAACAATGAGCTTATCTCCTGGCCCTGGGAAGTGGCCCACAGTAACAGTGCTTTGTAGATAGAGTCACTGGCTACTTCTTAGAGCTTCCCAGTGCTATGCCACTCTTTTCTGAAACAGCCAAGGAATCAGCATTTTCAAAGATAAACATCAATTACATTAAAAACGAGTCTTTTATAAAAAAACTGCTATCAGTTTCTATTTCAAAACAGCTTTTAGTCTGTTTATAGTGTCTTCATGTCCCTGACCTTCCTGTACAATCAGCTTTGTGTCTGGGTATGGAGAACAGAGGCGGCAGAACAACCACTGGGTATCCAAAATTTTGGTTGTTTGAAAGTGGCTGAATCTTTAGAGATTTTTTGGGGGGGAAACACCCCAAAACACATTTTAATTTTTAAAATTGCTGGTGTTGGTAGATTTAATCATGGTGGAAATTAATTTCTATTTTCTATTTAAATGCTAGCTGTGGCAGATTAAAGATAGCTGGAAATTTTCTGACATTCCTTCTATGGAGCACTGGGTTCTATTTCTTCTCACTGGAAAATCTGGGTTGGCTTGTCACATTTTGATCACAGAACACGGTGAAAGTGATGCTATGCCAGTCCTGGGCCTAGACTTTAAGAGGACTGGTAGCTTCCACTCTGATCTATTGGAAGCCTGATACTTCCTATAAGAAGCCTGATTGCCCTGAGGTTGAGATGGTGTAAGAAGCACAGGCCACATGGAGTGTCCCTGGAAGATGAGTTGTCATGCTGGGGGGGAGAGAGAGAGACCTTGGCATCAGATAGGTGAGTAAAGAAGTCATCCCAGAGTCTCAGAAACCAATCCTCCAGCCCCAGCTACTACAGCGACACCAAAGGGATCAGAGGTGACTCCCCAGCTGAACCGTTCCTAAGTTCTTTTTTTTTTAAATTGAAACATAATTGAGCGTACATATTTGTGGGATACAGAGTTAAATATCAGTATCTATATACAATATGTGATGATCAAATCAGGACAATTAGCATATTGATAATTGCAAAACGTAACCATTCTTTGTGTCCACTAACCTATTTCTCTCTAACCTCCTCCCCTCCAAGTTTCCTACCTCTAGTAACCACAGTTCTGTTCTCTCCTTCTGAAAGTTCAATGTATTATTGTGATCACTGTTTCTTCCTTCCTTCCTTCCTTCCTTCCTTCCTTCCTTCCTTCCTTCCTTCCTCCCTCCCTCCCTCCCTCCCTCCCTCCCTCCCTCCCTCTCTCTCTCTCTCTCTCTCTCTCTCTCCTTAGCTCTCACTTATGAGTGAGGATATGTGGTGTTTCTCTTTCTGTGGCTGCTTATTTCACTCATAATTTTCTGCAAGCTCATCCATGGTGTTGTGAATGGCAGAATTTCATTCTTTTTTATGGCTGAGTACTACTCCATTGTGCAGCCTTCCTAAATTCTTGACTCACAAAATTGTGAGCAAAATAAAGTGGTTACTTTCGGCCGCTATACCTTGGAGTAGTTTGTTGCACCATAATAGATAACCAACTTTTCAACTCCTAAAGATTGTTGTGGCCGATCCTAAGGCACCTCAGGTATAACTTGGAAGAAACATTCATCCTTAGCATGTTAGAGCTGGAAGAGGTCATAGAAGTCGTCGGCTCCAATACCTTTATTCCACAGAAGAACAAACTGAAAGTCAGAGATGCTAAAACAGGACTCACAGCCACTTAGTCATAGAGCTAGGGCATGAACCATTGTCTTAACAGCTTTGTGACTTTGCCAGATAAGAAAATTTCTTGGTTTTCAAATTTCTTATGAAGGTATCTATTGCTGCCACCAAGTTCAGAATCTCTGTTTTTATCCTCTCTCTCATGACCCTTTTCCCCTGATTCTGTCCCTGTCCTCATGGCAGGGTTCCTTCTGAGGGGATTCAGTCTAGTCCTAGCATCCAGGGTCCTTCCTTTGTCCTCTGCCACCTCATCCAATGTCAGATGTGGAGAAGGCACAAAGGACATTGTGATTCATGTTATCAAGTTTCCTTCCTTCAGAACAGGCTCCTGGGCTGTTCCACTGGAGGCCAAGAGAGGGCAAGTCCCAGGATGGCAGGATTAGGGTGGGCTCCTGTGTTATCTGCCTCTTCGCTAGATGCCTGGGTCCCTCTGGTTCACCTTGCATTTGTACATTAGCCTCGTATGCATGGGAAACCAAAGCCCTGGATCCCCCATGGCACACTCGGCTGTGTTTATGTGGCCACGTGTTCTGTGCAAAAGTTGACCACATAGTTTCAGTTTAACAGGGGAGGGGCAACTCACAGGATGATCCAGTTCAGCTGGCTTCCCTCAGTTTAAACTGCGCCTGGCAGGGAAACCCCACAAGAGGAAGCCTTACTGGTTTTCTCTGTCATTTTCTAGCTTAGGTCCAGAATAAAGCAGTCTCCACTACATTTGCCCCAGTCCTACTCAAGGAAAAGACACAGCTTTTAGAGACTAAATAGTTTCCCAAAATGGAAAAAAAAAATCCACTGTAAATGATGAGAATCTTAGGCTTAATGAGAATTTGGGGGAAAGAGTTAAAGTTACCCCAAAATGAATAGGCCAGGGAAAAAAATGTATTTCAAGAGAGAAGATCATAAACCAGCATTTTTGTTAGTGGTTCAAGGACCGTTTGCATCAGAATTACTTCGGATGTTTGTTAAACATAAAGACTCCAGAGCTCCATCTTGGACCTACTGAATAAGGCTTTCTGGGGATGAAAGTATGATTTTCGGCAGCTCTCCAGGTGGTTCTGGTGCTCACTGAAGTTTGCGAATGGCTGCCTTAGATTTATTTTACAAACACATTTCACGAAACTTTCTGGGAAGTCAACGCAAATCTCAGCTCTGATTTATCTCAGCTCTGATTCATCGCACCCTTCCTAAGCCTGCCTGTGCGCCCACACCCCGCACGCTGTTTATAAAGTGTCTAATGGGAGTGGGGGACGGGGTGGAGAAGGGCTAATTTAAATCTGTATGTGCGGTTTTTAGACCTCAAGACCCTCCTCCACTCCCTGCCTTATCTTCTCCCTCTAAAATTTCTTTTATGCATGACCTGTTCCTCCCTGCAGGTTTTCTGGCCACCAGGGAAATTCCCAGGTGCAAGCACATTCAATTCTCAGCCTCAGGAAACACTCTGATGTGCATCTTTGAAGATGGAGGAACTTAAATATTAAAGGATCCACCAGGTGTCAACAGAGTTGAGCAGGAGTCCCAAAGGGGAATTTGTTTCCAACATAAAGACTAATAATGTAGTGATTGTGAAGCAAATACCTCTTGTGTGGGGAGTGCTGTGATCGGCTCCGCCCAGCTCTCTTGTGGGATTTCAGGTTGGGTAAGTCAGGCAAGATGTGGGAAAGCAGTGATGGGGGATTGGGGCTGAATGCGCATTCCTTTGTTTCCTTCATCCCTGACAGTTTTTGGTTCCATGCCTTATCCTCATTAACCCTTCAGCAACGGAGCCTTCTGCAAGCGGCCCTACACTTTGGAGACTATAACACTTAGAACTGAGCAGAAACTTGGAAAGGCATCTGATAAAAATGGCTTAGATGTCTAACAGCCTAATATTGCTTAAATGGTACCCATTTGACAAGATTTAACTCAAATGCCAAATTCTCCATGCAGTACTTACCATGCTACATCATACTCTTAGTTGTATACTGATTAATATCATAATTATATTAACTATAGGAGTATAGAGACATATAATAATGCTGCTAGTTTTAATATGCTAGTAATGCTATTTTTATGCCATGTATTAATACCTATAATAATATTGCTATTATCCAGTTAAACTAATACTAGTGGGACAATAATAACAGGCACAGTAATAATACCTAACACTTACTGAGCACTTACCAGGCATGACGTTCAGCCTCCCACAGGTATTTACTCATTTAATGCTCACCACCATGCTGTACATCAGGTACTCTAGGTGCTCTCATTTGGTATATGAGGAAATGAAGTTTCACCCTGCCAGTAAACAGTGAGACAGCCATTTGAACCCAGACTCCATTCGCTCAATCAGCAGGTCACCCCCTCCTCACACCCCGGGGTGCAGACCATGGTCTGCACTTCGGCCAGAGTACTTGATCATATGCTGCCTTTTCTTTTGGTGATTTATGAGTTGCCGGCTCCTGGAAGGCAGGATCCAGTTTATCTCTGAAAGCCTCAGAACCCTGAGCCCTGTGCCTTGAACATAGAGATAAGTGCCATTCAAATGCCTGTTTGGATCAGTTAAAATTCCACACACCAAACGGGGTCAGACTTGCGGGTGACAATGGCAGCCCCTTCTCCCCTGCATGCAGTTCCAGGATAGCACTGATTATTTGCAACTTATTTCTACTGATTGCAGAAGGCAATTCTTACATGATTTCCATGCTTGTTTATCCAGCAAGGACCAAGGCAATTATTACCCAAACATTTGCAAATGAGTTCCAATGAACTATTTGCAGATGAGTTCCAATGAACTATATAATAATGAGAATCATGACCAATGAGTGCTTACGCTCCAAGCATATGCTAATTATTTTTAAAAATAATCTCATAACCTCTATCACAACCCTTTAAGGCAGGTATTATCATCTTCTTTCTATAGATGAAAGTTGAAAAAGTACCCAAAGTAACCAAGCCAGTGAGTAACAGGGCTTGGAATTGAAATCCAGTTTGACTTCACAGTCTGTGCTTTTAATCGTTTTACTATTTTTTGATATTCTGATCAGCTTACTTCCTGTCCCCCTTCTTCTTTCTTTTCTTCCAAAAATATTTATTGAATGCTTCCACTGTACCGAGCCTTTGTTAAGTGAATAATGTAAAGATGAGCAAGCGAGACACAGTCCTTGCTCTAACAGGGTATTGGGGGAAGTCAGATGAAATAAGCAATTATAAAATAGGGTGGCAAATGTCACGATAGAATATACGGTGCTGTGAGAACAGAGGCCTAAGAAGCCACAGCTCCTGGGTACCTTGCTCAGCTCTTGCAGTGCAGTTGAATTCTCACAGCAACCCTCTGAGCTGCAAGTCAGTAGCCCCACTTATATGTGAGGATGTTGAGTTTCAGAGAGGTCAGAACACCTGCTCAAAATCATGCAGTTGACAAGTGGCTGGTCTGCTATTCAAAGCCCTGTATATAAAACCTAAGGCTTGTGCTTTCATTAATAGACCAAGTCACCCGGGACTAATATAAACTAAAATGGTGGCTGCCTTTCTCTATGGTGGGCCATGTGTTTTCCAACAAATACAGTGGAGTTAAATTTTTTCTTAGCTAAACTATCATCCATCCACACACTTCAGGAAAAAAATAAAGCCCCAGATTCCTGTGTTTTGATAAGCCTTTCTATAAGGGACATGAAGGACACCCTTAAGATAATCAACAGCTCCTATATAGTTTTTTCAAATTCTGCTGTAATGGGGTTTACTAGAAAAATTATTCCCTAGTTCATATTTATCTAGATTTGAAACCTGACCTACCTTGCACTAATTGCAAGAACCAGTTGCTTCATTTTGGGCTGTGATGAACTGACTGAGGACTAGTACTAAATGCTAAAGGAAACACGAGGAGTACAAAGTACTTGACTGAGATGTAAAATCAAGGATGTGGGGTTCCAAGGGGTACTCAGGCCTCAGCTGTTGACTTGCTGGAAGTGCTGGGGTATTAACCTCTATGCTGGTACTCTGAATTTCCTTAAAAAAAAAATGAAATAAATACATAAACATAATAGCATGGAATAGCTTCAGAGCAGGGATAAGCAATCCCTCTGCGTTGAGGATACCACATATACCTGAAAGAGAAGATGAAGAGGATGCAGAAGCAGTATTCTTTTTGAAGGACAAATGGAAAACTCTCTGAAAATGCTGTTTACAGGAGTTCAGCACTGCTTTTGAACCATTATTGCAACAATCAACAGAGTAGTAGAGTCCTTAAGGTAAGTTTGTACTTGCTGATCAAAACCAGCATCTCAGCTGTAGTAAAAGAGAATTTTTATGTATTTTCAGAGCACTGGGACTCAATAATTGTCTTAGCTCCTTTTGGGTCCTGAGGTTTAATGCTGCTGTGGTTTCACAGCGTCCAGCAAAGCTTTTCCCAGTAAGTTTCTGCTGAAGTCCACTCTCCCTTGCCTGGGGACTGCTGATCCATGCAGTGACATTCTTAAGCCTCAGTGCTCTCAGGACACAGCACACGTTCTGAATGGCACCTGCATTTTCATGGTGTCTGATTGCATTTTTAAAAAGTGTTCTGATGAACAGTGTTTGGACATGAGACAACTAATTTCCTGCATCATGTGTGGATTTCTAAAAACACTCTCTGTTGACTACACAAAAGTGTTTTTAACATTTGCTCAGGGCCAGAATTTTATCTCCTTCAATGTATTAAAAATCTTATCTTGGAGAAGTTGTGTTAAAGGAAGAACAAGTAATTGGTCTAGTGCTTTTGAAATCATCTTTTGAGTTCTGGGATATCACTGAAGAATAAAGGGCCTCCACTGGCAAAGAACCTAATCACCCAAAAGCAAAATTTAAACAGAAAAGTCTGGTTTCTCTCTTCTCCTTCCACTAATTCCATCCCCTCCACAACTTTCTCATGAGTTAAAGTTCAGAAATAGTTGGCTGCTGTGGTAGATTGTTAATGTATCTTGCTAAAGTGAATGTCATTTTCATCTGACTAGATCTCCAAGCAAGTCCAAACTCAGGAAAACTAACTCATCATTTATTCTTTTTCTCAATATTCAATAAAGGTATGCAGATATCTCATTATTTTTTTTAAAGAAGGCCTTGATCAGGGCCGGCCCATGGCTCACTTGGGAGAGTGTGGTGCTGACAACAGCAAGTCAAGGGTTAAGATCCCCTTACCTGTCATCTTTCGGGGAAAATAAAAAAAAAAAAAAAGCCTTAATCTTCTGTGTGAGAAAAAAATGACCCTGAGCAAGACTAATCACATTTTGTGAAAGATGATGTGTTGTGAAGAAATTAACCAAAGGACTTATCAGCCTTTCATGATATACAATTAGGGATATGAGAGGCCATCCTACAAGAAAAAGGTTATAAACAGGTGCCCCACAGGCTAGTTGAGCCCATAGATGTGTTTTATTTGGCCTATACAGGACTTTCATTAAAATTTAAAAATATTTCTAGCATTTTAAAATAGGGAGATTATCTAAAAGAAAACAAAAAAGAGAACATCTTTATGACCTTGGGTTAGAAAAAGATTTCTTAGATAGGACACCAAAATCACGATGCATAAAAGAGAAAAAAAGATAAGATGGACTTCAGCAAAATTATGTTTCTGAAGGACACTGTTAGGAGAATAAGAAGACAAGTTACAGATTGGGAAAAAATATTTGAAAATTTCATATCTGTTAAAGGACATGTATACAGATCATATTAAGAACTGTTGGCTGGCTGGTTAGCTCAGTTAGTTAGAACACTGCCTTATAACACCAAGGTGAAGGGTTTGAATCCCCTTATTGGCCAGCCACCAAAAAAAAAAAAAAAGAACTGTCAAAACTTGGTAATAAGAAAATAAATAACTCAATTAAAAAGGGATAGAAAATTTACATAGAAACTTCACCAAGAAGATATATCAATAGCAAAGAAACACATAAAAAGAGGTCCAACTGAATTGGCCATTAGGGGAGTGCAAATTAAAACCACATAATGAGATACCATTACACAGCTATTAGAATGGCTAACATTAAAAAGCATGACCATACAAGTGTCAGCAAGCATACAGAGCAGATGAACTCTCATACACAGATGGTGGGGGTACAGCCATCCTGGATACAGTTTTGCAGTTTCTTAAAAGATTAAATATTTAGCTATTGCATGATGCGGCCATTCTGCCCCTAGGTATTTATCCAAGAGAAACAAAGCATATGTCTAAAGATTTAACACATAAATATTATAACAACTTTATTTTTAGTAGCCCCAAGCTAGAAACAATGCAAATGTCCATTAAAAGATGAATGGATATACAAATTGTAGTGTATACATACAATGGAATACTACTTGGCAATAAAAAGGAATGAACTATTGATATACACAATAACATGAATGAGTCTAAAAATAATTATGTGAAGTGCAAAAAACCAGACCAAAAAAGTGCATACTACATGATTTAATTTATATAAAATTCTAGAAAATGTAAATGAATCTATAGTGACAGAAAGCAGATCTGTAGTTGCCTGGGAATAGGTATGAGGGTTGGAAAGATGGATTATAAAGGGACATGAAGAAACTCTCACGAATGATGGATATGTTCATTATCTTGATTATGGTGCTGGTTGATTTTATATACGAGTATATAAAACTTACCAAGTTGACGTTTTAAATATGTGCAGTTTATCGAAGGTCAATTATATCTCAATAAAGCTGCTAAAAAAGGGGCTGATTACTTCCAGGTTTTTTAGATGTTGGCATTCTCTTAAAAATGAAAGAACTGTGGATTTGTGTTTCTGCATGACACCAGTAGTCTGGGGCTAGGGAGGCACTGCTTCATCAGACAGGATATCTCTCTTCTGTTCACTGCTGTTCTAAACTAACTCCACTTCATTTACTGAGCTTTTCTGCTTGGTCCTTGCAGGCATTCGAGTTTGGATCCCTAGGCTTGCCACACCTCTTGGAAGCATTTTAGTATTCAAGTGTTCTTGCTTCTCAGATTAAGCTCCCTTTAGGTAAGTTTTTCGAGTGTAAGTGTGGTGTCAAAGATCACTATGACAGAAGGGAATTAGGGAACTTTATGAGGGTGAAACATTTCTTTTGGATCCCACCCAGCAACCTGAGACAATTGCTCCCTAGCCTGTTCAGGAGGCTGACTTCAACTCTTCAGCTCGTAAATAACAGCTGGTCAGCATGTATCAAAGGGATGCTTTAAACGAGAAGAAAAGCTGATAAAGCTTATCTCCTCTGCCATAGCTAAAATCACAGGGCTTATAATGAAGGAGAGCGTTCCCCAACATGACACTCAGTCCTTGAATGAAGATTGTTTTTATGCTGGGACTCTTGCCTGGACTGACTCTGTCCCACAGTCCCCTGTCACTGCTTCTAGAAGACCTGTTTACTTCACCAGGGCCTCTGATAAGTCTCCGTGGACTCCTTAGGTTTCGGCACGGGGAGTCCAAGAACCCCTGAGTTGATCTGGGCAAAAATTATAATCCTTCTAGCCACCCAGAGACAGATTAGAACTTCTCTCCTTTTTAGATTTATGCCTTCAGTGTGTGGCTCAGCTGCCTCGGCAGATATGGAGGCCCACCCTAGAATGGGGTCATCATGTCTTCTCAGGCTGCCAAGACCATTCCTTTGAAGCTCAGAGATTGGCCTAGACCACTGGCTAGCAGCCCACCAAGTGACTGAAAACGCCCTCCAACCCTGATGTGCTTCCCACCTCTCTATAGGGGAATTCTATAATCCTTCCTCAAGGGACCACTCTTTATTTGCCCAGGGTCTAATTTCTTCTCGGGGTTCTCTTTCTGGACAGTCTCTGGCCTCTGCCATCTTCAGGTAGTCATATCTGGTGGAACCTGCCTTCAAGTCCCTACGTTCTTCTTTTTCTTTTTAAGAGCTGGTTTTTCCATGTTGGCTACAGGAAAATTTCCCACCGTTTTGAAAATTAAAGCTCTGTAGTAATCTCTGTCTTCATCTAAAATCTGCCTTCTTCGATGGAAGGGTTTCACCTGAGACTGGAGGACGTCCTTGACTTCCTGTTTGCATCAAAAGAAGTATAAATGCTGCTTATCTATAGAAACTTGTGATATTTCTGCAAATGCAAGCTGTATAACTACCCAAAGCTTGGAGAATGGAAGTGAAAAAGGGGTAGCTCAGCTTGAATCTGTTCTGGCCACATCAAATTTAGAGGAAGACTCCACTTTCATTATTATTATTATTTCTTTTTATTTTTGAGAGAATAGCTCTTCTGGTTCTTCTGAGGTGAGTGTCAGCTGGTGAGCAATCAGCATACAAAAGTACACTGTTCATTCCACATTCATGGTGGGACAAACGAGTGGTTTAACTAAAGTTTTAAAAATCATGAGAACATACACATGAAATCAGATATGATGGCTTTAAGTAAATCACAATGGTGGCCAAGCCGTATTTTCCAATAGAGCTGCCATCTGCCACTATCTGAAACATATCTACTCCTCTTTTTTTGCTGGCTTTTATGAAATCTGCATGGGATTATCACAAATGCCCTCAAGAATGAAAAATCATCTTTGTTCTTTTAGAGTTTGCTTTTGGGGACTGTTCTGGGTTGAACAGTGTCACCAAAATTCATGTCCACTCAGAAACTCAGAATGTGATCTCATTTGGAATTAGGGTCTTTGCAGATGTAATTAGTTAAGAAGAGGTCATACTGGATTAGGGTGGGCCTTAAATCCACTGTGGCTGGTGTCCTTAGAACAAGATAAGGGACATAGAGACAGAGACGTACAAGGAAAATGTCGTGTGATGATGAAGGTAGAGATTAGAGTGATGTGTCTACAAATCAAGGAATGTCCAGCATTGCTGTCATCCACCAGATCTTGGAAGAGGCATGGGCGGATCCTCCCTAGGAGCCTTTAGAGAGAGAGCCTGGCCTCGCTGATAGCTTGATGTTGGACTTCTTACCTCCACAATTGTGAGAGAATACATGTTTGTTGTTTAAACCAACCACTGTGTGGTACTTGATCATGGCAGCACTAAGAAACTTATACAAGGACCAAGTTGGACGACTGGAGTATTCAAACCAGTTAATTCTGCTGCTGGTCAAAAAACTCTAAAATTAACCTAACAAGACTGAGTTTATCCTGCAGATACAAAACTGAACTTAAACGACACCACTAATAATGGTGTCAAGCCTTTGGTGGCAAGCCCACTCTAGAACTGGCGCTTTGTATGTATTATCTCATTGACCCTCAGAACTGTGGAGTGGTAGCTTATCTCCGTTTTACAAGAGACAGAACCTGAGGAGCTGAGAAATTAAGAAATTCACCTATGGTCATGCAGCTGGTAATGGTCAGAATTCAAATTTATGCTTGTTTCACGACACCACACTGCCTCTCAATGTCTGAACACTGCTTCCAAAAGTGTTTGAGCAATAGACATATCTCTGAACTCATTGTACCATGCCCTGAGGTGGCAGATTTGCTCAACAACTCTCTTGAACAGTAAGTTCTAGTATTTTTGTTTAAAAAAATTCTCTGTCATTACTTTATAGCCACACCTTCTCTATGTTATGTTGGACTCTTTGCCTGCCTAACTTATATTATCACTCCCCTGGGAGGGACTGAGACTTTTTTCCATCTTGTACAGAGTTGAGGAAGCTGTCAGCGCTTAGTAAATAATCAGTATCCAAGCCAGCACAGTGATCCCTACAAATTATGACCCTCAGGCTCTGAAGAGGAAGAAAATGTTCAGTTGTGCAATTTTCCACTCTTCTAATAATCTTAATGGTGCGGGTCACGTTAGTCCTAGTTTAATATTATAATCCAAACAACATTTGACTCTGAATGCAGAGAGAGGCTTGGGAATCACCCAGGCCGATATATTCGGAGACGACTCATGGTAGCTGGTCGGACCGTTTTGACCTTTCCAGTATTTGCAGTCTGGCTGGGCTTTTTGTCCCTCCTTCGCCTGCGTGGCACTTACCACGCACATAATAATAAACAATTGTAACATTTTTATGCTTTTCTTTTTCTTCTTTGTTTATTTTCTGTGGGGTACAGCATTGAATATCAATACTTGTGTGCAATATGTGATGCTCAAATCAGGATAATTAGTATATTCAACATTACACAATGTAATTGATTTTCGTGACCCTTTACCAATTCCTCCCTCAGTCCCTTCCGCCTCCCCCTTTCCCACCTCTGGTAACCTCAGTTCTGTTCTCTTCTTTTGAAAGTTCAACATATTACTGTGATTGTTGTATCTTTCTTTCTTCTTTTAGTTGTTTGTTTTTATTTGTTTTAGCTCCCACTTATGAGTGAGGACATGCAGTATTTCTCTTTCTGTGCCTGGCTTACTTCACTTCACATAATTTTCTCCTTTTTAATCTTGTTGGGAAGGATCAGCCCAGCCTGGTGGGTTAGGTAGCTTGAGGACCAGCTTGCATGTCTGCTGACGCTCGAGCTTGAGTGGAGCCGAGCTTGAGACTGTCCATCTCCTCTACTCAGCTGTGAATCTTCACTGTTCTGTGTCCTAAATCAAAGAAATGTGGCTCCCCTCCTGGGGGAGGAGTTATTTTCAAACTGTCCATGGGACTTTGTGCTCCTCTTTTCCTGTGTGTGTGCATGGGTGAGGTGTGTACTAGTGCTTATCACATGGCATTGAGGCAGGACGGTCTGTGTTTGGTTCTGAGGATCTACTTTGGGTCGAACCTAATTTTTTCTTGTTTCTGTTTCTTTTTTTTTATGGCTGGCCAGACAGGGATCCGAACCCTTGATCTCCGTGTTATCAGCACCGCGCTCCAACTGAGTGAGCTAACCAGTCTGCCCTTAAACCTAATCTTAAAAGTTCCTAAATGTTAGTATATTCTCTAACAAGTATTTCTAGACTGGATTGTTGATCACGCACCTTCTTTTAAACCTTTTTTTTGGTGAAATGAAATCTTTGACTTCTTTCTCCAAATTTCCCTTCTTATAAAATCAATTGTATCTATCATTTCTTTTGAATACCAATTTCATCATCCCATATTTCATCCCACTTTGTACTCATAATCGTTTAATAATTAAATGCTTTCAAGGTAAAAATCAGAATTCGTGGCCTATTCTTCAAGGCCTACCACAACCCTCACCTCCCTCTCAATTTATTTATACAACACCCATCCATCAATCCATCCATCCATCTGTTTAACAAAAATTTATTGAATATCTACAAGTGCCAGACACTGTACTCTGTGCTGAGAACAGTGTGACCCAGACAGGCGTGGTCCCTCTGCTCATGGAACGTACAGTCCGTGTAGCAAAATGGAGCACTAAACATGATCACTCAGAGCAACAAACTCTATGACTAGGGAGCACAGGGTGCCATGAGAGAGCATAGGAGGAACATGTAACCCAGATTCTGAAGCCCAGGGACACTTTGCAGAGTAAATGATATCTAGGCTGAAACCTGACCTGTGAATAGGAGTTAGCCAGGTGGAGATAGGGGAAAAGTTTTCTTGGTGGATGGGACAACACCTGTGAAGCCCAGAGGTGAGCCAGCATAGCATACTGGGAAGCTCAAAGAAGTTCAGAATAGCTGGAGGGCAGAGTGGGTTAGGGCTAGAGCTAGGAAGGTGGAGGATAAGAGGACAAAACAGGGGCAAGGTCCTGCTGGACTTGAAAACCTAGTGAGTTAGGACTTCCTTCTAAGGTCAATGAAGGATCATTGTAGGGTTTTAAGCAGGAGAGGAAAATGATAAGATTTGCCATTTATGGACATCACTCTTGCTGCCCTGAGGACAGTGGATCATGAGAGCGCAAGATAAAAAGATTAGAAACCCAACTGGAGAGTTTCTAATCCAGACAAGAGATGACGGTATGAACCAGGAGCATTGCAGAGAGGACAAGAGATGTGGACAGGTCGGAGATATTTTGATGTTTGTCTGGCCCCAAATATGTCACATGATTGCATTCACATCACCCATTCCCTTGCCAGGCAATCCCTGCTCCTATCAACACATTCGAATTTTGCCCACATTGATTACCCTCAGCCCCAAGAACCAATATGCTTGCAGTTTTTTCTCTGTGCTCCTTATTTTGCTAAGAGAACTAGTTTACAAAGTCAGTTCTTGTTTCTGTAGCATATTTCTCTTCTCAAGTGGATGGTAAGTATTATGAATAGAAACCATGTTGATACATCTTCACATCTCCTCCCCCTAGTACTTCCCACTGCATCTTCTGCAAGGTGGGTGCGCCGTAAATATCTGCCCTGTCAACCAACTGTGTGATCTTGCACCGCTTCTAAAAATTCTCCAGTTGGTTCTTTTTCAGGTCTCATTTTAAATGACACAATCAATCAGTCTAGTGATGCATTCATTCATTTATTCGTTTGCTCGTGCTTTTATTCATTCACTCAACGTATGTTTATTAAGTATCTGCTATGTCCTAGGCACTATTCTAGGGCTGATTCTCTGCTTTTTACAGAACTTCTCATTTCATGTTGGATACCATGTTTTTCAACATGGAGAGAGACCTCTTCTCCTGTTTGCCATACAAAATGAGGATGGGAGGTACTGGAAGTGTTTTTCTGCTATAAGCACAGTTTAGCACATGGTACCCAGATGAGCCATTAGATGTAATGGCATGGGAAGGAGCTAAGATGTGGAATGATTCTTTTGGCTTCCCAGGTGGAGTACTGGCCTTCTGTAGTTGGCAAATATCTTGCCCAAGAAACCCTTGATATTTGAATGTGTACTAGGCTGAGTTATCCTGTTCCTGTTTTTTAAACAATTCCTGATGTTTACCCAGGAGAAGCAGAACTAAATAGTGCCAGATACTCCAAACTCATGATTCAAAAGAATGTGGAGTCCTAATGCAGAGCTCTTAATGTAAAGGAAAGTGTTGGCTTTTGCTCTGTCCTCTCCCCAGCTCTCAGCTTGCATGACACCCTGCCAGGAATGGGCACTGCACTAACTGTGGTTTGGAAGAGAAGCTTCTGAGTTCCAAGATTCTCTAAAGTGGGCTTGCTTTAAATGATTTTTATGCTAACATTGCATTGACGTCCTTTTTTGGCAAATAAATTGCCATATAAGATTAAAGTAATTTGGGGGGCAGGAATTCTACCAGGAATTGAACAAACAATGTACTGTCTTAAGCTGGTTCCAAATTCTTAATGCATCTGCTTTGTACAGTCCCCGTTTCATAAAAGTACAATTCCTCATTTGTCTGAGTTCCTCTGCTGTGTGCTGGAAGAGTCACACCCCTTTATTTCTGGCCCTAAAGGCACCTTCCCGAATTTGGGAAAACCTCTCGAATAATAAGTCACAGATCCCCTAAGTAACGCAGTTGTTGTGCACATCCTTGTTCAACATTCAGCAAGCTACCCCGTTGCTTTTCCTGATCTGAGAGGATACAAAACAGCTGTCTCCTCAGCTCATTTCCTGAGGAGACCTCTCAAGACCTGCTCCATGGTCCCACCAGAGCCACCATCTTGAATTCATATACTTTTTCTAGTTTCTCTCTAGAAACTTCCCAATCGAACAGATATGATCACACAGCATAGATCTGATGTTTCACTTACTTGTTTAATTATTTTTATCTGAAGGTACATCATGATTCTGTGGATCAACTTGTAGAAATTTCTAGGTTCAACAGGCTGTTGTTTTGGGCCATGATCTAACTGTGATCATAGGACTTTCCTTGATTTGCTTATGCCTCATTTAAACTTAGGGATTTCTTGATTTTGTTTGTTATTTTTGATACTAGATCTCCATATCATTTGGTCACTTTAATTTGCAAGTAACAAAATCCTAACCTAAACTGGCTTAAACAAAAAAGGAATTCATTGGCTTACATAAACTGCAAAGCAGGGTTAGACACAGCTGGATTCAGGGCTCAAAGGGATTATCAGGACTCAGTTTCTCTCCATTTCTTGGCTCTGCCTTCTGCTGTTGTTGGCTTCAGTCTCATGTTTTATGGGTAGTGGTTGCAACAGTTGGCAATAGTAGTAGCACATCCTCTAATTTTCACGTCCTGTCAAAAAAAGTGAGTTTCTCTCCCTAAGGTGTTCCACAAAATCCTGAACCTGACTATCATTGGCCAGAATTTTCTCACCTAACCATCTCTGAACTGATTAGCGTGGCCAGGGACTGGGAGTTAGGGCAGGGCAGAAGGGTAGAGTCCAGAACAACAAAACAGAAGAGATTTCGCCTAGTCTGCCTTTTGCTCCAAAGTCACGTGGGAAACTGAGACTTCCTTTTCTCTTTTCTTTACCCACCACAAGACCAAGGTTTGGGTTGAAGGGAGATCTGACCCTGTGAAAACACTTAAAGCTTGGATATCAGGGTCTGAATGAACTCTGATCGCACAGATGTGTACATTACATTCACTACTTTGTTTTTCTGATTAGTTACAGTGGCATTGTTTTATTCAGTTTGTCACCACTTTTCAGTGTTCTTTCCATTTTATGCCATATGTTTAAAATGCGATATTCTAGAGCATATTTTCAAAACTCTTTTAAAAAGTTAGTATATAATTTTGGGTTCTATTTGTAAAGGCTGAACAAATGAATGGATTGTATTAGCTTTGATATTTTTATAATGTTTATATAATTCCACTGTTAAAAGGGATCTGTTAGTATTACCTTACTTGAAAGTAAGCAGAAATCACTACATGAAATCCTGTGTCTGAGAAATTTGGCTTAGTCAAGGTACTTTGTATTGGACTCAACAGAATTGGCCAAAACATCCTTCTTCCATCTCTTTACTGTCCTCATCCTTAGGGGCCAGGCTAAGGGACGGCAAGGCCTCTCTATGATAATTATTCTTAATGTTGTTTGTAGGCCTAAAATTTCAATTACACCCCACACATGAAATTTATTTATTTATTTTCTTTTTTTCTTAAGAACATTCATGAAATACAAAGCTAATTGTCACCCCTCCTGCCTATGACGTGAGGGCCAGATTCATACTGGAGGCCTGCCCATTACCAGAAATTACTTTTGTACCCTGTGTCCCCACCCAATTATCCCCCATCCTCCCTCCCCCTCCCTCCCCTCCCCCTTTCCCCCCTCCACTTTGTAGGCGTAGGAATGTTCCCTCCCTCTGTAAGACCACAGCACTACTGTGGTCTTTCTTTCTTTCCTTCCTTCCTCTCTTAGCTCCCACATATGAGTGAGCGCTTGAGGTATTTACCCCTCTGTGCTTTGCTTATTTCACTCAACATAAGTTTCTCCAGGTTCATCCATGCTGTTGCAAATGGGAGAATTTCATTCTTTTTTATGGCAGAGTAGTATTCCATGGTGTATATATACCACAGTTTCCTTATCTAATCATCCATTAATGGACATTTAGGCTGTAAACAGAGCTGTGATAAACATGGGAGTGCAGGTATCGCTTCGATATGATGATTTCCATTCCTCTGGATATATACCCAGTAGTGGGATTGCTGGATCATATGGAAGATCTATCTGTAGTTGTTTGAGAAACCTCCATACTGTTTTCCAGTTTTTTGTACTAATTTACAGTTCCACCAACAGTGCAGGAGTGTTTCCTTCTCTCCACACCCTCACCAGCATTTGTTAGTCACCGTCTTTTTGATTATAGCCACTGTAACTGGAGTGAGGTGGTATCTCAATGTTCCCACACATGAAATTTAAACAGGAGTCAGCAAACTCTTATCATATCTACTTCAATTATTACAATTACTATTACTAATTGTACTAACTATATTACAGTTAATATTACTATTAATAATTACACTAATAATGGCTACCAATTGTTGAGTGCTTACTATGTGCTGGTGATGAAAGTACTTAGATTTATAATGTCATTACATTTCCTCAACAACCCTATGATGTAGTTATTATTAGTCCCCCTTCTGTGTGAGGAAACCAAGGCTAAGAAGATAGGCTGAGAGGCTCACACAATTAAACAAGGCTGAGATTCCACATAACTAGCAAATTACAAACCTTGTGATTTCAATCCAAGTCTGTCTAATTTCAAAGTTCATGATTTTTGTTTAGGTCTTGTTAACTGACAGACTTAGTCTTTAGGCCTATGGAACAGAAATACCATTGCCTTGGGAAGTCCTTTTCCCTGGACCCCATTAACCAAGAGGGCTTCACTTAGATTGTATGTAACGCATCCATGATCACCCTTTAGGGCACCAGTTTTGAGCATGAGACAGATCCTGTGTTGCTGCTCCTCACATTTAGACCTTTCATTATCTGCCAGCCCTTATGCAGGTAAACCATATGTAATTTTTGCTACTTGTTCATTACTTCGTCATGTTTAGGAAAGAAAAGATTAATGATACTGATTAAAATGAGTTGAGAGCTGGCTGGTTAACTCAGGTGGTTAGAATGCAGTGTTATAATACCAAGGTTAAGTGGATCCTTGAACCAGCCATTCTCCAAAAAAAAAAAAAAAAAAAAAAGAGTTAAAAATGATTGCAGAGTTTATAAAAGCTACATATTTCTATACTGTGTCTTAGTAGATAAAACAGAGATGAATCAATCCATTCCTGGATTTTAGCATATTAATAAGAACAGGAACCCTCCATTAATAATATGGTCAAAGTCTCAAGACATCAAGATGGAAAGGCTCTGCAAGGAGAGTAGCATTTGCTCAAACTGTCTCAAGTAAGAGGGGAATTTTTTTGCCTAACATAATTGAAAAGTTCAGGCATAGTTAGCTTCAGGCACAGCTGGATCTAGGGGCTCAACTAATATCATCAGATATCTGTGTGAATCCATCTTTCACCTCTGCTTTTCTCTCGACTTAGTAATCAAGAAGATTCTTGAGTACTAAGAACCTTAGGGTGGTAAGACAGCCACCACAAGCTTCATGCTTACAATCCATTAGCTTTCAAACCCAGCAGAAATATAGCATCTCTTTACCAATAGTCGTAGCAAAAATCTTGAGAATGACATTTATTGGCTTGGTTTGGGTCACATGCCCACATCCTAAATCAATTACTGAAAGCAAAGAAGAGAACTGATCAGGCCTTGGTTGCGTGCCTTCCTTTGGAACACAGAAGTAGAATGAACGCCCCCAGAACCACAAATGCTGAAAATGTGGAGAAAAATCATCTTCCAAAAGAAAGGAGGAAGGGTGATCAAAAGAACAAAACAACAAAATAAGAAAACCAGGTGTCCACCATGTTTTCTTTAGAACTCAATGTCTCCATCTGGAAATAAATCTAACTCCAGAATATTGTGCTCCCTGGACACCCACTGATGTGGGGAAGCAGCAGAGAAAGGTATAGCATGGGGGCTGGTGCCCAGGCACTGGTTAGGGAAACTAGGAAGGGATCCGGGCGTTCTAGCAGCAGAGTAGGCCTGGAGGCTACAGTCACTACAATGAGAGTGTGTCCCATTTAGGGTGGGGGTGGGAGAGAGCAGGATCAAGTGTGAAGAAAACCACATTGGTTTTCAAACACCCATTTGGGGTGGTTACTAAACAAGCCTTTTAGAATACTTTTCAGGCCAGTATCGTGCTACGCGCTGCCGGGCAGCATTCTCAGGATGTAACCCCTGCTGTTCCTAGTGACTAGAAAACAAAGATTAGGCTGCAGACTGCAGCAAACAATACAGGATGGTCAGGAACGGGAGTGATATAGATGGCACGGGGTTAACTAGAGGTGTTCTGGAAGGGTATGGAGTCACATGTTTTGCAGAAACCACTTTTCATCAATTGGGTAAAAGTATTAAAAAGCTCTGTGGTTTTCATTTCACCATCTTTATTAAAAAGGAAAGATAGCAACACCCCAAACATTTTGTTTTCCCAATGGTAGAAAGTGATCTTCACTCAAGGAGTGTTATCTGATATGGAAAGCCAAGAAACTTTTGGTCCAGAGCAGGGAATCCTGGGTACACATTACTAGGTAATAGAGTCAGTTACAGGTTATTCAGGAAAATAGAGGAGAGGGTCTCAGCTAGAAAGAGAAACCTGAGTTGTGGAGAAATTCTGGGAGTAAAGCACTTACAGAACAAATACAGGTTCTTATGTGTTTTCTAAACTCAGAAATCTTAATTCAGCTTGATACTGGAGAAAAACTCTGTTGCCTTCATATTAAAAGAAAAGAGAGAAAAAACAATTAAAAGATGCCCCGTTTTCTGGTTTCCTGCTCTGTGATTAGTGTCTGAGAGCTGGGCTCCTGGAGCTAACTGATGCCACCTGGAATGGGTGCCCACTGGCTGCTGTGGCCCACCCTTAGCACAGCCTGCAGGCAGCACGTCCTCCATCCTGGAGCGGATGCTGGCCCAAGCACCCAGCCCCGTGCCTGTCAAAATACAAGCTAAGTATGGCATATGGAATTAGAGAGGGATCACAGAACCTCAGACATTTCCAAGAAAAATGAATAATATAAGGCTGGTCTTGGGCAGTCTGCATCTCATTAATCCCCCCTCTCCACAATGGTGGGCGGGCTGCCGGGGATGTGGGCTGCAGATGGGAAGCATGCTTTCCCGGGGTTTTGTTCTATTCTCCAGGCTCCTCTTAGGCACCAGAAGTATTCATTTCCTGGCATGAGCAGGGATTTGGAGCAGCAGTGTCCAATTTTCTCTTTGGACAGCTTGGACAGCTGGCTGGGCCCTGGAATATTTGAAAGGGCCAATGAGAACCCACTGTCATGACATGCTATGCCCGACCCAGCCCCCCAGTCCTATCTCTTGACCTTTGGATCCCTAGAATAGCCCCCAGCTGACCTCCCCTTTTTCAATTCTCCTGCCTCCAACCCATCCCAAACACTGCAGCCAGATTCATCTTCTTAAATCACAATTTAAAGTGCTGAGCTTTGTCTCAAAGGTCAGGCCTCCCCTTTGTTTCCAGGACAGCATTTGAATACTTCCATCTGAGACAGGACAGTGTTCCATCCCCAATGTCCTTTGAACATTCTCCTCATGCTTCCCTCCAAATCTCTGCCGATCTCTTCCCCCAGCCTGGAATACTTCCTCTGAACACTACCCAACCCCCAGGCCTCCCCATCCCGCAATCCACCTGCCCTACCCAGACACTAGCAGCTCTCAGGGAATTCCTCAACAGATTGCTTATACCATAACGTATCTCCGCTACTGCTTGGGCAATTAATTGTGTTGTATTTTGTGTTTTTCTTTTTAGCACATTTTTGTACATTTATGTCAATGAGACTATCAATTTCTTCTCTTGTATCTCCCAGAAGAATGAAGACATGGTAGTTATTAAATAATTACTTGTTGAGTAAATGAATACATAACTAAATGGTATTGATAGCACTAAAAACATTCTTGTTGTTTGATTAAAATATAGGTTTGAAAAATTATAACCTATCCGTATCCTTGCTATTTCCAAATCTGAATTTGATCTACTAGTAGGTCAGTGTGCCCTTCCTACTATTTATTCTAATCTGCAGCAAGAAGGGATACTAGAAACATCTTTCATCAACAGAATTTTCCTAATGTCCATCCTCTGCTTAGAAACCTATAGCGGTTTCCTAATGGCACCAACAATTCCAAACGCCCCCCTTCCTCCCTCCCTGCACTTCTCTGGTTCCATGACTCTTTGCTTTCATCAGCTCACCTGTCTGGTTGCTATCACATTTGCTCCCTGGTTCCTACTTCATTTGGGGGGAGGGCTGATCCTTCCCTCCCCCATCAAATGGCTGCTTTCCCTGCCTCCTGGGCACAAAGTTAGGACCTTCTGAATTTTTATCTTTACAATCCATGTAAAAGCTCCTCTTCAGCTGGAGTACCAAAAGGGGGGACGAAATCTGATTTACCATCCAATGTCTGTGACTTGTTGAGATTTTTAAAAATAAACAAATGCAGGCATATTTAAAGCATTAAAGACACATCAATTACTTCCAGCTTGTGCTATTTCCTTTTGAACTCTCATCTTATGAATGTTACTGTCTCCCGGATCCTGAGTTCCTTTGCCCCTTTCTTGAGTCTGAGCCCACCCTTCAAGGGAATCTCCTCTGGGGGACAGGAAGCCAGGATAAGTGTGGCAGTTCCTGAGTTGAGCTGGCTCGCTGATGGCTGAGCACACCCTTCCTGCCCTTCCCCTCCCACTGAACAAGCTGCTGCCCACCTGAATGTTGCAGAGCAGGCCCGATGGTGGGGAGAGCATTCTGATTTTCATGGTGGCTGCGAAGCATGAGCCCTCTGATTGGCAGTCCCTCATTCACAGTTGAGGGGGTTGAAAACCCAGAAAGAGGACAATGCTGGTGGGAGACAGCAGTTCATATAAACGAGCAGAGGCTGGAACACCTCCCCAGGCCTCACGTCCACCCCTGCTATCCCTTGTTTAAAATCTGCTTTCCTTTGCTTGGAGTCAGCTCTAAGAAGGAGTGAGCATTATGGGATTTCTGGGTGAGCAGGGTCAAGTCTTCAGGTGTGAGTTAGCCCAGGGACTGCTGAGGTCAAGGGCTGCATTCTGTGAACTTCCCTGACACTTTGGTCTCATGCTCAGGACAGTGCTCAAATCATGCTGGGTGCTTTCAGCTGCGTGAAATATGGATGTCAAAAGAATTTAATTGTGAAAAGGGATCTGAGAAGTCAGTCTTCTTTAGATGGATGAGAAAACCAGGCCCAACAAGTGTATGTAAAATCTTTCTTGAATTTTCTTATTCATCTATTCATTCATTCTGCAAATACTTATTTTATGCTTGCAGTGTGCAAGGCAGAGGGTTCAAGGTCCCAGGAATTGGTAACAGAGCTGGGACCAGAACTCAGGGCTTCTCATTCCTGGCCCATTATTGTTTTCACCACAAATTACAAGGCTATTTCAAAAAGTTCATGGAAAAGTGGAATTAAAAGATAACATAAATCCTTCCATGTACTTTTTGAAGACTCCTTGCATATTATGCCAGCATGTTAATTAATTGCATGACATGTTTGTTGAACATCTACTAAATGCTAGGCACCCTGTATAGGTATTTGACATAATTATCTCAGTCAATTTTTACACCATCCAGAAAGCCAGGTGTTATTTTCTGTTTTTCTGATGAGGAAGCTGAGGCTTAGAGAGCTTGCAGGGAAACCTCTGTGTTGGGATCCTGCAGCCAGTAAGTGGCAGAGTGAGGACTGAGGTAGAGGTTCGTCTTCGTGCAAAGCCCAGGCTCTTTTCACTGTGGTGCACGTGATTCTCAGGAGCTCCCACGACTCCATAGGCCTTCACCAAGGGGCTCCACTCCTTTGGACCATAAGCTTCGTGTATGCCACTCTGCTGCTGGACTCCCCTTCTTTTTTCCTCTCTACCATTACATTCCCACTTGCCCCTCAGCACTCACATCGTGATGAGCCCATACTGCAGGAAGGTTTAGCAGTGATGAAATCAGGCCACCAAGGTTTAGCTTAGCTGAGCTTGCTGTTTAGAGCCATCATTCCTTCAGATGCCTTTTATTTTGTCCACTTTTACTGGCAAGCCCAGGTCAGACTGGTCAACAGTACCACTGCATAAACGTTTGTCACCTGGACTGGCCCTTTAGTAAAAGAACACAGACCTTGACCTGTCTTCTTTTCTTTTGTCTAGACTAAATTCTTACTTGCCTGAGGGTGGTTATTTGTTATTATCCAGCTGGGTCGGGGAATGCTCTGAATAATCAAATATTCCCATGAATAGAGTTACATCACATGGATCAGCAGCTTTCAAGGAATTAGAATGAAATACATTTAACACAAATACTGTACTAAGCATAATGTAATTTTCTTGCTGGTTTTTGCTGCTGATCCTGTGAGCACAAATTATCACTTAACAGGAGTTGAGGTGTTATGGAAAGAGCCGGAAACCAGGTTTACTGCCACTTACCTGCTAGGTGATTTTGGGCACTCAACCTTCCATTTTGGAGTGATGTTTCCTCCTCTATAAAACAAATATGTCGAATCTGATTCAGTCTGGTGTATGTGTTGCATGTGCCATAATTCCCCACTCCTGGGCTCAGGTCAGACATCACTAATCAACAGTAGCACACGTCCCTTTGATCCTTCTAAACCCAATGTTCCAGCACTCACCATCAGTGGATTAGAGCAGGCACATGAAATGAAATCTATTTGCTATCATTGAACTAGAGGTTCTCCAGGGTCTCAGTTTTTATCAGCTGCCAGAGGCAAGTGCATGCTCGATCGAAAGTTAGGTAGTAGATAGCTTGTAGTATTGTTAAGCACTGAGTATTTTACCACTCAACTGAGGGTTTTTTTTTCCCCCCTTTGCCTCCAATCCACTGACACGTAGACCTACATGGCTACTGAAAAGTATGGCAGGAATCATATCTAAAATCCTGGTGGGTAGGTCCAAGTGAATGTTGACAATGAGGTCTGGTCAGCTTGGCTCTATGCGTAAGGTTCAACCCACCTGTTGACTTCTCTTTAAAGCTGTCCTAATAGAAATAGGCAGAAATAATCAAACCCACATCTGAGTTCCCTCAGCCCACAGCCCTGGGCTGGGATATGTCATTTTGTGTTATGGTTAGTGGGATGTGATATACAAACCTCCTGGTGGATTACAAACTCCTTGGAGTCAGGGAGGAAGCTCTAGTGATCTTTTGGATACACCGCCTGATTCCACAGCTAAGAGGCTGTTCAACCTTTGACAGCTACTTAACCTCTCTCTGCCGCAGTTCTTAATTTATAAAACAGGGAATAATAATAGTATATACTTAGGGATTTGTCATGCACACCAAGTGACATCATTGATGTAAGTGCTTGAAAGCCCACCGGGAATATTGTTGTCATTATTGTTTTTATTATTATTATAAAATCATGGCCTAACACAATGCCTGATGAACAAGTGCTAATGTAAGTTGACTTATTTTGTTTTCAAGTGACTATGAGAGGTGAGTACCTACCTTGGAGGGACTGATCCAAGTACCAGTGGGGAAACGAATGTGACAGAATCTGTCCACTGACTGTGGGGAACTGAGCAGGGCAAAGTTAGTGTAAGGGGTATGGATCTATCTGCTTCTAAGGCCATCAGAAACCACTGAGGATGGTCACATGGCAGAAAAGTCAGCTTCCTGGGCTAAGAAGGACTTTTATTCTTTTAACTAGAATCTTCCACTTTTTGAAGCATATTCTCAAATCATGAAAATACTCTTGGGAGAACACATTTTTATTTCATTGTGTCTTCAAACATATGTGTTAGCTCAAGCTCAATGCAATATCATTAATTAATATGATTAATTGGGAGAGGCTGAGGCCCAGAAAGGTTATGTGACTTGCCTAAGGACACACAGCACACGAGGGGCCTGGACTCAGACTTCCAGCTCCATAATCTCGCTCTCCTCCCCTCCTTCCTGTCCTCTCCAGGAACATATGAGGATGGTCACATGGCAGAAAAGTCAGCTTCCTGGGCTAAGAAGGACTTTTATTCTTTTAACTAGAATCTTCCACTTTTTGAAGCATATTCTCAAATCATGAAAATACTCTTGGGAGAACACATTTTTATTTCATTGTGTCTTCAAACATATGTGTTAGCTCAAGCTCAATGCAATATCATTAATTAATATGATTAATTGGGAGAGGCTGAGGCCCAGAAAGGTTATGTGACTTGCCTAAGGACACACAGCACACGAGGGGCCTGGACTCAGACTTCCAGCTCCATAATCTCGCTCTCCTCCCCTCCTTCCTGTCCTCTCCAGGAACATATTTTAGTTTTAGGTTTCTCAGCAGTTTTTTTCTGAGCAGCATCAAGAAAAAGCATTTTTATCAATTCATTGACATAAACAATGAGTTGGTAAGAGACTTTTATCTTTCCCAAATCCTCCCACCCCACATCAAATGTCAGATTTATTTTGTGGCTACCAGAAACCATAATGTAGAAATGAGCAAAAATATTCCCACAAAAGGAGTCTGCAAAGCATGCCTGGGTGTGACTGCTGAAAAAAGAAGACAGAAACAGTGTATAATGCTTAATGAAATGTATAAAGGATAGAACTGGGCTTTTATTCTAAACATGATCTTCATTTTGCTGCCAAATAAAATAAAACAAGTATGAAACAGGCACAAACCACTGTTGGACGTGTTTCCCAAAAGACTTGGACATAATGTGAAACCCGGAGTTTATATGTTGCCCTTCAAAGAAAAAGTACAGTACAGGAAAATGTACCTTCTATGTAGATATGATTTTACTGTACTTTTCCACAGTGGGGACAGATTTGCAAGTAGCCATTATTAATTCATGCTTCAGTGCTACTGGAGACCAGGGCAGACAATAGACCCATTTTCCACAGCTGCACTCCCGTGACCTGAAATGAGGGGGCCTGGGTTACCATGTTTGCATCCTCGAGAGCCCCCACTCTTTCCATGCTGTGGCTTCAGCTGATAAAATCATCTGGCCCCAACAGGGTCCATCGGCTGACTAAGCCAACCAAATTCCTTCTTTCAGGAGTTTTAAATCATAGAGAAGAGTGTAAATACTTGAGCGGGGAGAAAATGGAGATTGGGCCCAAGTTAGCTCTATTGATTCACACCCAAAATGAGCACTCAGAAAAAAGGTAAGGAGAGAAAGAGAGAAAAATGGAGTAAACACACAAAAGGAGTTTTGGTGTGTTTAGGCTGCTATAGCAAAACATCTTAGGTAATTTATAAGTAATAGAAATTTTATTGCTCACCGGTGTCAGAAACCAAGAAGTCCAAGATCAAGGTGCCAGCAGATGCTGTGTCTGCTGAGGGCTGTCTTCTTCACAGATGGTGTCTTCTTGCTTTGTTCTCACATGGACGGAGGGCAAGGCAGCTGCCTTCAATACTTAATCACCACCTTCAGGCTCCACCTGATAACACTATCACATTGGTGATTGTTTCAACATATGGATTTGGGGGTGAGTCACATTCAGACCATACCAAAAGGTAATGAAAGCATGAGAAGATAAGAGAAAACCAGCTAGGTCTTGAAAAACAAGTAGTCCCCTCATCCGCAGGGAGGTATGTTCAAGGACCTCCAGTGGATTTCTGAAACCGTGATAGTACCGAACTCTATATATACTATGATTTTCCTATGCATACACACCTATGATAAAGTTTAATTT
This sequence comes from Cynocephalus volans, assembly GCF_027409185.1. NCBI lineage: Eukaryota > Metazoa > Chordata > Mammalia > Dermoptera > Cynocephalidae > Cynocephalus > Cynocephalus volans. Next base: position 117,990,890 of record NC_084466.1, read on the forward strand.
ATACGTTAGGCATAGTAAGAGAATAACAATATCTAATAATAAAATAGAACAATTATAACAATATGCCAGCCTCACTACTCTTGTGGTTTGGGGTCATTATAACTGGAACACAAGCACTGCGGTACTGTGACAATGGATCTGATAACCTGGACAGCTACTAAGTGATTACCGGGTGGGTAGCACAGACAGCGTGGATACTCTGGACATCCAGGGCAGCATGGAGGAGGATAGCTCAAAATTCCATTATGCTCCTCAAAATGGTGCATGCAATTTAAAAGTATGAACTGTTCTGGAATTTTCTATTTAATATTTTCTGATGACTGTTGACTGAAGGTAACTGAAACCACGGAATGTGAAACTGCCCAAAGTGAAACCGCAGATAAGGGGGGACTACTGTAGAAGGAATGGTTTCCAAACCCCAGATTCTAGCTCCAGTGTGAGGCCTGGCTGGACTTCTTGTCCTAAGATACTTACGTGTCTTGGCAGAGAGTGGGCACTCTGTCGGTTGGATAAATTGTTGATGAAATAGCCCTCCTTCCTTCTTGGGTTACTTTGAGTGGGTTTTTGTTTCTTACATTCAAAAGAGCTTTAATTGGTATCACATAGCTTTCTCTAGCTGACATACAGGTTGAAGGCTTCTTCTAACGATCAGGCAAGGGATCTTCATTGGGGTTCATGAGGATCTCTTTACTCCCCCAAGTTATGAGCCGTATTTTATGTATATGTCAATGGCTTTTTTTTTTTCTTTCTGGGAAGAGTCTTTGCTTTCAATAGTTTTCGCACTGGTCTGTCCCCACCCCCATCCTCTGCCAAAGTGAAAATCTATGCTTTAAAGGAAGCTTAAGTGTCTCCACCCCAACTTATTGCTCATTTGACCCCAAGAAAGAAGGGTTTTTCAGTGAGTCATGGTTAGCTAGGTGGAGTTTCCATGCGATAAGGAAAAATGGTAAATGCTCTATGTGGGAATCCAGCCCTTTTGGCTTGTCTTCGGCATTGCTTCTTTCACTTGGTGAGAGAAGGTTAACAGTGGCTAACCTATTTCCTGCTTATGAAAGGTGTCAACCTATTCGAGAAAAGGTGGGTGGGGTCTTTTAGGCCTTTCTATCCCAGGCAGAATAAACCCTCACAGGTACACAGGTCTGAGCCTAGGGAATCAGGGCCAAAGCTTCAGGGAGCAATCAGGTCTTCCTTTGCTGGGCCTCCTTATCTCACCCTCATTGGTGGTGGCTTCTTCGTCTTCTTCTTTTTTTCTTTTTTTGGCGGCTGGCTGGTATGGGGATGCAAACCCTTGACCTTGGTGTTATAACACCATGCACTATCCAACTGAGCTAACTGACCAGCCCCTGATGGTGGCTTTTTAGCAGGAGAGAATTCAAAGATCAGCATCTTTCTCATGTTTTGTGAGATCACACACACACACACATGCACACACACACACACGCACACACACACACAGTAGCAAAGTCTCAAATGGAATGTTACAGTTTCAGTAGAAGGTATCTTAGTACATTTTCTGCTGCTATAACAGAACACTACAGACTGGGTAACTTGTGGGGAAAAATAGAGAGAGGTTTAGTTGGCTCATGATTCTGGAGGATAGGTATTCCAAGACTGAGGGGTGGTGTCTGGTGAGGGACTGCTTGCTGCATCATGACATGGCAGAAGGCATCACATGCCCAGTGTGTGAGACAGAGAGGGAAGTGGGCCAAACTCATCCTTTTTATCAGGAACTCACTCCAGAGATAACTGACCCTCTCTCTTGATAAAGGCATTAATCTATTCATGAGGGCAGAGCCTCATAGTTTTCACAGTGGTCTATCTCCACCCCCATACTCTGCCAAAGTGAAAATCTATGCTTTAAAAGAAGCATCTCTTAAAGGTCCCACTTCTCAACACTGTTATAATTACGTTTCAACACGAGTTTTGGAGGGGACATTCAAACCATAGCTTTCAACCGTTTGATTGGCATTAGTTGATAAAGATCCAGGCAATTTTATTTTCTGTTTTAGCTTCAAAATTTGGAAAATAATTCCTAGAATAAAATCAGCCATTTTTGTCTCTAAACATATAAGTAAAATAACAAAACGTTTATTGAGCACTTATTTTATGCCAGTAACTAAACTATTGGGTTACATGCATTATCTCATTTAATCCCCCAAGCACTCCCATGAGATTGGATATGTTTTTATCCCCATTTATAGATTAAGAAGCCAAACCTTGGTGAGGGTAAAGTACATATCTAAAGTAGATAGATATCTTACTAGAAATTCCAATTACCAAATTACCATTGATTTGCCTCATGCTATCATGATGCTATGTGAAGTAGAAATGGAATGACATCTGTGAGGATATTTGGGTTTAATTTTCATTTCTGTCACAGTTGGAAAAACCAGTTCTCAGTTTCTACATCCACCAAATAAGGTATACTACTATCTGCTGCCTACCACCTCCATGATGAAGAATCTTCATGAGTGTACACACATGCCCCCTGCAAAAGACAAAAATTATTTAGCTTAGTTTTCTACATGCTACATTCTTAGGGGCCAGGAATGAATACCCTCCAAACTTTATAAAATCCAGATTTGTTACCCTATTGAGACAGCAAATAAAAGATATTAAAGTTTCAATAATACCCTTCCTTTTCAATTTCCTACTCAGTGAATTGTGTTTTTAGACAACTGAGGACCAATATAGGCTTGCTAACATATTATTTTACTATGTAACTATTTAATTAATTAAAATTAATAGAATTTAATTACTTAACATAAAAATAGAGAGGGCATAATTCAGGCTAAACAATGGTCCTTCAAAGAAAAGGCACTTAGCTGTGTAAAATACTTACTTACATCAATGTCCTAATTTTTTTCATCTCACTAAGAACTGATGAAACTTTGTTGCAAAATGAATTTTGTGAACCATTGCTGTAGGAGGGTTTTGTATAAGTTTACAATTAAAAAGTAGAAAAAAATTACTTTATTTTTTTTTAATGTTATTGTGTTGAACTAATTTGTTTGCACAGTTTTCCTAACTTTTGAATGTTGGGGTTCTGCTCTGAGGCATTGTTGAGAGGCAAAGAAATTAGGAACACTCAGTCATTGCCAGCTGTTACAATCTAAGGTATATTTATTCAGCCCAATGCCAAAGACATCAAAATAGATAATTTTAGCTGTTTATCTATGCATGGTTCATGCAAGCCTTGGTTTTCCAGCATAAAATGTTAATTTAGATCTTCAATAAATAACTAGACTCAGAGATATTAACCCCTGCAACTAACGTCTATCCCAACTATCCATATGACTCTGGATACAGTGGGAGAAGAATTTCAGCTATCTAAGACTCATGAGGTCCCAGCTCCAGCTGGGACTTCAAATCATGTTTCCAGAACACAAAGAACACTTGATAAAGTTAAAGAGAAATATTTTCAAAAATATGTCACCAGGCAGCTTGGGAGTAATTTAACAGAACCATCCTACAGGGTATGAATTTAACCTTTGATCTCTGAAATGAAGGTCAGCAAATTTGTTTTTACTTTTCATATCTTATAATCAATTCAATGTCTGGGTAAATCAGTTTCTAAAGAAGAGGCTGTGTTTGCAGATAAGTGATACTTTCACCCTCCAGCTTTTAGCCATTTGACCCTTTCTTTTCTGAATTAAATTCTACTGCTCCTCTAAACTTTTTGTTGAGGAGAAAGAGGAATCTAAAAACTCAAGATGCAATATTTTAGGAGGGGGGAAATATAAAAGGTTGTCTGTAGAAGAAATAAAATGTCCAACAAAATGTTTTAGTTAATTTTTTCTTCTAAGAGATAAATACACAAAAAGATACTGATTTTCATCTGATGTTCACCTGAAGCCTTCTTGCTAATCCATACTTTAAGCCAGGGTTGGCAAAGTATAACCCTAGGCTAACTACAATGCATGGCCTGTTTTTTGTAAATAAAGTTTTATTGGAACACAACCATGCTCGTTCATTTAGGTATCACCTCTGGCTGCTTTCATGCTACAACAGAGTTGAGTAGTTGCAACAGAGAGCTTATGGCCCACAAAGCCAAAAATGTGTACTACATGCCCTTTACAGAAAATATTTGCCAACCACTGCTTTAAGTCAAAGAAAAAGGCTTAGAGAGGTGACACTGTGAAAATACACTCTTAGCCCAGATACAACAATGGCTTAGAGGTAACGGAGAGTGAACACTGGTTTTAATTCAAATATTCACTTTGTAGAAACAGAGTCTTAGAATAATATCAAGCTGATGAAAAGAATAATAGCTGGGGATGCACTGTAATGAGATAAAGACATAATAACTAAATTTACTCCTCTGATTCTCTAGCAGCTTATCTAATAAAAATATGCTATGGTAGAGATGAACCCAGAATCCTCAGCTAATGTCAGCCATTTGGGAATAAGAGTTCCTTCTCTGCAGCAGATGTGTGGTGCAAAGTTCATCACGAGTGCACTCGCAGAGAGAGCACAGCATGTGTTGTTCTGTGAGGGGACCAGCACTGGCCTGTCAGTAGAATAACTAATTTAGTTAAAGGACATGGGGAAACAGTGGGGGTGCAGAGCTAAAACTTGGAAAAGGAATAGTTTTAACCCTTTCTGGGTATGTCTTTCCTTTTTAAATAATGATGATTCTGTTTAAGAAATGCTTACAGAATTTAAACCAAAAGAATGAAATGCAGTCTGTACCAATCCTTGCCAGTCATCCTGCATGGACTGCTGCCAGGAGACTGATACTCAAAGGCGATCACTGCATGCATGGTTATTTCGGTCTTAGACGCTCGTCATCCCTTGAAATTCCTAGACTCCAAGGGTTCCAAATTCCAGCCTCTGCTTGCTTGTCTCAGAAGTCAAGTGCATGGGCTGATGAGGGTGGGCTCCCTCAGCTTCCCTCTCCCACTCAAACTGCTGGGTATTCACCCTGGCTCTGCATTTTTACTTCTCTCCTGGAAGAAGAAGCACAGAGACCTCTTGGCTTGTGTATTTCTATATTTCCTGCTTCCTTTAGAGCATTGCTTTGTCATCCCCAGGTTCTTCCTCTGTACTGAATCCTTCTGTTTTCCTAACAAGCAGGCATGGGTGTTACTTACCATAAAAATATGAAAAATCAAAAACAAAACCCCAAATCTCCTTTCCTCAACTTTGCTGTTCTCTTTTGCCACTTTCTAGCTTTCTTCCCTTTCACTATCTTCTAGTAAGGATAGGACTATGTTATGCTATGATAACAACAACCCCCAATCTCAGTGGTTTAGCAAGAGATTATTTCTTCTGCATTCAATGGCCATGGAAGATTAGGAAACTCTCCTGGAGCATAGTTATCTTTTGTTCAGTGACTCAGCAATCAAGGGTCTTCAAACTTTTGGTTTTGTCATCTACACACAGGGCCTTGTCCATGATGCCTATGGCAGGGAGAGAGAGACTGATGCAGCAGGCTTTTCACTGCTTCAGTCCAGAATGGACCCACCTTACATTTCACTAAAGACTGCCACATGGATTCTCTCCCAGTGCAAGGGCACTGAGAAGTACCATCTTCCATGTGCCTGGAAGAGGAGCAGAACCAGATGCTGATGAGCACAGTAATGCTTTCCACAGCTTCCAAACTTCCATAAGCAGGTGCCACTACTTCATCAGTGTCCACTCACTTTCCCCCCAGCCCATATCTTCTAAAATCTGGCTTTTGTCACCATCACTCCACTAAAACTCCCTTTGTTTTTGCTTTATCTTTTTCTTACAACAGCCTCCTAGTTTTCTATCTAACCATATTATCTCTGCTACTTCCTCCTTGGTTTCTTTGTAGAATTCAACCTAAACTTTAACACGTTTCATCCCTTCTTGGTTTACATGACAGCATTTGCAACACTTCTCAGCTTTCCCTCAGCCTTTTATATCCACTTTTTCTCAGTCTCCCTCATTAATTTCTCTTCCTCTTCCCCCCTGCTCGGTATAGGGAGTCCAGGTGGCTCAGACTTTTCTCTGCATTCTCTGTCTGCTCTCCCTTGGGCTTTAGCCTTCAGCTCTGAGCATGTAAGTCCCCAATCAATCACTCATTCATCCCTTTCTTCAGATCTAGAATTATAGTTCGATTACACTTGAACTTTTAAATTGACATAAATTTATAGTCCCTGAAAAACCAGACCTTCTTCTGCCCTAACAATTTCTGTTAATGGAACTATATCAGAATGCCATGGATACAAGTGGTGATAGGAAACACCAACCCAAGTGGCCTGAAAAATTAAGACATTTATTATGTCAAGTAATGAGAAGTTGAGATGCTTCTCTTGGCTCTGACTGCTGTGTTTATGTCAGTTCTGGCTTCTCTGGGCTCCTCTCATGGTAGTTAGGTTTCTCTAACAGCAGCCTCTAGAGGAAGAGAAGCCAGCTCTTCTTCTGAGTTCTGTTTAAGAGTGATGAAACCTTTTCCAAAAATTTCCCTAGCAGTCTTTCCTTAGCACCTTTAAAAAAAATTAATAACAGCTTTATTGAGATATAATTCACATACCATAGAATTTACCTGTTTAAAGTGTATAATGCAATTTTTTTAGTACATTCACCGAATTGTGCAGCCATCACCACAACCAATTTTAGAATATTACCCCCAAAGAAACCCTTCATCCATTAACAAATCACTCCTTTTCCCCTCTTCCAGACCCTGGAAACCATTAGCCTATTTTTTATCTCTATCAATTTACCTATGCTTAACAGTTTGTTTAAATTGACTATGTAGTATGTGGCATATTGTGTCTGGCTTCCACCTAGAGTAATGTTTTGAGGTTTATCCACATTGCACCATGAGTCAGTACTTTATTTTCTTTCTTGTTGAATAATATACCATTGTACAGATATACCATATTTTGGCTGTTTCTTAGCTGATTCATGTCTGAGATGTTTCTGCCCCTTTGCTTCCTTTTGCCAAGAATTTCTCCATATGCTTATGCCTAATCCAAACACTGGCAAGCCACCTGGATGGCTCAGACCAATGGAGCCACCTGGACGGCTCAGACCAATGGAACCACCTGGATGGCTCAGACCAATGGAGCCACCTGGACGGCTCAGACCAATGGAGCCACCTGGATGGCTCAGACCAATGGAGCCACCTGAATGGTTTGGACAAACCATCCCCTGGAGGTTTGGATAAACTTGAGCCTCAGCATAACTTTAATTATTTATCCTTCTTAGTTACAAATTCCTTTCTCTAGTTTACAAAAATCCTACTATTCTTTGAGACATCTTACATGATAATAGCTATCATTTATTGAGCTGTCGTTACATGTCAACAGTTTTCTAGTACTTATTGGAATTATTCCATCAATTCCTCACAAAAATCCTTTGAGATTTATACTATTATTAATATTCCCATTGTAAAGATGAGGAAGTCAAGGCTAAGTATGTTGTCCATGATGACATAGCCAGTAGGTGGTTGAGTCAGGATCCACACCCCGGCAGTTTAATTTCTATGTGCAAATACTTCCTTCCTGAAGCCCTTTCTGATTCCATCTTGTCCCCCCATCCCCGCCCCTGACCTCCGATTCCACCCTCACTGATTGCAATCATTCCCTCCTTTGTGTTTTCTTATAACTTTCTTATGCCACTTCTCATATGTTGCGATAGGCCCTGTTAGAAGGGAGAGAGAGGAATTAATATTTATTGAACACTTACTATGAATCTTATAATCATTTATGTGCTTGCTTTTACCTTCTACCTCCTGCTCTTGTCCCTGCTGGGTCTTACACTGAATGGCAGGCATGCGTCTTCCTCTTTTTGTATTCCTGGTGGCTCCCACCGTGGCAGGCACAGAGGTGGTGGTTGGTGGGATGGTTCCCGAGGGCCTAGCTGGGATGAGAAAATGGAAAGTCACAAGATGTAAAGAATGCTGGACTTTGGGGACACACAGATCTGACTGTGGATCTTCACTCCTCGGTGTACTGGAATAAGTTACTTAATCCCTCCGCTATGGACTGTGTCCCCCCCAAAATTATGACCCCCCAAAATTCACATGTTGAGGTCCTAACTCCCAGTACCTCAGAATGTGAATGTATTTAGAGACAAAGCCTTAAAGAGGTAATTAAGGTTAAATGAGGTCATCAGGGTAGGCCCCTAATCCAATATGACTGTTCTCATTATAAGAAGAGGAGATGAGGACGCAGACACGTGCATGCGCAGAGGAAAGACCGTGCGAGGACACAGCAAGAAGCTGACCTTCTTGAAGCCAGGGAGGGAGGCCTCAGGAGAAACCACCTGACTCTTTGATCTCTGATTTCCAGCCCAGAGCTGCGAGAAAATAAGATTCTGTTGTTTATGCTACCCAGTGTGTGGTATTTTTTATGGCTGCCCTTGGAAACTAACACACCCTCGGAGCCTCAGTCACCTCATCTGTAAAATGGGGTTGCAGGAGGAGTGAGTGGAACAAAATTCTCAGCACAGTGCTAGGCACTCTCTTTTACAGCCATCAGCCAATGGCGGTTTTCCCGTTCCTGTCATCGTAAGGTGAAACCTTTGGGAACAGAAGTGTCAGGGTCGGTAGGGGCTTAAGGATGCCCCCTTGACCACTAGTAAATAAGTTGAGAGGAGCCCAAAGAGTGCCAGTAGCAACAAAATGGGCAGATTCAAGCGCTGGGCAGACAGAAATTGACTGGGAGCCAGGGAGACATGCTGTATCTGTTTCCACAATTAACAGAAAACCTGTCTCAAGCATTTAAACAAAAAATTGGATGTATTGGAGCCTGTCATTGAACAGATCAGGGATGGACACCACAAGAGCTCAAAAGATGCCACAGGATTTTTTTTTTTTTTTTTTTCTCAGATGGCTGAATTCCTTCTGTTCTAATTCTGTTCTTTGATAGACTTCATGTCTGTGGTTGTAAGATGCCTCCAAGACCTTCTCTTTCTTTCAGTTTCCAAGTTGAGGAGGGAAAAGTTCTTCTAGTCACCCGTGCGAGACCTGGGACTAGCTCTCCTGGGGTTTGATTGGCTCCACTGAAGTCACATGCTTATCTCTACACCCACCTCCTGGCCAGGGGATCTGATGATCTGATTGGTCCAGGCCTGGGTCCATGGGTCTCCACAGAAACTTAACCACCCACCAGAGGAGATCTGAGGGAAGGGGACCAGGCAGTTAGCAATGGAGTGGTGACAAGATAGCCACCCCAGACGGCCATCACACCCATATAGACATAGAGGTGTTTTTATACAGTAAAGCCAAGAAGTCCTCTCTCTCCCTCTTGCTTTTCCTCTCCCTCTTACTCCCTCTGCTTAAAGTAGAATTCTGATTGATTAATTGATTAATCAATTGAAAAATTGATTAATTTTTGTGGTGACCTAATTCAAATCCATTTGGTGATCTCATTGGTTTTAGAGGTGGTCGCCTGCCAGACTGCTGTAAGACTGAGTGGGCAGGTCCTAGGGAGACTATTGCAGCCATCTTTCTTTCTTTCTTTTTTTTTTTTCCAAAAGATTTTAACATTTACCTGTAAATATTTGTGGGGTACAGTGTGTTGTTTTCATACATGCATACACTGCACAGTATTCACTTAGTGTAGGCAGCATTGTTTTGTACCCATTAGTCCACCTCTTTTTCTCCTTTCCCTGTCCTCTGCCGGCCTCTGGTAACCATTATCCTACTCTCTACTTGTATGAGAACCACTTTTTAAAAAAAATTTTAGATTCCACATGAGTGAGATCATGCAGTATTTTCCTGACTTACTTCACTTAACATGATGGTTTCCAGTTCCATCCATGTTGCTGCAATTGATAGGATATCATTTCTTTTTATAGCTGAATAGTATGCCATTGTGTATATATACCACAGTTTTTTTTTTGTTTTTTTTTTTATCATTTCATCCATAGATGGACATTTAGGTTGATTCCATCTCTTGTCTACTGTGAATAATGTTGTGACGAACATCAGAGGGCAGGTGTCTTTTTAACATATGGAGTTCATTTCCTTTGGGTATATATCCAGTAGTGGCATAGCTGGCATAGTGCAGATCTAGTTTTAGTTCTCTGAGGAACTTCCACAATGACTGTACCAATTTACACTCCCACCCAATGGAGCCATCTTTCAACCAAGATATCCCTTCCTGGTGTACAAGGGTTTAACAGACTTCTAGAATACGTGTTACTGCATTTCCAACTCTCAGGCTCAAGTAGACTCCATTCCCGGTGTTAACTGTGATGTGTGACATACCAACGAAATAGAATAATAATAACAATGGTTAATATTAAAGGAGTACCTACTATGTGTCAGGCACTGTGACAGGAATTGTGCATGCTCCCATCTCATGTACTCTCAAGTCAATCCCGTGAGCATTCTCATTCTACTGATGCAGAAATGGAGGCCCAGACTGGTGAAGCAATTTGCCTGATGTTTCACAGGCAGAAAGTGGCAGAGCCAGAATTCCAAACCAGGCCCGCTTGACTCCAAACCCCCTACTCTTTCCCACTCAGCCCCACCACGCCGCCTCCACAGTTGGCAGGCCGGGTTGGACTGCAGTCTGCAAGCAATTAGCAAAAGCAGCTCTCCAGCAAATCCAAGAAACAATCCAATTTGTAAAAGGGGAGGAGGAAAGCCATCTTAAAAGAGAAAGCTTTTTTCCTCCCCAGCTGTTGAGGGGGAGCAGTTTGCCACAGGCTGCTGAGGGCAAGGAAGGGGCGGAATGTTCACTGAATGTTCATTCTCCCAATTGTTTTTCTATGACATTGAGCTCACACTCCAGGGAAAATGCAGGGCCTGAGTCGAAATGTCGTCCAAAGCCATTCAGCCAGGGCTTTAAAAGAAGCTTTTGTGGGTAGAAATCTCTTTACTGTCCTGACTTTCCCTGGGCTTAGGCTTGCCTGATAAAATAAAGGTTGACCAGCTGAGTTTGAATTTTAGGTAAACAACAAATAATGTTTTAGTATAAGTATGTTCTATGCAATTTATGGAACACACATACTAAAACAGTATTTGTTGTATATCTGGAATTCAAATTCACCTGGGCATCCCGTATTTTTATTTGCTAAATCTGGCAACCCTGCCAGACGTCAAGGAGAAGGTTGTTCCCTCCTGCCTCAGTGCCCAACCAGAATCCACCAGGTTATTTCATTCTCGTGATGGAGGCAGAATCTAAGGATGCATTCTGGAAGCTGCGTGCTTGCGCTTGCTCTATCTTGTTCCCTTAAGAAAACTAGTTGAAAACGATGTGGGCTATGTAAATAATAACAATGATAATAATAATCCTTTCAGGATCTGGGAAATGTCTTGAGGGTTTTGGGGGAATCAACTTTCCACTGGAGTTCCTGGAAACTGGTCAGTACAATTTGTGTTTAAGGAAGAGCAGCAAGCCTTGCTGCTGCAGCATCTTGTGAGAGCATCCCGCAGAGGAAGTGGGGGGCGGCGGCCCTGGCCTCCCTGCGGCGGGGCCCCTCCCTGGGGATTAGGGTTGAATTCTAAGCTCTGCAGGACCAAGTGACAATAGGAGATGGGGTGCAGGGGAAGGGAAGGAAGGGTTGAGAAGGAGGAGAGGAAGGGAGAGGAAGGAGGCTTCAGGGCAAATTCGACATCATTTCCCCCATTGCAATGCTCCCTGCTTCCCACTCATTTATAAATCTGACAGCACATTCTTGGCACTGAGACTCTCCTACTTGGACCCTTCTCTTGGTTCCTGGCACAGTGACTTGAACCATTTGCTGCAGTAAGCCAGCTGTCAGAGGAGCTTCTTCAAAAGGGAAGACACCCTGGTAGGGTGGGTATTTGCTTGCCAAGTAACTAAGTGTCCCCATGTTTCCAGGTGTTTAGTATATGTTTGTGGGTGTGCACAGCGGTGAATACAAGGACCTATTGTGCCCTGCACTGAAGGCCTGGTCGCCAGGGTGGGTCACAATTCACTGCCACTCAACACATTTTTATTGAGCATTGAGGTTCAACACCCCATGCTTAGCCTGCAGGGAATATAAAGATAAGGCTGATCCTTGCTTTCAAGGGACTTAGAATCTAATAGGGGACAAGGCAAAGAGACAGAAACAAAACAGGCATTTCAGGGCAAGTGTCCTCAGAGGGGTAAAAGCCAAAGTTTTTGAGATGCTCAAGACAGTGAGAAAACACATTTGCATGGAGGAGACATCAGGAAAGACTTAATGGAGGAGGTGACATTCTTGCAGGATGGGTGATATTTTATTAGGTTGGGCATGAAGGGGAGGACATCTTCAACAACTGATGTTTTATTGTGTTTCACATAGAAATAAATCCATCCCTAACATAGATCCAAAATGAACTCTACTAACAATAGGCACGGTCATACCAGAGGTAGTGTCCAAAGAAGAGAAGCATGACCAATTTTATTATTTCCTTCTCTTGGAGTACGTTAGGTGATTCCAATGACTTATATGAACAGCTAAAACAAAACACCAAACTTGCATGCCAGACATTGTGTTGTGTGACTTACATATAACATTTTACTCAGTACAAATAGATGGCAGCTTTCTGGATAATATTGTCTCAACCACAAGATTAAAAACTAGGTCAAGTCAATTTATACAACCTCACTCCGTTCACCCACCCACCCAGATTCAGAATTCTTCTGTTGGTATTACAGAGCAGTTAGTCTATTATTTTTTCCCTCCAAATCATTTACATTGATGTGCTGTTTTTGTCATTGCGTGGATTCAGTAAAAATGACCAGTATAAACTAATACTCCTGTGTAACTAATTACTCTTTTTTCTCTTCCTTCATATCTTAGAATTATTGCATAGGTGGATTCCTATTGTAATGAATTTCACTATAACACAAATTAAATTTGGGAATCGTGTGCCATTTTGAGCTTTTATAACTGTGGACTGCTGTGTATGTAACATCTTTACTTAATTAAGAAGTTATGTGTAGTAAGTTTGCTAGTCTCTGAGCAATACATCTGCCTTTTTAGACATTTCTGATCTTTAAGAAAAGCATCTATGTGATGATTGCTACTGAACACGGCATTACTGAACTACTGCGTTGTGTTAAATACTTAAGATATGGCGACATTTCTAAAATATTATGGGAAAACTGGTATAACATTGTTTAAAAATGGCTGTGTTTTGTTTAATTGTGTCATTAAGTTCTGGGGAGGAAAAGGCCCTGGCTCCTTTAAGAAAGAGGTGGAGGCTTTGGCAGCCTGGACAAACAATTGGCACACTTCTTGGCATAGAAAGCACTTTCCAAGTCAAGGAAGTCCTGATAATGGAGGAGGTGGGGGGTAGAGTTCTGAGCTGGCTTTATGGGGGCCTAAGTAACCATTTCCTGATTTAGAAAAAAGGTCACAGGGAAACACTATTTTATAGGCCTTGATGGTTTAGCTTTCTTTTAGCTAATCCTCAGGGGATCAAACGAATTTTCTTTAACTGACCAGCAAAAGGAAGGGCTACACTGGAAAGTAGCCCTCCAGCTATAATAAGGAGGATGGGACCGAGGTAAATGGTTGCTCAGCACAGATGGTAGTCACAGAGGCAGGCGTGCAAGTCAGGGAACTCAGACAAATTACTTAGTATCTTCATACTTCAGTTTTCCTATATATTAAATGGACATCATGCTGTTATTTCACAGGGCTGATATGATAATTCACTTACATAACAAATAAGTATTGAGCATTTACCATGCACCAGTCCTGTGCAAATAAAGCAGAGAGCCCCTGCCTTGATGGAGTGATTGAATGAAAAGATGCCTGCAGAGGCTACTGCCAGTGTCACTAAATGCTAGGATGGAAGCTATTGTCCCAATTCTGATAAGTACAAGCATCTGTAAAAGCCCATCTCCCTGCTTCGTTTTGAAGAGCATTCCCATTGAAAGCACTTCTAAGGAGAGGGATACTTAGAAGTTCTAAAATTTAGATAAACTCCCTGAGTGAGTTTTTCTCAGACTTGGAAGTGAGATGGAGTTGGGTAAAGTAGTCATTGATAACAACCAAGTCTTATGACAGAAAGGTCCTCAAATTGTATTTCTGGGGTTGGTATTGCTTTTTTCTTTTAAATTTCCTGTATCGACATATTTGTTATGTGTACATGTGAGTAGTTAACAAATGGTTAAATCATGTACGTAGATACTTTAACAAAGTTTCTTCTTTCTTTTGTTCTTTCTTTTCCTCTGTCCCTCCTACCATCTTTACCTCTCCCCTACCCCTTCTCTTTCTCTCTCTCTCTCTCTTTCTTTCTAATACAGAAAGCATCATAGGCTAGATCTTGATCTCTGAAAAGCCCAGTTAGTTCATGTACAAAAGGAACTACCATACTAAGGCTCCTCCGTCTACTACAGATATGGCTGTTATGAGCTTATTAGGAATTAACCAACATCTCTGTCAAGCAACAGAAAATGTCAAAGCAGTGTTGGAATATTTCAGGTGATAATATTTATTTACTTGCTATCTTATATTACTGAATAAAACACATTATTCCCTGCTATACACTGGTGTCCGAAGCTAACGAAAGATCATAGAAAAGATTTTCTGAGACAACATTTCTTCTAAGCACAGACTTACAAGAAAGTAGCAGAGAATGATGCTTTTTGTGTATGGCAAGCTTAGCTGCCATATGGTACAAACCAGACTGTATTTCTAATATCTATCAATGAACAAATTCATCAGTCAACAAACAATTATGTAGTATCTGCTTTGTGCAAGAATCCATGTTGGATCCCAAGAGAGTTATCCAAAAAATGTAAGTAAATAAGTAATAAGACAGAATTCTTCCTTTTGAGGACCATGTAGATGAGGAGATAACAAAAAGTTAATGAACAATTCAAAGCCAAATGACAGTTGTTCCCCCAAAAAATAGTAACAGGGAGAATTTGGGAAAGGCTTTCTGCGGGCAGTTATTCTTTAGACACATCAGGGTTTAGGTAATTCATTTTCTAAAACTTGTATAATGGCAAACGATGGACAAATGTCCTCCTAGCAACTTCAGCTGCCATGCGGTACAAGCCAGACTGTGTTTCTCATATTTATCAGCTAACAAATTTGACAGTCAACAAGCATTCCTTGAGTATCTGCTTTGTACAAGAACCAATGCTGGATTTTTAAAATTTCTTTTTAATTTTGGAATTTAATGAATCTCAGAACATATGTGTTGGATACTAGAGGACAGAGCTGCAATCTCTATGATATTCTGGGAGAAGCTGAGCACTGTTCCCTAGAGTCAGCCTCCTGCTACACTTCCCAGGGCTGCAGAGGCTCTGCATTTGGCATCTCCCATAGCACAGACGAAGCAAGCACATCATTTGAAAGCCCAAACTGTAAGAATGATGGCCTTCTGCTTTGCCCTTCTCTGATCACAGGAATTTTGCCTCTGAATAAAGGGGAAGTTGAGGCTAGGAGTCTGATGAATCTTGAGGGGTCACTTTCTTAAATTTTAAAGCAAGCAACGTTCTCTGCATGAGACAGTAGAATGGAAGTACTTTGATATAGAAGGAACTCATGCACAATAACCTGGTAACTCCCCAAGTGAAAACATGGACTCACTCCTTATTCATTTCCAGGGACCTGAGCCATGAATTGAGAGGTCTGGATCATTAGGAAAGACAGATTATCGGGCCTGTTGTGGAGCCTCTCATATTTTATGAGGCTGGGGGTAGGTTACAGAAAGTGCCACAGACTGAGAAAGGAAGATGTTTAGAAATATTTTTTTCTGCTTACAACTCTGAGATTGCAAGGGTTTTCTTAGCTCTATGGAATTTCTCTAAGTGCCTGGGGATTTCTAGGTTTCTAAGGAGCTTGAGGTGCTGTTAACCTAATACACAGTTGAAGGGAGCCAAGACAGCCTTCCTATGCCAGCTGTGCGGTAGGATGTCTTCTTAAAAGGCTCTTTAAAATCAGGCGTGTAAGGGAATCCTTTTTTCCTGAACTAGGGCCTCTGAAACTGGGTCAATGGCTCTTGTCCTCACCTTCCCGCTTGCTTTGCTCAAGCACAGTGTAAGCAAATAAATATCAACGAATTGCTTAATGATTTTCATAAGGCTCCGTCTTTTCAAGGCAATGGGCTCTCCTGAAATGTTTGATCTGCTCTGTTTGAATCTGTTTTCCAAATGGCCAGCACATGTCGAGGCCTGCTGTCCTCTGGGTTACAGGAAGACGCCTTTGATGGGTTAACCACAGACTAACTGAACTCTTTTCAAGTTCCTTTCAAAAGTTCCTTTGTCCTGCTGTGGGTCTTGCCACTTGGATTGGATCAGCAGGAGACTGCTCCTGGCAAAGGGTTCTAGTACATTCTCTCTCTGATCTGAATTTGGTCTCTGGGCAATGCCATCTGAAGTTGAGTGTCTCAAAGATTGGAATGTAAGCACCAGGCAGTTATTAAACAGTTCCCCAAACTCTAGATGGGCCACTCATATTTTTCCAGCGCTTTCCACCCAACTCATGCTTGAATGAATTTCCGTAAAGCTAAATGAAGTCATCATCATTTTCAACCATCTCAGGGAAGACTGGTCTTGTTATTAACAAAATGTCTTGGCAGCTGCCTGAAGCTGACTTCAGTGGGACATGGCTGCTTTGGAAGTGGCCGTCCATGTTCTATGCTTGTGTGCATTCTTTTCCCAGGCTGGGTGGAAATGTTTAGCCAAAAACTTTCTTGATGCTTTGCACATACGTACTGAAATGGTGATTTGATTTCATTTGTTTCTACAGATTTTGGTACACATTCAAGTTACAGCATAATGGGTGGGACACACATGGATATCATGGAGTTGAGAGGGCAGATTGGAGAAGTGCAGAAGAAGGAAACTGCAACTCCCGGTAGCTATGAGGATGTGGATGCAGTGTCTCGTGCTTGCAGGGATTACTGAGGACCACAATATTATATTTTGTAATTTTCTACAAAAATAAATCTTCTACAAATAAAGCTTAATTTTTAATCCAAAAATGTAATAACTATTTCGAACATAATGAAAGATATGATATAGTGAGATTTAAGAACATAGAGACATATTTCCCTCTTTGCTCTGTTTTCAATGTTAAAAATATTTTTATCATTAATATTACCACTATCAGGCATTATTTAACCTTAGATTTTCTATATACTTCCAAAATAACCTTGATTTTTTTCTTACCTACTGGGATCCTGGCTATGCAGAACCCTCATCTCATTACTTATCTGTAAACGGAGTGAACTGCTGGTAACTTTGGGCTGGCTCAGTACATTTACCAAGTGGAAACACTTTGCCCGGCTCAGGGCTAGCTTGAGATATAAAAGCCCATAATGCACTCGCTCTGTCCCCATCCCCCCAATATTAATTGAAATTCAGTGATGGCAAAAGCTCTTTTTCAGGATGCTGGCACTCAGTTCTCTTAAAGACTCATTTCCCTCTCATGTAAGAGAGCCTTGCTAATTTCAGACAAATTTTCAAACTGTATTTTCTATTTTGCTTAATTAAATTACCATCCACCCAGCCACCTAGTCTAGAAAGCTGAGAGTCATAACAGACTCCTTTCTCTTTATTACAACCTTCCTCCCACATCCAATCAATCACCAGCTTCTATTAATCTTCTCTTTTAATTGTCACTGAAATCCGCCCTCTTCTCTCTCTACCGTTTTTCTCCCCAGCCTTTGAGATCTTGTACCTCGTACCTGGATTTGCCACAATGACCTGTTCCTAATCATTCTCTCTGCCTCCATGCTCTTTCCTACTCTAATCTTTTCTTTTCCTTTTTTATACAAAGTTTACATTATTTTTACCTGAATTAAAATTTAATAACTAATAATGTATAAAGCTATGATTCAAACTAGTTGGCAAAAGTTTTTTTACATCATGAATGGGTGTGGCATTTTAGTGAATGTCTTCCATTATCTATTCTAATATGTCAATGTGATAAATCATATAATTGATTTTCTACTGTTAAATAACTTTAGCGTGTCATATAATATTTATTTTATGATTTTTATCTATGCACTCACTTTAAATTGCTTGCTAATATTTACTTAGTATTTTTGCATCTCTGGCCATATGTGAGATTGATTCTCATTCTGTCCTTCCCCTGCTTGGACATCAGGGTTACAATGGCTTTGTAAAACATTTGTAAAATATTTTTCTATTTCCTGGACTGGTTTTTTTGTTAGGGGTTATTATTTCTTTCTTGAATTTTTGGAAAAAAATTGTCTGCAAAATTTTCTGGAGCTAGTACTCTTTTGTGACATATTTTTGACTATTGAGTTAATTTTTCTCCCTTACTGGTTATAGGTTTATTCAGTGTCAATTCCTTCTAGAGTTAATTTCCATCATTTATGCTTTCTAAAAATTGTACGGTGTATCTAAAGTTTTAAATATATTGGGCTTAAAGCTGTTCATGTGATTCCCTTATGATTTTTAAGCATTTACTTTTTCTGTTTCAATGTCCCTTTTCATATCTAGTAGTGTCTATTGCTCTCTCTTAAGAAAATCAATCATGCCAGGAGTTTGTCTATTTAATTTCTTTTTTGAAACAACCAGCTTTTCATTTTGCCCATCAGATGACCAACCATTCATTCTTGACACCCACACAAGAGTAATTTTTTGGGAACTCGACTCCACTTTTTAAAACCCTTCAGGGGCTCACCACACCTCATCCAAGCTCCGACCACCTGACTATTTCATTCGTTCCTTCCTGCACATTTTTGGGGCTTATCAGATTCCTTCTAGGCCCCCAAATGTCAGCCCATTTCATGCTCTGGCCTTTCTACAGACTTTTCTTTTTTCTTCCATTATCCACTTGGTTGAAGTCTTTAAACTTCAGCTCAAGATTTCCTCCTTTAAGAGGGTTTTCCTGACTCTTCCCTTCTCTCTCTCTCTCTCTAGAGCTAATTACTTCCTTCTCTGCACTATTTTTGTGCGTTGTACATATCCCTATTTTTTCATCTATGATCATGTTTTGTTTATGTTTCTGCTTCTCTGCCTGGACCAAAAGATCCTTGAGGACTGATATAATCTATTTTTCATCTCTTTATTCCTAGAATTTTTAACTTATTTCTCCTATCCCCATGTCTTTCTTTTTTTCAAACAGGAAAGGCAAAAAATAGAGAAAAGATTACACTATGTTCTTTTCCTCTATTTTAAGAAAGGTTAGCATCCAACCCCTCCAACTAAGATGCTGACTAAATTAACGTCCCTTTTCCTGCCTTGTCAATATGCACTTAGCATAGAATCACCTATTTGCTAACAACTTTAACTGACTTTTAAAGCCAGTATTTTCTTCTTCTAAGGCCCAAACTACTTTATATCTGGACATTTCAATGCATTTAAAACACCAGACCAAATGTTTTTCTCACAGAGTTTATTTACAAACTTATGCACTATTTAATTAGAAGGGATGCTAAAACTACATGACCAACCTAACTACCTTTTAGAACCTTCATGTTTGGGCAAAAATACTGTAAATAGAAAACTCAAAGAAGTCTCCATTTTAGCTCATAGTTTTTCTCACCTGGGTATTTATACTTTACAACAATCTACCTTGATATGAATAAATAAAACAATATGCTATTTAAAAGAGGCAGATGAACAGTTGTGAAACCCACAAGGGAGTTAGGAAACCTGTGTTTAAACCCGAGCTCTGCACTTACACCTCAAGCAGGACTTTAATCATTTTAAGTCTCATCAGTAAAATAGAGATAGTGATATCTGACCCTCTAGTTCTTATGAGGTTAAATCATTTAATATGTGGGAAAATGCGTTGCACAGTGCCAGGAACATAGCAGAAAAATACTAAGTTTTAATTTAACTTGTATGATGGGAAATCACAAGTATGCCTACCATGCAAATGATAAATTCACATTTACAATGTCATTATTGAGGTAGTCAGTGTCAGCTGAATTACAGAAAATCCTGTTTTCCTTGAACCTCTGATTGCTTTCTGAAGTTTCTGGCCTGGAACAATACCTCTACTAATTCATTTTATTTTCATTGTTTTAGTCACAGGATAATTAGTCAGACACTGAGATTTGGGAGTCTTGGATTCCATTTTGAGCATGCATACTCCAGTGACCTTGGACAACCAATGGAATATTTTTCGCCAATACTTTTTGCATTTCCCCACAGGCAAAGCCTTAGTCCTATTCCTCTTTTCTGCCTGCTCAGCACTAACTTGGCAACACTTATTAGAAAAAATCAGGGCATAAGTATTTTAATTAACAAGAAAAATCTAATTCATGTAGTGTCTTTATCCCTCTATGAACTGTGGGGGAAACGGAAGTAACCAAGCCTAAATGTTCAGCTTAAAGCATTTGCCAATATCCCTTTAAAGTAATAAATCTCTTTGCAAGGCCCGTAGCTCTTTAACGGACACCACATTTTGCTATTGGAAAGAAAAACTTTTCTGCGCTCTCTGCCTCCACCTGAACTGCTCGGTAAGTGTCTCCCATCACCGTTGCGGGTATGTGCACAATACCCACCCACTTCGCTATCTAAATCAGGGGTAGAGGAAAAGTCCTTGTGGGAAGCATGAATAGCCAGCAGCTGCCTTTGGCCTGGCCAGCTGAACTCCAGCCTGCATCTTGGCCCATCCCCAGGACTGATACAGCCTTTGCTAAGCTTTAGATTTCCCCAGCACTTGTGTGCAAATTGGAAAGACTGGTTTTGTCTGTCCTGATGGCCTCTTTCAATGCCCGTTGGGCTTGTTAACTTATTTTGTGCAGGAAGAGAGTCAGAGAGACCTGGGCCGGGTCCGGAATCCACATGCTTCCAGCCTGCCTCAAGTTGTTCAGCAAAAGCTGACCTATATTCCAGTGACACACACCAGATCTGAGTAGGACATAACTGCCCAGGGTGCCGCCCACCCCCTCCTCCTCCTTCAGCCAAGAGGGCAGCCAGATTGTACACCAAGTTCTCTTTTGTCAGCCTGATGGCATGACAGGGTGCAAAGGGGGATTCTTAGGGGATGAGCCCACCACAGCAGGAACCTCTGGGCCATATCACACTGTATTCTCGCCAGGAGGAGCAGCAGTAACCAAAAGGGTGCAGAAAAGTTGATCTCTTGGGTTTGATCAAAATTATTTCCTTCCAGCCATTGTTTTTGGAATGCTTTGCTGTGTTTCTTTAGAGTGGACAGATGGCAGGATCCTGGAGGTGTAAAACAGCTACAAAAAACAAGATGATTCAAACAGAAGGAATATGTATAAACTCTGCTGGATCACCTGAATATTAATCAAGAGAGCTGGCTTTTTTTCCCTCCTTTTGCAGGATGTTTAAAGTTGTCATGCCTTTTTCTTTTTTTCTTTTAAAAAGGACACAGTGTACAAATGGACCACTTAGGGGGCTTTTGCTAGGAAAACTGGTATCATTTTTGCATTCAGCTTATTTTGAACATAAGCCCAGTTGAAACACTTTAGAGCAGGACCACTCCCGTTAGGTAGCTGGAGGGAAGCGAAAATGGAACTCCCGCAGAGGAAAGTCAAAGCTGGGCAGGCAGGGACAGTGCCATCCAAGGCGCAGGAACTGTGCCGAAAAGAGATAATTCCAAGTTGAGCTGTGGTTTACCACAGTGTCCTCGTGATCAGACGAGTGGTCAGATGTCAGGGGTGACTGAAAAGAAGTTCATTTTCCCACACTGGAGAGGGAGAGAAGAAAAAAAGAAGAAGAAGAAGAAGAAAAAAAAAAAAAAAAAGAATGGCTTTGCTCATACGGAACAAATTCTTTTACATTTCAGAGTTTGGCTGGAGCAGGCTTAAAAATGTACCATCATCCATGTGACTTTTGAGAAGAAAGCTGAAGAAGAAACAGCAGTTGTTGCTTTTGATTAGCATAACATTCTCCCTCCTCCCTTTTCCCCTAATGATCATAAATAGTCTTTCATGGTGCAATCTCTGGACTTCATTGCTCATTCAGTTCAAAAGATCTGGGAGCAAGGGTTAATTATGCATTTATGTTATCATAGTGCTGGCAGGGACAGAGTGAGACAGAATGATCTCAGGTGAACAGCTCATGCACTGCCAGCTCAGAATCAGAACCTCACCAAGTGTCGTTAGATCTTCCTAATTCAACCTCCTGGTTTCAGTGGCAACTGCAGAACCGTCTTTTCATGCTGTGTGTACGTGCAGGAGCACTCAGGGATTCAAAGAGTTAAAGTGTCATCTGCAATGGGAAAAATGGCTTAACCACAAATTCATCCTGTGCTGGCCTGGTTATGTGTTACTGCATGTGTGTGTGTGTGTAATTTTTTTTTTCCATTTCAAATACCATTCTCTTTCATGATCTCATATCCTCAAATGTCTTCTTTCTAATTTAGTAAGAGGGACTCCCCGGTTCACCATCCAGAACAGGGTGCTCGCAGTGAATGGTTGCTGAAATGTTCACCTGAGATCATTCGTCTCACTCTGTCCCTGCCAGCACGCATGCCAGAAAAGCACTGAAAATCTCTAAGGTGAAAACCCAGAGCATCCAATGCTTGATTGGAAGACTGAAGGCTTGATTTGAAAATCACATAGCAAGCAACCCCAAATCCCACTGTCCCTGATGTCCTTTCTTTCTGTTCGTCTTTGTGTTCATAATGCATGCTTCCTAACTTGATCTCTCGATCTCGCTGAGCCTATAGCACCTTGAGCAATTCAGTGGCTGTGAAATCCCCCACTGACTTTATTTTGGCTGGAATTGCAACCCACATGTGGGAGAATTAAGCTAAAACATCACAGAGCTAATAGCGTGCCTCTGTGCAGCGGTCGGCAGATCAGTAGAAAAAGGTGACATCATGGATATTCCAGGACTTCAGGTCTGCCATGCAAACTTCATGACACATCAGAGCAAGAACCTGGACTTGAGACAAAAACAACTCTCCTCATAAATATCTGCTCTGGGGCTCAAAAATATTCTAAGTGCAATAGCTCAGAAATTGTCCCTTTCCCTTGGAGACCATCTGATTTTCCAAATCCAATCACAAACTTTTTAATAGCATGTCATGAACTTCTCAGCTCATTATTTCTCTTCAAAGCCCTCCAGTCTGCCAGCTTAGAGCTTGTGAAGTGTTGTTTCATGATGTGCTGCACCATAAATAAGCACATAGGACATGCTAAAATGCATCCTTCACGACTTCTCGCTTTCCCACCAGGAATACTGCCATAATCAGGGATGTGTGATTTGCAGCAATTGCACTGAATTGAGAGTTTTGTTGCTGTTGTTTTAATGCAACCAGTGTGCAATATAGGTAATATAAAAGATTTATCCTGTTTATATAAATCTCATTTTTTTTCTTCCTGTTCCTTCTCCTTTCTACCCACTCTCTCTTGTGGCTAGGATATTGGAAGCAAAGAGAGAAGGTACATAGACAGACCCTTTAAAATAGCAATCACAGCTGTAGCCATTCCTGACTGCAGGAAATCAATGCATTAAATAATTTACCATGTCTCTAACACCCAGTGTTCCCTCTGATGTCTTTAAGTTGTGAGCAGACAACCATTTTACATGTGTAACCAGCCATGAAGGTTAGCATACAGAGTAGAGGTTACTGTTGTGATCAAATAAAGCTCACACAAGTTAATCTGACATGTGTTTTGACTAATTTTTTTTTTTTTTACTGTATGGTAATTAGGCAAGAATGGTAAGCAATTGATCAAAATAACTGTCATTTGTGCTGTTCTGTTGCAAATCATGGGGGGATTAAGATAGTTATTGGCCAGGGACATAGGAACACCTAAATTCTATTCAGCATCAGCCTCCTTTCCCTGCAAAGTCACTGAGGGAAATATATGCAGAGAATAATGGTATGCAAAGGGACATTTTATTAATACCTGGGGCTATGGACTTAAAGCCCATTGCATGGCCCAAATAAGCAACACTAGAAAGACTGCCTTGGCTTGAGTTTGACGCTGCCCCAGGATTAGGACCTGGATCAGGACCCAAATAGTCCAGGTGTTGCTATTCAATGTATGGTTGGTGGACTAGCAGTCTTGGCATCACCTGGGAGCTTACTAGATATGTAGAGTCCTGCAACTCCTTACCCCTACCCCTAAACCCTGCCATAATAAGAACATGTATTATAGCAAGATCCTCAATGATTTCTATGAACATTCAAATCTGAGAAAAACTGGCCCAGTCCACCTACTCTGTTCTTTTCACCTAGATCAGTGGTTCTCAAAGTGTGGTGCCTGGATCAGCAACATCAGCAGTCCCGGGGAACTGGTTAGGGATGCAGATTGTGAGGACCCCCAACACAGACCTACTGAGTCAGGAACTGAGGGTTCAGCTTAGCATTCTGTGATTTAGAAGGCTCTCCAGGTGATTCTGATGCCACCAAAGTTTGAGAACCACTGCTCTAGGTCAGAAGTTCTCAGGCTTTCATGTGGGTTCAAATCAGGAAGCTTTAAACTTGCTCAGGCTGTACTCCAGATCAATCAAATCAGAATATCTAGGGGCATTAGTAGTTGTTAAGTCCCCCACCTCTGCAGAGGATTCTGATGTACAGCCAACTTTGAAAGTGAGTGCTTCTGAAACTTTGGGGTGAATTGGTAAAAAAATACAGAGATCCAGGCTCTGTTTGATTTCAATGACTGTGGGCTCCAGGTGATTACAACCAAAGTTTGAGAGCCACTCACCACTGCTACTCAAAGTGCGGTCCAAAGAACAGCAGGATCGGCATCCAACCTCCTGGTGAGAGCTTGCTAGAAATGCAAATTCCCAGATCCCACCGCAGAAATTAGCAGGAGTAAAGAAAGATCATGAGGCAGGCAAGAGGGCCGAGATCAAGAGCAGCAGAGTTCAGAGGCGGCCACTGCATACTCAGTGCCCGGAATGCTGGACTCCCAATGCCACCGCTGATGCTGTGAATAATTTCTTAACTATCTTTGTGTTACTCAAAATTCCAAGTTCTGGGCAAAAATGTCTAGTTGGGATCATTCAGCTCTAACAGAGGAGGCATCAGCTCCTTCGGCTTTCACAGTGGTTGACAGTGCCCCGCTTCCCACTGAGATGTACACAATAGAGAATTCCCCCAAATAAGAGGTTGGGGCTCAAGTGACTCCCAGCATGACAAATGTCCACTACATTTAACTTCTTTGAGCTTCAGTTTTCTTGCCCACACCATGGAGTTAAGAATCTCTACCACGTTCTAGCTATGGAGAACTACTGGAAGTTTCCTGAGGATGTCATCCACGTGTCTTCACACCACCACTGTTCCTTCCGCCTAAAATGCTCTCCCTCTTTGTCTTGTGACCCTCTACTTGTTCTTCAGTACCCGGTGTACCAAACCTGGGTCTGTTCCCCTTGGATCCATTTTTTCCTTTTCCCTCTTCTGCCGTGTATTGCGAGGGACTGACCCTTGCAGGCTGTTTTCTAGGCTTCAGCTGGGTTAGGTCAACGGGAGACAATAGCAGAAAATATTAGGGCAGGAAGAAGAGAGAAACCTGGGTGTGTCTCTTCTTCCTTGGGCAGTATCTTCAGCCCCAGCTGTGTTTCTTCTCTTTCTGGAAGGCCTGCCAGGGTTCTAGCTTTTGCCAGCCGACCCTGGCCCCTGAGCCTCGTTGATACCACGTCCTCTGTTTGTTTCCCCAGCCTGGGGTGGTGGAACTGAAGTCCCTGCTGTGCTCATCTGTGGGTTGCCTCACTGTCTCGTTTGGCTCTTTGGCAATTCCATAACCAGTAGTTCCGATTACTAATGCTGTGTAAGAAATCACCTCAAAACTCAGTGGCTTAAAACAACCATTCCGTGGGTCAGGAATTTGTATAGGGTATAGCTCAGATAGTTTGTCCCTCGTCCACCGTGTCTGGGGCCTCTGTGGAGAAGACTCAAAGTCTGGGACTGACTCCACACCTGGGGGCTGGAATCATCTGAAGGTGACTTACTCACATGTCTGGTGCCTGGGCTGGGGTGACTCAAAGACTAGGACTGCCAACAAGAGCACCCACACATGGCTTTGCGTGTGGCTTGATTCCTCACAGCGTGACAGCCTCAGAGTGGTCAGTCTGCTTACACAGTGGCTCCAGGCTCCAAATTCATGTGCATCCAGCAAGCAAGCAGAAGCTCCCTTTTAAGCCCAAGCTTCTGAAGTCACACAGTGTCACTCTCCCCAACTGTTACTTGAGAGTCACAAGTCCATCAGATTCCAATGGGAGGCATGTCAAAGAAATTTGGGGCCATGTTTTAAAACTACCATCCTTGAGTTACCAATTTACAGTATGAAACTGCTCCATTTTAGTAACTTAGAATGCTTTCTGTTTTCCTAACTGAGCCCTGAACCTTTAGTTCAGTTGTTATTTGCTCTATTAAAATTCCTTAAATTCTCCTGATCAGAATTGATCTTGGCTGCTCCCACCTTTGTGTTACCCTGACGTGGCATAACATGTGGATTAAACTGTGTCCTAATCACTTTCTTTTTCACAGGGGCTCCTTCAGGGGCTGAGCTGCATTCATCTGTCACCTCCATTCTTAGCATGTGCCTAGAATGTAGCAGACAATAATATATATTGGGTGAATGAGCATATTGGTGAATGAGAATAATACATATTGATCACCAAAATCATTTTGCACAGAACACCCTGAGAAAATTGGTTGGAAGTCTCCACACAGCTTTGTAAAGATTTTGACCCCTGATATGAAGCAAAGGCCAGGAACTTGAATGCCAGCAGGGCCTGGCATGTACATGAGTGAAGCAGGCAGGCAGAGAGGGTGACAGAGAGTGAGGTGGACTGTGCTGTCTGCCCTGTCTAAGAAGGCCACCCTGTACACGGCCCAAATAATTCATAGTGTCAGTGAGTGAGAATGTGGCTCAGTGTTCCAAGAACTCTTGATTTTTTTTTTAAGCAGAAGTCAAAATCTTTATTTTTATCTCCTGATTTTTAAATGTTGCAAAGTAATTTAAAAATTTTTAAAACTCTTGTGTGGACAAACATTATGCAAGCCAAACCAAATATAACCAAAGACTGGATTCAGCTGGGACCACTAACTTGTATCCTCTGATTTAGAACTGCCTGGCAAGGGTTCACAGATACTTCATTAATCCAGACTTTAATAGCTAGAGATGTCATCCTAAAAATATAATTTGTGAAAGAGACATATAAGTTTGTTAACTGGCTAGACTCTTTTACATAACAAAATAAACGAAAATCTTATGGGATAATATGGCAAACCGTACTTGAAACTGTTAAATTTATTTCATTCTGTCCACCTTGATTGTTTTAAAAGCTGTAAGCCTAAAGTTCACAAAAATTTTATCCTTTGATATCAAAATATTTCCTCTATGTTTTGTCTTTGGTCAAAATACTTGCATATTTAGAGGGAAGGTACAGGTTACCATCAAGGAATTAGATCATTCTTGCATGATTGTGCAGCCCATCATAAAGATGACAGGCAGGCTGATGTCTTTAACTTAGATACCTAAAATGTAAATTCTACAATGTTGGGAAAATAGAATAATTTAATCAGTCTCCCCTCACCTCAGGGCTGGTTGGGGGTGGTTCAGTAAACAAATTGTGTGTGGGGGGGGGTGGAGTTAGTGTGCATGCGCAGCACCAAGGTTTGGCTGGCAACTGCCTCGGGTGGATGCTGTTCCACGCAGCCATGCTTTCCAACCTATGGCTTCCAAGCACCTGTTTGCCAGTTACCTAGCTCAGAGACCTGCATGGAAGGGGTCTGGTGACCCAGCCTGGCGTGTGAGGGGTCTGGGGACCCAGTGTGGCATGTGAAGGGTTTGTGACCCAGTCTGTGAATGGGTTTAAGGGGTCCAGACCCAGCCCTAGCTTGACAATTGGCCCAGTCAGCAGGATTACAGCCAGGTAAAAGAGCGCTACATAAAATATCAAAGAGGAACACTGGACCAGAAGGCAGATAACTGCCTTCTAACGCTTGGATTTTCCAGTGTCTTGCACACAAGTGCCTAGCATTAGGTAGTCTCTCAATAGCATTTGCATGAATTTGTACATGAACTTTATACATGAAAGAATGAGCAACCATGTGACTTTGAACAATTCACCTAAACTATTTATCCTTCAGTTTCCTTATCTGTAAAATGAGGAATTTGAAACAGTTATTATACTTTTGTAATCACTGGTAAATGTGTCCAGCACATGCTTAGCAACCTAATAAACTGGTTCTTATTTAATTTCTACACTTCTTCCCCACCCTCCAGCTCTAAAATTCTATACACAAAAGGTTCCAAAGAGCAGGGAATGGATTGGGTGGTTGTGGAAGGACCTGATGGATATCTCTCTTCTTCAGTTTTGAAACAGGTGAAAATATGTAGAAATCTGAAATTCACCAGAAGTCACACACACTGCCAACACCACCATGTGCGTACACACACACAAAGCTGGAATGACACATTTTGATATTTAACATCTTCTTGTGACTTACTTAACTCTGTGTGTTAGGGCAGATGCTTCTGGAATGTAAATCTCTGAGCCCCCTTTGAAGATTCTTTTGCCGATGCAGTCGGCCCTCTGAATGCAGGTTTCCCATCTGTCATTTTCAACCAACTGCAGTTAGAAAATACTTGAATTAAAAAAACAAAAATAAAAAATAACACAACAATACAAAATAATACAAATAAAAAGCCAACACAGTATAACAACTATTTACATAACATTTACATTTATTAGGTATTATAAGTAATCTAGAGATGATTTAAAGGGTAAGGGAGGATGTGTGTGGATTATATGCAAATACTACACTATTTACATAAGGGACTTGAACATCTGTGGATTTTGGTATCCAGAAGGTAGGGTTTGGGGTGGTGGTGGTAGTCCTGGAACCAATCCCCCCAGATACCAAGGGATGACTGTATTTCACCGTAAGAGTTGTCGCATCTCAGGCACAGGTCGCATCTCAGGCACAGAAATCCAAGCAGGCCAGCTAAATTTTTCCTTGCCTTCAAAGCCTCTCCCAATGGTGCCCCACACCACAGACTATTCATCTCACATTTGAAGTATGCCAGAGACAACAGGCAGGAAATGCTTTATTATGCTTTGCTGGAATCCCTTCTTCCAAGTGTATCCATTCCTGTTTGACCCTTAGCAGGGAGGAAGTTGCTAGTCTACAGAGAAAAATCAGCAAGTATACAAGTAAACTGCTGTTGGGACCTAACCTGCTCAACACCGTTTCCCTTCCTCTTTTCTCCGTCCCCAGATGCTTTTCCATCTCGTCTCTCCTTTCTCTGTCTTGTCATGGCTGAGTTATCTCCCATCCCCCACTCCCTGGCACATAAGAGGTACTCTACACATTTCATCAGCTAATCAGATTGGCCTAACCTGTTCTGACAGAAAATGCTGGTGGTTCTCTAAGCTGCCAATCAGAAATCAGATTTTGTAACATTTCCTGGAAGAGAAAAAGCCTGTTTTCATTTTTGGGTGTCCAATCCCTTACCCCATCCAACTCCCACACAGACACATACACTTGTGCCACATTTGCAAACTCAGCTCAAAGCCCAGCTTCAGGATGTGGGTGGGCCGAGGGCCGTGGCTGGAGAAGCTAGGGACTACAGTTTCCTTCCGCCTTGATCTGTCCAATTTCCTTACCTCCTTTAGGACTGCAGAACTATTCTCTGCTCTAGGAAACCTTCTCTGACTTCTCAAGATCCTATTAAGTTTCTCTCACGTGTGCCAATTATGCTGTCCCTAATCCTATGAGCATTATGATGCTGTACTGTCATTGCTTCGGGTTTCCTTCCGCCTTGATCTGTCCAATTTCCTTACCTCCTTTAGGACTGCAGAACTATTCTCTGCTCTAGGAAACCTTCTCTGACTTCTCAAGATCCTATTAAGTTTCTCTCACGTGTGCCAATTATGCTGTCCCTAATCCTATGAGCATTATGATGCTGTACTGTCATTGCTTCGTTAGTTATCTGTATCCCTCACTGACCTGTAGATACCTCGGCAGGTCTGCGTCTTATTCACCCTTTTATATCCAGCTCCTAGCACACTACTAAGCACATAATAGGTGCTCAATTAGTTAACTGTCTTAATGGATGTATTGCTATGTGTAAATGTGTTATCTAGATAACTTTGTAGGTCTACAGTCCCTAGGACATAGAGCCCTGGGCTATGGATAAACACTGCTGAATCGCACAAGTTGATGATATTAAGGGTTTCAATTAAGGCAATAGTCATGGGAGCAGAAAGGAATGGGCTCTAGCACTAGAACTCAAAATCTTTTAATGCCTAGGCCCTGAACTCACTCAAAGCTCTTAGGCCGAAGTGAATGTTTCTGGAGCTTTGGCCATATATAGTTTTGCTGAAGATAAAAGCAGTGTTTAAGGGAACATTTGGGCAATGGCTCGGGACAGCCAATTTGAGCAATTTCAAAAACACTGTGTCTTCTCTGCAGACCGGGCTGTGGATGTACCCACAGCATTTCAAAGCCTCGGTCATTGTCCAGGCAAGAGTCTCTGGGGTTCATCTCTGGGGTAGGAGTTAAGCTCTCACAGTGCTCACAGAGTTGCTTCACAAGTCTTTGGCTTTAATATGACAGTGACCATCTGTCCTACCCAATCCCTGAGGGAAACACTAGCAGAAGCAGGGAGCCAAAGACTAAATGCAAAGACTTTCCCTGGGTTATCCTCACTGTGTCCAGGGCTGGGAACCCGGGACAGAGTGCCAGATGGGCTCAGAGGCTGCTGGGATGGGCGTGGGATTATTTGTTTCTATAGAAATGTTTCTATAGGATGTCTGTAGGGCCTTTGGAACTTGGCACAGGTCTTGCCCTGAATACCATGTGGTGCCCTTTTACAACATTGCCAAAGCCTTTTTATTACTAAAGGAGTTTTCTAGCAGCTGCCCTGTCTCCGGCCTGGAATTTACTAATGTTCTATGAAAATACGATGGAAAGGGCTAGAGAGAAGTTGGTTAATGGGAACAAGGAATGATTACGTTTTGTAATGATGAACATGAGCCCTTGGCACTTTTCTGTCCCCTCCCTCTCCTCCTCCTGGCCTGGGTCTGTCCCCTTGGGGCCTGGCTCTGAGCCAGGTGTCAACTAATCCTTGCTAAGGTGTTACGTAGCAAAGGCTCAAGGGTTATTAATCCTTGTAGGAGCTTTCCACATTAAACAAAGTTTTTTTTATTAAATCAAAGGGCATTAAACAATCATCACTATAACATAAAAACAATTTCTTTGTGTTCCCTATAAATCTTTACCTTTATCAGTTATGATAATTCACATGCAGTATTTGGGGTTTTCTTCACAAAGAAGGACATTTTACACATTTCTTCACATTTTTAAATACCCCATTTTCATTATCATAATAGTTTGAAGGTACCTTTTACAGCATCTGTCCGTCTCAGGAAGATTTCTCCCCCTTACATCTAGCCAGCCTCCCTCTCTGCCTGCTTCCTCTCCAGTGAAGGGGGCCCAGGGCCACTGTGTCACCGTGACCCCTGCCACACTGAATGAACAGGAGTAGCTCCAGATTCCAGGTGAGTCAATCTAAGTCTTTCCCCCAGAAATGTGAAATTAAGGCCAGGAAAAGGACTCATGTTGGTCTCTGAATCTGCAACATGTCAGCTAAGGAGTTGGGAGGTAGGTTTCCTCCAAAATTGATGTGGACCTGAGAGAGAAGGAGCTGAGAGAGGAGAATGAGGCAGATGTGTCGAGTGGGCAGAGGCGACGGAACCTCTTGCTTTCTGTGAGACACACCCGTATTTTTTGCTCAAGCCAGCTTCGCTTCACTTTTATCACTTACGAGCAAGAGTCCAAACGAATCAGAGCACTGCTGATAACAATGACTGCGCTGAACATTTGCTATGCGTCAGATACTTGACTCACACTGGCATTTAATCCCTTCAACTACCTAACAAGCTAGCTCAGCAACGTTTAGTACTTTCCCCAGGATACTACTCCTTAGTGAATGATGGGCTGAGATTTGAACCCTGATCTGTCTGATGTCACAGTCTATGGCCTTGACTATTCCCTTATGTGGCCTCCTACGGTAAGTGTGTCATCACAGAAGTGGATGGATAGAGGGAAGAATCCTCATGCCTTCCAAGAATAAATTTCAAACACTCTAATTTCAGGTCCCAGAAAGAAGACATTCTGAGACAGAAGCCCCTCCCTGCCCAGCCCGCTCCATCCACCCAGATGGTGTTGCTCTCCCTGTGTCCTGGCTCGCGGCTGTCTTCACCTGGCCTTTGGTACCTCTCACGGGTCTACCCTTCCTCTGTCAGCTCTGGAAACCTGCGTAGAGTCAGTTCCCTGCCTACAGGCACGTGTGCACGATCCATTTGTGGTTTATCTACGGTACACTTCCAAGGGCTCTCCTCCTGCCATCAGCCATGTGCCTGAATCACCTTTCCTTGCCTCTAGATGGTATATTCGTAAGCAGTTCAAACTAGTGCCAGTCATTCCTACATTTATTCACTATCTATTTAATATTAGTTGACCGTTTCTATGGGCCTGTCCTAATCCTGGGGCTACAGGGCAAATCAAATGTCGTGTCTGCCTTCTTACAGATCACAGTGGCACTCGAAGACACTTCCTAACACACCACGCATTCATTCCGGAGTAGAAGTACACACAGATTGCCTTGGGTGCTGAGGGGTGGGTTAGGAGGGAATTGTGGGGGTGGGGGTAACTCTGTCTGAGGAATCAGGAAAAGCTTAATGGAGAAATGGACATTGGAGGCTGGGAGATTTTGTACTAATCTAAGCAAAGCACATTCACAAGGTTTTATCTACTACAATAAATCATCTTCTGGGAACCTATACTGAATTGCAAGGCTATTTGTCCCCATGTCTCCCTTCAAGGACACCATGATCCTAGGAATGGACAGGATTGGTTTCATAGCTCCATAAGCACTAAGAATTCCCAACCATCCAGGGATTTGGCTCAATAAAGAGAGTCACTGAGTGGAAGGCTTTGCCTCATACAAGGGGACTTCAAAAAGTTCATGGAAAGATTCATATCATCTTTTAATTCCATTTTTCCATGAACTTTTTGAAGCCCCTTTGTAAATTTCCCCCACCAGCAGCACATGTCTTCAGAAAAGTCGATCCAGTAGAGGGAAGGAGTCATGAGATGGTTCTCCCATGCCATCTGACACCATCACAGGTAGCAAGCAGGAACCGTCGCCTATGTGCAGAAATTCTCTGTCTCCAGGATGGGCAGAGTGCAGTGAAGTGACAGCTGGACCAGAAAGGTGGCTCGGGGTGGAGAAGAGAGGTTCAGGAAATTCGGACCACACCAGCCTACAGGGAATTTTTTCAAATTCCAGGCAAATGATCGGATAGGAATATAGCCAGTGTTCCTGGTATAAAGGTTTTCCTTCTCGTTACTGATCTTGTGGCAACTCAGCCATTTGCAAGGAGCTGGTCACTCTTTCCCTTTGCATAACAGTCATAAATGTGCAGGCAAATTAAATGTGTCTAGATGAAATGGCCAACCAGAGGACCACCCGGCCCTCTCCCGTGAGCTTGGTTTATGGTCCAGCGTTCTCCAGTGAGCATCCCAAGTCCACATCATGTTCCCGAGTGCTAAATTTGGAGCTCTGATTTAGCGGACAGATGTTTAAACTCACATTTAGTCGGACAAGTCCCTGAGGAGAACACAGCTGCGGATGTGAGAGAGAGCAAGTTCTTCCAGTGAAGGTCGGCGGGGACTCAGCGGAAAACCTTTCAGCTCCATCCGCCTTCTTCAGGCAGAAGATAAGGGTGAAGGAATGTTTTCATGCCGATTCCCCACCTTTGGCCAAAGTCCTCCCATTGTTGAACTGTTGCCAGGATAAATGTGGAGGCTGTATCCTGGGCAAAGTGAGGGGTCCTACACTTGGCCTTTACTGAGACAATGAGGCTGCTGGCTTTTTAAACACAGGCATGAAGCCACATTTTGGAGTCCGCTTTGCCCCTCTGCTGGCATCTTAGGCCCACCAATGAATATCATTCATATGATTTTTTTCCATAGAATTTTGCACTTCAAGATCAGTTATTCGAATGTCGACCCCTCTAGATCGAAGTGCCATCCACTCTCCCCTCCCTCCTTTAACATCCCAGTTTCTCCTTAATTTTTTAAAAACAACAAAATTAAAATTATCCTAGAATCTTCTTTGCAAAATCACATTTTTTAGACTTGTTTCAAGACTCAGACTGTAATGGATTTGTTTAAAGAAATTGTCTGTGTATTTGATGTGGGAGACTAGTGACCTTTGGTATTTTGTGGAAAAAAAAAATGTTTGATGTCTAAAATTTCCCTACTGAGCTTGTATTGTTTCTGGTCTCTTTCTGTGATTTTTTCCATCCTCCATCATTCCCCACATTCAAAATTAATTCTTTATTTACTCAGCAGAGGTTTTGACATAGTTATGAGCTCATCCTGATGGCAGCCTCAAATCAATGCAAATCACAGTATGATGTCAAAACTGATGTGATGGGAGTGTCAGTTAAATTATTATAAAACAATTTTAGGACAGAACCCAAGAGACACTCTTACACCGTCAGGAGAATGGTAGAAAGGGATTAATGGAAGAAATCTGGTGCGTCTTATCAGGACAACACAGTATACACCAAGACTTCACTCCCAATTTACAGTTCTTATGAAGTCATCCTTAGAGACCACGAAATACTCTCAGAGGAAGTTGATGGGCAGCTGGCTATGGTGATAGAGTGGGTTTGGTTCACAATTTATGCCGTAGGAGGAACAGATATTAGGCCAAGTAGGTGACAAACTGGGAACGCACCAAGATCAGCCAGTGCCAGTGAATCCTTGCAGCCCTGTTAGCACATGTTCAGGCTGGGAGACCTACAGGTACGAAGGGAGATTCAGAGGGTGGGTTAAACAGGGGAGGCAGATATGCACTCTCGGGCCAGTGAGAGGCTCTCAGAGGGACTCCTAATCTAAAAATTGTAAAAATCACACTTTATGAAGAGGATGTGCCTTTTACTACATGACTCAGTCAATAATATCTTTTAAAACTGTGGATTTCCATAGTCTGGAGTAGAAGATTATACACCAGTCCAGGACCATGGATGACTTTGGGAGCGTAAGATTGGAAGAAGAAAGGGAAAGGTGATTAATCTCAAAATCAGGTCTGCACTGTGTGATTTGTTAGAACAAACACTTATTCTTTTTCCTAAAAAAACAAACAAAAGAAAACCCCAATAAAATAATTGGTTTACACGTGCACAAACACATCTTTCCCCTACAAGAAATTTCACTGAATGAAGGTCAGGAAACTTTATAATTGTACAAGTACTTTGACCCATGTGGGCCCCAGTTTCCCTATCTCTAAGAAATCGTAGTATTTCTGGGAGAATAAAATGCAACAATAGATGGAGATAGTATTTTGAAAAGTCTAAAGGGGGTTTGGAATGCAAATTATTGTTGCCATTATTCTTCATAGAACAAAAAGGATAATTTATAAATATTGTTGACTCACTATGACATTGATGCTAATTCCTGTAAGAGATTCCTTTAGGCATACATTTTCAGAGGACTTTGGACACTGAGGATTAAATGGACCATGCATTGTGGATCCTATTAAATAAAATCTAATTTGACTTGCAGAAAGAGCAGTCTTTGGAGTCAGGTTTGGACCCTGATTCCACTACTCACTTGCTCTGATAGCTTTGGGTGGATTATCTAATTTCTCTGAGCTTCAGTTTTCCATGGCTGTAAAAAGAGGATATATTATCACCTTCCTCCTAGGTCTGCTGTGGGAAATACATGAGATAATGCATATAAACTGTACAGCCCTGGCATGCATACTAATTGTGGTTGCTCCCATCACTGGGTGATTTTCATGCAATGTGCAATCATTATTTGATGATTGCAAATATTCATTCTTCCCTTTTACCAATGGACAAATTGAGGTAATGGAAAAAGTGATAAATCACAGCTGCAAGGTGAGATGAAGTGGTGGTTAGGAATAAATCCCAGGCTTAAGAGCTAGCCATTAGGCAATAATAGAAACTGTGGCAGTACCATGGGAGGCTTAGGGGCTGCATTCATTCTATGATATATTGGTACCAGAAAAAACAGGGTCATCTCTTCACCAGAGACTTGGGGAGCTCTGCTGCAGTGATTGTGAGGATGTGGGGAAAGAAAGCATAGTCTTTAATGCTCTATTACTGGAGAGCTCAAATCCCTCCAGCTAAAGAGCATTGTGGATGCCCCGGATTTCCCTGCACATTCACTCTCAGGACTTTAATCATTTTCTAATTTTAAATACCGTGAAAACAGTAAAAAATGCCATTGCACACTGGTTTCTTCCTACTTATCATTAAAGTATGGTCCAGAACATACCAAATCATTTATTTATATGATCACCTACAGAAAGATTTGTTTGGAAAAGCAAGAAAGAGTTGGCAAAGATCACACACCTTGAGTCAGTTAGCAAAGTGAAGTTATGAAGACAAAGCAGGGAAGAGTTTCCAAAAGATTCTCACTCTTATGTGAATGAGGGAGACAGTCTCTATTCCCAACTTGGCAGAAACCATCACATCA
Source organism: Cynocephalus volans (assembly GCF_027409185.1). Classification (NCBI taxonomy): domain Eukaryota; kingdom Metazoa; phylum Chordata; class Mammalia; order Dermoptera; family Cynocephalidae; genus Cynocephalus; species Cynocephalus volans. The sequence continues at coordinate 118,027,208 of NC_084466.1, forward strand.
ATATCTACAGGACACTGATCTTAGTGGAAGCCATGGGAAGGGGTAGTTTAACAAAGAAAAAGAAATATGTTACCATCACCATGCCCAGTAACCTCCAGCGTTGGGTGGTGTTGGTGGCATAATGGTGAGCATAGCTGCCTTCCAATAACCCAGTGCTAAACCTAACACGTATTTTCTCAATTTCAATGAGTATTAAGTATGTGTGCTTATGGGTGCAGAGGTTCTGCATGAAAGTTCTACTTGAATACACTTTAATTGTCTGCCAGGTGAACGGATGATGGCCCATGTGCACAACATCTTCCATCCTGTGAGTTGAGTGAGGGGGGGGTCGTCTCTACACTCTAAACTGCAGTTACCAATTGGATGTATTCTGAAGTGAAAAGCCAAATATGGAACTGTGTGTAAAGTATGCTAATTTTTTCCAAGTATTTGGAGGAATCAAAATATAGGCACAGAAATAGAAGAGGGCAGAAATTAAAACTAGACTTCTAAGGAAAAAATGATTGGTTTGGGCCTAGAGAATGTTCAATCCATTCTAACAGTACTGTAATTCTGGGTTCCCAAGAACACAACTTCTGCCTGTGCGCAATCCCTCTCATGATTTCCTGACCAACAGATTGCCCAGAGGAACTGGAAATGTGAAGATAAGCAAACTTGAATTGGTTTCTTTGAGTCCTGCAGCCACTTCCTTGTGGCACTAAATATTTTGATTTTTCTTCAGCCTAAGCTATGGAGATGGACAGGGGTTATTTATGGCCGACTCAATACACTTCTTCATCAATTGCTTATCAGATAGGCAACTGTGCCAAGGGCTTTATCTATATGAGTTCATGCAAGGATATAATCCTTGTAACAACCACATGAAGCTAGTTATAATTTATCCATTTTGCAGATGATAAAACTAAGGCCCTGAGAGGTTAAATAACTTGATCACAATCATAGGACAAGTAAGGGGCAGAGTTTGGATTTGAACTCATTTGACTTTGAAATTCTGCCATGAAACGCTAGCTAGTACTAGTCTAATTTCCTGGATAGCACTTGCACTATCCAAGCCTTCATGGAAGAGGCTTTGGGCTGAATTAGACAGATAATGATGTTTTCTTTAACCTTGAGTATGTATTTTTATCATACTCCCTAATCTCAATGCTTTACCAACTCATTGATACCACTGGCAAAGAGAGTTGAGTTTTTTTTTCTCCAAATAAAGTTTTTTAAGGAAACCAGACCAGACCAAAAAAAAAACCTGTGTTTGGTATTTAATGAAAGATTATGTTTGCTTAGCAGAAACTAAAAAGGAACTCTTGAAATAAGTTAAAAATCTAAATGAAAAATGAATGTGCCAATAACATGCTCTTTATTGCGTTTAGTAAAAGACAAATGCTTTATATGTAAGAACCTTCCAGAGTTGTGAGCAAACCCCAACACCTGAGGTAGAGTTAGGAAGTGAAGATATTAGTGGTTATGGGAAGAAGGTAGGAGAGAATTTGCTTAGATATTCTTTGAAGGAATAGCTGCTCTACCAACTCCTGACAACAGCTGAAAACTGTGAAGGAAGCAATAATTAGGATGTTCAGTGTGAAAGAAGACTGATTTCATTCCTCCTTCTCTATTCCATAGCGGTCTGGAAGATAAGCTTTAACATCAAACTTAGCAGAGTTTGAAACCTCACTCTGCCACCTATCACCTGGATGTCCTTAAATCATTTATGAAAAGAGAATAATACTAGATCTCCCCCTGATACTAGTCAGGAGAGGCTTAGTTATGCTGCTGTAACAAACACAAAATATCAGTGGTTTCAAACAACAGAGATCTATTTCTCACTCGTACTATGTCCAACATGGGTCAGTAGTGGGTGACTGAGGCTTCCCAACCTATGATGTTGCCTGCCCAACATAAAGCTTTAGGACCCACCAATGCAGGGGGAAAGAGTACCTGTTCTTAGATGATTATACATGGAAGTGACGCATGTCATTTCTGCTTAAATTTTATTGGCCAAAGCAAGTCATGTAGCCATGCCTAACTTCAAGAAGAGAACCAGAAATTTTGGTAAGAACTGGTCATGTCTACCTCTACCACACACTCTCTTTAGGATTATTGTAGGGATTAAATGTTGTTTATTATAGTTATGATTTACTTCAATGCCCACTAAAGCCCAGGCATTAGATGATCAAAAAGATGACCAACATTGGATCCCTGACTTTTAGCAGCTCAGAGTTTAATGGAGAGAGCAAAGTTAAACCAAGAGCTAAAATACAATGTGATAAGTGCCAAAAGCCCTGAGAACTGTGCATGGAGAGAACAGAGGAGGAATCACACTAGCTCTTACAGGTGGATGGGTGGGGAATGAGGGGTCTTCATGGGAAGCTTTGCTGTAAGGGTGACGCTTCTGAGTTTTAACAAATGAGTAGGAGTTCAGGTACTGGAGAATAGGGAGCAAGGCAGACGGGGTGGAGAAAGGCTACACAAGGCTTGGAGGCAGGAGAAGGCATAGTGAGGGCTCTTGGGGAAATGTAAAAAGCAAGAGTTCAGGCTGGGAAAATGTGAGAGGTGATGTTGGATAGGCAGGCAGAATCCAGACCAATGAAAGCTTTGTATGTCTATGCTACAGACTGGAATTTAAAAAAAAAACACAGGATTACTGATGCTGCACCCAACAGTGTAACTTAACTGTAGGAGCAGCATGGTGCAGTGGGAAGTCCTCTAACCTTGTCCCTTAATTTTTTCAATTAGTTTGTTGAAGGAATGATGCTGATCAGCTCTGTGACCTTTGGCAACTAAGGGTCTCACTGCCTTCATCTATAAGTAAAGGGGTTGAACTAGGTAAATTTTGAGGTTCCTTCAAACACTCAAGGTCAAGAATCATGACTCAGATATGCACCCACCATGGTGCTTCAGCCCCAGGAAGATGGCCGAGCCAGTTTGGCAGATAACATGACCCCCCACCTAGTTTCTTCAGGTGGTTCCTGATTGGCTACTAGTTTTCAGGTGTAGCATACATTTCTGGTACGGGTAATTTGATAATAACTACAAAAATCTAATATTTGTCAATTCAGGCACTGCTAAACTTATCCTTTGGGCTTCAAAATTTGCAACCCAGGGAAAAATTACTTTGCATTAGGGAATCGCACATTTTCAAGGTCTTCCATGTCTCTCAGAATAGCTGATTTCATTTGAGACACATTTTTGTTCTTGCACTATTCAGAGGTGCCAGAAAGGAATTCTGACCAAAGTCTGTGACTCACAGAATACCTAGCCTTATAAGTGATACTTTATCAAGACATTATAATTGTTGTACTTTATTCTGGCTTCTATGGAGTCTGCTTGCGTTAATGTCTGGTTTACCTGGGCTGTTTGAGGCACTGTGGTATAATGGTTAAGAGTGCAGATTGCAGAGACAAACTGTTTAATCTCTTAGTGCCTCAGTTTTCTCATCTGAAAAATGGGAATTAGGTTTTTTGTTTTTGTTTTTGTTTTTCCCATAGGTAATGAGAAACCAGCTTATAGCAATGCTTGGCATACATGTTAAGTGTTAGCTATGATTAAAATAATTATTAAGAAGTTGAAGGGGAAGGAAGACCAATAGAAATGCAGGATAAAGAAAAGAATTTGAAGGAGGTAGGAAATGAAATGCATAAAGAGACTTTGAGCAGGTGAGGTGTGACAGATGCAGGAAATTATATGTGGCAAAAGGGAGTGTTTGGGATTTCTGAGTGTCTAGAACAATCCTGTTATCCAAAGGAAATCCTAAACCAATGAGATTTTTATATATTTGAATTTGAAGAGTAATTATTATTCTTCACATTAACATTGTTAGCAGCAATAGCATTATCATAATCAAAAGTGAATTTACTGTGAAGCTAATGAAGCTTACACTTCAGCCTCCCTCATTTGCATGGACTCGTTCTAAGGCCTTGTATTGAATTTTGCTTTCATAATTTTTTTTTCTTTTTCTTAAAGAGGGCTGCCCTACCTTCCACTCCCACCCCAAATTGTATAAGCTTCAGGCTCCTCAAAACCTGGACCTGCCTTGATTGCACTGATTGGGAAATAGGGAAATGTAGTTAAGAGTACAGGATCTGGAGGTGGAATGACCTGAGTTCAAGTCTCAGCTCAGTTATTTGCTAACTGTGTTAGTTTAGGCAAATAACTTAAGCTATCTGAGCCTAAGTGTTCTCATCTGTCCAAGGAGGATAATGTAATACCTTCTTTAAAAAAAATTTAAAGCATTACGAAATTTTCAATTATATGTATTTATGGGGTACAACATGCTATTTCAACACATGTATACATTGTGTAATGATCAAATCAGGGTAATTAGCATATCCATCATCTTAAATATTTATCATTTCTTTGTGATGAGAACATTCAAAAACTTCTCTGCTAGCTATTTTTAAATACACAGTACAATATTGTTCACTCTAGCCATCCTACTCAGATAACACCTTCATGATAGGGTTGTTCTCTATATAAAATGAGATCATGCACAATTGCTATTGGTTATTATAACTGATTGACCTTTCCCTTTAGAGTAAGAGGAGGCTCTGGGTGTGCTCACTGGTGGCCTGAGTGGGAGTTAGTCAGTCATCCCCTGAGGGCAAGAGAGTCACGCTTTACTTTTCTTTAAATCCCTTTCCTTCATTTCCCCATCAGCCAGCATGTGGCAGCTCACTTTAGAGAAATTCATACAGAAAATGTCCTAAGGACCGTAGAAATGATTGTCATTCCTTGGCTTCCTTTTCCAGGACACTTTATCGGCAGAAGACCGGCTGGTAAAATTTGGTAAATTTGGTAAATTCTATGGGTAAATTCTGAGTGCTTTTTTGCCAGGCTGGTTAGTCATGTGACATGAACCATGAGGGCCCTTGGATGGGCAGGCAAGTCACTTCCCAGGAAGACTCACCCTCTCTAATGACAATGATCTGTCTCTCTGCAGGCTCCCTGAGAAGGAGAATCCTGGATTTGTAGTCGATTTGTGCAAAAAGCCCCATGGAGAAAGAAACTTACAGGGTAGCGGAAAAGTGCTCTCAAGGCTTATGTTCTTCAGAGCTTTGGAACTCAAATGGCAACGTCTGGGTCACTGAGGCTGCTCCCAAAATAACTCCCTTGACTCCTGGCCAAAACAGAGGGCTTTTCCCCCTTTATGATTCAGGACAACACATGCTGGAGCCCAGCAATCCCAGAGTACATTGCTGTCTTGGCCAGTTAGTTTCCCTTTGTAATTCCATTGCTTTTTAAAATGCTGAAATTATTCTCTTTCAACCAAGTCAACAACCTAGAAGTTGTGGGTGGGACTTGGTCTCACAGACATAAAGACTCTATTGTGGTTTTCACTGTTTTATCATGTCATAGTTCAGAATCCCATGCTCATGGCAATCTCCTTTCTTTTCAACACACACGCACGCACGCAACACATATACACACCCATATGCCAAACAGCTTCTACTTGAAAAATACCTACAATGTCTTACACAGTCCCCCTATAAGAGAATCTTCTGTGAGGAGGGTAGTTAGCTGGTTGTCAGTTGCTGCACTAAGCAGACTTGGGGTACAAGAGCTAAGCCATTTCTGCCTGGGATATTTTTTCCTGTAGCAGGTAATCTTTGCTCTGGGGCTCTTAAATGGCCCAGCTGAGATAATATCAAGTTTGCACTGTAGTCTTGAGCTCTTTCTACCCAGTCCTTCCTTCCTTCCTTCCTTCCTTCCTTCCTTCCTTCCTTCCTTCCTTCCTTCCTTCCTTCCTTCCTTCCTTCCTTCCTTCCTTCCTTCCTTCCTTCCTTCCTTCCTTCCTTCCTTCCTTCCTTCCTTCCTTCCTTCCTTCCTTCCTTCTCTCCCAATGCACGTGTCAGACCTTCATGGCTCTCTGAAAGCTGTCCCTGCCTACTCCTGCTCCCTGTACCTTTTATCCTTCATTGGTATTTTCCCTTCTACGTCTAATTTTGTCTTGGTGCCCACTTTTCAGAGAAACCAAACCAATACACAAGTTGTACTTTTAATGAATTACAAATCTTTCAGGGTGAAGACCCCAGCAGCTTGGCAGATGTTTGAGGACACATTACTGAAAACCCAAAAGAAACAAATAAGAGATGCTGTAAAACAAAGGAATGTTTGGACTCCTGGAGGAAAGTAATACCAATATATACTTTAAGCCTAACAATAAAACCTATAAATAAATTATAGGCATCTGAACAATAAAGGCAGACCCTTATATTTTGTGTTTGGATGCATTTTTAAAAAGAAGACCAATGGTAGACAGGCTCAGGAGGCATGAAAAGAAGGGAGGAGGAGGGGATGTGGCAGCTGAGAAGGCAGTGTCTACTTAAGATGCTCAGAGGCCACACTTGGAAGGGATGAGAGTCTGCCGTGGCTGGGCTGCTCTCAGAAAAATTTTCATTTTAAATATCTTGGTGAAGAAACTGAATTCTGTGGGTTTATAATCATAGGGGAGAAACTTTGGTGTAAGATTGTAAGCAGAAAAGTTCAAATGGTTGGCAGTGGTCAAAGAATGCATTAGAGACAATACTTTGTTTTATTATATGTTAAAGACATTTGAACTTTGTTTTGGTTCTTCTATTAAAGCAACACTAATTTGATCTCTTTTCAGACCTGCCACCAGTTCTGGGTTGGATTATTTCAGTATTCAACTTCACCCTTGGAAGGCTTCTCAATGGTGGCACTATTGGCATTTTGAATGGACTATCCTTTGTTGAGAAGGATGGTCCCGTACCTTTCAGACCACTTAGCATTCCTCATCTGTGTTTATTAAATGGTAGTTGTGCCCTCCACTCCCGGTCATTGTGATAACCTGTATCTCCCCATACATTTCCAAATGCCCTCCCCACCTTCTGGAATGTGTCATCATGTCTGGTTGAAAAAAAAGCAATTTCCACTGACTAGACATGACCATAGTATTCAGTGGGGTGGGGGCAGGAGGTGGTGGTTGGGAGGGTTGCCTGCATAGCCCCCTCATGTTTTATGTCTCTCTCACTAGAGTGAGAGTTCCCAAACTGAATCAGGTTGGCTTAAGCCAAATTTGAGTTTGTTGGTTTATACAGCTAAAAAGGCAAGGGCAGCAATCAGAGCTCAAATGATGTCATCAAGTTTCAGTTTATTTTCATCTCTTGGCTCCATCTTCCACTGTGTTAACTTGATTCTTGGCCTTCCTGTGGGGCTCCGGCAGCTCCAGCCCTGCCTCCCATAGCGGCATGGCTGTAGCAACTCCAGCCTCGGATCTTCTGTCAAGTCCAGTGGGAAAGAATGAGCCCAGTCTGAGAGAATGACTTTATTCCATGTTTACCTTACCCCTGGACCGGTTAGTATGGTCAACACAGCGTGAAGCACTGATCAACTCAGGCCTAGGGGTCATGCCCCACTCCAGGGCACAGCACCTTGCCCCACCCCAGACCACATGGACTGAGAGGAGTGAAAGGAACTGTACTCAAATGAAATCTTTGGAAAAAAAGGTAAAGATGTTAGGGGGACGATGGACAAATGTTCAGTACAGTCAGTGAATTGTTAGAGTCTATAATAAAATATCAGTGAAACTCAGGGACGCATGTCTTCTTCTGGGAAAAAGCAATATAATGCAAAATCCAGGTGAATCAAATCTTTCAGACTTCTTTGGCTACTTTAAAAAATATTTAATAACCATGAGATTGAATAAAATGTTTTTATGCACAGAACCCTAGTTTGGCATTCACAGAAGTGGATATGAATTGACACTTCTCTTAAGGAGTATTTACAGTGGGATTCCTGAGAATAAGTTGTCTATAGGTAAACAGGGCTACTATATGAAACTAAGGCCCTGGGCATGAAAGTATTTTATTAATTCTCACTCCCTATTTTATATTTTTTCACTGCTTGCTTGATGCTTTGGCAGAAAACAAGTGACAGAGACACAAGCAAGGTCTGAGTTGTCATTCTTACCCATCATCAAACCAGGGCCTGCCTAACTCACTCCTAGGAGGAGTACATGCTGAAACAAGAGGCTCCAAGTTTATGAGGCTTTGATACTTTATTTGGATGACTGCCCCACAAAGGGCCAAGGACAGAAGTCATGGATGTCTGAAGGGTATCTGCAACAGGGTCACAGAATTGGGCAGCAGGGACCCGAGAAATCCCTTTTCTTTGTGGTTTAGACTACCTTGAGGGGCTTTTGGAGGGATGCAGTGTACGTTCTGCTTCAACCTGCAGAGCTGCTCCTCCTTGTGCTAGATTTATCTACATAGTGACAGAAGATTTTATTTGACTATGACTCCCATGACTATAGCAAAGTTTGAAATCCACTTATCTCACCAAATCCTTTGTACAGTATTTCTGGTGAAAGGCCAGGAAGAGCCATATCTGTAAGCCAGCTGGGAACATGAGTCTTCTCAACTTTGAGGCCATTTTAGATTTTGAGAGAGATTATCTCTTTGACAAGAGGAGAGAGGGGTTAAAGAAACAATGACGCCTATTTATACAGATAGACTGTAACCTCTGTCAATCGAGCTTTGTACTCCATGGTGAGTCCTATAGCTAAGAGATGCAAGTTAGATCTATTTGAACTAGCAAGGTCAAGATCTCTTTCCCACTGAGGGTCGGGTTCTGTCTTCTGGCTTTTCTCCACACCTTTTATTCTGAGTATTTAGCTGGCTTCACATCAGTCTTCAGGCCACGCACTCTAAAGGCAATTTAGGGGCCAACTCTTGCTTGTTCGATACTGGTTCCCTTCAGCCTCAGTTGCTGTCTTGTGCCGCAGGTTTCTAAACCAGAAGTGGTGATCAGAAGTCTCTTTCAAGTGCTACAACACTGTTTTGAGAAAGAAACTTATGTTTCAGCCTGCTCAGTGCTTCCCTCTATGAACAACCTGAGTCTGGTTCCACTCAGCATCCTTTGAGAACTTAGCACAATACTGTCAAATAGCAGACAAATAGCCGATTTGAATTCATAACCAAAATCTACAGGAGGAGAAGACCCTTGTACTTCTGGTTCGTCTTTTGCTAGTTGGTGGGAAATCATGTTTTTCAAATACTGATATCTCACTACTGGACAGGAGATATATACAATCCCAACTCTCAAGCAAATGGAAAATACCTTTTCTGGATAAGTTTATTTGGAACGGGTTTTTTCTCTTAAAGAAAGAATGAACAAACCCCTGCTTTGGAGGATAAAACAACAAATTCCTTTGGGATTTCTCAACTTCTGGAAAGCCAGGCTCCTGTAGGCTGAGGTGGCCTCCATGCTGTTCATACATAAACTGCTCTTGGCAGGCTGATGGCCTGTTTGATATTCTGAGGTCTAGCAAAGATTTAGCTTGGGGGATCACTAAGAGGTCACGGTCTTGATCATTTCCTCTGTTATTTATTTTTGGCTTGTGGTATTGGACTCTGCCTTTGATAGAGGGCATTTCTACCACAACTGCTCAGAATCAAGCATTTCAGTGATTTGGTTTGAGGTGGAGGAGGCTTGGCTTCTAATGCTGTGAAAATGTCACTGAGTACCTCTGAGAATGTCTACTTCTGTCCTTCTCTGATGAGCAAATTTATTTCCGGGGGCTTTACCAGTCACACTTTCCAGACGTGGTTCAGGAAAGAATCCTCTTGGTGAGGACAGCAGTTTCTGGTTTGAGTAATTTTGTTTTCAGTTCCTTATGAGACCCTCTTCTTGCCATGAGATGGAAATAAAAGCAGCATGTTTCGGACCTTTAGAGTGCATCTCTGCTTTTCTTCACTGGGCATGACTCACCTGTGACTGTCCTCAATGCAGCCAGGGGTGCCATTTATGCTGCACTAACCTTTGACTTTCTCTTCTTAGTGACAGCAGAGCTTCCGTGCCAGCTTATAAGAAACCACAGGAACATCCTGGTCTGCTCTGCACAGCACGCTCTTGGGCTCCCAGAATGCCTGGGAGGACTTAGTTTATCTCATGTGGGTTTGTTCACCCTGTCGTGTTTCATTTTGATTTAAGGCAACTGGTATCTCTCATCTGGGTCGGAAAGCATGGGTTTTATATGGTTTTGACCTGATATGAGGGGCCTGAATCAAACACCCAGTACTTTGACCTGGGTAGTTAGTTGTGTTATGCCCTATGCTCCTGTTCTCTCAAAAAGCATCCTAGCAAATGGGAACACTTGGTCCCAGGAGCTCCTTTCCATCTGCTGCTGTAACCTCTGCCACAGAGTGCTAGGACAGATAGTGTGCTGTGCTATGTTGAGTCTATCAAAGAAAATGATGCAACATGTCCTGGAGACATCACCATCTGCAGGGGAGTGTGGCTGTGGGCTCCTCCAGAAGAAAAAGGAAGTGCCATCATATCGGGAATATTCCCAGTGAGTGTAATTCCTGGAACAGCCCATGCCTCCTCAGGGCCATCCTTGTGCCCAGCATCTCAGCACCTCCAGATTTGGACTAAAGGAGAACTGTTGGGTTCAGGAGCAAGGGAGGACTAAAATCATGATGAATTTTACATATCACATTTTCTAGCAATGGTTTTCTATATGAAACCTGTTTGCACTGTGACCGAGGGCTCAGAAACAAACGTTTCATGAAATGATAGTTACTCTTTCCATGTGTCACCGTTCTAATTTCCTTTTTCTTCTTCTGTTCTCTTCTTTTTTTCTGTTATTTAAAGTTTAAGAAAAGCTTCTTGGCTCACTAAATTGCTATAATAAACCACTTATGGGTCAAAGGCCACAGTATGAAAAACAACACTGCAGTATTGTATTGCATTGCAGCACCTTAGGAACATTTATGTAATGTGGGTTCCTTGGCCCTTCTCTAGAGATTTTAATTCAGTCAGACCAGTGCCCAAGAATCCGTATATTATGTTCACCTAACTTGAATCTGACCACCATGAGGGCAGGAAACTGTTTTTATCCCTGATACATCGCAAGTGCTTTGAACAAAGAGCCTGGTACAGAAGAGGTCCTTGATTTGTTGCTGGTCGAATAAATGAATGAAAGAGCACCTCTGGTGATTTTAATTCATCTGGCCTAGAGATTGCAATTGTTTTTGGTATGTCTTTTAAGTCTCGTTTTTGGGGGCAGGGGTAATATTCAATTTTTATATAATTTCAAGCTTACAGAAAAGGTGCAAAAATAGGACAAAGATCCCCATTTATCAGTTGTCTTAATTTCTAGTTTAGCTACATTTGCAGTTTTTCTCTTTCTCATCTCTTTCTGTCTGTACGTACACATTTTTCTTCTAACCATTTGAGAGTTAGTTGTTAACAAAATGCCCCTTTACTGCTAATACTGCAGTACGTATTTTCTTTTTTTTTTTTTTTTTACATTTTGTTTAATTTTTTAATACATTATTTTTAAAATATAAAAAATTCTACTTTATATGGCTCAAATAAAAAGATTTATTTATTTATTTATTTTTTAAATTTTATTTTGTCGATATACATTGTAGCTGATTATTGCTCCCCATCACCAAAACCTCCCTCCCTTCTCCCTCCCCCCCTCCCCCCCACAATGTCCTTTCTGTTTGCTTGTTGTATCAACTTCAAATAATTGTGGTTGTTATATCTTCTTCCCCCCCGCGCGGTTTGTGTGTGTGTGTGTGTATGTGTGTGTGTGAATTTATATATTAATTTTTAGCTCCCTCCAATAAGTGAGAACATGTGGTATTTCTCTTTCTGTGCCTGACTTGTTTCACTTAATATAATTCTCTCAAGGTCCATCCATGTTGTTGCAAATGGCAGTATTTCATTCGTTTTTATAGCTGAGTAGTATTCCATTGTGTAGATGTACCACATTTTCCGTATCCACTCATCTGATGATGGGCATTTGGGCTGGTTCCAACTCTTGGCTATTGTAAAGAGTGCTGCGATGAACATTGGGGAACAGGTATACCTTCGACTTGATGATTTCCATTCCTCTGGGTATATTCCCAACAGTGGGATGGCTGGGTCGTATGGTAGATCTATTTGCAATTGTTTAAGGAACCTCCATACCATTTTCCATAGAGGCTGCACCATTTTGCAGTCCCACCAACAATGTATGAGAGTTCCTTTTTCTCCGCAGCCTCGCCAGCATTTATCGTTCATAGTCTTTTGGATTTTAGCCATCCTAACTGGGGTTAGATGGTATCTCAATGTGGTTTTGATTTGCATTTCCCGGATGCTGAGTGATGTTGAGCATTTTTTCATATGTCTGTTGGCCATTTGGATATCTTCCTTAGAGAAATGCCTACTTAGCTCTTTTGCCCATTTTTTAATTGGGTTGCTTGTTTTCTTCTTGTAAAGTTGTTTGAGTTCCTTATATATTCTGGATATTAATCCTTTGTCAGATGTATATTTTGCAAATATTTTCTCCCACTCTGTTGGTTGTCTTTTAACTCTTTTAATTGTTTCTTTTGCTGTGCAGAAGCTTTTTAGTTTGATATAATCCCATTTGTTTATTTTTCCTTTGGTTGCCCGTGCTTTTGGGGTCGTATTCATGAAGTCTGTGCCCAGTCCTATTTCCTGAAGTGTTTCCCCTATGTTTTCTTTAAGAAGTTTTATTGTCTCAGGGTGTATATTTAAATCCTTAATCCATTTTGAGTTGATTTTAGTATACGGTGAGAGGTATGGATCTAGTTTCATTCTCCTGCATATCGATATCCAGTTATCCCAGCACCACTTGCTGAAGAGGCAGCAGTACGTATTTTCTAAGAACAACAACACTCTCTCATGCAGGTTACAACGTGAGGGCCCCTAGGCCAGAGGCTAAATGCCCAAATTAGTAAACAGAGGGAAATACCGATCTTTGAGTGATCCATCCTCCGTCTTCAGCCAACCCTCCTTTTGCATCTGTACTGCTGTCCTCGGTTTTGTAACGTAAACAGTCATAATTTCTAGATCGTTGCATCGCAGAATTGCCTTGAGTCCCCACGCCAGAAGCAGCCTTCTAATCTGGAGATTCTCAAGTGCAGAAACTGTCTCACCACCTCTGAATCCCCTGGGAAATTTTAAAGCAAATGTAGATCCCCAGACGTCGGCCCTGGAGCTTCAATATAGACAGGGCTTGCGGCCTAGGAATCCGCATTCCCTCCTCCCCTCAGGTGACGCTATGGCCCAGCCAGGGTTGGGAAGCAAAGTCCTTGTGATCTCTCCCCACTGTGGGATATTCTGAATGGTGATCACTTAGCCTCTGCTGGAACATTTCCTGGGATGGCAGAGAGAACCCCGCCCCGAGGTCTCCTTGGAAGGTTCTGCTTCTTAGAAATTGCTTTCTGATATTAGTTTCAATAGCTTTCCTACTGCTCCTGTCTTGGTTCTGTTCTCTGCAGCACCTCAAGACAAGGCCAATTGGCTGCCTGTTCACTAATTGTAAAAATACAAAAAAAGTATAAAGAAAAAAATAAAAGTCTCTCAAAATTCCACCACCTGAGGACCTTGGTTTTAGTATATCTTCTTTTAGTCTTTATATGTGTATACCCATAAATGCACATCACAAACACTGTTTTAAAAGAATGAAGAGCACACTGTATTCTGGTCTTATTGTTACATATTGCGAGTTTTCTCTTAACATTATATCATAAGAAATATCCCAGATAGACAAAAGTGCTTTGAAAGCACATTTTTAAATGACTACAGTAAATTCCACTGTCTTTATCTATTAGAATTTATTCAACTGTTTCCTGTTAGTGTTTATTTAGGTTGTTTGCAGTTTTTCACTGTTATAACTAATGCTTAAACATATTGCAAATAAATCACTGTCTGCATCCCTGATTATTTCTTTAAGCCAGATTCCAGGATGTAGAATTATTGAGTTTAAAAAAAAAATTTGCAAAATTACAAAGCTTTGAAAAATTACATTTGATACACATTGCCAAGTTACAAGGCAAAGATGTTATAAAAGTTTTTACTTCTACCAGTCAGTTTTTACCTCTTTTTAGAATTCAGTCATTTTAAAAAAGATTCCAATTTGATAGGCTAAAAATTGCATCGCATTGTGGTTTTTAACTTGCACTTTTTGTTTACTCATGAGGCAGAGCATGATTTTAAACACACAAGTACACACTTACATATGTATTTTGATTATTCATGAGACAAAATACGTTCAAATATATTTGTGTGTGTGTGTGTGATTCCACATTTTTTGGCCATTTCTATAAAGAAGATGTTAAGAGGGAAAGAAGTAAACTGAGACTATTTCTCTGCTTGACGGGGTGGGGGGGCTCACTCTTTTTTGCTTGTAAATGCCCTTCCCCCCTTTTAAGTGCGAAAAATACCAATTTTGTATTCTTCTCTTCTTTTAATTGTGGTAAAATATACATAACATAAAATTTATCATTTTAACCATTTTTAAGTGTGCAGTTCTGTGGCATTAAGCACATGCACATCTTCTGCAGCCATCACTGCCATCCATTTCCAGGACTTTTCATCTTCCCGAACTGAAACTCTGACCCACTAAACATTCACTGTCCATTCCTCCCTTTGAGTATTTACAATTAAGCCATTCGTATTTATCATTAATCTAAGTTAGTAGTATAATTATACTGACAGCAATTAGTAACCATTTTGCCTTCTCTTTCCCAACATTCATACCTCTTAACTATTTTCCATGCTTTAATGCCTTAATTTTAGAACACTGATGCAAGAATCTTTGACTCTTCCTCAATTTAATATAGGTGGTTCTAGTGATTTATTCTTAATCGTGATATTTGCTGTAGTTTTAAAATAGATAGTCTTTATCCCTCTAAGGTAGCCTCCCCTTTTCTAATGAGTTCATCATAAGTTTTTACCTGCAATGTATATTAAATTTTATCATACAATTTTTCAGCATTATATTGAAATAATTATAAGGTTTTTATAATTTCAATTGTTAATATTAATAGTTGTGATGGCTTATTTAATAAATGGGTTTCCTAGGGGCTGACTGATTGGCTCAGATGGTTAGAGCACAGCCTTGTAACACCAAGGTCAAGAACCAGTTCAGATCCCTGTACCAGCCAGCTGCCAAAAATAAGTAAGTAAGTAAGTAAGCAAGTAAGCAAGCAAGCAAGTAAATAAATAAATAAATAAATAAACAAACAAACAAACAAACAAACAAATAAATAAATAAATGGGTTTCCTGAGTATAAGCACATTCTTTTAGCTCTTTCCCATATAAAGCTAATTTGTTAGAGTGCTGTTCAGGCACGATGTTAAATTTGTCTCAACTGAGTGACACTTGTCAATATTTTTTCTTCCACAATGGTTTCTGTATCACTAACATTCTGTCTTATGACTATCTTTTGGTTCACGGCCAATAGTTTGATTATTTCCCAAAGGGTAAATAAACATGGCTTATTGTAATGGTTAAAATATACGATTCAAGTTAGTGGCTGGTAAGTACCTTGTAGAAGAAGGTTCTATTGTAGGCCTGACTCTTGCCACCTTTAGAGGAATTTTGATAGACAGAATATCAAAAAAATAAAAATTAACATACCAACTACACAGAGATGGTCCAACAGTACCTGCATTCTCCTTACATGGTTCTATTCAGTATGCAATATACAATGTAAGTATTGTATATCTAGGATAGTTTCTCTTGGGATTTTTAAGAACGTGGTGCTCATTTTCACTTAGACTTTTCATTCTTTCAATCACTTAATCATTCAACAAAAATTTATTCAAGGGCCTAATGTGTGATGTCCTCTGTGCTAGGTTTTGGGGATACATTTTAGATAAGTCAGGCATGAACCTTGTCTTTGTGGAACTTACATATTTATAAGTAAGATTCAAGTTACTTTTTCATCTTCATTTACTTGTACCTTGTCAGACTTTATAAATTGTTAGTTTTCTATTTCTTTTGCTGCATCATTTAATTATATAATATTGTTTTCTGACTGCTGATGGTCTGAATGTTCTTGAATTATTCATTCAATATGTGATAGTCACTGTTCTGGACACTGGAAATTCCAAGGTGAAGAAAAGAGACAAAAATATATGAGTCCCCATGAAGCTTACTACATTTTAATAAAATCCTGATTTCAAGGCTTTGCAAGATTCATTAGACTCTGTTATGCTGTCTATACCATAGGCAGTGAAAAAAAAAGTAAGTGAACCAAGTATTCTGGAAAGACAGTAATGCAAGCACTGATGCAAAAGAAAAAAGATTCTTAATTAATAATTATTTAAATTAAAATTTACATAAACCTCTTTTTCTAAGTAATTCAATTATTTGTAGTTTTAATAAATTTAAATATATATAACTTTAGCTTTTCAAACAGAACACCATAAAACAGACTCAGCAGGTTTCTGTAGTCAGGTGCATTTCCTTGCTCAAATTTCTGGTTTCCTTTTTTTTTTTTTTGTGACCGGTAAGGGGATCGCAACCCTTGGCTTGGTGTCGTCCGCACCGCGCTCAGCCAGTGAGCACACCGGCCATCCCTACATAGGATCCGAACCCGCAGCGGGAGCACCACTGCGCTCCCAGCGCCGCACTCTCCCGAGTGAGCCACGGGGTCGGCCCAAATTTCTGGTTTCATAGGCAGAAAACTTTAAATAGTAGGCAAAATAGTGAGAAGTGGAGTACAAGTGTTTATTGGGTTGTTTCAAGTGGCAGAATAGCTCTCCTACCTTCTCCCTACATCCCCCCAAAATAATGGGAAGCAGCATAAATAAAGAACTTTCTGAGATCACCTAATGACTTTGAATAGAAACCACATAAGAAGAATGTAGGTACTTACTGTTATAATTATCTCCTCTATTGAGGATAAGGTTGGTACATTTTTGTTCTGCATGGTAATTATGTATTAGCAATGTTTTCCTTTGGAACTTATAGAAATTAGAATAGGATGTGTCAATCAGTTTAGTTCATTCATACATTAGATCAACAGATATTTCCTGAGTGCCTCCTGTGTGCCAGGGCCTGCTTTTGTGGATCTTGGAGTTTTAAGGGCAAGTAGATATTGAACAAGTAAATACACATGTGGTAAGTATCACAAGAGTGGGGAGCTTAGATTGACTGGGGGAGAATAGGGGACCATGCAAGTTCTGTTAAGGGGCACAGCAACAAGACATAGCAATCATCCATTCACTCATTCAACAGTTAGAATTTCTGAAGAAAAACAACTCTGAGGCCAACTTCACAGTGGCACTTGAATACAGTCCTCAGTGAGTTCTGCAAATACTGAACTGGTTTCCTAGCTGGGTCTAAAGCTACCTATGGATGCAGTGATGGTTATGAAAGAGGATTATTTTCCTAAGTTAAATTTTACTTACGAGAACAGCAATAACAACAGCTAACATTTATTGAGTATTTTCTATACGTAGTGCACAATGCTGAACACTTTACATGTGTGTAATATAACCCTCAGAATAACTCCAAGGTAGAATTAGTATCTATATTTTATAGATGAGGATGCGGGGTCTCAGAGACATAAGAAATTGGTCTCCCATCACATATCTAGTAAGTGGTGGATTCAGGATATCATGGAACTCACTAGGAACTGAGCTCTCTAAACTGACGGCCAGGAACAGGAAACAAATCTGCATACTAAGCCAAACCTGTTAAGAGTATGAAATAACTCACTCCTAGTTTTCAGTGTTTCAGAGATTAAGTAAAAAATCTTCAACAGAATCCAATCCAAGTGTGCACGTCTTTGCATTCAGCATATACACTTGCCAAGGAAAAACTGTTCGTTGCAGAAAATGCTTCTATTTTACACCATCCCTACTCCTGGTAATGACCTTTCCTGGTTTCTATCCAAGGACTACATTAGAGCCAACCACCTTTCCCCCAAGCAAGTTGTCCACTTACCAAGTGTAATAGAAAAAGAGAAAGTGGCCTATAGGTGGTCTCAGGAAGGCACTACTATTCTGTCTCATGAAGGTTTTGAAGCAACCTAGAGCTTTTAAGCTTCTGAGTTTCACCATAGTTTGCTATCAATGCACAAACTCTTCTTATCATCAGCTGTCCTGTGTCCTATTGGATGCAGAAGACATTGGCCTTCACAGAGGCCTCAGAGGCACCAGGCACATCTGCATAAGCCCACCCTCCTTTCTCCTTCTGCCTCTTGCCCTTTATCATCAGCATCATCACTGCTGTCATTTACTAAGCACTTACTATGTGTCCAGCACTCTCTTAAGGTTTTATGTATATTTAAACCTCATTACAATCTTATGAGGTAGCTGCCATAAACTCATTTTTCAGATGATGAAGAGACTAAGTGAGATTGGTTTACTGCCTCAAGGTCACACAATGAGGAGCAAAGTCTTGGTTAAAATACAAATCTATTTAACTCCAGAGGATGTGTTCTTAACAGCAACATTATACCACTTGCCATAAAGAATTTACAATGGGGCATAAGATCAAGAAACAATGTACCAGATGTGTGGCTCTAAAATAAGCTTGTATTTATATAAAGTGATGGGATTGAGATTTAGAGGTTCTTAATCTGAGGTCTGTGGATCCCTGCATGTCCACAGATAGATTTTGGGAGGTTTGTAAGCCCCTAAAACAGAGGTCAGCAAACTTTTTCTTAAAGAACCCCATAGTAACTATATATATTTTAAATTTTACAGGCTATATGGTCTTTGTTGCAAACACTTATCTCTGTTGAGGAAGAAAAACAATCATAGGCAATACACAAATGAAGAGGCAGGATGGTTTTCCAATAAAACTTTACAAAAAGAAGCAGTTGGCCAGCAGGCTTTAAATGGTATGCAAATTCTGTGTGCGTATATGATAGTTGTTTTTGTTGTTGTTATTAGCGGAATATCATAGCTTTCCATAGCTTCTCAAATAGGTTCAAAATCAAAGATGGTTAAGAATAACTGGTCTAAGTGGTCTAAATGGTCAAGGGTTCTATAATTCTCTATGCCTTTTAAATTAACAATCTCTTAGAGATTCTTTGTCCTTAGCAGGCTCTTTTGATGAATTCTGCTGTGAAATATTAAGCGGGCAATAATTACTGTCTGTTGGGAAGGAAACATGGGTCCCATTACTATTTCAATGAGGTATGGTGTGGAGGAAGTGTGACTGATCTGTCACTGCATCTGATCAGGGACCCTCTGTCCCCAGGGAAACATTTCTCATAGGATCCCCTAGCTTCATGAGTTAGAGCATCTTATTCATTGCCTGTGACTATACCAACACATACCATTTCCCTGCAATCTGCTCCTTGGGTCTTGTCTTCCCCCAAGTCGAATCTCTGGGTGGGAACTGTTGATTATATTCCACTGTGTCCACCGCAGAACTTGGTACCACACTTTGCATATATGTGACAGGAAGAGTAAAGAACTAGAGTAAAGAAACTACAGAAATTTTTTTAGGTCATTAGTACTGAGATCCCTAAAAGTTATAGCCAGTTTTAAATTCTTGCATCTGAAAATAAAAACAAGGGCTGTCCAATGAACTTGAAAAACAGGACCAAGTGTTTAAAATTTTAGGAACAACAATAACAAAACCATGATGTATTAAAACAAGAAAGTACAAATACTATGAATCATAATGTGATTACATTTCTATTCCAGATTTTTCTGAGAATGGAGAATTGGACAGAGGGGAAAGAAATAGAAAGGGAGGAAGAAATGGCAGAAACTGGAAGAGGAGAATGAAACAAGAAGAACAAGGAGACAAATGGGAATACAGATGGAAAGGATGAATGAAGAGTGGGTCTGTATGCTAACCAGCTACTGCTGGGTTGAAACTCTGTCATTAGATGCAGCTATTTCACACAGCAAGTGCCCCCCAAAGAAGGAAATAAACCAGCAAATGAAAATAACAGGAGTGTAAATCACTTAGCCAGTACTTATGCAGACTTTATTCTATATTAGACTCCTGTACATATCACATCAGGATGAGTGTTAGCTCTCGGAAATGAAACATCCATAAGAGGACCGCATGGTGCTGACTGTACCCCCAACTAATATTTCAGTTCAGCTTTAATTATCATGTTCATCTGGCCGCAGCATGGTGCTCATAAATAGAAATGGGTCATGGGAGGCCTAGTTATTGTCCTGGCATATCGTTATATGACCTTGGTTGGCTAAGCTCTGTGCCTCAGTTTCCTCATTTGTTAAATGCAAGTAAATATCCCTTGTCCTGCTTATTTTAAAGGGGTGTTAGGAGGATGAAAAGTGAGGATGTACATCTACACGCATGCTTGGATAAGTATAAAATGCCAGACAAATGTAAAATTGACCTCGTTCTCTTCACTTAACAAGGTAGTGGGTAGGCGGGGGGTGGGGAACATGGCATTTTGCACAGAAGGCTGATGACTCAATAAAGTGTCTTTTTTTTCCCCAGTAATATCTGGTCTGGCATTATTACTGCTTTCTTGATGTTTTTAGACATACTTTTCCCCTTCAGAAATGCCAAAGGTGAAAAATACTATTCCACCGCTATAATTTGTCACCCTTGCTGCCTGAGCAAGACGTGCATAGACAGTTTAGTAATTAAGCTTTTCAACACTGCATCATAAAGTTTTATTCTGGCAAAGGCTATATTTATCAGCTAACAAGTATTAAATCACCCCACGGCTCAAGTCGTTTCTCACTTGAATATGCTCCTTTCAAAACAGAGCAGCTTTCCTTGGCTGGCTTGATTAATAAAAGTTCTTGTTTGGAAATACTGTAATGATGTGTGGTCCTGTGGGCTGGCATACCTACACCTTGGCAACTATTTCAGATGGTGCTGACCCCTCTCTCCCAGGGGAGTTTGACACCTTAGCCCTATGGTCTTCTACAGCATGCTGGTCATCTGAGTTTCATGGTTCTCTGGGATGGCTTCCAGCAGGAGATATTGCCATATCCATTTCATTTCTAAAGGGGAAGAGGTAAATGAAAATCTAAATGTAAAATGAGTTTTCAAAATAATTACAATAGCAAAGGGACAACAATCTACATATTAAGCCAAGTTGAGTTTTTTCTCATATTGCTGAAGTTTTATGAAAACAGATCCAGAATTATTAGGGAAACACACTTAGAATGAATATATATTAGATATCAAGTCATTAGTAATGGTTGAGAAGAATACTTTCTCTAAGCAACCCACCCCACCTTTATAAATCTTTTTTTTCCTCCTTTGGAGGATATAAATTCATGAAACGAATACAGCATTGTTCTCAAAGTTTCAGAATTCTTTCAGTCAAATGGCTCCAGAATTATATTTGTTAAAAACATAATAATTAGTTTGAAACATTTGAAAGACTCTTCCACCATATTTTAAGGGTAAAATCAAAGTAAGACAAATGTTGATGAAGTATGGTCCAAAGTGATGAAAAAATATCACTATTTTTCACCATTTTATATGAGAGACTGCTTGTATAAAACACTAATTTTCTTTTTCCCTTTCCCTGCTTTCAAAACAAGTGACATTAGCCCAAATGCAGGCATTTTAGTTTTACTTATTGCTAAAAGGAAACAGTAATATGCCGTAGGATCAAAAAACACACTTTGTAGATACATGAACAAGTTCTGCCTGTGCCTATGTGTGTGTTTGTGTGTGTGTGTGTGTGTGTGTGCTAGCAGGCACGTAAGTGTGTAACTTTAAACATAGCAAGATAAGAAGACTTTTGTTGAACTTTTCTTAGTTTGTGAGGCTGTAACAATTTCTTTCCTTTCTAAATGATAAAATAGAACTTACCATTTCACTTTTCAAATTAGCAGCAGGTAGCTTGTTTGAAAGTCTGGGGATCAATTTCTTTCCAGCCAACAAGTCATGGGGTCAAGTCACCAAAGCATGTGGGAGGATATGCTGAACCACTAAGTTGGCAAATATTGAATTATTTTAAGTGCGTCTATTTTCTAGTTCAGTACATTTTTTGTTGTGTTAAATTCATTAAACTGGACACAGTCCAAATGCCATAGCACGTACTGGAAAGCACATGAAGGTAACGGCACCAACCATAGGAGATATCTCACAAATGGTAAGGATAGACATATTTTCTTTCGTTTTCTATTTAATTTTTCTCTTTCATAATAAGACTGGAATTTGTTAAAAGTACTGTGTGACTTGGAAAATCAAGTTGAATCTTGCTATTTTCTGAAGATCTGAACAGAGTTGTTTCTTTGTCAGTCAAGTTGCCCTCCAAACTGCGATCTTAAGATGATGACATATTTGATCTACAAATCAGGATCACTTAATAACTTGGGAGATACATAAGAAAAATTGTGCTCCATTATACACAGTTTAGAGAAAGCTTATTATTCTGTAATTTGCAAAAATATTGATTCAAGGGCCAATTTGAAGACTTTAAAGGAGACCTTGATAATGATCATTCTTTATTTGGAATTGAAATTTTCAAAAAGATAATAAAGGTTTTGCCACACAAACTATTACTTTGATTTAATATAATTTTAGGGGAGGGTCATTTGTTATTCTTAAGCACCACTTTTCCTCTAACACAGAATAGTCACAGCAGTTCAGAAAGGTGAGGAAAACAGTAAGGCACAAGGAATTTCTATTCTAGCGTGGGTTACAACTATTGAAATTATAAAATCGATTTTTTACCCCCTATGAAATATGATAAAAAGTGAAGAACAATTTTCCAGTAATTTCTGTCAACAAAATAGAAAACAAAATAATCAATGACAGAAAATTGTGAAAACAAAACCCCAAAGTCCGTGTAGAGAATAAGGATACAGGTACTAAATATAATTCTTTAAAGCTTCCAATACACACAGGGCAGAAGTGATACAGCCATCAAAGTTGGATTGAGTAAATCCATCCCCTCCGCACACAAGGGAAGGTTTGAGATGAAGAGTCATTTGCCCAGGACAGCTGGCGACAGCATTTGTAACCTGAAAAAGTGAAAGAAGGATTGCAATTGACACTCTGTATGCTGTTGTGCTGTCACGGCAATGCCCACCTGGGGAAGGCTTCTCTACCTGGAGAAATCAAGAATTCTCACAAGGAACACTAGGAGAAAAAACCCAAGACCCCCTAAACTTCTGCCCTTTTCTAAGTGTTTACATCTACATTCTTAAATGTTTAAATTTGCAGTTATTAGATAAGATAATCAGGAGTGTGTTGAACTTCAAAATAGTACGTGCTATGGTCTGAATGTTTATCCCTCTAAAATGTATAAGTATAAGTCCTAATCCCCAAGGTGATGGTATTAAGAGCTGGGGCCTTTGGGAGGTGATTAGGTCATGAGGGCTTGCTCTTATGTAATAGTTCAGAAAAGTGAGAAGAGTAAGGCACAAGGAATTTCTATTCTAGCACGGGTTACAACTATTGAAATTATAAAATCGATTTTATACCCCCTGTGAAATATGGCAAAAAGTAAAGAACAATTTTCCAGTTATTTCTCTCAACTTCCACCACGTGAGGACAAAGCCAGAAGGTGCCTCTATGAGAAAGAGGGCCCTGACCAGACTCTGAATCTGCTGTTGCCTTGATCTAAGACTTCCTAGCCTCCAGATTTGTGAGAAATAAATTTCTGTTGTTTATAAGCTACTCAGTTTATGGTATTTTGCTATAGCAGCCTAATCAGACTAAGGCACCCTTCTCTCCCTCCCTCCCGTCCTTGTTCCTTCCTCACATATTTTATGAGCACTGGGGTCAGGCCCTATGCTGGGCACTGGAGCAGCAGAAATGTGAAACTTCACAGCCCTGTCCTCAAGGAGTTCTCAGCCCTGAGATTAAGAGTGACCCCAAAGCAGTGAGTGGCTTCCTTTTGTTATTTACTGAGTGTCTCTAATGTGCCAAAGAATGTGTTCCATTTGCAGACTGCATTTCATGAATTAATTAATTAATTGCAATCAATACATGTAGGTGACTTTCTAAAGAGTCTGATGGATACATATGAGTTTTCCCGTAAGGAAAACAGGGGAAGGTCACTCCAAGGAGAAAGGGCAGCAAGTGTAAATGCCCAATGTCTATGGGTAAGAGAGAGAAAAGTGTGTTTAGGAAACTGTGGGGCAGGTCACAGTGTGTGTGTGTGTGTGTGTGTGTGTGTGTGTGTGTGTGTGTGTGTGTGTGTGTGTGTGTGTGTGTGTGTGTGTGTGTGTGTGTGTGTGTTGGGGAAGGGGGTTGACTGGAGAAGGGGACATGGTGGTGAGGCAAGATAATAAGGATACAGTGTTTCAAAATTTAAAAATATAAAACTAACAAATAAAAAATGTAGAACTTACTTATCAGCCCAAAGAAGAAGACTCAGCTGAAGTTTGGGATTTATTTTATTTTGGAGAATCAGGTTTATAGTATTTGAAATGATGAAAAAGGCATAGAGATTATTTGCTGGAAAAATATTCTCAAAATTGGAATGGATGATGCAATAAGCATTCACAGCGAGGAAAGTGAGTGGGAGGGCAATGTAGTTATCTTGGACACTGAGATAACTGAGATGGTTTGGCCACTGAAGCACCAAAAACTTCCTAAAAAAACAAAATATACAAACTTATTGTGATGGCAGTTTCACTTGGGACTGCTTCACTGAGCAGCTTAGGGGGTTGACACAGACTACAACATGGCTTCTAGTCTCTCTGATACAGGCGTTTTCATGGAGAGTAACAGGGTATAAGGCCTATGAGGATTTACTTGTTTAAAAATTAAAAAGAAAAAAACCATGAAATGTTATAGATGCTATTTGGATTATGGTGCTGAGATTTTTATTCTAGGATAGATTGAGTTAGTATATGCCTTTATAATTTTCAAAAGCAAAAAAACTTTGCATAGATATTTTAAATTTATATGCTATATCTTGCTTTATTAAAAGGAGGTGCTACTCGTTTTTTTTGTTGAACCTCTTAAGATAGGGACCTCTAGAGACCTGTGTCATTCAGATACAAACATAAAAAGTTAAGAGAATGCTCTCACTTTTCCAGAGGTCACTTTATAGCAACATCACCTTTCATAGACATAGCAGATAATCTTGAAATAAGCAGATAAGATCTTTAAGTGGCTAAAATAGCATATAGTATAGACATGAAGAACAGACTTGGGTGTTCAATTAGAACTTCTAAATTCCTGCATTAGATAGAATTTTAACAAATTGGACTATTTGATTTATCAGCGAAACACTAAGGGAAAAAGTAAACGACTAGGTTCCTACATATTAGTGATTTCAGAATGCGACACTTGATAGGCTGAAAGCCAGAGATGCAATGTAAAAACTCAAAAATCAGACAGGACTAGGAAGAAGCCTGGCAGTCTGGGGCCATTTAGTGTGGGGGCAAATAACATTTTGCCTCTTAATAGGCTCTAAGAGCATCAGCTATCATTAATGTCCACAGTGATGGCCCCAGTTCTCAAGAACCAATTCTAATTTGCATAAAGTATTCATTGCTAGCATCTCTTGAATGTTCACTGCATACCAGATACTTTATATGTAAATCCCATTTAATTCACACAGCAACCCTATGAGGTGGTTACTATTATTCTCATCTTTTTCTTTTTCTTTTTTTTTTCACTCCCTCTCTTCCCCCCATACAGTTTGTCTTATTATTAATATGCTACATTAGTGTGGTACATTTGTTACAATTATAAACTACTATTGATATATTATTACTAACTCAATTTTACATTTGGGTTCCCTCTTTGTGTTGTGCTTTTCATTTTATAGATGAGAAAGTTGAGGCTCAGAAAGACTGTCACTTGCTCAAAGACAGAAAGCTAGTAGATGAAGAAACAGGGACTCACACTGAGAAAGTTAAGTCCAGGACTCACACTTCCAACAGTTTCAGAAACATTTCCATAAAGATTTGATTTAAGTAAAACACAACAGAAATGTTTGATTAGTTACTTAGCTTAAGGCATCTGGAAAATTCACATAAATGGAATAACTCATTCATACATATTCATATATATATTCATACATGTGGGTCTATGTATAATTTTTAAAACACAACAGAAAATGTTTGATAGTCACTTAGCTTTAGGTATCTGGAAAGTTCACATAAATGGTATAACTCATTCATACATATTCACATGTATATACATACATACGTGTGTGTATCTATGTATAATTTACACACACACCTGTAATCCACATTCGTGGTAAAGTTTCGATGCATTTCCAGTTGACATCCCTGTATAGATCAACTGCAACACTTTTAAACATTATACAAGTATTAAGCAGAAGGGAGCTTAAGGGAAAAAGTTCTGCCCAATTGTGAGCTGGTAAATTATCAGTGCTGTGTAATTTAATTTGATGAGTGGTAAATGCCAGATGCCAGATCACATGGCTGGAAAACTGGGCCACTGATTAGCCAGTCGGCAGTTTGGGTGAAATCAATCTCGCTGCATTTAGGAGGAATCGCCTATTTTGCAATTACCCAATGAGGAAAATATGAAAACATGGAGCGTGTGTTGGCAAGCGCCTTTACCTGTGTGAAATAAAGAGTCCTGCAGTGATGGTGCATGTAATTGTCAAAGCCACAATCTCTCACAATAAAGCAGCCTTTGGCTATGCTTCCAGCCACAGCGAGGAACCACAGCTTAATGACTATGTTTAAGAGAGATGTCAGGGCTCAATCAATGCCTCAGAAATCCAGGTTACTTTGGCTCACATATGTGCCAGGGCTGGTCAGAGAGAACTCTTGTCTGCTCTAGAGTAGCTAATATAATGTTTCTATAAACTTAGAGGGTGACTGGACTGGATATATAAATTCAAAGCAGAAAAAGCGGTTTCATTTCTAAATGACTTAAACCCACATAAATGTGTTTTGTGATTTTTCTCTACCTGCAGGACAGAATGCAAACTCCTAAGCCCCACATGGACAGCCCTTCATAATCAGGATCTTACCTCCACTCAGACCTCTCTCCTGCCACTTATCTCACCTTTGTCTCATGTCCTATCTACATTCTGACTCAGGTTCTTTGAACACACCTTTCTTTGTTGTGCTTCTGTGGCTTTGAACAAGCCATTCTGCTGGGTGATGTTGCACTGTTCACCCTCTTTTCTGACAAGTAAATTGCTCATCCTTCCAGACCCAGAACAAATGTCATCTGCACTGAGGTCTTCTTGCTCTGCCAGGCAGGGTAAGTGCCTTTTCAGCATGTTATTTATATCTATTATGTTACTTGCTATTTTGCACTGTAATTATGTCCATGCCTGTCTCCCTTCCTAGACTGCATGCTCCTAAGAGTAGGGACTGTGATTCACTAATCTTTGTATCCAAGGCTGAGAACAGTACCTAGCCCATATTAAAGTGTACAATAGATATTTATTATTATCGAGTTACAAAAAACAGTATTGTACACACAGTTGATCAAGTGAAGGTCTTTGCAGGGAACCATTTACACAAAAAATGTTATTCAGATGTTCTTGTAGAGTTGAGCAGAAGCTCAAACGGCAGAGCTATTGTACTGAGAAGACTTTCAGTAATGATAAACGGAGGGCCGTCTTCTGGTTTCTGAGTGTGAACTGCTTTATGTGAATGTCTCACATGTTATGTATTAAGCTTAATCACACAAACCTGCTGATTCTGTAGGTCAAAAGTGGTCAAATATTGTCAACTTTTTATATGGTTCGGCCTAATAGTTTGTTTGTACCGTAACTATTAATTGTAAAAATTTACACAAAAATTCCCTTTGGTTTAAGAATGAAATTGAAGATGAAAAAAAAGAGGGAGGCAGACAAGTAGTCTGAGTATTTCCACAAAATGACAGTTTATAATTAGCAGAAAGGAAGGATGTACATTGTCATGTGTCCCACTGGATTTGTTTGCTAATTGTCAACTGTCATTTTGTTTCATCTTGATAAGAAATCTATATTTGGTCCTCATCCCTGTCTCCTGGCATACAACTCCTAAAATCCTTAGAATCTCCAAAGTGACGTCTTTTTGTATCATAATGAGTTGACCGGTGGCTGGCAGCCGCTAGGTATCTTCAGGATGGGGGCTTGTCACAGGAAAGACCAAGGCTGGATTAGAGGGCTGGGACTTTTAGTCCCACCCCCAACCTCTGGGGAGGGAAGAGGAACTGAATGTTAAGTTGATCACCAATGGCCAATGATTTAATCACTCATGCCTTCTTAATGAAGCTTCCATAAAACCCAAAAAAGACTGGATTCAGAGATCTTCTGAAAAGCTGAATACATGGAGGTTTCTGGGGGGTGGCACACCTGGAGAGGGCATGGAAGCTCCGTGCCTTGCTCTGTGCATCTCTTCATCTGTATCCTTTGTCATATCCTTTGTAGTAAGCTGGTGATATAAGTATTTCCCTGAGTTCTGTGAGCCACTCTAGCAAATTAATGGAATCCAAGGAGGGGGGGTCGTGAAAACCCCAATTTATAGATAGTCAGTCAGAAGCACAGGGAAAACAACCTGGGACTTGCACTTGGCACCTGAAGTTGTGGGGTGGGGCAGTCTTGGGAACTGAGCCCTCAGCCTATGGGATCTAATGCTGTCTCCAGGTAAATAGTATTATAATTGAATTGGAGGGCATGCAGCTGGTATCTACTGATTGCTTGTTTGGTGTGTGAGGAGAAACCTACACACGTGTGATCACATATGTATTGACTGTGATGTGAGCAGAGGGAAAACAGTTTGGTTTTTTTTTTTTTCCCCTCTTGGACCAATGTTAAATCAATTTTCCTACCTAAACCAATGTCCTTGTCCTTGTCCTAAGACATTCACTCACATAGAACAATCTCATTGGTTTGGCCTATAAGGTAGCTGTATATAGCCTAATGCTGACCAGTTCAAATTGGCCATCCAGCCCCAAATCTCGTTACTTAAACCCAACCTTTCTGAAACATAACACTAGGTGACATTCAAGTGGGCTAGGCAAAAATTATTTTTAATTATTGTTTATTGTAACATAGTTAATAGGCAAGAATTAAGAATTTATAATTCTAATCCCAGATGTGCAAATAACTTGATGAGGAATCTTGGACAACCCATGAATGATCAAGTTCTTCCTGTTGGATTTCCTCACTTGTTACGTTATGGATCCAAATTATACCACATTTCATTGAATCTAAGGCACCATAAGTGGCACCAATATTTTATGTACCAATGAGAAAAAAAAATGGCATTAATATGACAGAAGGCTTTATTTTATTCTTAGCAGAAAAGTTCTTTTAGATTTATTTGCACTTAGGTCTTTTGCAAACGTTAAAAAAAAAACAAAAAAAAGAGAGAGAAAGAAATATATTGGTTAAGCCTTTCCAAAAAATTTCTCATACAGAGTTCGTCTTCTCTGAACTACTCTTTAATTTAGAGTTGTCACTGTCTGATGTCCACGCTTCTCCCCACACAATCTGTCCTCTGTGCTGCCTGGAGCTTTGGCAATGTGGCATTTCCTACAAGAGTGCTCCACTGAATTATTCTTTCAGGGCTTTTCTTCTGAGCTGCTGACATCTGTTCCGCAAGTTTGGATTATGCATTTTTCTCTTTAGTGGGAAAGAAAGATTTTCAGATAGCAACTAGGCCTCATATTCTCTCCTCATGATTCTTAATAATTTACTAATTTAAATATCAAGAGGTTGCAGCTGCCCACTGTGAGAACACCAGAAATAACCAAGTTCACATGTGTGAACACCACATCTTGACTCTGTGAGTGTATGCCAACTTGATGGCATCTTACAATTGATGAAATATGGCAAATATTAAATGGGGTAAGGGGAGAGATATGGTGAATATCTAATAATTAGTAAATGCATAACAAGTCAAAAGATAATGAATGAGTGGCAGGGTCCTTTAAGCAGGACCTTTTTAGGTAGCAGCATTGTTGCCTTAACCAGCAACATTATTGCTAATGTAGACTTCTAATGTCTTCAGCAATGCTGATTTAAACCCTCCATTTTCTCAGTTCACCCAAATGAGCAGCCTCAGGTGAAATTGACAAAGATAGGCTGGTTATCAGAGAATCAATTTGTTCATTTACAAAGGTAAATGTACCGATTCCAGAACCAAGTCTGGTTGTCTTCCCAGGCCCTTCATCTTGGTAGGCAAATTTCCACAAGTGTATCATAGATTATTGGGATGACACATGTGCGGCAACTCCTGACAGACATCACTAATCAATTGTGGCGTTTTTTTCCACTGAGCCTAGAAGTGGCCTTAGCAGCCTTTTCCCTTCAGTGCATGAGGAGCCACTACCAGTCAATTGGAGTTGGCACTCAAGAGTAGTCCTATATGTCAACCTTGTATTAGAAGATTACAGAGTGAACACATAATTAGAAATAAGGGAATTAAATATTCTTTACTGTTTTTTTCCCCTCTCTTTTCCCATTAAGCCAGAATAGCCTGATGTATTAGCTTTCTCCAAAGATATTTCAATGCCAAGAAATTGGATCACATCAGGAGCCATTTCCTCTAGATGATGTTGACACCCAATTACAATTCCTTCTAATAACCTTCTAAAATGTCCCTCCAGACCATTGCCTTTCCATGGGTCACATTGTGGCTTGTCTGCCATGTAAAAATAAAATACAGGTGTTTTGACTACAATTGTACTTCTACAAAACTGTACACTAAAATTATCAGGGCTTGTGGGAGAAATAGAGTTTGGGCAGAAGACTCAAAACATATGGAACTTTGAACCAAGCACTAACAAAAACAACAGACATCATAGTAAAGTGGCTGGTACAGTTAACATTCTCCCAGCCTCTGCATCTAGCTACAGTGGTCCATTCTTTGTAGTCTGAGCCCTGAGGCTGGTGCTTCTCCATTGAGATATAGGTCCTGGAGGGCAGTTGCCTCTAAAAGAGATGATTTTGATCTAAATTAAAAACATGATCTGGGATGTAGCCTTTTTCATCAGTTCATCATTTTAGTATAGGGGAAGTGTCTTTGTGGTTTTGTCATCTGCCATTGTACCTTTGCTGAAAAGCAACATGATAGAAAATCCATCAGTTCATCAGGCCACTGAAACAGACAATATTTGCTCTAAAGGAAGTCACCTCTGCAGATTTTCAGTTATTTTTTCTCAAGATTTTCACTTTTAGCAAGGGTTTATCTTTGCAAAATGTGAAGTAAATTCTCCCAATTACTTCAAAACATAAACATGTATAAAATCAATATGGTTCCCCTTGATATTGATCTCCTGTTTCTCAATTGCATATAAGATAATTTACATTAAAAACCCCAGGTGTTGTAAAAGACTATAGATAATTTTATTACTTTCTCATGTTACATTACATTCCTGTGGGCCACTCTAATTAGGCTTGGGTATGTGTAAGTCTTGATGGCAGATGGAGATGTCTAAGCCATTGCTTGTGATTTTGATACTCACACTGTGTCTTTCTTTTTGTTAAATCTTCATTCATTCCAGTGTCTGAGGGTGACTCTTAAATTGTGTCTGAATTCAGAGAAATCTTATTTTCTCCTAGTTGCATACTAACTTGATTGGGGCAAACTCTGAGTAATAGTCTTCTTGCCTTGGCATTTCCCTGTCCATCATGTGTGTGAGATATTGACCGCACTGGCAATAATGAGTAGCTCTGAAGGCTGAGATGGTATGGAGCTGATTCATTCATTTCCTCACTTCCTTGTCTTCCTCTACTCTGTTGCCAGTGTAAATCTGAACCTATGCCATGGTACATAAACAGCAGAAATTGAATATTTGGTTAACTTATTTTTTTATAGCCCCAATGCTAAGCACAAAGGTAGTGCTTCTCAAAAGGCAATCCATGGCAAGATGAGAAAAAAAAAAAAAAAAAAGAATTATGAGCTTTTCCATAAAGCTAAATGTATTATATTTATAATATTTATAAATCTATTATAAAGTCATATCTTTACTTCTTTTTGGTTATTCTTTTATTTAAATTCATGTAGCTGTATTTTTGCTTTTTAAATTTTTAATTACACAATAAAAAGATAGCAATATGATACTGGTTCCCAAAGCATTTAGAAGAATTTTGCTGGTCCATGAAATAAAAATGCCTGGACCACAGCTCTGGGGTAAGGCTTGATGTGGCTCTGAGCACAGAGTCAGCTTGAAGAATATTTCCACAAAGAAGAGGGGTGGGGGGCCAGGAAGGAACTAAGGTCAGCTTTAAAAACCATCTCAGTTAATCTCAGGTGAAAGTGGACAACCTGAGTTCAGGCTTGGTGAGTGGATAAGTAACTTTTTGAAATGGAATAAAATACTGTGTAAAATTTATTTCCCAGGAGCCTTCACAACCTCTCTTTTATAAAAATATTAATGTACATAGAACTAGAATCTGGAGTAACATATTCTTTGTTTGTTTACCCATGGCTAAATATTCAGGTAGTAACCATAAAAGGTTTGGGAGAAAACAGTGATTGGGAGAAAAAAAAAAAAATCAAATGTGTAATCAATACCTGCCTTCAAATCACTGTGTCCATAATAGTTCATATTGATTCTCTGTATGAATCTCCCTATTTGTACCATATTCCCAAGGCATTGATTACAGCATCCTTCATATGCCTGTTTACAAAGATGAGTAGAAGTGTAAATAAATGAAGGACAGATCAGAGAACTTATTCTGATGTCAATGGAAATATCTGTTTACATATTTATAGACAGGGAACAAGTCCAGGCACTCTGAAAAAGGTGGGCTTTAGTGCTATGTCTGCAGTGATCAGTACTATGAACTGCTAAGCAAATCTCCATGATATAGGAAAGGAAGATCTGGGACTCGAATGCTGAAGACAGAATTTTTTCTATATTCAATATTTTCTATTTACCAAATTCAAAATGTAATGTTCCTCCCACTATCAGGGGTATATTTACACCTAACATTCTATTTTTAAAAAATCCCTCTGGGATTTGATGAAAATCCAATAAAATGTTGCTGATTCCTCTGTACATAACTCACGAAAATGAAATTTGGTAAGAGATGTTTGATGTTTACAAGACTTCTGAGTCCTCAAGAATAACAAGCCATGGGGGCTGTATCTTATTCATCTTTTGTCCCAGTATCTATTACTCCATTGTACATGATTGGTGTTGAATAAATATTTGCTCAAAGAATGCATGCACACAGGTCAAAAAAAACTAATTCATACTTTTGAAAGTTTTATATTCTCAGTGTTCAAATCATCTCTAAATGTGATTAAATTTTTCTTTTCTATGAAAATAATTTTTTGGGGGGTTTCTCAGTCTCTAAGTTTTACGTTTTCTTTTGGAGTAACTATGCTATTAACCTCCTTCTGTTTTATCTTACCATTCTAACCCAGTTCTTGAGCAGTTACACTGCCCAGGACAACAACTATTCTGGTACATACATACCATCCTTGCTCTGACACTATGTTGTCATTCCCAGAAAGCTCAATTCTCTTGCTCTGGCTCGCCTTTTGTAGACACCAAGCAAAGGCACCATAAATATTTGAATCATCCTGAATTTCAAATAGGAAGTGAATATGGTCTCTCACTGAGCTAATCCATCTTCATCTCATAAAATGCCATTGTAAAGAATACCTTGAAAAATGTGTCAAATATAACTAGACGAGTGTGTATGCGTGAATGTATATGTGTGTTTATGATGGGATATACACATATTTGCCTTAATTTCAAAAGATGGAGAACACAGTGACAGAGTCCATACTTTAAT
Source organism: Cynocephalus volans (assembly GCF_027409185.1). Taxonomy (NCBI): domain Eukaryota; kingdom Metazoa; phylum Chordata; class Mammalia; order Dermoptera; family Cynocephalidae; genus Cynocephalus; species Cynocephalus volans. Next base: position 118,060,570 of record NC_084466.1, read on the forward strand.
ATAGTTAAGCTGCAGTGAACATTCAAAATAAGCCTAAATAATCCATTGAATTCTTTTTTTTTTCTGGGAGATATAAATACATTCTTAAAAGCTATAGGTGTTAGAAAAGAAACCACCTTTTTCTGGGTGACCTAGCCAATTTACGTTTACTTCTTTCAAAAATTCTTTCTTAAAACAGTTGACTCTCTAGGCTCAGATTTTTGTGGCACAGGAGAAATCATATACACATGGAATGTATTTGCTACATTATTAAGAAAATAAGGATGATTTCTTAACCATATATTGCATATTACTGAAGATATGTGATACTCAAAACTGGGATAATTATGATAAATTGGGGTGCTGATTACACCATTTAATCTATTTTTAGATTAAGGTATATTTCCTTGAATAGTTACCTCTTTTGGCCACTGAGTTTTGAGGCTCTCAGTCCTACATCATCTTATGCTACAATGGTTGGTATTCACAAAGAGCTTTATCAAGACATACATGCTTTCCTGCAGAGATGGTACATTTTTAATTGTTGAGTTCATCATCTCATCTTTCCTCTGTTCTACTCATCTCTCTAGTGTTCTATTATATTTAATGGTGATTTCATAAACCCGTTTCTTTGTTGTGCTTTAGGGGAAGGCTTGCTTGTATTACGGACTCCTGGCTATAGAACTCTGTATTTGGTACTACAAAGAGCTGTTGTAAAATTGCTATTGGCTGGAATACCCTAGGTGTGAAGAAAGTGATGTGGTTTCGTCAATTCCCAATAGAGCTTTTTACTTTATTGGTATTTGTCTATTCTATATTAATAAACCATGGGGTGGATGCAGGCAGAATGTGCCACAAATCAATTATATGATCTGTGTAGCAGCTTTAGTGGGCTGTACTGCAAAGGACATACTTTGCTGAAATTGTGTTTTCAATTGCTGAGGTCTACATTGAATCTAGATCTATTTATCTTTACTCGGGAGAGTGTGTGGTGCTGATAGATCTATTTATCTTTAGATCTATTTAGAATTTAGATCTATTCTGTCTTTTAAAATCCTAAACACACTGGAGCAGACTATTTTGATGAGTACTTGTTCAGAGCAAGCACACAATAAAGAATGAGATATGGTTTTCTCCAGTACTGTGGCAATAATAACAGACAAAACAATAGTTGTATTACATTCCCCTTTAGAGATTTTAATTTAGTAGAAAATTGTTCTGCCCTTCAGACAGTTTTCGTGTATTCATTCATTAATTCTTCAAAAGATTGAAACAGACGCAAATCTCCCGAACTCTTTCTATGAAGCAAACATCATCCTGATACCAAAACCAGGTAAAGATATAACCAAAAAAGAAAACTACAGGTCGATATCCTTGATGAATATAGATGCAAAAATCCTTAATAAACTACTAGCAAACAGAATACAGCAACACATACATAAAATTATTCACCACAATCAAGTGGGATTCATCCCAGGGATGCAAGGTTGGTTCAACATACGCAAATCAATAAATGTGATACACCATATTAATAAAATCAACCACCAGGACCATATGATCATCTCTATAGATGCTGAAAAAGCATTTGATAAAGTTCAACACTCATTCATGACAAAGACCCTCTATAAGTTAGGTATAGATGGAAAGTATCTCAACAAAATTAAAGCCATATATGATAAACCCACTGCCAATATCATCCTGAATGGGGAAAAGCTGAAAGCTTTTCCTTTAAGAACAGGAACTAGAAAAGGATGCCCACTCTCACCACTCCTATTCAACATAGTGGTGGAAGTACTAGCCAGAGCAATCAGAGAAGAGAAGGAAATAAAGGGCATCCAGATTGGAAAAGATGAAGTCAAACTGTCCCTGTTTGCAGATGACATGATCCTATATATCGAACAGCCTAAAACCTCTACAAAAAAACTCTTGGAATTGATAAATGACTTCAGCACAGTAGCAGGATACAAAATCAACACACAAAAATCAACAGCATTTCTATTCTCCAATAGTGAACATGCAGAAAGAGAAATCAGGAAAGCCTGCCCATTTACAATAGCCACCAAAAAAATAAAATACTTAGAAATTGAGTTAACCAAGGAGGTGAAAAATCTCTATAATGAGAACTGCTGCTGAGAGAAATTAGAGAGGATACAAAAAGATGGAAAGATATCCCATGCTCTTGGATTGGAAGAATCAACATAGTGAAAATGTCCATACTACCCAAAGTGATATACAAATTCAATGCAATCCCGAACAAAATTCCAATGACATTTTTCTCAGAAATGGAAAGAACTATCCAGATATTTATATGTAATAACAAAAGACCACGCATAGCCAAAGCAATGCTGAACAAAAATAATAAAGCTGGAGGCATAACACTACCTGACTTTAAACTATACTACAAAGCTATAATAACCAAAACAGTATGGTACTGGCATAAAAACAGACACACTGATCAATGGAATAGAATAGAGAATCCAGAAATCAACCCACACACCTACAGCCATCTGATCTTTGACAAAGGCACCAAGCCTATACACTGGGGAAGAGACTGCCTCTTTAGCAAATGGTGCTGGGAGAACTGGATATCAATATGCAGGAGAATGAACCTAGACCCATACCTTTCACCATACACTAAAGTCAACTCAAAATGGATTAAAGAATTAAATATACACCCTGAAACAATAAACCTTCTTAAAGAAAACATAGGAGAGACACTTCAGGAAATAGGACTGGACACAGACTTCATGAATACGACCCCACAAGCATGAGCAACCAAAGGAAAAATAAACAAATGGGATTATATCAAACTAAAGAGCTTCTGCACAGCAAAAGAAACAATTAACAGAGTCAAAAGACAACCAGCAGAGTGGGAGAAAATATTTGCAAAGTATACATCTGACAAAGGATTAATATCCAGAATATACAAGGAACTCAAACAACTTTACAAGAAAAAAAAACAAGCAATCTAATTAAAAAATGGGCAAAAGAGCTAAGTAGGTATTTCTCTAAGGAAGATATACAAATGGCCAACAGACATATGAAAAAATGCTCAACATCACTCAGCATCCGGGAAATGCAAATCAAAACTACACTGAGATACCATCTCACCCCAGTTAGGATGGCTAAAATCCAAAAGACTCTGAACAGTAAATGCTGGTGAGGTTGCGGAGAAAAAGGAACTCTCATACATTGTCGGTGGGTCTGCAAAATGGTGCATCCTCTATGGAAAATGGTATGAAGGTTCCTCAAACAATTGCAGATAGATCTGCCATATGATCCAGCAATCCCACTGCTGGGAATATACCCAGAGGAATGGAAATCATCAAGTCGAAGGTATACCTGTTCCCCAATGTTCATCGCAGCACTCTTTACAATAGCCAAGAGTTGGAACCAGCCCAAATGTCCATCATCGGATGAGTGGATACGGAAAATGTGGTATATCTACACAATGGAATACTACTCAGCTATAAAAACGAATGACATACTGCCATTTGCAACAAGATGGATGGACCTTGAGAGAATTATATTAAGTGAAACAAGTCAGGCACAGAAAGAGAAATACCACATGTTCTCACTTATTGGTGGGAGCTAAAAATAAATAAATAAATTCACACACATACACACACACGTACAAAAACCGGGGGGGGGGAAGAAGACATAACAACTACAATTCCTTGAAGTTGATGCGACAAGCAAACAGAAAGGACATTGTTGGGAGGGAGGGGGAGAGGAAGGAGGGGGGGAGGTTTCGGTAATGGGCCACAATAATCAACCACATTGTATATCGACAAAATAAAATTAAGAAAAAAATATATAATTCTTCAAATATATGTTTTGTTTCTGGTAGTTGCTGGGCTCTGTGAAAACTGTGAGGGTACAAAACAGTTCCTTTCCACAAGGTGATTTAATAGGTTTGGAATCCTTTTGTTTTCATCTAAATATATATGTTCCATTACAATCTCTCAAAGGCTCCGATTGCTCAGGATCCTAGAATTCAGAGGGACAAAAATGCTTTCAATAGTGATGTAGAAAAAAGCTGAAAATCATTTTTCCTCCTCAACTGAACCTCATCACTACTTCTTCCCCTGTTTAAGTTGACAGCTGCTTCATTTCCCATGGAGTCAACCCTTCTGCATCCCTTCTCCTATTCCCTATCCATTCTTCTTCTTGATGACCCAAAAGCACGGCCACTGCCATTTCTTTCTGGTTCACATTCATGTTGAATGGACCCAACAGCTTATGTCTGGGCTGAGAGGTTATGATAATAAAAAAAAAAGTAGCCATTTTGATCTTCAGGTCTAGAAAAACCTTCCTTCTACTCTTAGCACTGTGAAAACAGAAGGTTCAACTCTTGTGCTCCTCAGAGATATGGTAATGAAAGAAAAAAAAAAGAAAAACACAGCTGGTTTTTAAAGTCAGATTAATTGAGGTATAATTTATATACAGTAAAATTCACCCTTTTTTGTGTGTACTGTTCTATAAATTTTGACAATGCACACAGTCATGTAACCACCACTACAAACAATATAGAGAACATTTCCATCACCCCCTGATAGAGTTTGGATATGTTATCCCCCCCAAACTCATGTGGAAATCTGATGCCCAATGTGGCAGTGCTGGAAGCTGTTTGGGTCATGGGTGCAGATCCTTCAGGAATAGACTAATGCTCTTCCTGGGGGGAGGAAGGTGGATAGTGAGTGAGTTCTCGCTCTATTAGTTCCAGCTGAGCTGGTTGTTTAGAGGACCCTGGAACCCCCCCCCCTCCCTCTCTCTGTCTCTTGCTTCCTCTTGCCATGTGATCTGCTTGTACCCACAGGCTGCCTGCTGATTTCCACCATGAGTAGAAGCAGCCTGAGACCTGTGCCAGATGCAGCTGCCCCAGAATCGTGAGCCAAGTAAACCTCTTTTCTTTATAAATTATCCAGTCTCAGGTGTTCTGTTATAGCAACACAAAAATGGAACCTCCCAAATTCCCTTGTGCTCCTTTGTAATTAATCCTCTCCTCCCAGTCACAGCCCATCACAACCTGATCTGTTTTTCATCCCTACAGTTTTTCCTTTTCCAGGAAGTCATATAAGTAGCTTTGAATCTGACTTCTTTCACTTAGATAATGCTTCTGAGATTCGCTCATGTTACTGCAAATACTACTAATTTGTTCCAGTTTGTTATTGAGTAGTTCTTCATTTATGGATAAACAATAATTTGTTTACCCATTTAGTAAGTGGTGAATATTTGGGTTATTTCCAGTTTGGGGCAATTATTAATAAAGCTGCTATTATCATTCGCAGATAGGTTTTTGTGTGGATGTATATCTTCATTTCCCTTAGATAAATCCCTAACAGTGGAGTTGCTTGGTTACATGGCAAGTATACGTTTAATGTTGTAAAAAATTGCCAAACTGCTTCCCAAAGTGGCTGTGCAATTTTGCATTCCCACCAGTCATAAGTGAGAGCTCAAGTTGCTTCACAACCTTGCCAGCATTTGGCATCTTCAGAGTTTTTTTATTTCAGCCATTCTCATAGGTGTGTCATAGTATCTCACTATAGTTTTAATTTGCATTTCCTAAATGACCATCAATGTTCAGTATCTTTTTGTGTGCTTACTTGTCATCCACATCTCTTCTTTTTTGTGTGTAGTAAAATACACATAACATAAAATTTAGCATTAGTAAAAGCCACTGGCAAAAACTAATCTTCTTTCTGTCTCTATGGATTTTCCTATACTGGATATTTTATATAATCACTAAAGATGGGTTCTTTGTGACTGGCTTCATTCACTCAGCATAATGTTTTCAAGGTTCATCCACATTGTAGCATATATCAGCACTTCATTCCTTTTTATGGCTGAGTGATAGTCCATTGATATTCTATTTTGTTTCTCCATTCATCAGTTGATGGACCTTTGGGTTGTTTCTGCCTTCCGGCTATTGTGAATAGTGGTGCTATGAACATTTGGGTACACGGTTTTGTTTGAACACTTTTCAGTCTTTTGAGTATACACCTAGGAGTAGAATTGCTGGGTCATATTGTAATTCTATGTTGAATTTATTGAGGAACCGTAAAAGCTATTTTCCAAGTGGCTGAACCATTTTATATTCCTACTGGCAAAAAGCCTTTCTCTACTTTCTTACTAACACTTGCTACTTTGCATTTTTAAAAATTATAGTCATCCTAATGGGTGTGAAATGGTATTTCATTATGGATTTGATTTGCATTTCCCTAATAAATAATGATGTTGGGCATATTTTCCATGTGCTTTTTGGCCATTCAGATTTCTTCCTTGACAAAATGTCTACTCAAGTCCTTTTCTCATTTTTAATTTGGGTGTTTTTTTTTTTTTTTTGCTATTGAGTTGTAAGAGTCCTTTACACATTCTGGATAGTAGACTTTTATCAGATATGTGATTCATAAATATTTTCTTCCATTCTATGGGTTATCTTTTCACTTTCTTGAAAATCCTTTGATGCACACAAGTTTTGAATTTTGATGCATCCCAGATTATCTCTTTTGTTGCTTATGTTTTGATGTCCTATCTGAGAAACCAGTTCCAAATCCAAAGTCATGAAAACTTACCCCTTCATTTTCTTCTAGGAGTTTTATGATTTTAGCTTGTATATTTAGGTTCCTAATCCATTTCTGTAAATTTTTGTATGCAGTGTGAGATAAGGGTCCAGCTTTATTCTTTCATATGTGAATATCCAGTTGTCCCAGTTCTATACGTTAAAGAGACTATTCTTTTCCCTGTCAAGTGTTCTTGCAAACATTGTCAGAAATCTATTGAATATAGGTATGGATTTATTTCTGAACTCTCAGATCTATTCCATTTTATTCCAAAGTCCTCAACTTTGTTCTTCTTTTTCAAGATTATTTTGGCTATTCAGGGGGCCCTTACAGTTCCATATGAATTTTAGGATCAGCTTTTTCATTTTTGCAAAGACTACTGGGATTTTTGATAGAGATTGCAATAAATCTGTAGATCACTTTGGGTGATATTTACACCTTAAAAATATTAATCCTTCCAATATATGGTGTCTTTTCATTTATTTAGGCCTTCTTTAATTTCTTTCAGCAATGTTTTATAGGTGTGGAACTATTATAACTCCACAGTTAAATTTCACATTTCTTCTTTAGTGAAGTGCTCTTTCAAATTTTTTTGCCTATTTTTAAATAATCAAGCTGGCTTTTTAAATTACTGATTTGTGAGAGGTTTTTTTTTTTTTTTTTTTTTTTATATTCTGGATGCCAGTCTTTTATCTTTTATATGCTTTGCAAACATTCATCCAATTCAATTTATGAATTTCTTTTTTATGGTTTATGCTTTTTGTGTTCTATCTGAGAAATGTTTGCCAAATCCAAGGTCATAAAATTTTCTCTTGTTTTCACCTTAAAGTTCTATATTTTAAGATTTTATGTTTAGGTCTATGGTCCATTTTGAGTTATTTTTGTAAATGGTGTGAAACATGAACTTTTGAATCTGAAGTGACATTCCAATATCTATTTTGTTGTTTACTAGTTGCATCAGTTTAGGCAAAACATTTAATAGAAACCTCAGTTTCCTCATTTAAAGCAAAGATAGTATTTACTTCCTGGTCTGTGCAAACTACTGTGAGAATAAAATAAATGCAAATATTAAAGTTCTTTCTCAAATCAGAGTATAAATGTTAACTATGATTATTTCTAGCTGACAGTAGCAAAAGAAGAATGGTATAAGAATGTGTCATAATTGGGGGAAAGCCCAGACTCAAAATTACCACAGTAAAGTGGGTTGTTAAAAAGCTTTTAAATAAACCAGTGATTGAATTCCAGTTTTGCTACTTCCTAGCAGCTGAAGCTTACACAAGATACCTGAGCTCTCTAATCCTCAATTTTGTCACCATGCCATGGGGAAGGAATATAAACTCCACAAGGTGGCTGGAGGATGAAGTGAGTTACATGCAGAGCCCAGGAAGTACACAGAGCAAGGGATTAATAAATGGCATTTTCAAAAGAGAGAAAGAGAGGGAGAGAGAGAGAGAGAATACACACACACACACACACACACACACACACACACACACACACACACACACGAAGGCGAAATCTATATACCAATATATATGTATTATACCAAGGTGAAAAGAAAGAATAAGGGAATCTGAAGTAGAACCAGTTGAGCCTCTATTTTAGACATGTCTGATTGTGGTAATGGCAATGTCCCAATCAGAGGACATTGACAGCACGATAACTGAGCTCAGTTGAGCTATAAGGGAATATCCAGATATGTTAGCATGACAAACATGTCAGCTCTAGTCTCATAGTTTCATATTCCAATTTCATCTTACCTTTCTGCCAAACTGAACGACCAGCCCTTCCTCAAATGCTCGTTGCCTATTTTACCTCTGAGAGATTGCATGTAATGTTGGAACATTGCTCCAACATCATTCTCTATGCCCGTATGTCTTCCTTATCTTGCAGGATTTAGCTGAAGTGACATCTTTTAGGAACCTATTTCTTACCACGTCCTTCTCCATTCTGCTCTGTGCTCATGCAGTACATTGTTCATACCTTTCATACGGCAAACTGCACTACATCATGATTATCTGCTTATTGGTCATCCTTGCTGATTGATTATATGGGAAACTCCTTGAAGGAAGGGAGCTGTCTTTGAGTCTTTAGGAATCAGTGCACCGTCTGGCACATAGGAGCTCAACAAATATGTGCTGAATGAAAAGATAAGTGTATATTATTCATTTCTAATGTAGGTATAAATAGTTCTTGTCAACTAAGCTTTTTAAAAATTTGTTAGTTTTATAGCATAATATTGATGTCTATTCTAAATAGACAAAGCAGACGTACTCTTTATGAATAGAACCGGAAAGGAGCCTATTTCTCTTAGAGTGTTCATTACCATGTAATAACATCCACCACCCAGTTTTAAGTATTACTACTGGGTGCAGATGAATATATATAGCATTTGTCCAGGAAAAAAATAACACAGGCTCCTTTTTAAAGTTTCCTATAAAGTATTGCTGTTCAAATAATTAGTTATTCTGAATAAGTGTGATACTGACTACATGCAGGCTAAGTCCCTAGTGTTCTTTGAGAAAAAATGACTTCATTAAATTCATATGTGGTAAAACATTTAATAGTTCACAATATGAAATTTTGTGAAAAGGGGAAATATCTGTCCATATAAACTTCACTTAAACTGTGACTGTACATTTCTAATTCAATGATCAGAATTTCTCATCTAATGATTTCACACATATGTACAAGTACTACCTCAAACTGAAGCATATGGTTAGTAATGTGCCAGTGACAAAGAGGTAGGAGATTACCCAATGGAATGCTTAGGACTGACACCTGTTAGGTTTCCTGTTGTTGAAAAATTGGGTCATGCCACAGTCGACCTATCCCAAAGGGCCTGTTTTGGCTCTCCAAAGGTCACTATAAAATTACAGTACATAGGCAAGAGTGCTCTCATGGCTACAATTTCAGGCCAGGAAATGTTGACTCATGGCACAAATGTGTTAAATTATCGAACACTGGAAAATGTGCAAGTTAGTTTATGAATAAAAGGCAAGAAGCTAGAAAATCTTTAATCTAAAAAACAAAACAAAACAAAACCTTAACTGGCAAAGAGTTGCTGTGTTCACAGGGATCCACCACTTTTATCTAAACTTGTTCTGATCTTATTCAACAGTCCCTGTGGGTATGACTAAGTGTCATAGCCCCTGGCACTGAATCAGTCCTTCTGAAACATCCCTGTCCAGAACTATTTATATATGTGAAACAGAGAGAAAAGAGAGAAACTCTGAAAAGAGAAGAAAGTAAGAAAAATGAAAAGTGGGACAACATGTGGGCATGAAGAGACATAATCAGGAAAAGTGAGTAAGGACCACACAGAGCTAAGCTACCAACAGAGAAATGACCATGGAAGCATCTTCACCCACATCCTCCACACCTCCTCCTCCTCTTACTATCACTGTCTAGTAAGATTAGTTGAGAACATGCTTCATACCACTGTCTATATTAAATGTCACTAAACATGTTTTCCAGTGTTTGGTAATTTAACACATTTGTGCCATGAGTCAGCATTTCCTGGCATGAAATTGTAGCCACGAGAGCACTCTTCCCTATGTACCATAATATTATAGTGACCTTTGGAGAGCCAAAACAGGCCCTTTGGGATAGATGGACTGTGGCATGACCCAATTTATCAACAACAGGAAATCTAATAGGTGTCAGACCTGAGCATTTCATTTCTTTGTCATTGGTACATTACTAACCACATGCTTCAGTTTGAGATAGTACTTGTACAAATGTGTGAAATCATTAGATGGGAAACTCTGATCATTGAATTAAAGATGTACAGTCACAACACAGAGTTGCAGTCTAGTTTGTCCAAAGGCACACATAGAGCCTAAGTTTGAACCTAAGTCTGCCTCACTCCAAAGTCCAAGATCATAATCATACCACCTTATTAAAAATCCAGGAATTATAAAGCATGAATATGGGAGAAAAGCCATAGGACTAGTGGCAGAATGACTAAAAGAACATGATTTTATTGTGGAAAAGAACTACAAAATGGCACACCTAATGTACTTCAACTGATAAATACAGATTATTGTCTTCCAAAGTATTTATCCTAGAAGGCCATATAAATTTATATCCGTGATGATGTACTGGCCAATGTCTTTTTTGGTGTACCAAATTTAAAATTGCCTTTAGAATCAGCTAACTGGACACATTAAACCAGATAAACAAATATAAACCAGCCATAGTTCTTTAGTTACATCTAAAAAAAGCGTTACGATTAATCATCCATTTTATAAAAAGATTTAAGTCCAAATGACTTTGGTTGTTTCTAAAACATCTTTTTTTTTTTTTTCCTTTGGAGGCTGGCTGGTACAGGGATTGAACACTGGACCTTGGTGTTATCAGCACCATGCTCTAACCAACTGAGCTAAATGGCCAGCTCCTAAAACATCAAATTTCACTTATAATTTAAAAAACCTGATCCAACTGATGATATGATGAAGAATATGTGTCAGGCTTGGAAAGATATGCCCAACCTTGTTGAAATAAGGGTGTATCTTGTTGAGGTGACTTACTACTTTGAGGAGACAACAACCCTTTGGATTTACAAATTTGGTGTATTTATGAAACCAGTAACTGCCTTCTAGTTCCAGCTTACTTAAAAGAAGAAAATGAGGATAACAACAGAAAATGCAAAAGAAAGAGAAGAAAAAAATAAATTATCAATTACCACCTGACCTTTCAGTGATGAAATTAGATACAATTACCCACCAGAAATTAATAATCTCATGAGACAATAAAGTAAGTGTATGGGTGGTCTCAAGCTCTGCTGTGTGCACACTCCCTTCCCCACCAAATGCAAGTCTGTAAGAAAGATTCTTGTGGTAAGCTATTGCACATTTCCTTTATTCTCTTTTAGTCCTCTTTACTTCTGGGAAGTAGGTACTATGCCAACTGAGGTAATCAGTTAGGAAAAACCTGAAGAGGCAAAAATTGGGACTTTGTATTGAAAAGGGCAAAGATTTCCTTGTCTAAGAGAGAGAAAAAAAAAAGGATAGAGCTGAAAGCGAAGAATGTGAACAGAAGGGTGAAGAAAGGAAAGAAAGGAAAAATACATATGTATATGTATTTCTTTAATGAAGACAATCTTCATGTTCACAGCTTTCAAATCCTTTAAGAGTTCATGGTCCTTCTTTTAAAAAAATAATAAAAGGGGAAAAAGAAGGCACAGTCTCAGGGCAAAAAGACTAAGTGAAGAAATATAACCATAGAAGATAACTGATTTCTAATTATACTTCACAAGCTTAATAGGTTAGTCCAAATCAATTTATTTTGCCAAAGATACCAATGTATTCATTCACCCTCTCTCCCTTTCCTTAAATGCTTCTCCTGACTTCCTTGGCATTCGAAAATACATTTGGTGTTCTTTGAAAAATAAAGTAATCCATGAGTGTGCTAAAGTAGGGAAAAGGGCCACTAACATTTTCTAGAACTGAAGAAAGATGGGGAAAATTATAGTCAAATCCGAGAGCAAATTAGAAATTTACTATAGTTTGAGAAAGGCATCATGATAGACACCAAAACAAAGGAAGGCCCAGCAAATAGTAATAGTGAGAGTATCAGGATTGTCAAACTGAATGAATGTCCCCTGTCAAGTTACTTGGACAGGCATTCTCAGTTATTATTCTTCTGCTGAAAGGGTTAATAAATCACATGTGTCACAGAAACTTTAGTTCAGTGTATCACAGACTAAGATTCAAGTTCTATTAACTGGCTAAACATTTAAATTATGGAGGCCAAATCGCTGCAAAAGGGAGGACTCGAGATCCACAAGAAATCTGCCACGGCTTTGCCAAGTTTGTGTAAACCACCTACTCAAGTGCTTTCTTCAAACCCAAAATGGGAGGCACAGAAGCAGCTCCGATGTCTTTCAAACACACCTCTTTCTTCATCTGCCTCTATCCTCATTTAGGACCAGCACCTAGAAGTATGCACCATTATCTTACTCAAGATGAAATCCTATTTAGAGTATTAGGAGGAGGTCTTCAGCAAATATTATTATCTAGGGTTCGATGAGCAGAGTACTAGTAATATGCACTTAAATTTCCTCCACATCTTTTTATGGCTTGAGAACTCATTTCTTTTAGTGCTGAATAATATTCCATTGTCTTCTGTATGCTTCACAGTTTATTTGCCCATGCACCTAGGGTATTTTGGTTGCTGCTACGAATAAAGCTACTATAAACATCTATGTGCAGGTTTTTTTGTGGACATAAGTTTTCAGATCCTTTGGGTAAATAACAAGGAGCAGGATTGCTGAATAGTGTAGCAAGCGTATGCATAGTTTTGTAAGAAACTGCCAAGCTGTCTTCCAGAGTAGCTGGGCCATTTTGCATTCCTACCAGCAATGAATGAGAGTTCTTCTTGCTCCACATCCTTGGCAGCATTTGGTGTTGTCAGAAGTCTGGCTTTTGGCCATTCTAGGTGTGTAATAGTATCTCATTGTCCTATAAGGTCACTTTTGATATTAAATGAGATCACATCTTTGAATTGTCCAGTTCCAGGCCAAGAACATTGGATGTGCTCGTAATTACTCTCCCCCTTGCGTTCTCTACTTCTTTCTCACCCTCCACAGTCACTGGATGCCAGGATGCAGTGTAAGGATGACAGAAGAAGAGAAAAAGGAGAAAAAAATAAAAGGAATGAAAAGAAAGAGTCAAGCCTGAGGGGACTAGGATGGGGAATTCGTACCACCCACCACTGCCTGGGATAAGGGGCACCAGCTCTGTGGTCTATGGAGACTTTCATAAAATGAGGGTGTGTGGGACTCTATTATTTGTTTTTCAGAGAAAGAAGAAAAGGAAGGGGGAAGAGTGTGGAGAATAGTAGGATTGGATGGAGAGGACAGGGAAAGGAGGAAAAGAAAAGGAACATAGGGTGGGATGTCCTCCATGTACCTTCACTCGAAAATGAGCGAAACTTAAAAATCAGTTGGTGTTCCTCTTTCTTTTTTGTCCCTGGGTCTACATTATCCTTCCTTTCAGTTTAGCCCTGTATTAGACCACATTCATACACATACATGAATTGAGTGAAGGTGGATTGTGTGTACTGGGATGGCAAGGGAAAAGGGGTGCATACATTTATGTCAAATTCCAAAGGATATATATATAAAACATAATGTAGTTCAGATCTCTGCCATGAATGACAATGTTATGCTCTGTAAAATAATGCTTAAGGCACTATGAGAAGTGTATGAATAGTGGAAAATGCAAACTTCTAAGTCTGAATGATAACTTCTCCCCTTTCAGGCTTTGCAGCCAATGTAGACTTCATGACTACAGAGTTGCAAGTGTTGTGGAATAATTTCGACATCCAAATTGTTGAATAAAAATTGCTAGGGTTTGGATGTACATTGTGTTCAAAGATTTTTTTTAATTAAATTTTGTGATATTGCACAACTTTGAATTAGTCATTTTGTAGTTAGAACTAATCTGTTCTTATTAACACATCAAATTTTAAGAAATAAGTAGATTTTAAACCCACTTTCTCAATTATTAATAAATTGTTTATGAGAAAGGCACGAGAGGAAACATCACAGACTTTTACAGGAATATTTATAAATTGCAAAGTGACTTGATGTGTAACATATCTAGTTTTAAATTATATCAACAAGATTATTTCCCTGTTTTCTTTTTCAAGCCAACCTAAAATTGAGTTAAATATCATTTAAAGACATTAGCCATTGAGATTTTTCAAAGCTTTTAAGAGGAAAAAGCAAAGCCTTCTAAAGTGACCATGACATGTTTAAGTAAATATTTTCCCCAAAGTTTCACTGTATAATTTAACTTCAGATGAGACGGGTAAACACAAAGATCTGCTGTAATATTTTAGGAAGTAATTTACCATTTCCTCTGATTTTGGAAGGCTCTTTAAAATATACAAAATCTGCTGCAGTTTCCCACAATATCACTTTTTCTAAAATCTTCACAGCTTGGATAACCAATAGTGCTGATAAATCAGTTAATCAATGGGCTTAGAAATCTCAGGAAAAAATGAGTTGCTCACTGCTTCTTTTCTCTGTGTACCCTTTGCTCCATTGTCCCCTAAATGACTTTACAACTGAGTTTACAGATCAAAAGGCTTTTTCTACAAATACTCACAAACTTCCGTTGGAATGTGCAGAGATTTTCAAAAAAGTCAACATTTACCTAGTATAAAGAGCTTAAGTCTGAACTAGTAGAATGATCAGCAGGCATACATATCCAACCCTGAAAAACAGCTCAACTAGCTGTTCTATGCAGGTATTCATCTTTCTCCCCCTAAGAGCTCTGCTAGTAGCTATTAAAACCAAAGTGGGAACTTAATAAAAATAAAAATTGTGGTAGCAAAGTACACTTGCAAGGTTAATTTCATATATTGCAAAAATTGTGGAGGTTATAGTGGTTTCTATATAACCACAGTAATGATTTAGGAAAACCCCAAAGAAACAGCTGCATTTTGATGTATAACCTGCTTTGCCTGCATAGGAAACTCCAGAATTTCAGGGTGTATAATTCTTAAGATGCCAGAATTTGAACATAACATTGGTAAAAATTGTATGCACCTCTTGTTGAGAAATAGCAGGCAATAAAACCCTGTAAAAGTTACGCTTGTGTGTTAGGGAACCATAAATTTGTTCCGAAGATCACCTTAATTTTGTATACTAGAGAGTGACAAAAGATGAAGAAGTAAAGTCAGTTCTGTCAGCCTACTAAGAAAATGCTGTGCTCATACCACTGGATTCTTTGATTACCTGTGAATATCTCCATTTCTGGCATATCATAGCAGCTGGCTGAGGCAAACCTGGCAAAATGTTTTCCAGCTGTTGGAAGATTAACTCTTGCACATCCTCATTGCTGTATTCCAAGTGTGTAACACCAAATGGGACAGTAGTGTGAATCACGAGGGAAGGCCCGATTTCCGATGACTCTGTAGTGTAAGAGGAACGTGAAGATACATCTTAAATTGGGGAAATTAGAAGCATCTTCCATCATTTCAATCCAGATTTAAGAACTGATCACAATTATTAGGCAACAGATGGAGTAAAAATAGATTCTAATCTTAGAAGCATAAATTAGGTTATTGCTGAAACTCAAAATCAGCTTCTCTGAAGAGGAAGACAGATTCAAGATGTGTTTTAGGGGATAAATTGTCAGGTCTTTTCAAAGAATGGAAGAAAGAGTAAAAAGAACACTATATGTACTGCTTTGGCTATAATTAAATGTATTGGTATGTTTATCTCTCATTCACTAAGTTGTGAAACAGTCCATATTATTCTTAAATTCTGAGAAAAAGTAGATGTTCAGTAAATATTCATCCATTCATCTTATGTCTAATGGGTTGAAAATATTTTGCTGACATTAGACAACTACCAGAACAAAACATCTTTTTAGCACTTTCAAAAAGAAATCAAGCTTCTCTCTAAAAACAGGCTTGAACTCATAACATTCTTCTTTATCTTTTAATCAGCATTAAAAATAAAAGTCTCCCTCATTCATAACATGAAGCTACTTTCCATTTTTGTTTGCTATTGAATTTTTTTTGTTTTTGCTATATTTCCATAATTACAAATGAGTATGTGCTTTGTATCTTTCACTCTTTAGCAGAATATCAGGCAATAGAATAAAGTTTGAAATTGAAGTTGACTTAAGCAACTGAGGTGATGGAAAATAAAATCTTGGAGGGAATGTTAACGAGAGTTTGTAATTGTTTGTTTAAATCATCAGAAGAGAAAGTTGAAGGGGAAACAGTAACAGATCTGAAATGCATGAAATATAATATGAAACTTGGTGCTACCCCCTGCTAAAAGAAGAGTATTACAATGGGTAAGACACTGACAGGAGTTGGCAAGCCTGCTTCTGAAAATTCTTTAATTTGGGACTGCAAAAGGTAATATTATGACTTATTTGAGCTAGGCTGGTACAATTGTACACAGGAAAAAAAGAGTTGAATGACATAAACCAATTACTTGTTATGTGCCCACTTAACTTCTTTATGTTTCAGTTTTTGTTTGCTTTTTATAAAATGAGAATAAATTAGTACCTACCACACAGGTCTATGGTGTGTATTAAATAACACAGTGCACATGAAATGGTCAGCACAATTTCTGGCACAGAGTAAGTGCTTAAAAAGTGTAAGCTACAGGAATGGAAGCAATGAGCCAGATACGGGGGAAAAGTTCTCCAGGTGCTGCCCAAATTATAGATGTGAGTTGTTTTTTGTAAAAATACCATATCTCTCCATTTCACTTGTCATAGAGAACTGTAGCAAATGAATTTGCCCACAAAACACAAGGGAACAGAGTCCCAATATGCTTAAGCCTTTTAAAGTGCGGTGAACGCTTCCAAACAATTTTCCATGTATGAGGTAAGGGAATCTGAATTCAGAATCTGCAGAGTAAATGCAATGGTAAGCCAGATTGTCCACTGTTGCCACCTCACAGCAGCACGAACAACTTGGAAGGGAAACAGAGTGGCCATCTCTTTGAACTTTCAATGTTTAACCTGTCAATGAAGACTTCAAGGTATCACACAAAGGGTAGGACCTGGGGGTGCAAAATCTCAGGTTCTTTGACCAAATACCATCACAGTGAGAAACCTATTGCATATTGCCTCAGGGAGTGTTATTTATGTTATGAGTTAATAAATTAAAGAAGGCTTATTCACAATGAGGGAGTGCCCATGCCATCCCTCCTCCATGTGGCACCAAATCTTCCCAGAGACAGAGAAAGCAACTGGTTCAGCATTCTGTAGCAGGAGAGCTGGAGCTCTGATTTGACTTATCTATGGCAGGCAGGAAAATGAATGCTGCTGTGTACTGAGAATCGGGAGGGTGCACTGACCTGGCCATTTGTTCTAGGAGAAACTCGTAAAGTCACTAAGACCAGTGATGGTGTGATGCCAGGTTTCTCCTGTTTACATTAGCTGTTCACTCCAAGGAGAGCAATAAAAAATGAAATTTAAGACTCAAAGTGAAATAGTTCTTGCATAACAATGAGAGAACAACCTGGCTACTTGTTTTTATTGGAATTGGACAAGTTTTTTTGAGAATTTAGTTAAAAATTTGTATAGCTACAGTCTAAAACAATGAGTTTTAGGGGAAACACTACCAACCCCGAAATTAAATGGTATGGTTAGAAGCTAAAATCCAGCAATACAGAGAGCCAACCAGAGTTTAAACGTGACCAACGTTTGGAAATAGAGCATTATAAAAAGCCACAAATATGTTAATAGGATTCAGAGCATAAATTTAGTATAATCATTATTGGTCACTGAAAAGCTAATGATACTATCTTTCTTTTTCTTTCTTGATTCAGTTTAACAATAATAGCACTTTGCTTTTGGCATTTTAAATGTGAAGTTCTTAACAGGTTGACAATTATTCCTGTACTTTGGGAGATAAAGGCTGAAGAATCAGAAGATTAAGTATTTGAATCCCTGAATCCTTAATAGCCCTGTGGTCTTGAACAACTTTATCTTTCAGGCTTTACTTTCTTCCATCAATTAAAAGGGGGTAATACTACTTACCTTATAAGGATGTCATGCGGATCAAATGGGTTAAGCCACATAAAAGCCTTTCTTCAAATATAAAGTGCTATACAAACGCAAGGTATTCCTAGGTAATATTCTTATTTTGACCTCTACATTGTGGAAAGATCAGCTTTAGAAAGGGATAACAGAGCTGACTTCTCTGAAAGCATTGATTATTATATCAGCGCCCCAGGAACAGTGGCAGACTATTCCTACACACAGGAAGAGCAGACTTTTCTTATTGTGGCAAAATATACATAGCATAAAACTTGCTGTTTTAACTTATTTTAAGTCTATAGTTCAGTGACAGTAAGCATTCTCATTGTTCCACAACAGTCACTGCTATTCGTCTCCAGAACTTTTTCACCCTCCCAAACTGAAGTTTCATACCCATTAAATAATAACGCCCTATTTTCCCCTTCCCCCAGTGCCTGGCAACCACCATTCTAGTTCCATCTCTGAACTTGACTACTCAAGGTATTTCATGTAAGTGGAATCACACAATATTTGTCCTTTTGTGACTGGCTTATTTCACTCAGCATAATGTCCTAAAGTCCATCCATGTTTTAGCGTACGTCAGAATTTTCTTCCTTTTCAAGGCTGAATAATATTCCGCTGTATGTATATGTCATAATTTGTTTAGCCATTGGCCCTTCGATAGATACATGGTTGCTTCCACCTTTTGGCTATGGTGAATAATTCTGCTATGAACATGGGTGTACAATGTCAGCTCAAGTCCCAGCTTTCACTTCTTTTGGGTATATACTCAAAAGCAGAATCGCTGGATCATTTGGTAACTCTATCTTTAATTTTTTGAGGAATTGCCATATTATTTTCCACAGTAGCTGCACCATTTTACATTCCTACCAGCAATGCACAATAGTTCCAATTCTTCTACATCCTCACCAGCACTTACTTTCTAGGTTTTTTTTGTTTGTTTTTAGTTTTGATAATCGCCATCCTAATGAACATGAAGTGGGCACAGCAGTTTTGAGTCTACAATTTTGGGTGAGGGTCAGGACACTGAAAGTTGATAATAACAGCAGCAGCCCCAGCAGCAGCAGCAGCACTATCATCTACTGTTAATAGAGCACTAAGACACAGAAGGCTCTCACATTAAACACTTACAATCAAATGCTATAGAAAATCACCTGTTCTTCAAACAGAAACTAAACTTTGTTTTGAAATAAGCACTCTAGCTGCCTCAGATCCATGGTCATATCTGTTGTGATAATAAACATCAACAGGTTAAAGTTTATTAATTAAAGACAAAGATTGTCATATTGGGCTAAAAAATAATATCCAACTACATACTGCTAATAATAAAAGACTTTTTTTTTTTTGGAAAAAAAGTGCTCTGTAATACATACATATACAGTAAAAATGAAAAATTTTTTGAGGTCAAAATGGTTTTAAATGGAACATTAAGAGCTATGTCTGATCTGTTCCAAAAAAGAGATTCAATTAGAAAAACATGTACCATATACAAGTATTTAAGTTTATTAAGGTAAAAAAAAAGTGAATACCTAGAATAAATTGTCAACTTAGTGGATAAATGACATCCAAATTAGCTCTTTTATTCTCATCAGAAGTGTATATAATACCAAGGTCACAGGTTCAAATCCTTATACCAGCCAGCTGTCTAAAAATAAAATAAATAAATGTTCTAGAAGTGCATATCATAGCTGGTAAAAGACATTTTTAAAACAAATTCTAACATAATTATGTTGAGTGAGAGAATGTGATCTGTATGCTACTTTAAGATTTGCCGAATGGCCTCAAATATAGTCAGTTTTCATAAGTGTTACATGTGTGCTTGAAAATAATTTTCTAGATATTGGATTAACATTTTACATAAGTCTTTTAGAACAATCTCATTAATCGTATGGTTCTCACCAACTAAATTCTTATGATTTTTCGGTCTGCTTTTTCTATTACTGAGAGAAGTATCCCTCCTGATGATGGTAAATTTGTCAATTTCTCCTCTCAGTTTTGAAAATTTTTGCTTTCTACTGGAGTTAGTATTAGTTTCCTGACTCTTGAACCTTTAGCAATACATTGTGAACCTCTTTACATCTAGAAGTGCTTTTTATGCTGAAGTTTATTTTTTGCTTTTCATTTGTCCCACTTCTTCAACATTTGTTTTTCTTTTTCGAATTGAAAAAAAAGTTTGCCTTCTTTTTGATTAAACCATTTTTACCCCTTATTTCATTTTCCCCCTCTACTGGTTTGGAAATTATACAGTTTATTTATATTTTTTAGGGAATATACATACATTTAAGCATCCATGTTAAATTTAAAGTAAAAAGTTAATCACTATCTTTATCCTTCTCCTGAATAATGCTAGAACTTCAGAATACTTTAACTCTGACTTTATATGATTTTATTGTCCAGAATTATTTTACTTCTTTGGTTTTGTCTTTACACAATGTTTGTTTATATTTATTGTCACAGCTTCTTTCTTAGATCTCAGATCCTCCCTCTCAGTCATTTTTCTCTTCCCAAAGAATCTTTTTTTGAAATCTCTTAAATGAGGTTTCTATTGAAGGTACATTCTCTTAGTTTTCGTTTTCTTAAAAATGTCTTCATTTCACTCTTATTTGTGAAATATATCTTTTCTTGGTATATAATAGTAAATTGAAAATATTTTCTCTTGGGACTTTAAATATGTAATTCCAATGCAGGTTAGCTTCTATTGAGGCTTCTTAGAAGTCAACTCTTAATTTGATTTCAGGTCCACTGCAGGTAATTTATCTTTTATGTCTGGCTGCTTTTATAGTTTTCTCTTTGTTTTTGGTGTTCTACAGTTTTACTGAGCTATCTTGAGGTTTGAATTTCTTTTTGTTTACCTTTTTTTTTTTTTTTACTTCATTGGATTTTCTGAATCTGAGGACTCAATTTTATCATTAATTTTGGAAATTGTTCACTATTAGTTCTCCCAATGTTTCCTTCACCCCATTCTATTATCTTTTCTTGGAACTTAGAGATATGTTAAATATTCTCATTGTATCTTCATATGTTTTATAAATCTAGTTAAAGTTGCTATGGACCACTGTTTTTAATATTTTCCATCTCTAGCTCTCTATGCTGAATTCTGTGTAATTTCTTCTGATTTATCTTTCTGTTCACCATTCTCCTGCATCTGTGTTTACTCTAATGTTTAATTTGTCCTTTAAATTTCAAATATAAATTATTTTATTTTTCATTTGTAAAAGTTCTATCTGGCTCTTTTTCAAATATGCATGATCAATTTTGATAGTCTCTTTCTCCCTAGTCATGTTGTCAGTACTGTCTTTTATTTTTTACAAAGATATTCAATATAATTATTTTATATCAAGTGGTATTGCAAAATCTGCAGTCTCTATAAGGTTGATTTTGTTTTCGTTGTTGTTGCTTTGGATGACTATACCTTGTGATGGTGTGTTTTCTTGTGTGTTTTGTGAGATATATACACATCTCTTTCTTTTTTTTCCCTATTGTGAGCTCATGTTCCTAGAAACTTTACCTGAGAAATTCTTTGAGGCCTGAGTTTGAAGAGTGTTCCTTTGGAGATCTGCTTTTGTTTCTGCCATATGTCTTGGGGCAATATTGTCCATAAATCACCTTAACTAGATTTATACAGCATGCTGGCAGAGTGAAATCTGGTATCAAATCTACCTAAGGGTTAATTTGTGGTTTGGCATCTCAGGGAAGACATTTTATTTCTTTTTTTTTTAATACTCCACTTAGAGACAGGCAAGCATCCTCATTGTCTTCCTCTGTCAGACAGGATATATCAGACACAGAGAAGTTCTCTAAACCATCAAAGTGTATGATGGAGTTTGGATGTGTTGTCCCCTCCAAAACTCATGTGGAAATTTGATCTCCAATGTGGTGGTGTTAGAAACTGATTGAGTCATGGCGGTGGATCCTTCAAATGGATTAATGCTCTCCCTGGGGGAGGAGGGGGATTAATGAGTAAGTTCTCACTCTATTAGTTCCCGTGAGAGCTTGTTGTTTATAGGACCCTGGCACCTCCTCTCTCTCTCTCTCTCTTGCTTCCTCTTGCCATGTGATCTGCTTGTACCTGCCCGCTGCCTGCCACTTTCCGCCATGAGTAGAAACAGCCTGAGGCCCGTGCCAGATGCAGCTGTCCCAGAATCGTAAGCCAAATAAACTTCTCTTTATAAATCACCTAGTCTCAGGTATTTCTGTTATAGCAAGACAAAATGGACTAAAACAGTGTACAATCCCTGCTAATAAACTTTTAAATCTTAAAAGAAAGAAGGTGATTTTTCTTGAAACAATTATCGAAATTTACTCAACCAAAAAGAAAATCAGTATAAACCAAAAATCATACAAGAAATTGAAAACATAGTTAATATATAAATTAAAAAAAAAAAAAGACTTAAGGTCCTGGTTGCTGTTGTTGTGATTTCTTTCAAACTGTCAAGCTAGTATAATGTCAATTATACTACACACACATCACATTTACAGATATACGTACATATACCAAAATACAAACCACTCTTCTATATGATTATAAAGACAAAATTCGTGAATAAAATGTTCAAAAACCATATTAATTTTAAAAATTCATCAATAACCATATATATTTTTAAAAACTTAATCTACTATATCACATTAATAGGTACAATTAAGTAAACATGATAATCTTGATATATATATATATATAAATGACATCCATTAGCATTTAATATCAATTCATGGAAAAAAAAGAGAAAAGATGAAAAAAGGTGACTTCCCCAAAATGAGATAGAACATTTTTAGTAAGCTAGTAATTTATATCGTACTTTACAGTGAAATAATATAGGTTTTTTTCACAATAAAATAAAAAACAAACTAGGATTCTTTGTAGCACGAATAGTATTTAACATTGCTCTGGTAGGTGCAATAAGATGAAAAATGATTTATAACTATTAGGAAGAAGGAAAAATAACAGTGAAAATAATAGTGAATCACATAAAAATCTGTCAGATTTAAAAATTTTGATATTTAATTGATTTCCCTCTATTAGTGATAACTAATAAGAAAAAGAATTCTTAAGTAATTCAACAAGATTCTTTGAAATTTGAAAAAATGATTCTAAAACAATGAGAATATTTAAAATTTTTTGTAAAAAAAAATGAGTGGAGACTTGCTTTGCCATATATTTAAATACATTATAAAGCTATAGCAATTAAAAATAGCCTGATATTGTTTGATAATAATAGCCAATGACTCAGAACAGATATCTCTGAAAAAAATTCTAAACCATGTTAAGTGTTTAGTGTAGGATAACAGAAATTTAAAAAAACAATGGGGGAAAGTGAATTTTTACTGTTGCTTAGAAAATTGGACATATGGGAAAATTAACTTAGATATTCTCCTTCTACTTCTGAGCCAATTCTCTCCACTTTCTACTTCTCTACCCCATGAGGAATGTATTCTTCGGTCACAGAATCTCTGCCCCCACATTTGCTCTCATAACTACACTAAAAGCTCAGATTCACTGGGACACCCTTATTCACAAGCAAATACATCAGAGACCTTTTACATCTGATAAATTTAATTTTTGGCAACATCTGTCAAAGGACAGAGGTTGGTTTCATCAAAGACCAGTTCTAAATTCCACCTCTGACACGGAAGTAGAGGACTAATGAAATTTAAGGAGTGGCAGACATTATAGTTGCAGACCAAAAGCAAAAAGAAATGGGTAGAGATGTATCTTCAAATACTGATTCAATCAAATGAGCATGTTGGTGTCTAGTGCAGGATTTGGTGCCATGAGACACATGATTGAGGCCTTTCAGGAATTTACATCTAATGGGGAAATGAAATACATGCAAAATAATTAGAGAACCATTATCCACCAAATAGTATATACTATTGACAGTGTATACAAATGAAGTTCAGAAAACAGATTTGCATGAAGAGGGGAACTGGACAAGGAGCAGAGGGCCACACAGTTTGAGGGGGTGGTGATCAGCTCTCCTTCCTCCTGGCCCACTACCCATTCCATGTGGAACTGGCTCAACTATCCTTGCCCTCTAGGGAGGAGAGCTCTTGCTATAATTTTGGTCTTTTATATGGCTCAGGGGCCCAGCAGGAACTGTACTAGAGACAAAGCAAATCATATCAGCAAGTCCAACAAAAAAAATCTAATTCTGCCTTGATGGTGAGCGAACAGGACAGGAAAGGGAAGGGAGAAGGGAGCAGAGGAGCAGGGAGATGGAGAGAGAGAGATACATGGCTCCTGATGTCTCTCTCTCCCCTTCCTAGCCTTTCTAGCAGAGACAAGCGAAGCAAGCATACAGCACTCTGCCATTTGGCTTTCCGCCTCCTTGGCAGCATGTATGCCATTCTGGCCGTGTGTCAGGGTGACTACTGCCCCAAGTCAGGAAGTAGGCCTCAGTATTCAGAGGAACCACCTGCAGCTTTTATTTGCTTCTAAAAAAATCTCAAACCTAGTTCTCATATATGGAATACAGAAGCCCAAATTCAGCTACAAGTGTCCTGTTCACCACATGTTCTGGTCAACTTCATTACCTACAACTTTATCTACTACAGGGACTTTTGTAGTATTTATATTCATTCAATACAATTTTATGGTTTTAACTGAAGAGTAAAGTTCTGGAAGTGTATGCTTCTTAAATGACAGCATGGGCTAGGCACAGAGAAAAGGTGATTTCACTCATTTCATTTTTATATTATCATCTTTGAGGAGAAATAATTGTTTATTTTCTTCCATATTACTTCCCTGGAGGTAGGGGACTGTATTAATTGATAATAGCAGTTGCTTTAAATACCCGGTTAAAACTGTTGAAGAGGTTTGAATGAATAGCCTTATTTGAGAAACTTAAAGATGGCAGTATCAAAAGAAGTGATGGAAGAAGGTAATTGGCCTGAAAAAGATTCAGGAAGATAAACAGGGAAATTGTGTTGTTGTCAGCAATGAGACACCAAAATTACCTGCTAAGCCCCTACTTCCCCTCTTAAAAGTAAAATATCTATTAAAAAAGGGGACCTGTTAGGAGTGAAAGGCACTCTTTTAAATGACAGGAAATTTAATTCAAATTTAAAAGTGTCTTTTCTTCCCCTTTGTATTGAAGGTTGTACATAACTCTTCCTGGGAAACTAATGTAACATCTAAGATTTACAGAAAATTCTGGGGTGCCTTGCTCCTCTCTAAGAAACAAGATACACTTCATTGAGCATGAACAATTCAGGTCCCTTTCTCCATTCTCATTGCACAGTTTTTGAGGGACATTAGTTAAGCTTTGAAGTGTGAGTCAGAATTCTGTCTCCCTACTTCCTGGCTGTATGACTTAAGGCCAGACATAATGGTTCTGTGGTTCCTTAGGTCAATGTCTTCCATAGAACATTCCGTAACATATTAATAGTGGTTAGGCCAAACAACAACAACAACAAAATTCTTTGAATAAATATATTTTTGAAATGCCTGTTATAAACAAAATTAAATAGGATGTCTCAGAATCCCTAATATGATTACGTACAGTATGATTCTTTAAAGGAAAGACAGCATGAAATTATTTTTGTTGATTTTAAAGTACTTTTATCTAACTTACAAAACAGTAAAAAATAAGTTATTCAAACATGGCGAAAGGGTATAAAGTGAAAAATAAAAGTATTGCTTTCTGTCTCAGCCCTGCTCTCCAGGGGCAACTACTGTTAATGGTATCCTTTGAG
Source organism: Cynocephalus volans (assembly GCF_027409185.1). Taxonomy (NCBI): domain Eukaryota; kingdom Metazoa; phylum Chordata; class Mammalia; order Dermoptera; family Cynocephalidae; genus Cynocephalus; species Cynocephalus volans. The sequence continues at coordinate 118,086,326 of NC_084466.1, forward strand.
AAATTTTGAACACGAGGCTGCATATTTACTCCTCTCTCTACAATGGAAATACAATCTTACTACACCTATTATTCTTTAACTTGCTTTTGTTCATTTAACATACCTTAGATAGCTATCAGTTCATGAGAACCTACCAAATTTAATAGTATGGAATCACCATGGTTTATTAGTCAGTCTCCCAGAGCTGAATATTTTATTTTTTTCCCAATTTGCTGCTGTTACAAATAATGCTGCAGTGAACACATTTATTCTATCAAAGTCTGAGTGTTTATATCTCCCCAAAATTCATATGTTGAAATGGAATTCCCAATGTATTGTGTTAAGAGGTAGGGCGCTTGGGTGCTGACTAGGTCATGAGGGCTGAGACCCTGTAAATGAGATTAGTGCCCTTTTAAAGAGACCTAACGAAGCCCATTTCCCCCTTCTACTACGTGGAGATGCAGCAAGAAGGTGCCATCTTTGAAGCAGAAAATTGCCCTCATCAGACATGGAATCTGCTGGCACCTTAATCTTGGACTTCCCAGACTCAAGAACTAGGAACAATAAATTTCTTTTCCTTTCCTTTTTTTTTTCCGGTTTACATTCTTTTATCGATACATAATAATTGTTCATATTTATGGGGTACAGTGTGACATTTCAATAAGTGTATTTAGAGAACTTTCAAAATGTTCTCTGCTTGCTAATTTGAAATATACAATATATTATTGTTAACCACAGTCACCTTATTGTGTATTGGAAGACTGGAGTTAATTCCTCCTATCTACCTCTAACTTTGTACCCATTGACCAACCTCTCCCCACCCTCCCTACTCCTGTACCACTCCCAGCTTTTGGCAACCACAATTCTATGAGATTAAGTTTTTTGGTGTTTTTTTAATTGAAATGTAGTTGATTGTACATATCTGTGAGGTACAGAGTTGAATATCAATACCTGTGTGTAATATGTGATGCTCAAATCAGGATAATTAGTACATTCAACATTATACAATGTTATCGTTTTTCCTGGCCCTTTACCAATTCCTCCCTTCCCCCTCTTCCCCTCCCCCTTCCCCACCTCTGGTAACCTCAGTTCTGTTCTCTCCTTTTGAAATTCAGCGTATCATTGTGATTGTTGTATCTTTCTTTCTTTTTAAAATTTATATGCTTATTTTTCTGGTTCCCACTTATGAGTGAGGACATGCAGTATTTCTCTTTCTGTGTCTAACTTATTTCACTTAACGTAATTCTCTCTAAATTCATCCATGTTGCTGCAAATGACAGAATTTCATTCTTTTTCATGGCAGAGTTGTATTCCATTGTTTTCCTTATCCAGTCATCCAACAATAGACATTTAGGTTGGTTCCAACTCTTGGCTATTGCAAATAGAGCTGCGATAAACAAGGGAGTGTAAGTATCCCTCTGACATGATGATTTCTATTCCTTTGGGTATATACCCAGCAGTGGAATTGATTGTATGGCAGTTCTATCCATACTCGTTTGAGGAACTGCCATACTGTTTTCCATAGTGGCTGTACCAATTACGGTCCTGCCAACAGTGTAAGATGGTACCCCTTTCTCTGCATCCTTGTCAGCATTTGTTATTCTCTCTTTTTGATAATAGCCAGTCTAACTGGGGTGAGATGGTATCTCAAGTGGATTTGATTTGCATTTTCCTGATGCTTAGTGATGTTGAGCATTTTTTTCATATGTCTGTTGGACATTTGTATATCTTCCTTGAAGAAATGCCTATTCAGATCCTTTGCCCATTTTTTAATTGGGTTATTTGTTTTTTACTGTTAAGATATTTGAGTTTCTGTACATTCTCAATATTAATCCTTTGTTAGATGAATAGCTTGTAAAGATTTTCTCCCACTCTGTATGGTATATTTTCGCTCTGTTGTTTCTTTTGCTGTGCAGAAGCTTTTTAGTTTGATATAGTCCCATTTGTTTATTTTTCCTTTTGCTGCATGTGCTTTAGCGGTCATATTCATAAAGTCTTTGCTCAGTCCTACTTCCAAAAGTGTTTCCCCATTGTTTTCTTTTAGGAGTTTTATAATTTCAAGGCTTATATTTAAGTCTTTAATCCATTTTAAGTTGATTTTGGTATATGGCAAGAGGAACATGTCTAGTTTCATTCTTCTACATATGGATGTCCAGTTTCCCCAGCACCATTTATTGAAGAGGCAGTCTTTTCCCCAGTGTATGTTCTTGTTACCTTTGTCAAAGATCAGCTGGCTGTAAGTATGTGGGTTGATTTCTGGGTTCTCTATAGCTTTGACTGTTCAGAGTCTTTTGTTGTTCCATATGAATGTTAGGATTTTTTTTTTTTCTATTTCTGTGAAGAATGTCATTGGTATTTTGATGGGGATTGCATTGAATTTGTAGATTGCTTTGGGTAGTATGGACATTTTCACAATGTTAATTCTTCCAATCTAAGAGCATGGAATGCCTTTCCATCATTTTGTGTCCTCTTTAATTTCTTTCAACAGTGATTTGTAGTTCTCATTGTAGAGATCTTTCACCTCCTTGGTTAAATTGATTCCTAGTATTTTATGTATCTATTTTTGGTAACTATTGTAAATGGGCTTGCTTTCTTGATTTGTTTTTCTGATAGTTTGTTGTTGGAGTATAAAAACATGACTGATTTTTGTGTGTCCTGCAACTTTACTGAAATTGGTTATCAACTCTAAGAGTTTATTTTACAGTCTTTAGGCTTTTCTATACATAGGATCATGTCATGTGTAAACATGGACAATTTGACTTTGTCTTTTCCAATCTGGATGCCCTTTATTTCTTTCTCATGTCTGATGGTTCTGGCTAGTACTTCCAATATTTGTTAAATAGGAGTGGCGAGAGTGGGTATCCTTGTCTTGTTCCCAGTGGGTTTGTTGTATGTACATGGCTTTTGTGGTGAGATACTTTCTTTGTATACCTAATTTGTTAAGAGTCTTTTTCACGAAGGGATGTTAGATTTTGTCAAATGCTTTTTCTGCATCTGTTGAGATAATCAGGTTTTTTGTCCTTGATTTTGTTGATGTGGTATATCACATCTAGTGATGTGCATATGTTGAACCATCCTTGTATCCCTGGGATAAAATCCAACTTGATTGTGGTGTATAATTTTTTTTTGAAGTGTTACTGCATTCTATTTGGTAATATTTTATTGAGGATTTTTGCATCTATGTCCATCAGAGATATTGGCTTATAGTTTTCTTTTTTTGTTGCATCTTTGTCTGGTTTTGGTAGAGTGATGCTGGCCTTGTAGAATATGTTTGGGAGAATGGCCTTTGTTTCAATTTTTTGGAATAGTTTGAAGAGAATTGGTATTAATTCTTCCTTATAGGTTTGGAAGAATTCAGGAGTAAAGCCATCTACTCCTAGGCTTTTATTTGTTGGGAGACCACTGATTATTGCTTCAGTCTCATTGCTTGTTATTAGTCTGTTCAGGTTTTCCATGTCTTGTTGGTTCAGTCTTGGTAGTTTGTATGTGTCCAGAAATTTATCCATTTCCTCTTTGGTTTTCAAATTTGTTGGCATGTAGTTGTTAATAACAGTCCCTAATGAAACTTTGTATTTCTGTGGTATCGGTTGTAATGTCACCTTTTTCATATATGATTTTTGTTATTTGGAATTTCTCTCCTTTTTTTTAGTGAGACTATCTAATGGTTCATCTATTTTGTTTATGTTCTCGAAAAGCCAACTTTTTGTTTCATTGATCTTTTGAATCTTTTTAGGGGGTCTCTATTTCATTTAGTCCTGCTCTGATCTTAATTATTTCTTTCCATCTACTAATTTTGGGGTTGAATTGTTCTTGTTTTTCTAGTTCTTTGAGGTGAACTATATTAGGTTGTTTATTTGAAAACTCTATTTTTTGATGTAAGTGTTTATTGCAATAAACTTCCCTCTTAGTGCTGCTTTTGCAGTATCCCACGGATTTTGGTATGATGTATCCTTATTTTCATTAGTTTTGGGAAATTTTCTGATTTCCTATTTAATTTCTTCTTAGACCCATGTGTTGTTCAGGAGCATGTTGTTTAATTTCCATGTATTTGTATGGTTTTCAGAGTTTTGCTTATTATTGATTTCTAGTTTTAATCCAAAGTAGTCTGAAAAGATACTTGAAATCATTTCAATTTTTAAAAATTTGTCGACATTTGATTTTTGACCTAACATGTGATCTATCCTGGAGAATGTTCCAGGTGCTGAAGAATATATATTTTGTGGTTGTTGGATGAAATGTTCTGTAGATATCTGCCAAGTCAAATTGGTCTAAAGTGTGGTTTAAATCCTTTGTTTCTGTGTTGATTTGTTGCCTAGATGATCTGTCCAAGGTTGAGGGGGGGTGTTCAGGTCCCCAACTATTATCGTATTTGGGTCTATCTCTTTCTTTAGGGCTAATAGTGTTTTCTTTGCATATCTGGGTGCTCCAATGTTGGGTGCATATATATTTATCACTTATGTCTTCTTGCTAGATAGATCTCTTTATCATTATTTAGTGGCCTTCGTTGGCTCTTTTTATAGTTTTTGGTTTAAAGTCTATTTTATATGATATAAGAATAGCTACTCCTGCTCATTTTTTTTTCCATTTGTGTGGTATATCTTTTTCCATCCCTTCACTCTTAGTCTGTGTCTGCCTTTACAGGTGAGGTGAGTCTCTTGTAAATAGCATATAGTTATGTCTAGCTTTTTAATTCAATCACCCAGTCTGGGTCTTTTGAGTGGGGAATTTAATGTATTTACATTTCAGGTTGTTACTGAAGGGTACTGTCTTACTTCTGGCATTTTATTGATTTTCATTTGGATGTTTTGAGTATCTTCTGTTTCTTTCTTTACATTTTATTATTTGTCTTCCATGTTGTTGGATTTTGGAGGTGGTAAGATACAGTTTCTTTCTCTTTCTCATTTGCATTTTTGTTCTACCAATGCAGTTTGTTCTTTCTTGTATAGTCATGGTAGCGATTATCATTTTTTGAATTCCAGATGCAGGATTCTCTTGAGGATTTCTTGTAGGGCTGGTCATATAGTATTGACCTCCCATAGTTTTTGTTTGTCTGGGAAATACCTATTTTTTCTTCATTTCTAAAGGGTAGCCTTGCTGGGTATAGTATTATTGGCTGGCAGTTTTTTCTTTTAGTATTTTGAATATATCATCCCATTCTCTTCTGGCCTGTAGAGTTTCTATTGAGAAGTCTTCTGTTACTCTGATGGGGACTCTGTTATAGGTGACTTGATGCTTTTCTCTTGCTGTTTTTAGGATTCTCTCTTTGTCTTTGAGCTTTGCCAGTTTAACTATAATGTGTCAGAGACATTTTTGGATTGACTCTGCTTGGGGATCTTTGAGGCTTCTGAATTTGAAGGCCCATTGTCTTTCTCTCTACCTGGGAAGTTTTCTAATATTATTTTGTTGAATTTGTTCTTGTGCCTTTCCCTTTCTCCTCCCCTTCAGGAACACTCATGATTTGGATGTTTGTATGCTTAAGGTTCTCTACTATCTCTCTTAGATTTTCTTCATTATAAAAAACTCTGTTTTTGTTTTTTTGTCTGCCTGAGTTATTTTGAAAAGATTGTCTTCAAGATCAGAAATTCTTTCTTCTGTTTGCTCTAGCCTGCTGCTTAAGTGCTTGGTTGTTTTTATTCTGTTGAATGACTCCTTCAGTTCCAAGAGTTCTGCTACATTGTTATTTAAAGTATTAATCTGATTGGAAATTTCCTCCCTCATAACTTGGATAGTTTTATTCAGTTCATTGTGTCATCTAACTGAATCTTCTTTTATCTCATTGGGTTTCCTTAAGATTATTACTTAGAATTCCTTTTTAGTCATTTCAAGGGGTTCCTGCTCTATGGGGCTTGGTTCTTGGGAGTTATATTCCTTTTGTGGACTCATATTTTCTTGCGTCTTTGTATTTCTAGTATGTTTACATTGATGTCTTGTCATGATAGAACAGTTTCTTCTTCTATTATTCTAGTGTAGGCTTTGAGGAGAGAGACTTCTGTAGATGTGCTTTATATTTACCATTTAGTAGAACATTTTAGTATTGGTAGTGGCAGTGGGGTTACCTCGTGGTGGCAGCAGAAGTGGAGGTGGTAGTTGCAGCCACCTCCCTTGTTTCTGTAGTGCCTGTGGCTGCAACAGCGGGCCACCTCAGGACTGCTGCTCTTTGGGGAACTTCTCTGCAATGGTAGATGGTTTGGGGACCAGACAATGGCTCCAATGACTGTGGCAGCAGTGGCAGTGAGTCCATTTTGATCTTCTTCTATGGGAGGAAAATACCCTGAGCACCTCTAGTCCCAGATTTCTGTTGTCTGTTGTTTCTAAATTACCCAGTCTAAGGTATTTTGATATAGTAGCCTGAATGGACTAAGACAATTCACATATCTTTCTTGAACTTATGTGAGACTATCTTTAGGGTAAATTCCTAAAAATAGAATTGCTGAGTCAAAGGGTAAGCACATTCACAATTATTTTAGCTATAGCTAAATGGCCTTCCAAAATTATACTCCCCCCAATAGTATATGAGAACTTGTTTCTCCATACTCCTATCAACAGTGGGTAATTTTTGCTAATCTGCTAGGTTAAGATATATAAGGTTTTTAGTTTTCAGTTAGTTACTTATGAATATGGTATTTTCACATACAAATTCAATTTGTGTACACTTTCTCGGAGATGCTCTGCTTTTTCTTGTTGCTTTAGAGGCAATAGTGTCAACCTCAGGATTACTGTGCAGATTAAATCCATCTAAAGTGAGAAGTTCAGGGTTTGGCACATAAGAAGTGCACATCAAGTGCTATTTGGAAAACCTACCTATTAAGTGTGACTTATTTCATTTCAAAGAATTAGATTTACTGTGGTCTTATTGCACCTCACTTTATTGATGGAAAATCTAAATCTCAGAGAATGATGTATATGGGAGGGAGGTGGTCCCCTGGACTCACAGTATTTATCATGCTGTATTTTAGTTGTCTATTTACTTGTCTTTCTTCCCTCTAGATTGAGAGGTACCTGAATTTATGAATTCTGTCTTACTTGTTTTACATTTTATTTATTTTTTCTTGAAATCATGATTTTATTGAGTTTAAGGCATTTCAGCCACGGGGAATTAGTATAATCTGAATCTACCCTAAGCTCAATCAAGTCTAAAGCTGAAGACATCCAATCTCTTAAAAAAAATCAGCAAGCAGTTTTTCCTCTGCTATGTAAAGTTTACTGGGTGCCTTTCCCTTATCCTAGAAGGAAGAAATTGCAATCTTGTTATTTATAAACTGAGCGTATTAGTTAATTAATTCAGAAATTAATTTATCTGAGAGATCACCTCAGCAAAATTTGCAACAACTTATATTAAGATAAACAATGTCTTCATAATCATCTTCAATTTTTTTCTGAAATTGGTTTTAAAGAATAAAAATATCAAAATATCTGTTTCTTTATAAATTTCTTTGCCACATTTAGCAATGAATCTGATTTACAAACTTGGAGCACAAGCTCTCATAATAAGAAATGCAGTAGAAGCCTGGTACACTGATCCTTTTGACCTGAGCTTTCTTTTCTTGTACATTTCAGATGTCCCACCTAAGTTGTTTCTAAATGTAGGCCCCAAATTTTATTATGCTGCTTACATAATGGTGGTTAAGACCTACCTTATTAGATATACTATTTCATCGAACAAGAACACTTACTAAAAATAGGTTGGAGGTGCAATATAATGGTTATACAGACTGAATTTGCTCAAAATAACTTTTTCTTGAGCTGAAAGTACAAGAGAGGCTGACCAGTGACCTCTTACTGCCAACCAAAACTTCACTGTGGATTGATTTTTAGTGATAAATAGAAAGTGACTTGAAAATGTCAGTTCTTTACAAAGCTAGGGTGCTTGCAATTCCATGTTTTGTTCCTTTACCATTAAGTTTTAGAAATGCTGTTTTACATTTCTAATACTTACCTCAGGGCCTAGCAATGGTAAGCAATCAATATTTGTTGAATACTTTGATGAACAGATGAATGAATGAAGTAGCAGTTCTGTTCTCAGCACCTAAAGAGTATGGATAGATAAAGCAAGCTTTCCTCCATCTATTTAATAAACAGGACAGGTCAGAAGTACTGGACAAAGCAATGGCACATTTACAATCTGACAGCACTGAATGCTCTCAGCTGAACAATTACAGCTCTGGTTCCATATATGATCCTAAGAAACTCTTCTGTCACTAAGTTGGAAACACCAGATTTTTAAAAATTAACACACCTATGACTTTCTTCTCTTCTTTTGGTCATTGACTTGTTTCTTCTAGGCCTGTGGATACTAACAGATCTGTGGATGTATGCATTTGCCATTTTAAATAAAGGCTAGGAAGGGAAGTTTTTAAACTAATACACATGTATATTTGTAATCCTTGTTATCCCAGGCTACATATGTTTGGATTTCTTATGTTTAACACACACAGGCATACTCTAAACAACTCTGTATAAGATAACCATTCTGATAGGCATTTAGTTAAATATAAACAAGTGTGAAAAACCCCACACGATGAATTGAAAATAAAATGAGAACTCCTCTAAAGTTCATACTTCCAATTTCTAAACATGTGTCCCCATAGCTCCAGCATAAATAAATGTATACAAATTTAGGCAATAATCTGCCAGTAAACAATGGAAAATTATTCACAGAAGAGTGTGTTCTGCCTTCTCTAGCCAACTGAGAAAGTAAATGAAAACATTCACCAGTAATCCAAACTACCTGACTAATAAACAAAATGTTGCCTTTTTCTGGGCGAGCCCGTGGCGCACTCGGGAGAGTGCGGCGCTGAGCGCGGTGACGCTCCCGCCGAGGGTTCGGATCCTGTATAGGAATGGCCAGTGCACTCACTGGCTGAGTGCCGGTCATGAAAAAGACCAAAAAAAAAAAAAAAAAAATGTTGCCTTTTTCTGCAATACCTGTGGATGCTGGACAGAGGCTATGGGAAGGGACAGGAGGGTGGGAACAGGGGCTGGGCTGGGCCACTGAGAATAATTTCCTACCAATTAGAGGGGCATCCCTGAGCCCTGAGAGTAGAGTAGATGTAAGATCAAGGCCCTGAGCCAAACCTTCAAAACAGATAAGACTTCATAATAGACAAGGTGATCAGTGGAAATGACAGGCAGGGCTGGGCCTGGAGGATGGGGCAGGGAGTATTCCTAGTTTTAGGAAGAAAAAACACACATTGCCCACAAATTCATTCTAATATTTCTTTTCCTACTGAATTGGCTTAAGTGCTCTTGGAGGTGTTCAAAACAGTTTGTAAATAGTGAAGGTCTTCTGTCTGGTATTCTACTTAATAGATGCAAGAAACCCAGTACCCATTAGAGAGATGGCATGGTGTAGTATAGCAAAATATTGACCTCCAGGCTACCTAGGAGAACCATATAATGGCAGGCCTGTGTGGTGGATATTGCCTGCTCAGAATCCAGTGGCTCTTCTGTAGCAACAGTGACCAAATTTTGTTTCACGGAGATCACCCCTCCTCTTCTTTCAGCCCTGGCAAAAGTAGCCTAGGTCAAATCAATCAGTTAATCCATTGCTCCTAGCTCTAGTGATTAGTTCAGCAATAAGTACGTGACCAAAGCCAGGCCAATAAGATGCAATTCTAGGATTGGTGTTGCTTTGGGGGAAATGAGCTTTTTGTTTTGTTTTGTTTTTAAATTAGACGTGGCACTGAAATGCTTGGTACAACCCAGTGTCACCATGAATGAATCTAATCCAGCAGAAGGTAGAGTCAAGAAATGGACAGAAGCTGTTTTCATGATGTTCATTGAATCTATCCAGACTTGCTTAGAGCTTTACTCCTGGACTTGTCAGGAACAACACCAATAAATTACTTTTTTTTTTTTTTTTTTTTGCTTAAGCTGTTTGAGTTGGATTTTACATCACTTGCAATATAAATATAAACTATCCTAAATGTGTTAAGCTTTAGAACTGTGTCTGGCATGTGTGCTATTCCTACAAACATCAGGTTCCTCTTCTCTTCTCTTCTCTTTCTTTTCCCTCCCCCCTCCTCCCATCTGCCCTAAATCTTACTTTATATTTCCAGTATATAATAGATTAGATCTGATCACTTTCTCTAGAAAGCATGACTAAATACTTAGGAGAAACACTCCTCTTTCTTGGCCTCAGTTTCTTTAGATGTAAAGTAAAAGGTTCAGAAAAGTCCATTCTATTAAGATCCCTTTCAGCTTTAATTTTATAAGCATCTATAAAATGGAGGTCCAGTAGGCAGTGATGATTTAACAATGAAAGCTCATCTTTCCCTAATCACTCCATGCTGTTACTAGGACAGAAATTTCTGGTTCTCAGAGAAGAGACTAAAACTGAGGATCCACAGGGCCAATATGATGGAAGCAATTCCCTTCCTCTCAGCTTTTTCAATACTTGAGATTTTAGGATTTTTAGGCCTTAACTCCCATCCCAATTTTGAGGCTAAATGCAATGAGTTATTTTGCAATATGGTGAGAAAAAGCACTGCATTGTTTAAGAAAGCTTTGGTCTAGTTTCAGTTCTGCTACTGCCTAGCACAATTCTTGATGTACCACAAGGATATAATTCACATACTGAAATGGGCAAGTGATTCACAAATAAAAGTCATGTGTAACTAACAACAGTTAGTGTACCTGGGATTGGAAATTATTTACTTTTTAAAGATCTATTAAGGTGGACTCAAGTTTATCCCTAAAACAACATTACTCTCATTTTGATATATGTCATCTTGAATGTAAGAGAATGCTGGGCTTCTTGAGATTCCTAATTACTCGAATTAGCCTCATGAATTAGGCCATGCGTGTGAATGTCTCTTGTCATGTGATTGATAGTAGGAGAACTAGACTTCTAAGGTCCTTAATTTCCAGGATTTTTGATGGTGGGGCTGGTGACGGGAGTGGAGTGTGAGGGCTTGTAGTAGAGATATGCACTGAGAATTTGACCTAGCCAAAACTGATAAAGGGTGAGGGAACCAGTGAAGTTTGAAATAACACATTTGATGTTATAATGTCATCGTTAGGGAATGGATTTTAAAAGTCACTTTGTTTTAATTATACAAATGACAAAAAGTATATGTTGGGAGGAATATGAAAGAGAAGAGTCTAGTTTTCAAGTCAATTTCAATGTGTTACAAGGTGAGTGGTAGGACAGGAAATATGTCTCCTTAGGGAGTTTTCATTAGGATTTCCAGGATAGGGATTTTTACTTTTATACAAAAAGTATGATTTGGAGACAAAGCTCAGGCTGAAGTCATGGTTTTACTTAATTTCTCTAAGCTTTAGTTTCTTTATCTATAAAATGGGAATAATAATATTTACCTTATAGGGTTGTTGTAGGGATTGAGTGCAATAAAACATGTAAAGCCCTTAGCACAGTGCCTGGCTCATGGTGAATGGCTTAATAAAGATTATGGGTGTGGAGTTTAAAAGGTTGAGCAAGGTTGTTCTAGTTTTTAATTTCATTTCTTTTTACTTTTCAAACTCCTGACATAATTCATCCTAAATACATCCTATAGACACTTCTCTTTTTTCTTATATAAATATAAATTCTAATAGAGGATAAGCATATTTTCTTATTTGTAATTTGAGACAAAATTAGCACGCACAGAGTAAACACACATGTACATATTGATATAGCAAGGGGTAAGGCTGATGTGAGGCTGTGAGGCAGACCCATAGTGTCCCTGACATCCTGATATAGGTAGGGTCTTCAAAAAGTTCATGGAAGATTTGTATTATATTTTAGTTCAACTTTTCCATGAACTTTTTGAGGTACCCTCATACATTGTGCAAATAAGAGCTCAAGATTCCTAAGTATTTCTGCATTACACAGGGTCTTAGATAACATTTTTTCCCCACCCCCCCACTCTTAGGACTTGAGACTTCTTCAATTATTCCAATCATATCTAACTACTGAATTAGAAATTCAGATTATTTTAAAATAATTCTGACCTTTACAGAGGAAGCAATTTTGTGACGGTGTCCATTGTGGCAAACCAAAGAAGCAAGATTTAGCACAGATAGCACAGATAAATCCCTACAAATCTACAGAATCCCTGTTTCAGGGTGCCTCAGAAAGTTCTGTGCCAGGGAAGTTTTCCACCTGGCTAAGGACTCATATTAGAATCCATTCCTCTCTGTCATTCCTTAGGCTCCTGCATTTATTTGCATGTACAGGGAGCAGATCTGGTTTTGTGAGACAGATGTTCTCTCCAGTGGAATGCCTTCAGACAAGCTATATAAGTAAGAAGGACAAACTTCAGGAGATTGATTTCAAATCAGAGGATCATTTCTATCCTCTTTGATGGAGCAGATATAGCCTCAGAGTTTATAACTGTCCCTTTAAAAGAAGATTCATTTTTATATTCCTGTAAGTGTAACCCAAAGATTGATAAAGACCCAACTTGGATTACTGGCCAGATGAAAAGACAATATCTTATTGTGAAACTACTACTTCAATTCTATTGCATATACTTTAAAACATATTTCTTCAAAACATTTGCAGAAATGAAATAACAGAAGGAGAAAAGAACATCAGATTAAACATGGTTGAAATTTTGCTTATAAGGAAATTTAACTATTTATTATTATATGCAGAAATATATTTTAATATTCCCTGTTGAATGTAAGCACTAGGAGAGCAAGAATCTTTGCCGTTTTATTCACCTGAATACCTAACACAATAACTAGTTCATCAAGTACAATCAATATTCATTGAATGTATGACGGATGAATAATTTACATCGACATAAATTAGGGAGCAAAGAGAACATACATATATTCCTTTTTTTGTAAAGATCATTCCACTACAGTCAGTTCTTGGATTTGTTCTTTTACTTAAAAAAAAAAAAGTTCCGTATAATTCTTTAAAAATGACTAAAACATATAGAGTATATAAAAAAAATCATGGTCATAGCAGGAAATTATTAAAAATTTGCATTTTGCTCTGCTAAAAATTAAAGGTCTTGTAGAAAAGACTCTGAGGGAGGCATGAGAGGTGACACTAATGATCACTACCAAGGGAGATAAACATGATAAATGGTAAATTAAAACATAAGTTTCTTAAAATTGGTAAAATATATAGCCTATAGTATACCAATCTATGGAGTCTATAGTACCTTCATATAGTCAATTTTGTTTAATATTAGGATATATATTTGGGCTATTTTTTATATTCTCTGGCAGAGAAAGTTCATACTCATCCAATAGTCCATGTGCTCCTTGGAAATTCCCTGTATACTTGGTGGTACGTTGGAGCCATATAACTAGTTTTGGTCAGTGGACTATGAGGGGAAGTGAAGCATGTCACATCTAGGCCAAGGCTGTTAAAAGCTGTTGTGCCTCCTCTAGTTCTTTCTTACCTACATGCTGACCTTCAGGGCTCATGTTACAGATGGCAGAGCTACAAGATGAAGGAGAGATGCCCAACTTATATCTAACTTTGTGTAAGCCACAGTGTATCACTCACAAATGCCTCTGTAGCATTAAGATTTGAGGGCATGCTTATTAATTATCCTGACTAGTACATATTCCTTATTTCTAGTATAGGATTTTTTAAATGATATACCTTGGGAATGAATGGACTTTAAAAAAAAATCTCATATTTCATATCTGAGATCCCCAAATTCTTATCCTTTGTTTTTGTCTCTCATATTTTAATCAGATCTCATTAATTCATTATCCATTTAATGAAGATTTCATTTAGAATTTACTGTATGTTAAACAATGTGCCAGGTGCTGGAGATACAAAGATGAGCAAAGCATATTTAATCTCTCCATTCACGGGCCTTATAATTTGAAGGTAGTACAGACATTAAACAAGTGATCACACAAATCAATGTATAATTACTGACAATTAAAATATAGGGTGCTATAAAAAAGTACAATAGGAAAACCTAATTAAATTTGGAATTCAGAATGGCCTTTGTAGAAATGACATTGAGTTGAGACTGTCTAGGCAGAGAGAACAGAATGGACAAGATCTTGAGGTGGAAAAATCTATGGTAGGAAAAGAAGGTATGACTGGGAAGCTAAGTTAGTTAAGGAGTGAGCAGTTGGTGAGATAGACATTGACTGGATCAGGGGTTGGTAAACAATGGTCTTCAGGCCAAATCTGGTCCACCACTTGTGTTTGTAAATAAAGTTTAATTGGAACACAGTCATGTGCATTCTTTTATATAATGTCTCCTGTTTGTGTTACATCAGTAGATTTGAGTAGTTGCAACAGAGACTGTATGGCTTACAAACTCTAACATATTTACTATTCAGCTTTTATAGAAAAAGTTTGCTGACCCTTGTACTATATCATTCAGGTCTTTGTAGGCCGTGTTAAGGATTTGAGATTTAATCCTATGTGCAAAAAGAAGGCATTAAGGGGCTTTGAACAGGAAAGTGAGTGGCATGAACAGATGTTTGTTTTACGAAGACTGTTCTGGCTGTGTGATGAATAAGCTGGAAAGAGGTAAGTACAGCAAAGTCAGTTAAGATAAGGTGATGACTTGGTGGTGACAGTGGAGATGAAGATAAGTGAGTTCAAAGTATCTTGGAAGCAAAATCAGTGTGATTTGTTTATAGATTGGTTATTGGGATGAAGATGAAGAAGAAACCAAGGATGATTTCTGATTTTGCCTGAAAGAACTAGGAGATTGGTGGCTCCATTTTCTCACAAACAGTGAAGACTGGAGGTGGAACAAGCTCAGAATTGTGAAGGTAGACAATCAAGAGCCAGGGCTAAACATGTTAAGTTTAATCTTAACATATATAGTTTCTTCAAAAAACAAACAAACAAAAACTAAAAAACCGCAACAAATCACACAAAAACAAACAGGAGTAAGATGACTCTCACAAGTATATTGTGAATTCTACTTTCTGTCCAGGGCTAGAACAACTTTTCCTCTATTTTCCCTGCATTAATTCCTTTAAAAATTCCATAAATTCTGCTCATTTAAAGATTAAAAGGCCACATTTAGTGGGGTTGCATATATTTTAGAATCTGTTTAGGGGAAGTTTTGTCTTTGGCTAAGACCTCCCAAGTTTTATGAAAACATCTATTTATCCTGGGACACAAGGAGATTTTCAGCCTGCTGCAGCTTTTATTTGCACTGCCAAAAGGAAAAACGAAAGGGTTTCAATAGTCCTTTAATTGGGCCTTACCCAGGTCCCTAGAGTAGAGGATTTGTCCTAACTCGCACTTGGTTTTCCAGGCTCTCAATGGAGTTCTCCCTCCACAATGTCTAAAAAAGCCCCGGTTTTCTATGATGACAGTCCACTAAAATGCTCCACTTTCCCAGTACTCACCAGCAATATATAGCCACCCCTTATTATGCATCATTATTTTGGTCTACTCAGCATTGTGCCCTATATGAAATTTTGTGTTAAGTGGTATTATGATTGGACTATTTTCCTAAATTGGGCAAGGTTTTCTCCTTGAGCCAGCATACTGCTTTGCCTCTAAGAATATCACTTTATCTCTGTAATTGTGTAACTGGGTTCAGTTTTAGATTTGTAACTGTTCAAAAGGATCCCATGAATGGATAAAATACATCTCTGGGCTGGAGGATTTGACCTAAAGCTTTGCTCTAGGTCATTTGGTTCATTAAAGAGAAGTTTTTGCCTTGACATTATAAAATGTTGAATTTGAAAAACTGAGACTAATCAGATAGTGAAGTTTTTTATTTATGATCGTGTCAAAATATTCCCAGCCCCTTATGTAGAAGAAATCTACTAGTTTACTATGAACATTCTTATCTCCTTTCCTAATAAGACAAATGAAATTACTCTTCCTGTTATATTTAGACAGAAACAAAAAGATTGGATGTGGGTATTTTGGCAAAAGTTTTTAAATCACAGAAACTATACAGTAACCTTTATGATATTGTTAGCTACTTCTAGAAACCACTATTATGAATATTAGTGGAAATGGGAACAAACGGGCATTTTATTTTTAATAAAAAAGAGTGGATTAGATTTAATTGAGCTCAAGGTTCTAAACTGCCTTTCCAGACTCTGTTAAGTAATGTAAGGATATATAACAACAACAAAGAATTAACTAGGTATATTTATAATAAAAATCTATTTCAGTGAGAAAAACTATATTTTAAATTCAAGGATGCTTCATTCTTACAAACATGAATTTGGAATATTTTATACTGAGGAATTCCCCTAGTCCCACAGATCAGTTATAAATATTAATGGAATTTCAATAAATTCTTTTCAGATTCCAATGTTTAATATTCATTCATATTATACAGGGAATTCGATGTCCTGTACAGTACATGTGGATTCTTCTCATTATATAAATGAGCATATATATGAAGTCTGTAGGGACAATGATCATTAAAAATAGCTGGGTCCAAACATGATCTTAGAGGATATATCAAAGCCTTCTCAGTTCACTTAATAACAAGAAAGTCACTGGTAATAAACCAAAGAGCTCTTAAGGCTGAATTGATTCAATAACGCCACATCTGGGCAAAAAGATAAATTGGTGATTCAGGCCAGAGTTAAAATTGCTAACTGGTATCAAGTATTTATGAAACACAGTGAAGTGATTTCCTGTGGTGAGATTTTGTAGTCAGACTTTGAAACCTGCTGTTGAATTAGTCTCACCCCTTTGACTTGCTGAAGACTTACTTTCATAGTGCCTTACTCTTCTCAGGTAATCTGTAGTGTAAATTTTTTTTGAAGAATTCTTATTCAAAAAGTGATTTGAGATTACAAAAACAAAAAGAATTGCATCTAACATAATGTTTCTGAGTTTAATACTTTATTCAGGTAATGAGATATTGTTTATCCCCCAAATGTGTAAGTATTATTTTTAACAAAAGATAATATTTAACTAAACCTGAACCATTGGCATTTTTCTACTGTTTTCTCTTTCTTAAAATGAAAAATGTTTATATAACTGATAGACTGAAACCATAAAATAATTTGTATGTGACAAACGATTATAAAGATATCATTTACTGTGTATGTACTATGTCCCAGGCATGATACTAGTAGTTTTGGATATAATTTCTCATTTAACCCTTATAATGTTTCTGGGAGACAGTATGTTACAGTACAGGTAAGTAAAGCTCAGAGAGATTAAGTCACTTACTCATGGTCACAGAACTACTAGGTTAAATCATGTGAAAATTCTGGTATTCGACCATTTTTAATCTACAAAGACCATATTGTATGGTTCAACCTAATTCTAAGCATTGAGTCACAGTTTGAAACTAAGTCTGTGTGATTCCAAAGCCCATTGCACTATGCTGGATAGTCTTTGTTATTTTTGACCACCCATGATAATTAAAACCAAATCATGAATTATACAATAAAGAACTCATCACGTCACTCAGCCTTGGGTTAATATGCACTCAATTATGGCAAGATTCCTATGCAAGATAACATTTTATTTTAATATTCTGATATAAAAAGAGATAACTGCTAAACTGGGGCAGAGAAATTGCACATTTACAGAGCTTATCACTTATTTTCTACATTAAATATCTCAGCTGGAGCACAGTTGTTCTTTAACCAAGTATTAAAAAGAAATATCTTTCACAAAGAGAACAGCGGGAATCTTTGAAGTGTAACCTTGGAAATCAAGGTCTGTGTTACAGGGCATCATTCAAAGCAGATGTATATTCCCCAGAGACCACAATAAAATTGTTACTGAGAATACTTGTACCTCTTTGAGAAAAGGGCTCGATAAAACTTCTAGGTCTTACTGGCAATGCTATATAGTTAAGTACAGATGGTCCCAACTTATGATTTTTCAACTTACAGTGGTACGAAAGCATTCAGTAGAAACATACTTTGAACACCCATACAACCATTCTGTTTTTTCACTTTCAGTACAGTATTCAATAAATTACATGAGATATTCAACACTTTATTATAAAATAGGCTTTGCATTAGATGACTTTGCCCAACTATAGGCTAACGTTAAGTGTTCTGAGCACATTTAAGGTAGCTAGGCTAAGCTATGATGTTCGATGGGTTAGGTGTATTAAATGCATTTTTGACTTATGATATTTGCAACGTAGGATGGGTTTATTGGGATGCAACCCCATCATAAGTCGAGGAGCATCTGTATTCCCAATGTTCTAGGCATAGTACAGAGTATCCAAAAAGTGGCTTCTGATCAATCTAATTGCCAAGAACTCACATATGCTTTTCAATGGCTTCCAGATTCAGCAATTAAATAGAGTTCATTCATTTTATATAATTTAGAGGGTAATGATAACAGATACCTAGATTGTTTTAGGAAGAAACAATTTGCTGACTAGCCATTACTTTGCCTTGCCTGCTAAGTGGGTGACCAGTGCTGAAGTATTCATTCTCAATGCTATTTTGGGACCTTGAAATAGCATCTCAGAATTGCATAAAGGATGACTGGCTCAGCAAATATTTATTGAGTGATCAAATACACACTCCTATTACGCCATGATGTTAGTGTCTATCTCTTATTTTCGTTCTTGATCAAGATAAGAGGGATCAACAGATGTGTAGCGTGTACGATGGATAGCGGCATGTATTCCCACTAAGTAGAGAGCTTTTAATTTTGGAGAAAGCAGCACACTCTGCAGTCATAGCATGTCAATTCTTTAGCCCATGAGACATTTAGATTGATCTGAGGAGGAATTCTTGACAGTGAGGAAAGTGGTAAAGTCTCTGAGGGAGCTCTAGGCAAAGGAAAGATCCTATCTCTTTGGGATAGAGTTGTCATGGTCCCAGGTAAAAAGGGACCACAACAAAGGCCTATCAAGCTCTCATCCAGCTCAAATCTTTACTGTTTCTCAGGACCTGAGGCTCACAAACTGTCTGAGATTTAGGCAGTTTTTCAATACTGTTCTCAGCTTGCAAAGGTTTTGAGATGCCTCCAGAATGATGAAAACCAGGCACTTGTCTGGGAAGCAGAGCAGCACACATTATTTTGAGACCTGGCTTACAACCCAGAGTGTTGACAGCTTCACTTCAGACCACAGTAAGGACTTAACTTTAAGATTCTTCAAAACAGCTCCATCCCACAGAAACAGCTTTTTTCCAATTTCCATCTCTCTCAACAGATTGACATGGTTGCAGGTATTATGGAAAAAGCAAGTTGAACTTTCTATATTTGAGATCCATAGGGCGAACGGTTCTGTTTTAATTTAAAATCCGGTTCTCAAACAGATGTGAGGATTGCCATTTAGTCAGAGGGCCCTAAATTTCAGTAAAGGAATCAACCTAAAGAAACCATGAAGTTCCTATCTAATTTCATCCTAGGTATTTCAAAAATTCCCGGAATATCTTAATTTACACGTCAACTCCCTAGTAAAAAGCAACCTTGCATATAAAGCCCTTGATCATACTACAGCCATGTTGACGTTGCAGAGTTGGGGGAGGGTCACAAAATAAACTATGCAACAAACAAGTTAATCCCTCAGGTCAAGCCAGAGCCACTTAACATCTAGATTTCTTCTTTTTCCCTTCTTTGTTTCTTCCCCTCCTTACTGCCTCAGAATGTCTTAAATTTTCTCCTCAATAGGCAGAATAATTTTGCTCTCCCTCTTCCCACTCTCAAACTGGTATCTAATCTTTCTAGGTGCTCAACAGACAGAAGAACTATCCTGTTGAAAGGACTATAATTATAAATTGCAAGAATTAGCTGTTTTTACATTTAATACAGCAGTTGCTTCATTAGAGAATAGTTACACACCTATTTTTTGACCTTCGTTAGCGGGGAAGTCAGAGGGCCTGTGCCAGTTCCCACCTGTGTGTACGCTTCCTGCTTTTCTCCTCCTTTATGGCCTCACCTACCTCCTTACAAAGACAAGACAGTGGGGTTTTTTGCTGTGTACTTTCTGAATTGGCAGCAGTGATGGGGGCTTCTTTCAGTGTTGCTCTCATCTATGACCTGTAAATTTCAGATCTGTGCATTTATTCATCATGAACAGTCATCTGATTCTCATTCCTGCCTTTTTTCCTCCATAAATAGTTGATAAAAACTATGCTTAGTCACCAACACATCTGGCTTTTATGTTCTGGACCAATTCTTGGCCAACCTGAAGGTCTCATAAATCTCACCCTGACAGCAACAAGTTTAGACCAGTACTACAAGAGAAAATACCATTCTTAGAGTGCAGTGCAGGCCACAAGTTTAGACCAGTACTACAAGAGAAAATACCATTCTTGGAGGGCAGTGTGGGCAGAACACAAAGGTGGAATATTGACATAAAAACAGACTTGGGGTGTTTAATGTTTAAGCCTCATTTTTTCAAAAAAAAATTTAATTTATCGATATACAATGCAGTTGATTTTTGTGTCCCTCTACCCATTCTTCTTTCCCCTTCACCCCCCATCGACATCACATCTGTTCACTTGTCTTAACAAGTTCAAGGAATTGTTGTGACACAATAAGTCTCACTTATTATTGTGAATGCTGTATAAATCTGTAATTTTGAATTATTTATATCTTTAGAAATGCCAGGCAAAAGTCTCCAGACTTTCTTTACTCTTGTGCTCAATGCTTCTTGGACATTTCATGATTTATTTGCATGTGTTGAACTTTTTGGCATCCCCAAGAAAAAGTTAAATTATAGTCCATACTAAAATTTTGATTTATTCATGGATTTAAATGTTCCATAGCTCCTATCTTTCATGTCCTCACCTAAAGAAAGGAGATTACTGGGTTCGTGTTGACAAAAGGTCTTAAGTGTTCTTTTAAAAGCTCATAATATTGTCACAAGGCAACATGACCCCTCCTGGTTTTGATCATAGATGTGAGTTAAGAGGCTATATTGTATAGATCAGTGCATCCCTTTATATTCATAAGAATTCTTCCTTGACTGCAAGTCACTAGCCTAACAGAGACTCGTGTCTATTTCTTTTAGAATTCTCATTTGAGAAGACTTCATGAAACTTTATGTGTGTTGAGGGCAGGGACTATGGAATCCTCAGTTCTTAACACAATGCCTGGCACATAGAAGGCATTCAAAAGACATTTGTCCAACTGAATAAACTGAGAATGGAAAACATAAAAATCAAATGTTTGGGAATTTAATTTTGCTGAAAGAAACTTCCATAGGATGTAGATACATATATCCCATACGTAATATACCCCATAAAATAGTTTTAAAGTTTATTTTTGATGTACATATTTTGCTGATTTCCCACTTTCCATCTCTGGTATTGATTTTCATACTGAGTTAAGTTGCCAGCAAGTGAGAGGACAAGTGTTATCTTAGAGGTGAATCTTTCACTGGGGACAGCTTGACAGGGAAACCAAAGGCTGAAAGAGGTCTGATGTTTGTTTTTACTTTGTGTGCAAATGTTCTCCTTTCAAAATGAGCTGAGTTATTTCATTCTCTAATGAAAGCCCCCTTTTTTTAAAGTGGGAAATATGTGAAATAAGAATAGTCTATTTTATAATTTGTGAATATTAATTTAAATGACAGCAAATAAATATTTATTTTTATGCATACATATATATACACACATATTTTATTTAAATACACATATACATTATATATGAATATGTGTGCATATATTTACATGCATATTTATGTATATATTTTTTCTTCCTGAGAGATCACCCCAAGATCTGGTATTACATCATGTGACATTTTACGGAACCATTGTAATAATGAGATGAATACTTCCAATTAGTATTTGACTGCTGTTAATTAAATTTGCTTTAACAGATTTGCATAGAAAACATCAGTTAGATAATTGAATTACAAATGACTGTGTATATTATATAATAGACATAATATCATGTTTTTTTGAACTGGTTATTGCTTATTATTTAAGCAATATTATTATTTATAGTTTGGGTTATTTTAAACTAATAGTTGCTATTTTATTCGCGAGTTCTTTATTTTAAAACAAAAGCCTAATCTGAAAACCTAACAGTTTTTTCGTGATCATAGTTCTTTTCTTCCTTTGTTTCTCCCCCTCCTTCCTCTTTTCCATCTTCTCTCTCTCTTTGTTCTACTTATAAAATTTTACCTGTCTGGACTCCATTTTCTGCAAGTTCAAATAATTACATATTTATTGAAATCCTAAAGCAGAGCACTTTGTGTTGTCAATTGCATGAGTATCTGCTTAGTTGGAATAATTATGAATTCTCTTAAGTGATCACAAGTTAACTGCATATAAGGTCCCAGGCCCATGCTCTTGTCCTCTATAAAGAGTTGATGTAATAATATACAGCCATGTGGAATAACATTTATACTTCTTTTGTAAAACAGTCATTAAAGGCATTATGCATTTATTAGGATCCTAACAAAATCCTTGCAAGGATAAATTCTATGTGATGAAAAAGTTTGTTCATTTGCTTGTCATCTTTTTGGATGAATTATGTTGTTTCATTTGATCAGAATATTAAAAGCTATGTAATTATGGCCAATGGTCATCACATGTCTAGAGTTGCAGATTGTATTATCTCTTCAGATTGTTGCCTAGTAGCTATTTTATTGATCATTAACACTCTTCCAGAAGGTGAACAGGGAAGGATGCTAAAATTCTGACCAATCATTTTCAGGGTCACTTATACATTTTATTTAAACTGTGCTGACTCCTATCTATACTGGTATCAGAGGTCTGCATTCACATAAGTTAGACTTCTGTATTTATGCCCTTTGCTTTGGAGAATATAATATCAAAATTGAAGACTAGAGTTATTAATTATAATAATAGGTACTGTAGATTTTGACTTATTATTTGCTAAGTGCCATGTGAAGCTTTTTATACATTCAAGTCATTTGTCAATAATCCATTGGGGTTAGTATTATTTTCCTCATCTTATTGATGAGGAAACAGAGTTTAAGTATTTACCCAGTGCCACACAACTAGTAAATGGTGAAATTGAAATGAATTCAGGTAGACTACTGTGCAGTCTGATTCCAAATTTAAGATCTTGGGAGGGACTTCCGAGATCTTGTGAGGTAAACATATCTCACTTGTAGCACTACTACTTATGTCCTCCACGTAACAGACATTGCTAATTGTTGGCAAATCCTTTTCTACTGAGTCTAGACCTAGCCTTGGAATCATTCTTAGTTTTTGTCCTAGACGGTAACTACCTGTTGAATGATTTGCACTTGTGTTGAAACCTATTTATCATCCATGCAGGTCTAATCTGTTCCTTTTATAGAAGATGTATGTTAAGTGTTGTAGCAGAAACTGGTTACATGTTTACCAAGTCCACTTTTTCTTCTTCTTACATGCATAGGTGTACTACATTTCTAGCTTCCCTTCCAAATAGGTGTGGCCACATAACGCACTGTTCTAACCAACAGAATGTGAGCACACCTGATATGCACCATTTTTAGGCCTATCCCTAAAAAACTCCCTGTGTTCTCCTCTATTCTCTTTGTGATCCACTGATTTAATGCCTGTGAGCACAGTGACACTGTAAGCTACGCGATGAAGCTGGCAGAGTCCAAAGATGGAAGGAGTCTGGGTCCTTGAATAACCTCTTTGAACAAAGCTACCTATCACACATAAACACCTATTTAGGCTTCATGTGAGCAAACAATAAACTTCTGTCATGTTTAGGCCATTAAAGTTTTGGAGTGGGTTTGTTACAAAAACTAGCATTACAAATACAATGCTCACACAGAGCACATCACTAGCATGTTTCAGAACCAGAATTTGAATCTAATCTTATGCATAATTTGAAAAATTTTCCGTGTTAATATGATAACCTTATTTTAACCTAACTTGTCTCAAATCCTAACCCAAGATTTGAGTTCACTGACAACAAAGGTTCTCCCATCTCTAAGAAATCTCAGGTATCTTCTTATTGATGTCTTCAGGACTAGACCTCCCCACCCCAATTATCTGGCCTACAATTCCTGCCCAGGTATGAAGCACAAAAGGTGACATGAAGTCAGGGGTTCTGGGGAACCATTTCTGTGGTTTATAAGTAGGTTTGGTGCTCAAATAAAATATTCCATGATCAAGTACATTTAGAAAAGTCCAGATTAAATGAAGTTGAAGTGAAAAGGAGTATTTTCTGTAGGAATATCTTTTAATAGGATAATTTGTCCTGAGAATCACTGAAATAGTTGTGAAGTCTATAGCATTTTGCACACTTATTTGATGACAGAGACCTTTTCCAAAGAGCATCTTAAGAAACTAGTGTTCCATGAAACACATTTTGGGAAACACAAATCTAAGTATATTGGGTCATACCCATAATTACTGGTACGTGAAGTTGGGTATAGTATATCTTGGAATTTAGCCCCTCTCTCTAAGAAAACTTTTGGTCTAGTTGTGGCTTTCTGCATGCACTGTCTATTCCTGACATCTGACAAATGATTAGCCTTGACCTCTATCTGATTTAGGCCACTAATTTTTTATCCTCTGACTCTTTGCAAGATTTATCAACAGAATGTATTTTGTGGTCTCAACCCTGACAGCCTTTGTCTATCTTGTTATTGCCCTACCTTGACAGAATACAAATGTCCCCTTTATTAGTTGAGTGTGTATATTGTAGTACTAATTCTTCATTCATCAGCCACCCCAAATAAAGGCTGGGTGTGGGGTAGTGTTAGTGGCATAAAGAAACATCACTTACTGGCCTAGTTAAATATAAATATCAATAAAATACAGTGGAGTTACATTATATGGGCATTTGTAATATGCAAATTCAACTAGACACACTTTATCCTAGCCCCCAGATAGTGAGAAAAAATAGTTTAAATGCAATGCAGTTAAATTTTATGTTAGGCAATGCTATTACTGAGGGCCTCACATAATCTAAAACTTGCATAATTAAAAATTAATTTTTTATACAACTGACAAAGGAAGGAAAATATTACTTTGCCAGCTAAAGTGGCACCACCATAGGCTATAGCATAGACATGGTTCCCAATTCACTGGCCCTCCAGTTTTAAAATTATGTAATTGTTAATATATATATTTTTAATTCTATTTTTTCAAATGCTGCCACTCACATGAGAGTTTATCATTTTTATGTTGCACTCTCAAATTTGCATACTTCTATAAATTTTTTCTGCACTGTAGTATGGGTGCTTTCACCCACCATCCCACTCCATTTGTACAGGGGATTCAGTCTGTTAGAAGATATGACTCTGCTATTTCTTTCCTTCCTGTGCATCTTTCATAGTAGAAAATATCACTCCATCCTATAAATGCAAACCAATTATTTAATCTGGCCTCTCCCAAAGACATTTAAATCTACTCAATGTTGGAAAAATGGTTGTACTGAATTAACTGAAAGTTGTTATGTCATTCTCCAAAGTGTCATGTAGTTTTAAGGGTCTTCAAAGATAATTTTCAATATGCCTGATTCTTCTTTTTATGTATGTGTCAACTTTAGCACTTTACCTCCCACATAAAATGTGACTTTACTTGAAGATAACGGGAATTGTCAATTGCTGACCCATATCCAATAGTTGCTTCTTTCTTCCTAACCAAACCCTATTTTATTCAGGTAGCTACCCCTCACGTGACTCCTTACATGACTAGGGAAGATGAGCCTAATACCAGTTCCAGGAGTATATCTTGATTTGTCTAAACTGATCATGGTGTTCCCAACCCCCTTGGAATTAACTAGTTTTAGACCAGTCAGGTAACCCAATTCTAGTCCATGAGATATGAGAAGTCTACTTGATTCTTAGAAAAGGATAGAGTCAGTAATAGTCTCTCATCTTCCTAAGCATGTTGATGTGACTCCAACAGCTTTTGCCATATTGCTATCAGTACTCTGAGGATGTCAATATCAAGAGTGAAAGAGACCAGACAAGGATGAACCCTAAGTCTTTGAAGATATTGCTTAGTTCCCAAATCAACCAATCCTGGGGTCTCCCCAAGCTCTTCTTCTTAGGTAATGTATTAGTCATTTCAGTTTACCATTTTAAAATACCCTACTGGGTGGCTTAACCAATGGAAAGTTCTCATAGTTCTGGAAGCTGTGAAGTCTAGGATCAAGGTGCTGGCTGATTCAGTTCCTGGCGAGGGCTCTCTTCTTGGCTTGCAGACAGCTGCCTTCTTGCTATGTTCTCTCATGCCTTTTCCTTGGTGTGTATGAGCTGGGAGAGGAAGAGAGTTCTCTCTCACTTGTTCTTATAAGGCCCACCAATCCTATCAGATTATGACCCCACCCTTATGACCTCATTTAATCTTAATTACCTCCTAAAAGCACTATGTCCAAATACAATCACATTGGGGATGAGGGCTTCAACTTATGAATGTGGAGGGGACACAACTCAGTCGATAGCAGATATATAACAAATGTCCTTATGCTGTTCAAACAAATTTAAATTGTTTTTTCTGTTACATACAGCTGAAGACAGCCTAACAGATATCATATATTATGAAGCAATACAGAAAGGATAACATGAGAAGATCAAGGGCTATTTTCCTTTTCTAAGAACCAAGAAGATATAGAGTTAAAAATGGTTAGTCCATTGCTGTTATAGGGCATATCACAAGTTGCTGATTGTACATATATGTGGTATCAAGTTAATATCAACAGTCCAGCCCTTAGGGAGTTTTCAGTTATAAAACAAACATTTTTCTAAGATCATGTGCTCTGATATAAAAACCATACGTCAGCCTGGTTCTATCATTATAAACTTCTGGCAAGCTAGAGATGTTAGTTGGTGATTTTATCAAGCAAGACTTCTAACTAATGGCTTGATGAAACCATCACTGCACCATAAAACACCATAAAACAATTGAAATGATGATTCCTTTCAAGAGTTTAATCATTTTTAGATCATTAGTTTATTTCCCGAAAAGCAGTATCTCAGGGATCAACACAATCCTACAAATAAGAATACACTTTCACCTTTTCACCTGAAGTGAATCAAGTCATTTTTTTTGCAATTCAAATTTAATTTTTGCAACTATCTTCAACAGAGAAGGAGTGTAGTAAATCACATTCTAGTAAAGCTCTTCTGAGACATTTTTCCTATTATTTTAGTTCCATTGTATACAAAGTAATTTTACTGTATTTTTCCAGATGAAATGTAAATAAACAACAAAATTTTATTGAAGTGAAGAATTTTCATAACATAGTAAAATTCATCTTTTATTTCTAGCCAGCAAAGTGGAAGAGTAGCACTTATCAAATCTAAAAAAGCCAAAACCAAACAAACAAAAACAAACTCCACCAAGAAACAAATGATGAGAGATATATTTGCATATAGATGGCTGCATATTAAAGTAATAGAATTTGGGCCATTTTGAAATCTTAAACCTTCTGACACTATTTTTATGAACTCAGTAATACAAACCATGTGGCAAATGATTTTCTGAAAACTTTGCCGGTTTCACTGTGTATTTTATTACTGGCCAAATGTGACATTAAATTTTATCCCCTGTGGCTTGGAGTTAAATGCTTGCTCTGTTCAGAATGGCAACACTCAATTAAACAGCATTTTTCATGATCTACACCCACCATTGTTACTGTATTTAAGAGAAATAATGGGGGTACTGACCTATATTGCGCTTCTTATTATCAATGGAGATGAAGCGTATGCAGGGATTACTGGTGATGTACTGCCCAGCCCAAGGGACATCAATCTTCGTGCCAGCTTCATAAAAGAGGCCCAAAGCATAACGAGAGGAGTAGCTCACAGACTCCAGTTGCTGCCTTTGGCATTCACTAATTACTGTGGAAGAAAAAACAGAGGGCATCAAACTTGAAAATATCATTTTTCCTTTTAGTACATCAAATACAAAACTCCTTTAAGCTAGTTCCAACTGCTTCCACCAACTCCATCTCATTTGCAATAAATTTTGAAAGGTTATGTAAAATAGCATCAGCTCTAATTTCTTTTCAGAATGATTGCTAACGTTGGCAAAGTTGTTTTCATCAAGCTGAAGGTCTAAACTCTTGGGACCAGCGTTCAAGGCTCTCAAAATCTGGCTCCAAGTTGCTTTTCTAGCTTGATATCCTAGTTACTGTCTTTGGACTGTCTGGTAACATTATAGAGTCCATATACTGAGTCAGGGTCTTTGCTAAATACTTGACACAGCATTTCACTTAATCATAAAAGTCTTACAGTGCAGAGTATTATTTCCATGTTACAGGTGAGGAGACTGATGCTCTGTCTGTTGAGATGTCTTAAATTCTTCTATGGCATATAGTGATTTGTTTGCCTATTGTTGTTCTGCCAGCCGATTATAATAGTTCCTTGAGCAGAGGGACCACACCTTAGTCGTCTTTGTTATGGGCCACCACCCTACCTCCTATCCCCTTTGTGATATGCACACCAAGGACAAAACTATTAAGAGACAGAAAGGCAAACACGCACATGTAAAATGAGTTGAAATGTAGGAGGCATATAATCAATCAACAGATGGGAAAAGCCTAGAAAAGGAATTGGGTTCAAATTTCCTGACTCTGCCCTTTCTAGGTATGTGACACTAGTTAAGCTACTTAATTACTCTGATTATAGTTCTCTTATCAAAAAGTGGCAATAGTAGTACAGAACGCATTAGTACATTGTGAGGATTACATGAAATAATACATAACACAGTGTTTGGCATATAACGTGTTCATTAAATAGCAAGTTTTTCTATCACAGACAGGAAAATACTTAGGGAAACTGGACAATGTTCTATCCTGGGGTGGAGAAGGAAGAGATTTCCCCCACTCTTTAATTTCTATATCCAATTCCCTACCTTAAAGGTCTCAGGGTGCTCTTATTCATATATGTGTATTAATAGTTTGGATTTCAGAGGCCATAGTTCTTTGCTGAAAGCTTAGACAGGCCAGTTCAGATATAGCACATATAAAAATTCTCACTTAATTAGTGAGATAAACAGTAGAGATAAACAGACCTCACAGATGGGGGCAACATTAGCTAAGCCTTAGAGAAGTGGCGTTAGGAGGTAGAGAGAAGGCAGGAAGGGTATTCAATGGATTATTTAAGTACAGTAATAATCCTATACATTATCACAGCTACAAAACATTTTTATAACTATGACCTCATTTACTCTTCACAAAAGCCCTGCCAAGATAGGTGTTTCTATCATCCTCATTTTACATCCCCAGGAAGGCAAGACTGAGAGAGGTTAAGTACCTTGCCCTAGGTTACACAGCTTCTAAGCCATGTGGTCAAGATGAAGCCAGAGTTCCCACATTGGAGTCACCCACATATCCTCATTACCACATCCTTTTCTCTGCTGATCTGTAAAACTGAGCTTCATATTTTGGCATTACTTTCTTCGCTGACATTAATGGTTATTTTGCACTTGCTTAGAAGTAAAAGCCATCATTCCCTTTAACCATCATTTTCTGTCTTGTTAAAAGGTTTAACTACTTGAAGAACGAATGATCTTCTGACATCAGCCTTGCTACACTCAGTGAATTTTGGGTTTGATTTTATAATTTAATCACTTTTAAAGTTATGGCTTGATGTTATGCTTATTGTTTTCTGAGAGGGAGGAATTGAAAGATACTAAAGTGAGCAGTTGAGCACATATCACTAAGTTTCTCATTTTTTAAATTAAAAACCAACCAAACAAACAAAATTGTGTAGTCACCTAGTTGGTAACTGAAAGGGCCTAAAATTTTTTTTAAACCAAAACCAAAGGGTCAACTAGGTTGACTACCAAATTGGACCTTCCCCCATCCCTGCACACCCACATTTGTACAATTAGCTAGATTTTTTACAAACTGCAAAGTGGCAAATCCCACTGGGTAGTCCTTTAAAAAGGTAATTGATATATATATAGAAACAGCAATTAACCTTAAACACCCTTGTCTGCTCTGGGGGCTCTACAATTCATTCTGAGAACAGGGAGGTAAGACTTCTGACTGAAACAATCTCAATTTCTGGACATATTCACTTACAAAAAAATTTATCTTCAGGGCCTGAAAAGTTGTGGATTGTTGTAGTGCAGGCAGGACCTAACAAAATGGTCTTATTTTGTTTGAAAAAGTTTCTCATGCAAAATGATGAAGAAACTAGTTCTAGGTCCCAAATACATATATTTGACAAGCAAAACAATAGGTACTTTACTATCATGTATTCAAAAAGGTCAGGAGGAGGTGGGAGGGAGAGAGAGAGAAACAGAAGACCTGGACTGTACTCCTGAATAACACTGAGTAAGTAATTTCATTTTTTTTGTTTCCTAATATAATTTCATTCTCTTTGTTTCCTAATCTATAAAAGAAGGCTAGTAATACATAATCTATTTATTTCCTATGTGTTTTAGTGACAATCTCATCCATCCATCCATCCATCCATCCATCCATCTATCTATCCATCCATTGCCTACTTTGAACCAGGCACTCTTATAAATGTTAGGGATGTAAAGCAGAAAGATAAAGTCTCTGTTCTCATGTAGTTTACATAGCAGCAGTGGAGAGACCAATTATAAGTAAATAACTAAGTAAGTGTTATGTCAGTTTGTGATAAGAGCTATAAAGAAAAATAAAGTAGGGTAAAAGGATAGGTGACAGGTGTGGGTGGTGAGGCTGTCAGGGATATATGTCTTCTCTCAGGATTTTATTCTGATTGATGTGGGAAGTTGCTAATATACTGGTTATGAGTCAAAGAAAGATATGACCTGCCTTCTGTTTTAAAAATTACTCTGGCTATAGGTGAAGACTACAGGGGTGCTAGAATGGAATTGAGGCAAACTGGCTAATGCAGTAATCTTGGACTGGAGATAACAGTAGAGGAAGTCAGAAGTGGTTACATTTTGAATGAAATATACATAGGTGTGTGTGTATGTGTATATATGTGTGCATATTGTTACATAAAAGTTACGGGAGGCCATTGATTTGGACTGAGCTCCTGCACTAGGCCCCAAAAGACCAATCCAAAATGGAGTCACTCATACTAAGTTTTCACATCACTAAACTGAAATCTAAACTATTAATTTGTAAGATCTGATCTTCTGAGAAACTTGAAGAGAGATGTTAGCCAACCTTCAAACAGGCGGGGTTTTTTTTGTTGTTTTTTTTTCCCAAATAGAAGATTTACAAACTAATCACCCGGAGCCAGCATGATAAGGAAGTCCCCTCTGCTTCAACCTGTACAGAGAAAGTAACTTGAAGTAACATGATGTTAAACAATCTGCTTTTTGCACTATGCTGTTTCTTTGTTCCTGCTCAAGCAGCCTTACAAAAACCGACTGTTCTGCCATGCCTGGTGGAGCTCTTCTCTGTTTTGCAGATTGGATGCCACCTGCTTCAATAACACCTGGATTGAGAAACAGAATAGTACCAGAACCCCAGAAGCTACCTTCTCCCCCTTTTTCATGGCACTCCCTGCCTCCCTGCCAAGAGTAATCCTAAATTCTAACACCACAGATTAATTTATTTGTTTTTGAACTTCACATAAATAGAATGATATAGTATATACTCTTTCTGTCTGGCTTCTTTTACTCAATTTTGTGCTTGTGGTATAAACGTTGTTACATGTAGTTAATTTTCATTGTGTGGTAGTATTGCTTAAAATGTACATACTACAATTTATTTATCCATTCTACTGTTGATGGACATTTGGATTGTTTGCAGGTTTTGGCAATTACAAATGTAAGGTACATATATGGGATTCTCTTGGGTATAAACCTGGTATACATCTAGTATTGCAATTCTTGGAATATGGGGTTCACTTTAGTAGATACTGCCGAATGTTTTTTCTAAAGTGATTCTACCGATTTGTACTCACACTAGGGGTGTATGAAAATTGCCCCACATCTTTGTCAACATTTGCTGCAATCTACCTTTTTAATTTGGGGTTTAGTAATATGTGTGATATCGCATTGTGGTTTTAATTTGCATTTTATGATGACTAATGTTTAGAAATTTCTCCATGTTTATTAGTCATTGGGATATCCTTTTGTGACTACTTGCTCAAGTCTTTGTCCATTTTTCTTTTGGGTTGTCCACTTTTTTCTTATTGTTATGTAGAAGTTTTTTATTCCGGATTTATTTTTATATGATTTTTCTATATGAATTGTAAAACGTTTCCTCAGTAGCTTGCCTTTTCATTCTCTTAATAATGTGGTTTGATGAACAGAATTTTAATTTTTATTTAGTCTGATTTATCATTTTTTTATTTATAGTTAGCACTTTTGTGTTCTGTTCAAGAACTCATTACCTATTTGCCTATTCCAAGGTCATAAAGATATTCCCTTAATTTTTTTTTTTTTTTCCTGCAATTTTATTGATTTACCTTTCACGGGGTTTTGGATACATTTTGAAGATAAAGCCCCCAGGATTCCAATTGGCTTAGAAAGGTTGTGTGAGAGAAAGATAAATGAAGAATATATATAGGACACTACTTCCCATCCTCCACTGTAATTAAACAAACAGCTTTATTAGTCTATTATTTAAAAAGTTACAGTGTAACAATAAGACACTAGATTACAAGCAACTTGAGGAACAGACTCTGCCTCATGAGGTTCAGGTACCAGGACAGTTACTGATACAATGTGGGCATTCAATAAACATTAATGGATACATCCTCCTTTTAGAAAATTTGGAAAGTACATAAGGATATAAAGAAGCAAAAGGGGGAAAAAAAATCACCATATTCTCATTATTCTGAGAAACAACAATTATCATATTGATATTTTCCTATATTATTTTCCTGAGTTTTTAAAAACGTAGTTGTAATCAAACGGTACATATAATTTTACATATTGGATTTTTGCTTGCCTTATGACAAAAAAACCTTATCATAAACATAATTTTAATGCCTCCATAAAATTTGATGAAATGACTGTTGTGTAATTTCTTTAACCATTTCATTAATATTGGACATTTGTTTCTTTTCATTCCCTATTATTATTAAAGCTGTTATGCACATCATTGTGCATAGATCTTTATCTACATTTCTAATTATTTCCTTAAGATAGAATATTGGAAGTGGAATTACTGTTAAATTGATTTTCAGAAAGACTATACCAGTTTCCACTTTCTTCTAACTGTATATGAAGCACCCATTTCACGGTATCTTTGCCCATATTAAGTATTACCTTTTAAAAAAATAGTTTAATAAGAAAAATAGATCTCATTTTGGTTCTAATATAATAAGACTAAACATTCTTTATATGGCCATATATATTTTCTCTTTTGGAAACAGTCTATTCATGTCATTTGGCTAATTGGGCCAGTTGGTGTATTAGATTCTTCATGTTATTAAATTGATTTTTACTAATGGGTGATATAGAGTCTCCTCTTACTGTATGTTATAACATTTTTCCTATAAATGTTTACTTTTTTAGTATTGTACATCATATTATAATATTTATCTAGATAATCTATTAGTTTCTTCCCCCTGCTTCCTCCTTCTCCCCCCACCCCGCCTCCTCCCTTCCTACCTTCCTCCTGTGTAAACACTCAGAGACCAATTCATTTCTGCTGGTTATTCTTGCTCTCCCACATCCTTCTCTGCTCTGCTTTGTGCCTAGAAAGACTGCCCCCTCTATGGGCTGAATTCCCTTGAACTCTGTCTGGTTTCTAGAAGGTTTTGGCCAATAAGAGGCATAAATAGGAGATCCCAGGGTGACACAATGTCCTTTGCTGATTGCCTTAACCCTGTCCACTGTTTTGTAAATGCCCCTTCAATAAATCCTTTCAGTAAAACCCTTTAGAACATATCATCTATTTCTTGCTGGGACCTTGAATGAAACAATATTTTTCTTTTAGCTTCTTCTAGGAAAGTACTCTGAAACAAAGTATGATACTTGCTACTCCTATGGAGTGGTAGAGATCAACCTCTTAAAATGAAATCCTTTGGCCCAAGAGTATGCTGAATGAGAATATTTTGCAATTTATGAAGGTCTGTGTTTTCATAAGTAAATGAAGTACTGCTTTCGACTGTATTTCTTGTCACATAATACTGACTTTCTTGGCATGATAACGGATATCTCAATATAGATAGTAAAACAAACACCTTTTAGCATTTATTACTAATATTATAGTTAATGGTAAATGCTGATCATACTGGCACTTGGTGCTCAACGCTTTAACTTCCTGCCAAAAATTATGCTCTTCATAGCTAATTACAGAGGATTGCTAATTTCCTGATTTGCCACCATATGTAAAAAGGCTTTCAGCTCAACGACAGTTGAAGTTAGAAAGTCAATTTGTGTTATAATGATCTAAATTCTGATCAAGGGAGACTGTTCTTGATTTTCTTATTATTGCTTTTCATCTTTTATGTTGAATTCCAAGAATGACAAATTTTATGTGCCAATTCAGCTCCTAACATTAGACCATCTAGTTCTGCGGGTACACAAAGCCAATAGTATCTTAGCCAAAATACCTGGTATCTCTTTACTCAAAGTGGCTATAGAAATAGTGCTGAAAGATCCATTTTCCATAAATAGTTCTCCTGTCAGGCCAGTACAGAGTTCAAATTTTTACGCATTCATGATGTTTTCATATAAAAGCATCACAAAACCTGTCTCTTTTCACTTCACCTGAAATAAATTGAACATTCACTTAGACTCTATGGGTATAGAAATCATTAAGTCTGGAAGCACTGCTTAGAAATAGTTTTGGCAAGTAATAAATCTGGAGTTCACTGGTGACAGACTTCACCAGTTATATGTATGTGGGATTTCCCTGGGGAAATATTTCTTTCACCCTGAAAGGCATCTTTGGAGTCAGAAAAATTGTGGTTTGAATTCTGGTTCTAACATTTATCTGTGTGACCTTGGTCAAGTTACTTAATACCTCTAAGCAACTGTTTTCTTGTAAAACAATAATAATAATATTGACTGCCTTAAAGCTTTCTGAACAAAATTAAATGAGATAATAGTAAGTGCTTAACACAACACTTAGCATATAATAAGTGTATCGCAAAAACTTAACACTACAGTACTGGATTTTAAAAGCCTTTTGGGGTGTCTATGGTATATCATAGTTTACAACAAGTTTTTAAAAAGGCTTTAGAGGTGACATGCTAATGTTCAAGCACATCAAGATCAAAGACATCTCTGGCTAGTAAAGTATACCGGACACACTTCACTCTTCACAGCAGAAGGTAAAAACAAATCTTTAAGAAGTATTAAAAATGCCAAAAGTGTTTTGGGCAATAATTTTGGAAAAACTAACATAAATTGTGGAATTCTTTAGCTATCTTTCTACTTTAGAAGGCTGAATGTTCAAAGATTTGTCTTTGGAAATGAATGAAAACCCTTATTTTGTATTTTTAGTACCAAGGCATTACCTTTTCTTAATCCCAGTCCTATCTCAGGATTGTATAAAAATAAAAGTTATCAAAGAAATGGGTTTCTCTGTATTATCCTTTGGTCACTTGTCACATTTTGATAAAAATTTAGGATTAAGCTGTTTTTACACTTGTGTTTATGAAGTATTATTACTTACTTGCTAAATGTCATATTCAGATAATAATTAGCATTCTTATCAGAGTACAACATTTAACAGGTAAACTCCATCTAGTTGCTACGCATAGCTGTTTTTTGGAAGTCAGAATGAATTTAGAAAGCATTAGTATTTTAGGGTAATAAAATTCACATCTAGTAAGAGAAATTTATCTTAATATTTCCCAAATTTAGTGTTTTCCCAAATTTTCCTAACAATCAATTCATTATGTGGTGTTTAAAAGAGAAGAACATAAAGACACCTAAACTTTCTAAAATATAATAATACTTAATTGATCATGACTTTATCTTAGTTTTTTCCTAGTAAGGGTAAAAGCAAACAAGACATATTTTTAGGAGAAGGTTCTTAGGCTTCCATGATTAAGCAGGCAATCATGACACACTGGAGGCCCATTTCATGCTAAGAGGCCTTTGCAGTATTGTGAAGGCCCAAACTGTTAGCTTGTTATGAGTAGTTGTGACAAGTCAGGGCTCCTTCCCTCTCCCCAGCAGTTAAGGAGAGTTTTCCATTCCCTGCTGTCTTCCTGTCTCTGTAATCATAAAGAAAAATCCGTCAAGGAAAAACAACACTTTCCTGGTCCCTGCTTCTACTGCCTTCTTGCCACTATGTTCCAGTGGCCATTGTAAGAGTATTTAGGTATGTACAGGTGGCTATAGCTGGCTTTTCATGAAACCTTAGGACTTTCTCCCAATCACATGAAGTCTCTGCTGCTTTATAAACTCACTACCCAATCTTCTCTTTCTCAGAAGGTCCCATGAAACTAAAATGGCATTCAATTGTTTCTACGGCAACAACTTCTAACCATGGGATTAGAAAAATAAGCATTTTTAAATGAAGGAACTGTTTTCTGAAAGAATGCAGGATTAATAACTCAAGCCATGTTTATTGGAGGCCCCCTGTGCATCCAGCACTATGCCATGCACTTCAACTTAGCAGAGTCTAGGACAGATTTTGAACTGAGGTGTGAAATAATTTCACCTTGGTTATTACCATTTTTATCCCTGGGAACCTTATTTTTGGATTTCAGAATGAAAATGTAGTTGGTTTTCTTGTTCTCTTTTCAGAACACATACGTTAAGTCTGCAAACCACAATAATATGGTTGGAAAATGCTTGTCTTATTTTCATGCATTCTAAACTTTTTAGACTATTACACCATCATTCTTTTTGTAGGAAAAGTGCTGAGTTTCAAATGGGAAAGAATATAAAAATAAGGCATTGTTAGTGTTATTTTACAAAATGTCACAGAATATCATGCATATTTTACAGCCACTCTTCCCAGCCTATCCATTTAATTACTTTATGGCCATACCATTCATGAGCAATATAGCCATTCTAAAATTCATAACAATAAAACCTTTATTACATGTCACCTCATATTTTAAAACAGATATATATTTTCATATTTATGGCTAGAGTTACTTTATACCGAGGCAATAACTTGGAGAATTAATATTCTAATTCAAAACTTTTATAATTTTAGAAGTCAAAAAGCAGTGTTTACAAGGACCTGGAATCTGTGGTATTGAGGCAAAATGTCAGAATCTGGTGGTGTAAGCTCTAGGACACTCAGAAATACATTCATATTATACTTTGCAGATCTGCTAGCTTCTTTTCTGTTTACATAATAACAACTCCCCACAATACTTGGCTAAGCCAAAGCAAATAAACTGAACTTAGGAATAAAAACTGTAAGTGGTACCAGCCTTCATCTAGTGGAAGCCTAAAGCATTTTATTTATTTTTAAATCATTATACTTACATAACTAAAAAAATCTCAATGTGATGAATGTAATGGTGTGTACATTAGTAAAATATTTATTTTCTTTGTTGTCTTTGTTTTATTCCCATTTTATTCATACTATTGAACTGTAAGTTTTTACTGCCAGATTTCAATCATTTCCCCCTATTTTGCATCACTGCAAATGTTCAAACTGAAAGATTTCATGACAGAGGTAGGTTATCTTTAACTAAACACTCGCATTTCTGAGCCTCAGCAAAAGACTGTGTGTATGTATATAAAAGTAAATGTATAATATCGTGTGATATGCATATTTTACCTCATTGAACTTCAGTTTCCCCACCTGCTAAGTAGCAGTACGGGGCCGACCCAGTGGCTCACTCGGGTGAGTGCGGTGCTGGGAGCGCAGCAGCGCTGGGTGCGCCGCGGCCATGGGTTCGGATCCTATATAGGGATGGCCGGTGCGCTCACTGGCTGAGCGCGGTGTGGGTGACACCAAGCCAAGGGTTGCGATCCCCTTACCGGCCACAAACAAACAAACAAACAAACAAAAAGTAGCAGTATGACTTAGCTGAAAGGGCTGTTACGAAGGTTAGAAGATTAGAAATTTTATACATAGGGGTACTTCAAAAAGTTCATGGAAAAATGGAATTGAAAGATAATACAAATCTTTCCATGTACTTTTTGAAGACTCCTCATATATACCTGGCACAAAATAGGGGCAAATGAAAAAATAACAATTGCTGTTGTTGCTGTTGCAGGGAAAGGGCTGAACAAGATAGTCTTAACTGGTGTAGGAAGGCACAATTAAGAGGAGATTCAGCAGTGAGAGCAAGGGAGAAAGAAAATGAAGAATTTAGCTCAGCTCTGGAAAGACATGCAATTTCATAGCCTCAAGGTGTTTTCTTCTGATCTATAACTTAACTTCAGTTAAATGCCATTTATCAAAAATTTTGCCCTACTTTTTTTTTTTTTTTTAACCAGGAACTGTGTCTATTTGTACAAGTTATCCATTATTAGAGTTAATATATCATTTCACCTTAATGCGATTAACCTAAGCACCTCTATAGCCTGGAACAAAGTGGGCAGTTTTCTTCCTTCTTATGATATATTCCAGACCCATGAGTACAGTTAGAAACATAAATTCCTCCTTTTGCTTTCCTATCCTAACACACCCACCTCACACACCTGTTTACTCTTTGCTTGCAGGTAAATGTGCACATCTGCTTGAGTATGGTCTCTGTAATGGGATGACAAATGGGATGTTATTCTATTAGTTAAGGAGTGAATTCCAAAGATCAAATTTTTCTCCACACCTGGGAGCCAAAATAGATTTTCTTAGGGATGTTAAAATGGACCTAGTCTCATTGATTACAAAGAAATTTAGAATAAAATTATTTGGTTACTTACCTAAATCTTTTCAGACAAGTCTGGTTTCACACTAGGTTAGGGATATCCCACATAGTTTGTCTTCTAAGCTTCTACCCAACCAACCTGGTGCTTATACCCCACTGCTCAGGCAGCAAACAAGCTGTCCTGGCTGGATAGCCATCTGATGGCTTACTCTAACCACCTCCTTTCCTTCACTACAAACCTGCAAATCACCTCTTCCCTACTTCCTCCTCCTCATCCAAAGTTTTCTCAGGTAACAGCTCACTGCTCAGCCAATCTTCTTCTCAAAGTGTATACATCCTTTCTAAATTCCCTGTCTTGTTACACACTCTTTCTCTTCAATTTCTTGTCCTGTTGTCAACAAGATCT
The DNA here is from genome assembly GCF_027409185.1 of Cynocephalus volans. NCBI lineage: Eukaryota > Metazoa > Chordata > Mammalia > Dermoptera > Cynocephalidae > Cynocephalus > Cynocephalus volans. The sequence continues at coordinate 118,125,128 of NC_084466.1, forward strand.
TCTCTTAGCTCCCCACATTGCCGTCTCTTCCTTTTCTCTTTTATGCCATTTATAAATAAGAAACGAGCCACTACCACAAAAGAACAATACTACCCCTTCTCTCAAAAATAACAGAAAACCTCCCAAAATAAACTGAAATTGGCTTTAATACTGGGTGATGTAGGGACATGAGAGCCACACATTTTGAAGTGAAATTAGAAGTCAGAAAAGACCATCGACTTGTAAGAGTCCCCTGAAGTCCCCCTCAGAATCTTACAGAAGACTCTATCTACCAGCTTTTCCTCAATAACCAGTGCCCAATATATACAGATAAGTTGCTTCCATTTAATTGTATTGTTCTCTATTTTATTTGTACAAATGGGCAGGATTTCTATCTTATTAACGATAAATAAACTTGTGGACAAGCATAACATAGTGGATTAAAACACTGTTTCTAAGGGAATAGACATTCCTAATTTGAAACAGCCAGATTACCAACAGAGAATTCATAAACTGAGAGCTGCCTGGAGTGGGAATTGATTTACACTCTGGTTTTTCACTCAGTGACAATTCTACTGTGTTAGCTTCTCTTGCATAAAGATTCAGACATGGTGCAAAAGGAGAAAATCAGAATAGTCATTCCATAAAAAAATTAATTCACCTCTATTTCAAATAACCCATATTGAGAAACTGAATTGAATGATGCAGCAAATAAAATATTTATTTCTTATATGCAATATAGATGAGCTAATGTCGCTATGAGAAATTTAACTTTTTAATTTGCTAACTTGGTGTTTGTATTTCATTAGCAACTGCAAATGACTAATCTATTATTCTCTTGCAAGTGTCAAAAAGATGATGTTGTGGGGAAAGCCTTTCCAACTATTACTCTAGCATGGCTGGAAAAAGCATGCATTCTTCATTGTCCTTTGCTAGTAACTGAATCCCCTGGCTTTATTTCTATGGTGGCAGGTACCAAAATCAGAGCGGGATTTTGAAACGTGCATAACAGTGTATACAGCAATTCAGTTGTGTGAAATATGTGCAAATCTTCTGCTATATACTGTGTAGTTAACTATTAACGTTACATAAACAATTAACATTACATAAATATCACGAGTACAGTACATAAATATAAAATTATGTATTCATACTTACAATGTTAAAAGGTATGCAGATGGCTTTGGTAAAGAACATAAAACTTACTTTCTTTTTGGAAAAAAAAATTTTCTCTTCTAATAGCCTTGGTAAAAATACTACACTTTAAGCTATGCACTTAACATATAAAAGACAATGTAACACTTTTAACTTGACCAGAAATATTAACCTATTTATTACAAATCATTCATTAAACTTGAATTATTTTACATAGGAAAACTCTCTTTGAAAACAACAACAGTTACATGGCTTGTTAAAATCAGACAAGGTCAGCTACACTTGAGCTTCTTTACTTCCTTACATATAATTCAAAAATATTCTTTAGAAAGCTCAAATAGAAGATAAGGTATATTCTCTGCAACTCCATCTCCATCACTCTCTCTCTCTCTCTCTCACACACACACACACACACACACACACACACACACACACACACACACACACACACACACACACAGATACCCTATTGATATTCTCTTCTAAAGTATTTTTTCCACTCCCATTAGAAGACAACTATAAACTACAGAGCAAAAAATGCAATTTTATATTTAGTAGAGTGTATGCTCTAATGTTGAAGAGTGAATAAATTAAGGACAAGGAATTTCTTTGCTTTTGTTTATATACATGTGAAAATGGATTGCTATTTAAACAGAGTGTGAAAAATAAGTTTGTTTTCTTTTTGTATTCTAATAACATGGCCAGTTTTAATAACATTGTGAGCAAAAAGAAATTCCTCCCAGAGCAAGGCTTTTATATATATATATATATATATGGAAAAACGGGCTAAAATTCAATCTGATGTTTCTGTTTTTCTTGTCTTCTTTTTTTAAAAAATCACCCTTCTTGCTCTTTCTCCCAAAGAATGAATGAAACTGGGAAGAATTACTAAACTTATGTGTGATCAATGGTTTCTAGTCATTTAATTTGCATTTCCTGATAACCAGAGTGTGAGAGATATTCCTAAAATGGTTGCAGCAATATTGCCCATCCCACATTTTCTTCTTAAATGTGACTTTGACAACCTTTCATCAAACGGTAAAGTCTATATCTTCTTCCCTTGAATCTAGGAGGGTTTGTGACTAGGGAAGAACTGACACTATGTGATGTTTGAGCTAGGTCATAAAAGATGACCCAACTCATGCTTAGTTCTCTTGAGAGACACAATCTTGGAACCCAGCCACCAAGTTGTAAAAAATCTCAGGACATTTGCAGAAGGTACATAGGCTTCTGGCCAATGGCTCCAGCCTACACCAGCATCAACCCAGACCTGTGAGCAAAGATGCCTCCAGAAGATATCTATCCCCAGCTGTCGAGTTAACTCCCAGCTTTTGAGTCTTTCAGCTGAAACCCCAGACATTGTGAAGCAGAGACAAGATGTAATCTGTTCAAATTTCTGACCCACAGAGTTCTTGACATTAATACAATGATTGGTTTTTGTCACTAAGTTTTGAGGTTAGAAAACTGCAACAACCAGGGAGGTCAATCATCTTTTCATGTTTCTTGACCATTTGCATTTCTTCTGTGTACTGTCTATTCATAAACTTTGCCTGTTTGAGTCTTAAGTTATTTTTATTGTTCACATGCTCATATATTCTGCATATTAAACATACTTTTGTTATCTAAATTGTAAATATATTCAACCAATTGCTTGTTAGTGATAGAGAGGTTAGAATTTTATGTAGTCTATCAATTCTTTTCTTTTTTTAGTTTTGAGATTTTTTTTTGTCTTTTTTAGGGGAAGCATTTCCCAACTGAAGATTATAAAAATATCCTATATTTTCCTCCAGTACTTTAATACCATTTTTATGATCAACTCCTTAATCCATCTTGAATTTATTATTTTATATGATGTGGGGTATCTTTCTATATGCATAGTCTTTATGTCATTTATTTAAATAATCCATTCTTTCTCCACTGATTTGAAATGCCTCCTTTATCAACTAAATTCTTAAATAAACATATATCTATTTATGGACTGTCTATTCTGACCCATTGACCTATTTGATAATTACCACAAAAATACCATTTTATTTTAATTTCTATAGTTTTTTGATGTCTTAATAGCTGGCAGAGCAAGTAATCTGGCCTCATTTTTTCCCCAGAAAAATTTCCTGGCAGATTTTATGCATTTCATCTTTCAGATGAATGTCAGAATCAACTTGCCAATTGCCTTGAGAAAATTACTTTGACTTTATAGATTAATGTGCGGCAAACTGACATATTTATTATACTGAATCTTCTTGTACATGAACATGGTACATTTCTCCATTTAGCCAGGTCACCTTTTAGGCCCTTCAGTAAAGTTCTAAGAGTGTTCTTCATCTACACATGTGCAATTCTTTTAGGTTTATTCCTAGGCAGTTTATTGTGTTTATTACTCTCACGGATAGAGTTTTTTAAAAATATTATGTTTCAAAATGGTCATTGCTATAGTAGAGTAAAACTACTGAATTGCGTGTGTGTGTATTTATACTTATATATATATATCAAAATGTATTTTATATTTCTTATATACAGCTTCCTTTTTTTTTTACCCCTTTATTAGCTGTAATCGGTTTTCAATTGATTCCTCCTGAATTTACCCTTCAATTGTAGATGACTATACTAATTTTCTGTGATTAAACAAAGATTAATATATGTAATATATGTCAAACAGAGCCAGTTTTAAAATGGAAATTATGGATCACCTAATATTGGCTACATTTTAGAAAATTTTTCATCAAAGTTTTTTTCTTCATCAAGTTAATATTTAGTTACCTAGAACAAGAGTTGGTAAACTCTATCCCCTGGGCCAAATCTGACTCCCTGCCTGGTTTTGTGTAGCCCACAAGTTAAAAATGGTTTTTAAATTTTCAAATGATTGAAAAAAATGAAAAGAAGAATAATATTTTGTGACAAAAAATTAAATGAAAGTCAAATTTCAGCATCCATAGTAAAGTTTTCCTGGAACCAGCCATGCTCACTAATTTATGTATTACCTATGATTGTTTTCCTACTATGTTGGCAGAGTAGATAATTGTGACATAGACTGTATATATTGCTCTTATTGCTTTGCAATGTCACTAGGTAGAATTCCAATGTAGCTATAATTTAACTGTGTTTCCAGTGCCGTACTGTACTGTGACATCTTTTTTTTTAATTACCACTTCATAGTCATCATGTAAAACCAAGAAAATATGAGAAAAGTGGACTCTAAATAGCATGTATAGTGGAGTGTTGATAACTGTTATCAAATTAGATGGCAAAGAATTGTGTTTATTGTGTGACGACTATAGCTATGCTCAAAAAATACAATATAGATATTACTAGATTAAACAGTTATATTATTCTCATCCCACTGGTGAATAATAACCACAAAAATTTTTTAAAATTAAATTGAATATCTCATAACAGTGGATTTTTTTTTCCACAAAAATAAAAAATAAAAATAAGACTGTATCCAAAATAATTTTCTGAGTGGCTGAGTTGTTTCCCAAACAAGGAAAGCTGTTTACTGATGGTAAGTAAATCAAATTGTGTTGGATTGTAGCAGTCAAAGAAATTATCCATAGAAAACAAACTTGCTTAAGACTATTAGTTTGTTGGTGAGAACAGTTGCTTGAAGAGATGAGAATATTAAGAACAATGTCAATAGTCAAGTCAATTAAAAAACAAGGCAAATGTTTTGGAGTGGTTTTCCTTGCCTCTTGATGTGTTGACAGATGTAACTGATACTACCTAGTTGTTATTGGAGGAGTCAATCCTGAGTTTGAAGTGACTGAAGAACTAAACACTGTAAAAAGCATGCATTGTAAAACTATTGGTGAAAATATTTTCAAAAAAGTTAAGACTAATTCAGTACAACCTGAAGGGGAATCTTCTAAGATGTGTTCCAATTGATGTTGGTAAAAATATTTGGTTTTAAGCAGAAAAAAATGGCTTAGTTGTACAAATTTACATGGTTTCTAAAAATGTAAGGCATTTTAAGCCTATGGTTATTCATTGTATTATTTATCAGCAGGTGCTTTGTGGAAAATACTTAAATCTATCATGTATAATTGAAAGATCGTGTCAATGGTGAAATTCATTCACTTTTGTGGACTTAATCATCAGAACTAATGTTCTGTAAATTTTTGTCAGAATAGAATGTGAATATTCTATTTCTCTACCACATACCAAATCAACTGTTAAGCAGTGGTAACATTACAGTGTGATTTTTTTTTTTTTTTTTTTTTAAGGTCAGGGCCAAGATTGAAATTTCTGTGGATGAGACATACCAACATCAACTACCAATTATAATTGAACACTGAATGGTTTTGGAAAAGCGCTTTCCTACAGACTTCATAATGTTTCTTAACAAATTCAACTTAAAATTATAAGACAAACAGCATTTAAAAGTGAAATTTATACTGTGGTAAAGTCATTTCAATGACAGCTAATGTTATTTGAATCACATGTAATGTCAAGCTGTTTTCTACATTTCCTGTGCTTTCAAAAGTTAAAACAAGAAGCAAGAACTCCGTTTCCACATAAACATGCAGAAGACATATTTTCTGTGTTCAAACTACAGCTCCAGTAGCATTTTTTCTGGATCTTGATGTGAGTGCAAATGAAATTTCCTTATTTCAAAATCCATTTAACTGTGCAACTGAGGAGCTTCCACCTACCCTTCAATTGGAAGTGATTATTGTAATGACATGCTAAATGACAAATATCAAGAAAACAATCTAGTAGAATTCTTTAAGTGCTTTCCAAGTAATGAATGTGCTCAATGAAAATCATATGCTAATGGATAGATATCAGTATTTGGCAGTACTTACCTGTATAAAAAGCCATTTTCAGAGATGAAATGTGTAAAATCTCATTATGGATCAGCATTAACTGATGGATATGTGCAATTATTCTGATGATTGGAAACACTAACTTTGAACCCCAATTAAGAGAGGAATGTTATTCTTACCCCACTATAAAAGAATTCCATTCTTCTCATTAGTAGACCTATATTATAGAAAACTGTACTCAACTATCATTATTATTAAATTTCAAGTTTTGTCAATAAATATTTGTGGAAATTTGTTTTCTCTTTTCATGTAACTGCCTACATAATATTCTTGATTTTGCCTCTTGGCATGCAAAGTATGACATACTTACTCTCTGGCCTTTTACAGAAAAATGTTGTCAATTCCTTACCTAGAATATTCTCTTACACCTCTTATTGTCAAAGGTGCCAAGTAAAGATGGTTTTCAAAATAATTTTATAAGCTCATGTTTGTTGAGTGCTAACACTATGTGCAAAGTTTTTTTCTTGTGAGAGAGGCACTAATATTTCCAATTTATGGTGTGGAAAAACTGAAGTTCAGAGCTTTTCCCAAGGTTGTATGCTGGTAATTGAATAAACCATGACTTTAATCTTGTCTTCCTAGCTGCAAAAGCTCAATTGTACGGCTTTGAGGAAGTTACTTAACCTCTCTGAGCCTCAGTTTTCTCATCTGTAAATTGGGAATTATAACTACAGTACCACCTATATCATGGGGTCGATTTAAGCATTGAATTAATTAATATATGGAAAGCACTTAGAATAGTTCCAGTGGAAGACAGTCAGAAATGGGCTGGAGGTTCAATTACAGGAAAGAAAACAATTGAGTAGTTTATTATTTAGAAGGAATTGATGAAGGACAATTCCCAATTCAGCTGGCAATTAGAGCTTTTCACTTATTACAGAATCTGTGCTATTTAGGATTAAGGTTTGTTAAGAAAAAGAACCTAATATATAATAAAATGCAAATATAAAAAAATGCATTCACACGTGAATAATGCAGAGGTACTAAGTAGTTGAGAAAGCCAGTTGGGGTCCTACTAACTTGGGCTTATTCCTACCTTTGCTACTTGTTAGCTATGTGACCTTGGTCAATCACTTAACCTCTCTGAGCCTCAGTATCCTCCTCTATAAAATGTGAATTGTAAGCCAATCTTATAGGATGATGTGAATATTAAACAAAACCATGCATCAAAATTACCTAATATGAATTCTGACATAAGAATGAGCTCAGTAAATACTAGTTCATTTCTCCTGGCCCCTAGACTTTCTAAATTGATCCAAAGTTTAAAAAGCAATGGAAAGCAAAACTAAACAAAAACAAAAACAAAACAAACCAAAGTTAAAAATCCAAAACAAACAAATAAAAACCAACTTGTGAATTGGGTATTGGAGGATAGGGAGACTATGAAGAAGGAAAGAAATAAAAGAGACTTACTTACTAGAGTTGCAAGATAAAACACAGGACAGCCAGTCAAATTTGAACTTCAAATAAGCAATGAAAAAAATTTTTTTAAGTATAAGTATATCCCAGATAATGCATGAGACATACTTAAACTAAATAAATTATTCATTGTTTATCTGAAATTCTAATTTAACTGGGTGTCAGGTATTTTTATTTACTAAACCTGGCAGCCTAGACATGAAAGAATTGAGTAAAAATCTCTTATCCTGCACAGCCACGACTCAGAACTCAAGAGCCTAATCTGTTTGCAACTTGCTAACTGCAAAAGGCATCTAGGAAAAGGTTGACTCCACCTTTCCTGTCTCTGCCAAGAAAAGGGCCTGGTTAACCCCAAGTGAGCGATTTTGCCTCCTGTACACCCTCTATGGGAGCCCAATGTGGAGGCTGCTGGGAAAACGTGGCAGCTTGCCTGCTTTCCTCGTGGGTCCCTCTGCCCCAGGTTTTCTTTCGGGTGGGGTCGGGTGGGGCCCTGCGGTTATGGTGTGATGACTCTTTGTCTCTGAGCCCCTGCCACACCCTGCTTAGTCCACCTGGGGGTGGGGGTGGGGGCAGAAAACAGTTTGGAGGCTGAAGAAAAAGGCTTATCAATTTAGCATTTTTCTTAGCTGGGTCGTGCTTTACTGTTCAGGCTTGCAAAACTTTAATTATTACTTAGATGCAGCGTGGCTGCAGATTGTCATTGCCTGGCTTGATTTAATAGCCTGCTGCACAAAGTCCGACAGAGATTGCTTTTGTTGCACTTTCGAACAGCTTGTGATGGTGGCTCTTTTACGTTAGGAGGAAACTCTGTGGTTAAACTGTAGCCTAGGTATTTTTAGAGCCGTTACCATGTAAACCGAATTTTGTACATTTCACCTGCAGGATATGCAGTAGCACTGAGGGCCTTCCCTAAACTCTAACAAAAAAATACGATTTAACAGTTGTAATACTGTGTTTAGGACCAACTCCATGTTGTCAGAAAAGCTACTCACTGAAGAGTGAGCTGCTAAGAATCCTTTTTTTTTTTTTTTTTTTGGATTGGTGGTATTGTGCCATTAGGGAGTATTTTTTTCCTTGATACAGAGGACTTGAAGGAACATTACCAAAAGGCTAAAATTGGTTAGTTCTAAAGGTCAGAGCCTGAAGGCAGTGACCCATTTGTTAATCATTAAGCTTTTCTAAGCTGTCTCTGACAGAATTCTGGCTTTCTGCCACTTTTCTGGTCATTTCAAACTGCAGATTCTTGTACTGTTTTAGTTTTTGAGTAGGTAGCAAAGGTTATGAGAAAGGCATAACTTGTTAGTTATTTTTCGTTATCAAATGTCTTTAGGGTTTTGGAAGGCAGAGCTATTCTGTTAAGGGAATCTCCATAGCTATATAGCATTTAAAGATGCCCTTGGGTCCTCTAAAAAGGGAGAGTTTCTAGCTATTATTCGCACGTTTTTATTTTCCATAGATGAGCATGAGTGAGGGACAGGACACCCACTTAGTGGTTAGATATTAGTTTCCCAATCACTGCTATCCACGGTAGTTTTCTCCTGTAATCCCAGCACTGAAAGTTCAAGAAGCAGTAGCATAGTAACCACAAAGTATTTATCATCTCTGTCATCAGTTAAAAACTGCAAAGAGCTTTAAAATTTTTTGAATGCCTTTTGTAAAGCCCAGTGAAGTACAAGTGATATGATGTTTCGTGGCCAAATATACGTATTTTTTTCACTGCAAAATTTAATGTCAAGTTTATGCTCTAGCCTATCTAAATAAAAGGCAATTTGTACACCAAAAATCTCCCATAAACAGAACTAAATTGTATGTGGCTAAGGGACATCAAGCTGCTAAAATACTTGCTTCAATATTAAACATGGAATGGTTGTCCTCTGTTTCTCAAAGGAAAAAAATGTACAGTTAAACCTTGCTTATCCATAACCCAAACTTCCGGAAGGCTTAGTATTTGGAATTACTCCAGTCCCAAAAGAGGGGAGGTGGAAGAGGGATGGAAGAGGGAGGGGGGGGGGGAGAGAATATGAACCAGGAGAAAGCAAGCAAGTCAGCTTTTAGAAGTAGACCTGAAGCCCTAGCAACACTGAAAAGAGACCTGGAGCTTACATTTGATTGGCTTACCAGCCTGAAGGAAGGGTGAGCTCTGATTGGCTAGTGATGATGTCTCCAAATAACCAGGCTTTTTCAGGAAAGCAAATTTATGTGGCAGAAGGGACAAGAGACAGAAGAAGCAGGCAAGAAAAAAGGGAAGAGAGCAGGGTAAAATGAATGGCAGACTATTTGTAACAGAGGTGGAGACTGAGATGAAATAAGAATAATACCTATTTTATGTATCTTCTTACAGTTTGCAAAATGCTTTTATGTGTAATCACTGACATTGTCTTCACAAAGACCTGCAGAGCTCCCAGAAGTTAAATAGCATTCCTCAGGTCATCCAGTTAGTGAGAAAAATAGCTGAGGTCTTCTGGCTACCACACAAGTGTTGAGGAGATGATTTGGAGTTGTCCTGTGGGACAGAGGGCAGCCCTGAATACATTTCATTGGGGTGTATCACAGCCACCTGTCATTTATCTTGTATAAGTTGGATAACTAATTATTCCTTCCATCTATCCTTGAAAGCCATTCCTTCCTCAGGCTTAGTAAACAGCACAACCATTCATCCAGTTGCTCAAGCTAAAAACATGCAAGTCATCTTTGTCTTAATTTTCTCCCCATACGAAATTTATCGGCAAGTCCTGTAGATTCCATTTCCAAAACATATCTTGAATCTGGCTACTTGTGTTCATTTTCACAATCAACATCATTTTCTTCTTCTGAGTCATAATAGCTTCCTATTTGATTTCTCTAATTTCTTGTACCCTGTCTTTCTCCATCTGTTGTCTCCTCTTAAAATCCATTCTCTGGACCATGTCACCCTGCTTAAAACTTGTCCTGAGAATAAAACTTAAAATCCGTATTATGATCTGGCCCCAGTTTACCTTGCCTAGGACTCACCACTCTAGCCGTGGAGGCCTCCTTCTAGTTATTAGGATACACCACAGTCTTTCCAGCTGAATAGCCTTACATTTTGCTGCTGCCTGTCTCCATCTCACCAAATAGCTGGCTCTTTCTCCTATTTCATGTTATCTACACAGACGCTTCTCTCCCAAGCCCATATAAGTAAGAGTTCCCCTTTATTCTCTCTCTCAGTACCCTTTTATTAACTTTCTATGATTTTCCAATATGAAATTATAGTATGTTCTCATTTGATTCCTTGTTTATTATCTTCTTTTATTTGTATTTCCTCTACTTGTCCCCAAGCTCCTATAAAGAAAGAACAGATCAATTTCCCTCACCACTGTATCCCCAGAGCCCACAATAGTGATACACTGGAGATACTCAATAACTATGTGTGGAATTAATGAATAAATAAATGAATATCAGGGCATTAACATATCCTACATGCCATATCACACCTATATACCAACATAGCCATAGACATGGGGACACTGTGTTTTCTGTTTATACCCTATTTGTTAATTCCTGTTGGAGTTGTGAGCTCTGATATAGCCACCATCATGTGGGAAGTTTTGTGGAATCCCAACACTACAATTTCTGGAAAAGGGAATGGAATCTTGTTTGGGTTGGTACTTGAGGGACAGTATAAATTCACTCTCGAGGTCTAGTCATAGTAAACAACTGAAATCCACCCTGAAATTGGAGCTTTACTAAAGATAGCTATTTTGTGACATGTAGAAAAGTGTGACATTGGTTTGCCTCATGGGATTCAAAAGGCATTCATTATTTTGTGGAGCCAGAAAAATACAGGCCCCTGTACCCCAACAGATCTGTGCTGTTTTCTTGACAGTCTGTGGAGCTCACACACTGGCCATAATAAAGCCTGTTATCTATTTTTGATTTACCAAAGTTGTGCCTGTGAATGATTAACATTCCCTTAGCAAAATGAATCATTCCATAGAGATTTTAGAGTCACGATGGAATCAATATCTTGGTTAAAGTTATTGCTGCTTTAATTACATTCGTTTCAACATTCCAGTTTTAAGGATTTCTTAACTGACCTATTACAGTTCCCTTTGAAAGTGAAGTTTACCATAGTGCCCTCTGGTGGCACCAAATTCAGACATTTTTTAAAGCTAAAGCCCTATCTAGTGCAAATGCATCACTCTGTGATACAGAAATGAAAGGAGAAACTTTAAATATAAATGTCCCTATACTATTATCAGGGGGGCTCTTTCTATTGGAGGGCTGCAAATACATGCCTCAGAATACCTGCTTGAGATTCAGGGATACAGCATGCAGGTGCTGCTGAGGCCATCATATAAAAGCACGTGATTCCAAATCCATTAGAAACAGGGCCAGGGGCCACAGCATTTCATATCACCTGGCAATAGTGAAGCTAATTAGGTATTATATTCAGAAGGTCAAAAGAAGATGATGGCAATTACAGCATTTGCAATAATATTCATAAAAAGCCACGAACACAAGAGGGAAGTAGAATTTGGTTGTGGTTTATCAAGAACTAATGGAGATTTATTTGATAGGAATTTGTCGCCAGATTCAACATCAGAGTTGGTAAAACCACAATGTATCTATCCATCAAGGTAGCAAGAATCAGTGTTGGTTCCTTTGAATTGTGTTTGTTGTTACCATGAGTTTTAGTGCCTCCTTCATAGAGCAACTTCCACTTATCTTCACAAGGAGATAAAGTGAAGGTCTCTTGGAGACAATCTGGGTCACATACCACAGGGATTCTGCTCAAGGAATTTAGATCATTGGACCAGCCAACTCCAGAAAGATGCCAAGGCCCTTCTTTGAGGACTGAGGGTCCTGAGACAAAGGGCAGCAATGTTACTCTGAGTACATCAGTTTCTATATTTGTTCATCTGAATGCACTAAATAAAACTTTTGTTCAAAATAAAAAACTAAAGAGGAAAAAAAAAGTGTTTGAACATCTGATCCACCAAAGTGTCTGCAAATTATTCAGTGATTGTTTCAGTATTCAAATTTCTTGAAAGGTAGAAAGTGGGGCAGAACAGCAGTGAGCTGTGAATACAACACACGTGCATTTGGTCAGCTTGTTGCTTTTCTTAGTGCAGACCTTTCTTTGAAACTTGGTGCATCTCAGATTTTAAAATACCAAGAACCAAAAAACAACCAACAGCTCATCTAAAGCAGTGGTCCTGAAAGGAGTGATACTGCCCCCTGGGGGTGTTTTAGAAGTTTGTGAGGTCCACTTTTGTGTGTGTGTGTGTGTGGCTGGGAGTTGGGGGGTCTCAAGTTGCCTAAATGATTACTGGGCAGTTACTGACATTCAATGGGCAGTGGCCAGGCATGTGAGGGGAAGTTCCATATCATGCTAGATTTTACTGTCCTACCCACCACTTATGTAGATGAAAAATCTGTATGTATGATCTAAGCCTAGAACTAAATAAAGTCTTTTATTAAAAACTAAGTAGTTTTTGCATTTTTTAATTAGACATTGAATTTCCCAGAAATGTAAATCCAATGTAAATTGAAGGAAGACTATACATTGTTTCATTTGGAACTTTGCTAAGAATTGTTCAGCATTTTTGAAAACTGTAATACTGATGTCCCTGCCACACATGGTAACTGAGTCCTCCGAAAGCACAACTGTAACCATTTTTGTTTGTGACATCCCAATTCAAAGTGATTCTACACATAGGAGTGTCTGACTCTTTCATTATCTCTTCTAGTGTACTTGTGTCCAAGAATTTCCATTTATTATTACTATATTCTTTCCTTATTTTTTATATTACAGTGAGGTAATTATATTGATAATTTTGAAGTCATGTGTATTGGTAGGTAATATTATCCATGAATTTCATTTTAGGATAGTAAAGAATATTATTAGAAAAATATTTTTTATTAAAAAATGACATGGGATGATAATGAAAATCGCAGAATAAGAAACTCTGAAAACTCTCTCCTCTATAAAAGCAATGAAAATATTGGAAAAAATGGTAAGAATAAGTTTTTTGAGAACTTTGGAAATAACCAAAGGCTTGCAGCAATCAGGGAAGCTTTTATTTAAATAATGGCTGAATATTGGTAAACACAGTGAGCTTTGTTGGATTTTACCTTGTTCTATTCCCATCACCCCCTCCCCAGCTCTGCAGTAAGCTTGAAAACAACCGTGTGCAATCATGGTGAAAATAAGCAGCCTGGCAGCCACTGAAAATGGAAGAACAGGATTAGAACTCCTTCCAAGCCTGACTTCCAGAGAACTCTCATTATTTGACCTGTCTGATGGTTCCCTGGAACATCCCATTCACAACACTATCTATAATATGTCACACAGTGTGAACATTTTTCTCAATGGAAACAATTTATTTGTAGAAAACAGTCAGGGGCAATTGTGTAACATCACAGCAGCCTGAGGCAGTAGATAACAGTTGGAGAAAATAACTGGCTTACCAAATGCTTAAAAGGAAAAGCCGGGAAAAGATATGTCCATAGAGGGATTTAAATGGTGCGGACATATTACTGGGAATCTGGAAGGACAAGCTCATGCAAAGGAATGTGAGCATACTCAGTGCTGTGTGCATGCTCAGGAAAGACCTGAGAAGTACTTCAATTCTCACTTCCTCCTAACCTTGTGGCTCTGTGTGAGCAGGAAATAAAGGCTAAGGCAAAGTTGTACACTGCCTGCTAGAGTATGGAAAGTGTACACCAAATATACACAGTGCCCCTTGGCAGATACTGGGGGACTTATGGGCTCCAGGAATTTAAGGAAATCTTTATCCAATCATTAGCTGAAGACTAAACTAGCCATCAGAGACTCCATCAGCTACACATGACAAAGAAATCAGACATTAAATAATTATTTCAGAAAAATCAAACAAATAAGCACCAACAACAAACAGCAACTTTAACAAACCCTGGAGAGGTGAGAGATTCTGATTTAAAGAGTTACCACATTATATTATTTAAAAAGTAGTGTTTCAACCAAAAAGTAGTAGACATTCAAAGAAACTAAAAGTATGACACATGCAGTACAAAAGCAATCAATATAAACTGTCCCTAAGAAAGCCTAGACATTGTACTTACTAGACAAAGACTAAAATCAGCTATTTTAGTTGTGTCCAAAGAACTAAAGAAAAACCATCTCTAAAGAACTAAAGGAAAGTATGAGAACAATTTCTCACCAAATAGAGATCAATAAAGAGATAGAAATTATAAAATAGAGCCAAATAAAATTCTGAAGTTTAGAAATAAAATAACAGAAGCAAAAGTCTAGAAGTGCTCAACAGAAGATTTGAGCAGGGAGACAAAAGAATCAGCAAACTTGAAGATAAGTCAACTGATATTGTCAAGTCCAAGGAAGAAAAAGAAAAAAGTATGAAGAAAACAAACAGAGCCTCACAGACTGGAAAACACCATCAAGAGTAGTAAATATGTATAGTGAGAGTTATATAAGGAGAGAACAGAAAGGAGCAGAAAGAACACATGTAGAAATAATGCAAAATCTTTCCAAATTTGACGAGAACCATTAATTTGTAAATCCAACAAACTGAACAGACCCCAAGCAAGATAAAATCAAAGAAATTTGTACCTATACACATCATAATCAAACTGTTGAAAGGCAATGACAAAATTGAAGCAGTGAGAGAGAAGTGACTCAGCACATTCAAGGAGTTCTCATTAAGATTAGTAAGTAAGATTAACAGCAGATTTCTAATCAGAAACCACACTGGTCAGAATGCAGTATCATGACATATTCATGATTCATGATTCAGCATATCATGACATGCTGATAAAAAGGCCATCCACCAAGAATTCCACATCCCGTAAAACTGTCCTTCAAAAATGAGGGAGAAATCAAGACACTTTCAGATAAACAAATAAACAAACAAAACGGTGAGGTTAGCATTCTTGCGGTCTTAGGCAGGAGCTGAGGGTAGCATCCTCATCTCAGAAGCAGGCAAGAAACAAAGCATGCCTGTGTCCCTAGGCAGGAGCTAAGGGCAGCATCCCTCACCTAGAAGCAGGTAAGGAGCTCACCGAAAGTTCTACTTTCATGTGGGTGGCCCACCACAGCCACTGCCACAGCCACAGCTGCCACAAAATGGCTCAATGCCACAGCAGAAGCCACAGTCACCATGCAGATGGCCTGCCAGACACCTGAATGTATTGACACAAGGAGAGCCACCAGTGGAGATCAGAAAAAGTAAAGGACATCTATCTCCTCAAAGTCCACTCCAGAGTAATAGAAGCAGCTGTGCTACCAGATGATCAGACATCAACATAGAGATACTAGAAATGCAAAAACCTAAGAAAATATAACACCACCAAAAGAATACAATAATTCTCTAATACCAGACCCTATAAAGCAGGAAACCCTTGAAACGACTGAAAAGGAATTCCAAGCAACAGTCTTAAGGAAACTCACTGAGATACAAGGAGACTCGGTTAGACAAAATGATGAAACAAAAAACCCAGGATATGAAGGAGGAAATTTACAAGGAGATTAATACCTTAAAAAAGAATATAACAGAACTCATAGGCCTGAAAGTTTCACTCAATAAAATAAAAAAACATAACTGATAGCTTAAGAAGCAGATTAGAATAAGCAGAAGAAAGAATTTCTGATCTTGAAGATAGTCTTTTAGCAATAACCCAGGTAGACCAAAAAAAAAAAAAAAAAAAGGAAAATGAAGAAAATCTAAGACATTAGCAGACAACCTTAAGTGCACAAACATCATTTGAATCATGGGTGTTCCAGAAGGGGAGGAGAAAGGAAAATGCATAGAAAACCTATTCAATGAAGTAATAGAAAACTTCCCAGGTATAGGGAGAGACACAGACCTTTAGATCCAGGAAGCTCAAAGATCCCTAAACAGATCCAACTCAAAAAGATCCATTCCAGGACACATTATAGTCAAACTGGAAAATCTCAAAGACAAAGAATCTTGAAAGAAGCAAGAGAAAAGCCTCAATTCACCTATGAGGGACTGTAAGACAAACAACAGACTTTTCAACAGAAATCCTACAGGCCAGAAGAAAATGGGATGATACATTTGAAATACTAAAAGAAAAAGACTGCCAGCCAAGGATGCTATACCAATCAAGGCTATCATTCAGAAATAAGGTGAAAATTGTGGATTTTCCAGACAAACAAAAACTGCAGGAGTTTGCTACCACATGACCAGCCCTACAAGAGATCCTCGAAGAAGTCTTGCATCTGGACTCTGAAAAACAACAATCACCACCATGAATACACAAGAAAGAACAAAACCCACTGGTAGAACAAAAATCAAACAAGAAAGAAAAGGAAACCAAATCTTACCACCACAAAATACCATCGTGACAATATAACAATGCTCCTGCTTTATTTCTGATTTTAGTAATTTTGGTCTTCTCTCTTTTTTTCTTGGTTAATCTAGATAAAGGTTTGCAAATTTTGATGATCTTTTTAAAGAACCAACTTTTGGTTTTGTTGATTTTCTCTATTGTCTTTTAATTCTCTATTTCTTATATTTATTTTATAATATTTGTTATTTCCTACTTATACTTGCTTTTGGTTTACTTTGCTCTTCTTTTTCTATATTCTTAAGGTAGGAGTTTACATTACTGATTTGAGATTTTTCTATTTTTAATATAGGTGTTTACAAGTATAAATTTTCCTCTAAGCAATGCATGAACCCTGCATCCTATACATTTTGATATGTTGTGCTTTGATCTTTATTTCAAAGTACTCTCTAATTTCTCTGTGATTTTTCTTTTTATCCATTGCTTATTTATGACAGCATTGCTTATTTTCCACACATTTGTGAATTTTCTAAATCTCCTTCTGTTATTGTGGTTAGAGAACATATTTTCTATGACTTCAGTCTTTTTAAATGCATTAAGACTTTTTTTACAGCATTTAAATATTTTTTTACAAATAAAATCAAGCTTATACAATTTTTAAAAATAAAATTAAAAAATAGAGTAAAAAAAAAAGTGAGAGAACTCATTGGTAACAGACCTTTCCTTCAAAAAATGCTAAAGGAAGTCCTTCAGGCTAAATTGAAGTCACTAGATAGTAATTTGAATCCTTATGAAGAAATAAGAAGCACTGGTAACGATAACTATATAGGTAAATATAAAAGAAGGTAATTTTTTTGTTTGTAATTCTTAATCTATCTGATTTAAAAGACAACTTTATAATGTAATAATTATAAATTTGTGTTGATCGTGTACACAACTTATAAACATATAATTTGTACAACCATAACAGCACAAAGGAAGAGGGAGAGATTTGAGCTATGTAGGAGCAAAGATTTAGCATACTATTGAAATTAAGTTGGTATTAATTCAAACTACGTTGTTATAAATTAAGATGTTAACTATGAATCCTAGGGTAACCACTAATAAAATTAACTTTAAAAATAGAGTAAATGAAATGATAAGGGAATTAAAATGGTATACTAGAAAATATCTACTTAATACAAAAGAAGGCAGTAATTGAGGAATAGAGGAACAAAGACATAAGACATGTAGAAAACAAATAGCAAAATGGCAGATGCAAATCCTACTTTAATAGTAGTTACATTAAATGTACATAAACTGAATACTCCAATTAAAAGGCTGAGATTGTCTATATATAAAAAAAGAAAGATCTCAAATCAATAATCTAACCTCCCACTTTAAGAAGTTAGAAAATGAAGAGCCAAACAAACCCAAAGGAAGCAGAAGGAAGAAAATAATAATAGAGTGGCGATAAACAAAACAGAAAAAAAAAAAAACCACAAAATACAGAAATCAATGAACTATAGGTTCAACAGAATCCCTATTAAAATCTCAGATGCCTTTTTTTCTTGCAAAAGTTGGCAAGCTTATTTTAAAATTTATATAGATCCTTGTACCAGCCAGCTACCCAAAACAAACAAAAAATTCATATAGAAATTCAAGGGGCCTAGAATAGCAATACAATATTGAAAAAGAAAAAAAAAGTTGAGGTCTCATACTTTCCAATTTCAAAACTTACTACAGAGCTATAGTAATCAAGACAGTGTGGTACTGGTCATAAGGACATACATTTAGACTGATGGAATAGGATTGAGAGTCCAGAAATAAACCCATACATCTGTGGCAAATTGATTTTGACAGAATAGCAAGACCATTCAATGGAGATAGAATGGTGTTTTTAACAAATGGTGCTGGGACAACAGGATATCCACATACAAAAGAATTAAGTTGTGTTTTAACATAAGTTTTTATTATTATTTAGGTACAGCAAGGCCAACAGAACAGGAGATAACTGTCGTTAAAAAGAGATCCCAAGACAGGGGGGCATACCACACCACACAGGGAAGCACAAAAATTAGACAAAAGATCTGAATAGACATTTTTCCAAAGAAGATGTACAGATAATACACGTGTCAATAAACATGAAAAGATGCTCAACATCGTTAGTCATTAGAGAAATATAGTCAAGACCAAATGGACTAACACATCAAACTTCCTAGGATGGCTGTCATCGAAGAGAAAATAAGAAGTGTTGGCAAGGAGGTGGTAGCATTGGAACCCTCATATATGGTTACTGGGAATCTAAAATGTTGCAACTGCTTTGGAAAAAAATTTGGCAGTTCCTCAAAAAGTTGTACATAGAGTTGCCATATAATTTAGTAATTCCACTCCTAGGTGTATGCTCAAGACAACTAACAATATATGACCACACTACAACTTGTACATGAATGCTTATTGAATGTTACTATTCATAACAGCCAAAAAGTTGAAGCAACCCAAATGTGCATCAATTTTGGAATGAATAAACAAATGTGTGTATCCACACAATGGAATATTATCTAGCCAGATAAAGGAATGAAGTACTCATTCATGCTAAAACTGGATGAACCATGAAAACATGTTAAGTAAAAAGAGGCAGACACAAAAGTCTACAAACCATATGTACAAAACATCCAAGATAGGCAAATTCGCAGAAACAAAAAGTAGAGTAGTGGTTGCCTGAGGTGGGAATAAGGAGTAACTACTAATGGGCATGGAGTTTCTCTCCAGGATGATGAAAATGTTCTGGAATTACAGAGAATGATGGTTGCACATCTTTGTGAATATACTAAAAAAGACTGAATTGTGTACTTTATAAGAGTGAATTTTAAGGTATGTGAATTATATCTCAATTTAAAAACAGCATATTGGGTTGGTATTAGTTCCCTGTAGCTATAAAATGTTACCACAAACTTGCTTGCTTAAAACAACAGAAATTTATTTTCTCACTGTGACGGAGACTACAAGTCTAAAATCAGTTTTATTGGGCCAAAGTCAAGTTGGCAGGGCTCACTGCCTCTGGAGGATCCAGGAGAGAAGCTGTTCCTTGACTTTTCCAGCTTCTGGTGGTTGTCAGCATTCCTTGCCTTGTGGCCACATAACTGGATTCTCTGCCTCTATGGTCACACTGCCTCCTCCTCTTCTGTGTTTGTGTCAAATCACCCCACCTCTCTCTTACAAGAACACTTGTGATTGAATTTAGGGTCCACCTGGATTATCCAGGGTAAACTCCCCATCTAACGAGCTTTAACTTAATCATATCTGTAAAGACCTTTCCTCCTTATAAGGTAACATTTTCAAGTTCCAGGGAATAGAACTTGATATATTTGGCCTTATTCAGCTATGGTAGGGTTCCACAGAGTTAAAATCTACCTGTCTACAAGATAGTGTCTCTTCAGTATGAAATACAGGAATCACAGTTTTCTTTTAACCTCCCTTTGTAACTTCATTTTTCTTTCTTGGATTCCCTAATCACACTGAACTTAATGCCATGATTTGTCATACCTCCATGCTTTTGCATACACTGTTCCTGGCACTGAACACTCTCCCCTCTGTTACATTCTCAATCTTTCAGGAACTCTATGTGAATCCTTTCACAACATGTCTGTGAAGCAGTGAGATCTCTATCCTCTTCACTGTGTGGTACTTCTACTATTATTTTGACAGACATCACATGATATTTTCTTAATTTGTTTATATGCCTGGTTAATCTACTAGACAATATTTATCAAATACAGGGACAATTTCATACTAACTTACATATGTGTTAAGCACAAGACCTGGCATATGAATGGCATATAAAAATATGTATAGTTTGAATGCAGGACAATAGTTTACTATCAATTTGCAATTTTAAGTATGTAAGCAATCATAACTTATCAAGAGCAGGCATGAATTAAATTCTACTCATTCAGGAGTTTTGTTGCTAATAAGAAATCCTTTTTTCTCAAGTTTTAACAGTTATCTCAATGGTTCTATGTGACCTGGATTTGTTTGGAAGGACATTTTAACTTTTTACAAATTCCTTAACTCAGTTTTCAATATAATTTCTTTAATATTATTTCTTAGATATTATAATTTTAAAATAATATTCAGTTATTTTGTCCTATAAAAACATTTTAATTTTCCTTCAGGAAACAAAAATTCAAATTACATTGAATGTTAAATTCCAGGAGTTTCCCCCAACTCTTCACCCTTTTTCCATAACCCACAGCTACCATTGACTTGTGAGGTAAATTTCACATTTAGGAGAGACACCAATTAGAAGAAATGCATTTCTGATAATTCTGAGAAAATCAATTGAAAAATCAGTGTAACAATAAAAATCAACATGCCTTCCACAAACAAAGTTATAAATTCCTTCTAAATATAGTAGCACTAAATAATTTATCCACTCTTTAGCAAATTAGCCATAATAAATATTGAGACTAGTTTTTATAACATATATTTGGGAATCTGGTCCTAGAAAATATTGAATTAGTTGAACAAAATTCAAATACTCTTAGCATTCACAACCTCAGAAGGCCAAAATACTGAACACAGAAATGGGATGTTTTAGTTATTTACTGGAAATTAATACTTTAGTAATTTAAAAGTTAGGCAAAAATTACCCGTACTTGATCATCACACACTGTATATACATGTAATGACATGCAACTTTTTACCTCATAAATAAGTATAATCAATGCATTCCAATTAAAAAAAAATTCTTTTATAACAAAAGTACATTAGGCAGAAACTCTATTTTTCTGATGATTCATCACTCTGCATTGCCCAAACATCATAGTTATCACAAGCAATTCTTTTATAGTTCTACTGTAGATTAAAAGGTATCAGAGAGATGGCTAAAGATGGCCAGGCCTTAGAGATACCATATAAGATGATGTTTTTTGCTAATTAAAAAAAAATAATAATACAAGGGAGGATTCTGGGCAGACATACCTATATTCTATGAAAATAAAAGAACTAGTATAGCAAAATCAAAAGTCCACAGACAAATACATGGAGACTAAACAACACACTCCTGAATGACCAATGGGACAGATAAGAAACTAAGAAGAATATTAAAAACTTTCTTGAAGCAAATGAAAACAGAACCACAAGATACCAAAACCTATGGGATACAGCCAAAGGAGTAGCAAGAGGGTTATTCATAGCAATAAACACCTACATCAAAAAAAGTAAAAAGATTTCAAATAAATAACCTAACAATACATCTTAAAGATCTAGAAGAGCAAGAACAAACCAAACCCCAAATCAGCAGAAGAAAAGAAATGATAGAGATCAGAGCCTTTCAAAAGAGGGAGTTCTAGAGTTCTGAATTAAGAAAGTCTATTTTGGCTCACAACTCCCTTCTTAAAGTAAAGAAAACTTGTTCACTGAACCTAACTGAACAGCAGAATAGGACAACCCATACAAAAGCATTATAAAACAAAAGAGAAGGGGCATAATAACTTCCCTACAGATGATAAAAGTATACCAGAGAGATTCATGATAGGATCTACAGAAGAACAAAACCAGAGCAATGGAACATAACAAATACTAAACATTGTTTTTTAAAGAAATATGATCTATATTACATATTGAAAGAGTACATCATATCCCTGGAAAAATCAACAAAGAACAGCCATTGCTGAGACAGACTTCAGTAAAACTATGAGTCTTTAACAGTTTTAAAGTTAAAAGTTTATTTTAGTTAATACTAATAGATCTTTTGTGTACCCAAGCATAAAAAGATCAAGTCATTTATAAAGAAAAGAAATTCAGATTATTATCTGAATAGAGTCTTTGACAGCAGTATTTTATTCAGAAGACAACGGAGTATCTTATTTAACACTCAGAGGAAGAAAACATGAGCCATGGATTTTATAACCAGCCAAAATGATCTTCAAGTGGAAAGGCCATAGACAAACCATTATGAATATGCAAGAACTCAGGAAACATTGTTCATCTGCATCTTACTGAATAACCCCTAACAGAACAAGCTTCAGACAAGCAATTACTGATGAGATATTGACAAAAGTACCAAATGACCAATTAGTTAATGTATGGAATATTCTTTAGAAATATTCTAGCTAAAAAAGTTAAAATATCACATTTTTTGCATGCAATCCCTAATGAATTAACGGATCTCAGCAACTATCATCAATGGTTGATAGCAGCTTATTTGCTGATAGTAGAACACAATGTTACTTACGAAGTGGCCTTCCCTACCCTCAATGAATCTGAATATGATCAGACCATTAGACCTAACCATCAATTTACAGGAAACACAAGGCACAAATGAACATATTAAATGTCACCATGGGGATGTGTTCAGCAAAATGCATACTGTGAAAACAACACAGGGTATTTTTTATGTACTTGCCTTTACCTCCATACACCACCCCCCAACACAATCCTTAGCAGTGTGCTGATGAAAGATGAAAGGAAAGGCATGTTCTTAAAGAGAAAGTACACATATCATGTAAATGGAATTGTTAAATGTGTTTAAACTATTCTTTCTGCATCTTAGGTAAGGATGTCTGGAAAGTGGCCAAAATATATCTTAAAAAGATAATCATGGTGGCTTTATGGGGAGAAGAGTTGTTCAATTAGATGTGAAAGCTTTTATTTTTCTATTTCTTTTCTTTCTTTCTTTCTTTTTTTTTTTTTTTGGTTTAATCTATAAGCATTATACAGTGAGAAAAAACTTCTCCCTTTCCAAATTTTAGATACTGAATAATACTGCTGCTATGGTCTGAATGTTGATGTCCCACCAAAATTCATATGTCGAATGAACCTAATACCCAATGTGATAGTATTAAAAGATGAGGCCTTTTGGGAAGAGCCCTCATGAATGGGATTAGTGCCCTTATAAGAGATTGAAAAGAGCTGCTTTATTCCACCATATGAGACTACAGCAAGAAGGCACCATCTGTGAGGAGCAGGCCGTCATCAGACACTGAATCTGCTGGAGAATCAATCTTGGACTTCCCAGCCTCCAGAACTGTACACCATACATTCCTATTGTTTATAAATTACTAGTCTAATGCATTTTTACATAGCAGCCCAAGTGTACCAAGACAACTGTATTTTCAACTTGATGTTTTACAAAATGTAATTTTTTATTTGGAAGGGTTTTTTTTTTTTTCCCTTTGGCTTACTGTTTATTTTTTGTAACTCTTCTTGTTCCAGAAAGAATTTTAGTTGGCTTAGTAGTTAATTACATTTCTCTGTGAAAATTAATTGTTTTTGTTGGGAGTATTTTTAATTGGGAGTATTTTTTAAAAATAACTTTTTAGAATAAAGCTTTAGCGGACACTCATTTCTAAAAATGCAATTTAAATAAATAAAAAAAGATTTAGTTTACAAAAATGTTACTTTATACCAAATTGTTCAACTGTTCAAAAAATTATCTACCATGTAATGTTTTGTACACACATGGTTTGGACAAAGACAAACAAAAATCTATACCCAATATCCTTTACTCATTAGTTGAATGTGCACTGAGGCCACCATTTCCAGAGGGATCAGAAATGACTTTGCATTTTCAGATATTGTATATGAACATTTTTGCAGTAATGTAACTAGAAAGTTAATTTAATTAGCCTTATTTTCCATTTGGGATCCCAAATCAGGAAAAGAACACGTGCAAGAACACACATCTCAGGCCATTAGAAATGCAATTCTCCACCCTGTGCCATAATAAAAAACTCACATGTACCAATATTAGATGAATCATGATTCCTTTCTTACTTCTGCAAGAGCCATCACATATATGAATCATGAATTTCAGTTTCAAACGATTTAAATAGAGCCCAGAAAGATTTTGTGAGTCATTAAGTTCTCTGATTTAGATAGTGATTTTACATCTCATCTTCCCACTTTCCCACAAGAAACCAGTTCTACATTGCAGACCATTTCCCCTATATCAGAAAATACATGCTACTTATGATTTTCAAAGGATTAAATAAAGTAATGGAGCCAAATAACTCACTTCTACGCACATAAAATGCCTGTCACATTAAGCTTCTAAACATATTTGGTAGTGAGCAAGAAACTTCTGTCAATTAGTTGTTTGAAATATTGCTGGTGAAGCTGAAATTCATTTTTGATTATTAACAACTTTTTGTTTTAAAAATCTTTTTATTTTTCATTTTTAAGAAAATTTCTCTAAAGTTTGTCAGCTCAACATCTTTGGGCTCTATACTCTAAAGAGGAAGATTTATTTATTTGTATTAACATCCACTGTCAATATCAAAGGTTAGCAAACTTTTTCTGTAGGGAATCACATAGTAAATATTTTAGGATTTGTGGGCCATACAGTCTCTGTTGCAAGTACTCCACTCTGACATTATATCATAAAGGCAGTCATAGACAATATGTAATGAATGTGTGGCTATGTTTCAATAAAACTTTACTTGTAAAAGCAGAAGTCAGGCTGGATTTGGCACATTGGGCTTTAGTTTGCCAACTTTTAATCTAGATGAGGTAATATTCATAAAACAGTGGAGAATAAAGGAAACGTTCTATGCCAAGTTAATAAATAAAAAAAACAAAGACTTTTAACAAATTATTAAAATATTAATAGTTTTATTAATCAAATGAATTAAATCAGAGAGTTTGAAATTTTGATCATAATTTAACATCACAGTTAATGATTCTGCCCTACAATTGTTCTATTATTTCTCACTTTATTCTTTTTTTCATTGTAACTTCAGAAAATAAAACTGGAGTTTGGATCATACCAGTATAGAAGCCCCAAAGAGTGAAATTATAAAATCATCAGTTATTCTCTCTTGACACTTTGTTACTAAGTTCAAATAAAAAAGGTGCTGTGAAAACTGAGGCTAAATCATAATTTTGGTTCCAGGAAGACACGAAATAAACTAGTCTCCACAAAAATATGTTAAGGTTTAAGAAATAAATTCAGTGGTCAATGCTAAAATATAACAGTTGGAGACATTTAACAACAAAATATCACTAGCTCTAGTGTGTTAAGGTGGTTCACAGGAATCTTTAGAAGAGAGTTAAAAGCCATGAAAATGCACATAGAAACACATGATTTCAACATAATTCTTCTATTAGATCTGTTATGTGGCTAGGCTCAGATTCCCTCCAAGCTAAATTCCCATGACTCCAAAAGACAAGGCTATTTCTTATAATGCCCTCTGTGTTTCCCATCTCAGTCAATGAGTTCTACAGGAGTTAGTCACTGCATAGTCTGGTTAGCCAATCTCATGCAATCTCTCTGGCCACA
Source organism: Cynocephalus volans (assembly GCF_027409185.1). Classification (NCBI taxonomy): domain Eukaryota; kingdom Metazoa; phylum Chordata; class Mammalia; order Dermoptera; family Cynocephalidae; genus Cynocephalus; species Cynocephalus volans. Next base: position 118,151,033 of record NC_084466.1, read on the forward strand.
TCTCACTCTGTGTGCTACAAATAATTTATGTGTGAGCATATGATCATTGCTCCATGTTCCAGAACTTACATATACCCCTATATATTTCTTTGCTTTTGAAAAAGTGGAATCTGTTTCCTCAATGGACCATGGGGGAAACACACATGCTGTATACATATCTGTTGTTAGGCAGACTCTGTTTCACACTGCCTTCATCACTGATTTTGCAAATCTGCCCTCTTACAACTGTTTGTTTGCTTCACTTTCATATTCAGACTGACTCAAACCCCATATTCTGCTTTTTCCACTTCTGTGCATGTGGAAACATTAAAACTCATTGTTTATGTAATTAGACCAACCGACATATATTGAGCATACTAGGTGTCAGGCCCTACGAAAAGAACTGGGGACAACGACACAGTCTCTTATAGAGCACATACCTAACTGGGAAGACAGATAAGCAAAATTGATGATTAAAGCATAAAGTAATGCATTAGATAATACTGAAGCACTTCAAAAAGAGAGCTAACTCTATTTGCTTTAGGAAAACATTAGAAAGATGTAACGGTGAGCCAAAATTGAAAAACATACAGGTAATCCAGGCAGAAAAAGAAGGAAAAGGTGTTACAAGTAGAGCAAGAGTCACGTGCAAAGGCATAGAGGCGTGTGAGTGCATGGAGCACTCTGGGAACAATGAGTTGTTCAACATGGCCGAAGTAAAGGGTGAGGGAGGCTGTTGTGACTAGTGAAGCTGGAGATGATGAGCCTGTGTCATATCACGCTTAGGTGACTCAACTTTGTTTATCCTATAGGTCACTGGGTTCCACTGATGAATTTTCAAAAAGAATGTGATATGATCAGATTTATATTTTGGAAAGTCCACAGGTAGAAAATGGAATGGAGCCATGAGAGACTGAAGGCAGAGGTGAGGTGAGAAGAACACTGCAATGATTCGAGAGCAGATGAGAAGGGCCTGAAGTAAGGCAGCAGTAGTGTGATGGACAGATAGAACTCTTATGCGATGCTACTATTTTACCTTCATGAAATCCTCACAACAATGTAAGGAGGGTGCTGAATGAAAGTACAAGCACCTCATTTGACAGATGAGGAAACTGACTTGGGTTAAGTGATTTGCTCGGGTTCACAACATGACTAAGATGAGACGTGCACTCATGAGAGGTAGTTCCAAGATTACTTTATATAATTTTTACTACATCATTGGTATGAAAGGCAGGGAAAGAAGAAGTTTTAGTAAATATAGAAGGATCAATAATATCAAGTAGTGCAACAAAAGCTGAAAAAAAGAAGGACCTGGACAATGTCCAAAGGATCAGGCAGTCACGGATGACCTTCGAGGAGGGTAGTGTTCATGGAGCAAGGAGGCTTGAGGTTAGACGGCATGGGGAGGAGAAACGAATGAGAGGTGAGAGGGTGTGCAAAGCACAAGACACTTAGCAGTAATCAAAATGAAGTGATCCTAAATATTCTGTAGCTTCCTAATTGCTCTCTATAGGTTATGCCTTTAAATACATGAAGAAAACTTTACCCATGTCTAGAATATTATCTATCAAATAGCAGATACTCTCTAAATTATTTGTTGAATGAATAAATGTTCATCCTTAGCACTGATTTCGGAGAGAAACTAAAAATATTTAAAGCCGATATTTTGGACACAGATCTGTTGATGATGTCCAGCCCCAAAGGAGAAGTATTCATTTATTATTACATTTAAGGAATCTCTTATGTCCCTTTACAAGTGGGAGAAAATGTTAATAAGAGGAAAATATGAAGTCAGATTCTCTGTCTGAGGTCACATAATGCATCAAGGTGGAGGCTGAAGACAAAGGTCTCCTGGTTCCCACTTGAGTGCTTCCAGGTTACTGTGCTCCCAAATCCTTCTACTCTTGACAGTAAATGTCTTTTTCTTTTCTTGATCTCTTCTTCTAACTCCTCTTCACTAATCTGGAGCTTATGCTCCAGTTCTGTTAATAGCTTTAGCTTCTTTCATTCATCCCATGTGCAAACTGGAACTTAATTCCCAACGTTATCTGACATACACTCATTCATTCATTCTACAAATATTAAGTATCTGTGTGCCAACAACATTGCTTTTGACACTGTAAAGGTAGCAGTGAATGGCAGCACGTTCTCTTCCTTAACAGATCTGAGTCAACTTTTAAATATTTCTCACCTACTTGGCAGTACACTGACTTGATTTTACATTGACTTGATCTTACATCACCCCTGCTTCATATTTATGATTTTCCTCCAAGTAGCTGACCAAATGCTCACTTCTCTATTTGTAGCTTGGCCCAAACTATTAAGCATTATTGAAGTTAAACCAGTGGGGTCATATTTTCCATGTAAGTTTAAGGGCCTCTTCCTTCCTCTTTCAGATAACTCTTTTCTATGCTTCATTGTTTTTTTGGTTGGCAAATCAGTCTTTCACTTTGTCTCTAATTCTCATGCTCAGATATGTTTCAGACTAATTAGCTGTGTGGATCTGACCCATTCTATTTTCTATCCCTCTTATTTCAGACAGTGGTGAAGTTTCCCCACGTCAATATTGTCTACTCATTTGAGTTTAATAGATAATCCACGGGGGACCCTGACCTTATTTTGGTCCTCTAATTTTGTATTTCATACCAAAAGAAAACAGCCTCCACTGTCACATCTGTACCAAAATTAAAGATATGGAAAACACTTTTTATCTGAAGAAATTAATACAAATATCCTAAGACATTTTCTTATTTAGGCTTGTTCTATGTACACTCACCTTCCATTTTAAAGAAATTAAAAGGAGTTTTTTCTTTGTTTGTTGTTGATACCTGGTTACCATGAAGCAAACATTCTGAATCTGTTTGGAAAAATATACAGAAGGTTTATAATTTGGTCTTCTGTTAATTTAAACTTGTCTTGAGAGACTGTATCATTACCATTGCAGGAGCATAATAAAAACAATCTTTCCATGAGTGTAAGAAAAAAGATGGCCAAAAGTCCTTAGAGATTAGGAAATTCAAATGGCCTAACTTTAGAGATTAAGAAAATTAAGAAACTGAAGCTGGGAAGAATGAGATTGTTATTTAAAGACTGGTTTTACGGCATAGTTTCTATTTCTTTTCTTTTTTTTTTTTGCTCTACAACTACTTACATCATGGGATCTTAATGTGGTATCCAAATGTGTGTCTACATACCACTTATCAGATTCTTGAAGAAGATTAAGAACTACTGTTTGAGACTATTAATTTTAGAGGTTCAACTTTGACTATGATGCCTTCTTACACGAAACCCTAAAATATATGTATGCATTTTGCTCACTACATGTATGGGAAAAAAATCAGAAAGGCTTTTTTGAAGTTTACAGTCAAATGCAGCCACCAGCAACCTTTTGGGCCTTGTTAAATTTTATTTTAATGATATATAGGGTGAGAGTTAGGAGTATTGTTAAGTACTGAGAAAACTCTCTTGCTCAGAAATGGCCCTTCCAATCAACCTGACATTAGGGATTCATTTAGCTAACCAAACTTGTCTTTTAAATTGATTGTAATTAGTTCACTAGATTGCTTCTGTGCCTCTCAAATCTACTGCAGTGAATAAATACAAGTTTGAATTGGGGGCAAAGAGGAATATTTTTGAGAAAGGCAGGCTGGAAGTCAGGCTATTGGGTGTTTAGAGCTCTGGGAGAGATAGGTAGAGAGAAGACTAAAAAAGTACCCGAAATCTCTAGTTTTCAATGCTGTTTTCAACCAAAGTACCACTTATACCCAGACAGAAAGCACACAGTATGTATGAGCTCTTAGGCAGACCATACTCTTGGCATGATAAGAAGGTCCAATTTTGAACAAGGATATACCAGGGAGTTGGAAAAAGAAACAGATTCACTAAGGATCAGGGTGAAAGTTCATAGGCATATAAGCAAATGAACCTATGAGAAGTAGTTTTACAGCACGGTAAAATACTGATTTCTCTTTTCCTGTAAACAAAATTCTCCTACTTCTCTGCAAATAAACAATTCTTGTTAGAAACAACTGGAGCTCACTATGAAGCTTAGAAAAGGTATATGGCATTCGAAAGAACTGGAATTCAAGAGTGCATTGAGACTGTGTTTACATTCAAAAGACAAATTACTAATTTTGACTGAATTAGCTGGACTCATGATTTCATATCCAAAATCTCAACCATGCCATGTTTAGATTGGGTTAACTGGTGCTTTTTTGAATGGCTTTTTTCCCCTTCAACTGACTGGTCAACATGGTGAATATAGTAACACTGGTTTGTGTATAAAAACACCCAAAGAATAAAAGTTGACTTCATATACAGTTATTAGTTATATGATTGAGCAAGTTACTTGATCTTTTTAAGCCTCAGTTTTGCCATCTGTAAAATGGTGATTATAGTAGTCCTGTCTCATTGGTTTGCTGTTAGGATTAAATGAGATGTGCATGTCTGGCCCTTAGACTAGCATCTGGCACAAAGTAAGTACACAATCAGTAGCCGCTCCACTCTGTAAAGGTGTCGGTTCTTGCTCCTAGACTACAGTGCTCAAGGATTGGTTAACCTGAACATCAAGAAGGGTGGAGGAGGAGGAGATGTTATTAAGATTTCCCAGTAGTTCTGGTTCTCCAGGTTTTCTTCTCCCTGTGACTGATCTTACTTCCACACTCTTCCATGAGTCTGACCTGAAAGGCTCCTCTGTTCTGACGGTGGTTTGAATGACAAGGCCTCTTTCTGACCTTCCATGACCCTGACTTTCATTCCTGTTTCTGTATTTGCATCACAGCAACTCTGCCTTGTGGGTTGAGGCACATTAAAAACCTCCACTCTACTTTGCTTAGAAAAAAAATTATACAGTGAATTCTAAGTGAGTAAGGTTTTCAAAATTATTCAATTGCCGCTTGATAACCGGACCTCATTTTTTTCTCTTTGTTCTGTGAAGAGAAATATGTAAATTACGTTCATTGTTAAAGTCTATTAGGTTTTTTTTGAGGACTTTCATTTTTTACTTTACATGAGTCTCTATTTCAAAAGTTTTACAACAAGCATATGCCATTTTTGCACTTAAAAAAACCCCACATATGCAAATATGATCATTTTACCCTTCTGCCTAAAATTTGATTTGTTGTATTTGTCCTAGCTCCCACCTGATTGAAAACTGGATAAAAAGGATGGGGCAGTTTTACAAATATCCTTATGTCTCTTTATAGCAATGCAATTGCTGAATGACTGAATGAATTCTTGGGAACTCAGGAAGCAGAGTTTGGGAGCCCCAAGATTATCTTTTCTCAGTCAACATCTGGGGCTTAATTGAGGGCAAAGATCAAATCTTAAGGAATTTTATGTTTATTGTTTATAAACCATATTCTCATCCTATGTAGCTCTATGAGAATCTCCGCAAGGGAGGTTTTGGAATTCTTTCAGATTTCCCTATGGGAATTCTCAAAGAGTTATATAGGATGAGAATCTGGCCTTCTTAGACTTTATGATATGTTTGAAGAGGGGAGTGGGAGCTCAGCTAAGTTATTTTTATTTTCTGCTATATTCTTTTGGGGGAAGATGTACTTTTTGAATCAAGATTTTATGTTTTAAAATTTCCAAAGGCTCTTGAACAGCAGGGTCTAAAAACTATAGTATTGTTTAGTAGCTTAAAACTTGGATTTGTACATGTGGGTTGAGAAGATATTTCCCAAACCATTTAAAGTTGGTGTTTCCTTTTATATGTTTCCTACAGTTAGAAAATCTTGGTATAAAATGCTATATTTAAGTTGGAATTTGGATTTAAAAGCTTTTGATTAATGAAGTGGTTCTCTTTTAAATGACAAGTCCACATTTATAGGAATTTTTGTCAGTAAAACTTTACATATAACAGCTGTAAACAGTCTACTATGTTAATTTGACAGGCAAATTAAAAAGTGGTGTAACAGTGTGAAAGAAAATACAGCATGTTTCCCAAAAAGGTCAAAGTGCCAACAGTGTTGAATAAAATAGTACTCTTGTTCCTTGAGACCACTCGAAGGCCAGCTCCTGAAATATGAACCACAGCCCTCTAAATGTCTGTGTTATTATGACAATACCAAGGATTTCAGCCATAATTTCAACATCTATCCCAAGGGATGGAAACAAAGAAAGTGCATTATAAATGTTCTTCATTTTTACTTCCTGAAATTTCAAGCTTAGCGTGTCAGCAGGTTATTTTCTCTGGAATCTTTATGATTTTGGCTTTTTATTGCTCATGTGTCATAATTTTATGAACTGTAGGAGTCTTCTTTTTAAGATGCACATATGAGTACTGTTTTATGTGACAGCATTGACTTTCCTGCCTCACTTTATATTTATGTGTTATATAATTACTCACTTTTCCTTTTGGAATTAGTGATCTGAAATAGATTTCTATGGACTTTTAAAATACACAAAAATATCCATATAAAATTAAGTCAAGGTTTAGTAACCCAGTAAGTTCAGAATGGAAACAGTGAACTTTTGTCTTTTTCTTTTTCTTTTTTTTTTATTCCATGGTGGAGATGCTGAAATAAGCAGCCATGTTTTTGCCTTGATGAAGCTAAAGATTCAACAGAATCTTTTTTATTGCACACCTATATGTGCTCAATGCTTTTGCATGTTATTTCATTTGCTTCTTTCAACAACCCTGGTAAGTAAGGATAATTAATTCTGATTTACAGAACAGGAAATAAAGGCTCAGGGGTAAAATGACTTTTCCTACCTCACTCAGCTAGTATGCAGCACATTTGGGGCTTGAATACAACCCTGACTCCTAACACTGCGCTCTGCTCACTATAATACAACATAAAACTTAAACAGAGAATATTAGATAGTTTAGAAAGCATGCACTGTTAATCCATCATATTGTACTGTACCTGCAAACACTTATTTTATTATAACATTATTAAAAAAGCAGTGTCTCTTCAACTTTGACCATCCAAAATAGCGGTGTTTGTTTCATTAAAGGCTTACAAAATTTGAATCAGACATAATGAATCTCCTAATCGAATGGCTAAAAAGGCTCTCATTTGAGATTAGGATCAAATATATGCTCTCCCTTTTCTGTCTCCATTAGCAGGGCTATCATGGAATTGCACAAGTGGTTCAAGCGGTCAGGATGTTAAGTTGGTTAAACATCTCTGTTTACTAATACTTATGGAGCACTCAGAGGTATGTGTGTATACAGTGAAAGATAAACTACACATGGTGTTTATGTTCCTGGGATAATAAGTCTTTACAAATGTTATGGAGAACTCTAGAAGTTATGGATTGAGGTGAATAATCTGCGAGATCCCAGGGAAAAAGACTTTATGGAGAGGATTGTGTTCTCAAGTATACTATGATCATCCCTTAAAAGAATTAAAATAAATTTTCTAAATGATTTTACCCTGAGAGGCTGGCCTACTCTCTCCTGCTCTCTCTTGTTAAGCCCTGAAGGCTGAGCCCCAACTTAAAAAGAGTTGCTCGACCACTTTTTTGGTCAACCTCAAGGAATAGCATCAGGGTTAGGGGAGGCCCAGATTTCTCAGGACTCCCTCCAAGTCTGATAGTACTTTAGATTGCTAACTAAAGTCCATTGCAGAGTCAATGCGGCAAGTTAATTTCTTCAATTTCAAATTTTGAAGAGTGTTTTCCTCTTCCTGTGATCTCTTTCTGCTGCATGTGTAGCTCTTAGTATAAAGAGTCCTGGATTGAGAGTCAGAAGGCCCAAACTTTGCCCTAGCTAGACATGAGGTTTTATTTTCTCTTGGGAACTATTTCACCATTTGTAGAATGGTAGATTAAACTCATCTCAATGGTTTTTGTGAGAATTAAATAAGATCATATCTCTTAAGATTCTGGTGGAGGGTCTAGTATATAGTAGGAATTTAGTTGATAGAGCCATTGTTATTATTATTATACATAATATCATGTAAAGACCACATCTTGGTTTTTGGTCACCAGAGTGCCACATAAATTATTAAGACCTATAGACCATTAAATATAAACCTGGCTGATGCCAATTAATTCTCAATACAATTATCTTAGTTTCCTAAGTCCGCTGTACAAATTAACACAAACTTGGTGGCTTAAAACAACAGAAGCATATTCCTTCATAGTTCTGGAAGCCAGAAGTCCAAAATCAAGGTATTGGTAGGGCCACACTCCTCACTGAGACTCTAAAGAAGAATCTGTTCCATGCCTGTTCCAGTTTCTGATGGTTGCTGGCTTTCTCAGTTTGTGGCTACATCACTCAAATCTCTGCCTCTGTTATCACATTGCCTTCTCTGTGTGTCTCATGTAAGGACAGTTGTCATTGTATTTAGAGCCCACCTGGATAATCCAGGAAGATCTCCTTACTTCATGACCCTTAACTTTATTACATCTGCAAAGACCATTTTCCCAAATAAGGTAACATTCATAGGTTCCAGGGATTAGGATGTGGACATGTTTGGGGCAGGGACACCATTCAACCTACAGCAGTAATTTGAGCTTAAGCACTAATGCTATGTTTGAAATATAAGAGTGTGATTGGCTTTGGCTATCTTTGGGAAAGATATGTGGGCCTGATGAGCACATCACCCGAATGCCCAGCTACTCCTAATCAGATCAAGTCTATACCGACAACCCCAAAATAGAGAGGACCCAAAGACCCCCTCTTGGGCAATCTCAGACAAGGCACTGCTTGTGGTCCAAACTGTTCCTGCTGCATCCACTAAGACCACTGAGGAACGTGCCACTCCTCTTTCACTGGAAGAGGAAGGTGCCAGTTTCTTAAAAACAGAGACTTTTGAAACAAGCCCATCACTATCTCCCAGCAAGCTAACGACTTATGTAATCAGATCCTTAATTCCCCCTTTTCATCAAGCATCTTCCCTTTTCTTCCTTACTGGGTTTCAGGTGGACAAGAAGCATTATTAATATGGTTGATGATATTTTACCCATATCTTATGATTCTGTGTGCTCTGTCCTTTTTGTGCAAATTCCTCACAGAACAAAAAGAAGCTGCTCTTTGTTCACCTCTAGAAGAAAAAAAAAATTGCCTTTAATCTGGCTAGCAAACATTGACAATTCAGGATCCACATATTGTTGGTTAGTAAAGCTTTAACTTTGGCAACTGGCCAGTGTGGGCTTGAACCCTAGACCTTGGTGTTATCTGCACCACACTTTAACCAACTGAGATAACCAGTGCTCTAGATTTAAAAATAAGTCATCTATGACACGGCTTTGTCTCTTGTGCAGTCACTCTCCAGGCAGTCCCAACATCTTCAAAAAGCTTCTGATATGTGGCCATTTTCACTGCCATCTCCCTAGTCTGTGCTGTCTACACACCTCTGGACTTGTGAAATAGATTCCTAAGTAGGCCACCTGCCTCTAATCACTCTCCTTTCTAATCCACATTGTACCCTATTATTGGATTCATCTTCCAAAAATACTCCTTTGACCCATTACACATGTGATCAATCAAGAACCTCTGATGGCTGCCTTATTGCCTACAGAAGGAAATGCCAATGTCTTAGCCTGGCATTTAAGGGTCCATATAACTTAGACATAAGCTATTTATTGTTCCTGAATTTTTTCCTGTTCTAGCCAGTCTGGTCCACTGATATGTCCTAACTATGTTTCCTCCGACCTTTGCTGGCCATTCTTCTACCAAGAATGTTCATCTTCCACTCCTCCTCCTTTAAGAAAGTCCTCGCAAAAGCCCTCATGTCATTGTTCTCTTTACTGTTCATTATACAAGGTCATGCTGTATTATACTCCATCTTTCGTGTACATGTCTTGAAACCTTGACTTGGTTCCTCAAGGGCAGGATTTTTAAAAAATCTCTTTCTAGGCCCAACACTTCTACTGTCCTTCTTCATAAATAGCTAATTCTTGATAAGGATAAAGCTTCTGGAGGGAAAAGCTCTATCTTTATTTCATTAACTTCTGTTCTGTTTGAAACACTCTCGTAAACATTAAATGATAGCTCCAAATATAAAAGGTAGACTTCCTATAGGAAGAAGGAGAATGCACTATTCCCTGATACTTTATCTTGTTTTCTGCTAATACTGCCTTATTCAATGCACTCATATTTGAAAAACCACTTTATATTGAAGGACGGGGGATTTGAATTAGAAGCCCAGAAGAAATAGTAGTTTCCAGGCCGTATATAAGATTACCTCATATTGTTACACTTTCAAAACCAACCTATGGCATATAGCAAGTCATTTAAAATATAGTTAGCATTTTCAGTATTTCCTTCAAGAAATTAGAAATGGAATTTTTTGATGGCCTGAATTTCCTTTAATGAACATCTGCTGTTGAAGTGTGCTGCTTCCTTCTACTTTCTTCCAAGTACCCAGAGATTCTGAGGATGAACTCATTTAAGCTTTATCAGGGTGTTCTGTTTACTAATTGTGACTAAATCTCAGAACAAGTACCTGATCTTTGGTTCAAAACTGTTCTTATTTCATGATTTAGCCTTCCTTAAGTGACAAACGTGATAGAAATCCCATGAAAGATAAGATTTTCTTTTTTTTTTTTTTTTTTTCTGTCTTTTTGTGACCGGTAAGGGGATTGCAACCCTTGGCGTGGTGTCGCCCGCACCACGCTCAGCCAGTAAGCGCACCGGCCATTCCTATATAGGATCCGAACCCACGGCGGGAGCGCCACTGCGCTCCCAAGCGCTGCACTCTCCCGAGTGCGCCACAGGGCCAGCCCTAAAAGATAAGATTTTCTAAAAAGACAATGGAAGAAATCATTTCATTTCTCATTTGTAGCTGTTGTACAGTTATTGCCATTTTTCCAATTAAGTGGCTTTTATAAAGAGAACACTTTTCAAAATGCAAGGAACCTTAGTGATGGATCCCAAATCACTGAATACTAGTTCTATTTTAAGGTAAAGCATTCTACTCTCTTCATGCTTCCAAATCGTTTTACATAAAACCTAATTTCTATTTTTCCCTAACAGTACTGTTAATGACCTTGAGGCATAAAAAGGCAGCATGATTAGGCTTGCATTGTGTTTGCGTATATGCTACACATATGCTGACACACGTCAGCATTTTCCCTATCTCATATCATAAGAACATGTTCTGTTTATTTGGACCCAGGAGTATTATTAATAGACACTGTGGTACAGCGAGTGCTCTTAATACTTCTTTAGAAACTAATTTCGTGGAAATGGACAAAAGCTGACTTTGTTAAGGTTAATTACTTAGTACTTGCCGCATCTGAAGGAACACTGACTGAGAAAGCAGCTTTATTGGACAAGGAGAATGAGGCTGAGTTTATAGGTTTAAGAGTTTCCTGAAATTAGCATGGCTCATAATTGTAACAGATTTAAGTCAGATACAATTTCAAACTGAGACTTTTATGTAAATACTTACAAAGCCTACTGACTGAATTTTTAAAAAATGAGCTGACTGTACTGGCAATCTTGGTATTTATCTGTTACACCTTGTTAGCTTGTCTGTTTTCAATCAACAGGACTATGTATTGGTATCGCACATTTTACTCAATTTCTTGGGTTCTTGCACTGTGTTAACTCTTGTGGGGATTGTGGTACTGTCTATAGCAGGTGTGTTCCCCTTGAAATACTTTGAGCTATCCATTATAGGATATGGCATAGGGTCAAGAGCACGGCTTGATGCAGCAGCAAATAGCACTGGCTCTTGAGCCAGGTGTCTCAGTTTTGAATCTAGCTTGACCACTCAGTGTGTGACCTTGGGCCACTTACTTATCCCTCCTGTGTCTCAGTTTTCTTATCTGTAATGCAAGCCTTGTCTCACCCCCTATCCCACCCCAATCATTCTCTCTCATCCTGCTACATATTCCTTTATAACTCTCATTACCACCTGGCATGATGTGTGTTGTCTACTTGTTTGTTCTCTCTCTGATTCCCTCCACTGGAATTGAAAGTCCATGAGTGCTGGGACTTTGTTTTGTTCACCAGACACACATAATAGTGCATAGCACATACTAGGTGCATTTCATAAGTTGATAGAGGGATGAATGAATGAGTGAATGGAAAGTGGAGACAGAGACTGAATGTGCAAAATGTCAGTTCCCTGTGATGCTTTGGGAACACTGACTGGATTAAGCAGAGAAAGACTGGAAATTCATCACTGGAATAAAGAAAATAATCCAGAAATGGGACGAAAAGGAGCTTGACAACTAAAAGAATGGGATAGGTAGCTTTAAAGTAGTTTCATGGACATGTACGGACTGTGAGCTTCTCACATGCAGACTATACATAGAGCTATGTCCCAAACTGAACAAAGTAGAGGCTAGTTGGAGGAGATAGCTCTATGCCTAGCTGACGACTTGAAGTAGACCACATTAAACCTAAAGTGTTCTGTCATATCCTAAAACAAATGAGACATTATTCACCTTCGTTGATATACAATCAAAGCAAATGTTAATAGGGTAAAGAGTGAAGGAAGCTGCTGATCTAGCCTCCATGCAATGCTGACACATAACTCAGGTGGTGACATTCACATAATAAGGAGACATAAAAATTTTAGTGCATGAATGCAGAGTAAGAAAAATGCATAGATTCAGATGCTCTTGGCCACTAGGGCAGAGGACAACTTTGATCCTTGGCACAAGATCTGCCATCATCTTAGCTACTCTGAGATTTGGAGCAATGATTGGTAATACTTTTTCTTCTATCTGCACTTTAAAAAGACCCATTCACTAGAATTTAAAATATATGATTAGAATTTACACAACCTTCCAGCATCTTGCTCATTTACAATTTTTTACACTGCTTTGGATTTGGTAGCTTCACATATTGTGATAATCAGAATGCTCAAATATATTGCTACACACTGTAAACTTGGGTTATATCCATGCCACAGTCATTAGCACCATGTTCCTGAATTTGAGGAGGAGGAAGGGAACTGTGCATATAACACTTCACCCCCGTCTACGCCTTCCCCATGCTTCATCAGAACAGATGGTGGAGACGCATTAGTTGTCTCATGTTTTGTTTTGAAATGGTTCATTGTAAAATAAACAATTCTTCAGCAGAGTTTTTATTTGTTAGTGCATAAAACTATACTTAGAATAAAATTAAATGCTCTTACCTCACTACCCCTGCCCCAGAGCAAAAGTCAAACAAAAATGAAAAGATGTGTTAAACCAAATAAAAATAAAGCACAGAGTCAAACAGAATGATTAAAGCTGAAACTCTACTGGCAATTTACGTCTTGTTCCTGATGTGTCTCAATACATCAAATCTTCCTATTTACCCACAAATTAATGTTTTCATTGTGCTGCATTTAGTTTTAAATTGCCTTGTATGTTTAAAGTAGTTTAGGACAAGTCAACCCATTAACAATTATTTATTGGCTATTGCACCAAGTGAAAGGTATAAAGCTAGGTGTAGACATATAAGACATGGTCATTGCTCTTAAGGGATTTAAAAAATGCTTAGGTATTTTTATTGTAAAATGATAAGTAAAAACACAAAACCATATGTGCTAAGTGACAGCTAATTGGTTTAGACAACAGCTGCTATCAGAGGCCAGAAGCATTTGAAATGAATAGAGAAGGAAATGCCCATGTGAGGTAAGTAGAAAAAGTTGGAAAGGTGTTCCAATGAAAAGAGTAAAGGCACAGAGACAGGAAAACACAAGGTACGTCCTGGGTGGGGAGGCCATGAACTATGGCAGAGGGGTTGAAAACAGAGAGGTAGGAAGACTTAGAATAGGATGCATGAGAGTATCCCTGAACATTTAAAAGTTCAAGATTATTCCAAAACTAACTTGGAAGTTTATAAACAGCTAGAATTCTATACTTTGAATGTGACTCCATTCCTTCTTTCGTTCTTTCTTTCTTTCCTTCCTTCCGTCCTTCCCTCTTTCAGTTATGTGGCAGTTTACTGAATATGTATTAAGTTATTACAGACATAATGAAGTTAGGATATAATCCTTTGCCCTCAAGAAGATCATTGTCTAATGTGGAACACAGAGACATGTGAATTAAAATCCATATTGAAAGTCATAGCCATGAGAAAATTGGGAAACCTTTGGTAGTTCACTAAAATCCTATTTCAATGAAGAAGGTTCATGTGAGTAATGAGGAGGCTCAGAATCGAAATCAGGGAGGTGCTTGTCATTACTCTGTCTTCAATACTGCAACATAGGACAACTGTATTAACAACTTATGAGGCCTGTATGTTGTATATAGATAAAATTTTCTTCTCTTTTGGGAGAAGAAAAAAAAAAAAAAGAAAAGAAAAGGAGAACATAAAGGGGAAAGAAGTCCTCAAGATAGGAAGTCAGGCCCTCTGAATAAACAGGTGCTTTCAGAAAACAAAAACAAAAACAAAAACAAATTTTGTTACTACTACTTGCTAGCATTTTATCTGATCACATATTACTTGCTTGGCACTGTTCTGGGTGCTTTACATGTATTAACTCAATTATCACAACACCACCCTGAGACAGGTACCCCTTTCATAGATACCTGGTAGTTAAAGTTGGCCAAGTCACCAAAGTCAGTAAGAGGAGCCAGGATTCAAACCCAGCCCTGTTCTTAACCAGTATGCAACACAGCTTTCTCATATGTGGGAAGATCCCATGGGGTAATGCTGGTGCAGGGAAAGGAGGGCCTTCAGACAGATATCAAATAAAGGTCAGTGAAATCCAAGAAAAATTAGAATGGGCAGAGCTAATTGATGTGAAGAGCCTATAGTTTTATCATTTTATAAAACTGTGGCTAGAATTAAACATAAACAGAAAATAGTCTTTTTTAGGTAACTAATAAAAACAGGATCGAATATTGACTGAGCATCTACACAGATTATCTCTATTTTACAAAAATAAAATTTAAGAGACTCAGTTAATTAAAAAGAGGTTTGTTTAACTTTTATCAAAATTCACAGAGTTAGCAAGAACTGGTGTGTCTGACTAATCTTTACCACCACACTATATATTAATTATACCTACAGTTACCTCCAGGTTATCAGCCTTGTGGATTCTCTGTTTGTCTTTCCTCTACTGATCTTTTAGGATGCCAAAAGCCCTGTGGTGCTGGAGTACATGGAGTCAGGGTGTGACATTGAAGGGATAAGGCTGTATTTCTCTGACAGGGTGGCTGGTTCTTTATGACATTTCAGAACCAAAAGAACTGTTTGGGATTTTGGATAATCCATGCCTTTGCCTCTACTACAAGTGTGGAAAATTACTGATACCCTTCTAATATCTAATATTTATATATTAAGTACTCTTTCTCTTAAAGCAAGACATTTTACCTACCAGACACATTTCAAGTTATAAACTCCACAAGCAGAACTGAATTTACATCTTATTTCAAGTTTCAAGAAGAGAAATCCATAATCAGTGGAAGTACAGAAGCTGAAGATTACATTATTCCTATTAAATTTCTGATTGCCAAATAAGAACTTACTGCTTGATACAAGTAAATGAAAGTGCACCAACAATTGTACAGAACAGATAAATTAGTCATATTCTTAAACTCTTTAAGGGAAAATATAAAAATGATGTTTCTTGGATATCTTCCACATGCCTGTCATTTTATATATTTTACAGTAAGTCATGGGTTCTCTACTAGGAGACAATAGAGATTTATAGCAGAAATAATATAATACAAAGCAAAAAGGGGAAAAATTGTTGTTAGACTTAGACAAAAGATCTAAATGTGGCACTTGAAGTATTTTACTTCCAATCATAGTTTCTCAAATCTATTCTCCATTTCCATTTTTAGTGATGAAGTGTAGTATGATAATGAATTTATTTTCCAAGGAAAAGGACTGTGACTATTATTTATGAGAAAACACAGTTTTGCATTTCTCTGGATAGCTTTATAAAGTGCCTCCCAATCCCCATTCTTGCCCTTCCAAATGTTAAATTCTTGACTACAGTGTGAAAAGCTCACGTTTATTCATTTACCTTTTCAAATATTGACTTTTGCAATGAATGTGCTGGTCTAAATTTGATTCTTTTAACCACACTCTACTTAGGCTTTCAAATGGCTTAACTGTGTCTTGGAGCACAACTGAAGAATAATATGACTGAGACAGATAAGGACTGTCCATGTGGTCCTGACCCTTAGAGAGGATAGAGGGAGGTTATTATCCTTTCTACTTTGTGCCATTCTTGGAGGACAGTCACAAATGTGTAAACAAATGTGAAAGAGAAATAAGGGTGACAGCCAGATTGTCGGAGATCCATTACTTTACCCCTGGGGTATGTGGCTATTACAGAACTGGGGCAAATGCCAAGAGCACTGAATTCAAAGGGAGGCTCCCTGAAGTGAGTCATCCATTTAGACAACATCAGAGGAATATCAGGTCAGATTCTACTGTGTGAAAAGGTTACACCATGGGTATTTGGTAGTCACTTTGGGAATTATGATAATTTATAGGAGCCTGAGTACAGAGTTGCAAAGTGTCATTAAAGGCCAAGGCAGAATTTATTTCTACTCAAGATGGAAAGGGCAGTTGTTCATATATCTTTTCCCTTTTGCCACACTTGCAAACATGGATGGTAGCCATGATAGGTAATATTCTGGTGTCTTGAAAATTACAATTTTCAAGTTAATGTTGTCATTAATCTCATCTAGCAAGAACTGGCTTAAAGAAGCTTCATTTTAAAAACTCAGGGACCAATCTACCATTCTGTATAGAGAGTCAAAGTGAGACAGTAGAAAAACAACCAGGCTCCAAGGTCAGAGAGCCCATGTTGGAGCCAGGTCCTACCCCTTTCTAGCACTGTAATCTTGGGCAAGTAACTGAATCTTTCTGAGCCTCAGTTTACACATGTATAAGATAAGCATAACAATATCCACTTTATATAGTTGCTGTATAATTAAGATGATATATAGAAAACCCATTTGTAACTTGAACTCTGCTATACAAAGATTAGCCATTACTGCTATATTTTTAAAAAAAGGATTCCTAGGCAATATATATTCAAATTTCATTTCCTGAACAGGAATAGTGAATGAATTTGGAGTTCAAGATAATCTGTCTTCCAGAGCTAGGAAGAACAATGCTGGCTGGAGTCATTTCCTGAGCCCAAGTCCAATTCATTAATTTGTTCTTTTATGAGTCATATTTTTGGTGTTATATCTAAGAGATCTTTGCCTAATTCTAAGACATAAAGATTTTTTCCTATGTTTTTATTTAGAAATTATATCTTGGATTTTATATTTAGGTCTATGATCTACTTTGGGTTAATTTTTATATGTTATGAGATAAAGTGAGATAAAGATCAGAAATCATCTTTTTTCTTTTTCTTTCTATAATTTTTCTTGCATATAGCTATCCGACGGGATAGCTATTCCAGTATAACTTGTCAAACAGACTATATTTTCTCCACTGAACTGCTTTTGCATCTTTGTCAAAAATCAATAGTATGTGAACTATTTCTGTTTTGTTCCATTGATCTACTTGTCTATCTTTATGCCAATACCATACTGTTTCAACTATTGCAACTTTATAATATTCTTCAAATTAGGTAATGTTAGCTCTTCTACTTTGTTCTTTTCCCAAGTTCTTTTCCCTATTCCAGGTTCTTTGCATTTATGCATGAATTTCAGAATCAGTTTGTCAATTTCCACAAAACACCTGTAGGGAATTTGATTGAAACTTCATTAAATCTACAGATCAATGTGAGGAGAATATTTAGTCTTCCAACCCAAATAAAAAGGCATTTCCTTCAGTTGGTTAGAGTGTAGTGTTGATAATACTGAGGTCCAGGATTCAATCCTTGTACTGGCCAGCCACCAAAAAAAAAAAAAAAAGTATTTCCTTTTATTTATTCTCCATTTTTATAATTTCTTCATGTCTGTCAGCAATGTTTTTATAGTTTTCTGTACTAGGTCTTTCATATCCTTTGTCAGATATGTCTCTACATATTTCATTTTAATGCTATTGTAAATGTATTATTTTTGTATTTTTGATTTCTGATTGTTCATTGCTAGTATATGGAAATACAATTAAACTTTGCATATTGATCTAGTAGTCAGCAATCTTGCTACACTCACTTATTAGTTCTACTAGCCATTTTTGTAGATTTCATTGAATTTTTGTGCAAACACATGTTGTCTGTGAATAAAGACAGTTTTACACCTTCCTCTTGAATCTGGATAGTTCACATTTCTTTTTCTTGTCTAATTGCACTAGCTAACCTCCCTAGTAAAATGTTAAGTAAAAGTGGTGATAGCAGCCATCCCTGTCTTGTTCCTGATTATATAAAACACTGCTGACTGACGTAAAGAAATATATAAAAAGGAAATACTTTTTTTTTTTTTTTTTTGGTGGCTGGCTGGATAAGGGTTGAACCCTGGACCTTGGTGTTATCAGCATCACACTCACCCAACTTAAGGAAATACTTTTTCATGGGTTGGAAGAGTAAATATTCTTCCCACATTGATCTATAGATTTAACGTCATCCCAATAAACCTCCCTACAGGTTTTTTTGTGTGTGTAAATTGACAAATTGATTCCAAAATTCATAGTGGGAAAGCATTTTTTTTTTTTTTTTTACTAGAAAGTATGGTGTCGGCTGTACATTTTTCATAGATGCCTTTTACTAAATTGAGGAAGTTCCCTTCTATTCTTGGTTTGCTAAGAGTTTTTATCAGAAATGGATAACAGATTTTGTTAAAATGATTTTGCTGCATCTATTGAGATGATCATGGATTTTTTTAGTTTCTTAATAAGGTGAATTACACTGATTTTTTGCTGTTAAACCAACCTTGTATTCATGGAATAAATCCCATTTTGTTATGGTCCTTTGTGTATGTTGTTGGATTTAATTTGCTAAATTTTTGTTCAAAAATTTTTTTTCTCTGTTCATAGAGATGTTAATCTCTAGTTTTCTTTTCTTATAATATCTTTGTTTGGTTTTGGTATTTGGGTAATGCTGGACTCAAAGAATGAGTTGTGAAGTATTTCCTCTATTTAAATATTCTGGAAGAATTGGGTAATATTTGCATTATTTATGTTTAAATGTTTGGTAGAATTTCCCCAATGAAGCTATATCTATCTGGGCTTGGAGTTTTCTTTGTGAGAATGTTTTTAATTACAAATTCAATTTCTTTAGTATGTCTAGGGTTATCCAGGTTACCTGTTTCTTTTTGAGTTAGCTTTCATAGTTTATGCTTTTCAAGTAATGCATCCATTTCACCTAAGTTATCACATTTACATACACTGTTCATAATACTTCTTTATTATTCTTTTAATATCTGTAGAATCTGTAATGATGTCACCTCGCTCATTACTAATATTTGTAATTTGTGTCTTCTCTCTTGTTTCATGATCAGCCTGGAAAGAGGTTTATTAATTTTATTTCATCTTCTCAAAGGTAAGGTCACTGATTTGAGACCTTTATTCTTTACCAGTATAAGCACTTAGTACTATAAATTTCATCCTAAAGACTGTTTCAGCAGTATTCCAGAAATTCTGATATGTTGTATTTTCATACTCATCCAGTTCAAAATACTTTCTAATTTTCCCTTTTGGCTTTCCCCTTGATCCATAGGTTATTCAGAATTGTGTTATGTAGATTCCAAATATTTGAAGATTTTCCAGAGATATTTCTGTCATTGATTTCTAATTTAATTCTGTTGAAATTAGAGAACATACTTTGTATGACTTGAATCCTTTTAAATTTACTGACAATGCCTTTATGGTCCAGGATATGTAATGGTAAATGTTACTTGTGAATTTCAAAAGAATGTGTATTCTGCCCTCACTGTTCTATAAGTCAATGAGTTCAAGCTTATTGACAGTGTTCAAATGTATCATATCATTGATGATTTTATGTCTTCCTATTTTATAAATTATTGATATAGGAGCATTGATATCTCTGGCAATTATTGTGGATTTGTCCATTTCTCCTTAAGGTTTTATCAGTTTTTTTTCATGTATTTTGATACATTGTAATTAAATATTTATGTATTTAGTACTATTTTGTCCTCTTGAGTCAGCCCCACTGTCATTATGAAATAACTTTTTATCCCTGCTAATATCCTTTGTTCTAAAATTTACTTTATCTAGTGTTAATACAGGATGAGTATCCCTTGTTCTAAATGCTTGAGACCAGAAGTGTTTCAGATTTTTTCGAATTTTGGAATATTTGCATTATACTTGTATACACCAGTCAAGTATCCCTAATCCAAAAATCCAAAATCCAAAATGCTCCAGTGAGCATTTTCTTTGAGCATGAACTTTGAATGTCATGTTGGTACTCAAAAAGTTTTGAATTTTGGAGCATTTCAAATTTCAGATTTTTGAATTGAGGATGCTCAACCTATACAACCATTTCAGCTTTCTTTTGATTAGTGTTACTATGATAAATATTTTTCATCTTTTTTACTTTTCATCTATATGTGTACTTATATTGAAAGTGTGTTTCTTTTTGGCAGCGTATAGTTTGTCCTGATTTTTAAAATCCAATCTAATAATCTCTGCTTTTTTATTAGAACATTTAAACCATTTACATTTAATGTCATCATTGGTATGGTTGGGTTTAGGTCTATCACTTACTATCTGTTTTCTATTTCTCCCATCTATTCTTTGTTCTGTTTTCCCTCTTCTTTCTCTCTTCTTAAGACTGAGTATTTTTTATGATTCTTATTTTACCTCCTTGGTCAGCTTATAAGCTATAATGGTTGTTTTTGTTATTTCAGTGGTTGCAAAGCAGTTTTTGAAGTCAAAGTTTTCAAATCAAATACCAAGGCAGATATAAATCTGATGCCTGTAAGAATTCTATAGGTATGTGTCTTGTCTTCAATTTTTGCAGGGGCATTAAAATAAATGGATGAAATGAATGTTGGCAATTCATAATCTTTTAAATGGGTCCAAAATTCCAGAATACACCTTATTGGTTTAAAACCAAATTCAATCATAGCTAGCTAGCATAGAGCTTCAGTGAGATTTTTGAACCAGCTGAAAATTCTTATTTTGAAATGATGTATACATCTGAATTCTTAATAAATTTTAGACACTAGAAATTGTGTTTACTAAGGCAAAATATTAATAACTGGCATTTAAAATAATTGACTAAAAAGTCTTGTTAATCTAGAGGTCACAGGAAGGAAATTATTATTTGGGTAAAATAAGGAGAAACTCCAGATTCAGTTTTATGTATATCTGTAATTTTCTGCTGAACATACAGGTCATGTGAGTTGAGTTGGGTAGCAGAGCAGGGAAATTCTAAGAGTCTTGTGGTGTTAGTGAATCCTAAGACCTTTATACACACAAGATGAAAGTCCCCATGTGAGGGATGGAAACCAGCACAGAAAAACCTAGTGGTCCAGACTTGTTATTCTGGGCATTGTTGGTGGCGCAACGTAGTAGGGCATAATCATGTGGTTTTAGAGACAGATGACAGGAATGTGAGTTTTGGTCTCATCATCTGATCACTTACAAGCTATGATAACTTACTTAACTTCTCAGAATGTTCCCTTATTTTACTATTTAATTGTCATAATTTAGATGTCATCTAAAGTGATATTTATTCTATGATATTTTGATTGTGATTAAAAGAAGCAATTTGAGAAAATATTATCTGTAATTAATTAAGCAACATGAAATGTAAATTATTGTACCTATTATTTACTTCCTTTGGCTGAGCACGGTGCGGCCGGTCACAAAAATAACAACAACAACAACAAAAAAAGAACAGAATTCCTTTCTTGAAGCCCAGATATTCATCTCAATAGCTCTGTGAACATATAGTGGTTGTTGTTACAACTAGTATTATTAGCAATCATAACTAATAAAGGTGGTAATTGAGGACTTAGACCAAACCTCTTTTTTCAGCAGAAGCAATGAAATTTCACTTCAGCCACACCTCTCAGTATTGATTTCTAATGCTTTCTGCCTTCAAACTTTTCCACCCAGAGTAAAATAACTAAGGTAACAGTACCCAAATTAAAATAACATAATATAATATGCTTATACTTGTCTCATCACAGGCTCACTATTTTTCCTCTGGTTGACAATGACAGTCTTTTGGAAGTCTGTAGTGCAATGTGGTTGCATATGAGAAAATTGGTGTTATTTGAAGTATCCAGTGACAGCCTGGTCTACCAGACTCCCTACCAGTTGGTTAGATTCTTCAGTAAGCTTCTGGTTTGTCAATGTTTCTCTTTGATACAGCTAGTTCTTTTTCTTTTATTTCCAAGTACATCATACAGCTACCTTAAAAAAAGATATGCATAAGTTTGGAGCATTGAGGCCATATTGAAAATCTTTCACAAAGCTAAGGGCTAATTCTTTGATGTACGCTTACATAAAACATCAAAGCATTATTGGATGTAGTAGTATCAAAAACAAGCCAGGTCTTGCCACTTGCAATCTCCCAATAAAGTAAGGATGTGTGTGTGTGTGTGTGTGTGTGTGTGTGTGTGTGTGTGCGTGCGCGCGCGCCCACATGCACGTGTGTATCAAATTAACAGGGTGATTTTAAAAATAGGATAACAACAAGACCAAGGCCTAGTAAAAAGAGGCTTAGACTGGTTGAGAATTAGGAAACTTAGAGTCTACTTTGGGTTCTATGCTGTGAAGTCTTTGAATGCAGGGGAATAAGCTTTTCTTTGTATCCTGAGTTCTTATTATGTGCCAAACATTATTTGCTGAATGTGTAGAAATATTTGCTACATGACACCATTACATTAGCTGTGAGTTCCTGGGACAGTTGCTTAACATTTCTGAGTCTGTTTCCTTAAACTGGGGGCAACAGTCATAATATCTTATAGGCAATATTGTGTAGATCCAACGAGCCATAGTTTGTGATTATATGTAAGCTAAAAGGTCTGTATTGAAAAACAGAATACATATTAGTTGGGGGCACAAGCTATGACAACAGAGGACTTGGTTATAATAGCTAGAATTCCAGAATTTGGGCACATTCTTTAAGCTAACTATTGTTATTCAGTCTCTGAAATGGGAGTAAAGATGGTATCAAAATGGTTGATTGAATCCAAGAATCCCTGTCCCTTCCCATACAAAATCTCTTGAAATGATAGAAAGGGTATTTTAAAAAATAATTATAAAACCACACAACAGTGGAATATACGGATTTGTGCTATCAAAGGGCTAGATATTTTGAATCGTTTTCCTGAAAGTTATAAACCAGATGCAGACTAAGACTGGAGGAAACCATGCCCCCAAATACAAGAAGAAGAGCACATGGTGAAGCTGAAAACTGTTAGAAATGTGCTCTGTGCTTATTGTAAATAGATACAAGGAGCAGAAGCATGTCTGTCTGATTAGTTGGTGAGCTGAATTCTGATCAGCTGTCTTGTTATTTGCCCATTCCAACTTCCCCATTTGCTGAAACAGTGAGAAAGGGCTCTGAGACTTGAAAGACAGGCTCACTAAAGACAACTAGAGACCCCAGGAGGGACAGAGCACCTCCAAACTTAAAGGGAAAGTTTCCAGCACACAATGAGCGTGTATCTTTCCCCACTGTTTCACTCAAGAGTACCTGTAATTAGAACTTGCATCTTCACTACCTTCCCGCGACCCCCAAAAGATTTTCAAACATAGAGGAGACAAATAAGAATCAAATTACCAAACATTTGGGGTAAACCAAAACAGCATGAAAAATATAAACAAAAGTCAACAAACCATAAAACAAAAAGAGAAACATAAGGAAACAGAATCAATACAACTAGTAGAATACTTTAATACTTCAAATAAAAAAAACATTCTAAGGCGAATACTGAGGATAGCAGAGACATAAAATAAAAAGAGACTGTTAGGAAAATGAAACAATTAAAAAACTGAAATTAAAACTCTCCAGACAACATAAAAAACATCTCAGTAGATGTCTGGATAGCACAAGGGACACTCCACAAGGGACAGCTGCAGTGCAAAAGGAAAAGAATATAAAGGTACAAAGAGGGATAATACTAGTGGCTCTTCAAAGTGTTGTTTAGAAGATTAAACAAGAGAAATGATGTAAAATTGCCTAGTCCATTGGCTACCCCATAGGAAGTTTACAATAAAGAGCTATTTTATTATTGTTATTGTTATAGCCATTCTCCGTAATTCTTAGTTTCTAGTATTACAATGTAATTATATTATCAGTAAAATGAGATGGTCTCAACAGGCAATCTGTCTGAAAGGTCCCAGATCTAACACTCTAAGAGCTGATGCCATTAAGAGGGTGATGGAGGCAGAGAGGAGCCAGAAGAGTGAGGCAAAAGCATCCTGGGGCAGGATGATGACAGTTGTTAGAGAATGTAGGTGAGGGAATACAGGAAGCAAGGTGCAAAGACAAGAAGGAAAGGAACATGGGAAGGTAAAGAGGAATTCCTCACCTGATATTCACAGAGAAGTAGATACTGGGCTAGTACTGTGGGCTCATTCTGGGTTCTGATGTGTAACTTGCTACCCTCACTAAGAGGAAGTGTGATGGTACCAGGGGCTAGATGGAAGCCCTGCACGTGCAGGATGCCATACAGAAGGTCAGTAGTAAGTGGATCCCCCAGCCTCTAGTTCCCTGTCCTCCAAACTATTGCTATTTCTCCTTTGGATCAGAGATAACTTTGAACCAGATGTGTCTCCCAGAAAGGTTCTGAATTAGAACAAGTATTCCAGCCCTCTGTCTTATAGCAAGTCCACAGATTTAAGAAAGTTTTATATTTTACTTGCGTCAATGTTGACAAAGTCACTCACAATTATATCTCTTAATCAATCAAGCTTCTACCATTTATTGTAGTTTATTGGCAGCAAAGCAATTTTTAGTTTGCTAGTGAGAAATATTGCCAAGCTACAGACCGTTAAATGCATTCACAAAGCCCTAAATGCAGATAAACACTAAGTGCCTTTTAAGAGAGTTGCTTCTCTAAAACTATCCTTTGGGCTTCAAGTTGGTCTTTGTCCCTCAGAATTCTCTAATTCACCCCTACAATGAGATAAATGTCATTATTTTTAAGAGAGGAATGCAGGCCAGCTTGGGACCCATTTTTGGATTTTTATAAAGAACTTATCCAACTAAATATTATACTTCATTATCATTAAGTGCCTAATAATAAAATCAGTATGAAGATACCATCTACATTTCCATGTATTATTTATACAAGATTGAGTTTTGTAATTTCAAGACCAAAAATATTGATAGTAATTTGCATATTATTGAAATGTCATAATTTATTGATGAAGCACACAAATAATAGAGGTGATGCTTATAGCAGTTTGGAGGCTGATGTATAATTTATGACACTGAACAACTTCATGAACAAGAGTGAAAATGCACATTAGGCCCTGCTTGAGTAAATACTAGTTATAACACTAAGGCATTTTAGCTTTCTTTTTTGTAACAAGGGTCTCTTGGTGAGAACTGATAGACTGTTGGCTTTCAACCTGTGGGTAATAACATAAAGAAGCATCAATCTTCCTGAAGAGAGAACGCAGGCAGTTGTCTTCCTCCTGCCTGCCTCTCCAGTCCTCTAGTTACACCAACCTTTCATTAACATTTGCATGCAGAAAGGATACCAACAAAAGGTTGCAGTTAAAGCCTCAAATAGATGGGACTGAATTTTATATCAACAAAGTTACTCAAAACCAGACACATTTACAGTTTAATATTTTAAAACTAAGATATTTATCCTATAATAAAATTATTACAATTATTGTATCCAAAGTTTATGTCTTAAGGGGAAATCCAATTCGAAGTTTACCCAATGGACTAGTTTTCTACAAAGAATTTGCAGATCCTAGGATAATGGACTGTGTTGGACACCATTGGAAGACTTCCCAATTCTAATTCCCACACCCTGCTTTCTAATAAGACTTTATTCTATTCAAGTAGCCAGTTAACCCTATGTGACTCATAACTCATGCAAAGTTAACTTTGTCCTCACTTTCAGATAATAGAGGGAGGATGTTATTTAGACTAAGCCAATCATGGTAATCCCATTTCTGCTGCTTATGGATGCTCCTGAGGTGCAATCCTACTGAGATGTGAGGGAAAGTCTGCTGGGCTGCTTCTGAGAAAAGTTTCTCCACTCCCAAAATGAAACTCAGGAAAAGATGGTATCATTCTTTCTCCAGACTTTGTCATATCTGGATGTGATCCCTGAAAATGCCACATCTGTCTTGCAGCTATGAGGCAATCCAGACAGAAGGCAAAATCAACACTGTGAAGATAGTAGAGGAGGAAAATGGAAGAAACTGGGAATTTGGTGACTTTATTGAGCTGCCAACTGAACCAATCTTAAAGACTGCCCCAACTCTGGATTTCTTGTCATATGTGTATAAGCTAATAAATTCCTTTTTATTTAAGTAAATTTGAATATAAATTTATGCTACTTGTAACTGAAGACATCATAACTTACCTATGGACTATTTGTCATGTTTTGGCTGACTAACATCTGTTCCCCAACCCTAATGCCACCTTTTAAGAATTTGCTTATTACTGATGTGTAAGAAGTAATATTGGTGAAAGAGGATGCTTCCTAGTATAGAAGCAGAAAAGGTCAGATCCTTTCTTTTCCTCTCCCCTGGAACACCAGGAATGGGCAGGTGATCTGAATTTTGCCAAGTATGTTTCACCCCTTTCGTTTAATCTTAAATTGCTGATTTAAGAACGAAAAGAATATAGGAGATGATACTTATTGCAACAATGTGGGCTGACCAGAAGTCTGTTGGAGACTTTGACTGCTCTTCTCCTCCTTGACTCATTGGAGGTCACTTGGTTTCTGCTCACTCCCAAGCCCAATCCTCCAGTCTCCTTTTTATTCATTGAACTGCACTTGATATACACATCTATATTCTCACAATAAATTCCCTTTTGTTTAAGTTAAGCAGAATTGATTTCTGCATTTTGCCAAAAACAACAACCACCAGCTGACTGATATTACCAGGGGAATCTTATTCCCAACACGAACAGCCAAAAGTGAACTTGTATACACGAATCAATCTAACATATTCTCATATGCAACACAATAGTTTTTCTTCCTCCCTCATTTTGTTTTGTCTATTTCCCTTCTCATATACCAAAACTAATTTTAACCTTAAAAAGAACAATGCCAAACTCTAAACACTTTTCAGCCAGAAAATAATAGGCTGTTATTGTTAGTGTAGCTGCTTTAAATAAACCTCAGAGGCCTGCTAGTAGATACTCAGTAAGAACACGGAATCTTAAAGCTCCAGGTGTTGATGGTGTCATTTAATTTAACCTTCTACTTATTGCTAGTATTATAAACCCCAACAATTCCAGGTGAGTATATCAGATGATAGAAAATATAGCAAACGTCCTCTGTTTTCCTCAGAGCAATTTTAGTCTCCAAAACCAACAAAGGAAGGTCCTGCCATCACACTTGTGAATTGGTGGAAATATTTTTGTGAGTTAGGATGGTTTCTAGGACCTATTCAAACAATACACACTTCAAAAAGGAATACATTAGTACAATTAGGGTCAACTTTTGGCCAAACGATATTGTAGAAAAGTTCATGGTAAAAAACTGAAGTAGGTCCCATATAGTATTGGCATCTCTCAAGGCATTTGTAGAATCATGACATGTAAGAGTTGGAAAATCTCTTTCAGATGACCCACTCAAATTCTCAGGTAACAAATAAGGAAACCAAGGTCTAGAGTAGCGTGCATTGATTTCCCCAGAGTGACAGAGGTGGAACTCAGACTCAGGTCTCCCAGCTCAGAGCCCAGTCTAATACTGCACACCAAGGTCTTATTTTATTGTTTTCTTCAAGTAAATATTTCAACTGTCTAGACTGTCCTCTCCCCACTTCTTGAAATCCGGTCTACCCAGACCCAGGTCAGATGTCACAAAATCTGCTCTCAAGGCTCTCTATGCGACATTATTGATCCCTTCTTGAACTGCTTGTCATATCGCTGTGTGTGTATCTGTCACCCCCACCAGATTATAAAATCTCTGAGGGCAAGGATGTGTCTTCTTCATCTTCAATTTTATTTTCTTTATAGGTCCTAGTAGTATATAGTTGGCAAATGTTTGCTGAGTCCCATTGAAGTGTACTTAACAAACATTTTTTTTTAAATTAGATATCAAACTTCTCTTAAGATAATTTTTAAAAATTGAAACATAATTGATTATACCTATTTGTATAATCAGTGGGGTATAGAGTTGAATATCAATACCTGTGTACAATATGTGATGGTTAAATCATAATAATTAGTATGTTTATCATTACAAAACATGATCATTCTTTGTGACCCTTAACCAATTTCTTGCTAACCTTCCTCCATTCTCCCCCTTTCTCACCTCTAGTGACCACAGTTCTGTCAACAAACATTTGTATTTCTACATGTTTGTGGGAATTCCTGATGTAAGATGTTAGTCCTCTTGACATCCTAACAAGCACCACCATGGATACACAGAGCTTTAGCCTTAAGTAGTCATTAATGGTTGGGATTTCAGGTGCAGGACTAGGTTGGCAGAAGAGATAATCTGTGGTTGGTACTCCTCCAATCAAGCACCAAAGCAGCCACTGAATCCAATTACTTGCAGGGTGTGCCCAGACATAAGTACAAAATGTTGATCATAAATGTATTATTCATGATACTTTCAGATGTAAAGAAAGAAAAGCCCTACTCACTTTGACTTAATAATGAAATAAATGATCTCACATAATGGAAAGCCCACAAGAAGGAAAGACTTCAAATTTGGCTGATTCACTAGCTGTATCATGTCCCACTGGACTAAATCCTTTTTATCTTTCATCTCTGTAATACTTAGGGTTGACTTTTTCCTAAGTCTGGTTCCTTCTCTGGTCATTAGATATCTGCTGGTAGCAATAAGGACTGCATACTTCCTTATTCCTGTCAAGCAAGAGAAAGACAGTCCTTCAAACTGTGCTACAAAAATCCTTCCTTTTAGTCTGAATCTAGGTCACATGACCAATACTAGCTCAATTACAGTCACTACAGGAGAGTCTGATCCCACTTGGCTTAGAAATTCAGGACTGTCTGTGGAGCTAGGTAGCTTCCCTAAGTCTTTGGGATACTTGGGGGAGGGATGGATACTCAAACAAATTCAGGCTCTAATTGAAAGCATGAAGAAGGGACGGATGCTGCGTACAGAATCATCAGTGTACACTCTCTCAAGGTGACGATTTTTCAAATTGTAATTAGCCCCTTTTATGGAATTCTGAGTTGAGTCAAGAGAAAGAAAATCACTGTTCCATTTTAAAAATAATCACGTATTACAAATAATAGACATCAGGAATCTTCAAAAAGCTCATGGAAAGATTTGTATTGGCTTTTCTCCGTGAACTTTTTGAAGTACCCTTGTATTTCATTATATCAAATGAGTTATATCCTGATTATTTATGAATTGACAGATCAGGGGAAAATTCTTTTTTATGCCTATCAATGTACTTTTGGGAACCCATAGCAATTTATATAACCGTAGATTAAATAATCTCTATCAGAAAATTCACTTAATGGTCCCTTCCAATTCTTCCGAGTTCCTATTTTGCAGTGCTTATTTAGAGTGAGCTCTTCCTTCCACCTACTTATACACCAGTTGATGATGATTCACTGAAATTGTGCTACACTGGTCATGGTGATTAAGGAAGGAGAAGAGCACATTACAGTGCTGGGAAGTGGGCATTTTTCTCAAGATAAAAAATAAAAAATTGATACTGAAAGTCAAATTCCTTATGTGTCTTAAAGTCTCCCAGCATATTTGCAGTGTTCCATGCTGTCCTCCCTGTATGGAGGAGGTAAATGCTAACTTACCTGGGATGCCTGGTGCTTCATTGATTTTGGATACTGGAATTGATTCTATTTCCACAGTGAAGCATGGGTGTGGTCTCTCCAGTCACAGCCAGCTTGGCAGGCACAGCAGTGAGGGCTGCCTTTCCATGGTATGTGAAGTAATTCAGCGGCTGTATTTTCTGGGGAAGAAATCATTCCCTAAGCAATGAAAATATAATCAAACAAACCAAGATGTGCTGGATTTGCAATGGCTGCTCTCAAATATTACTGTGTTCCATGACTGATAATCACAGAAAGGAAGAAGAAAACCTTGACAGGTCTTAATTGGGCTCCTGAGGAGGACAGCTCCTGGCAAAGATGCTTTCACTTACCCACGCAGCAACTTGAAGCTTATTCTGTGCAAGGAAGAAAATAGCTTGTCTGGAGCAGAGGGAGCAGGGTTACTATACCCTATGGTGACACCCTCCCAAAAGCTTCTCTGTAATAGGAATGACAAGCTCACATAACATGATAGGAGTCTGGGAACATTTCTTTGGAATTTGTTCAGAAGCCCTTCTGCAAAGACACCCTTGGGATCCTCATGGGTCCCCAATCATGTGACATATAAACTGAGAAGGGGTTATAATTCTCTTGTATATAGGATAATACATTTCTACATAGGATTTTTTTTTTTTATTTTCCCTGACCGGTAAGGGGATTGTAACCCCTGGCTCGGTGTGGTCCGCACCATGCTCAGCCAGTGAGCGCACTGGCCATCCCTATATAGGATCCGAACCTCTGGCCCCGGCGGTCCCAGTGCCGCACTCTCCCGAGTGAGCCATGGCACCGGCCCTCTACGTAGGATTTTGTTCTTGTTTAGCTTTTTCAGAAGGTAGAGAGAAAGCAAATAGTTTACTGCCACAGAATATTACTATCATTTATACACGAGTACACACAATATACTAGTATGCTATTCCCAAAACTATATGTTTAGGAAGGGTTTCTCCATACGACTTACCAAAATGGGTTTCTCTTATATTTACACGTCATGATTGGGCATTCTCAAGATTCAAACTTGGTTTTAAGGCTAGGTATCTGGTTTAAAATGGGGAAAAAAAAATCCCTCCTCAATTCAATACCCCCACTTTGCTTTCGTATTAATCTTCTAGAAAGAGCAGAACTCATTACCCGTTCTCTCCTTACACCACAGTGTTCTGATGGTTATACCCTCCACTTGCTTCCTCATCACTTTTCTGTTCTTATTTTACATGCTCTGCTGATCACACCTTCTTTATCTCTCTTGGCTTTTTGCCCTATCTCCCCCGCTCTCCTCTGCTCCTCCTAACAGTTTCTTCTTACTTGCCTCTGAGGATTCCTTTTCCTCAGCCTGCATCATGTTCCACTCTGCTCTCTGCCGTTTACTTCTCCATGTTTCCACATTCCTCCTGACTGATCGTCTTGCCCACACACCTGCTGTTAGCAACCACTTTCATGTTAGCTCACACCAGTCCTTCCAGCTCTAACACTTGGCTGAGCCACAGATCCTAACATGAGGTTCTCCACCAAGTATCCCTACTTTACATCCCCCGGGTATGTCAAATCTAATACAGCCAAATCTAAACTTGGTAGCTCCCCTCAAATTTGCCCTTCTCTAATTCAGAGATTGAAACTTCTATTTTCAAAATTGCTCAATGACTTTGGAAACCTCAGCATCACTCTCCCTTTTTTCATCTCCAACAGTCACGGCCTGAAGATTCTACCTACTAAACATCTTCTATATCTTCCCCTCCTCTGTATTACATTATCTTTATCTGGTTTTTTACCATTCCTTATCTGAATTTTGCAATAATCTAAGTTTTATCCCTTCCAATTTGGGATCCCTCTAAAAATGTAATTCATTCTCTACATTTTCTACACTGTGGCAAGAGTGATTTTTCTAAAATGCATATTTTATATGGCAATACCCTCCCTAAAATCCTTTTATGATTAGTCATGGTTTTCAAAGTTAAGTTCAAACTCTTAATAAGCATAAAAGGTCCTTCTTGTTCTGGTTATTGAATACTAACCTCATTTCTCTACCTCCTTCTTCTTCTCTGACCACAAAAGACTCTTTACTTCTTTTTGGCACAATGAAATACTTGTAATTTCCAAATATGCTTACATTTATTCATACATGCAGGTCCCTATATATGGAATAAAACTCTCTTCCACATGTTTAACTCACTGAACCTGCAGAACTAGGCTCAAGTGTCTCCTCCTCTAGGAAGCTGTTTCAGATTCCTCATTCTAATTTATACTCTTTTCCTATGAGTTATCTTGGTTTACTTGCCAATTTCCTTTGATTACCTAATAGCAATTTTTATTAACTCATGAACTCATGAAGAGCAGGAACTTTATTCAACTTTTTGTCAATAGCTCTTAGTATTCAGTAAACGTTTGCTGAATGAATGAATGAATGAAAGAATCCAGGTGCATTGAGGAATTCAAAAGACTTCTCTGACTTGTTCTCTTCCCTGAAGAAGCTTAAATTTTTAATACTAGAGTTAAGAAACTAGAGGAAAATTTAAAAATGGAAGGCCACATAATTAAATATGGAAAATTGGTATAAGCTACTTATGTAGCAAAATAATGTTATAATATCAAATATATTTTTCTTTTTATTAATTTTTTAAAAACCTTTTGTTCTTTCTAACATTAAACTAAAGAAGGCGGAAACTTTTGCTTCTGGGAGGATGGGACATAACAGCAGCATCAAGAACCAAAAGTCCAATTTTGGGCTTTGAGTTCCAAACTAGGCCCCTGAAATTCATGGCAGAGTCAACAGTTTTGAAAGCCAAAGAGTTTTTCATTCAAATGTGCTGGGCCTTTTGATAGAAAAAAAGATTAAGTTGCAGGAGATTCTGGAAGACTTAATATGTGGAAATTATATAAGAATCTTAGAGTAGGGAAAGCTACAGAACTTGTTGCAAGAGGACATAGAGAGGAAGGAAATCAACACTCTCTTTGGGACAAGGGGTGGGGCTTGGAGAGAGAAAGGCAAAAGCTGGAAGAGAAGCTACACATGGGCATGGGATGTCTGCTCTCTGTTCCCCACCCTAGGTTGAGTCCTTAAGAATTGGATGACATAAAATCTCAGATAAGTTAGATTCTAGAAGAGAATCTCAAGGTAGAGCCTGGGAATCCTGTGCTTATCAGAAAATTCCTACTCTGACATGCCACCTGAGAGTTGGTGTCCAGGCATATAGTCAGATTAATGGGATTCTGCACACCCCAGCCAGGTATGGAGAGAGCAGCTGAGAGGTTTTCTGAGTCCTTTGTGGGAAGGTCCATAAGTACTGAGAGGGCCATCAGACTGGAAGTCATGGGAGGGCCATAAATTTTACAAGATACCAATATGCAAGGTTTCTTCAAAAAGTTAATGGAAAGATCCATGCTATCTTTCAATTTGATTTTTCCAATAACTTTTTGAAGTTCCATCATATAGTGGTACAGACCACATGAAACTGGTGGAGGTCAGTGAGGAAAGAAGGGGCTGCAGACCAATCCTCTTTTTAGAACTCAGATTATTACTCAGGTGAAAGAGAAGAAAAGGGTGGGAAGAAATCTTGAATCAAAAACAATGAATACTTCCATTGGCCCTGGAAATGACTTATTTGCAGTGAATTGGTAAGTTTAATGCTATCAGCAGAAATGGAGGCTTAAGTGTAAAGGTATATTTAATTAAAAATAATGTCTTATCTTTCTACATCTGAGTTGTAAATGTTTATAATGGTAAATAGAAGAGGTTAGGATGGGAAGAGCTGTCAGAGAAAGGTTTGTGGAGGAAGCAGAATTTGAAAGGTCTTTTAAAAGGCAGGAGGAACTTGGCTCAGGAAGGGAGAAGATGTACAAAGGCCTAAAGCTGGGAATGATCAGGAGTCAGTGGTACTAATCTGAATACAGAGGCTGAAACATAAGAGGTAAGGCCACAGTGTCAGATCCATGAAGGGCCTTGAGTGCCAAGATAAAGAGCGTAGAACTCCAGGACTTTAGCAGGCTGAGTAGTGTTTGGAAAAAACTCATTCAGTAGAGATGTGCCCCAGCAGGAAGACGGAGGATCTGCCTTTCAGATGGTGACTCCCTCCACCTTCTGGCATGCACAGTCCTCCTATATCATGAAGTCTGAGATAGAAGGAGTTTTATTCACCAGCATTTGGGGGTGGGGATGGAAGCAGCTGAAGAAGACAACGTGGCTTGGTTGGACCATTTCCCATGAGAGAAGCACCCACTGCATGGGACTGTGTAGCATGTGTTTAGATCACGTCTTTTGGAAAGAACTGGAACATGAGGAGCTGAGCCATAAGATGGAAATGTCAGAGGGAGAGAGGAACCCCATTGAGAAATGCAGACAAAGAAAGACTTTGGGGAGAATCGGATGTCTCATGGCATTTTCTTAAGTTGTCTTCTGGGTGATATGCAATCAAAATATTCTCATCTCCCATATCTTCAGTAAAACCCAGAGTACTTTAAAGTGAATGCAGAAAGTGCTAAGTGTAGTTTGAAGTTGGTACTTCTGTAGAAGCTGTTGGTAGCACAGGATCAGAGTAGTGGACACCATGGCATGCTGCCTAAATTTCTCCCTCCAAAACCAAAGTACTTATGCTCCCAGCTTCAGGGAGTTTTGGAAACCAACAGCTCTTAGTGGAGTCTCTCTATAGGTCATACTCTCAGCTCAAGGTTCCTTCCCTGAGGGAGCCTGTATGAGAGTATGGGTCATACTCTTGGCTCAAGGTAACCACCTTACTCAAAGTCATGCTCCTTTCCTGAGGTAGCCCTAAATCAATGACTGATATAAGGGTCTAAAGGCCTGTTCCTCCGGTCCCCATCTGGGGAACTTTAAGGTGCTATTGCAGCTGCAGAGCTCTCACTGAGATCAGCACAGGCTTTGTGGAGATTGAAAAACAATTCAAGAATAGGCTAACTCTCCTGATCTGACCATCACACATCACACACAACTATTGAAAATCAGCTTTGTACCCCGCATATATGTATAATAAAAAAATAATAATAATAAAAGGAAAGCATTTCAAGTTATCTTTGGGCCAATCCAGTTTCCTTCATTCACCCATAGGTATCCACCTAAGAGTATCCCCCCAATACCTTTCTGCATGCAAATCTTGGCCAGAGTCTGCCTTCTGGGGAAGTTTACCTGTGACGAACATGCTAATTCTGAGTTTGAGTGTCCATAGACCACTCACATGGAGAAATATGATCCTTATTTAGGTACCCTCTGCTAGTATTACTCCATCTACTCTTCTAACAATGCTCACTGTTAATCAGCATTTTAGAGTCATGTAAAACATCCTTTCTTTCTAGGTTCATTCTTTAAATCTCCTGGTTTGATCTGAGTTTCCTTGTTCAGTGTTTCCAAAATATTCTCTTGGGGATCACCACTCCCCTCTGTTTACAAAAGCTGTTTCCTAAAGGCAGCAACTCCTATTTGTATCCCTACTATTTCCTACTACACAGCAACTTGTCAATAAATTAAAAACAAACAAACAAATAAAAAAACAAACAAACAAAAACAAGAATATATTGATCTGAACTACGGATAGTGGTCTGGGTTGGTGATATAGATTTCATGGAACTACTGGAACAGAGATAAGAGTAGAAACTATGGGAGTGGATAAGATTGCTGGTGAATTGATTATGCATAGAGTAAGAAGCAAAGGTGGCTTATTAAAGTACCCCAAGACATACCAACACTTAAGGGGTAGAGAAAGAAGAGTCCACAAAAGAATGGTTAGTGAGATAAGTGGAATTCAGGGGAAGGTAGTATCCGGAAGCCTAGAGTAGAGAGAAATTCAAGAATGTAGTATATGAGGGCACTTCAAAAGGTTTGTGAAAAAATAGAATTAAGAGATAATACAAATCTTTCCATGAATTTTTTAAAGTACCCTTGTATAACAGAGCCAAATAGCACTTGAGAATCAAGATAAGACAAACAAATCACTATTGTATTTGACAGTTAGAAGGCTTTGGTGACTTTTTCCAGTGATATTTTGGTGGTATGGTGGGAGAAAATACACTGAGTCAATTTTGTGGATCCAACTTTTCCTATAGGTAGTTGTTGTATTAACGTCTGTAGAAGTAATAGGAAATACCTACTTCAGTTTCCTTCTTAAGGCGTGTTCTCACATACCACTTCAGCAGAGGGCTTTGTTCTTTAGGAGTCTATTAGTGTTCCATTAATAATGCTGTGCTAATCACATAGCTCTTTGTATCTGTTTTCAATGATTAGAATTTAGAAAGGTCAGGTATATGATTATAACCTTCAAATCTCCCACAAGGTCAACTCCTTACTGAAAGTTACATGGCCTAACAAAGAATTACTCAGAGCTCAGATAAATCAGAGGTGGTTAAGTCACTCAGGGGAACTCAGTATGGGTAGGTTTATCAGATTTCTTTCCCCTGTGACCAAAGAAGCAAGAATAGAACTTGTTCCAAAGTGTGGGGATAGAGGTAGGAGTGCACAGAGAGCTGGCAGGGAACACAGAGGCAAGCAGCACAGATAATCTGTGCCTATTTCCCTGAGAGTTAATCAAGTCTGGACATATTTCCTACATTTGAACTATGTGAGATATATATTTCTATATATAATCATTTTAGTTCAATTCAACAGATATTTATTGGGTGATGTTACCTATCTGTCTGACACTATGCTAGATACTTTGAAAAAAGATTGAAAAAATAAAAACAAACATAAAAATAAACAACGTGGCTTCTGTCCTCAAGGAGTTCACAGGCTAGTAGCCAGAGAAACACACAAGATTACCATATAATTTCAAAGGCATTATAAGAGTGGTACATACAAAGTACTATGCAGACAAGGAGAAGGGGGCAAGTTCAGCCATCCTTGGGAAGAAGGTATGACCAGGAATGCTATAGATCTGGAAGTAGCTCTTGCAGGTTGGTTAGAATGATGGGCAATCAAAGCAGAGGGAAAAAAATCAATTTTTTGTAGAAAATTTATAGAAGTAAACGTTCTAAACATTCTAGGGCAAAAAGTTCAGGTATTTAAAAACCTATGCAGGCAGGGGATTATTCCTGTAATTACCTCTAACTTTACAGCCTTATAATTAATTTTAAGCCCTTTCTTTTGTTGTTTTTTCCTCAGAGAAAAAACTGGGAACATATAGTAAACATGGTATTTACATTTCTGATAGAAAAAAACTCCCAATGGCTCTTATTTTCCAGAAAACAAAACAACAACAACAAAAACCCAAAATGCTTTTCCCAACATACACCATTCATCACTTAGTCTTTGTTTTAAAGTAAATATTAACCCACCTCCATGAAAAGGCTCTCAAGGGGCCTTAGCTCCAGTAAACATGGAACAGTTTCACAGATGGGCTTCAGGGATGGAAGAAGCTGTACAAGATGTCAGCAAGAACATTCTTTGATAAAACCAGTCCTAAGCAGAATTCTTAAGACTTGGAAAGGGAATCATGCTTGTCCTACTGCCAAGGGACTCATTTCCTGTTTCAGCTGAATTAGGAATGGTTATTTCCATGGCATTTCTCCCTAATGTTGGACACTAAAACTCCAAAGCTTTAGCAGAATTAAAATTCTCATGACTTTCCTGAGGTATACTTCCAGCTTGCTTGTGTTTCTATTACATCTTTCTTTGGTGATCTCTATATAAAATATATTTTTTCCTACAAAGTACTATATTGGTAATGACTATGAAGTCTACATTCAAAAATTCCCAAATAATACTGAGAGAGAGGGAAGGAATAAAAAAATGAGTATGAGATAATTTTAGAAATTGAAGGGACCTTGGGTTTTATTTATAGATAAGGCAAAAGTGAGGTTAAATGACTGCTCAAGGTCAAGTAGCAATTTGATAGCAGAGCTGAGAAGAGAATCCAAGTGGGGGGACCGGGTCTGCCTGCTACACCAGAGGCAGGGATGCCTACTACACAACTCAAAGGGCAGCATTTGCATAGAATGGGCACACACCCTGAATGTACAGCAGGGACCAGGCCTGGAACAAACCCTAGTGGGGC
Source organism: Cynocephalus volans (assembly GCF_027409185.1). NCBI lineage: Eukaryota > Metazoa > Chordata > Mammalia > Dermoptera > Cynocephalidae > Cynocephalus > Cynocephalus volans. The sequence continues at coordinate 118,188,690 of NC_084466.1, forward strand.
TCTGATGACTCCTATAACACAGCAGCCTCAAGGTCACCAGAAACCTATCAGTTGTGTCATTATTCCTGTTTGAGGTGCCCAACTGTACTAGTCCGTTTTCTGTTGTTTATAACAGCATATCTGAAACTGGGTAATTTATAAAGAAACAAAATTTATTTCTTACAGTTTTGGAGGCTGGGTAGTCCAAAGTCCAGGGAATGCATTTGGTGAGGGCCTTCTTCTGGCTGGGAACTCTCTACAGTAACTCAGGGTATAAAAAGGCAAGAATGGGGTGAGCAAGAGAGAACTAACCTTTTCACTTGCTCTCTTTATAAAGCTTTCAGAACCATGCCCATGACCACCCATTAAACCACCAACCCATTACTCCACGAATGGATTAATGCATTCATGAGAACACAGTCCTCACAATCGGATCAACTCTTAAAGTCCCCACCTTCTACCACCATATTGGGTGTTAAGTTCCAACATGAGCTTGGGGGGACATTCACACCACAGCATCGACCAAATAGAAAAAAATCAAGGTGAGAGGTATACTACCAGTTTTGGTCCCTCCTCTGGATGGATTTACTCAAGAGAAATGGGAGGCTTTTTGGTCTACCAGTGCACTTAACCATAATTCTTACAATTTAAAAAGTTTTCTTCACGGCCTTCTTGCACAACATTTTGTGCTTTTGGAAGAATCCTACAGAGTAATACTTGTCCTCTACCCACATTTTTAAAAAAATCCATAGTTTTAGGAAAAACTCCAGCTCTAGCTAAAATCCTTGAAGCCCTTGTGAAGCCTCAAGGGTTTTCATTCCTCACCATGACCCAGGAATTTGCATTTGGTGGTGTAGCAGTGGCTGAAGGAATTCTAACTTGAAGCATCCCTCTCCATTTACTCTGTTGTTTGGGTGACATAGTTGATACTACACACCACAGTTGCTGCACTTACCAAACATGAACATATAACAGGTGTTTTTGTAAAGAGTTTGGGGGTTTATGGGGCTAAAAGAGGTAATAAAGTGTAACAAAATCATAATACTAAATGTTAGCTCATTATCTGAAGCATTGGTCCACCTCAGTGATAAAAACATCAGCAGGAGGGGTTGGAACAATGAAGAAAAAGATGATGCAAATCATTCAGGAAAACCATTTGCTGCCTCAGCTGCATACCCTACTGTCGCCCATATCACACAAACCTAATGGACATTCTGCTGAACGAATATGATGACTTTCAAACCAATGCAATGCACTGTCTCCAGTGTCAGGTACGCTATGAGAAAAAGAATACAGGGTCTATGGGCTTCCTGTTGTTAATATTTCGAGATTTTTAGCAGAGTGTTTGTGTTTTAACTCGGACCCACACGGTGCATTTTACTAGAATGCTAACTCCTTCCCAGAAGGCTTTGTGAAATTCCCATCACCCAACCATCTTGCTATCCTGTCAGTCTTCAGTATCTAAATGTCTCTATCAATAAAACCTCCTGAACTCTCAAACAGAACCTTCTCTAGCAGCTGTGAAGGGTCTTGAAGCTAGATTTGACCTCAGAGGCAGCTGGCAGCTGGGAGGAGACTTTCTACCTGCTGGTTCTGAGAGTGTCCTACAGTAGATATAAAGGTGATCAGTGTGCAGACCTTCCATTCTGAAGAGTTCTGGACCAAGCAGACTCCTTGAGAACAATGTCCTATTTTATATACACCTCTCAGCCTGAATGGCAACCTTTTGGGTACTTCTCCTGATTCCTCACCCAAATCCTTTTTCCCCTCAAGCAGGCCTGTCCTCCCAGGATCTCTGTTATGGGGTGGATATAAGAGCCTGTCTTGGCTAGCATTGTCTTCTTCTGGGCTAGTGTTGCCTTCCAGCATTGCATATCAGCCAAGTGGGTTTCAAATTGTTTTCACTGGTCACTCTGCACAATCCTCCAACTAAGTGGTGCCACATCCACTCCACAGAATTAGGACACATGTGTAGCAGAAGCACAGCAAACCCTTCCACATGCCAAGATTCCATGCTGTCGGGCAGATTCCAAAGGCAGCTTCCTTTCCATGAAGCAAAGACCCTTGTGCCCAGTTGTTTCCTCCTCTCCTAAGTTCTTTCCCCTCCTCTTGCTTCCTCTTCACCCCTCCATCTCCACACACTTCCTGCTTTCAAACCCATCCAGGAGTTCACCATGCCTTTCTCTAGCTGCAACAGCTAGAACAGTTCTTTCTGAATTCTCTGCTGAAATCTTACTGTCACTTGTGGCACAACTGTTTTATAGTGAAGACATACTAGCTGGTAATGACAAATTTTCTTTTTTATGTAGATGTCGAGTTCAGTATGGTATAAACTCTGAAAAAGGGGACCTTGTCTAATTTGTCATTCTCTCTCCCTACAGGGTCTAGAAGTATACTGCACACAAAGGTTCAGAGGCAAACTAGTATTTGTCTATAGATTATGACAGAGAAAAAACCATGATAACAATCATCGAGCTGGCATTGAGAGCAAATGTGTTCTTCAGTTCTAGTTTTTCCCTAGTTTATATTTTAGATGCGAACCTCTGGCTATAGGTCAAAGGGCACATTTCCCCAAGGAACATTAGAAAATGGCTTATAAAAATGGGCAGCTGTCGTGCTCTTTTACCTGTGCATAATCCTGCCGACTGGGCCAATTGTCATGCTAGGCTTGTCTGATGCTCACAGACCCCTCAAGCCCATTCACAGACTGGGCCACAAACCCTTCACATGCAGGTCTATGAGCTCAGTAACCAGCAAACAGGTCCTTGGAAGCCATAGGTTGGAGAGCATGGCTGTGCTCAATGCATGCCTGAGGCAGTCACCAGCCAAAGTGGTGGCACTGTGCATGTGTGCTAACTTCACCCACACACAACTTGCTTACAGAGAATGCGCCACACCACCCCCAACTGGACAGGTAGGCGAGGGGGCCTGATTAAATTATTCTATTTTCTCAACAGCAGCAGAAAACTTTTTTGAGTGAGGAAGGAAGGAATAAAAGAAAGAAGGGCAGACAACATGGTAGCATAGGCCCTTAAAGCTAGAACTTTCACTAAAAGCTCCCAATATTTTTTCATAAACCAGAAATTCACTGTTCGATAGAAACATATGGTGTGAAGATTTCTTTCTTTCTTCTCTTTTTTTTCTTTCTTTTTTTTTTTGGATGGTACAGGGGCAGGGAGGAAAGGGGTTCTGGCAGTGGGGATGGGTGGTAGAAGAAGAGGGGATAACTTTTCAAAAAGCTTTGAGCAGGATAAGGGCTCCCCGCTTTCATTTTTTTATTTTGCTATTAAAAAGATGTATTTTGTAGTTTCTCTATTTTCTAGAAGTTATGTCCTTTGATGGAAACACGTTCTGATGTCACAGTGATTAAGTCTGTCCATGGGTAAATTCAGTGTTCAACCTAGAGACCATGACACAAGACCAAACACACTACCTTTTATAGGAAACATCGGGCTGAGGGAGGCAATTCATTAATGCTAAGCCTACATGAAGCAATTTCCTCTTTTTATCTGTTTGGTATTGCACCATAGCAGAAATGTTGTCTGTATCTCTGCTACTAAAACTGTCCCAGCACCCTGAGAGCTTGCTAATCAATTTTGGTAACAGTCAACAGATCCCCAGGACACCATTACAAAATTCAAGGTTTTCAGTGATAGTTGAAAAGGAAAACAAATGACCGGGCCTGCTCCTCTCCAGGTTTTCATGCTTGGCAGAGGACAGAGTGGCGACGGAGAATGGGAGGCACCACTGACTTCTTCCCAGCATGACTTAAACTATCAGGCCAGCTGTCTGTTCACTGAAAGACACTTGTGTTCCTACATGACTGTGCTCACGATTAAAGGGCACAGGATCACTCTAGACCTTTAACAGCACTAAATGGACTGTTAGGCAGAATTGAAATTAAGGTGACCCCTACAATTCACAGTCCAGAAATCCATGGCCAGCAAATAATTACCTCATATCCCAGACACTTGACAGTGTCTTTTAGTCTGGCACTGGAAAAAGGTGTCAAAAAGGGAGCAAGCTAACACTGATGGAGCATTTGTTGAGTTCAGCAAGGTGCTAAGCATTTCACTAGTTTATTTAATCCGCACCAGATCCCTTTGAAGGGTGGTTTTTATGCTCCTTTTACAGAAGGGCAAACTAAAGCCAGGAAAGGTAAAAGAGACCTTTGTCACCCTGTAAGAAAGTGACATGGCCAGGCAAGATGCTGGAAAAACACCCCTCCACGGAAATCTGTTTATTAGTAGACAGGAGAGAAATCTGATCATTATATTTTTCCTCTTTTCTCACTTCCATTTTCTGGCTTGTTAAGTATAAAGAATAATGATATCTACTTCAAGAGGTTGGCATGAGATATAAAGTAGCTCTTGTTATCTTTACATGTGCAGCTCCCTCTGCCTGACCTTTGGCACAGCTGGCTTCTACTCATCCTTCATGTCTCAGCTTAAGTGTCATTGCCTCTAAGAGGCCCTTCCAGATTACCCATCTAAAGTCTCCTCAATCTCCTGATGTGATATCACATCCCCTGGTTGTCACCTTTATAGCACTGATCACAATCTGTAATGATGTTATTATGATCTTCTTCCCCACCAGAATGCAGCCTCCATGAAAAAAAAGGTTGTTTCTGTTTTGCTTATGTTCTATGCCTAGTGTATAGCAGAGTGCCTGGCATAGAGTTGCTATTCAAAAATACTAGTTAAGTGAATGAATGAATGAATGAACGAACAATAATGCACTTAGAAATTCAGAGCTACTAAACAAATGGAAGTTCCCTCTACTTCCCTCTTTCCCTCTGACTGTTTTGGGTTCACTGCCATTTGACCTCATTTTTCATCTGAGTCACCAGTGATCCTATATCATATTACATTGAACTTCAGTTAAGCAGGACAGGAAAGCTGACCTTACCCCTGCCCCATAGCAACAGGACTTGAGCTATTTTTCTCCAGTCTTAGGGAAAAGGCCTGTCTACAGTGGGCCTGAGTGGAGGATATGTAAGTGGGTAGAAATCAAAGATCTGGTGACTCTCTGTGTCTTTGAAGAGGTGAAGATATTTAACAACGGGAGGGAAGAAATAGCTTCGATGGTACAAAAAAACTTGCCCTGACCATCCCCCATCTTCCTCAGCAGGCTTCTGAAAATGTCTCTTCATGGTGCCAATCAGCCCTTAGCTTCTAGGGACATGATGACGGTCAAAATCCCTCCTTGGACGGTTCTGCCCTCAAGGCTTAAGGCCTATCCAGACTCTGGTGGGAAGTAAAGGATGCTGATTCTCAGGCTAATAGAGTAAAGGGAGCCTTTGGGTGCTTTTGGTTGGACTTTGCTCCCTTGCAAAAAATTGCTGACCTTCCAGCTGTCAATTCAAAGTCAAGTGGGGGTCAAAAGGGATGTTCTGACCACCGCTTTAAAGTCTACTGAGTTTAAAGTGAGTAGACCTTCTCCATGCAAGTCAGCTTCTCTTTTACTTAGGTAACCTTTCAGTAATCATAGAACAAAGCCTAGAAAATCCAAAAGACTCTGAACGATAAATGCTGGCGAGGTTGTGGAGAAAAAGGAACCCTCATACATTGTTGGTGGGACTGCAAAATGGTGCAGCCTCTATGGAAAATGGTATGGAGATTCCTCAAACAATTGCAGATAGATCTACCATACGACCCAGCTATCCCACTGTTGGGAATATACCCAGAGGAATGGAAATCATCAAGTCGAAGGTATACCTGTTCCGCAGTGTTCATCGCAGCACTCTTTACAATAGCCAAGAGTTGGAACCAGCCCAAATGTCCATCATCAGATGAGTGGATATGGAAAATGTGGTACATCTACACAATGGAATACTACTCAGCTATAAGAACAAATGAAATACTGCCATTTGCAACAACATGGATGGACCTTGAGAGAATTATATTAAGTGAAACAAGTCAGGCACAGAAAGAGAAATACCACATATTCTCACTTATTGGTGGGAGCTAAAAATTAATATATAATTCACACACACACACACACACACACACAAAAGAAAAACCGGGGGCGGGGGGAGAAGATATAACAACCACAATTACTTGAAGTTGATACAACAAGCAAACAGAAAGGACATTGTTGGGTGGGAGGGAGGGGAGGAAGGAGGGAGGGAGGTTTCGGTGATGGGCCACAATAATCAATCACATTGTATATTGACAAAATAAAAATAATAAAAAATTAAAAAAAAAAAAAAAAGAACAAAGCCTAGGTCAAATGTTTCTGTACCCTGTGAAACTTCCTCTGGTTTCCTCAGGCATATGGGAGATTTTAAAGCTTTCCTACACCACCATCTCTGTGCCTCTGACAGGACTTACTGATCTTGAGTAATAGTCATATTCTGATTTGTCTGGGGACCACATACAATTTGTGGTCCCATAGAGGCAATGGGCCTCATGCATTTTTGGATCCTTCAATCAAGGTCCTAGTATCTTATAAGATGCTAGAAATATACCAAATACACAATATATAACTTTAGGATATACATTTGAATAGTAGAATTTTGGAGCTAAAAAAGGGACCCCAACTAGTGGTTTGATATTTTATCAAACCCAGAGAGAGATAAAGTTATTGCTCAAGATAGATACAAAGTAGCAGATGGGATCTACTCAAATAAATATTATTTATGACTTGGAATTACATCATCATGATAAAGACTTTCCAAAAGTTTTAAAATCTAAAGCAATTATAAATACTTTCTATCTAATTGTAATGATTAGACTTTATTTAAAAATTTTCACAGGGTTTCAAAGGACCATATGCTTTATACTTCTGCAAATTTGTCAAATAATGATTGTCCTATTAATAAGTGTTGGTTTTTATATTACCCTTGAAAATACCTGCTTGATGAATACTAATTTGGGTTAATTATTTACTGCTTTATATTTGTATATATTGACAAGCCATTGACCAAACACTAGGTATATAGACTATATAAGATAAATATCTGATGTGAGACCTTTTCGAATTCTAAAATGGTCTGCTTCTATAAACTATTTTATGTTGATTTCATCTTTAATGAACTTTTATTGGATATTTAAAGTATTGCAAGCATTATGTGGCAGACACTATGAGAGGTACTAGGAAAATAACAAATATGAGATAGACAATTCTTGTTCTCAAGTTACAGTCTAATGGAGGAGTCAAGCATAAAAACAAAAATGATTTTAATGAATGCAAAATACTACAATGGAGGCATGTATTTAATTTTGTGGAAGCGCACAGAAGGGAATAATAACCTGTCAGGGAGAGTGGTTAGAGAATGCTGCCTTCTAAATAACGTTTTAAATAAATTGGAGTTGGAAATTGAAGATCAAGAACTTACCAAGAATTTACTCCAAGTAAATGAAAATATTTGTCCTGCTAAGAAAAAGAAATAGACAAGAGAAAAGCCTTTAAAAATCAAGTCAGTACCTCAAGGCGATGAAACAATTCATTACATTCTTAATCTCCAGGTAGTGTGGTCTTGATTACAGGAAATTTATGTTAAAGTACATGATGGATTTAGTGATATTAAATGGTTAATTTTCAGTAAATACTTGCCATTTGCATTTTCTTTTCCAGATAGATGGGATACCATATTGCCTATATTTAATTTTTTCTTGTTTGATGTAGCTAAACAAAGAATTAAGTTTTTCTTAAGCAGACTGTGTTATGGGTTAAATCTATATATTGGTCCTAAGCCCCAGTACCTCACAATGTGACCTTATTTGGAAATAGAGTCCTTGCAGATGTTATTAGTTAAGGTGAGATCATGCTAGAGTAGAATAAGCCACTAATCCAATATGATTGGTGTCCTTATGAAAAGGGGACATTTAGACACAGACGTGCACACCGGGAGAACAGTATGTGAAGATGAATGCAGAGATCAGGGTGATGCTTCTACAAGCCAAGAATTGCTAAAGATTTCCAGCAAACCACTACAAGCAAGGAGAGAGGCATGGAACAGATTCTTCATCGCAACGCTCAGAAGGAACCAACCCTGCTGTTACCTGATCTTGGACTTCTAGCCTCCAGAGCTATGAGACAGTAAATTTCTATTGTTTAAGGCACCCTGTTTGTGGTACTTTGTTATGGCAGCCTTGGCAAATTAATACAGACTATAAGTTCTCCTTGAAGATATAATGAAGGACCATAGAAATTTTAAATTAGATTCTACACAATATTGGAACATTAACTCCACTGAGAAAAAAATGTATCTAAAGGAGTTGGGAGAATACTACTCCTTATTAAGTCTCTTTATGTGGTAATTCTACAAGAGCATTGAAATATATAATATATACTCTTTTTCCAACCTTAATTTTAAGTCAGTCTAATGTTTGGCTAGAAAATAAAATGTAGTTTTTATATCTCTTTATGATAAGTTCTTGGAAAGCTACTCATGTGTGTATGTGTGTGCGTGCACGCTCATGTTATTTTTTGGCAATTTAAATCTATAAGGACTTTGAGCTCTCAAAATAATTGGCTCTTACTATGTCAGTTTTTCTTTAACTTCTCTTCCTAAGGTGCAATATTGACCATTATCTCAAACAAATAAACTTTGAAGATATAGAACAATAGAAAGAACGCTGAACTGGATGTTTGGAGACCAGGAGTCTAACCTCGGTTTTGGCCCTAATAAACTGTGTGGCCTTGGTTAAGTACTTGATTTTCAAATAGCTATCAGTTCAAGAAAAACTTGGGCCAGAGCAGCTTTTGATATTGGTGATGATCCACTGTTTGCAAAAATTGCTAATATCCATGCTTCAAAATGAGAAAGAGCTCAGCAGAAAACTTATAAGGATAGCACTGCAAGTCGATATCATCAGCAAGGGAAAGAAGTGATGACGTGAAAAATACCCTTTACTTTCTTCAGTTTAACAAAAGAATCCTTGCTTATCATTTCCTCCTTCTTCGTGTACAAAGGCAAACTTAAAATGTGAGTTAACAAAAGCAAATGAATCAGAGCTAATATTTTGTTGTCCTTAAAGTCAAATGATTTTATAGCCGAGTGGGGCCAGAAAATCACTTGGAAGCAGAGTGCACCTATGTATGCAAGTTGTACTACATAAAGTGGCGAATGATCTTAGACAATTACAGAAACCTTCATATCTCAATCAGTACCCTGGAGACAGCCAATAATGCTTGCATAGACTGCTGAAACTGTCAGCAATAAGATGTGAGGAAAATTCAAACCAGAACTTTTAACATTATGAGGTTCTGAAAAAGAGCAGAAACCTCTGTGGTAATGGCTTACGTTAACAACACGGCTGCCTATTCAAGCTCCCCAAGTCATAAAACACTAACAGCAAGGAACTGAAAGAAAAACACATGCATACTGCAAGGAAATGGACATCAGAGACAATGGACTTCACAAGGAGTATGGTGGCTGCCAAACCAAATGCTGAAGACCAAAAATTCCTTGATGTAAAATCAGAATCAATCATGGCACGCTCATAGAGAAAGGCCACAGTGGGCCAGTTTGTGTCTCCACTTAGTAGGGTGCCTAAAGGAGGTTCAAACTGGAATATCTCAGTTTGAACTACTACCTGTGGTGACTCGGGCAAGTACCTCCATTTCTTTATCTGTAAAGTATGAATAATAGCAGTGCTCACCACATAGGCTGTTGTGAGCATTAGATGAGATAATACAGTAAAGCGCTTTGAATAGTGCCTGACAATTGAGTACTCAATAAATGTTTGCTATTACAAGAGAAGGAAATAAAGGGCATCCAGATTGGAAAAGATGAAGTCAAACTGTCCCTGTTTGCAGATGACATGATCCTATATATCGAACAGCCTAAAACCTCTACAAAAAAACTGTTGGAATTGATAAATGATTTCAGCACAGTAGCAGGATACAAAATCAACACACAAAAATCAGTAGCATTTCTTTTCTCCAATAGTGAACATGCAGAAGGAGAAATCAAGAAAGCCTGCCCATTTACAATAGCCACCCAAAAAATAAAATACTTAGGAATTGAGTTAACCAAGGAGGTGAAAAATCTCTATAATGAGAACTACAAACCACTGCTGAGAGAAATTAGAGAGGATACAAGAAGATGGAAAGATATTCCATGCTCTTGGATTGGAAGAATCAACATAGTGAAAATGTCCATACTACCCAAAGTGATATACAAATTCAATGCAATCCCCATCAAAATTCCAAAGACATTTTTCTCAGAAATGGAAAAAACTATTCAGACATTTATATGGAACAATAAAAGACCACGAATAGCCAAAGCAATGCTCAGCAAAAAAATAAAGCTGGAGGCATAACACTACCTGACTTTAAGCTATACTACAAAGCTATAATAACCAAAACAGTATGGTACTGGCATAAAAACAGACACACTGACCAATGGAATAGAATAGAGAATCCAGAAATCAACCCATACACTTACTGCCATCTGATCTTTGACAAAGGCACCAAGCCTATTCACTGGGGAAGGGACTGCCTCTTCAGCAAGTGGTGCTGGGATAACTGGATATCGATATGCAGGAGAATGAAACTAGATCCATACCTCTCACCGTATACTAAAATCAACTCAAAATGGATTAAGGATTTAAATATACACCCTGAGACAATAAAACTTCTTAAAGAAAACATAGGAGAAACACTTCAGGAAATAGGACTGGGCACAGACTTCATGAATACGACCCCAAAAGCATGGGCAACCAAAGGAAAAATAAACAAATGGGATTATATCAAACTAAAAAGCTTCTGCACAGCAAAAGAAACAATTAAAAGAGTTAAAAGACAACCAACAGAGTGGGAGAAAATATTTGCAAAATATACATCTGACAAAGGATTAATATCCAGAATATATAAGGAACTCAAACAACTTTACAAGAAGAAAACAAGCAACCCAATTAAAAAATGGGCAAAAGAGCTAAGTAGGCATTTCTCTAAGGAAGATATCCAAATGGCCAACAGACATATGAAAAAATGCTCAACATCACTCAGCATCCGGGAAATGCAAATCAAAACCACATTGAGATACCACCTAACCCCAGTTAGGATGGCTAAAATCCAAAAGACTATGAACGATAAATGCTGGCGAGGCTGCGGAGAAAAAGGAACTCTCATACATTGTTGGTGGGACTGCAAAATGGTGCAGCCTCTATGGAAAATGGTATGGAGGTTCCTTAAACAATTGCAAATAGATCTACCATACGACCCAGCCATCCCACTGTTGGGAATATACCCAGAAGAATGGAAATCATCAAGTCGAAGGTATACCTGTTCCCCAGTGTTCATCGCAGCACTCTTTACAATAGCCAAGAGTTGGAACCAGCCCAAATGCCCATCATCAGATGAGTGGATACGGAAAATGTGGTACATCTACACAATGGAATACTACTCAGCTATAAAAACGAATGAAATACTGCCATTTGCAACAACATGGATGGACCTTGAGAGAATTATATTAAGTGAAACAAGTCAGGCACAGAAAGAGAAATACCACATGTTCTCACTTATTGGAGGGAGCTAAAAATTAATATATAAATTCACACACACACATACACACACACACACACAAACTGGGGGGGGGGGAAGAAGATATAACAACCACAATTATTTGAAGTTGATACAACAAGCAAACAGAAAGGACATTGTTGGGGGGGAGGGGGGGAGGGAGAAGGGAGGGAGGTTTTGGTGATGGGGAGCAATAATCAGCCACAATGTATATCGACAAAATAAAATTAAAAAAAAATAAAAAAAATAAATGTTTGCTATTACTACTACTCCTATTACTGCTATGGCTAGCCAACAAGACTTTGCAAATAAAACAAGACCACTTTTTCCCAAATATTTAATCAAAACTAGAATGTATTATAGAATACTGACAAATGAATTCAAGAGTTATTATTTAGGCACAAATCTCTAGGTTTCAATTTTTTTTATTATTTATTCATTTTGTCATTGATTTATACAACAAATAATTGTTATGGTGCTAGGGCAGTGTCCTAGCACTAGAGTTCCAACAAGACATAAGATACACAATCCCTGAACCCAAAGAGCTCACAGCCTAGTTGGTGATGAACAAACAGAAGAATTTGCAGAGCCTTGTTTGAGCTATGTGGAGGGTACAGGGGCATTGCACGTAGGGAGGACCACTTGATCCAGATTGGGTGGGTGGGTGGGATGGTCAGGCATCACTCTCTAGAGATGATATCTGAACTGAAATGTAGGGTAACACTGTTGTAGTTAGAATTAATATGGCCAATCAAACTGAGGGTAATAACCCAAAACACCTTAAATCCTCTAGTATCATTGACGAGGAGCCTAAAATATGTCTCTAAAGTTAATGGCTTTTCTCCTATTGGTAGTTGCTTATGGAACCTTTATATGTCATGATTTTATACTATTATTTGCTCTTTCAAAGAAAGTATTACTTTTAATGATTGCGGCATATATTTAAAATGATGATTTGCCTCAATCGTACTTATGTCAGGTCTGTTGGGACATGAAGTCCTAGGTCCTCAGGTTGACCACTACTGACCAATAACAAGGTTCTCTAGACTGGAGCCCTGGAGCAGAGCTACTCTGGGGCCCCGGTGTATAACTGGCCTTTAGTTATGCCACAGTCAGGCATGAGGTAAAGGTGATAACTCTTGCATCCACTATCAGAGGGAGAGAAAAAAGAGGAGGAAAAGGACATTCACTATGAGTGGATGGAATGCCAATGAGAGATGTTAGGTGATGTACCGTGAGTAGCCTAACAACCTCCTGTCCAATATAGTCATTGGAGGAACAAGCTAAAACAGAGAAAGTCACCCATTCCTTTCTGAATATGGGGAGAGGGTTATCTCAGAAAAAGTCCGCAACACCAATAAGCAGAAATCAATATTTTTGTCATGAAACTGATCACTATTTATTTTAACATGTGCTATGACAGACAGATATTTTAGAAACCTCCTGGGAATTTTGTGAGGTCAGTGAAAGCACACAAATAGTAAATAGGGTTCGAATTGCTCAATTCAGCTTTTTTCTTTTGTAACTCCCCTCCCCTGCCCCCTTTTTTTTAAAAAAATGAGCAACGGAGTAAGTATCTTCAAAGAACAGAATCCTGCCCCATCCTAGTTCTGCACATGAAGAATGGCGAAAAACATTTTTCTCCCTTCTTATTGAGTTATGACCCTCAACATGCATTTCCTTAATTCAGAGTCCCCCAAACATTTGGTAATTTAAACCTTTTGTTTAAAAATATGCAAGCAAACTAGGCTTCATTTGTTAGTAATCAAGACCACTTGGGAAAAAATAGAGAGATGCAAAGAATGTCTGCACATAGTGGATGTTTCATTCCTTTTAAAACCACACTTCACTTGCTCAATCAGAAAACTTCCTTTTATTTTTGAAACCTCTCTCAAGCTGAAATTGTCTATGGCCAAGCTACAACCTAGAGTACAATTTCATAGCTGAGTAACAAACCTCTTAAAACTTCGATTTGTAATGGAAATGCTGTCCGAGAGTTAATTACAGTGGGCTCCAGTAGGGCATAACTTTTTCATCAGTTTGGAGTTTGGAGAGAACGCTAGTCTGACGTGACCATCTATGTCCCAAACCTCAGACTCTATTATTCTGTTTTGTTGAGTTATAAGGCAAAGGCCAGTCAGCAGGTCCCTCCTTTCTTTACTTATAGCCCGTTTGCCTGAAGATTTCAGAAAAAGAAAATTCTTTCAAAGGAATCTTGTATCAATAACAGAGTTTTAAAGTAGGACAGCCTAAAGGTGAGATAGAACTCCTGCCTGCTCTTAGGGGAGAAAGCACAAACACAGTCTTAATAAAAACAAAACGAAAAAAATTTTTAAATCTTAACATATCTTTAGACTTTTTAGGACTTTGACAGGGTAGGGTTTACTCTTCTCAGGAGGTCTGTTTTCTAAAAGAACACCTGTTGCCTCATCAATAACTGTAGAATTTAGCCTGTGACCTAACAGACTGGGTGAGACAATTCACTAACCTTTTGCCCTAAGCCAGTGCTTCTCAAATACTGGAATCACCTGGGGGAATTAAAAAAAAATACTCCTGCCTGAGTCCCAACACTAGAGATTCAGATTTAGTTAGCTTGGGATGTAGCCTGGGTTTCAGGAGATTTAAAAGCTCCCTAGTGGATTCTAATGGGCAGCCAAGACTCAGAGCCAGTGCTCTATGCCCTTAAAGTGGGGACCACAGACTAGCAGCATCAGCATCACCTGGAAGCTTATCAGAATGGTAGCATTTCAGGCCCCACCTGAGACATGCTGAATCAGAATCTGTATTTTAACAAGACCTTCAGGGGGATCTGCATGCATATTAAAGTTGGGGAAGCATTGCCCTTTACTACAGCTATTCCAAACAATCTCCTGACAGTCTTACAGGAGTTCCAAAATACCCACCAAAAATATGATCTGCCTTACATTCCATGAAATAAAAATAGATAGGGAGTGTTCTTTCATCTCATTAGCAGTTGGAAAAAACAACAGGATGAGACCGATGAGACTGCTGTCTCTAAAGCTTTCTGGGCTCGGGGTCCAGGGCAGACACAGAGCCAGAAAGTGAGATGATGGGTGTGGCAGTGGGCAGTGGGGGTGGGGTATGGGGAGACAACGGCCAAAATGAATTATGATTTATCAGTTTTCATGTTGTACCAGTCATTATCTTTCTTTGGGCCCACTCCAGAGCATTTTTTTTCCCCCCTTACTGGTCTTTTGTGAGTGCTTAGCCAAAAAAAAAAGAAAAGATCTACTGTTTGCTCACTAAAGAGGTTGAGGTTAAAGCCTCTGCCTTTACCAGAAACACACCAGGCTCTTCCGATCACTGGTTCTTTGCAATAAGTTTTACATCTGCCCAGAATGCCCTTTTCCAAATTTTTCCATGGCCAACCCTTTCTAAGCATACAGATCTCAACTGTCACTACTTCCACAGAAAAACCTTCCTTGACAATCATCCTCATTTTAATTATCTTCATAGAACTTATTACAGCTGATGGTTTTCTTATTTGCAGTTTATTCTCTTTCTCTCTTCTTTAAAATGTATACTTCATGAGAACAGAGACCTTGTCTTATTCAGTGCTGTATCTGCATTCACTTACTCATTAAAACCAGTATTTATTGATCATCTGTTGTGTGCAAGTACACATGCTAGATACTTTCAAGAGTGCCTGTCTGCCCCATAGACTATTCAAAGTAGTCTGATCTGGAAAATCACTAATGTAGTCTCTAGCTATAGAGAGTTCATATATTAGTTTAAAAGTCAGACGTATTTTCAAGTAGCAATAATACAACCTGAAAATCATTGAAGTAACTTTCAGAACAAAGAGCTATGGGCATGAGAGAAGTAACTTAGAGTTCTACTTCAGAGTGTTGAGGGGCAATCATGGTGGTAGATCATTTCAAGATGAGTGGACATTTCCACTGTATTTTGAAAGGTAAATCAGATGGTACCAGGTAGGGAAATAAGAGAGGAACATTTTAGTTGGAGGACAAGGCAAAGCAAGAAATGTTAAAGTAAATGGAATAGGTGGAATGGTGAAGAGGCTAGTGGGGCTGAGGGAACGTTATTCAGCTAGAGAGTGACAGAAATGGTGCTGGAAAATCAGGAGGGGGCCCAACTGTGACAAGTATACTGCCAACAGAATTTTAATTTGGTAGACCTTTCTGGAAATTAATTTCAGCTACATTAATCAGGAGTTCCTAAATTATTAATGACTCAGTCATCCCACTTTTTGGGATTCATTTTTAAAAAATCATATAGGTATACAATGATATATTTTTTTTAAATGTTTTTGGTTAAAAGATTAACAAGACCTTTCTCCCTATCTACATGAAAATTTGGCCTTCAATTACCTGGTAATCTGATGAGGTGATAGGTCAACCATGCTGACAACTAGTCAACATGACTTATAGTAAAACTAACCCTGGATTGGTAAGTAGCATCTAGACTAGGAGAACTATAGATAACTGACAGGAACAATAGCTTTGGTATCCCCTGAGGAGGTGCACTTGTAATTGCACATGTCCTTTGCAGGGACCTTGAAGCCTATCCCTACAGAACTGTTGGAAGAGCTACTGGCTTCTTTGGGGGAATAAGACTTCTAAACCAGAACAACTCCTACACCCACCTGATGTGCATCCTATCTTTTTGCACATCAGCTGCTATGCACCGCTGCAAAGACCTCTACAGGAAAGGAGTGACCATTGCTACCTTTCTAGGAAGCCATGTTTCCACCCTACATCCTTTGGAGTAGAATGATGTGAAATGGTCTTATGAATCTGAATGAAGAATTCTTGACTTGCAACATGGAGCTTCTTAAAATAGTGGAAACTGGTGACAAACTGAATGTCTAACAATAGGGGTGTGGTTAAATAAAGTATGGTTCATTCATAAAATACAATATATGCAGTTCTAAAAGCTCATGTTTCTGGAGAATATTTATTGTCGATGAAAAATATACGTTGATGATATATATTAACAGAAAAAGTATATGAGAGTGCATATATATATACAATATTTGTTTTATAAAACACAAGGAGTTTCAACAAAAAAGTACAGAAAAAGAGAGTAAGGCAGAACACTGAACATCTCATATTTTGTCATCTTTTCCCTCCTCTCTTTTCCTTGCAGCAACTAATTTTCTTCACTCAAATAATGTGACTTGTGCCATTCTGGTTGCCACAAAGTTCAGTGCCCTGGCCACAGTGCTCAGCCTGCCATCCAGGCTGTTCAATCAGGGTTTCTTATCTCCTTCTCTATAGTGGCTGTTTTGGGCATGTGGCTGAGGCAGAGCCAATCAGAGTCATTCCTGGGGATCTTGACTGTGTGAATACTGGGACAAATAAATTGAAGCTCTTGATGTATCATTGGATAGAGAGGGGAGAAAACAGCTGCTGCCAGTGCACAGGTTCCCAGGGCAAGGGAGGAAGCAACATTCTGTGGGCTGCCCAAGTATAGACAGTTGGGTAGCAGAAGGGTTGTGCAGACACAAAATTTAAGAAATCTTGAATCAAGAAAGGGGTTTATTTCAGGGCTTCATATTTGCACTAGAACAAGGAGAGAATGCAATATACAGTGTTTGTCAAATTTATTTAAACACCAAAACCTTTCTTTTTTTTTCTTTTTTGAGAAAACCTGCTAGCCTCTCTGCTGATATGATTTTTCTTACAACACAGAAAATAAATGCTTCTCTAAAGAAATAATGGATCAGTTTATGGGTCATTATCTTCTTCTTTGTGCTTTGCCCCATTTTCTAAATTTTCTACAACTAAAACTATGTTTATACAGTATACTATATATATGAGGGTACTTCAAAAGTTCATAGAAAAATAGAAGTAAGAGGTAATACAATCTTTCCATGATATATAATACATAGTCTGTTTCTATCTGTGAAAGGACCTAGGTACTCACTCCTTCTTTTCATAAATATATTATTTTGTTGCCCCAAATTTAGGATCATGAGTTCTTTCCTTTTCACCAATGGATACATATAATTTTTATTTTGAATTTCAGATCTTCTGTCTTCTCTGTTTTATATTCTTGCATGAGGGCAGCCAACTTAATCATATAATCATCAGTTAGTGTATTAGGAGAAAAGAAGCTACTTGTTACCTGTTCCATAAATTAATACATATTACAGCATTTTTGTTTCCTATGCAAATGTGTATATACATATTTATGGTTTACAAAAATGGTAACATACTATACTTATGGCTCATAACTTAATTTTAATTTTTAAACTTAATAATATGCAATGGCCATCTTTCCATGTCAGCATACAGAGCTCTTCTCCTCTTTATTAACTACTTCCTGGTATTAATTGTATGGCTAGAGTCATACAGATCTTAGTCTGTGACCTCATGTAACTTCTAGGTGCCCTAATGTTTGTCTAAGTGGAGGTAACCTCCCTACATGAAAAATTTGCTACAAAATTTAAATGAAATAGGTAAGTAAAGCACTTGGCATAGGGCCAGAACAGAATGTGCTCTGTAAATGGGAGCTTTATCATTATTACTATTAAGAAATCATTATTGTTAATATTGTCATTACTTGATAATTGTGTTATTTCCAATTTTTGCTTCAACTAATAAGATAGAAATACACTCATTTCACACTTGTGTAAGGGTTTCTATAGAATAAATTCCAAAAAGTGGAACTGCTAGGTCAACAACATAACCATTTTAAGTTTTGCTAACATTGCCAAATTTCTTTTCAGAAAGGGCTTTCCAGTGGGCACTCTTACCAGCAGAGGGTGCTGCTTGCTGGCTGCCTTTCTGGGAATGCAATGTGGAAGGGAAGGGGTTTTAGCAGACTCCAGAAGAATTTACAGTAGTCCCACTTTATCTGCTGCCTCACTTTCCATGGTTTCAGTTACCTGCGGTCAACCTCGGTCCAATGATATTAAATGGAAAATTACAGAAATAAATAATTCATATGTTTTATATTGCATGCTGTTCTAAGTAACGTGATGAAATCTCCTCTCTGCCATCCTGCTCCATCCCACCCAGGACATGAATCATCCCTTTATCCAGCATATCTATGCTGTATATGCTACCTGCTTGTTTGTTACCTAGTAGCCTTCTTGGTTATTAGGTTGACTGTCATGGTATCGTAGTGCTTGCGTTAAAGTAACCTTTATTTTATTTAATAATGAAACTGAAGCTCAAAAGTAGTGATGCTGCCATGTTGTTATAATTGTTCTATTTTATTATTAGTTATTGCTGTTAATCTGATACTGTGACTAATTTATAAATTAAACTTTATCATAGATATGTATGTATAGGATAAAACATCATATACATAGGGTTCAGGTATCTACTAGAGATCTTGGAAGGTATCCCCGCTGAATAAAGGGGGGCTATTGTACAGGGTACTGTAAAGCAGAAAAGAGAGGGCAATCTTGTGTGGATGTGTCAGGGGTTCCCAAGACCACCCTCAGGCTTGATGATTCATGAGAAAGACTCACAGGCCTCAGAAAAGCTATTATTCATGGATTACGGTCTATTACGGTAAAAGGGTACAGATTAAAATCAGTGAAGAAAAAAGGTGCATGAGCAGAAATGCAGAAGAAACCAGGTGCAAGCTTCTAGGTGTGCCTTCCTCATGGTATCTCATGGGGTTTTGCTTAATTCAGCAACAATGTGTGACAAGATGTGTGCAATGTTGCCAACGGGGGAAGCTTAACTGAGCCTTGATATCCAGGGTTGTTATTGGGGATCAGTCTCACATAGGAAAGCACAGTCCTCTTGATCTATATCAGCTGCTTGGACTCCAGCCCTCCCCCACCCCTTCACCATAGATCATATTGTCAGGATAAACATATCTGGTCAAACTGTACAGCAAGGCCAAAAGCCTCAAGTATACAGAAACACTCTTATACAAAGAATATTTCAGGAGCTCTGATGTTATCTGCCAGGAGCCGAACAAGAGCTAGTCCTGAAGGCAGGCATTTCTTTGGACTGTGCAGGGTTTGAATAACCCCATCCTACTGAGTTAACCCTTTCCTGCCTGATGGAGGGGGAGCAGGGGAGATGGCACGAACAAAGACAGGGAGGTGGAAATGCATAAAGCATTAACTAGGGGAAGAGTGAGAACTGATATGTTTCAACAGAAGGAGAGGAGAGGGAGATAAGGTGGAAACGTAGGTTGGGTCAAATTGTGAAGATTATTGAATGCAGATAAACATGGACTTGAGGAAGATTAACCTGGTAGTGGTATTAAAAATGAGTTGAAGTAGAGACAGTCTGGAGTCTGAGAAACCTGTTAACAAGCCCTGAGACAAGAGGTCCTGAAGTGGCATGACAGCATGAAAATGGAAAGGATCTGTCCACAGTAAGATTTCCAAAGTTGCTAAAAGGAGATGGACAAAGGTGAGGGGAAGGAAGAGGTTAAAGAATCTTCTAGGACTGTAAGCTTGTGTGGTTATAGGTAAAGGCCTATATTGACACAAATAAAAATGCTAGGAAAGCCTTCAGATACATTCATATATTCAACAACTATTTATTAAGGGCTCACTAAGTGCCAAACTAATTGTCTTAAAGTGTAATCCATGAACCACGTGTACTCCATCACATAGGGGAGCTTGCTGACAAACCATATTACTCCCCTCAAGAGCGACTGAATTCAAGTCTCTAGTGTAGGGGCTGGAGATCTGCATTTTTAAGATATTCTTATCACACGGAAGTTTGAGATTCTCTGCCATCTATGGCACCCAGGAAATTATCTATGTTGGGAATTTAAATATACCAAGTGGTGAAAATAGGAAGGAGAAGAACAGTATAAAGAAACAGACATTTTTCTCCTATAGACAACCTAGGATGGGAGTTTCACTTGAATGTGTGTTTCAAAGGTGGACACGAGTGAGACTGAAAAAAAAATGGCACATGGGACTTGATGTTAGGAAGGGATGGCGAAATTTTGCAGACTCGGGATGTTCAAGTATACGGTCCAGGCATGCAATTGACAATTCTGAAAAGCATAACCCTCCTTTATAAGAATGACAGGGTCCTTCTTGTAGCACAACCTGTGACTGCTACAAAAACAACAACAACAACAAAAAACACATGGCATTTGTTTTGAAAATATACACATTAAGGAGATGTCTTGATATATAAAAAGTGGAATCTTGTTTAAATTTGGCCAACCCTTTATACCTTAGAATGCTTATGAAGGAGATTTACAAAAATGAAGTTTCAGAAGAAGCAAAATTGCAATTGACAACTCAGAACTCATTATTTAAGACTAATCAAATAAAAATCCAAGTACATTTTTTTTCTCTCTCCCATCCTCTTCACCTAGTTTTCCCCCACCTTTTTTTTTCTTTCCTAAATGAGTCCTTCCACTCCTGGTTGACAGTGCAGAAGACAGCATGTTCCAGAATATGCAGCTTTCTTCAATATAATGTTGATCGTTTCCTTCATTTTTAGCATCCTTCTGAAAATCTGGCAAATACTATAATACATGCTATCTCCATTAAATGTATTAAAAGAACATTCTTTCAGGAAATTACTTAACTATTCTTTAAATAAATTATATTTGAGATGCTGCATACAAACTATGATAATTCTCTGAGCAAATCAAATTATACATAATATTTTAATGTTCTATTAGATGAAGTCGAATCAAGTGAAAAAAGCATAAGCTGTAGAGCCAGACAGATCTCAGTTTGATTAATGGCTCTAGATTCGGGGAAGTTATTTAGGCTTTCTGAAGCCATTATTAGATTCTCATCCATTATCATTGTTCTTGAATGGGGCATTATTGGCATTTGTGGCAGGATAATTCTTTGTTGTGTCAGGCAGTTCTCAGCATCACAAGACAGTTCCCACCACTATATTCCTCTTCTTCTAGCTATTAAATACCAGTAGCACTCCCACCTCCAGTGTTCCCACAACCAAACACCTCTACAATTTGCAAATGCCCCTTAGGAAAGTGGTGATGCTCCTAGTTAAGAGCAAGTGCATTAAATGGATTATAATAATACTCTTTGAGTTGGGAGGTTTAAATGAGAGTATTTTCCTGGCACTTTTGAGTAAACAAAGAGGTAGTTAAAAGAATGTGTTGAGGTCAGTCTGACCTGGGCTATATCCCAGCCCTGTGAATAGTGCCTATGTGTAGCAAATTGCTTAATCTAAGCTGAGCATCTCATCTATAAAATTACAATAGGAATAATATCTGACTCAGAGGATTATTTGAGGATTCAATGAAGTAATATGTGCCAAGCACTAAGAACCAATCCCAGTGCAGAATCAAGACTCAGTCAAGTCAGCCACAGTTGCAGCTGTCATTATTATTAAAGCCAGATGCCAAGGACTAAAGAGTGGGGAGGTGGCAAGGAAATAGGATACCTTGTTCAAGAGGTTTTGCAAAAAAAAGAAAGGGGGAAATAAAAAGTACTGGAGAGAGTAGAGTTGTCAGCTTTTTTTCTCCTGTAAGATAGCAAATTGCTATGTACATTTGAAGGCAGAAAGGAGGTAGACAATAGAGAAACTGAGGCTGAGATCCAAGAAGACACGGTGATGACGCGAAATGTGATGAGGAAGTTAGGAGGCTTGGGCACTCAGGAGGAAAGAGATCACTGGCATTCCCCTGTGGCTTTTCCAAACATGAAGCTGTGTGTGCATGTTCACAGAGTCTGCCCAATTTCATTGGGATTTTCACCTGCTCTGCACTGTATTAGCACCTCACTCTAAAAGTGATGGCCCACAACCAACAGAGCTGCTTTAATGTTGTTGAGCTCAAGAGAAAGGCATCTGGAATTGAGTTGTGCTGGCTAAAATTAAGGGAGACCAATCTTTTAGAAAGTGGAGCAATCTCCTCCCTGAAACTGTTCCTGGGACTGTATCTGGCTTCACAGTTCTGAAACATTTCAAGGACCACTTTTTCATTTACTTTAAGTACCTTTCCAATGATTTTTTTTAACCCTCAATTGCCCTTTCTTTTCCTCTACTTTCTATGACTAGCACTAAAAAATCTTTTCATTTCAGATTCATTCCAACATCCTTTCAGTCCCTAATCTTACCTTTCTATGCCAAGAAGTATTTTCCAACACAATTATTTTCAAGACATTGCTCACATAAACTGCAGAGGTTCCCTCAATCTCTGTGATGATTCAGAGATCATAGGAAAAACGTGGTCTCTGGCTTCTCGGGGGTGAGACTTTGTCTCTTCTTGAGCACTTGGTCAGGTTTTTTTTTTTTTTTTTTTTTTTTAACTAAAAGAAAAAAAATTCCATGTAATTAGAAAAATGGTAACATTGACTTACAATGGTATCATTGTAGACTATGTTTCAAAAATCTAAAAATTTAGAGAAAAATCAAATTTTAAAAATGATAGTGCTATACTAAGATTGTATGAGAAGTGACTGAAAAGTTAAAAATAGCTATGAAATACTAACACTTTTCATAAAGTGTTTTCCACAGAACACTACTCTTTGGAGATGTTCTACAAATCCAGGGGTTTATGAGTTAGGCAGACTCAGCTTACCCTACCTTCACCTGGAGGTTCATAATGCAGTTCCTGAGGAGTCCTGAAGACAAGAACTTATTTTATACCATGACTTATTTTATATCAGTTCTTCCCAAACTTACCTATGTGCTTTTAATGGAATACCTATTAATATCCCACAGAACTGGTATACTGTAAACCAATGTGTTGAAGAACCAGAATTTTTTGGTTTGGGTTTTGGTTGTTACTGTTTTTCATTTTTAAAAAAAACCTTCTAATCAGTTGATGACTAAGAATTTTGTTAAATGCAAAAATTATATGTTTGCATGTAATGGCAATATCAAATTACTATAAAAGCTTCTAAGCATTCACTCTCAATATCTGACTTGTCATAGACTAGTTGCAAACTCTTTGTAGACGGGCACTGGTCCGTGAACCACACTGAGAAGAAGTGCTTTCATCCAGTGTATACTCCCCTTAACCTCAGTGGAATGCACCTTGCTAGGAAGGGGACAATGGAATATATAAATACATTTTTTTCACCCTCCCTAAAAAGCAGAATGATGGCTACATGACATACTGAAAAGCAACATTTCTTTATCTTGTTCATCAAAGCCACTTCCTAAATAAATAATCTTATAATATTTCAAAGTAGAAGTCAGGACAAAATATAAACTACCTCACCAAATCAGTGTTTAAAAAGAACACATCTTCAGCATGAATCCCCTCCCCCAAAGATGTAGGTATTTAGCGATAACAAAGAGGTGGTCAAATTCTTTCTGTTATCTATTTTATAAAAACCTGCATGAAAGTGTTGAGAGGTGGGTAAGAGGAGTCAGTTCTCCATTCTTTGTGAGGTCACTGATATTCATAAGGCATGCAAACCCAACGTATAGCTAAACAACGACAATGTCGTTCTTTAAGTAGCAAGGCTTGCTGAATTCAAATTTAATTAGATCTTTTTTGAACAGAAGATAGATAGTGTTTCATGCTATGCGCCTTTGCTACAAAAGGTAAGAAAGCAATAATAGCATGGCCTCTCTTTTTTTGGAATAGTTAACCTGCTATACTATAAATTAAACTCAAATTCTTGGATTAACCTAAAACAAGAATAATTCAAGCAAAGTATATTTTTGTATCAACATTATTAAATGATAGATAAACATCTGTTATTAGAACAAGACAGTACAGTGTGACCGAAACTAACAATTACCACTCAGGGACTGCTCCATGTGTGGATCTGCCCTGTTAGTGGTGATATTCAGGATTTGTTCACAGGAAAACTGACTAATAGAACAATAAAGCAGGTGACTATCTCCTCTCAATATTTCCACCATGGAGACCAAAAATGACAGGGATAAGGAAGATGATGGGGAGGATGGTGATGATGCTGAAGTCAAGGATGAGGTTATCACATAAGTTATCATATCAGTCATATCTCAGTCATTGTCTCAGTGGAGGTGACGGTGATGCTGAGAATGATGGTAACGACAGTGATGCAGAGAAAGATGGTGAAGGCAGAGATAATAATGGGGATGATGGTGATGATGGGGATGACAATGACAATGCAGATCACAATGGTGACATAAGAGATGCTGGTGAAAACAGTGATGATTGTGATGATTGGTGAGGACAGGGACGATGATGAGACAGGAGGACAGGGATGACAGATGACAGTGATGACAAGGATGACAGTCACAATGAGGATGATGGAGATTTGAAGATGATGAAAGGCAATGATGGTGGCATCTAACACTCACTGGTTATCTTCCATGTGCCTGACATTAGACTAAAGGTTTCACATGCATCAAGCCACTTAATTTCTATGACCTTTCTATGAGGTTGGTATTACCGTGATCTCTGTTTTACAGAGAACTTCAGGGACAAAGAGGATAAATATTTTGCCAATACACATAGCTCTCCAGTGCAGATGATATGATCCAAGTTCTGCCCAACCCTAGAGCACATGCTGCTGTTTACTGAGCTATGCCACTACCCATTATGCAATACTGGCTAGAGGGTTGAATGCATACATGCGTGGAATCTCATGGGACCATGTGGTCCAGTGGCTTTTTCAGATATATTAATGTTTATCCTATTTAAATTTTGATTTGGTCATTTTTTAAAAACCAACAATTATTAACACTTGAGAACTAGCTGTCTCAGTTCCTTTGTGGACTGAGGTCCGCTATAAATAAAGACATTAAAATCCATTCCAAAATGGCTCTCATATCATCTCTCAAACATTTAAAATATGTTTACTTTTTCCCACCTAAATGCATTCTTTGTGCCAGTTTCTTAATGTCTGCCCTTGATGCTACAGTTCTCCTAGTCTCCACGTTTCCTAGGCTTGAGCCCATCTGACTCCTCCCCCTCCTTTATTCCTTATATCCAATCAATCTCTCATACCTGGTCATATATCTTCAACGTTTCTGTCAAATTCATCGTTTCTTCTCTGGACCCACTCCCAGTTGGCCAGTACTTCATCACCTAAGGCCCAACTGCTGATATTAACTACATGGCTCAGTTTAATCATACCACATGATTCCTTAGTATCTATCACTTCAGGTTCAAATGCCTCACTCTGTCATTAAAGATCCCTTTATATTTAGCCTCACTTTATCCCAACCCTACCATGTGCCTCTAGTCATCAAGGCATGCCTGAGCAGGTTGGTATAATTGAAGTCTCTTCATGTCCCCCTAGATAAAAAATAAACTCACAATACACAGGGCTTATCCATCCTCAACTTACCTTTCCAGCTTCAAGTTCCTAATACTCTCCCACCCTCACAACTACCTTCCATGACGACACTTCTGTCACTCTGAACGATGTGACAATTCTCACGTACTCTTTTCATATTTCCTCTATAGCCTCTTCTCTGATTGGTTCATTCCCCCTTCTCCATTAAGACCAGGAATAACAGGCTTCCTCTGTGAACCTCCACTTACCCTCTGCACTGTCGGCCTTCCCTCAATTTCTCTGCTATAGCCCTTATCACCTAGCATTGTCATTGTTCATGTTTGTAGAACTCTTTGCTGCTTTTTCATATCCTAGCAAATAGCACAGTGCATGGCCTATAGGAGGGTCTTAATAAACACTTATTGAATGAGTGAATTAATGAATAAACTGTTCACTCCAAATATGATCTGCTCATTTCTATACAACCTACTTATAATGTACTACCTACCATTATCTGACTATCCAAGTCCATCTCTTTAAGGATGCTGAAGCTACTCGTCCAAACTGGCTCAAACTGATTTCTCCCTTTTCCTGACCTCACATAGTCTTAACTACTTTACCCCTACTACTCCTATCTATCTATCTATCTATCTATCTATCTATCTATCTATCTATCCATCCATCCATCCATTTATTTATCTATCTGTCTTCTATCTATCCTGTCTCTCAAGCCATGGTGAGGAGCCAGAGTGCCCAGGTTTGAATTCCAATTCTGTAATCAACTAGCTTCTGTTTCTTCATTGGTAAAATGTGGATGATACTAGCTACTCCATAGGGTTGTTGTGTGGATTAAAGGAACATGTAGCAAGTGCTCAATAAAAGTTAGCTACAATTATTAGTAGGATGTTTAATATGCGTTATTCTTTTTTCTTTGTAAATTCTGTCATGGTATCTGGAACTATGTTAAGCATATAGCAGGTATTCAATAACCTCTGGTTGGCTTTAATTATATCAGAGTAAAAAGCCAATGGCCCTGCTTTGAAGCCAATTTTCCCTTACTGGGTTCTTAACAATCATGAAGCATCTTCTACACAGAATTCCTAACATTTTGGTAAAACAAATAAACCTTGGCAGCAAAGTATTTTCATGTTTCCATTTGAAGCAGTAAGTAGAACACATTTTAATGGACCACATTTCTTTTTTAAAAATTTTTATTGAATCAAAATTGATTATACATATTTTGGGGGTTCAACATTGAAATATGTTGATCAAATCAATATTACTAGCATACATATTGTTACAAATTGTAATTGTTCTTTATGCCCCTTTGGACCCCATTTCACCTGATAAAAACCATATTCAGTTTTCTAACCTGAAAAATGGAGCTAAATTGTGTATTTACTTCAGAGCATGATTATGAAGATTAAATAAGATAGCAGCAAACATTAGCCCTTTATAAATGTTAGTGTCAATTTTATAAATATCGGTATCATCAACATCATTGGACTTGTCTAAGCAAAGAACTTGAATAGAAATAAGAGCTGTTGATTCTTGGCCTAGTTTTTAAAATAATGTAGCCATCTCTTAGCATTTCCCAATTTGGAAAAAGTAAACAAAATTCCTTTTATTTGCCCTTATGAAGTACCTGTTTTCCATTCACTATCTTTTCACATCGGATATTCTTCTCTGCACATTCTTTTAGTTTCACTTTTTTAAAGTGACAGTAGAAAAAAATGGATACAATATTTGAATAAAAATCCAAGAGATCATAATAAAAAGATTCTTCCTAAAAACTTGTATGTCACATTCTTTCTAATAAATCTTTGCATTAAGAGAAGGAAATAAAGGGCATCCAGATTGGAAAAGATGAAGTCAAACTGTCCCTGTTTGCAGATGACATGATCCTATATATCGAACAGCCTAAAACCTCTACAAAAAAACTGTTGGAATTGATAAATGATTTCAGCACAGTAGCAGGATACAAAATCAACACACAAAAATCAGTAGCATTTCTTTTCTCCAATAGTGAACATGCAGAAGGAGAAATCAAGAAAGCCTGCCCATTTACAATAGCCACCAAAAAAATAAAATACTTAGGAATTGAGTTAACCAAGGAGGTGAAAAATCTCTATAATGAGAACTACAAACCACTGCTGAGAGAAATTAGAGAGGATACAAGAAGATGGAAAGATATTCCATGCTCTTGGATTGGAAGAATCAACATAGTGAAAATGTCCATACTACCCAAAGTGATATACAAATTCAATGCAATCCCCATCAAAATTCCAAAGACATTTTTCTCAGAAATGGAAAAAACTATTCAGACATTTATATGGAACAATAAAAGACAACGAATAGCCAAAGCAATGCTCAGCAAAAAAAATAAAGCTGGAGGCATAACACTACCTGACTTTAAGCTATACTACAAAGCTATAATAACCAAAACAGTATGGTACTGGCATAAAAACAGACACACTGACCAATGGAATAGAATAGAGAATCCAGAAATCAACCCACACACTTACTGCCATCTGATCTTTGACAAAGGCACCAAGCCTATTCACTGGGGAAGGGACTGCCTCTTCAGCAAGTGGTGCTGGGATAACTGGATATCCATATGCAGGAGAATGAAACTAGATCCATACCTCTCACCGTATACTAAAATCAACTCAAAATGGATTAAGGATTTAAATATACACCCTGAGACAATAAAACTTCTTAAAGAAAACATAGGAGAAACACTTCAGGAAATAGGACTGGGCACAGACTTCATGAATACGACCCCAAAAGCACGGGCAACCAAAGGAAAAATAAACAAATGGGATTATATCAAACTAAAAAGCTTCTGCACAGCAAAAGAAACAATTAAAAGAGTTAAAAGACAACCAACAGAGTGGGAGAAAATATTTGCAAAATATACATCTGACAAAGGATTAATATCCAGAATATATAAGGAACTCAAACAACTTTACAAGAAGAAAACAAGCAACCCAATTAAAAAATGGGCAAAAGAGCTAAGTAGGCATTTCTCTAAGGAAGATATCCAAATGGCCAACAGACATATGAAAAAATGCTCAACATCACTCAGCATCCGGGAAATGCAAATCAAAACCACATTGAGATACCATCTAACCCCAGTTAGGATGGCTAAAATCCAAAAGACTATGAACGATAAATGCTGGCGAGGCTGCGGAGAAAAAGGAACTCTCATACATTGTTGGTGGGACTGCAAAATGGTGCAGCCTCTATGGAAAATGGTATGGAGGTTCCTCAAACAACTGCAGATAGATCTACCACACGACCCAGCTATCCCACTGTTGGGAATATACCCAGAGGAATGGAAATCATCAAGTCGAAGGTATACCTGTTCCCCAATGTTCATCGCAGCACTCTTTACAATAGCCAGGAGTTGGAACCAGCCCAAATGTCCATCATCAGATGAGTGGATACGGAAAATGTGGTACATCTACACAGTGGAATACTACTCAGCTATAAAAACAAATGAAATACTGCCATTTGCAACAACATGGATGGACCTTGAGAGAATTATATTAAGTGAAACAAGTCAGGCACAGAAAGAGAAATACCACATGTTCTCACTTATTGGAGGGAGCTAAAAATTAATATATAAATTCACACACACACATACACACACACACACACACAAACCGGGGGGGGGGGGAAGAAGATATAACAACCACAATTATTTGAAGTTGATACAACAAGCAAACAGAAAGGACATTGTTGGGGGGGAGAGGGGGAGGGAGAAGGGAGGGAGGTTTTGGTGATGGGGAGCAATAATCAGCTACAATGTATATCGACAAAATAAAATTTAAAATAAATAAATAAATAAATAAATAAATGTCAAAAAAAAAAAAAGGAAAAAAAGGAAAAAAAAAATTAATGGCAAATTGTAGTATGTGTTTATATAAAGGATAAAGGGTGGGTGAGAAAGAACAGTCAGTGAAGGAGATGGAGAAGATGCAATCATGAGTACAAGGGAGTGTAATATCACATCACAGACGTCAAAGAAGAGACATGCAGAGTCTGTGTTTTCTTACTCCACTGCCTCACATGACTCTTACACCACAGAAAAGACAAGAAGTGTGGGGATGAACAGGAATTCATTAAATTGTCTCATTAATGAGTCTTCTCGGAGATTTAATTTAGCAAAATAATGAAAGTAGAACTGCATGCAGGGAACTGTGAGAATAATGCCTCATTTATGTTTCAGAACGGTTCTTATTTATGATTTAGAAGTTGTTTGGGGAGTGGCATAGGGTACGGTATAAAAGGAAAACAAAGGAGCAATACCCACAAATGAAATAATCAGTACTAAAGTAGTTAGAACTGATTTGAGACTGTAACAGCAATTATATAGCTTAATGTTGTCATGCAAATTAATGTGTAAATAAATACTGCAAAAAGAAAGAGCACTTAGAAGCCACATAGTCCAAATGCCCACATGGTGATTCCATTATATCTCTATCGATGATTGCAAGGCATGTTCATGATATTTTTTACAATAAAAACATTTCATCTTAAAAATAAATTCAAAATAAACCACAGAAAAAAATCTTTAATATTGGCATGTTCTCATCTTGATAAACATGAAATTTAAAGATGTATTGTGACAGAACATTTAATGTCTTTCCCATATCAGCCTTCTCTAGCAATAAACTTTTTTACCTTCAAAAAGAAAAAAAAAAAAAATCTTTGCATTATATTAGTTTTTTTGCACAATTCCACATTCATCACGTGTTCACCCATTAGTTTAAGCTCTTTCTCTATTAAACTTATGCTTATTTAGTCCTGGTCCATCATATTTTTATATTACTGTGTTTTTGCACTGTATTTGACTTGCCAGAACTGCTTCTAATTTGCCTAGGCTTATTTTCCTATTTAATAACATATTTTGACTTATACTTCTACCTTTTAGAGCATTAGACATGTCACGTTATATTGGACCTTTAAAGTTGATAAGCATATTCTAAGTTCCTGAAAATCAATTAAATACAAATTCTTTGACATAGCTTTAAGCTGAATTTGAAAGGTTCTTCAAAGTTGATGCCTAACTGCTGATAATTATGCTAGTTAAATTCATCCTTTTCTAAGATTCTTAAGGGACTGAAATTAGTATTGTTCATTCCTGTGTCTTCTTGTGCATATGTGCACATGTATGTATGTGGCATATATTACAAATGGAACTTACATTGGCTTGGTATAATATTTTTTTTTCTACAAAGACATGATTAATGATATGCAAATATATTGTGTTTTCAAGTTGATTGAAATTAATCAATTCAGTTCCATGATTTGTTCTATTTCTCCTTACAATTCTGTCAGTTTTCAATTTACGTATTTTGGGGCTCTATTGCTAGGTGTGTATATATTTATAATTGTTATATATTCCTTTTTTGTGGGGATATTATACAAGTTAATTTTATTTTAGTATTTATTTTTTATTAAAGTATAATTGATTATAAATATTTACAGATTACAGAGTTGAATATTAATACCTGTGTCCAATGTGTGATAATCAAATCAGGATAATCAGCATGTTCATCATTACAAAACGTAATCACTCCTTTTGTCCATTAACCAATATCTTGCTAACTCCCCTACCCCTTCCTCTCCCCCATCCCACCTCTAGTAATCACAGTTCTGTTCTCTCTTTCTGAAAGTTCAATGTGTTGCTTTCTTTCTCTTTCCTTCTTTCCTTCCTTCCTTTCTTCTTTTGCTCTCACTTATGAGTGAGTACATGTGGTATTTCTCTTTCTGTGCCTGGCTTGTTTCACTTAACATAATTTTCTCCAAGCTTATCCATGCTGCTACAAATGGCAGAATTTCATTCTTTTTTATGGCTGAGTACTATTCCATTGTGTATATACACCACATTTTCCTTATCCAGTCATCCACTTATGGACATTAGGTTGGTTCCAATTTTGGCTATTGTAAATACAGCTGCAATAAACATGGGAGTGCAGGTATCCCTTTGACATGATGATTTTCATTCATTTGGGTAGACCCAGCAGTGGATCTATGTCTATAGATTGTGTGGCAATTCTATCTGTAGTTGTTTGAGAGAATTTCATACTATTTTCCATAATGGCTATACTAATTTACAGTCCCACCAACAGCGTAGAAGTGTTCCCCTTTCTCTGCATCCTCACCAGCATTTGTCATTCTCTGTCTTTTTGATAATAACCAGTCTAAGTGGGTGAGATGATATTTCAAAGTGGTTTTGATTTGCATTTTCCTGATATATAGTGATGTTGAGCTTTTTTTTGATATGCTTATTGGCCATTTGTATGACTTCCTTTGAGAAATGTCTATTCAGTTCCTTTTAATTGGATTTTTTTTTACAGTTGTTTGAGTTCCTTATATATTCTGTATATTAACTCATTGTAGATGTATAGTTGCAAATATTTTCTCCCATTCTGTAGGTTGCCTTTTCATTCTGTTAATTGTTTCCTTAGCTGTACAGAAGATTTTTAGTTTGATATAATCCCATTTGTTTATTTTGTTGTTGTTGTTGTCTCTGCTTTTGAGGTCTTATTCATAAAATTTTTGCCTAGTCCTACATCCTGGAGTGTTTCTCTTCTGTTTTATTCTAGGAGTTTTATAGTTTTGGGTCTTATATTTAAGTATTTAATCCATTTTGAGTTGGTTTTGGTATATGGCAAGATGTACGGGTCTAGTTTCATTCTTCTACACACGGATATCCAGTTTTCCCAGCACTATTTCCTGAAGAGGCTGTCCTTTCTCCAATGTATGTCCTTGGTGCCTTTGTCAAAAAACAGTTGGCTGTAAGTATGTGAGTTGATTTCTGGGTTCTCTATTCTGTTCCATTGGTCCCTGTGTCAGTTATGCCATACTACGCTGTTTTGGTTACTATAGCTTTATAGTATAATTTGAAGTGAGGTGATATAATGCATCTGGCTTTATTTATTTTTGCTCAGGATTGCTTTGGCTATTCGGGGTCTTTTGTTGTTCCATATGACAGTTAGTATTGTTTTTCCTATTTCTGTGAAGAATGTCATTGGTATTTTAATGGGGACTGCATTGAATCTGTGGATCACTTTGGGTAGTATGGGTATTTTCACAATGGTAATTCTTCCAATCCATGAATATGGAATGTCTTTCCATCTTTTGATGTCCAATTTAATTGCTTTCAACAGTGTTTTGTAGTTCTCATTGTAGAGATCTTTCAACTCCTTGGTTAATTTATTCCTAGGTATTTTATTCTTTTGGTAGCTATTGCAAAATGGGCTTGCTTTTTTGATTTCTTTTTCTGTATTGCTGGTCTACTGACCCTTTATCATAAAATATCCCTCTTTCTCTATAGCATATTTCTTGTCAAAGTATATTTTGTCTGATATGGATACAGTCAATACAGCTTTCATACAGTTACTGTTTGCATGATATATCTTTTTTGTTCCATTTACTTTAAATAGATTTATGTCTTTGAATCTAAATTGTGTTTCTGTGTATGCCATTTGGTTATATCTTGCTGTTTAAAATCCAATTTGACAATCTCTGTCTATTTACTAATTAAATTCATATTTAATTAACAGGTTTGGATTTACACTTTCCATTTTACTATTTGTTTTCTGTATATCTCCTGTCTTTTTTGTTCTTCTATTCTCTCTTTACTGCCTGCTTTGTGTGCAATATATTTTTAGTGTACCATTTTAATTCCTATGTTTTCAAATAATTTTAATTGAAGTATTTTTAAATAGATGCTTCAGCAATTACAATATGCATCTCGACTTATCACAATCAACTTCAAATTAATAATAAATTAATTGTAGTGAAATATAGTAAATTAGCTCCTTTATAGTTCCATCTTCTCCCCCCTCTTTTCACTATTATTGCTATTTATATTACATATATATGTATATAAACTCAACAATAATAATATTCAGCAATAATTTTAATAATTGCTTTATGCATGTTAATTTCTTCTTAAGAAACTATGATATGAGAAAAAATGTACTTATAAAGCCTTTTATATTAACCTGTATATTTACCATTTCCAGTGCTTTTCATTTTTTCCTATGAATTTGAGTTATCTGCTGGGGTCACCTCTTTTTAGTCTGAAAGACTTCCTTTGGTATTCTTATAAGGCAGGACTACTAGCAATGAATTCTATGCTTTATTTCATGAAGTCTTTATTTCACCTTCACTTTTTGAAGGCTAGTTTTGCTGGATATAGAATTCTTGGTTTTAGGGTTTTTTTTTGTTTTTTGTTTTTCTTTCAGCACTTCTAAATATTTCTTTCAAATTCTTCCTGGTCTCCATTCTTTAAATTGAAAAGTAAGTCAATAATTGAATAAATTTCTCTCTGTGTAATGAGCTATTTTACTCTTGCTGCTTTCAAGATTTTCTCTTTGATTTACAACAGTTTGAATATCAGATGTCTAGGTATAGATGACCTTTTGCTCATCCTATTTAGGGTTCACTGGATTTCTTGTATCTGTAGAATAATGTTGGTTTTCAAACTTGGGAAGTTTCTGAACATTATTTCATCACACATTTTTTTTTTTCTCTGATGCTTTCTCTGTTTTATCTGCTTTGGGGCCTTTGATTACAAAGTCCCAAAATGATGGTATGCTCAATGTTGTCCCCCAGGTCTGCAAGGCTCCCTCATTTTCCTTCAGTCTTTTTTCTCTGTATTCTTCAGGTTGAAAATTTTCTGTTGATTGGTCTCAAATTCACTGATTCTCTCCCCTACCCTCTCAAATCTGCTGTTGAGAAACTCTACTGAGTTTTTAATTTCAGGTCCTATATTTTCAACTCCAGAGTTTCCATTTGATTCATTTTTTATATGTATAATTTCCAGCTCCTTTAGATTTAATATTTGTTGAGTCATGTTGTCATAACTTCCTATAGTTCTTTAAACTTGAATGTAATTTTGTTCTTTGAACTTGCTTATAATAGCTGCTTTGAAGTCTTTGTCTACTAAATCCAACATCTGGGGATACTCAGAGGCAGTTTCTACTGACAGCTTTTTTCCTTAGTCACACTGTCTGGTTTTTTTGCAAGTCTTCTAATTTTTGTTGAAAATTGAAGATTTTAGGTAATGCATTCAGTAACTTTGGATTTTGACTCTTTCCTCTGAAGGCTGTTGTTGCTTTTTATTGTTGTTTATTTTTTGCTTAGTAACTTGCCTAGGCTAGATCTGTGAAATCTCTTTCCCTGTGGGGTGTAGCCACTGATATACCTACTCAGTTTTCTTTTTTTATTCTTGTTTTAATTTTTAAGACTGATTTCTAGGGATAACCCTATGACTGCATAATTTAATGGTCAGTCAATGACTGGACTGAAGTTGTGCACAAACATCTTGAGCCAGTAAAGTTTCCATCCTTTGATGATAAATTCAAAGTTTAATAGTTTTTCAAGCATAAAGCTTCTCAGATTATTATATGCTTTTGGTTGATTCCACACACCTAATGTGAATGTTTTTGTCAGTTTGGTCTTGCATTACAATTCCTTTTTTGGGAATAGGACTTTCCAAACCCCTCCCCTTCAACCATAGTTGGAAGTCCTTGAGATTAGGGTCTTGACCTTTCACCTTTGCATTCTAGAGTTAAACATTAGTAAATGATGGCAGAATTTACCTTTTTTATTTCCTTTTCCTAAAATGGATAAGTTTCCTAAAGACTGCTTGGAAAATTTTCCTGTCGACTGTGATTTTTAAAATTGATGGCTACTTATTCTGTAATGACATTTACAGATTTCTTTAATGTCAAAAAATGTATGTCATAGACCTTGCTTATTTGAATAAATTTAGTCTTTCTTAGTACTCTTAACTATTTCTTCTATTATTCCAATTGCATTTTTTATATATCTGTTTCTCAAAGACCAAATAAAATTTTCCTTGACAATTTCTGGGTTCCATTTTTTTGCTTGCTGCTCTTTGTTCATAACACTTCCTTCAAGAGAATCAATAAACTTTACACCACATATTAAGAAAAAAAACTTTCATATTTTATACTATGCAAGTAATTATACTCTAAATTAAGTTACATGAGAAACTTACAAATTGGTAGTAATAACTGAGAGTCTTTTGCAGATTACGTAATTTTCTAAATTAACAATCAAGTGAATATAATAAAGATAATTAGAGAAACTACATCATAATATATATTTTATTATTTATTGTACTCAAATTAACATAGTTTTAATTGTCTTATTGAAGATGCTCTTATGAATAACATTCAATTTATTATACCACATGATTCTGAAAAGTCATGTCTTGGTATCATAATACTTCAGCTATAACTCATATCAAGTCTTTGACAAAATGAGAATCAAAAACAAATTTTCATAAGAATTATTAATGTTAAGAATGAAGGATCAATAACATAAAATTCATGAGGGTGTCAGTAATAGCTTGTTTTAATAACAGCTACCAAGCCAACTCTATTACATAATCTAACCAATTTCAAAATTCTAAATCTTTATTATAATGGCAAATCCTTTTTCAAAAAGATAGGCTTCCTTCTTGAGAAATGCACTTCACCTATGTTCTGAGCATTCACTGATCAAGCACATTAACAGATTTAGAAGGCAGCATTCAATATCTAAATGTGTATATTTGTACTTTCCCATTATTGCCAATCCTCACTCATCTATGATAATAACGAACCTGGAATGGGGACAAGAAGGATAAGAGAAATCCCTAAACACAGCATTCAATCTCTTCTTCCATAACAGCTCTTAACAACAGAAGAAAAAAGAATGTATGAGTTTAGTCTCCTTTCTTCACTCCACTCCAGAAGATGACAATGAGTAGTGAGAGTGCCAAAAGAAAGAAAAATAGAAGAGAAAGAACAAATTTCCTGGATAATACATACAGCAGCTAATGATTCCTTGAATAATTTATTCTTAAACACTACTTTTTGAAACTTTCCATCAATCACTCTTTCATTAGTAACTGAAGGTAAAGAAAATAGCACACCTTTAAAGTTATTATATCTTAATTTCTTTGAAGCTAGACTACTAGACAGAGAGAAAAAAGTAATACAAAATAATACAAGACAACTAAAGCATGGCAAAACTTAAAAATGGCAAGTTGAGGTATACATCTGAATGTACTTAGGTCTTTAACTTTGCTCAGCAATGTTTTGCGATTTCAGTGCACATCTCACATATTCTGCCAGAATTATCCCGAAGTATTTAAAATTATTTGATGCCTGTTCATGGGTCAGAAGACTTAATATTGTTAAGATGTTAATTATCCCTAAATTGATCTATAAATTCAACATAATCACAATAAAGATCCCAGCAGGTTCCTTTGCAGAAATTGAATAGTTGATTCTAAAACTCATATGGAAAGGCAAAGAACATAGAACTGACCAAACAACTTCAAGAAGAAAGAACAAACTTGGAAAGATACCAGACTTCAAGATTTATTATGAGGTTACAGTAATCACAACAGTGTGGTATTGTCACCTCTCCCAGGGTGACAGAAATGCAAAGGATTACTCAAAGCCCATTTCTCCAGAGCAGTGAGAGGCCCAGAAGGGATTAATCCCAGGCAATTCTTTCAAGAGAGAAGAATTCCTGGGAAATAACCCTGAACAAGGCTTTCTCTCAGTTTTTATTGTCCAGGCAAGAAAGTTACAGAAAAGGAACACAGGTGGTTACAAAAAGAACAAGGAGATAATTGTCATGGCAACACTTAGTTCCCTAAGAAATTCAAAGAAACAGCTGAAGACAAGATGAGGAACATCCCCCAACCATTAACCCTGAAGCCTTTTAGCTCACATACTTTCCCATTAGGTTTAGCTGCACCAAGGATGGCTGTCCTTAGAGCCAGCATTTTTGCTGTGTTACAATTTTTTAATCTACAACAGAGACTTTTGTCCTGGGAAAGTTTTCTGTTTTTCCCAAGCCTAGCATTTCTATGTGCAATTCTAAAAAGTTAGGCGATTCCTTAAACTAAAGGGCTTTGGCATTGCTAAAACGATATTTGCTTTATTGATGTTGGTATCCTCCACATAGTATTGGTGTAAAGACAGACACTTAGGTAAATGAAACAGAATAAAGTCCAGAAATAGACCCAGGTATATATAGACAATTGATTTTTGACAAAAGTGCAAAGGAAATTTATATGTATGTATTAGTGGAGAAAGAATAATCTGTTCAACAAGTTGTTTTGGAACAACTGGATATCCACATGCAAAATTTGAACTTTGATGCATACCTGATACTACTAGATTTAAGAATTAACTCCACATGGACTATACACTTAATGTAAAACTTAAAAAACTTAAAATCTATAAAACTTCTTGATGAAAAGTTTGAGAAAAAAATTTTGACATCAAAAATATCATAAAAGAACAAATTTGTGGGTTCCATTGGCTTTACTCCAACATTGCCATC
The DNA here is from genome assembly GCF_027409185.1 of Cynocephalus volans. Lineage (NCBI taxonomy): Eukaryota > Metazoa > Chordata > Mammalia > Dermoptera > Cynocephalidae > Cynocephalus > Cynocephalus volans. Next base: position 118,226,659 of record NC_084466.1, read on the forward strand.
TTAGGTCACTCTTCTCTTTAGTTGTGATAGGCACTACAGATTATGTTGGGTGAACTTTATACACAATTTAAAAAATGAGTCATTTGTAGTTAACATTAGAAATCATTGCTCAAATCAGTTTTCTTCTTCTGATATGAGCCACTCTGCAGGTTAATTCTGTCTGACAGTGTGAGAATAACTTGCATCTAAAAATAGAGACATATTAATGTTTAAATATGTGTGCATAGATTGAATGCAAATTTTGACATCAAGGATTTCTCTCTTTCTAAATAAAAACTATACTAAAAAATAAAGTGGTACTACATGAAATGTGGTGTGAAATAACCTAGTCATTATCCAGTAAAATATTAATTCTGAAAAAAAAAATTCATAAATTGGACTTCTTCAAAATTAAAAATTTCTAGTCCTCAAAAGATATTGTTAAAGAAATTTAAAAAAGGATAGTCACAGACAGAAAGGAAATATTTTCAGCGCACATTTTTAATGAAGGACTTGAATCTAGACTATATGTAAAAAATTCTCAAAACTCAAAAATAAGAAATCAAATAAAAAAGGCACAAAAGCTCTAAATAGACATTTTACCAAAGAAGATATATGGATGGCAAATAAGCACACAAAATAATGCTCTACATCATTAGTCATGACAAAAATGTAAATTAAAATTGTAATGAGATACTACTCTACACCTATTAGAATAGGTAAAATAAAAAGGACTTACTATGGGCCGACCCCATGGCGCACTTGGGAGAGTGCGGTGCTGGGAGCGCAGCGATGCTCCCTCCACGGTTCGGATCCTATATAGGAATGGCCGGTGCACTCACTGGCTGAGTGCCAGTCACGAAAAAGACAAAAAAAAAAAAAGGACTTACTATAACACGTGTTGATAGGAAGATGGAGAAACTGAAACTCTCATATGTTGCTGATGTGGATGTAAAATGATAAAACCATTTGGAAAATAATTTGACAATTAAAAAACTAAGCATATATCTAACATATGATCCAGCCATTTCACTCCTAGTATTCACCCAAGAGAAAAGGAAATACATGTTCATACAAAGACTTGCCCACAAATGGTTATAGCAGTTTGTCACATCCACAACTGGAAATAACCTAAATTTTTATCAACATATGGATGAACACACTGTTGCAAATCCATACAAAGGGTGCTAATCAGCAATAAAAAGTAATGAACTATTGATGCATGCAACAATGTGGATGTTTCTCAAAATAATTATGTTCAATAATAATTATGAAGATGTAAGACAAAAAAAAGTACATGATGTATAATTCTGTTTATAAGAATCTATAAAATGCAAATCTATAGGGACAGAAAGCAAATCAGTGGTTGCTCGGGGATTCAAGGGTTGGAAGATGGGAGGAGGTATGGATTAAAAAGAATCATGAGGAAATTTGGGGGGGTGATGGATATACTATCTTAAGTGGTTTCATGGGTATATACATATATAAAACTTATCACTTTAAATATGCTCAGGTTATTGTATGTCAAATATATCTCAATGAATCTGTTAAAAAACACAGAAAAAGGTCAGACATTACCTGATAAAAACTTCAGAGATGAGTGCAAAAAAAGACCAATACATAAATCAGAGGCAATAAATATAATATTAAAATATGAGAAAGTGAAATAAAAAATTAAATAAACGTGAAGAAAGAGAGGTTAAAGGCTAATACAACAAAAGTACCAGAAGCCAAATTTTTCATCATTACTGTCACAAGAATGAGTGTGCTACATTATTATATAAAAGCAGAAAGTGAAGTAATTTGGCTTCAATTAAAATATTTGAGAGAGGAATTTGGGTCAAAATTTCAACTGGCAAAGAGGCCAAAGTTTAAAATGAAGTATATGCATCTGAATATTTAAAAGACTTAAAAAATATTCTGTGTGGTCAGTTCAGACTGCAAGGCCTCTTTTAAATTGCAATGTGGTCTTCAGCACAGACAAGTAATTAAAGCGAAGATCATTATCTATAATAAGACCTACTGTACACAGTGGTCTTACCTTTAAATTCAAGGGTTCCAAGTCCTGGTCACAATTCCATTACGGACCTGAAGTCAGCTTGAAAGTAAATGATTTGCTTTTTCTATATCTTCCAATTTAAACATGGGAAAAGGGAAGCCTGTGTTCTATAAGTGGAGAGATCAATTAAGGTTCCTAATACTTTTGGTTCCTGGAGATAGTCACTGTCCAAGTAAAGTTATTAATTAAATAGCATCTTTGCCTTTATCACTGCTGTTCTCGTAAACTAAATGGTAAGTGTTCTCTTAATCCCATAGCTTCTGAGAGGACTGCATTTGTCTGTTCAGAAAATGAAAGAAAAAAAAAAATCAATCCTCCAGTACACTGGCTTATTACCTGTGTATTTCAATGGCACTTTATCACCATGGTACCCAGGTACTTGGACCCTGGCAATAAATTGGGAACGAGAACATCAAAACCAAAGCTCTGTGTAATGAGGCCAGTATGTATACGAGGGCATGAGCCCTTTGAAGTTGTTCCCTTTGTGTAAACAAGTAGAAGGCCAAAATGGATGTGGAGCCTATGGTTCCCAAAGTGATTCAAATTAAAACTTAATAACAAGAACCTCATCAATTTGAGTTCCCTATTTTCTCACAAGGACAGATACCTCTTGCAGAGAGGGCCATGCCAATGCATCAGTCCTGTCACACAGATGTGCATGTCCGCTAATTCTACCAAAAAGCCTGTCTGTTGGACCTGTAAGGCTCAGCTCATCATTGAGATTTAAAGAGTATTTCAATCATCGATATGTATTCTAGATTTTTTTCTACATCAGAGTGAGGCATTCAGCCTGTAATTTTTTGTGAGGCAAGAAGGAAAATTCAAAAGTCTAGCCTGGATGGAAACACTAACTCTTTAACGAATTAGAGATTTTCTGTGTTAAGCAAGTAGAGATGAGATATTGCTAGAAGGCAGTCCATTGTATGGCTAGGGGGATCAGCTGTATTGGAAAATTGACTAGAATAACATGAAAAGGCTCTTAACACTCTTTTAAAAGTAAACTTTCTATATGGATTTCTGGAGAGGTCTTATAGGGAAAAAATATGTTGCAAAATGCTAATTTCAATTTGCTCACTTAATAGTCATTAAATAACATGATTTAAGTTGATTTCGGAGCAAGCTGTAACAAACATTTATTTTTTAGAAACTGAATTAGTGAAGTTAATTTGCAGTGCCTCAAGGTAATTCTCTAGTATGTGTTTTGTAAATTTAAAAAACATCAAATAGTCTGAGGTTATCATAAAAGAAGCAAATGTAGCATGCAGTTACTTTATTTGTGGCTAAATTCTCTATTGAATAATTTTCAACTGAAAGATTTTACTCTCATCTCTGAACTTTTTAGGCTCATGAGTGGGAGCTCCTGCAATGTGAACATAAAAGAACTGTGCACACACGAAGTGAACATTAGCCACAATTCTGACAATAAATTACTAAATGAGATCAGATAATACAGAAAGTTGTCTATTTTTTTTAAGGTCTAGAATCCTGTTTATTGTTAGCAAATGTAAAACATACTTTTCGCAGGAGTAATGTCTTCTAGCTTTCCTAAAAATAACTTTATGGAATATAAGGCACGGTAACAACCTACTTTAAAAGTATGACATACTTCTTATTTTTAAATATTCATTCATTCATTTGTTTATTTATTTTGATGTGCTTCCTGTTCAGATTCTCAGTCTTCTAAGGCTGTACAAAGTAGCATATAAACATCAATCTCTACTTATCTAAAACTGGGATTTTCAAAATTTAAAATTTCGTTTTTCTTTTAAAATTTGCTGAAGTGACTCAAGCTACACATTAAGCAACAGCATAAAAATCACCTTTAAATTGTAACATATAACATAAAGCAGGAGGAAAAAAATAATCAAAACCCTGGGGCATTTCCAAACATTATCAGAAATATTTTCCTTTATTGTGGACCGAAAAAATAGACTGAAATGGACTCTGTTCTATCAGTTTATATAAAATAGCTGATACTTGTAAAAGGATTTTAACTTCTTCCAAAGCACTGTTACAACTTTTTGTTCATCTTCATAGCATTCTTGTAAATTGTGCAATAAGGGCCATGTCACATTAATTTTTATATATCTAACAAAGTGCACAATGGCCTACACATTGGGCGGGCTTATAAAATGACCCATGGTCATGGTGAATATGTGGCTAACAAGTCTCATCACCTCCCTTTTTTGAGGAAACTGAGGCAAAGAGGAATAACCAATCTACTTTAGAAAATACTGCTGGTGCTAGTGGTTCACATTTATCATCTCACAGTCCAGGTTTCTTTCCAGGATTCCCACTCCACTCTGACTGATCATAAAAAACACCAAAGAGAGGAAAAGGCACTGGATTTAGAATTTCCAGAAAGATGCACACATATTTTAGGATACAATTGGCCTACCTGCACCTACTTCTCATCTGGCCCTGTTAAAGGAGTGGTCCTAATCCACAGGCCTTAATGAATGGTATATTAATATAGTTGCATATAGGAGACCTTCCAAATGTCTGGCTTTTCAGAAAGTTATAAAACTATAAAAACCAGGCCTGAAAATATCCAGGGCTGATGGCAGGCCTGAGTATATTTCTTTCTTTTTTTTTTTTAATTTTATTTATTTTTTGACCGGTAAGGGGATCACAACCCATGGCACGGTGTTGTCTGCACCACGCTCAACCAGTGAGCGCACCGGCCATCCCTATATAGAATCCAAACCCATGGCCTCGGTGCTCCCAGCACCGCACTCTCCTGAGTGAGCCACAGGGCCGGTCCTAGGCCTGAGTATATTTCTGAGAGCCACAAAAACTCCTTCAGGATACAGAATTGAGGTGGAAAAAGTTTCCATCTCTTGAATGTGTAAACGCTAACGAACGAACTGAAAAACTAATGAAGTAACTAACTAACTAACTAACCATTCCCAGAGAGCCTATTTAGTAGTACTTTGGCCTTTATTTCAAAACTGTATTAAATGTGTAACTAATTTCTGAGCTGGCTGGTTAACTCAGTTGGTTAGATCACAGTGTTATAACACCAAGGTCAATTGTTTGATCGCTGTGACAGCTAGCCGTCAAAAAACAAACAACAACAACATGCATAACAAATTTCTTATTAGCTTATTATATTGTTTGTCAAGATTCCTCATCATAACCAAACAGTGCTAAAAGAACTTTATCCATATCCCAGTGTATTTGTGGAATATGTGGAAGGAGAAGTAGAATTAATTACCTATTACAATTATCACTGATAAGAGCATTGCAGATCTTGAAGAGATAGTGATGATGTGAAGAGAAGGTAATGACGGACCATAAAAATGAAGGGTAAAGGCTCCAACCCAGTATTTCCTAAAGTAACAATATTAGTTCTAATAATATGGTAACAGGTTTTAGGGTAAAAAAGATCTTTTTAAAAAAAGGGTAAAATAAAAATAAGTAGCATACAATAAAAGGTTAAAATGGTACAAAGAAAAATCAAAACTAGGTTTGAGAAAAGCTGGAATAAACAGTTAAATAATTTGCTTTACAGCAGAGCCTTTCATATACTAATATGCTTTACATATTTTGAGAGGAAAATAGATTGTGTGAGAATCTCCCAAACTGATTTTACCAGCAACTTGACCACCAGTTCCATTGCATTCATTTTGCACAGCATATCCTCGGATATACTCTGGGAAAAGATGCTCCACTGTGTTTTAGAACACAATGTTAGAGGTAGCATCTAATCCTCTTAAGAAACATTAGAAAAAGTCCAATAAGTGGGTATTGGGAGAAATTTTGCAAAATAGCATGCATGCTGCTAATGTATTTTTAGGAAGAGTAGAATGTAAATTATTGACCTGCTTTTTAATTTTTTTAAACATGCTTTCCCTCCCCAGTTCTGTGTGTGTATGCAGTTACTCAATTCTTCTTTTTCACTCTCATCATCCCCAAATATTTACTAAAATTATTTGTAGATGGTTCCTGAAAGTGGGGAAGCAGGACTAAACTTGGAGACATGATATTTTCTCTTTTCTCTCAACGATTATGGCAGTCCACTTTCCACCCAGGACAAAGTTCTGAGTATGGGATTTTTAAAATTTGAAAGTGAAGAAATGTATGAATTATTTAAGTATATTATATAAGTTAAATTTGTGGACAGTGTTACCTACACCAACTGACATTTTATACTAGCTAACTTTTTCTGTAATACAAGAAATTAAATCAGGGTAATAGATTCTTATTTTTTATTCTTCTACCAGCACACATCATTTCTGGCTCTGGCATGGGTTTATTTGTAAACCAGCTTTAAATGAACCATTATGATAATCTATCGTATAATCAGAATAGATAAAAATGGATATTTAATAGGAGTTACATGTATTCTAGTTTTTTTCCATCAATGATGGATATTCTGATGTCCTGGAAAAGTAGATAATAAATGTAGTAAATGGCTATTTAATAGGAACTTAAGCAGATTATATCTTGTGTTTTCCCAGCTCATGCAGAGCATTTTCTGATGTTAACAGAAATTATATGTAAGAACAGAGGGAAGCATGTAAGTTGAGCATCAGCTATTGGTCAATGAATAGCTACAGTTTGACATCAATTATTCTGTGTTTTCTTAAACACTCAGCAAACTGTCTTCTCCTAGATCATTTTCTAATTTGAAAGTTTCTCAGTTTTTTTTTTCTGAGCATTTATGTTTTTTAAATGGGTTATCTACTTATTCTTATGATTTTATAAACCAGTTCAAGACCATTGTCTTATTGCAGGGATATATCTATGAATTTAGGCCTTTTTATCGTGGGATGATATAGTTTCCCTTCTTTTTATAGTTTCCCTCCTTCCCCTGTCCTCCTTTCTGCCTTCCCTTCTTGCTGTAAGGTCAACAACTTCAGAGGCACAAATCTCAGCTGTCCTGATTATTTCCTTAGAAGTAATGGGGGATGTTAAATCATTCAGGGCTGTATTTATCAGTGCTGCTTTTTACCACTGTTGGTGTTTGGGTTATGAAAACATTCCTGAACAATTCTGAACATTGGCAGACCATAAATAAGATGGAGAACACTGAAATACATTCAAATGACAATGTCTTTACTTCTGACTCTGAAATTACACCAAAGAAAACTGATTATCCTTTGTCATGATATTGTAAGATAAGTGCTAAGAGGCATGGACAATATGCACAGTAGACACACATATACACAAATAAGGTAAGAAAAATAAGGAACATAGGATTCTGTATAACACATGCATTAACAGTGACAGGTTTTCAAAGGAACAGGGAAAGCAGGAATCAGGGATGTTCAGATTTTGAACAGTGCTTCAATTAGCTTCAGAGGAGAGAAAGTGCCACAATAGGAAGTTACATGGTAAAATGTTAAAGACTGATTGTGAAAATATGAAAGTGTAGTGACTTTCACTTTCTTAAAATCAGCATATAAATGGAATGTTTATAAAACATTCTCTTCAGTCTTGCTGTGAACAGGCTCTCTTCTGGGCCAGTGAAGGACACAGGAATATGTATGAAGCTTAAATCTGAATGAATAAAATTAACAGAAGACTCTATGATGTAATGGGACCATATTATTTCCTTTGTATTTCATTCAAGTATTTATTTGTAGCTCTATTTACTTTTAGGAAATATTCATTGCATTGTTTCTAAGATGACTCAAGATTATTCAGAAATTATACATTAAGTCCTTCTGAATAGAGAAACTATTTTTGAGGGGTAACCATTATCAATGGTAGTGAAAATATATCAGAAGAGCATTAGACCTGGGACTAGAGACCTAGGCCCAAGTCATGGTCCCATTGCTTTATACACTGTGTGATTTGGGGGCAACTCTAATAGGTGCTGTATTAGCCCATTTCCATTGCTTATAACAAAATACTTGGAACTGGATAATTTGTAAAGAAAATGAAATTTATTGATCACAGTTTCTGAGGCTGGGAGTTCAAAGTCCATCCAGGGGTCTCACATTGCAAGATGGTGAAAGAAGGGAGAGCAGAGTGAGCAAGAGATAGACTCTCCTCTTCTTTTAAAACACTCAGAACCATGACCTTGACCACCATTTTTAAACCACTCCTACTGCATGGACATACAATACAATCACCTCTTCAAGGCTCCTCCTTTCAATTACCATAATAGGATTTCCCACCCTCTTAACAGTCACAGTGGGGGCTAAATTTCTAATGCATAAAACTTGGGAGACAATTCAAGCCTCAACTAGTTTTGGGGGGACATAATTCTGTCGGGCCTTAAAAACTAATGCCACCTTAAGTGACATTACAAGCGGCGCCATTATGGGCCCACAAGGGTGTATTAATGTGGCAGCCTAAGATGGCGCTGGGAGGAAATAGGGTGGGAGTGTCTGCGGGAACCTTGCCTTAGCCCTTATTGGCCAAATATGTGCTTCCGCGCTCGTGAACACTGCATGATTGCAATAGCTAGGCATTGAGACAGGATGCATGCTCTCGTAACCTTTAAGCTGATTGGAAGATGTAAAAACCTCCCTTCCCCATTTGCCTTTAAAAGCAAGTGCTTGTCTGATAATAAACGGAACTGCTCGACAGAACCCCTGCCGCATCTGAGTGTTCTTTAATGGGCTGGTTGGGGCCGGCGGCTGTGCTCACCTCTCTTCATGGCTCTCTTCCTCTGACTCCCCTCAATGGGGACCGGGGAAAGAGGAATCTGGGCAATCCACCTGCCCACCAGAAGGGACACCAAGGGACAGACTGATAGCTAGGCAAGGGCTGTTCGGGTCAGCCGGTGGCAGACCCGACAGAGTGGTGCCCCGTGTGAGGCATTTTTTAAAACTCGTGGGTAAAAGGCAAGTGAGTGAGGCCCCCGGATGCTCGGTCCTGAAAGAAGGTCAACGAAGGGTGACCAGCCAATGGAGTGGCCCCTGCAACCGCAGTAGTTGCCGTGAAGCAATCTGCCTGTATGTCAGGGTGAGTACCATAACAGGGGGAAGTCCCTGCACTTCTCTGCCCTGTTGCTTCCTTTTGTCCCTTCCTCACAGAGCCACACGGGAGGCATGTGTGGAAAGAGTGACGAGACAGCCTGCAAAGCTCTAAAGTACATGTTAAAAAGCAGAGGCCCAGAAATATCTGACTCCACGGCCATCAGTGCCTGGCGTCATGTGGTGCAGGTGGCCCCTTGGGCACCTTCGTCCAACTTGTTCTCGTATGAGACTTGGGACAGGGTTCTGACCCTGGCCAGAAAGAGTGAGATTAGTCACAGGCTAGACCCCCCCTTAGGGTTCTACCCAACCATCTCTGCCCTAAAGCTTTGCTTTCGGCCCAAGTATCAGGAAGGGGCAGAAAGCGATTGGGCGCAGTTCGATGAGGAGAGAAAAAAGGAAACAAAGCTGCCAATGCAAGGCCCTGAGCCACTGAGTGATACCTATGCCCCTACCCTGTACCTTCCTCTCCCGGCATACTCATCCTGCCACAGCCTAGCCGAAGGAGAGAAAGGGGCACCTGAAGAAGTGGAGGAGGCTAGCCCCCCCTTGAAAAACACCCCCGGTAGAGCCACAGGCTTTTCCTGTCATGGCTTGCTGGGAACCCCCAGCCGTCTGCAGCCCATGGGGGGAAGCGGCCCCTCAGGCCTATCCAGTCAACGCTGCCCCCGGTGGAAATAGGCTGGCTGCTTGGTACCCTTGGGAAGCTCGTGACCTTAAAGAGCTGAAAAAGGCTGTCGCAGAGGATGGGCCCAATTCCCCATGGGCAGAAACCATGGGCTTAGCGCACCAACCATGGGCTTAGCGCACCTCCAGGGCTTAGTGCACCAACCCTGCACAACCCAAGATTGGAAAATGCTCTGTAAGGCTGTCCTCCCTCCAAATTTGTTTATCAAATTCTGTGCCTTCTTTAAAGAAGAGTGCCATGTGCAGGCAGAGATAAATCAAGCCGCCAACCCACCCATCCCTATCAGCTTCAGCATGCTGTCTGGAACAGCAGATCAATTTAGTACTGGAATCCAACAGGCTGCTATCCCAGCCCCCTACCAGGACCAGGTTAAGGCAACAGCGTTAGCCACATGGAAAAAGTTGGCTGAAGGGCCCAGTGAGCCCGCAATGGCCGGGGTCACCCAGCGACCCTCCGAGGACCTGCCCTCTTTCATAGTTCGGGTGGAACAGAGCATACAGAGAAAGTTTCCCCCAGGTCCTCTCTGGGACCAGTTTGTAAAAATGCTAGTGTGGGACGGCATGACTGCCGACCACAAGCTTGCCTGTGCTGGGCTCAAAGATCGTTCTATGGAAAAGTGAGTCATTGCCAGTAGAGATGTTGGAAGCTACCAACAACAAACCAGGGCCTTAACTTCCGCTCTACAAGCTCAAGCAGAAACCCTTGCAGGTGCTATGACCCAGGCTCTTAGTGTCAGGATACTTAAGGAGATCCCAGCCAACCCTCCCATAGGGGTCAATGTTATGGCTGTGGGAACAAGGTCATTTCAAAAGGGACTGTCCCAACTGGAAAAATAAAAACCTTCCCTCTACGCTGTGCCCTAGGTGTGGTAAGGGGCTTCATTGGAAGCGTGAGTGCCGGTATAAGTTTGACAAGGACGGAAAGCCTTTAAACTAGAGGAGGGGCAATCCCCAGCCCTGTCACCCCAAGGGGATACAAAGCCAGTGCCTCCATGCCCTACCATGGAGCCAGTACCCCAGGCTCATTGGACTATACCTATAGTCCCTGGTTTAAGACCAAAATGAATCTTAAAATTCAAGGCAAAGAGTTCCGATGCCTTGTTGACACGGGGGCGGATCGAACAGTCCTTAGACGGGAAGAAGTCCCTTCAAGCTGGAAGTTAGTTCCAGGCCCCCAAATTTTGGGGGTAGGGGGAAAAACCCCAATGTTGGAAACCAATGAAATCCTTCACTGGGAAGATGCTGATGGCACAATAGGGGAAGTAAAACCTCTCATTGCTGCCGTATTGGCGGCCAACCTGTTAGGCCAAGATGTTCTAGGCCGAGCAGATGCTTTCATTACCACTGACCATAAGGCCCTTTATGAAGATATCCTAGATGAAGAGGAGTATCAGCAACAGCTTAATCTCCCCTGTTTTCCAAACTATAGGGGGGACCCCACTTTACGTGACCTAAGAAACCATCTGCCTCTCCCCAGGATCAAGTTCCCAGAAACCCCTCATAAACAGATGGCCGGTCACCCCCAATCCTAGAGGCCACTGCTCCCCTGGTGCCCCCCATCCATTGGGTAAATGGGCCCCCAGTTTGGGTAGAGCAGTGGCCACTTCCCGATAATAAATTGCAGGCCCTACAACAAATTGTCGATGAGCAGCTCCAAGCAGGGCATATTCGCCCATCCACTAGCCCCTGGAATACTCCAGTATTTGTAATTAAAAAGGCCTCTGGAAAGTGGAGAATGCTACAAGACCTTAGAGAGGTCAATAAAAGAATGATCCTTCAGGGCACGCCACAGAGAGGACTGCCATGGACCCCCGCTATACTTATACCTAGTAACTATAGATATCAAGGACTGCTTTTTCTCCATTCCACTGCACCCGAATGATTGTGAAAAGTTTGCCTTTTCTATCCCCTCCGTAAACTTTCAGTGTCCCGATCAGCGGTTTGAGTGGGTGGTGCTTCCCTAAGGCATGGCTAATAGTCTCAGTTGCTTAATCCTGTAAAACAGCTGCCACATGTAGTTCTTTATCTTTACATGGATGACATAATTCTTGGGGCACCAACGCCCACGGACTTATCTCAGGCGCTCAGCCTAACTCTCTCCTGCTTGACTAAACGGGGGTTACAGGTGTCAGCCGATAAAGTCTAGACCATACTCCCATTTAAAATTCTGGGCATACTTTTAACTTTAGAAAAGGCTAGCCCATTAAGGCCTCAGCTAACCATCTCAAACTCGTATACTCTCCCTCAATTACAAAAGCTTCTAGGAGAAATAAATTGGCTACGCTCATAGATCCCCCTTTCCACCAGCCAGCTCATTCCCCTGTTTGCCCTGTTGCACGCCTCTGACCCCAGCACCCCCTTCATGCTCCCGCCTGAGTGCCGTCAGCTTTTAAAGTCAGTCCAAGATCTCCTAAACAGTGCCCAGTTGAAACGCTATGACCCTGAGTCCCCTATAGAGTTATGGCTCATAGCCACTAACACCACATATATGGCTGCCCTAGCCCAAAGGGGGGAGCCACTCCAATGGGTACACTTATCCCTAGGAGGGGCCCCCCGGGTGTACACCACTCTGAACCAAGCCGCTGACCTAATAATGAAAGGAAGGGAATGCTCACTAAGATGTTTCGCAAAGGAACCACAGAAAATTATCGTCCCCTTCAGCTTGGCAGATTTTACATGGTTAGCTCAATATCAAAACCAGCTGACACTGGCTCTAGAAGGGTATCTCGGGGTTGTTGATTGCCACTATGGCAACAATAAATGGGTCTCTGCCTTCAAAGAGCTGTCATGGACTAACCCACAGCTTTTTGTCACCAAACCCCTGGTAGACGCCTACAATGTCTTCACGGACGGTGGCAAATCAGGGGCTGCTTTAATTATTTACAAACCCCCACGCACTACATCACAGGCAGCCCCCGCTACTCATTTTCACCCCTGTAATGGGTCGGCACAATACAAAGAGCTGCTCGCTATACTCCTTGCCCTGCAAAAGGTGCCAGACCCCATTAACCTTTTTACAGACAGCTTATATGCGGCCAATCTTCTTCCTGGGCTTCCGGGAGCCCCCATTCACTTAGATTGTAATCCCATCTCCTGCCTTATGATACAAGTAAGGAGTACCTTACAACGCCGCAATAACCCTATTTTTGTTCAACATCTTCGGAGTCATCAAGGGATGCCAGGATTTCTAGCCACTGGAAATGCCCAGGCAGACACTCTTGCCTCTCAGGACCCTAAAATATATACAATAGATAGTGCCAGCCAACTGCACACTTTAACTCATGTAAACTGGCGAGGTCTACATGCCAGGTTTCCAAATATACCTATTTCACAGCTAAAAAGGATTGTACACACATGAAAGTCATGCCTTCCTTATCTGCAAGTACCCCCCTTACAACCGCCAGGGGTCAGTCCTAGGGGACTCAAGCCTAATGTGCTGTGGCAAACTGATGTAACTCACTTCCCGCCTTTTGGGAAACTCAAATATGTTTTTGTGTCCGTTGACACCTATTCACATGCGTGTTAGGCCACAGCACCCGCAGGTGAAGCTGTCAAGCATGCAAAAAATCACCTACTGCAGTGTTTTGCCACCTTAGGGCTGCCAGCACAAATTAAAACAGATAATGGGCCTTGTTTTTCTAGCAAAGCCTTACAAGAATTCTTAATACAATGGAACATTAAACATACTACAGGAATTCCCTATAACCCCCAAGGACAACCATTGTTGAAAGGCATCACCAATGCCTAAAAAATCAATTATTAAAACAAAAAAGGGGAGTCACCAGCCCTCATCAGCAGTTGGGACAGGCACTCCTAACTTTAAACATCCTAAATTTTTCCAAAAATGAACACCTGTCTGCCTTCCAGAAACACTGGTCAGCTCAACCACCACGCCCGGAAGTCCAAGTGCTGTGGAAAGACCCCTTAACAGGCCAGTGGAGGGGCGCTGACCCATTGCTAACTATGGGTCGAGGGTTTGGTTGTGTCTTCCCCCTCAGTGAGTCAACCCCTATATGGGTCCCAGCCAAAAATCTTAAGTTCTTGCTAGACACCCAGGGTACTGAGGACCCTGAGGAGTTTATTGTTTGTATGTTTCAGACTGCATTATGAACCCTTTGAGAATGCTCCAAGTGGCCGCCCTCCTTGGGTCAACAAGGACAAGGGCCTCTGCCACCGGGGGAGGTCCCCACAAGCCAGCCAACCAAACCTGGGAGGTCATACAAGCTGCTACAGAACCGACGCAGATTGGATCTGCTATTTCTACAACAAGGAGGGCTATGCACCGCCCTCAAAGAAGAGTGTTGCTTCTACACCGACCACTCTGGAGTGGTCAAAGATTCCCTAGCTAAGCTTAGAGAAGGGCTAGAAAAGCACAAAAAAGAGTGAGCAGCCAACAGTAACTGGTTCCAAAACTGGTTTTCAAGTTCCCCATGGCTCACCACCTTGCTGTCCTCCCTGGTGGGCCCCCTAGCCATTTTCCTTGTCTTAATCATCTTGGGGCCTTACGCCATTCACCAGGTTGTGTCCCTTATAAGGCGCAACACCACTTCTCTCATAATGCTCACCCAGGTGGTAGAGGAGGTGGCCCACAATGAAAGCCCTGACAGCCTCTGGGTCAATATGGCCCTTCAAAAAATCAACACCAAGTTATAAGGCTCCGCCCCATCCCTGTTTGGCTGGATAGTCAATGACGGGTAAGATTTCCAGAGGGAAACAACCTATGACAGGCACAGCCACCAGAGGGAATGGAGGTGAGGCTGGAAAGGTTAGCCGCCTCCAGCTGCCTTATTAAAACAAAAAGGGGGAGATGTCGGGCCTTAAAAAGTAACGCCACCTTAAGTGACATTACAAGCGGCGCCATTATGGCCCACAAGGGCATATTAACGTGGCAGCCTAAGATGGCGCCGGGAGGAAGTAGGGTGGGGGTGTCTGCGGGAACCTTGCCTTAGCCCTTATTGGCCAAATACGCACTTCCGTGCTTGTGAACACTGCATGATTGCAATAGCTAGGCATTGAGACAGGATGCATGCCCTTGTAAACTTTAAGCTGATTGGAAGATGTAAAAACCTCCCTTCCCCATTTGCCTATAAAAGCAAGTGCTTGTCTGATAATAAACGGAACTGCTCGACAGAACCCCTGCAGCGTCTAAGTGTTCTTTAATGGGCTGGTTGGGGCCGGCGGCTGTGCTCACCTCTCTTCACGGCTCTCTTCCTCTGACTCCCCTCAATGGGGACTGAGGAAAGAGGAATCTGGGCAATCCGCCCACCCACCAGAAGGGACACCAAGGGAGAGACTGATAGCAAGGCAAGGGCTGTTCAGGTCAGCCAGTGGTGGATCCAACAAATTCAATCCACTACAGGTGCCTACCAAAATCGGTGGTGAACCCTTTCTCTGAGTTAGACTTAAGTTTTGATTCTTTTTAATTAAGCAGTTAAGCAGAAATTTTAGGACACCAAGACACCCCCCAAAGGGTTATTCTGCTCTCCTCATATTCTCTACTCAAGAGAATAATAAACAACGTTCAAACATTGCCAACTTCTTTCTATGCCTGAGTAAATCTGGACATCACCCCCCTCAACTTTATGTAGGTTAGACACTGAGATTTGCCTCCAATTCAGCATTCGCTTTGAAGAGAGAAAGTGTCCTATGCTTTTTTTTTATAACCTCTCCTACAACAGATATAATTTCTAGTGATGACAGAAAATCTTATTTCCATTACCTAATTTTAGATATGTTAAAACATCTTGCTCTGTTTTTAAGAAGCAATGTTAAATAATAAACTGGCACAACTTCTGGACAAAGATTTTGTGCAGGGGCATTTTAAGCTTTGCATGTCTTGCTTGTTGAAAAAAATGTGAAATTTATCTGTCTAAAAAGGTGCACACAGATGTTGTTATGACTTAAGAAAAATAGTCAATAGACTCAATTTGTTGTCTTCATCTTTAGTTCCATGGGGGGTGGGGGTTATTAGATAAACTGAGTATGACAAGGGGGATTTGGGTTTATAACTTTTATAGCAAATGGCTATGTTATGGTAGACAAGTAAGTTAAACTTTGCAAGCTTAAGTTATTATCTTTATAAGATAGAGTATATAATACATCTGCTCTCACTACCTCACAAGGATTGTGTCAAAATAATCTATATTTAAGTGAGTGGAACATACTGAAAAGAAGAGAAATCAAAAGGGGCTACCAGTGGGGGATGAGAGAGGAGGGAAATTTCGGAAGAAAGGAGAGAATACAGAAATAGAAATAAGAGAGGGCAGTGTATGGGTAGAATGTGGGGCATAGAAAGGAGTAAGAAAGAGGGAAACTTGGCTTGCATTTAGTTAGGGCAAAGCCTAACTAACAAGGAATACAAGATTAAGGGCAACAGGAGTGGAAATTAGAGAGTTCAGATATGTGTATGTCAACATTTTTTTCTTTGGTTAAGGATTTTGATAAGAGTCAGGTGTCAGCTTCGAGTGGGAATTTTGAAAGGAGGAAGGATAGAGCATATTTGAGAAACTAGGGCAGGCTAGAGGAAGGCAGTTTTAAAAAGTTGTGGTGGGGGATGCAGAAGACAAAAAAGGAAAGAAAGCAAACATTTTTAACTTGTCTATTTTGCCTTCCATATGGGTTGCAGAAGGCAAAGGGGACAGAAGGAAGAGGAGAAAGAACATTTATGCAGCTTCTCGAAGGGGAGAAGTACCCCAGCAGGACACGTAAGGGAAAATCATTTGAAATTATCTATTTATGAAAAGAGAGCAATTGCCTCATAGAATGACTGTGGACAAGACTATGAATCTTAATCAGTAATTAAAACCCCTGGAATTAAAGAATTGATAAGATTTTCAAATTATAAAACTGGGTTCCTTTGGGGGATTATATTACGAGAAAAGGATCTAAAACTTCCAAGAAAACTATTTAGAATTTCATTAACCTGTAAAAACTAAACCCAGTGCACACTTCAGAATTGGAATAGCAGAAGGAAAACTCTGTGGCTTGAAGATTTACCTCTTTAGACACTGAAATGCAGAAAAAGTAAGCTGGTTAGTTTATGAACTGAAAAGTATGAACATGAATCAGAATTTGAGAAAGGAGGGCAAGATGCTTTTGAGAATTTGAGAAAACTATAAACCCCCTTCCAAAAAATTCATGAAAAACTGCACACAATTTCAAGGATTTCAGAGGTGATCTGTATACATATACCTCATCCTTTCCCTACTCCCAAACACACAACACACAGGGCTCCTCGTAAAGAATACTTGACTCCATGGAGGAGAGGGGTTAAATCTCGGATAGGCAAATACACACTATACAGCTCAAGTAATGGTAGATACAGTTCCAGAAAGCATTGTCCTATGATGTGCAACCAGGGAAGATTTCAAGCTCGAGAACCGCAACTTACCTAGTGTTTCTTATGAGGGAGACTATTTGGAACTTTTGTGGGAATATAAACACAACTATGGAAATGGCCAAAGGGAAGGGTGCTCTAAAAGAAAGGAAAGGATAGGTACACTAAAGTTTGAGAACCTCTAATTGAATGTATTGCTACCCTGGGAAATAAAATGAAAATAACATGAAAGAAAAAAGTGAATGGGCTATGTAATGGGTCTCAGTAAGAACAAACCTAATTGCTAGCAGCAATACAGGTGGGGGGCGGATATGAAGTCTTGAGATAAACAAAAAATGAGTAAATTAATTTAAAATAATAAGTTCAAAGTTGTTTTGGAAGACAAGCAAATTGTTAAAAATATTGGAAAAACACAAAGAAAAAAACAGTAATACAAATAATGAACACAAGTCAGTTCTCTAGAAGCAGAGGGGCTAGATAGAAACAGTGCAGAATTAGCTTATTAGTTTTAATGTTTTAGTGTCTCCAGACACAAGAAGATAACAACCACTGGGAAGCAGTCTTCAAATCACAGCAGCTGACACTGAAAGACATTTAAAAAGGCTTGATGAAGGTGATTTTCAAAATATAAGATGGAAGAGATGCAAAAAGGACACAATAAAGAAAATGGCCGATTTGTAGAATAAAAGCCATGGATTTTAAAACACCACCACCACCAACAACAACAACAGCAAAATGGGAAAGTCTTTTACAAAGAGAGATGTCAAAGGCCTAAACTTAAGAAATAGAAATGGATGGATTTGAAGATGTGGGCATTAAAAGTAAAAGATTTTTACTTAAAACCAAAAACAGGCAGTACAAAAACTTGGACAAAGCAGAAATATCATGAGAAATATCTTATGTAACAAACTGATGGCGTAAGCCAATAAAAGATCTGGGAGAGAACAAGCACCTGTCCAAAGGGAAGTTGCAAGGAGGAAGAGACTCAACAACACCTGGTCTCATAGAAATATCTTCTGAGCCAAATACCTACCATTTAGAGGAAACTTTGAGTAGAGTTACAAAATAGTGTTTGTGAGGTCACTTAGGAGAGAAAAAATGCAAAGTCTGGATCAAGAGCATAAAATTTATCTGGATATGATTCAAGGCAGGAATCATCAATGGATGCTAAACTAGTAGATGAAAGTTTGATGAGAAGCAGGATATTTACATAGTCTCAAAGTACCTTCCCACAAATTCAATATTACTTACAAAGACAAAAGTAGAAGCTTAACAGTGGAGAAACACGACAAACACCTTAACCAAATGATCATCCCCAATTAAATACCACCAAGTTAACATCACCAGTGATGGGATAAATCAGCATCATGTGCCTCCCAATATAACGTACTGAGAAGGTCACAATTTCACGTCTGACAAAAAAAATGCAAAACCCGAACCTAATCATGAGGAAACATCAGACAAACCAAATCAAGGGACACTTTGAATTATAATTGTCCAGTAATCTTCAACTTTTCAAAAATATCAAGGTAGTGAAAAAGAAAGAAAGATCAAGGAACTGTTCCAGATTAAAGAAAACTAAAGAAACACGACAACTAAATGTAGCATGTTATCCTGGATGGAATCATGGAGCAGAAAAAATTATTTTTTGTTGTTGTTATAAAGGGCATTACTGAGACACCTGGAAAAATTTGAATAAGGTCTGTAGATTATATAATAATATTGCATTTATGTTAATTTCCTGATTTTGATAACAGTACTATGATTTTGTAAGAAAATGCCCCGTAAGGAAGTACACAATGAAGTATATAAGAACATGATGCATCACTTCTGCAAATTACTCTTGAACAATTTAGAAAAAAGTAATAATGATGCATATACAGTAGTACTTGCTTATCTATGAGGGGGTTATGTTCCAAGACCTCTCAGTGGAGGCCTGAAACTGCAGATAGTACTAATCCCTCTATATACTAGGTTTTTTCCCATACATATACACCTATGATAAAGTTTTATTTATAAATTAGGCACAGTAAGAGATTAACAAAAATAATAAAATAGAACAATTATAACAATATGAGGATACTTCAAAAAGTTCACGGAAAATTCTATTAAAAGTTAATACAGATCATTTCACAAACTCTTGTTTCTCTTTTTGGCGGCTGGCCAGTAAGGGGATCCAAACATTTGAACTTGGCTTTCATAAACTTTTTGAAGACCCCTTGTATACTGTAATAAAAATTATGTGACTGTGGCCTCTTTCTCTCTCTCAAAATATCTTATTGTACTGTACTCACTTATTTTGGGGCCACAGCTGACTGTGGGTCACTGAAATTGTACACAGCAAAACTGTGGATAAGGGGGGACTACTGTATGTAGAGAGATTGATAAGCAAATGCGGTAAAGTGTTAATGTTTGAGGAATCTGGTGAAAGATAAGATGTATAGGAATTCTTTGTAAATCTTTTTCTAAGTCTGAAATTATTTCAAAATTATAAATTAAAAATTATCTGGAAAGAACAAAGTAAAACAACTCATGAACTTTGATAGATCTTAGTCCAGGGGAAAAAGAGCTATGAAAGACATTTTGAGAGAACTGGAGAAATCTGAATAAAGATAAAATATTAGATGAAATTATGGAATTGCTGTAATTTGCTCAGATTGACAAGGGTAGTATGCTTATGCAGGAGAATGTTCAGTCTTAGGAGATAAGTGCTGAAGTAACTAAAGGAAAAAGTGTTATGTGTGTGGAGGATTTAGTGGTTACCCACTCGGTATGGCAGTAGCAGCTAGCACTTCACCCTCTGTTCTGCTCTGCTGGGCACAGTATTTGCCATGATACTTAGCTGTGCACAACACTTCTCTGCCTTTGACTGTCTTGATCCCTCACTGTGCAAAGCCTCCCATTTGTTTAACGCTCTGTTAGTAGGGTTTTAAAGCAGGATTTCTTGGTTTTGGTGAGTTCCAAAATTTAGTGAAAATGGCCTCTCAGCATTTCCTTATAGATATTCCTCTCCCCCCAGGACTTGGGCCTATGTTTGTAACAGCTAATATGTTACAAACTCTTACAAAATTACTTGTTCTTGTAACTGCTTTATCAGATTTGGTTATTGTTTTTTTTTGTGTGTGTGTGTGTGTGTGTGTGTGTGTGCACGCACATGTGTATGTTTTGTACCAGTGGGAGGGATACAGGATGCATTCTCCCCCTCTCCTACCCCTTCATAGAAGGTTTCTCAGTTTCTCTATGAATAGATATCTTTGGACCACCCCCACAGTAACCAGATAGACAAGAATCCCAGAAGTGAAAACAGCCTGAGTTATTTCTCAAGAAGCTTTTCAGTTCATCTCCCCTACCACCACCTCAGCAATCAACTTCCTCCGGTCTTGATGCAGGACATCTGTCTTCATAGGTCTGTGTTCCAGCAGTGGCCCCTGCTTATCATCCCACTGAGATCCAAGAAGCACACATAAGAAATAATCAGACAAGCAAGAAGGATATACCGCAGTCTAAAGACAAATGTCAAACAGATAAAAGAGGGTGAACAATACTTTTTGCATACATTTGTAAACTATTCAGGATTTTTAGAAATTCTTCTATTGACAGGTGAGGTTTGGAGAAAGATTAAACATGTATTATAATAAATATCCTTTACAATGAACCTGCAAAGATCTGATGGGAGCAAACCTCTGCTTACAGTTAGAATACAATCTTAATAATGTTTGCTAAGCAGCCATTTCTGTTGATGCACCAAACTTTTGACTAATGGCATAAAATTTGAGTGCTTATTCTCAAATAACTTAACTACAAGTTAGCACCTGATATAGTTTTAATAGGAGTTCACTGACTAATTATTTCACCAGAGGAATCATCTCCCACGCTAATTCCTCTGGAGTTAGCAAGTAGGGCCACATTTCTTCTTTAGAACACTGGGATGAAAACAAAAGACATAACTTGTTTCAGCTGAATGAACTCATCCACATTTGAGGAATCTGTATTTTCTAAACCAGAAGGAAACTTTTCTGTAGAATGACTTTGGGCTAAACTGGCATATTTATTCTGGGCTATTGTTTAGGAACACGTGATGGGTTGTTAATGTTCTCTTGATCACCTAGATTTTTTTTAGTTGCATTTCAACTCATATCGTTGTTTTATTTCATTCAAGGAAAAAGCATTTCTTCAAAACACAGTTACAAACTAAGGCAAGCAAACCATGCCATTTAGTGTTGCCATTTCTCTGAAAATGAGAAGAATATAAATTTCAATCATCACCGTTTAATCCAAAGAATGGTTTTAAACCATCATCCTCTCCCCAAAGTTTGGCTTGGCTGTTATATTTTTCCTCTGACTTTACCTCTTTAAGAGATTACTCACAAGCAGTGTAGAAGGAGATATGCAATAGAAATGTAACTTGATCTAGCAAATTGATGAATTAGATTTGCTTTCTCTTACCCTAAATAAACAGCCACCTATATAATGAGATTATTATCTTAATTTAGGATATGATATATGATGCACGTGTATATACTAAACACTACACCTAATTCATCATCAGTGCTCAATAAAAGTTAGCTATCATTATTTTGATGCAGCTGAACTAGGAGTAGCTTTCTCTTTGCTTGATTATTATTAGAAAAACTTAATATCAACAATATTAATTTTTTTATTTTTTGTTACACATACATATGGGGTACAACACTGATTTTCAATAATTGTTTACACTGTGTGGTGGTTAGATCAGTATAGTTAGCTTATTCATCATTACAATACATAATCATTCTTTGTGTCCCTTGACCAATTCCTCATTAGCCCCTCACCCTCTCCCCTACCCTCTCCCCCTACCCTTTCCTTTTCCACCTGTAGTTTTCTAAAAGTTAAATGTATTACTGTGATTGTTGTTTCTTTCTTCCTTTCTCTCAGTCTCTATTGTTCTTTTGTTTATTTATGAATTCAGCTCCCAGTTTGAGTGAAAACATGAGGTATTTCTCTTTCTATACTAGGGTTGTTTCACTTAGGATAATTTTCTCCAGGCTCTTCCATGTTGCTGCAAATGGTAGAATTTCATTCTTTTTTATGGCTGAGTAATATTCCATTGTGTTTAATTCCATACCAAAAAGCAACTCATTTGGTCACTTGAAGGAATATTTTAGATGATTAAAAGTTATGAATTAGCTGTAGAAGTCTTTAAATCTGTGTTCTCATCATTAAAATAGGGATAATACTTATCTCATAATTTGTGAAGAAAAGCAAAGATTTCACAGCAGACATTCAATTACATGTTAGTTTTCTTCCTTAAACTCTATGCCCTCTACAGCAATGCATAAACTAGCATGCAATCCTAGTCACAAAATACATTTTAATTGATGAATGAGGCAGCCAAATGGTTTCACCTGGGTTTTCAATAGTCTGGGTTCTTAACAGTCTGTCAATGTTCCTGAGCAGACTTGAAGAATTTAAATAATGGCTTTGTCCATTGTACTCCTGACCTCTCCTAAGGTCTGCCATGACATTTAAGTGAGTTGATCTTCTGAACTACAATGTGTTTATTCTTAAATTATCTTTGTCATTTGCTCATTTTGTATTCAAAGCATGTGGATATAATGCTTTAATCAATAACCTAAAACCCTGGCATTCATCAGAGAATAAACAATTTTCAGAACTTGCCACGACCAGCTTGAAACATCTGATTCTTTAGAAATTGCAAACAATGATACATTCCTCTATATTTTCAAAGTTCTCTCATATTTTGCTATCCAGACAAGAAATTTGCTTTCATATGATCTTCACTCCCTGCTGAGAGCTCGTAGGATAACATGGAGTCAACCCAATTATTTTTACTCCTATTATAACACTTATTGCATGTCTGTCTCCTCTACTAGTGTATAAGTTTCTGGAGGGAAAAAAGCATATAGGAACATCACATTTACCTTTGTATCTATTGTACTGCCTTACTTGTAAGAGTGCCCTCACTGTAAATCCATAGGACAATAAATATCAAATATCACAGGAATCGGAAACATCAGGGGTGTTTGTTTAAAATGCAGACTTCTTTATTTTACCCAGATCTTCTAAATTATAATTGCTGGTATTGAGAACTGGGGATACCTTATCACTCTCTATAGGTGATTCTTGTGTACAACAAGTTTTGGAACCTTGTCACAGACCAAGGGCTACAAATTAGAAACATGAGGTTCCTTCTGATGACCCAGAAAACTTGATGGTTATCAGAAGAACAACTAGTCTGTTTTTTCTTTTTTTAATGATCAAAAGCACCTATATAAATCTTTATTTTTTTAGGAGATAAAATATAAATTTGATTCTTGAAAAAAAATTTTGTATTGGAAATAATTGATTATATATATTTGTAGGGTATCAGTATTTTTGTACAATATGTGATGATCAAATCATGGTAGCTGGTATATTCATCATTACAAAATGTAAAATGTAGTTTTTTGGGATTTTATTGCCACAAACCAACCTTAATACATTTAAAAAGACTAAAATCATAGAAAATATGTTCTCTGACCACAATAACAGAAGGAAATTTAGAAAATTCACAAATGTGTGGAAATTAAACAGCACTCTCCTAAATAAACAATGGGTAAAAAGAAAAATCACAGGGAAATTAAAGAGTACTTTGAGATAAAAATCAAAGCACAACATATCAAAATTTATAGGCTGCAGGGCTCGTGCAGTGCTTAGAGGAAATTTTCTGCATTAAACACCTATATTAAAAATGAGGAAAATCTCAAATCAGTAATGAAAACTTCTACCTTAAGAAAATAGAAAAAGAAGAGCAAACTAAACCAAAAGCAAACATAAGTAGGAAATAACAAAGATTACGACAGAAATATATGAAATAGGGAATTAAAAAACAACAGAATCAACAAAACCAAAAGTTGATGCTTTAAAAAGCTGAACAAAATTTGCAAACCTTTATCTAGACAGGCCAAGAAAAAAAAGAGAGAAGAGTAAAATTACTAAAATCAGAAACAAAGCAGGGGCATTATTACATTGTCATTATGGTTTTTTGTGGTGATAAGATTTACTTTCTCTTTCCCATCTGCATTTTTGTTTTGCAAGTGGATTTTGTTCTTTCTTGTGTATTCGTGGTAGTAATTATTTTTTTTCAGATTCCAGATGCAGGACTCCCTTGAGGATTTCTTGTAGGGCTGGTCATGTGATAGTGAACTCCCAGTTTTTGTTGGGAAATACACTATTTTTCCCTTGTTCTGAAGGACAGCCTTGCTGGGTATAGTATTCTTGGCTAGCAGGGTTTTTTTTTTTTTTTTTAGTATTTTGAATATGTCATCCCATTTTCTTCTGACCTATAGAGTTTCTAATGAGAAGTCCATGTTAGGACCCTGGGCATTGCTTTCTCGCCTACTTCTGTGCAGAGGGTG
The DNA here is from genome assembly GCF_027409185.1 of Cynocephalus volans. NCBI lineage: Eukaryota > Metazoa > Chordata > Mammalia > Dermoptera > Cynocephalidae > Cynocephalus > Cynocephalus volans. Next base: position 118,251,049 of record NC_084466.1, read on the forward strand.
CTGCCCTTGGCTCCTGCCTAGGACCCCAGGTGTTGTTCTCTTGCCCACTTCCAGGAAGAGGGCTATATAAATCTTTAAAGACAGAAAATTAAAAAGAGAAGATTTTCTTTTTCATTTACTTTTTTTTTTTTACCTTTCACATTGGAAAACAACTACACACACACACACACACACACACACACACACACACACACACACAAATATATAAAAGTAGATTGAATAGTATGGTGAGTCCCCAAGTACTGAGCCATCACCTAGCTTCAACAACTATCAACTTGTAGCCAACTTTTCTTATTTATCACTTCACCTATTTCTCCCACTACTAAACAGGCTTTTACTTTTAAATAATTGTTTTGAAAGCACTAAAACAAAAGCTAAGATTCTGAATAGCAGAGATGTGTAAGACAATCTACTGAAATTTATTTAAATATTGGGGACAGTCATACAAATTGATCTATAACCTGGAATCATCATTAGAACTACAAAGTTGCAATTTGATAGTGTGTAGTTTTACCGTGGAGCAAGAACAAGATAGTTGTTAGAATTCAATGAGATAATATTTGTGACAGCACCTAATACAAGTGTATCATAGACAGAACATGTGGTGTTGAGCATGAATTAGAAAATGTGGTACTTTTAAAGGTAGGTTCACATATCTTTTGATACTTCTTCCCCCAAGAAGTAGAGTTAATTCTCTCCCCTCCTCTTGAGTGTAGGCTGGACTTAGGGACTCCCTTCTCTTTTAATAAATAATAGCAGAAATGATTGGATATCACTTCTAATGGATGTGTGCGTGGCTGGATGCATGTGCTTTCTCTCATCACTTATTAGACAGCTATCAAGTGAGAAAACGGCCCTGAGAGAGGGAAGCCAATTGCCGTGTTTTCATGATACTCAGGCAGCCCGTGCAAAGGCCCAAGTGACCAGAAACAACGCTCTGCCAGCAACCATGTGAGTGAGGTAGGAAGTGGATTCTCCAGCCCTAACTCAACCATAAGATGGCTGGCCCATAGCTTCACTGCAATCTCATGAGATCCCAAATCAAGCCAGGTAAGCTATTTATATTACTGGTAACAGCAAACAATTGGAAACAACTTAAATTTCCATCCATAGGAGACTGGTTGAATGGTGTACAGTGTGCATGTACAATGGGATATATGTACCTGTGAGAAAGAATGAAGAAGATCTTTATGAACTGATATGAGGATGATTTCCAGGGCATATAGTTAAGTGAAAAAAAGAAAGGTGTCAAAGAATGTATATAATATACTCTTTTTTAATAAAAAAAGGTGGTGTGTATATATATGTGTGTGTATTTTATATATATATGTACACACACACATACACGCAAACACATATTTGTTTACTTTTGTCAAAAGAAACACAGGGAAAAAACCCTGAAACATATTAATATAAATGGGATTCAAACTTTTCAATTTTTATGTAATTTTGAGTTTGCATAAATATTTTATAGATTCAAAACAAAAAATTAAATCAAAATAGTTGGAAAAAGCAAGCCCTAAAATGGAATAAAAATAGAAAGCTGCAATAAACTGTATATTAAATTGATAATACAACCCAAAAAAAGTTTAAGAAACTTCTGAATACAGCACTCACACTATACACACTCTTAAATTCTAAGGACAAAAAATTGCAAGAAAGACTACCTTCTCAGTAGTTTTGTTATTGTTGAAGTATTACTGCTGTAATTCTGAATCTATTTTGCATGCATTGGAGCAAACGAGTATATGTGTGTGTATATTTCTTTCTTTTCTTTTCTTTTTTTTTTTTTTTGGAGAATCAGGGTTTTTATTTTGGATAAGCGTGGATAGCAACGGGGTCTGGGGGAAGGTTAGGAAGAACCCTGTGGTGCTGCATTTCAACTGGAGGTATCAGCATGATCTCATTACTTCTTAAAAAATTAAATCCTCTGAAAGAGCCTAGTAGTGATGACATTCCAGTAGCACTGAGAACCCTCAGCACCCAAATATTGGCTTTTCAATAACATTCCCTGCTGAATTGAATCAGTGCTCCTTAGAGAAATGGCTTATTCCAGATCTTAGGCAGAAAAAGTATAAGGTGAGATTTGAACACCTTTTGCCAGAAAACAGGAAGTGCTTAATAACAGTAATAGCATAATCTCAAAAGGACCCAGCAAGGGTTCTTACTGAATAAATATGGGAAAATTTTAGCCTTAAAAAGAATAGCAATGAAAATAAATGATGACACTTTGAATTAAAATAAAAAAACTTGATCCATAGTGAAACTCAGAAGGCAAGTGAGTGGGAGGAAAAGTGAGGTAGGCAGGGAGAGAGAGAGCAGAGAGACTCTGTGTGTGTGTGTGTGTGAGAGAGAGAGAGAGAGAGAGAGAGAGAGAGAGAAACTGTGTGTATGTGTGTGGGGGAGGGAGGGAGAGAGAGAAAGAAAGTAACTGAGGGAGACAGAGAAGAAAGGATTCAGGGGAAAAGGGAGGAGAGGGTGGGAGAGAAGAAGGAAGAATAACAAAAAAGTTCTTTAAAGAATAATGACAATTGATACAGGCAAGGATCATCACTGGATGCTAAAATGTTGTTAAACAATGGAATTTTCTATTGTCTTTTCTCTGTACATTACTAATTTTAGAGAATCACTCCACAGACAACAAAGGAGAAAAAATGAATCTTTACAATAACGAAATCTAACAGTCACCACCTTAACCAAACGATCAAACATGTCAACAGTAGTGCAACAAGCTGCCACCATGCCTGTAATGTGATGTAATAACAAGTGCACATGTTATCTGTGTCAAAAATATTTAACCAAGTGATTCTCAAAGTGTGGTCCCTGTACAGCGGCATCAGCATTGCCTGTGAACTTGTTGGAAATGTAAATGTGGGCTGCAACACAGATCCATTGAATCAGAAACTGGGGATAGGGCCAAGCAATCCATTTAACAAGCCCTCTAGATGGTTCTGAAGTATGCTAAAGTTTGAGAACCACTGTTATAACCTGAATTTAACCTGAATTTAATGTGGAAACAGTGAGACAAATCCAGATGGTCAGATATTCTACTGGCCTGAACTCTTCAAAAAAGTCAAGGTCACAGTAAAAAAAAAAAGTAGAGCCTGGGAAGTACTGCAGGAGGAAACTTTTAGATTAAAGCTAATGAAACATAACAACCTAATGCAATGAGTAAATTTTGATTGGGTCCCAAATTTAAAAGAAAAAAAAAAACTGTAGTTATTTTTGAAACACTTGAGAACATTTAAATATGGACTACATATTAAATGGTAGTATGCAGTTATCATTACCTATCTTAGGTATAAAAATGTATTTTGATTATAAAACAGAATAGCCTCATTTTTTAGGTGATGCATGCTGAAGTATTTAGAAATAAAATATCGTTATGTCTGCAGCTTAGCAACTTACTTTGAAATGATTCAGGAAAAATGAATAAAACAAACAAGCAAAAATAAATAAAATCTATATATTTATATTTACATAGAGAGAGAAAGAAAATAAGTCTGAAATAATGTTAACAATTGGTACATCTAGGTAAATGGTATACAGATGTCATTTTCCCCAACCTTTTTTCAACTTTTCTATAATTTTGAACATTTTCATAATAAGAAGGTAGACAAAATTTACTGCAACATACATGTCTAGAAACTAAAAAAAGGTGAATATTCTAAAAAATCAGAAACAGAGAATAAAACAATTCCATAAATTTATTTTTCAGATTGAAAGACTAAATTATTCAATTGTCTAATGCTTTAATCATCAAGCAAAATACTTGACGATTGCAGTGGCAGAGCTGAGATAATTGGGTCAGTCACTTACTGAGTTCTGTCAGAGTTTTCACCTCGTATTTTAAAACCACCCACATGTGGACTATATTAAAAAGTGCTGCATTTCCAGTTTTCCCTTTACTACAGAGGAAAGCAGAGAGAGTTAATAACATCACCAACCATAAGCTTTTAAGGTTCTGCATCCTAATAAAACTGATGAATCCTGACTTGCAGCCTCAGCAGTTAAATTACTGCTATGAAAATCACTGCTAATGGCCAAGTTGCATGAAAGAATAATTATACATGTTTACTGTTAATCATCAGTCAAGTCAAAGAGCTATGAGATGAAATACGAAATTTAATTAAATGTAAATGAATGTATGGTCTGAGGGCCTATCTGCCCCAATGACACAGACACAGAAGTGCATGCACGCATGCACATACACACATGCAGACTAGCTCTCACACACACACAATGAGTACAATAATTTTCTTTGAATATTTTCCTGATAATTTAAAAATTCTATTGAAAAATACAAACAGTAAGTCCTAAATTACATTCCTAAAAGAGGGGATCCAATCAGCTGCAAACAAATCAGTAAGAAAGTGCCATGATAGGTTAATGTTAATGGAAGTATTAAACCTTTCCTTTTACAATCATCTATTCTTGAGCAACTGTACTAGCCATAGCAAGACATTCTCACCATATTTAAAATACATGATTTGTGGCTCGCTTTCTTCCACAGCTTTTATGAGAAGGCATTTTTTAGATGTCCCATGTGAGATGCTAACATCTGCACTGATGAAAGTATTGTAAAGAGCAAAATGCACAAAGGATTACCACTATCAGATTTTTAAAAAGAGAAGCAATGCATTATAATTTGATGTACTGATAGTTTTTGAAGTACTTTCCAATGTAAACTTCAAAAGATCATAATGAATATTTAATTTCAATGCAGCACACATTGAGAGTTCGAAATTATTGGCTACTAGGAAACTAAATCCACTGATAAAATAGCGTAACTGCTCACTATATACACAAGCGTGATTTTGAGCTGTGATTAATGTAAATGTAATGTCTCTACAATTGATAACTATGAGATTAACTGGATATTTCTGCAGCCTTAAAATAAGTTAAACAGTCAATAGTGACAAGAGTTAATCAGTTAACAGCAGTTGCAACCGCAAAATGAATCACCATTCTTTGAAAGTCTGAATTTTAATCTTGAATGGTCTCTATACTATAAGTAAGCACTATTTTGAAGCCTTTCATTATTAAGTCTCTTATCCTGTCTTCAGTTGCCAGCTGTGTATGTATTAGACATGGGGAAAATAACAAATTCCAATTGACAAACAGCTTGAGTCTGAGGGATCTTACGAGAGGCAAAAGGTCAGGGACTCCAGAGAGGAATCATAGCTTTGTTGCTATGATTTTTTCTATGAAGATAGACCTGTGTTTGAATAACTCCACCACTTACACGCTGTGTAACCTAATGAAAATTACATAACTTTTCCATGCCTTCATTATTCTATCACTAAATTGGGGATATTAGTAGTTGTCTACCACATGGGTATATTGTGATGATTCAGTGAGATAATGTATGTTAAAGTCTTTGCCATAGTATGTGACAAATAGTAATTGCTCAATAAATGTGGCTAGGATTTTTCTTGCCATTGTCATTTAGCATTAGTGTTTCCATAACCCCAATGGACTTTATTGGTGTTTTACCATCAATAGCTTGTGAGCTGTTGTTGGTGATGGTGGTGGTTGTGGTAGTAGTAGCCGTATCAGCTAACAATGAAAATATTTGACAATATTGGTAGCAATGTTTCTTTAAATTTCTCCATAGTTTGGTGGAGAGTTAAAAGACCACAGCCTTGTTTTTAGGTGGAGGCCTATTCCCATAATTCCCCCCCACTACTTTCCTAGTATTCTACCCCATCTAGGAATGTCTGTTAAACACTGTTTATACAGAGGAAAACTATGCAGAAATTTAAAGAAACATTAGCACCAGTAATGTCAATTATTCCCACTGTTAGATTAATTCCTAAATATAACTGCCTATTTCCTGATTTATTATCACTCTCCACTCATTCTCAAAGGCACTAAACTTTTCCCCCTGAGTCCCAGCTTGCAATAGTTTTAGAGTGACTTTTCCTTTAGCAAGATGCTCACTTTGTTGTTTTTTTTTTGGCTGGTCCTTAAACCCTTTCTAAGATTGCCAGTTTTTCTCCTGCATTCTTCAACTGAATTTTTCTGTGGATCTTATTCAGCTCACAGTGAAGTGATACTAAACAAAATGCAAAACTTTGAAGTTCAATGTTAGGACACTAATGAGTACCTAGATGGACTCATTAGTTTTTGTTTGTTTTTTTTCCCTATTATATGATAATGATTTTCTGATGGGCTGGTCTTTGACATTCTTTGGCAAAGACCAGCGATTATTGCCCATTTTCGTAAATGACAGGCAGAATTACACTTGTCTGTGAATTCCATAACAAAATGGATCACATGTGTCTTGTTCCCCACTGTAGTCCCAACACCTAAGATAGGGGCTGGTGTGGATAGGTGTTGGGAAAGTAGTACTGAATAACAGAATTAATGGCAGAAAGTAAGAGAGTGAGAGAGAAAGAGAGAGAAGAGGGAAAGAAAGAAAAAAGACCATTCTAATCACAGTTATGAACTCAGAATGAAATATAAAACATTTGACTGAATTTTTTTAAAATGCCACAAAATGTTTAAGTTGAATCTTTAAGAACAGTTTAGCTTTAAAAAAATGACTACGGAACAGCACAAAAACAAATGCAAAAAGTTATTAAAAAGGTGAGCTCTTCTCTTCCAAGGACACAATAAAAAAGGGGGAGAGGAATGGCTTAAAAAGCAACACTTATAAGGAAAAATATCTTCACAGATATGATTATGAAATACTAAAATAAGATACCAATTGGCCATATAATCTTTTTTCCTCAAATATCTTTAAAAGCAATAAGAGTGATATCCATCTGCCTGGAACAATTTAGGACTTTCTGCCAAGATGACTTATCAAGCCCCATTCCAACTTTGATAAATTTTTCATAGTCTCCTTTCTAGCTATGTCCAAATGTCCATTGTAAGTAATCCCCCAGGATATTAACATTTGGAGTACTTATGCCTACTGAGGTTTTTAATATAAATGAACATTTAGAAAATAATTTAGGATTAGTAGTCTCAACTATTTCTCGTTTCATGAAAGTATGTCAAATTTATGTTAGACTTTTAGTTGGAAGACTACATATTCCCCAGTAGAATCACATGGTATGTACAGAAATTAAATGCACACTTGGGATAATATGCAACTGCACCGTGTAACAAAGAGAGGACTCTGCATTTTAAAAAATTTTTAATAAAAGAAAAAAAAAACATTTGGGCAGATAATTCAAACCATCCTGCTATAAACGCGTATGAAAAAAAAGAAAATAGCACAGAAAACTATAAAAGATACATTTTTTTCAATTATTCAAACTAGCAAGATACTATTTAGTGGTATCAATTTAGAAATCCACTGACTCACATCACAAGTAGTTACAGATAAAGCTTTTGCTAAATTTCTTATATGCCTAAAATGCTTTACTCAGTAGTGATCAGTTTATAGCAATATCTCTATTATGAAGAGGCTATATATGTATCAGTAGAGATCAATATAAATATGTAACAGATAAGCAATAGTTAATATTTATTAAAGACATTATGTGCCAAGCACTAAATTAACATCTCACCATATATTTAAAAATTTAATCCACATAAAAAGACTATCTACATGCAATTATTATGCCCACATTCAGATGAAAAAACTGAGGTTTTGAATGGAAACAATGGGAGACATAAGAATATGGATTATGGTGAGGGAGAAATCTATTCTAAAATGTGGATTGAATGGGGCATTATCTCCCTCCCTCACTATTAGGCCAGTCATTGGTGGGTTCCTGGTTTTCCACAGCTGCCTGGAGACGCTCAGGCCTTCACTTCCCAGGAGAATCACCTCTCAATGATGAACAGGCCACAACTGATTGCAGCAGCTGCCTCACTTCCTGGGTGACCAAGCTGTAGGGTGTGAAAGAGAAGAGTCAAGGGTAATGCCATGGTTTTTGGCCTCAGCAACTAGAGTCAAATAGAGTTACCATTTTCAGAGATGGGAAAGGGAGATACATGTTTGTAAAGGTAGAAATCAGAAGTTTATCTTGGATAAGTTTGGTGTGAGGTGCTTATTAGAAAAGCAGGTGGAGCTCCTGAGTAGAATGGAGTTCAGGAGACGGAACCAAGCTGAAGATGTATACTTGGGACTTAAAGTCCTAAAACTGGATGAGGAGGGTATAGAAGAGGAAAGATAGAGGATATTGGATTGGGTGCTGGGACACTCCAACATTTAGAGGTCCAGAGAAGATGAGAGGGAGTGAGAAGACCAAAAGATGTTAGAAGGATAAAAGAGGGAGTGGCATCCTAAAAGCCAAGTGAAGACAGTATAAACCTACTTCAAAAAGTTCAGGGAAAAATGTGATAAAAAGATAGAAATAAAAAAAATAAACTATTTCTCAACATAATCTCCATCAAGATCAAGACACTTTTGTAAGTGATAACACCAGCAATTTAGTTCATCCCTAAAGAACTGAGGGTCCTGGGAATGTAACCAGGTCAATGTAGTCCTTTTTTTACATTATTAGCTGAAAAATAACAGGTGTTTTTAAAGATTTTTTAATATTAGGACACAGAAAGAAATCAGAAGGAGCAAAATCAAGACTGGAAGGTGGATGCCTAATGATTTCCCATCAAAACTCATAAAATTGCCCTTGTTTGATGAGAGGAATAAGCAGGAACATTGTTGTGTAGAGAAGGCTCTCTGGTGAAGCTTTCTTGGGTGTTTTTCTGCTAAAGTTTTGGCTAAGTTTCTAAAAACACTCATAAGAAGCAGATGTTATGTTCTTTGGCCCTTCATGAAGTCAACAAGCAAAAAATTGCTGCCATTATCTTTGCTCTTGACCAGCCCACTTCTACTTTGACTAGACCACTTCCACCTCTTGGTATTGATTGCTTTGTCTTCAGGATTGAACTATGTTTCATCTCCTGTTACAATTCTTTAACGAAATGCTTCAGGATCTTGATCTCATTTGTTTAAAATTTCCATTGAAAACTCTGTTCTAATCTGCAGCTGATCTTGGCACAACTGTTTTGGCACCCACTGAGCTGAAAGTTTGCTCAACTGTAATTTTTAAGTCAGAATTGTGTAAGCTGAACCCACTGAGATATCTTTAATGTTAGTTACATTTCTTCTGTTAATCACTGGTCCTCTTCAATTAGAGTACAAACAAGATTAATTTTTTCTTCAGAAATTGATGTGGATTGTCTACCACTGCGGGCTTCAATTTGAATATCATCTCATCCTTTTTTGAAATGAGTTAGTCATTTGTAAACTGCAGATTTCTTTCAAGCATCTTCCTCATAAACTTTTCATTAAACATCAATGATTTCACTATTCTTCCACCCAATCTTTACCATAAATTCGATGTTTGTTCTTGTTTCAATTTTAGCAGAATTCATGTAGCTCTGAGAGGGACTCTTTTCAAACTGATGTCTTATTCTTCTTAGTGCCTCAAACTAGATCCTGTTCAGACATGTTATAACAAGTTAATATGAGCTTATTTTGGTGCAAAAATTTTTGTAATCCGTGCATAGTTTTTTTGTGATATGCATTTTCCATGTTTTGGAAGACCCCTCATATTTCAAGAATGAGAGAGTGCTAGTGATCTATGTTTGAGTACCTCAGGTAAGTCAAGTAAAATGAAGGCTGAGGATTATAGTTGAATTTAGCAAACTAGAGGTCACTGATGTCCTTGACAAAGTGATAGTCATGTCGTAGATATAATTTTGTTTCCTATTTTTTATTTGCCATTAAAAACTCTTTAAAATCCTATTTTTAATGCCTGCATAATATCTCATAATATAAATATACAATAAGTAACCAAGTTGCTAGTGTGGATACTTAGATTGTTTCCAATTTTTTACAATGTAAAATTATCTTTGAATGTAAATCAGTAATATTATATTTAAATGAATTTGAGTGAGTGGTACAACATGTACTAAAATGCAAGGGAAATTTTGATGATAAATAGCATATATGTATAGTAAATATTGTTAACAAAGAAGTTGGGAAAATTCTGGTACATAGTAATTCCTCAATAGTGCCAACTCTTTTCCTTAATCATTATTACTTTCTTTTTTAAAGGAGGATGCGATTTAGAGAAGAAAGTGGGATGCAGTCTGTTTGCACTCTCATGTCAGGAACAAGTTCATCTTGGCCATAATTTCTTCTACAGTAAATTATCTGTGGATAGTTCTATTTGGGAGGTTTCTATTATACATAAGTAGGATTTTCTGCATAGGTGCATATAAAATGTAAACATGACAATTTACTATGAAAAGTGGTTTGCAGTTCACAAAACACTTCCTATCCATTACCTCACTGATGCTCCGAAAACAGCATGAGTGACAGAGAATCCCCATTAAGCCAATTGCCCAAACCTGTCATTTTTTATTCCCCTATTCTTCACCATATATGATCAAAAAGTAATTAAAAACTATTTAACTTCATCCATGGCTCCTAGGGGTCTGTAAGATAGAGTACACATTTTTTAATAGGCATCTAAGTTTCCTTTACAATCTGGCCTGCTGTTTCCATCTTCATTCTCTCCCATTACTCTCCACAATGCAGCCTACACTCCAGCTACTCTGTACTGATCATAGTTGCCCAGTGAGCGCTTCACTTTCCCACCTTTGTGTCTTTTGCTCAGGCTGTTTCCTCTGCCTGGAATGCAGCAGCTCTTCTATCACTATTGGCAGTGCAAAAGTATTGGAATTAGATAGACCTATGTCCCAACTGTGCATTTTTCCTTTGCTAGTTGCATAGGCTTGAGCAAATTACTGAGTTTCTTGGAATCTCTTTTTCTCATTTGCATATGGTAATAATAATTTCTACCTTACAGGCTGACAGTGAGAATTACATAAACTAAGACATCAAAAGTATCTGGCTCAATGAACATCTATTATGTTTTTAAACTCTGCTTTTCAGTAGATAGTAAATGCACATGATTCAAAATTCAAAAATATATAAAACAATAAATCTCCCTTCCACTCTATCCTCCAGATAAATTTCCCCAACCAGAGGCTATAATTTTTTTCCCAATTTTTGGCACATTGTTTTAGAGATACCATATACAAATGTTGGTGTACATATATAGTCTTTGACATCTTTTCTATTTCATTTCACAATATATCTTGTAGAACCTTCCCTATCTGTATATAAACATCTGTCTTGTTCTTTTTTTAAACAGCTGTAGTGTTCCATGATATGGATGCACCATCAGTAAGTAAACCATTCCCCCGTGCAGGACATTAAGATTATTAGCAATCTTTTTCCCCAACATTTTTAATGAGTTTTCAAGTGTATACAAAAGTTGGAAGTATTTTACATCAAGAACTCATATATCAACTAGCTTGTTTCTATAAATAATATTTTATTAGATACTTGATTTATCACATATCTATTCATCTCTTCATCCCTCTACCAATTCATCATGTTTTTATTCATTTCAGAATAAATTGCAGATATCATACTTCCCTTGAAATACTTAATGCATATCATTTATTATTCCATGTTAAATTATTGCCAATTAGTGATGTAATGAAATGTGTATAAACACCATTTCACATGTGTGTAGATATTTCCTAGCAATTGAATTGCTGGGAATGTGCACTTATAATTTTTAGGGATATTGCTAAATTTCCCTCTGTTGAGTCTAACAATTGACACTCCCACCAGCAATATAGGTGAGTGCCTGTTTCTCTCTACCTTTACAATACATTATCATCAAATGTTTAAACATTTTTCAGTACTGAAGATGAAAAAGTATCTCATAGTTTTATTTTGCATTTGTCTTATTATGAGTGAAGTTCAACATTTTTTTCATGTTTAAGAACTACTTACATTTTTTATGTGTAATATTCCATATCCATAATACCTTCTATTTATTTATTTTTTAAAATTCTGGTAAGAACATTTAACATGAAAGCCAATCTCCTAAATTTTTAAGTGCACAATACAGTACAGCTAAGTTTAGGCACAATGTTGTAGAGATCACTAGAACTTAATCATCTTGCATAGCTGAAATTTTATACCCATTAAACAGCAACCCCTCACTTCCCTCTCCCCTCAGCCCTTGGCAAACACCATTCCACTCTCTGCCTCTATGGGTTTGACTATTTTAGATTCCTCATCTAAGTAGGATCACACAGTATATGTCCTTCTGTGACTGGCTTATTTCACTTAGAATAACATCCTCCAGGTTCATTTATGTTGTCACATATGGCAGGATTCCCTTCCTATTTAAGGCTGAGTAATGTTCCATTGTATGTTCTACATACCATATTTTCTTAATCCATTCATCCCTTGCTAGACATTTAGGTTGTTTCCATATCCTAGTTATTGTGAATAACGCTGCAGTGAACACAGGAGTGCAGATATATCTTTGAGATCCAAATTTCAATTTTTTTTGGATATATGCCCTGAAGTGGGATTGTAGAATCATATGGTAATTACACTTTAATTTTTTGAGGAACCTCCATATTGTTTTCCACAGTGACTGGACCATTTCACATCCCCATTAACAGTGTACAAGGGTTACAATTTCTCTACATCCCTGCCAACGCATTCCTTTTTTCAACTCTATTCTATTGCCAACTTTTCTACTAGATTCCTGGCCTTTTCACAGTGATTTGCAGAACTCTTTATATATTTAGAAAACTAGCCCTTCTTACTATGAGGTGCTAATATTTTTTCTAATTTTGTCATTTCTATTTTGATTTTAATATGACTTACTTTTCCAAGCATAAATTTGCTTTTTATGTAAATTTATTTCCAAGCAGTACTAAATTAGTATTCCTCCATTATTTACTGCCCCTGTCTCAATGGCCAAAACTGCTTCACTCAAACTCTACTGAATTACTTGCAGGGTCCAATTATGCCATGTCTTTCCCATTTGTGGGCTCTTACACATGCTGCTGCTTCTTTATACAGCGTTCTCTCAGTTCTTTCCTCCTGGCCGATTGCCTTGCCCTATTCTTTCATAGCATCTTATGTGCACACTGATCAGAACACTATCCTTCTATAGTGTAATTAACTATTTCCTTGCTTTCTCCCACAGATCTCTAAGGGAAAGGACAACATTTTATTCATTCATCATTATACCTTCAGCTTCTAGCACAGTGTCTGGCACATAAGTAGATGCTCAATAAATCTTTATGGAAAAAAGTAAGAAAACAAGACAAAAAGGGAAGGAGAGAAAGATAGTGGAAATGAAATACAGAGGATATTATGAGCTGAACTGTGTCCCTCCAAATTTCATATGTTGAAGCCTTAACCACCAGTACTTCAGAATGTGACTCTATTTGGAAATAGGGTCTTTAAAGAGGTGATTAAGGTTAAGTGAGACCTTTACGGTTGGCCCTAATCCAATCTACTGGTTTCCTTATAAGAAAGGGAACTTTGGACTCAAAAGGAGACACCAGGGATTCTCTCAGAGAAGGAAAAGACCATGTAGAGACACACAGAAGGTGGGCGTCTGCAAGCCATGGAGAGAGATCTTAGAAGAAAACAAACCTTGTAAACCCCTTGATCTTGGACTTCTAGCTCCAGAATTGTGAGAAAATAAATTTCTGTTGTTTAAGCCACCCAGTCTGTGGTATTCTTTTATGTCAGCTCTAACTAACTAATTTGGAGGGTTAGAAGATGTAGAAGGAAAGATGGCTAGACTAGGGACTACCTAAATGTGGACCATTAAAGGAATATGGAGGCACTCGTGTATCCCGGCTAGTATGTCACAACTGAGAAAAAAATGATTCTTTATTTTCCATTCAGGGCAAAGGGATGAAAAAAAAGGAGATGAAAAGCTGATTTTAAACTAAAACTTCTGTTCTCTGTATTATAATGTGAACATGTAATTAAATTTGATTTTGACTGGAAAAGGCTCTCTCAGTTATAATTCTCATGGATTTAAGTCATAAACTGTAATGGATTTACATGGTGTGAGAATTTAGTCTGATTATAACAAGCCACTTAAGCTTAAGGAGGCGCATGCATTCACAGCAATATTTCATTGTTGGGACTGTTAAGAAGTCCCTATGATTTTTAGTCTGTCTGTAAAGTTGGTATTTTCCTGATTTAGTATTTCCTTCTTTACTACTGGGTTAGTTTATTTCAAAGAGATGCTTTTCTTAGAAAATGAAATTTAACACAATGACATACTCAATGGTATTACAAAAAAAAATTTAATCATGGGACATGAAGTCCTTGAGAGTGCTTTTGTTGCCATACGTTTCATCTCTGGTGATGGCTGAATTTTTGTATTAAAAACTATATACAAACTTTGACAAACTATTCATTTCCCTTCAGGTTTGGGGGAAGTCAATATATCTACAACAGTATACGAATCATTAAGTAAAATCAAGTAATGTCTGGTTTTCATTTCAAAATATGATTGAAATGTGTGAAATTATATTCTGTCTATATTACAGTAGCTATGATCTGGAGGTGTCATGGTTAATTTCCCTGACAGACTATAAAATCACCCAGCTAGGAATGGTGAAAGCCATTAATCAGGAAGATAACCTTTGAAAGCCTTACTCCTTTCATAATGGTCGCTAGTTAAATGTGAACATCTGGGAAACCATTATGAATTCATTGTGCATAAATCTATTGCCCTATATACAGAACCACTTTTTATTACAAAAAGACTTTACATAATAAGGAAAGGATAAATGTATCAACTTTTTTTTTACCATGCATTTATTTGATACACCATTTATTAACAAAATTGACATTGCCCTTGTATGTCCATAACACTAGGTATAAAATGGGATAATATTCAGTTGTGAACATATCTAAAAGGTTTAATGTTTTAGCAACACATTGAAAATTTAAACGGTTTGAGTGTGCTAATTTTTATGATGTTGTCTCAGAAGTTCACTTTGATATTTATTTTATGTAGAATATAATGTAAACTGAGAGAAATGGCCTTTTATTTTACACATATGCACACACATACATAAAGGTTTACAAATTTAAAAAGTGATTTCCACAAGCCATGCTTTACTCATCTAATATTTTTTACTGGTAATCTAAATATAGTCTCTCAACATGGGCATCTACACCATTCAGTTACGAGATTTCTTCCAGACTTCTTACAGACATAAACGCCTGAAGGCCTAAGTTACTTATGAAAAGTAAAAAGCCAAAGAGTCATATAATTTTTAATTGAATAAATATTTTTCCACCTAACTAAACATGATTGCCAACACTAGAAGATTTTGAGAGGAAATTCTCATGCCATTTGAAAAGGAACACTGCATTTTACACAATGGGAAAAAATAAACAGATTAGAGCTCTGCTTAACAGTGTTAAAACACTAAGGTTCTTCTGTTATAAATCTTAATTTTCTGAAGTATGTAACTAGGACAGACCCTAATCCCAAATGAAACTTAATTGAAAGTTGTTTTTAAAAACATGGTAAGAGAGATTTCTCTTTTTAGTGTTGCCAAATAGAACTGACTCTGGATGCCTTGTTATTGTCACTTCAGCCAAGTTAGTCCACAATGAAAACCAGTCTTTCCATCTTTAATCCAACAGCTTAAATAAAATGTAAGATCTAGATTCCTTAATAAAATACATGAAAAAGGGCTTTTAAAAACCTTGGCATTAAGGGTACACATATTTACCCATAACAATAAGTAACATGAATACGTATAACATATCCCACAGGCAAAATATAGTACGCATCTGTTCATTTATACTTGTGGATAAGGGATTTTTATTCCCTACAATAAGCTTTCCTGCATTAACATTGAAGAAAAAATTATTCCAATATGAAAAAAAGTGTTGCTAAGACAAGGCTAAAATACTATGTAAATTTGGTTTAAAAAAATCTTGCTAGAGACCTTCATAACATGTGATTTACATTTGTGACACATAACAAAATTGTAATTGAATAAACAGTGGTATAACTGATTTGTTGTTCATCTCCTCCTTAGATAGACTATGAACTACAAAAGCTTTGTCTTGAGTACCTAGCAAAGTGTGTGGCACATAGTAGGTACTCAACAAATACATGTAGGTAGAAAGCTAAAACTCAGGGTAAACCTAGGAGGCTGAAGCACTTGTTTTGAAGAATCACTGTTTACCTAGAGAGAGGGGAAAAAGAACAGTAAGAAGAACTAATATCTATTGCCCACCTACTACAGGTCAGCGCCTATGGTACAGATGCACCATTTCTTTTAATACTTAGAACAGCTCTGGGCAGAAGGTATCAGTCTCCATTAGGCAGCTTGGAAATCAAGACAAAAGAGATTAAGTGATCTTCTCTATTAACGGAACTAAGTCCAGGACTAGATCCTAGCCCATTACTCCTTCCATTTGATCATGGTATATCGCCAAGGAAAGAAGATAGTCCTTTGGCTTTTGTTTTTAAAAGCAGAAAACCAGTGTTTTCTCCATCCTCCACACTGGCAATTCAAAAGTTTGGCTGCTTATCAGAATCATTGGAGAAGTGTTTAAGATATATCCGGGTCCCGCAGCCAGAGACCCTGATTCAGAAGGTCTAGGATCCTCCCAGTCATTTCTATATTTAAAAAGCTTCACAGGTGAATCTCATGTGTATTCAGGCTTGAAGCTCTGCTGTTTTCCAAGCCCTGCAAATGTTCCATCCCTATCCTTCCCTGAATTATAAACATCTTCCTCGTTGAAAGGGGAAGATTAGAAGTGTAAGCACACTAATATTTACTTAACATCTATTTCAGTTTCAGCCACTGCATAAACAGGTTTTATATATATTACCTCCCACATGTAATCTCATTTAGTAGACAGTGGACATCAGATCAATGATTAAACAGGCCTTCTTATGGTTCCCTTAATCTTCTGAAGACAATAAATACATATGTATCTTATTCCTAACACACCCTGTATCTCTTAAAAATGTCAAACATCATTGTTCATTTCAAGACATAACAATAAAATTTTTAAAATTTTTAAAATGAAAAAAGACTTCCTCTAAAGCTAAGAATCTAAAAAATTCAGATTGTGTTGCCTCTTGACCCTACCTATTAAAACAGTATATTTAATGTCATGCAAAGCCCTTCACAACTATTTATGGATCTCTGAGGGTTATCTCATGTGTGCTCTTAAATGAGTCCTGTCAGCTGCTATGAGAGTACTTCCAAAAGTTCATGAAAAAATAGAATTAAAAGATAGTACAAATCTTTTCATGAATTTTTTGAAGTACCCTTGTATATGGTGCCTGACATTTTCCTCATATGCTGCTCTGGATGTCCCCAACCTCCATGATGTCTGTAACTGAGCCTCTGAGTTCTTGAGTGGTGTCTAAATTGTTTATCAGCTGCCTCTGGCTGACAAATAACTGACTTACTACCATAACTTGCTGGACACTGCTGCCTTTGCAAACATGGTGCCCATTTATTCTGGATACCACTATCTCCTGTTGCTTTTCTGACAACGAACCAGAGTCCTCTGAGAGTTAAAGCTGCTTTTGGTTTTCTGAACTTCATAATATGTAGAAGTTAATCTGTGCTGCGTGAAAAGTGGATTGGTGGCTGAGAATGCCTCATTCCCTGATTCAGTGTTGTATTTTTTTTCACACAAGTACTGAAACAGTATTGCTCCAAGGCTTCTAGGACTTTAGTGAGGAGCTCTTCATTTTTCTCCATAGTTCCCGCCTATCTCTCTATAAAATTCACATGATATTTTAAGGGGGATGGCTGGTAGACAAATCAAGTGATGGTCACTATGATATTCTTAGAAGTATCACTCCAAAGTTGAACTTTGTCTAACTTCATCTTCTCTGTCAACAAGTCACTTTCCCCAGAAAATGCTACCTAGTCTCTCCTGTGACTTGTCTTCTGGCAGGTCAGTTTCACCAGTCCAACAGACGTGCCTGTTGGACATATGGGAATGTTGGTGATGGGCCTGGCTTAGGCTCAAGCTAGGAACCACCTTGATTTGTTAACATGAAACTGCTTCCTAGAGTATAAGTTAAGAAAAGAAAGAAGTAATTGTAGAGGTAAAGGAGTAGGTAATCCTATACTTTGTCTCTTCTTTGCCTTCCTCTATATCTCACAAATATACCATAGACTAGCCACAACTCTGGATAAATATTTTATTCAGTATGTGAAGGAAAACCTTTACCTGAAGGAAAAGTTCTAAATCCAGAATAAAATTATGTCCCCAGAATACTGACCTATTGAAAACAAACCGGAGGGCTGGCTATTTAGCTCAGCTCAGTTGTTTAGAGCATGGTGTTGATAACACCAACGTCAAGGGTTCAGATCCCCACACCAGCCAATGCCAAAGAAAACCCCAAAATACACACAAAAAACAAAGCTGGAAGAGTTGTAGAAAGGCGTAAATTATCGGATGCCAATGTCCTATGTAAGCACTAGTTTATACTAATCTATCAGACATCCTGGGGTTTTAACATTTCTTTTCTTTCCTTGGATCTGTTCTTCACTCCAACCCTGCCTCCACCCTCCCTCCCACCCACCAACCATCATAGTCTTGGCTACCATCTTGTTATTTCTTATGGAGTATCTTATTTCCTGTCTACTTGTGTTGTCTTCTTCAGGCCTGGCTGGGAAATGTGCTTAAAATCTCTTCTGTCCAGTCATCCTCTTCCTGAGTCAGTTTTTTCTGGTTCAGATCCTAACCATGGGTACCCCATTTCCTTGCCCCAACTTTCTGAGGTATTACCTTCTAGGGAGTTTTTGAAAATATTAAGTTTTCATGAAGCTAGAAACTTCCACCAAGATAAAATAGTGATTTCATCAGGTCCTTTAATGGCTATACCTGCATCCTCTGATTATTTTACCCACCACACCTAAACTATATCTGTTTCCCAGCTAAAGCCTATGCTTTGACAGACTTGATTGGATAGTACTGAAGGGAGGCGGTGACAGTAGCAAAAGCAAGGCTCTAGAATAATTGTGTCTAATATTCTGATCCCATTTTGTTCCCAGGTTAGTGTGGCCTGAAATGTTGGGACTTTATCCTGTAGATGATAGGGAACTACTAAATGTTTTAGAGCAGTGTGATACGATGAAATTCAGCCTTTTCATAACAGGCCATATGACTTAATACAGGGGAATACCAATGCAAGTGATTATTAGGATATAACAAAAGAAAAGTGCAACAGAATTTTTTAAAAAAGAATGAGGTTTTAGGTGAAGAGTGTGTGTGTCAGCAGCTATGGAAATGCAGCCATCACAACTGGCAAATAATTTTGTAGAGAATAAAATGTACTAAGTTTGGATAAAACACATTTTGGATAATGGTGGTTGAGGTAGCTAATGACACAGAACTGGAGCTTGGAGAGAGAAAGTACAAATATAAGCACAGAGAAAAAGAGTTAAAGTTTGTAGCACAGGATCATACCACCAAAGAAAAGAACAGAGAGAACAGAACACCAAGGACTAAGTTAAACCCTGGGGAACACTCATAGTCATCAGAATGTGAGGGAAGAAAACTGAGGCTTGGATTTTAGCCAATAAGTGAATATTAAAGGCTGATTTCTATCATGACTCTAGTTAAATGGTGTTACCCAAGACACAGTAATGCTTGCTTCAATTTCATCCTGGAGCAAATGCTCAAACAAGCTTCGGCAGGCTCAGTTTGCTGGCTGGTACTATACCAGAACATCACCCTAATACTGTCTTTGAAGACTCATCTTCTAATGAAGACTTTTTCATAACTACACTTCCCTGGTGGGGCCAATGTACACTTGCCTTGTGCTGAAACAAATTGTATTGATACATTAATAATTTGCATTGTAGGACAGGTAGTGCCTGAAATATAGGGGTTTAATAAATGCATGTTGAAAGAATAAATGAATGATTGAACATGCAAAAATTTAATCCTGCACAAACTTGGGATGGAAACTGGAATACTGAATAAAAATTCTTAACAGCAATTGTATTGTAGGAGTTGGCAAATAGGTGAAACAATAAAGATTCAGTAGTGTAGATTTTTCTAAGTAAAAATAGTTCTGAACCAATAAAAATTTAGCAAGCCTGGGGTTGAGTGTGCATGACGCAAAAATTTGCACTCCTATGAAAACAGCAGGTTTGATGCAAGCCAATGATGTTGTGCTAGAATTCCACAAAAATATTTTCAGCACACTGCTGATAAGCAATACAGGGTGATCAACCCTTTAGGCTCAGCACTGGTCAAAGCTTTATAAGGGTACCTATTATCTTCAGTTTTAGGCCCACAAACTGAAAAGATCTACAGAGGATTGGAAGGAATCCCAAGGAGACTAATCAAAGAGATTAAAGGAACAAAAAATGATCAGAAAATTGGCCCCAAACAGAAAGATAAAAGAAACACGACACCGTCTACTTAACCTAAGAAAGATAAGCAAACAACAGTCTTCAAAATTTTGCCAATGTGGCCAGCAGCTGTTCCATTTTACTGTAGGCAGGACAACAGAAAATGAGCTTCCAGAATAGAGTCAGGACAACCTGGGTGCACCACTGGTTTTTCCCCAAAGAAGAACTTGCTGGCTGCAGGCACTGTTTGATAGGACCTCAACAGGCAGTGACATTTCCCTCTCTCTGGACCTTTCTGAGCATGAGTATGCAGCTATATGACTAAATAGTTGTCCAGGGAAGAGGGAGTGATTTTAACAAAGAAATCCTTTCTATTTTTGTAGTTGTCAAAATCATCACATACAGTCAAGCAACAAGAGACATAAGAAGAAACTTTCAGAAGAGTCAGTTTTCTTGATTCCTAAAAGGGGGAATTCTGAACTTTCATGACAATTTTTTTTTTTTTAATAATGCTATTGATTAGCTACGGGTCTGCTTTGCACATGTCCCACTGTGCCATTCAGAAAATAACTTGATTCTGTTATTTATATTTCTAGCCAAGTATAAAACAACACTACTTTGTATTATTGCATAAAGCTGAACGTTTACAGACTTTCTGCAAATAAGTTACAACTTTTCTGAAAGGAATTATTCAAATGTCAGATTAAGCCAATAAAGCAAAATGACTAGATGGTGGCTTTTTTATTGTTGTCCTGTTTCACTTCATTTCTCCTTTAGGAACAAGGGATCACTTTACATTAAGTTCCAAGCTCAGAAACATTTGGCTACAGTCCATCCTTCCCTTTGAGTTTGAAAATTACAAAGAATAAAATAAAAGATGACTCTCTCCCATCTCTTTCTTGGATTCTGAAATTTCACTGGAATACAGGAAAGAGTCATTATAGTTTTTTGGTCAGAGATTCCATTTAAAAAAGAAGCCAAGGAAAGCCCTTTGTAGATACTGTATGTAAATGCAAACTCTATCTTGAATTCTGAAGGCTAGAGTGGTTTCAGAACCACCAGCATAACAGCAGAATCACTGCTTAAAATATAAATTCATTCCTTCCTCCCTTACTGTTGAGCCAGGACAACACATACATAAAATGACCTATATCTGCTTGCTAAATGGATTTTGCCCAGGGGCCGCTGTCACTCAGCTGTACTATGAAAGAATACTGTATCCTAGTAGAACAGCAGCTCGCTAGGATGTGTGTTCACTGTGCTAAACCTGCAATAATTTCTGCTTGGCGTTGGCCTTTGCTTCTGCTGTTGCTTTTTGACTTCTACCTTCTGGTAATTTTTGACCACATACTATTCCTTCAAACTGATTAGTTATTAAAAAAAAAAAAAATCCTTTAGGTCTCCTGGCTTCTGTCTTTTTTTCCTGGCCATATGCAGTGTCCCTGACAGTGTCCTGGGCCCTGTTCTTCTTCCTATCCTCTTCTGTAACAGCAATAGAACCATTTGCTCCTCCAACCTCAATTGGTCAGCTTATATGTTTTGAGTAGATGTGTGAATGAATGAAAGCCATACTGATCTGTGCCATAATCAAGCTACCAGCAATTTTCTGTTTTATAGAACAGAAAAACAGAAATTCTGCAGTACAAAATGATTTCATTCTATTATCTATACTACCAGGCAATTGTAAAAGAGCATCTTATTTTCTATTAGCTATTTAAGTTTAATTTAATTAAAATTTAACAAAATTTAAAATTCAGTTCCTTAGTTACACTAGTCACATTTCAGGTGTTCAATAGCCACATGAGACTAGTGCCTATCTAGCAAACAGTGCAGATAAAGAACATTTTCAGCATTACAGAAAGTTCTATTGGACAGTACTGAATTAGGCCATTTTCTTATTTATCAATACAAACATTAGCTCTATACATGGTCTTGTGTCAAATATTGGCTATATCTAACCTTTCAGTACACTTCAAGTAAAACTCCTTGCCCTGGTCCAAAAGCAGATCATACTATAGCTTATTTTCCCAGTCTGGCAACTATGATTGCAAACTCCTGAAGCATTTTTTGTAAGCACAGTTCACATTAACAAACGAAATATAAAATTAAAAATATAAAAACAAGGCCTGCTAAAAACCTGCTTAGAGATAATACCTCCCCCTTAGCTTTGAATGCCCTTCTGCATTGTAGATTCAGTGATCTAAACTATTTCATTACTTAGGTGCTCTACATGCAGTTATTTAGGGCTTTCCTAAAGGCTTTATAAATACGAAGAAAGTTTATATTGTGAAAAGTAGAGACTTGCAGGTTCCCTTACAGATTTATAGAATACAGAATATATTTCACCAAGGATGAAATATCAGGGATGATCAACAGGGTATTTGTGGGATGGAGTTTAGAGCGAAAGAATTAATTATCGGTTAAGTCTTTGGTTCAAATCTCTTACACACACAATAATAACAACACAACAACATGTTTTGTTCCCCAGATAACTTGGTCAACTGAAGTTTCCCCTTGCTGTGGGATTATATCAAACTAAAAAGCTTCTGCACAGCAAAGGAAACAATCAACAGAGTGAAAAGACAACCTAAAAAATGGAAGAAAATATTTGCAAATGATACATCCAACAAGGGGTTAATATCTAGAATGTACAAAGAGCTCAAACAACTTCACAGCAGAAAAACAAATAATCCAATTAAAAAATGGGCAAAGGGGCTGAATAGACATTTCTCAAAGGAAGACATACAAATGGCCAGTAGGTATATAAAAAAATGCTCAACATCGCTAATCATCAGGGAAATGCAAATCAAAACCACTTTGAGATATCACCTCACTCCAGTCAGATGGGCTATTATTAAAAAAATGGAGAATAACAAATGCTGGTGAGGATGTGGAGAAAGAGCAACACTTCTGCACTGTTGGTGGGACTGTAAATTAGTACAGCCATTATGGACAACAGTATGAACTCCATACTACAGATAGAACTACCATATGATCCAGCAGTCCCACTACTGGGCATATATCTAGAGGATTAGAAATCATTGTATTGGGCCGGCCCCGTGGCGCACTCGGGAGAGTGCAGCAGTTGGGAGTGCAGCGCTGGGAGCGCAGCGACGCTCCCGCCACGGGTTCGGATCCTATATAGGAATGGCCGGTGCGTTCACTGGCTGAGCGCGGTGTGGACGACACCAAGCCAAGGGTTGTGATCCCCTTACCGGTCACAAAAAGACAAAAAAAAAAAAAAAAGAAATCATCGTATTGAAGGGATACCTGCACTCCCATGTTTATTGCAGCTCTATTTACAATAACCAGGCAATGGTAACCTAAATGTCCACTGATGGATGACTGGATAAGGAAATTGTGGTGTGTATATAAACACACACAATGGAATATACTCACCCATAAAAAAGAATTAAATTCTACAATTTGAAGGAACATGGATGAGCCTGGAAAAAATTTTCGTAAGTTAAACAACCCAGGTACAGAAAGAGAAATACTGCGTGTTCTCACTCATACCCAGGAGCCGAATGCATAAATAAACAAATAAACAATAAAGAGAGACAGAGAGAGAGAAAGAAAGACAGCAATCCCAGTAATACATTGACCTCTTAGAAAGAGAGAAAAGAACCACGGTTACTAGAGGTGGAAAAGGAGAAGGGAGGGGAGAGGGAGGGGGACTATGGAGGAATTGGTTAATGGACACAAAGAATGATTGTATATTGTAATGATGAATAAGCTAAATGTCCTGATCTAACCATCACACATTGTAAACAACTATTGAAAATCAACATTGTACCCCAGATGTATGTATAATAAATTATCTTAAAAAATAAAAAGAAAAACAACAAAAAAAGAAAAAACTATGCATGAATTCCAAATTTTTTTTGCACCAAAATAAACTTGTATTAACTTGTTCTAACATATCTGAATAGGATCTAGTTGGAGGCACTAAGAAGGATATGACAAATGACATCAATTTGACTCTACCAGAGCAATATGAATTCTGCTAAAATTGAAGCAAGAACAAAAATCAAATTTATGGTGAAACTTCAGTGAAAGAATAGTGAAATCACTGATACTTTTTAAAAAGTTCATAGGAAAAATGCCCCAAAGAAAAAACTCAGCATTTTACAAATGAATAACTTGTTTTAAGAAGGGATGAGATGATATTCAAGATGAAGCCTGCGGTGGCAGACAATCCACATCAATTTGCAAGGAAGAAATTAATCTTGTCCATGCCCTAATTGAAGAGAACCAACAATTAACAGCAGAAAAAATAGCCAGCATCAAGGATATCTCAATTGGTTCAGCTTACACAATTCTGACTGAAAAATTACAGTTGAGCAAACTTTCTGCTCAATGGGTGCCAAAACTGTTGAGCCCAGATCAACTGCAGACAAGAGCAGAGCTTTGAAAGGAAATTTTAAACAAGTGAGATCAAGATTCTGAAGTTTTTCTGTGAAGAATTATAACAGAAGATGAAACCCTGCTTTACCAGTATGATTCTGAAGATAAAGCACAAAGTCATGGCTACCAAGAGGTGGAAGTTAAGTCAAAGCAAAAGTGGACCAGTCAAGAGCAAAGGTCATAGCAACACTTTTTTGGGGATGCTCAAAGTATTTTGCCTGTTGACTTTCTGGAGGGACAAAGAACAATAACATCTGCTTATTATGACGGTATTTTGAGAAAGTTAGCCAAAGCTTTAACAGAAAAACACCCTGAAAAGCTTCATCAGAGTCCTTCTTTACTACAACAATGTTTCTGCTCAGTCCTCTCATCAAACAAGGAAAAAAATTTTAAAAAGAAAGAAAAAAAATTTGTGAGAGTTTCAACTGGAAATCATTAGGCATCCAGCTTACAGACCTGATTTGGCTCCTTCTGACTTCTTTTTGTTTTCCAGTCTTCAAAAATCTTTAATGGGTACCCATTTTTCTTCAGTTAATAATGTAAAAAGACTGCATTGGCATGGTCATATTCCCAGGACCCTCAGTTCTTCAGGGATGGACTATGGCTGGTATCATTGCTTATAAAAGTGTCTTGAACGAGATAGAGCTTATGTTGGAAAATAAAGTTTATATTTTTATTTTTATCTTTTAATTCCTTTTTTTGATGAACATTTTGAAGCCTCCTCACACATAGGCACAGGGCTATAAAATATCGGAAAACCATGAACAAAGAGGAGAGTCTAAAAGCTTCCAGGAAGGAAAAAAGTGGTTAGAAAAAAAGGCTAAGAAATCAGAATGAAATCATATTTTCAGCAGTAAAACTAGAAGTGAGAAGACAACAGAGCTATACTTTTAGAAATCTAAGGGAAAATCATACCCAGAATTCTTTGCCTAGCCAAATTATAATTCAGGTAGGAGAAAGATTTTTTCAGAGTGGTATGATTGAAAAATTTATCTCCCACATATCTGTTATTAAAGGATGTGCTCGACCCAAACAAGGGGGTAAAGTAAAAAAGCAAGAAGCAAGATACAGCACAGGGGGAAAGGTGATGAAAGTCCTGTATGATAGTGAAGGACGTGAGGTATGAGACAAATTTAGAGAACTAGTCCAGAGTAAAGTAGGAGAAAAAACAGCACTAAGAAGGAATGTCTCCAAGGAAATCAATCAGTCAACCAACCAATTGATTGAATATCTGATGTGGTTGACTAGATTGAGAGACTGTTTTCAGTTGTGCTGACAATTTGGCTATAAGTTAATGTACTCAAAATTCTAAATATTCCATGCATATGGAAGGCACAGAATGCACTGTTGTTTGACTGAGGGGAGGTTGTACAAACATTTTTCCTCAGTCTTCAGACTTCCCTTATAATGACTTTCTCTAAAAACTCTCAGTGTCTCCTTCCTCTCCTCAGTTATCTACAGATGTGAATTTAACCTAGAGGGACTGTGGGGGAGGAACTGGGTATGCATAGCTCATATCCATCTTCCCTTTTGCAGGAAACCTCAAGTCTGGTCTGCTCCTCCCTGACATTGATTTTATAGGGGCGGATCTTCCCCCACAATGGTGTGTGGTTCTCCAGTACTGCCTCTGATTGGATGGGCAGGTCTGCTCAGTATTAGAAGCCCACTTCTGCTATATTCCCAATCACACTGTCCAAGACGCATTATCAGTAACAAAGGTGGCTTGATTTACATTTGCCTGACTCTCTCTTTCAGCTGGTTCCAAATTTGAGTGGAGAAAAAAAGCTGTTATTTATTACTGTCCCAAACATCAACATTGTTATGGTTTTATATATGTGTAATGATGGGTAGTAGAATGAGCAGTATGTAAAAAAGGGAAATTACTCAGGATTAAATGACTAATTCCCAAAGGCATAGAAGGGAGTGAAATCTACTTGCTATAATTGTTTCTTTGTTTTAAAAGCAGATATTTTAATTATTAAATATTCCAAACCTATGACAAGAACAGAAAATACTATAAAAACACTCATAGATCATCATCCAGCTTTACCAATCTCAACATTTTTTTGTTTGCTATGTTTTACACTATATACTAAGAGAAACCAACACAAAACAGAAACTGAAGTCCTCTGAAATCACTTGTTTCTTCTCCCTTTCTAAAGGTAACCACTATCCTGAAGTTGACTGATATCATTCTGTCATTCTGAGGAATGTGTTTTTCGAATATTTTAACTCTACACATAGGTATACACTGTATAGTATTGTTTGAATTATTTTAGCATTTAAATAAGTGGTACCATATTGTACATAGAATTCTGCAGTTCGTGTTTCCCAGGCAACATTACCAATAAAAAAGTGATTCTGGTAGATAGTAATCAGATCAAGAGCCTCTGCCCTGGATCAAATCCTGACTGCAAGACTTTAAAGTTGTGTGACTTTAGACTCATCGCCTGTACATAGGTATCCTCATTCACAAAATGGAGAATGCCCATTCCTCATGAGGTTGTTGTTAAGAGTGAATGAGTAAATACAGATATAGAACTCAGAATAGTACGTAGCACATACCAAAGTATCTGCAATGGGTCTTGTTTCTAAATGGTGACTTTGATCTGTTTGCAAGATGTTGATTACTACTACAATGAACTTATTTCTATCACCTTATTTTGTGTTTTCTGTTTCTTTTGTTCCTTTTTCTCTCTCTTCTTGACTTTAGTTGAACTGACATTTTTTAAATTCTAAGTTTTCTCCTCTGTTAGTTTAGAAGCTACAATTTTATCTAGTTTTTTTTTTTTTTTCATGGTACTCCAAATTTAACTACCCATTGAATATATGTATACAACCTCTTTGTTGCTGTTTAGGATTAGAATTCAATGTTTAAGAACTACAAAAAAATGCTGTTTGTTTAAAGCCAACAGTTAATTACATCTACAAATCTCTGTGCTCACCATTGCTTCTCATGTCTCACTTTTTGCCTTAGGCTTTGCTTTTCTTAAGTATATCCTTTATTTTATTATTATATAAATAATAATAAATCCCTTAGTCTTTGTATAACTGAAAATATGTTATTTTTCTCACAAAATATGGCTTTGATTTTGGCTGAATATAATGCCATGCTCAGAAAAAGTTTTCTTTTAATAATTACATGCCAAATGAATGAATAAATGAATAGATGAATCTGTAGGAAACAGAGTGGGAACCCCAAAGCAGGATCATCATAGAAGGCTAATGAGATAACATATGGTTTCCAGAAATGCATGTGGGTTCACTCTCTAATAAATTTTTAAAAAAATGAGAATTTGCTTAAAAGTTTGATGGGAAGGAGAAAAAGTTTGAAGTAAATATGATTTAATAGAAGTTGAACTGAGCAAATGCTCTCAATAAATGTCCCTAAAGCCTTACCCTGCTAGTAAGAAATTATAAAAGTAGAAGAACCAATGCATTACAACTGGTGAAAACCAGAGCACAGCAATTGCCATGATTACACGGAGGGACAGAGAAGTACATTAGAGATCAACCCTCCGTTATCAATTTCCCTGCAGGTTAGTAGGCATTGCTAAGCAACGAAGCGATACACAAAGGCAGAAGGGCATGTTTGAATACTGGAAAGAAAGAGAAATATAAGAGAATGCTTTCTAAACTCTTCTTTTGGATAAGTTGTGTGTATTTTAATTTATCTCCACTACAAATTGAATTTATCAGCATATTTGAAAAATCCATGTTAGAATAGGTATACTACAATTTCACTTAGTCTAGATAAAAGCTTTAGAGAGAGAGCAAGGGCATTTGAGTTACAGAGGCAAATGTTTTTTTTCTAGTTAGATGTTAGCAATGCAGGTGGTCTCCATCTGAAGTCACTTCATAGATCTCACTGCCACTCATTCATAGCTGCATATTTCCCACCATACCTGAATTTCTGCGACCTTTATTCATTCGGTAATTTTCATATAATAGCACAGGCTAAGTCAGGGCACCATCTTCTGCCAGATATTCCTTTTAAAAAATGCATTCCAATGCCCTGGTAATAGTTTTTATGGCTTTCCAATGATGCATGACATATTCTCAAGACTAAATATCAAGCAGAATGATATAACCACTTTTTGCTCTTACATAGAATTTATTTGTTATGAGACTGAATGACTTTAAGTTGAACAAGGAGAGGATGAATGAGGAAAATTGTAGATCTGCTCTTTAGCAGCAAAAGCAAAATCATTATCAATAAACAAGTATTGAATAACCCCTACAATAAGATGAGGCAGATCTATAGTCAATGGAATTGTTTGCTTCCCCAACCCCATCTCTACTATGGAGTATAAAGAAGGATCAGCTCAACACTTACTTGAGTGAACCTTTTAAAAGAATCAGGTTATTGAAATCATTCTTCAATGCTCCTTTTAAATTTTAGAAGGAGAAGAAATTTGTTGTCAATGAGAATCTTAATTGATGCCTATGATGGCCTTTACATTTATGTTAAATGCATAATCTAATTTCTACCTTTACATTTTATGTACATATTGCAATACACATATAATCATTGTATGTGACATACAAGATTTGGAATATGGGATATATTTTTGTTATTTTAAGTTATCATAGAAGATTTTAGTTATTATATATTTTTAATGATATACCATTAGTTATATCTGAAGTTGAGTCTTTGATTAGGAATTCAACTACTCGTTAGTATGTTGTTCGTGTAGGAAAAATAAATGATTGATTTTTCCGCCTAGTTTTATAGTAATTCTTGCCTCAAGAAACTTCAAATCAGTAGAATAGATATATACTCAAACACTTAGACCATGCATGTCAAAGACCAGAGAAAAACCTAAAGTTAAAGTGTTACCTATCATAGAGGGCCTAGAAGATTGTCTAATGGTTACAACATCAATGCTAATCTAGTGCAAAGAGAAATTTTATTGAAAACTCTGCACATTTGTATAAGG
Source organism: Cynocephalus volans (assembly GCF_027409185.1). Classification (NCBI taxonomy): domain Eukaryota; kingdom Metazoa; phylum Chordata; class Mammalia; order Dermoptera; family Cynocephalidae; genus Cynocephalus; species Cynocephalus volans. The sequence goes on from NC_084466.1 coordinate 118,280,577, forward strand.
TCAATGAAAGCAGAGATGGGGAGAACCACTGAAATTACAATCAAAGTCACAATTGAGGATTTGGAAGAGAGAAATCAGTTAACTGAAGAAGAGAAAAAGAACTGACATGATACTTTTTTAAATCAAATAATTAAAAGGTGCTCTAGGTAAAACTGAGTTTCTAGAATATTTTTTCAAGATAACATTTCTGTTTGTGCTACAAAGGTCAAAATCATGTGATTGAGTTATTCTATCACACAATTGTCAGAAAATTATGCCAAAAACCAAATAAACACTTTAATTGCTTTTTGTACGTTCCAAGAATTAGCACATAATTTCAATTATAGCCTAAATTTTGTTAATCATAAGTAAATAAACTCGTGTTTATAATTTATCATTTTTAATTTCAGTTTCTCAAGTTAAGACCTAATCTATCCTTTTATTCTTATTTATTATGAAATGTTGGCCTCTGTTTTAAATAGATTCCCTTTGGCCTTTCTTTAATACTTATCATTATTAGTTAAAGAAGACCACCGAGTATTACTTTTGTCTGAGAATATAAGGAAGGGGTTCAAGGAGGTGGCCTTGAAGGATGAACTGAGTCTTAGAAAAAAAACAAGAGAACACTTCTCAAGAAAGAAACAGTATTAGGAAAAAGATACATGAATGGGAAAGTGTAGACATGTCAAGAGGAATATAAATAGATTAATTTGACTTGAAATCTCAGTTGAAGTCAGATTTAAAAAGGGCTTTGAAGACTCAATTTTAGTTGGTAAACACTGGGGAATGGCTCAAAGTGTATTTGCATAGGAGAGCAAAATGACCTAAGGTGCACTTGAGAAGATTACTGTGGTTTCAGTTATGAGGATGGGGTGAAGTAGGATTTGATTAGTGACAGGTAGATCACTTAAGGTGTTTCTCTAGAAGTGCAGGCAAGAAGTAAGGGGCAAGAAGTCATGGGATCATGACAAGCCAATGAAACAACACTGAACTGAACATAACAGGAGAAAGAAACAAGTTTGATGGGGAGAGTAGATGACAAAATTAGCTTTGAGCAAGTTGAATTCAAGTAGCCTGATTCCCAAGTCTAAATCTTGGAGGAGAAATCAGGGCTAAAGATAATGATTTGGGGTCTTCTACACAGACAGCCTTGGGGTCGATGAAATTCCTAAGAGAGAGAGTGTGGAAAAAAAAGAGGGTTCGAAACAAAGCCTTGAGAATTGCCTATATTTTAAGAGGAAGGAGAAGAAAGAATTAATAAAGAAGACAGAGAAGGTATGATCAGAGTTAGAAAGAGAACAAGGAGAGTTCAGCTCCAGAGTAGCCAGGAGAAGAAGAGCTTCATAAAGAGGCACTGAGATAAGGAGGGTTTTGTGGATTGAATGTCCCCCAAAACTCACGGAAGCTTGGACCCCATTGTAATGGTGCTAAGAGGGTGGAAAATCCAATTATGGTGTTTGAAAGGTGAGGCCTTTGAGAAGTGATTGCATCATAAGGACTGTGACCTGATAAATCGATTTATCCATTTATGAAGTAATGAGTTATCATGGGCATAGTTTTGATGGCTTTATAAGGAGAGCAAGGCAGGTTAGCTCTCTTACTCATGCTGACTCTCTCCATGTGATACCCTGGTCACCATGGGACCCTCTACAGAGTCCCCACCCAGAAGAAGGCCCTTACCAGATGTGTCCCTTGGACCATGATTTCCCAGCCTCCAAAATTGTCTGACATAAATTTTATGTCTTTTTAAATTACCCAGCTTCAGGTATTTTGTTACCTGCAATGGACTAATACAGTGGATGAAAACAGAAAAACTTTAAATGTCATGATGAGGAGGTCATTGTGGATGGCCTTTATCAAAGGATTAACAAAAGAGGCTTAAATTTGTTTTATAAACCTGTTCGCATATCTTTCTCCTTACGCTGAAGACCTGTAGTATTACATAATAGAGAAGCCCTGAACTGGGCATCGTGAAGCATGAGTTCTAGCTCTGGCTCTCCTGAGTAGCTGTGTAGCCTGGTACTGGTCATACAACCCTCTGGACATTAATATCCTCACCTGTAAAATAGGAGACACAAAAGGCTTGCAACAGGGGATCACCTACAGCTGGAATTTCATACTAACTACAGTTATAAGAAGTAAAAAGTAATGCTCCGTCTTCGATGAACAAAGATTTGGGAGATTATTAAAAAGCATTGCTTTTAGAGTCAGGCTATCTAGACCCCTAATAGATCTACAGTGCTGAACAAGTCGTTTAACCTCTACACTGTGGTTTCCTCTTGTGTCAAGTGGAGTTAGTACTTGTACCTCTCTCATGGGCTGTGATAAGAATTATAAAAGGCATGGAAAGGTATTAGCAGAGTTCCTGGAACCTTTTTTAGGTTCATAAATATTTGTTGGCTAAATGAATAAAGGTCAACTAGTATTCTTAGAGAGTACCAAAAACAGGAGAGAATCATGCAAGGAGGAGGTGAGACCTTGGAATAAATATAAAACGTAGGGACTGGGAGGAGATGTTTATAGGAACACTAATGAAGAGTCAAATATCAGCTGGGTTCAAATATCAGCTCTGTCACTTAATAGTAGTGTGACTTGAACAAGTCACCCAATTTTTTCACCAACAGAAAAAATTGAAGCAAAAATGGCAAACTCTTTACATAAATTAAATATGAGAGATGGGTCCATGAAAGTCACTTATACTATTCTTGTGTATTCTTTTTTTTTTTTTGTATATTTGCAACATTTCATAATTAGAATATTTTGATCAATTGGGATAATATCCATAGAACATGAAGGCTGTGTGAAGATTAAATAAAATAATATAAAAAAATAAGTGTTTCTCACATAGTGGTCAATAAATAGTTGCTGACGCTGTTTCTTACTATAAGTATTACATTATTATTGTCCCATTCCAGGAGGAGACAGAAGTAAAGGCAAAGAGTAGGGAGTAAGCATAAATGTATAATGTTTATAAGTAGGTATGTGGGGTTAGAGGAGGGCGGTGAAAAGGGAAGAAATAGAACTAGCTTGACTGAAACTAAGAGGGCAGCCTATGTAATAGTTGTGTAGGGTGGAAGTGAGGGGAGAGTGGGTCCCTATTATATAGGGGGCTTTAAAAGCTAGGTAGTAGGACTCATTGCTAATAAAATAGATGATAATGAATCCATATGGCTAAAGACTGAATCAGGGGAAATACAAAATGAAAGTGATACTTTAAGATTCAAAAGACATAATTAAAAAGAATGAACTAGAATGGAAGAAAGTGCTGAGAAACTATTTTAGCAACCCAGGTTGTAGGGGATCACAGCTAGAACTCTAGGGATGATTGAAAGTAGAAATGGCAGATCTCAGATGAATCTGAAAGTATTAAGAAATCTGCAAAGAAAAAAGATGACTTGATGGCTACTTAAGAAATAAAGAGAAAATATAGAGAAGAAATAAAGACTAAGATTTCGAAGAAGTAATATTCTCCATCTCAGAAAAAGAAAAGAGAATTTAGAGATTTGAGAGGTGGTATTGAAAGGTGATTAGAAGTATAGACTTTCCAATCAGGCAGACCTGAGTTTCACGCATGGCTCTGGCACCTAACACAAGGTGTGACACCAAACAAGTGATTTAACCTCTCTAAGTCTGTCTGCTTGGGTGGAAACTGGGTATAATAGTGGCACCTCCTTCAAAGATGTGTTGCGAGAAATACCTAATATTTGGGAATGTATTAGCATACTTACAGTCACATTGATGCTCCTTGCTCTCATACCAATCATCTGAACATCCCATTGGGACTACCTTAAAAAACAAAAAGCAACCCTCCACTCTCCCACCACTTCCACCTTCATGTAAGCCAGCCTCATTTCTCACTCCAACCACTGCTGTCTTCTCCGTGCACTTGCCAGACCCGCCATCTCCCCCTCCAATCTATTCTCCACATAGGAGTCAAAGGGGACCTTTAAAACATAAATCAAATTATATCATTTCAATTCTCCAAATCCTTCTTGGCTTCTCATCTTGTAAAGCCCTACAAGATCCTTCATACTCTAGCTCCTGTCTACCTCACTGTCATCATCTCCTACTATTCCCCTCACGCTGCTCTGCTGCACTGGCTTCCTTGCTGACCCTCACATACAGCCCATATGCTCCTGTCTCGGGGCCCTTACACTTGTTCTCTCTGTCTGGGACATTCTTCCCCAACATATCCACATGGCCACCTCCCTCAAGTCTGCTCAGATGCTACCTCTTCAGGGAGACCATCCTTCTCTATTCTATCCTTCACCCCCAACCAAGCTGTCCTTTTTTCCCTTACCTTATCTTGTTTTAACAAAGCACCTAACATTATATAGTCAATATCGGTTTATTTGTCATCTGTCTTCCGATAGAATATATATATTCCGTGAGGGCAGAGACTTTATCCAATTTGTTTACTGTTGTATCCTTGGCTCAAGGTAAGTTCTCAATAAATATTGGTTAAATAAGTGAATGAATGAATAAATGAGTAGCATATTATAGATTTTTTTCCAAGCAAGCTGTATTATTAAGTAATGTGGAAAAGAAAAGTAGTGGTTCTCAAGGTGGGGTTCCTGAACTCCTAGAGATCTTAGGAGGTAGCAATAAGTAATCTCAAAGATATTTTCTGAGCTTCTAAAGTTCTAGTAAAAAAGCAAACCCTTACTCACAAGAATTTAAAAGATAACTATAAGTTTCTATGCTTTAGAAAAAATTAAAATCATGTTGCTTAACAATAGAGATGCATTCTGAGAAATGCATCATTAGGTGATTTTGTCATTGCAGGAACATCATAGAGCGCACTTACACAAATCTAGATATTATAGCCTACTATAAACCTAGTCCATATGGTATAGCTTATTGCTCTAACCACCATTGTATACACGGTCTGTCATTGACCAAAATGTTATGTGGTACATGACTGTACATCAACTTAATACAGTAACTCTGATTGACTCATGCTGATGAGAAATTATTCTGTTATGTAATTTTTTCATTAATAAAATTGAAAATTAAAGTATGTTGATGATCTCCTATATCCAAGTATATACCCAAGAAAAATATAAATAAATTGTTTACTAAGAGAAATGTACAAGAATGATTACTTGTGCTCTATTCTTAATTGCACCTACTGGAAAACTACCCAAATGTCCACCATTGGTGAAATGGACAAAATATGCTATATCCATACAAAGTACTATACAGCAGTAAGAATGAATGATTTCCAACTACATGTAACAATAAGATAACTGTCACAAATAATGCTGAGTGAAAGAAACTAAACACATAAGAGCACGTATTAGTCCATTTCTGTTGCTTATTACAAAATACCTAGAACTGGGTGATTTAGAAAAAAAATAAAATTTATTTCTTACACTTTCTGAGGCCAGGAAGTCCACAGTACAGGGAAAACATCTGGTGAGGGTCTTGGTGGTGACCCAGGTGTCTCACATGGTAGAAAATGGTGAAGCAGATAGAGAGACTAACCGCCTCATTCACTCTCCTTTTAAAGCCCTCCAAACTTACCCTTTGCCACCATTTTTAATCCATTCACTACAGCATTGTCCTACAATCTAATCTCTTCAAGGCTCCACCTCTTAACATTGTCACAATTGGGGTAAAGTTTTAGGGGGACACTCAATCCAAGACAGAGCACATACTGTTTGATTCCATTTAAATGAAGCACAAAAACAGGAAAAAATCAATCTATGCTTTTAGAAGTCAGGGTAATGGCTACTTGGAGTGGGAGTATGGGAGGGTTAGTGATTGAAAGGGAGTGCAAGGGGGGCTTCTCCAGGTGCTGGTTTGTCCTATTTCTTGATCATGATGCTGGTTATGTGAGTGTTTGTTCAATTTGCAAAAAATCATCAAGATGCATGCTTAATATACGTGCACTTTTATATGTGAACATTATATTTCAATAAAAACTTTTTAAAGCAAGACAGGGGAAAAGATGGTGATGATGATGACAATTTTGGAGGGGAACTCTTGTGAAATCTAGGGTCCCCAGTGGACCTTTGAGGAGAAGCAAAGATGATGCCTCTTAGAAATTTTTTGTATTTGTCAAATCTCTTGAGAGTTTCAGCAGTGGAAAAATACAACTGATGTTCAGAGATGGTTAATGTAGCACAATTATGTGGGAATAAAGAATTTAGACATGAATTCAAAACAAACCTCAGATGTAGAAAGTCAGACAGGGCCTTTATTTACTTATAAGTGATTCTGACTGAAAGAAATCTATCTTTGGAGATTAACCTGTGACTACCACAAATATATGAAAGTGTCCAGCATATACGTAAGGGAAGATTGACCCTTGGCCCAGAAGTTGCTAATTTGGAAATGCATGTGCTAAGAACTTTATTTAAAAGAGCTGACTAGAAACAGCTGCACTTTGTCATCAGAATCAAAGTCTGCAAGTATTCTAAGACTTCAAAAAATACAACAAACAATGTGACCTCATTAACCCTTAGTAAACCATAGAAAAGACATATTTCTGTCATGGTTTTATTTGATTACAATTTATCTCTACCGAGATTCTCTTACAATGCCTGTCTTAGGAGATGCTTCCAGAAAAGTGTAAAAGAAGCAAAATTTAAAAGAAATAATAAACTTCTTCATTCCATATGGTAAACAATACCAAAATCTGTTTTTTTCTTAGTATGTTTTGAGCATGTTCAGTTGCAGTTTAATCTTAACAGGGCTTAACTATGGTTTCAGGCATTTAAAATAAAAGTAAAATAATAGAAAAATTAAGTAGATTGAGGGGACGATTTTAGACTTTATTGGTCATTTTTGTTGTTGTTCCAGTTTTTGACACTAAAGAATCTATTTAAGAAAACGTATGTGACTGCTGACTTAGGTTACTGCAAGAAGTTATAATGTTTCCTTGATGGAAAATGCTTAAGAAAAAAAGTTAACTGGCCCTCTTTAATTATTTGGAATTACTTCTCCCCAAAAGGAGGTAGCCAAATAGGGTGTCTTCCAGATTTATGACTTCATTTTGTTCTTTGCTTCTGTAAACAATATTAAGAGTTTCTCTTTAATGGGGTGACATATTCTGGGCCCGCCAGAAAATGTAAGCTTTAAACCATAGTGAACATAAACTGTAGTTTATGTAGGATCTAGAAATTGTTTCTACAAAGACTAAGTGAGGTGGACAGTTGATAAATCAACCAGCTAATCCAGGCAAAAGTATCTCCAATTTCTGAGAGGGAAGATAAAAGACCTTCACATTAGCTGTTGTCTTATTATCTTTATTATCTGCATAACTATGCAAGTCTACATTGTTCTTTCTATACATACAACTCAAATTCTTTTTTTTAAAATAGAAACATATTGATTGCACATATCTGTGGGGTACAGCATTGGATATCAATACCTGTGTACAATATGCAAGGCTCAAATCAGGATAATTAGTATATTCAACATTACACAATGTAATCATTTTTTGTGTACCTTTGACAATTTTTCTGTATGCCCTCTCCCCTTTCCCACCTCTGTCTCAGTTCTGTTCTTTCTTTTTGAAAGTTCAACAAATTATTCTGATTATTATATCTTCTTTCTTTTTTTTTTAGTTACCACTTATGAGTGAGGACATGTGGTATTTCTCTTTCTGTGCCTGGTTTATGTGATTTAACAAAATTTTCTCTTAGTTCATTCATGTTGCTGTGAATGGCAGTATTTCATTCTTTTTTGTGGCAGAGTAGTATCCCATTGTGTATTTATACCACATTTTCCTTATCCAGTTGTCTGTTTATGGACATTTAGGTTGGTTCCAGCTCTTGGTTATTGTAAACAGAACTGCAATAAAAATGGGAGTGCAGGTATCCCTTTGACATGATGATTTCCTTTCCTTTGGGTATATACCCAGCAGTAGAATTGCTGGATTGTATGGCAGTTCTATCTGTAGTTGTTTTTGGAACCCCAATACTGTTTTCCATAATAGCTGCACCAATTTACATTTCTACCAACAGTGTAGAAGAGTTCCCCTTTTCCCACATCCTTGCCAGCATTTGCTATTCTCTGTCTTTTTGATAATGGCCAATCTAGCTAGGGTGAGATGATATGTCAATGTGGTTTTGATTTGCATTTCCCTGATGCTTAGCAATGTTGAATATTTTTCATGTGTCTATTGGCCATTTGTATATCTACCTTTGAGAAATGTCTATTCAGCTCCTTTGCCCACTTTTTAAATGGGTTATTTATTTTTTACTATTAAATTCTTTGAGTTCCTTGAACATTCTGGATATTAATCCTTGTTTTTTGACTATTAAATTACTTGAATTCTTTGTGTATTCCGGATATTAATTCCTTGTCAGATGCACAGTTTGCAAATATTTTCTCTCATTCTGTAGTCATCTTTTAAATCTGTTAATTGTTTCTTTTGCTGTGCAGAAGCTTTTTAATTTGATATCATCCTATTTGCTTACTTTTTCTTTCATTGCCTGTGCTTTGGGGATCTTACAAAGTCTTTGCCCAGTCCTGCTTTCTGAAGTATTTCCCCTATGTTATCTTTTAGTAAATTTATGGTTTGGGGTCTTATACTTAAGTCTTTAATCCATTTTGAGTTGATTTTGGTATGTGGTGAAAGGTGAAGGTCTAGTTTCATTCTTCTACATAGGGATGTCCAGTTTTCCCAGGACCATTTATTGAAAAGGCAGTCTTTTCCCCAATGTATATTCCTGGTGCCTTTGTCAAAGATCAGTTGACTATAACTATGTGGGTTGACTTCTGGGTTCTCTATTCTGTTCCACTGGTCCAAGTGTGTTTTTATGGCAGTACCATGCAGTTTTGGTTACTATAGCTTTGTAATATAATTTGAAGTCAGGTAGTGTTATGCTTCAGGCTTTATTTTTTCTTTTTTTCTCAGGATTGCTTTGGCTATTTGGGGTCTTTTGTTATTGCTTATGAATGTTGGGATTGTTTTTTCTGTTTCTGTGAAGAATGTCATTGATATTTTGATGGGGATTGCATTGAATCTGTAGATTGATTTGGGTAGTATGGACATTTTCACAATGTTAATTCTTCCAATCTCAGAGCGTGGAATGTCTTTCCATCTTTTTGTATCTTCTTTAATGTCTTCTTGTTGAATAACAACATTACCTTACTGTTAAAAGACTTGACAGTTTACAGAATAGTTTCACACATAGTACACACATATATTATCACATATTGAAACTTCTAAGAATATGGGGGGTGGAACTATATCAGTTAAAATGACAAAAGGGAATTCAGAAAATCATAGCATAAATTCTGATCTGGGAGGACTTTTGAAAACAAGAGTCCAAATTCATTGCACTTTAAAATACAGAATGCATCCAAAACATTTGGAATGAGAGCTTTTCCACAGAACATGGAGCCACTCACTACAAAGACTTCTAGTTTGCTGTATTCTCTCTGGAGCCCCACAGTCACCAGAGTGTAAGCTCCATAGAGAAAGAATGTTACCTGTTTTTCCACCAGATTATCCTTAGCATCTAGTGCAGCATCTAGAAATACAGTAATTATTCACTACATATGTGTTATAAATTAATCTCTGCAAGTATCTAACTTGTTTCTTAACATGTAGACATATAATACTTTCTTGACTCTGATTTTAGGTTCACGATTTAGCGCCAATGTAATATATTCAAAAGCTAATCGTTCAAATAAAGATTTATAAAAGTAAATCTGTATTTATTTTTAAATACTCATTAAGATTTTGTAATGAACCAAATGCTGTTCATAATCTAATTTTTCAATACTCACATTTATTCATCAATAGATTTTTAACCACAATTTACAGATGGGATACTGTGCTATTACTTTAATAATAAAAGCCATAAACTAACAAAGACAGGTTAAATTAGATATCACCTCCACCAGAATACTGTCAACATAATTTTAAATATAAAAGCTATGTTGTGATAAAAATATTTCAAGTAATTATCTGATTTTCAAAATATAGGGTTTTTTCCCCTATTTTTTGAAGTCATACTTTGTAATCACGTTTGCACTACTAAAAGGCGTGGTTTTAAAAAATGCCTATGGAACAACTATGATATGCTATGCTATCATGCAAAATTACAAAATAATAGATTCCTCCAAAGGTCAAAGACAAGAATTTCATAAGCTATTATGAAGGCTACTAGAACAGCAATTGTATTTGGGTGCAAGGAAGTGAAAATATTCTAAAATAAGGCACTCACTACCTTACCCTTGAAGGTGTGACTATAAAAGTATTACTCGTATATTTTTTGACAAATATGTAAATGCTAACACATCCAGAAGACTCTGCCATTTCAGAAGTGATGTTGTTATACCCAAGTTGTTACTATTATTATAACCATTTTGAGAAGTACCCTTCAGGAATTGCTTTTGGAGAATGTAGCTTATTATTTTGAATACTGCAAGCATAGCAAGTCTTTTCCCTTTGAAAGTGGAAAATAGTTTTAGAAGCGTCAAAAAATTATTCTGGCCATGCCAAGTGAAGTAGGTGTGTGTCTCAAAGTAGCAATTTGAGGAATTTTTCCAGAATGTGTCCAAACTTCCAAAACCATTCTTATGTAATCTAAGAAGTTTTTTTTAAAAAAAAAGAGTTTTGAGAATTGGGGAATAAGGGAAAATTTCCAGAGGTTCTCTCTCAAGGACAACACACATTTTTCATAAATTAGGTATAAAAGGCAGCAAGAACATACATTGGAGAAAAGTCTGCCTCTTCAATAAATGGTGCTGGGAAAATTGGACATCCATATGCAGAAAAAGTGAAAATGGACCTGTACCTCCTCTCACCAAATAGCAAAATCAACTCAAAATGGATTAAAGACTTAAATATCAGACCTGAAAGCATAAAATTACTGAAGGAAAATATAGGGAAAATAGTCCAGGTAATATGACTGGGCAAAGACTTTATGAATAAGATCCCAAAAGCACAAGCAACAAAAGAAAAAGTAAATAAATGGGATTATATCAAACTAAAAAGCTTCTGCACAGCAAAAGAAACAATCAACAGAGCAGAAAGACAACCTACAGAGTTGGAGAAAATATTTGCACACTAAACATCTGACAAGGGATCAATATCCAGAATATACAAAGAACTCAACTATACAGTAAAAAAACAAATAATCCTTTTTAAAAATGGGCAAAAGAGATGAATAGACACTTTTCAAAGGAAGACATAAAAACAGCCAACAGGTACCTGCAAAATGCTTAGGATCACTAGTCATCAGAGAAGTGCAAATCAAACCACATTGAGATATCATTTCACCCCAGTTAGACTGGCCATTTTAAAAAGACTGAGAATAGCAAATGCTGGCAAGGATGTGGGGAAAGGGGAACTCTTCTATACTGTTAGTGAAAGTGTAAATTAGCACAGCCATTACAGAAAACAGTGAGAGGTTCCTCAAACAACTACAGATAGAGCTACCATATGATCCAGCAATCCCACTGCTGGGCATATATCCAAAGGAATGGAGATCATCATGTCGAAGGGATACCTGCACTCCCATTTTCACTGCAGCTCTATCTACAATAGCCTAAATATGGAACCAACCTAAGTGTCCGTTGATGGATGACTGGATATAGAAAATGTGGTATATATACACAATGGAATACTACTCAGCCATAAAAAAGAATGAAAACCCACCATTTGCAGCAACACAGATGAGTCTGGAGAAAATTATGTTAAGTGAAATAAGCCAAACTAGGAAAGAGAAATACCACATGTTCTCTAATATAACTGGGTGGAAGAAAAGAAAGAGAGAGAAAGAGAGAGAGAGAGAGAAAGAGAAAGAAAGAGAAACAGAGAAAGAGAAAGAAAGAAAAGAAAAGAAAAAAGGAAAGAGAAAGAAAGAGAGAGAAAGAAGAAAAGATCACAACAATTCATTGAACTTTCAGAAGGAGAGAACAAACGTAAGGTTACTGGAGATGGGGGATGGAAGGACGGGGTTTGAGGAGGGACGGGTCAGGTAAAGGGCATAAAGAAAAATCATGATTTGTAATAATGAATATGCTAATAATAATATATAAATAAATTAATTAGGTAAAAATAATTTAAAAACCAAGCCTGATTACTTTAAAAGCATGACACATAGTTTCCTCTGTGTCAAACATAGATTAAGCAATGTGTTATGGTAATTTGCTAGCAATAAGGATAATCTGCTACCCGCAGTCAGAAATTGAGTTTTGGAAACTCCAGGTTTCTGTCTCACCATGATCAGGAGTCATATTCCAATATAATGCAGCCATTATAAGTCCCTCCTTGTTGCCAAAAACTGTGCCTTTCTCAACTAGCTTGAAACTAAAATTCTAGAATATCATTTAAATAAAAAATGCCCATTTATACCAGTTCTCATCCATGATAAGGCTGCTGACTGTGAAAACTGTAGCCTGAATATTTCTGTTATATGGAGAGGAAATATGTAAACTTTGTGAGCAGTTTTAGAATGGAATATAAATCAATACATAAACTGAATTCTCTAATTAAAAGTTTTCTAAGTTCCACTTAAAGGTTTAATACTTTTTTGGAAGCAACACTACTTAGATAACAATCGAAAGGAACAACTTGTCTGTGTACGTGTCTTAACTCTTTTTCATTGCCATGCAATTCATTTACTTCATTTTGATTTTGGCAGATTCTGGCTTTTCTCAATGAAAACAGATACTTGGCCATGATCTGAAATTAAATGCTGAAACAAGATAAACATACCCTTGAATTCCCACATATCCTTTTTTATTAATATGTAGTATGTCATGCAAATAACCTACAGTGTCTGACACAGTAAACCCTTTTGGCCTTCTCCAAGTAGCAACAAAATAAGAAGCATATGAACCTTTCTAGATTGTTCCAAGAATTAGTTTTGAGAACACATTGGGGTGAGAAATAAGTTTTTGAAAGAAAATAATTCTAACCGTTTTTAGCTTGAGAAGACAATTGACTATAACAGCAGCTCCTTCTTCAGCTTTCAAATTTAAATCTCTATACTCTTGTCAAATTTGGGTCTGGGCCAAATTGTCCCTGAGGCAAAGAGAAATACACTTGTTGTGCCCCTCTGAGTCAAAGTAGAGTACAAACAAGCACTTCCCACCTTTGATGCTTATTTGGGGATTCTTTACAGAGGAGTAAGCCTCAGAGGCTGAAGTATCTCTCTGGCAAGGGTGGAAGTATGGGGAAAAGAACAACTGGAAGGAATGAGGAGCATTAAATGGAGCCCTCCACGGCTTACTGCAAGGATGTGATGAGGCATTTCTGAGTGTGCATGTGTGTGGCGGAGAGGGCTGGAAAGGGGAGAGAGACCTTTGCAGTTTGCTTGGGGGACCAAGCAGAGTCCTGTCAGAGTCTATTTCCACTGAGTTTCTGCTTAATTACATGCCTTAATTAAAGATAGATGCCTGTGATATAAAAATTCCAGGTTACAGTAAATGGGAAGCTATCACATCATAATAATGCAGGCCCCTCTCTCAGTCCTTAAACCAAACATCTTAGAATCAGCTCTGAGAGCTCAAGTGTGAGCTGGATTTGATCATGATTGTTCCACACTGTAGGTGCAGGAGTTTTGGTGAGACGAGAATAAAGCCCAAGGAGGCAAGCAGGTGACTGGGAGTTAGGAGCTCAGATTTCCTGTTTTGGTTTGGTTGTGGACTCATTAAGTACACTTGAAAAAATATGCTCTTATTTGCCTTTGTTTTATCTACAAAGACAATGTGTACGTCTTCCAGAAGGGGTGCACATTCACAATTCCAGCACAAACTTTTTTCTGTCACTGTGAGACCACACTTGGTGTGACACCAATGACCTCAGCATGAGGCCTGTGCATGGGGCAGAAAAGGTTAAACGATTAATTTGCCAAATTCAATTGCTAGGAAGAGATGGGATGATTCCAGTCAGTATAAATCAACTAAGCATTTAGAAACTATTATCAGGAGCACTAGACAGCACTGCATGATGGTCTGCAAACCACAAGTGATGTCAAAGCTGTGAAGCCGCTGTGCTGCCAGAGCCTCGAGCACTAATAATTGATGCTAAAATTACTGCTGAAGAAGCACATTTGATTACGAAGGGCCCCAAGAGCAGTAAAGCCCTTGGAAGGCTTCCCTCTGAGTTTTACAAGAAATAAGATAAGCAGTATCTCCAACTGTAATCACAAAATATAATAAAACTGGTCTGGGTTCTCATGGGACTTGTAAGAGTATAATATAAAACCTTTTCCTTCCCAATGTACAGTGATGAGGACAGAGTTAATGCCAAATTGAGACAACATCTAGCTGGTGACACAGACAACTCCATTAGGAGTCTATTAAGTGTGCTTTAAAAAGAGGTGGGCTTATTTAAATCTTATTTAAATTGACTCCAACCTGTGCATTCCACCTCTCTACTCTTCCCCTTTGTCTTCATGCCTCAGTTATACAATCTTTTTGCTCAATATTTCCAGCCTTATTCCTCACACCAACCTCATGTTGCCAGCCTCTTCTCCATACCCCCATCCCTCTGTCTTCTACCCACTCAACCTTCTCATCCCAGCTCGCAATATTCCCACCGCGGGTCCTGCCCAAGGTCTCTCTCTCCTCATTTGTGAAGCAGAAAGTTCAGACACTGATAACTTCAAATACAATCAAACACCTACATGTGAGGAAATTCATTCCAATATTTAAAAAACAAACAAAAAAAACAGTTCTAAAATTGATTATAAACTTCAAGGAATTGTAATTGTTGTGTCTTCTTCTGACCAGCAAACAGAAGGAAATTGTTGGAAGGGAAGGAGGAGACGGGGGAGGGAGGAAGGAGACGGAGGAGGGAGGGAAGTTTCGGTTTTGGGCCACAATAATCAACCACATTGTATACTGACAAAATAAAATTTTTTAAAAAATTAAAATTAAAAAAAATAATAAAATAAAATTGATTATCAAGGAGTTCCCCATCTTTCTGACACTTCTTAAATGCCACTTCAAACTTTCTTCTTATATATTTTACACTTAGATGGATGAACAGTCTGTGTAGTGGTTAAAGTTATAAACCAAATTATCCTTTTAAGAAATTATATCTGGTTAAGAAAGACATCTCATAGGAGATAAAATGTTTTATCTCATAGGAGATAAAATGTTTTATCTCATAGGAGATAAAATGTTTCAGGAAGAGCAAACCTAAAATACACAAAGACATTTATTTAACAGAAACAATCTGTTACAAGGTACTAAATATACACAAAAAAATTTACATGCCTCATAAAATACTTTTAAATTAGTCTTAATAAAATATAAGGCATGCCAATTGCAAAGATTTTGAATGTATTAGAATAATAATAATAATAATAACAATAATAATAATAATGCATCTTTGACACTTGGGTTCCAACAAGCTAGTCTACATGAGAACCAGTTCATAAAATAGGCCTTAGTGGCTAACTGACTATATGATATCAGAAAGACCAAAAAGAGATTTGAATCCTCAAATAAAATATGTATTATTTGTTTTGTTTGAGATACCATAAGAATTTTGTTTCTAATTGGATAAAGTTATTGGATCTTAATAATGCAATTATGGAGACAACACTATATTCAAAATACCTATTTTCTATTAAGTCTGAAAAATTTAAGGTGCAACAGTACAGTGAGATCTGTAACCAAATAGCCTGTGTTGAAATTCTCGCTCAGGATCAGTCACTTACAAGCTCTGTGACCCTGGGCAAGCTACTTAACTTTATCATACTTCAGTTTCATCACATAAACAGGGATAATAATGTGAGGGTTGGTGTGGAATTAAATTAGTTAATATATTTAAAGCATGTTGAGAAGTATCTGGTGGAGAGTGAGCACTTTTTAATTGCTAGCTATTCTTTTTGTTTCTACTTTCTCCTTTTTATTCATAGAGATAGGATTTCTCTATATCCTTCTAAGTTTTCTTCTTTTAAAAGTACCCAGTGGAATAAGAAAGGGAAAATATCTGTATATTTTTCCCTTTTTAACTTTGTCACAGAGATAAATGTATCCATTTATTTTCCTCATTTGTTTCTAGCTCCAATTTCTACCAGTATGAGGAAATGATATTTGTGAATCTTCTCTTTTGCTTAACCTTGCTCTTTTTTCTCCCCATATACCCTCATAATACAACTGGATAAAAACTTGGTGAAATTTTGGGTAGAGAAAAACTTGATGAGGTATGTCTAATTATTTGGCTATCAAACTAAGTTTTGACTTACAAGAATCGATTCCACAGTTCCTCTGCATTCTGACAATCCAAAAATGACTTCAACTGTAAATGTCAAATGTGGCATATAGATCAACTCTGTGAAGAATGGATGCTGTGCACTGTTTGATTCTGAAATCATAAACAGTCATGGGTACCTGAATAACATACAACCACTCTATGAGACAGAACTGCAATTCCTTAAGTGCATTTAGATGAATAGAGAATTTAGTCTTCATTCATGCTTTAGGTGAAAAATATGACAACAGAAAGGAAGGTCTTATATAGAAGGCAGTTTTGTTTTCAGTTTGATTTTTTTAAATAAAATTTTGAAAGATGGTGTGCCATTTGTGTTGTACAGTGTAGAATACAGAATTAGTGTTTCAACAATACAACCCTTGCACCCCTGGGATAATGCCATTTAGTAGTTGTTTGATACTCCAGGGTGTGTTGTCCTAGATACCTCCTCCTTTTGGGTCTCTACTGTTAGCAGCTTGTATGATAATGCCCTTTGCTGCAGCACTATTTTACTGTAGAAGTCCCCTTCTTAGGTGGAAAGCTCATCGATTCTCAGGCATTTAGCACCAGAATCTGTATTTTCAATGTAGTAAACTACTAAGATGTTTCCTTATCTTATCCCAAACTTTTATCTTTTCTAGAAAACTGGCTAAAAATTTAAATAAAATAAACAGAGAAAGACTTTATTAAGTAGGGAAAAGTAATAATATAGAGTCAAAATACATTTAGCACAATTCAGAATTATACTACTGTTATGTTAAAGACCTCTTAGTTTAGTTCGCAGGAAATTCATTATGTCAAAAGGCATAATTTTCATCAGTTTCTGCCATGATATATCTATACCTAACTAAAAACATAATGTGACACTTGGCTGTTTCAGAAAAAAATGTCTAAATATATACACTTAGATTAATTAAAAATCTTAAATAAACACATTTTATCAATCAATAACACTAATGAATGATAACAATTAGCTAAGATTATCATTCTGAGGTATTTCAAGAATCTGAATCACTTATTCATTCGTTCAATAAATAATTATTAAATAAAAAATTAAGTGTACGGTCATGTGAAATGAAGTATCCTAAATTAGGGGGTGGTGTTAAGGAAGAAAAATACATATGGCAAGCACAACAACACTGAGAAGTAATTATGAAGAATGTAGAATATAGTCAGTATTTACATTTTTAGGGCCGGCCCCGTGGCTCACTCGGGAGAGTGAGGCACTGGTAGCGCTGAGGCCGCGGGTTCAGATCCTATATAGGGATGGCTGGTGCGCTCACTGGCTGAGCGTGGTGCAGACAACATCATGCCGAGGGTTGCGATCCCCTTACTGGTCCCTTTTACATTTTTAGTGGTAGAAAAATTTTGCTATCACTTTCACATCCAGAGTTAAAATTCAAAAACTACGTAATTCTCTAAGTATCTTTTAAAAATCTGAATGCCTATGGCTTATTCATATTAGTAGACATAGCTCCATATTCAATTTTTTATTTCTATCTGATTGTAAAGCCATTTATAAATGCAAGAAAGTATTTTGGCACTGTTGCCCATTCAGAACATTTAAAATTATTATAAAAAGAAAAAACTGCTTTGCTGATCTTTTCCCCTACCTGAACCAGAAATTAAAAGTATAAAAGTCTAATATAATGCTGCCTTTTCTTTTTTTTTTTTTTGACCTGTAAGGGGATCACAACCCTTGGCTTGGTGTCATCCGCACCACGCTCAGCCAGTGAGCACACCGGCCATCCCTATATAGGATCCGAACCCGTGGCGGGAGCGCCACTGCACTCCCAGCTCCACACTCACTCCCGAGTGAGCCACGGGGTCAGCCCTAATGCTGCCTTTTAAAAACTCTGAACAATTAAAATAAAGACAGAGTTCACTTGTTTATGTTGAGAGCAATTAAGTCAGCAAATTAAGTTTTGCCCTTTCTGCTGACTGCAAATAGACATTTTTCCCCCTGCTTTCATATCAGAAACAGTGAACAAGTTGATGAAAACACTACCACTTAAGAAACTTCTGATAATGATAATGGTTAAAAATAGTTCAGATTATTAGCCTCATGTGAGGGATAAATAGAACTTAATTCAATTCATGATTCAGAAAACTTGTGTAATATGTTAATGATTAAACAAGAAATTATCCAGGCAAGGAATGCTAAAATCTTTCTTAACTAGCCATAAACTTACTGAGTAGGCTAAATAAAATTTCTGAATAATAAGTGTTACAAAATTAAACAATACTTATTCTAAGGCATCGATAAGTTTCAAATCCTAAAATTGATTTCTTACCAAGAAACCAAAACAATTGTTGGACTGTATCATGTAAATGACAAGAAAAGAATTGTGGAAGCCTACAAAAGTTGTCTGAAAGATACTTTTTAAAATAAATTTGTGGTATGTGTCTGTGTGCATTATTTTGTTGGGGATGAAAGGTTGAAAGAAAGTGAGTGTGAACTCTTTCATTTCATTATTCTGAAGCAATGGTCCTAAAGGGGGTATCAACCCCTTGGGATAATCTTCAGAGATGTCATGTCCTGAGTTCAAGCCTTCCTTCTCCTGTTTTCTTTTAAATTGTTTTCCCTCTTTTCACACTGACTCATGAGCGCACTAATCCAAAGAACACAATCCAAGTCCATAATAACTGAGCTCAAAGTGGAAGTAGATATGAAAGTGCTTTCACCTACCTGCCCTGGCATGTGCATAGTAGCACTGGTATGCTATGTGAACTTTATAAAATTTGAAAAGGAAGTATCTCTTCAAATGTTCTAAATTAATAAGGTTTTACAAAATCTATCAACATACGTATCCTGCAACATCCTAAGTGAAACTAATAACAGATAAAATAGACTTCACCTTGGTTAAAGTAATTACATTTCCAAAATACCAGCATTTTGAAACTTCAAAGCAATTTCGGTTTTTCCAATTATGGTAAGATGTAAATAATCTTCTATGAAGGGCAAACCCTTTTCACTAGACAATGAAGAGAATTACCTCATTAAAAGGTCTATGCTTGAATAAATTCCTAGTCATTTCCAAGTGTATTGCTCAAAACTTCCTTAGAACTAGCTAAACTACCAGTAGTTGGCTCAGCAAAACTGTAAGGGTACAAAGATTCTTTCAAACCCTCTGAAAAAGCAGTCAACTGGAATCATTTTATAAGAGAGAAAGAGGTAAATTTACCACGAAGGGTTCCTACATAGAGTATTCAATTAGAAATGGTTATAATGTTCAATATGATTATCATTGTCAAATGAAAATCAGCTAGTTCCATTAAAAACATTATTATTAATGAAAAGAATTAGCTATTATCAACAAGACAGAAAATAACAAATGTTGATGAAAATGCAGAGAAAAGGGAACCTTCCTACATTGTTGGTAGGAATATAAATTGGTACAGCCATTGTGGATATAGTTCAGTGTTTCCTCAGAGAACAAAAAATAAATCTACCTTACAACCCAGCTATCCCACTACTGGGTATATACGCAAAGGAAATGAAATCAATATATCAAAAAGGCACCTGCACTCCCATGTTCATCGCAGCACTATTCACAATAGCCAAGAAATGGAGTCAACCTAAACGCCCATCAATGGACGAATGGATAAAAATCCTATGGTATATATAGACAATGGAATACTACTCAGCTATGAAAAGAAATGATATCCTATTATTTGCAGTAACACGGATGGAACTGGAAACCATTATGCTAAGTGAAGTAAGTCAGGCACAGAAAGACAAATACCACATGATTTCATTCACATGTGAAATCCAAAGAAAAACTAAAGAAGTAGACTAATGGTAGAGAGTAGACTAATGGTTACCAGAAGCCAGGAGGGGAGAGGAAGGGGATATAGAAGCAGTGGACTAATGCGTAAGAAAAAAGAATGGGTGTATTAGTTTTCTACTGCTGTTTACTACATAGTGGCTTAAAATAACACAGATTTATTTTCTTACAGTTCTGGACGTCAGATGTCTGAAATAGACCTTTTAGGACTAAAATCATGATGTCCACAGGGCTGCGTTTTTTTCTAGAGGCTCTACAGGATCCATTCCTTACCTTTTCTGGATTTTAAAGGTTGCTTATATTCTTTGGTTTGTGGCTCTTTCATCTTCAAAGCCAGAAATTGCATCACTCCAACTTTGCTCTGGTCATCTCATTTCCCTCTCTGATTCTGACTCTCTTTCCTCCTGTTTTCACTTATAAAGACTTTCGAGATTACATTGGGTCCACCAGATAATCTGGGATAATCTTCCCATCTCAAATTTCTTAACTTAATTATATCTGCAAAAGTCCCTTTTGCCATGAAAGGTAGCATATTCACAGTTTCCTGGGATTAGGATGTGGACATTTTTGAGGGCCATTATTCTGCCTACCACACTACGTACCAAAACATGGAAAGTAACTGAATATCCAGTTGGACCTTCTACCATGGTTCTACTGTAGTTGCAAATCCAATGATTCATCTGTTTAGTATGAGAAGCAGTATAGTGAGACATAGTATGATATGATGGTCAAGGCCTGGCCCCTGAATTCACGCTGCCTGAGTTTCAATCTCAGCTCACCCATTAGTTGTGTGACCTTAAGCAAGTTACTTAACCCTCAATTTCCTCATTTTTGAAATGGGAATAATTACTAAACCTACCTTTTCACTCTGTTGTAAGAACTAAATTACTTACCATATATGAAACACTGTCATATATGTTAATTAGTTTGACAGTGGAACTTATTTCACAATGTGTGTGTGTGTATATATATATCAAAACATCACATTATACACCTTAAATATACACAATTTTTATTTTTCAATTATACCTCAATAAATGTGGGGAAAAAAAGAAAAATCTTAAGAGTGAATTATTAAATCTAAAAAAAAAAGAAACACTAATCATATCAAAAATATATAATATCAATATCACTATATTAGCTTTTATTATTAAATATACTTAGATCTTTTTTTCAGAGTTGCTGATCAGAGAAGTTGTAACGGTTTGGAATTTTTGTTCATGCTGAAGCTATGGAATCCTTTGAGAGTTACCTAGGTAGGACATGACAGTTTCACCAGTCATGATTTCAGCTTTTAGTCCAAATTCCAAATAACCATCATACTCTATGACAGGCTAGTTTCTAGCCTGAGAAACTAGGAATTGCAACATTAAATGATTGTGAAAATTTAACAGAAAAGCTGAATCAGAAAGTGAGGTTCCTTTTCTTACTTACATATCTTTATTTTAATGCATCCCTAAGTCTCTTCAAACAGACCACATTGGCTCACAGTCCCCTAATACTTGAATAAAGAAGAGTGGTTGGTAAGGGAGGGAAGTTTCTTGTTGCTCCTTGCTCATTTGTTTGTCACTTCTTCACTATACTGTTTATCTAAATAGACAACATATAATACATGCTGCTTAAGACATTTAACAAATGTTAACATCAGTTTTCCTTCCCTCAAATAATTTATGTAGTGAATTTCATCAGAAGCTTTAGAAACTCTTGATGAGTAAGCTACTCTGAACAGCACTGTGGAAATGAAAAACAGCCTTTAGAGAAATAGCTACCAAAGCTAAAGAAACATATTTATCAATACACTCCCTAATCTCAGCATCTTCAAAACATTTCTGAAATTTCTTGGCACAACCTTCATTTCAGCTTTTGAGACGCCAAACAAAATTATTCCTATTGCTTTCCAATTACACTTCGCTTATGACCAAAAACCAGTTTTCTCCTGTTTGGTCATTCACTTTATTTAGTCATCTATCAAGGGTTTAAATGGCTATCTTCAAATATCAAAGGGTAATGACCTGCTGCCTCAAAAGGCATCATACAGGTAGGCAAAACTACAATTGTGGAAGAAGCACTCCAGATCAAAATGTTTTGAGGAGGTATCACTAGAACAAGGCCTACATTTTACCAGTTTTAAAAAATGGACTAAGTATATTTTTAAAAATTATTTTAGGTAAACTTCATGAGATAACTAGTTGTATTACACTTTTACATCATTACAAATATATCCCTACATATTTATAAGATATACATTTTTTTTTAATTTGTACATTCAAAGACCAACCAATTATAGAAACAGCAGTCATTTAGCAAACATGTAGTATCTAGCATTCTGCTAGTCCTCAGGAATGCAAAAATGAAGACATGCTCCCTGCTGTCAAAAGTATCACATTACAATCCTTGGGTTGTCTCTCTGTTTCCTTCGCTGTGCAGAAGCTTTTTAGTTTGATGCAATCCCACTTGTCTAATTTTGCTTTGGTTGCCTGTGCTTTTGGAGTCCTATCCAAGAAATTATTAACCAGACCAATGTCATGGAGCTTTTTCCCTATGATTTCTTCTAGTGGCTTTACAGTTTCAGTTTTTACATTTAAGTCTTTTATCCATTTTGAGTTGATTTTTGTATATGGTGTGAGTCAAGGGTCCAATTTCATTCTTCTGCATATGAATATCCAGTTTTCCCAACACCATTTATTAGCAACTGTCCTTTCCCCATTGTGTGTTTTTGGCGTCTCTGTCGAAAATCAATTGACTGTTAATACTTGGATTTATGTCTGAGTTTTCTATCCTGCTCCATTGGTCTATGTGTCCGTTTTTATGCCAGTATCATGCTGTTTTGATTACTATTGCTTTATAACATAAAGTTATGTGTCGCTTAACCACAAGGATACTTCTGAGAAATACATTGTTAGTTGATGTCATTATTGTGCAAACATCATAGAGTATACTTACACAGACCTAGGTGGTATAGCCTACTACACACCTTTGCTGTATGATATAGCCTATTACTCCTAGGCTGCAAACTTGTACAGCCTGTTACTATACTAAATACTGTAGACAATTATAACACAATAATACATTTTTGTGTATCTAAACACATAAAAAGTACAATAAAAATACAGTATAGTCTTATAGGACCACTGTCATATATGCGTTCTGTCGTTGATGAAACATCATTATATGGTACATGTCTATATTTTGAAATCAGGGAGTGTGATGCCTCCAGCTATGTTCTTTTTGGTCAAAAAAACACTGATATACTATCAGTGGAAATGTAAATTGTTACAGCCATTATGGAAAATAGTTCGGAAGTTCCTAAAAAAACTAAAAATAGAATTACCATATGATTCAGCAACCCCACTTTTGGGTATAAAGCCAAAGGAATCAAAATTGGTGTGTCAAAGAGCTATCTGTAGTCCCATGTTCATTTCAGCATTATTCGCAATAGCCAAGATAAGGAAGCAACCTAAGTGTCTGTCCATCAATAAATGAATGGATAAAGAAAATGTTGTATAAGTACACAATGAAATAGTATAAAGACTTAAAAAAGAAGGAAATTTTGTAATTTGAGACAACATGGATGGAACTAGAAGACATTAGCTAAGTGAAATAAGCCAGGCACAGAAAGACAAATAACATATGACCTCACTTATATGTAGAATCGAAAAAAGTTGATCTCATAGAAACAAGAGAGCAGAGAGTTGGTTACCAGAGGCTGAGGGGGAAAAGGGAGGAATAGAGAAAAGAAGAGATGTTTATTAAAGACTATGAAGTTTTAATTAGACTGAAGGAATAAGTTTTAGTGATCTATTGCACTGCGTGGTAACCACAGTTAGCAATAATGTATGGTACATTTCAAAATTGCTGAAAAAATAGATTTCTAATGTTCTCACCACAAAAAATTAAGTTGGTGAGGTGATAGATATGTTAATTAGCTTGATTAAATCTTTCTATAATGTATATATAGATCACGACGTCACATTTTACCACAAAAATATATAATTATTATCTGTCAATTAAAAATAAATCATTAAAAAAAGAATCTAGATTGAAGGAGTAGAAAGCAAAAAAAAACCCAAAAAACCTCAAGATTAATGAACTGAAAAAGTGAGTTTAAAAAACTGTCAAATCATAGAATCATATATACAAAAACATGGCTTTCTACAATTCTGAATAAATCTGTCTTGCAAAAAAGTTAAAAATAAAAATAAAGCACATACACACAAAATGTATTACAATAGAATCAACGTACATTAAAATATGCTGATGCTGAATCATGAATAAGGAGAGTGGATAGCTTAGGTAAGGTCTTTTATTTCACATTTAGTGGAATGGTGCTGGCAGTATTGAATGGTTAGAAGTTAATAGATTATACAAGGACACTTCAAAGAGTTCATGCAAAGATTCATGTTATGTTTCAACTCTATCCTTCCACAAACTTTTTGAAGTATCCTCATATTCAATGTGAAAAATCCTGGAGAATGCCTCAGGGCATATGGGGCCATAGGAAAAAGCTGGAGTTTTATTTTTATTTTTATTTTTTTTAATTTTATTTTGTCGATATACATTGTAGCTGATTATTGCTCCCCATCACCAAAACCTCCCTCCCTTCTCCCTCCCCCCCTCCCCCCCAACAATGTCCTTTCTGTTTGCTTGTTGTATCAACTTCAAATAATTGTGGTTGTTATATCTTCTTCCCCCCCACCTGCCGGTTTGTGTGTGTGTGTGTGTATGTGTGTGTGTGAATTTATATATTAATTTTTAGCTCCCTCCAATAAGTGAGAACATGTGGTATTTCTCTTTCTGTGCCTGACTTGTTTCACTTAATATAATTCTCTCAAGGTCCATCCATGTTGTTGCAAATGGCAGTATTTCATTCGTTTTTATAGCTGAGTAGTATTCCATTGTGTAGATGTACCACATTTTCCGTATCCACTCATCTGATGATGGGCATTTGGGCTGGTTCCAACTCTTGGCTATTGTAAAGAGTGCTGCGATGAACATTGGGGAACAGGTATACCTTCGACTTGATGATTTCCATTCCTCTGGGTATATTCCCAACAGTGGGATGGCTGGGTCGTATGGTAGATCTATTTGCAATTGTTTAAGGAACCTCCATACCATTTTCCATAGAGGCTGCACCATTTTGCAGTCCCACCAACAATGTATGAGAGTTCCTTTTTCTCCGCAGCCTCGCCAGCATTTATCGTTCAGAGTCTTTTGGATTTTAGCCATCCTAACTGGGGTTAGATGGTATCTCAATGTGGTTTTGATTTGCATTTCCCGGATGCTGAGTGATGTTGAGCATTTTTTCATATGTCTGTTGGCCATTTGGATATCTTCCTTAGAGAAATGCCTACTTAGCTCTTTTGCCCATTTTTTAATTGGGTTGCTTGTTTTCTTCTTGTAAAGTTGTTTGAGTTCCTTATATATTCTGGATATTAATCCTTTGTCAGATGTATATTTTGCAAATATTTTCTCCCACTCTGTTGGTTGTCTTTTAACTCTTTTAATTGTTTCTTTTGCTGTGCAGAAGCTTTTTAGTTTGATATAATCCCATTTGTTTATTTTTCCTTTGGTTGCCCGTGCTTTTGGGGTCGTATTCATGAAGTCTGTGCCCAGTCCTATTTCCTGAAGTGTTTCTCCTATGTTTTCTTTAAGAAGTTTTATTGTCTCAGGGTGTATATTTAAATCCTTAATCCATTTTGAGTTGATTTTAGTATACGGTGAGAGGTATGGATCTAGTTTCATTCTCCTGCATATCGATATCCAGTTATCCCAGCACCACTTGCTGAAGAGGCAGTCCCTTCACCACTGAATAGGCTTGGTGCCTTTGTCAAAGATCAGATGGCAGTAAGTGTGTGGGTTGATTTCTGGATTCTCTATTCTATTCCATTGGTCAGTGTGTCTGTTTTTATGCCAGTACCATACTGTTTTGGTTATTATAGCTTTGTAGTATAGCTTAAAGTCAGGTAGTGTTATGCCTCCAGCTTTATTTTTTTTGCTGAGCATTGCTTTGGCTATTTGTGGTCTTTTATTGTTCCATATAAATGTCTGAATAGTTTTTTCCATTTCTGAGAAAAATGTCTTTGGAATTTTGATGGGGATTGCATTGAATTTGTATATCACTTTGGGTAGTATGGACATTTTCACTATGTTGATTCTTCCAATCCAAGAGCATGGAATATCTTTCCATCTTCTTGTCTCCTCTCTAATTTCTCTCAGCAGTGGTTTGTAGTTCTCATTATAGAGATTTTTCACCTCCTTGGTTAACTCAATTCCTAAGTATTTTATTTTTTTGGTGGCTATTGTAAATGGGCAGGCTTTCTTGATTTCTCCTTCTGCATGTTCACTATTGGAGAAAAGAAATGCTACTGATTTTTGTGTGTTGATTTTGTATCCTGCTACTGTGCTGAAATCATTGATCAATTCCAACAGTTTTTTTGTAGAGGTTTTAGGCTGTTCGATATATAGGATCATGTCATCTGCAAACAGGGACAGTTTGACTTCATCTTTTCCAATCTGGATGCCCTTTATTTCCTTCTCTTCTCTGATTGCTCTGGCTAGTACTTCCAACACTATGTTGAATAGGAGTGGTGAGAGTGGGCATCCTTGTCTAGTTCCTGTTCTTAAAGGGAAAGCTTTCAGCTTTTCCCCATTCAGGATGATATTGGCAGTGGGTTTGGCATATATAGCTTTAATTATGTTGAGATACTTTCCCTCTATACCTAACTTATAGAGGGTCTTTGTCATGAATGAGTGCTGAACTTTATCAAATGCTTTTTCAGCATCTATAGAGATGATCATATGGTCCTTGTGTTTGAGTTTATTAATATGGTGTATCACATTTATTGATTTGCGTATGTTGAACCAACCTTGCATCCCTGGGATGAATCCCACTTGATCGTGATGAATAATTTTTCGTATGTGTTGCTGTATTCTCTTTGCTAGTATTTTAGTGAGGATTTTTGCATCTATATTCATCAAGGATATCGGCCTGTAGTTTTCTTTTTTGGTTATATCTTTACCTGGTTTTGGTATCAGGATGACGTTTGCTTCATAGAATGAGTTTGGGAGATTTGCGTCCGTTTCAATCTTTTGGAATAGTTTGTAAAGAATCGGTGCCAATTCCTCTTTGAATGTTTGGTAAAATTCTGCTGTGAATCCATCTGGTCCTGGGCTTTTCTTTGTTGGGAGCCTTCTGATAACAGCTTCAATCTCCTTTATTGTTATTGGTCTGTTCAAATTTTCTACGTCTTCACGGTTCAGTTTTGGGAGCTTGTGTGTGTCCAGAAATTTATCCATTTCCTCCAGATTTTCAAATTTGTTGGCGTATAGTTGTTTGTAGTAGTCTCGAATGATTCCTTGTATTTCAGATGAATCAGTTGTAATATCGCCTTTTTCATTTCTAATTTTTGTTATTTGAGTCTTCTCTCTTCTTTTTTTTGTTAGCCATGCTAATGGTTTGTCAATTTTATTTATCTTTTCAAAAAACCAACTTTTTGATTCGTTGATCTTTTGAATTGTTTTTTGGTTTTCAATTTCATTCAGTTCTGCTCTGATCTTAATGATTTCTTTCCGTCTGCTAACTTTAGGATTGGATTGTTCTTGTTTTTCTAGTTCTTTAAGGTGAAGTGTTAGGTTGTTCACTTGCCATCTTTCCATTCTTCTGAAGTGAGCATTTAATGCAATAAATTTTCCCCTCAATACTGCTTTTGCAGTATCCCACAGGTTTTGGTATGATGTATCATTGTTTTCATTAGTTTCAATAAACTTTTTGATTTCCTGCTTGATTTCTTCTTGGACCCATATGTCATTAAGTAGAATGCTGTTTAATTTCCATGTGTTTGTATAGTTTCCAGAGTTTTGTTTGTTATTAATTTCTAGTTTTAATCCATTGTGGTCTGAGAAGATACATGGGATAATTCCAATTTTTTTGAATTTATTGAGACTTGATTTGTGACCTAATATGTGATCTATCCTGGAGAATGATCCATGTGCTGATGAGAAGAATGAATATTCTGAGGTTGTTGGGTGGAATGTTCTGTAGATATCTGCCAATTCCAATTGGTCTAGAGTCTTGTTTAGATCTTGTGTTTCTCTACTGATTCTTTGCCTAGATGATCTGTCTAATATTGACAGTGGAGTGTTCAGGTCCCCTGCTATTATGGTATTAGTGTCTATTTCCTTCTTTAGGTCTAATAGAGTTTGTTTTATAAATCTGGCTGCTCCAACATTGGGTGCGTACATATTTATGATTGTTATGTCTTCTTGATGGATCAGTCCTTTTATCATTAAGTAGTGTCCCTCATTGTCTCTTTTTATGGTTTTTAGTTTAAAGTCTATTTTGTCAGATATAAGAATAGCCACTCCAGCTCGTTTTTCTTTTCTGTTTGCATGGTAAATCTTTTTCCATCCTTTCACTCTTAGTCTGTGTGAATCTTTATGGGTGAGGTGGGTCTCTTGTAGGCAGCATATAGTTGGGTCCTGCTTTTTGATCCAGTCAGCCAGTCTGTGTCTTTTAATTGGGGAATTTAAGCCTTTAACATTAAGAGTTGTTATTGAAAGGTGTTGATTTATTCCTAGCATTTTATTGGTTGTTTGGTTGTCTTAGGTGTCTTTTGTTCCTTGCTTTCTGATTTACTGTTTGGTTTCTTTGTTTGTTGGTTCCTTAGGTTGTAGATAGTGTTTTTGTTAGCTTGTTTTCTCTTCACGAATGCCATTTTTATTGTACTAGCGGGTTTAGATTTTTCTTAGGTTTTTATGGCAGTGGTAGTTATTTTTCAGGAACCAAACCCAGTACTCCCTTGAGGATTTCTTGTAAGGGTGGTCTTGTGGTAGTGAACTCCCGCAGTTTTTGTTTGTCTGAGAAATATACTATTTGCCCCTCATTTCGGAAGGATAGCCTTGCAGGGTAGAGTATTCTTGGCTGGCAATCTTTGTCTTTTAGTATTTTGAAAATATCATCCCATTCCTTTCTAGCTTTTAGGGTTTGTGATGAAAAGTCTGATGTTAACCTGATTGGGGCTCCCTTATAGGTGATTTGACGCTTCTCTCTTGCAGCTTTTAAGATTCTCTCTTTGTCTCTGAGTTTTGCCAATTTGACTATGACATGTCTTGGAGAAGGCCTTTTTGGGTTGAATACGTTTGGAGATCGTTGAGCTTCCTGGATCTGAAGATCTGTGATTTTTCCTATACCTGGGAAGTTTTCTGCCACTATTTTGTTGAATATGTTTTCAATGAAATCTCCATTTTCCTCCCCTTCTGGAATACCCATGACTCGGATATTTGAGCGCTTGAGGTTGTCTGATATCTCTCTCAGATTTTCTTCCATGTCCTTGATTCTTTTTTCTTTCTTTTTGTCTGCTTGTGTTATTTCAAACAGCCCATCTTCAAGTTCAGAGGTTCTCTCTTCAACTTCGACAAGCCTGCTGGTTA
The DNA here is from genome assembly GCF_027409185.1 of Cynocephalus volans. NCBI lineage: Eukaryota > Metazoa > Chordata > Mammalia > Dermoptera > Cynocephalidae > Cynocephalus > Cynocephalus volans. Next base: position 118,309,950 of record NC_084466.1, read on the forward strand.
AACTCTCCGTTGTGTTTTTTATTTCGCTGAATAACTTCTTCAGTTCAGCAAGTTCTGCTACATTTTTTTTCAGGACATTGATTTCCTTGTATATTTCCTCTTTCAGATCCTGTATACTTTTCCTCATTTCATCATGATGTCTAGCTGAGTTTTCTTGTATCTCATTCAGTTTCCTTAGAATTATCACTCGAAATTCCTTGTCAGTTATTTCAAGGGCTTCTTGTTCTATAGGATCTAGAGTATGAGATTTATTAACTTTTGGTGGTGTACTTTCTTGATTTTTTGTATTTCTGGTGTCTTTTTTTGGTGTTTATTCATTGTGGCAGGGGGTTTCACAGTCCACCGGTTTGAGACTAATGACTAACTAGGATGTTGCTGTGGTTGCCAATTTGGTATGGCTCCCGCCGTGACTGCTCAGTTGGCCTCTAGTGTCTTGTGTGTGTGGTTGCCTCGGGTCTTGGGCTTCTCCGGGGATCCACCTTTCTGGTCAGCTTGTACTCTGCTGGGCTGGTGGATCACGTACCACAGGGTGTGTGATCTCTGTTGAGCTTTCACTTTCTGTACAGGACTTCTCCCCGTTCTGTGTGCTCTGGCCCAGGCTGTTAGATCGTGCAGTGGCGATCCCACCGGGTGTGTGGTTTCTGTCGAGTCTCCGCCTCCCTGGCCGCACGTCTCCCCCCTCTGTGCACACTGTGCTGGGCTGGGGTGTGTCTTCTGCACCCCTCGTCTATCAGCTGGGCCTTCAAGACCCTGCTCAGCACCGCCTCGCCCAGGAAGTCTACCAGGTTTCTGCTAGGCACAGACGACCGGTCTCTCTGGGTGCCTTTGTAGCACTGTGTAGATCTTTCTCGGGTCTTGTTCACCTTTGTATCCCCCCGGTATAAACCGAGTCTAGTGCCCGCCTGCAGCCTGCTCTCCGGCAGGTTCAAGCGGACCTGGGAACTCTCCTACCACACTATTCCCAACCAGAAATTCGTTAGGCTTTTTTCCAAACTGGTGGTCGTAGAGATGGTATCTGCCTCCCAGTAACAGGAAGTTTACCGGGGCCGGAGTCCAGGGTGTGGTGGAGTGACAGTCGGCCCGCCCGTACTTCCTAGCCCTCCCAACGCTGGTCGGGACGCTCCACACCCCCAGCCCCGCCAGAGAACCGCGGAGGGAGTGGGAGAGGAGGCCGGCCCGCAGGGTCCGGAAAGCCCCGCGCCAGGCCAAGCAAATGGGCTCAGTGATGGCCGAGCAGGGCGGAGCTGCCCGCACCTGGGAAAATGGAGGCAGCACCGGGGCAGTGAGTGGCCTGGTGGTGCAGGCGGGAGCCGCGTGGGCATCCACCCCCCGAACAGAGCTGTGCCAGGGATCACTCACAGTGCTGTGCCAGGTCGGGCGCTCGCTCTGTCTCTGGTTTGTTGCCTTCCGTGTTCTCGGCGCTGCCGCCTCGGGGCTGTTCAGTCGCGGCGCCGCTCGGGCGCTCCCAGGAATCTTCTTTAATGCCGGCCTGAAACCTCGAATCCTGAATAGGGCAGCTGGCCGCCTTCAGTTCGGCCCCAGCCTCCGGGATCCTGGCTGCATCCACAGCAGCCCTGGCGCCGTGTTCCCTGTTTCAAGACTCGCTTTTGCAGCTAAGAATCAGTTCTTTTCCTGCTCCACACTTCAAAGCTGTTGCCTGTAAATGAGGCAGCCTCTCCTGCCGGGGGCAAAGTGGTGTTGAGCCCCCACGACCGGCCAGCAGCAGCAGTCCTCCCTTAAGAGATGGCAGAGGAAGGTCCACAAGTTTCCCGGCTGCCTGAGGCCCAGTGGCCACCTTTTCCACCTCAGCTACTCCGCGCCAGCCGTCGTAGCCGCCGCCATCTTGAAAACCAAAAAGCTGGAGTTTTTGTCACATAGTTACAGCCCTGTACTATCTCATCTCCTAAAACTTGGTTCTGCATTTCAAAATAAAGAAATATTGCCCACGCATGTAAAAATATTATTTGAAAAATGTCCAATATGCTTACTATTTTTATTTTTTTCATAATATAAACTAGAAAAAGTGAAACTCAAAAAATATTCTTGTCTAGAGGAGATAAATATAAGGGAGTAAAAAAGCAGCATAGGAGAGCTGAATTTAGAGTAGAGAAATGTCATGCTACAGTCAAGCTGGAAAGCCAGTATTACACCTGACTGATCAGCTGATTTAGACAAATCACCAAATGTTTGGTGCTAATGGAACCTGCCACATCATTTATCCCAATCGTCTTAGTTATAGTTAAGAAGACTCGAGCCCAGAAAAAGTAGTTTGATTGTTCATATATTCACAAATTGAAATCTGGTTTTTAAACTCCTGGTTTTAAACTCCTCCATGTAAAAAACGTTACCAGATTTAAAATAACTAATATTGAAACTTATTGTTAAACTTGGCACTGAACGCATGAGTTGCTTCAAATAATATACAATAACTTGTAAAACCCATTTCTCCTTTAATACAATATCCATACTCACATCACACCCACCCCCACACACAAACAAAATCCCAATATTAGATATGCCTTTTAAAGCATACTGGGAAAAAGTCCTGCCCAAATTTCTGCAATATTTCATTCAGTGGCTTTATTGTGCAAGTGGAACTGTTTAACAGAAATAAAGATTATTTATTTTTATAAAACTTCAAAAAACTCATTCTCCTAGCCATCAAAAATAAAATAGTTTGCTTTTCTTAATAAAAGGTCATTGAAGGGACAGAATAAGAGAACTTTTTTTTCCTTTGGTAATTGATTCTTTTCCCTTCGATATAGTTTAAGTAGATATTAGGCAATAAATAGTTGCCAAAGAGAGTGCAAATCGAGGGAGTCTTATTTTCTCCTAGTTGTCCACAATAGGTAATCAAGTACACTGGGATTTTGTCATTTAGTTAATAATTCATTCATTTAAGAGTATTTACGTGGGGCAGTGCAAGGTAGTAGAGATAAAGACTCAAGGATTTCAAGCTTAGTTGAATCCTGGTTTGAATATAAGCTTTTTCCAACCCCCAAATCTACTGTACTCAAGAAAGGTGTAAGCTTGTTAACCAAGGTGTTTGTAAACAACATTAAAATATTTGTCTCTCACTCACCCATATTAACATTTCGTAAACACACTGTCTAACATCTTCATCCTATACACTTGTGTTCAAATAACTCACACTTCAAACAGCGATTATACACACATACATTCACACATACATGTACACCCGCCTTTTTTTAGAGAATCACTTTAGACTGGATTTTAGATTGAGAAGGGATTGTTGAAATCTAGGCTTTAATGGTCTCATTTTACAGAGAAGGAAAATGAAGTCCAGATAGACTGGCATTTGCCCAAGGTAACGATGTAGAGGCTGATACTCAGAATTCCACATAGAATTATAATTATTCTAATTTAATTTTATAGTTTGTTCAGTTTTTCCACAGAAAATACACACACATCTCCCTACAAATTCCTTTCTCAAATAAGGAACGCTTGCTACATTAAACCCAGAAGACAACGGATCAGCAATTAAGCCACATAGGTCAGCTGTCCATCACCTTAACTGTTTCATCTTCTCTTTGTGCCTGATGTTTCCAGGCTACCAGGGAAAAAAGAAACAGAAAAAAAGACAGAAAACTACTCTCTCAAAGCTAACACAGTTTTCAAAATTTACCATTTATGATTAAAGCCAAAATATCAAAACAAACCACCTATTAAAAATCAAAGTTATACTGAGAATGTCCCCTCCTTGGCACAGTTTCCATCCCAGACACCCTGAAGAAGGCGAGGGGCCTAGGAAGCCCTATCTTGTCATTTACCATTAATAAAGTTCCTTGCATGTAGAAAAAAAAATCAAAGTGATAAACTGTTATCAAAATTTTTAAAACATTTCCAAAAGACTAAAGAAGGAAAGCACTTCTTCCCCTTTAAAAATAATTCTACTTTGAGCTGATACAGAAAAATCAACTGATGTGATGGCAAGATCTGAGAACTATTTAGGAAACTTTGTTCTGTCCATGGACTAATAGTAACATTTATTTATAAAAATGCAAATCTCTGCATTTTTAGCTTGTTAATGACATCATTGGTCATCCAGATTTTGAATTTGCGCTCAGATGAAAACTTCTACTGCTTGTGATTATAATACGCACTTATTTTTTCAAAAAATTTTAAGACATTTTAGAGTTAGAAGGGACCTTGGAGCCTTTCGGCCGGAACCGCCATCTTCCAGTAATTCGCCAAAATGACGAACACAAAGGGAAAGAGGAGAGGCACCCGATATATGTTTTCTAGGCCTTTTAGAAAACATGGAGTTGTTCCTTTGGCCACATACATGCGAATCTACAAGAAAGGTGATATTGTAGACATCAAAGGAATGGGAACTGTTCAAAAAGGAATGCCCCACAAATGTTACCATGGTAAAACTGGAAGAGTCTACAATGTTACCCAGCATGCTGTTGGCATTGTTGTAAACAAACAGGTTAAGGGCAAGATTCTTGCCAAGAGAATTAATGTGCGTATTGAGCATATTAAGCACTCTAAAAGCCGAGACAGTTTCCTCAAACGCGTAAAGGAAAATGATCAGAAAAAGAAGGAAGCAAAAGAGAAAGGAACCTGGGTTCAACTGAAGCGCCAGCCTGCTCCACCCAGAGAAGCACACTTTGTGAGAACCAATGGCAAGGAGCCTGAGCTGTTGGAACCTATTCCCTATGAATTCATGGCATAATGGATGTAAAAAATATATAAAATAAAAGGTCAAGACCGCCGTACTATAAAAAAAAAAAAAAAAAAAAAAAAAAAAAAAAGAAGGGACCTTGGAGATAAAGTCTGGTGGTAAAATGAAGACGGTTTGGAATCAGTGTTTTAGCTCTTTCAGTAGGTAGTTTTGAAGACTTACAAAGTCACCCTTAAATGGTTTCCCACGTATTGTGGGGATAATAACAATGCTGGATTGCTATAAGGATTGTTGAGAGGACATGTAAAATATATAGCACATAATAGATGCTCACAAATCGGAGTTATTGTTATTCACTCTAGTTCTAAATTCTCATCTGACCATGTGTTTGAAGAATGGATAGCAGCAAAAGAATGAAAGGGAATTAACATTTGTTTCTTAGCAATTAAGCGCCAGGCAGGTAACAAACACAAGATAAATAGCAGAAATTTCTTTCATTGACCACTCATCATATGCCAGCAATTTACTTGTTGATTCAAAATTTTATCTTATTTAATCTTCCTAAATAACCTGATAAAATAGGAATTATCACCTCAGTCACACAAAAGAGGAATCAGAGACTCAGAGAGGTTAAGTAAATGTGCTCAAGGCCATACAACTAACAAGCAGCAGGGCAAGAACTAGTAGTAAGAAGGGCAGAAGAAATGATCAAAGTGTGACCTAAAGCCTAGCTGTAAACAAAGCAAGGAAGCTGAGAAGCAACTAGAAGAGAAGTGCAACAGACAAGTCTTCCCACTATGAACTCTGTAAGAACTGGGGCTAGAGCTCACTGATTGAGGTAAAGCCAGAATTTGGGACAATTCCTAGAATACAATTAGCACACAATAGATGTATGTGTATTATAATTAGTCGGAATACAATTTGCAATGTGAGCAGTAAAGAATTACATTCACTCAAAGCAAAGTGTTAGTGAGGACAACAAATACAAAAAGTATAAGAGTAGCAAGAATGCTCATGCTTAAAGATAACCGTCACAGATTAAAAATATCTTCATAGATCTATTATACGATAATGACTACTGTGTTCATAGTTTTTCCCCAATCAGTATGAGCAGTATCACCTTAAAATGTGAAGGTCAATGATGAGGATACACACACACACACACACACACACACACACACACACACACACACACACACACCTGTATTTTGTAAAGTACAGCATTAAAATTCACTTTATTGTATATGCTATATAGAAAAAAAAGCACGTGAAAAAATTTCTCTATGAAATGAGTCAAAAGTTTGGTTCTCTTTTACTTAAATAATAGGGTACTTCAAAAAAGCTTGTGAAAAAATAGAATTAAATGATAATATGAATCTTTCCATGAACTTGTTGAAATACCTATAATTTAAATTCATGGCAAAGTTAATTTATTAAGTAAGATATATGCAACTACATTCATACAAGTGAAACCTCAGTAATTTAATAGCTTGCTCTATTTTGGGGTGGCAGGGGGCAGACTATTATGAAAACAAAGAGAACCTTGGTCTATCAGAAGTTTCAAAAAAATAACACTTTGGCCAAACTAGAATTCCCTACAGCAACAACCTATATACAGCCACATCCAGTGACTAATTGCGTTTACAGTTTTCTTAAGCAATGAAGTTCATTCTGACAATTTGTCTACTAAGAAAACTGCCTATTCATTTTCTATATTCTGTTTGGCAAACATAGCATGACACATACAATATAAAAGAAAAATATAATCTTGGGATGCAGTCATTGCAGAGAACTTCTTTCAGTTGTCTAGGCCCCTGGTGTTGGCTTTCAGAAGAGCATTTAAACACTGCCACATGCTGTTCATCTGTGTGTCCTGCAGTCTGACAGTACCAGATCACCCTTTGGCCTCAACAGAAGGCCAAATCACAAGTACTGCCAGGTTTAGGAAGCTATTAACTCCTCAAAGGCAACGACTGGTCTTGAAAAAAAGGAAGTACTACAATTTTAAGACTCTACAATAGTAATTTCTAAGATTCTATTAAGCACACAGTCGTGGTCACGACAAAACAGTCTCTATGAGAACATTGTTTCCTATTAAAGGAGCAAAGACCCTACCAGAAAGATTTTATATGTAATGTATTGAATTCACTAATGTGTTTGAATTTTTTATTTTACAAATTTAATAACATCGTCTCTTCATCAGTGCTAATTCTATGTGATGCCACATAAAAACCAAGTTCCCCAAACATATTGGTTTGAGTATATCTTAATGTACTCTAAAGAAAAGTATATATGCCTCTTCTAAAAACAGTATAACATCCACATGCCTATAATAGACTTCAAGGTAGAAATCATGTTTTATTCAGTTTTGTCCTTCCTGTGAAGGAGATGCTAAGAAAATGCTTGCTGAATGAATAAATGGATGCATAAATGATTAAGCCTAGTTCGGAATTTTAGAAATTTCTAAAGAATGAATACCACATCCTAAAAGAAACTAACATTTACTTCTAGTTTCCTTTTTTTTTGAAAATAATATATATATGAAAAGATTCGAAACTAGTTTTTCAGTTTTACATCTTTCTGTCATAATTAGTAACATTACCAACCAAAATAAAGGCACTGAAACCATTGCTGATTTTTAATTAATTTGATCAGAAATGCTGAACTAGGGTGTGATACTCTATGTTTTTATCTGAAAACCTTAATTTTAACATCTACTGTAAGGCATTCCAATTAAAAACATACTGAAAAGATCTTATGTGTATGCATCATTAATTCACTTCTTGATTCATTTATTCATTTACTCAAATATCTAAAACCTCTAAAGTGGTTAGAGGAGATCAAGTGCTAGATGGAGAAAAATATTGACTGGTCTTGTTTTAAGCTTGTGATCACTAACTTCAAGTGGGTTTTAGTGCTCCCTAGCTACCCTATTATATTCTACTCAATTTATCCTGCTAGATAACTAGATAACACCTCTCTCTCTACAAACCTTCACCATCTTCAGCCCCTCCTTAGTCTCAGCTGATGGTATTGCTTGTTGTTTCACTGGGAAAGCAAATCAACCAAAAGAGCACTTTCATAGGCTCTCACTTCCAAAGGTATCACCCACCTGTGCTCCTGTGCTCTGCCTTCCTTCGTGTTATTTTGGGAGAACTGTCTGGTTCCCATGCAGGGCCCCATCCTCTGTCTCCTACTCAAAACCAAGACTCTCTTAACTGTACATTTTTGCTTCTACATTATCAATTTTTCCATTTCTACTAGATTGTTTCCATCAGCACACAAAATATTATAATATATCCCATCTTAAAAATACAATACAGAACAATAAAAACTTGATCCAACCTCACCCTGTAACTACCAGCCCAATTCTTTGTTTCCCTTCACACAAAACTCCTCTAAAGAATTTTCTACACCATGCCATTCCCAGTAGGAGTGATATCACCCCAAGAAGGAAAACTTCTTACTCTTTTTATTTATAAAGCATAGGGATACATACAATATGTGATGTAAGTATATCTGTGATACTAGAATTTCATAGGGTGGGAGATTAGGAAAAAAATGCCTTAAAAATCTCCTTAGAGAGGTGATAATGAATAAAAGGTTGAGAAACACTGGTCTAAATCCACTAAACCCACTATGTCAATGTCCTCTTTTCCTGTTTTGTTTTGTTTTCTTTTCCTCAAACCTAACCTTCTCCAATCTGTCTTTCATTCCCAGTACCTATAGAAAGTTCTATTGTCAATGTCACCTTTGCCTTCCACATTGCTAAATCCAATGGCCAACTCTTAGATGGAACTCTAAGCAGCATTTGACATAGCTGATCACATCACATACGTTTGGTTTTCCTCCTCACTTGCTGGCCTTTCTCTCTCAGTCTTCTTGCTGGTTCTGTTTATCTTCTTATTATTTTCCACTTATCTCTAAATGTTTCAGTTTCCCTGGGTTCAATCTTGGAACTCATCCAGTCACATGGCTTTTTTTTTTTTTTTTTTTTGGACCGGTAAGGGGATTGCAGCCCTTGGCACAGTGTCATCCGCACCACACTCAGCCAATGAGCGCACCAGCCATCCCTATATAGGACCCAAACCCATGGCCTCGGCGCTACCAGCGCCGCACTCTCCCGAGTGAGCCATGGGGCCGGCCCCTCATGGCTTTAAATACCATCTCTCTTCTGATGATTTTCAATTACATATCTGCAGCTCAGACATTGCTACTGAAACCTCCTATATTCAACTCCGTACGCATCTCCACCTGAATTCCTATTAGGCACCATAAACCTGATCCAAGTCCAAATCCCTATTCTTGATTCCCAGTGCAATACCTGCCTCACAAATCCAATTCTCCCTCAGAAGGCAACTCTGTTTTTCCAATTGCTCAGTCCAAAAACATTGGTGTCATTCTTGGCTCCTCTTTCTGTCATACCCCTTATCTAATCCATCAGCCAATCCTGGCAACTCTACCTTTGAAATCAAGTATCTCTAACAATCTGAACCCTGGAGAATTGATGCAAAAATGAGGGGTCCTTGTACATCTGGATTGCAACTACTTTTCAACTGTCAGTACTGCTGTCATCCAAGCCATCATCATGTCTGGCCTCTACTTTTACAGTATCAGTCTGTCTGGTCAGCCCAGCCCTCTTACAGTCTAATTTCCACACAACAGCAAGAGAACTCCTCAAATCTAGATCAGATCATGTCATTTCTTAAATGGCTTTCCATCTGATGCAAAAAAAATCCAATGTTTTTAACATAGCCCACAAAGCCCTATGTAATTGGCCTCCTGCTTCCCTGTGCTCTCCTCTCCTACCAGTGACCCTCCTTATATACTGCAAGTCAAGCCACACTGGCCTTCTTGTGAAACTGCTCATTCCTTGGGGCTTTTCCACTTGCTGCTCCTTCTGTTTGGATATCCCTGCAGAGATTCTTGTGGCTCCCACTTTCACTACCTTCAGGGGTCTGCTGCTTAAAACTCATATTCCCATTGATACAAGATCACTCCTTGTCGTTTTTTATTTCGCCTATCTTGCTTCATTTTTTTCCTCTGCCACTTACTATTACCTCACATAAATATTTGCTTATTTCTCCTCTTCCCAGTGAAATAAAATATTATGGAATATTATGCCTCCTCCCACTGGAATAGAAGTTCCTGGGAGCTTTTACTGTTTGGTTCACTGCTATACTCAGTGTCTAGAACAGTGTCTAACACATACATAGTAGATGTTCAATGAATGTTTGTATAATAATTTAAAAAATTAATATCTGACTAAAAGATGACAATGGCTATTTTTTTTTAAATAAAACTGGATTTTAATTTCTCTTCATGGAGTAAAATCTCATATTCTCATTTGTCCAGCAAGTAAAACTATAAGATTAAAAAAAAAAACTAACAACTAACAGAAATGAAAAGCAAACTCTTATTTGGATACAGTGATTTCATTTGGCTTTTTTACGTAGCAAATTTTAGGAGCGACCAACATTTAAATAGCTTTCTCAAACCAACAAAGAATTTTACACTGGTAAAAATTGTAAAAGTGCTTTGTGCTCATTACTCAAATACTTTTTTAGATTTTCTCTTTCATTATTTTCTAGGCGCAGACATTCACATCAGAAGAAGAAAATGTCAGACTCTGCAAAGAGGGCTTCAAAAGAATGATAGATGGTCAGAATATCCAGTCAGCCTACAGCCATTTCTTCTACATCTGATGCAATAGAATACAAAACTTCCTAAACAAGAAACATTTGTGAAAAAAAAAAAAAAATTGGAGCAAAAGCTTATCCAGTAAAGAGTGCTGGTATTCCTCCCATTCTTGTCCTTATCCTTCCCTTCCTATCTTTTAATTCTAATATTTAGAATTCCCTACTTTAAAATTAGTAGTTGATTGTGGCAATACTTTCTTATTTGGATTTAGCACATTTTATGTGAATCTTCAGTGATTTCTGATAGTTAAAACCTTAGTTCTCAAATCTCTTCTCTCTTTAAAATGTCTTTGCCAGTTCAGATGGGAAAAAGTTTAATTCCATTCAGCTGATGACTCAGATGGTGATAATGATGCAATTCAATAAATTATAGCTCTCTGCTCTTTCATCTCACCCCATCTCTAGTATTGACATTTCTTTTTAAAGCCTTTCTGTTATCGAAGAACTCAGAATAAAAAATAGAGCTCTAATTTCTGAGGGAAGTACACAGTCAGTCAGGCAGCATTAAGAAGGGATCTTTTCTTCTGTTATGGTAGCAACCTTGTGGCCTAGTTTAAAACACCACACACTTACTGAAGGCATGTGTATAAGATCAAAAATGTAAAAATATTTACATCACTGATGTATTTATATCAAGCATGGTCACACAAATCCGTACAGGGTAAAGGAGCAAAAAGCTTCAGTGCTCTACTTAATAAAGCCTGGAGAAGATTTGAATTCTATAATTGGCTCTGCCCCTCAACAGCTATGTTAAGCAAGTTAACTTAATTTCTCTGAGCCTAACTTTCCTTTTCTATAAAATGAGGATAATACTATTTCTCATAAAGTGGTTATGAAGAGTAAATGATATAATGTATATTATATATACATTAATATAAGTATTCACAAAAAGGTTTTTGATGTTGGAATTATCATCATCTTCCAGTTATCCTCAACTTGCTTTTTTTTCCCCAAAAGTGACCAAAAAGTTGTAGCAAATGACCAAGATGCCATTAAAGGACCCTCTCTAGAAAGATATGGAGCTCAACATAGGGAAGTTTGAGAACAGTTCTGTGAAAAAATTAAGCTGTCTCAAGTTCATACCTCATATAATTCAGGCTCCTTAAAAATAAATTCCAACTGCAAAGTGACTCTAAAGAAAACAATGACAGTATCGGCACACGTATAAATCAATGGAACAGAATAGATAGCCAGAAAATAGATGCAAATGTATATGGAACTTAACATATGGCAAATGAGGAATTTCAATTTAGTGGGAAAAAGGTCTCATTAAATAAATGATGCTGAGATAATAGGTACCCGTCTGGAGGGAAAAAACAAAGCTAGATACCTATATCATACCTTATATAAACAAATATTCCAGGTGGAGTAAAGATTTAAGTATAAAGCATAAAGATTACATTTATTAGCATAAAATTCATAATATTCATATGACTTTAGAGTGAGGGAGATAGTCAAAGTCAGGAATCCAGCATCTATAAAACAAAAAGACACACTTAACTAAACAAAAATCTCAAATTATTTATGGCAAATGACATAAAAAACAACATCAAATAATAAATAAATGATAGTCTGGAAAATATTTATAATGATATGACAAACATTAATATCCCTCACATGCAAAATGCTCCTGAAAAACAAACAGCCCACTAGAAAAGTAAGCATAGGAGATGACTGGAACATTCACAGAAGAGGAAATCAAATGACCAATAAACTGATGAAAAGAGGCTCAATTTCACTTTCAGTCCAGGAAAATGTAAACTAAAGCAAGAACAATGTATTCGTTTTTAACTTATCACTTTGGTAGAAATTTTAAAAGATTAATAAAAATTTTTAAATGTCCAATACCAATGAATATATAGAAAAACAGGCATTCTCAAACATTAAGGATGAGAATTGCTACAAACTTTTTGGAAAGTAATATGGCAATACCTATTAAAACATACAGATCTTTTGACCCAGAAAGTTCACTTTGAAGATGTTATCACACAATATGGCATTAAAAGCACCACTCCATAAGGATATATAAACAAGGATGTTTATTGAGCCATAGTTTTTAGTAAGAAAAAAAAAAAAAAACACCCAAACTGGAAACCACATGAATGTCTATCAATATACAGAAAGAGATGAAAGACTAAATTCCTCTACTTCCAAACTATAGAAAATTTTATGCGGCTCTTAAATAGACATAAATTAGATGTGCTTAAAAGAATGTTGGGTAAGAAAGCAAACTGCAGAATAATTTTTTTAGAAGATGCCCATAGTCATCCAAAGCTCTGTACACTTGGAGCAAAGTGTGACAGGACACTCACTAAACTGTTAACATCAGTTACCTCTGGGAAGTCCCAAAGGAAGGTGGGGTCAGGGAATAGAATATTAGTTCATCTTTACATTGCTTCATTTGTTATAAGATTACATATCAGCTTTGTCATGAAAAGTAATAAAAACAATTGAGGAGGGGAGGGAAAGGACTATTTAATATTTTACCCTACCCAACAATATCTAATATAGTAGGCATTCAATAAATATTTGTGGTGTGAGGGAGGAAGAAGAGGGAGGGAAATGAAGTAGGTTATAAACATGTTTGTAAGTGATACAGAGATAACCATGAATGGAATGATAATACATTGTAGATTCTATATATAAGCAGTGTGAGGGAAGGAATAAAAAGATACTTGATAAAGCTGACTAAAATAAGAAAATAGAAACAAGTGAAAAATAAATAAATAGTAGACAGCAATGGAAAGGATAAAAACAACATAGTAGTTGCCCCAATAAATACAAAAGGGTTTAACTCTCCTATCAAAAGAAACAGACTTATCATGTTGGATTCAAAAACCCAGCCAGGTAGTGTTCTCTAAAAACATCTAAAACAAAGTAAACATAAACCAATAAAAGTGAACCTATTCACAATCTCCACAAATATCATAAAATATTTCTTAATATGTCTAATAAGAAATGTGTCAGATCTTATGATAAAAGCTATAAAATTTTACTGAAGGACATAAATATCCTGGGGAAACTCAACTGTAGGGAGGTTAAGTAGCTTGCCCCAGTTCACCCAGACTGTAAGTGGCAGAGCTGGATTAAAGACCCTGGTTCTCTAGATCCATGCTCCACCTTCTATGAAGAAGTCAATGCTGGAAGCTAAACGAGTGGTACAAAAACAAGTGTTAGAAGAGCCTCCTAAGTGTTAGAAGAAGGTGCTTTTCCTGAGGAATGGGGTTATCAGAGAAGCCTTTGAAGTCATAGGCTCTGAAAAAGGGAGAACATAGAGCTGGATCCTGAAGAAGGGAGAACATAGAGCACGTGTCAGGTTATTCCCAGCAAGGAGATCTGTGTGTGTAAATGCACAGAAAGGGAATGTACTGGTTCATACAAGAAATCCATGATAGGCTAGGATTCCTGAAGAAAGGAGATCAACTCCATGACTCTACTTGCCTCTCTCAGCTTTCTTCTTGGGGAATCTTCCGATCTGTGCTCACATGCTCTGCATAGACCTGACTTTTGCTTTCATTTATCTGCTTCCTGAAGTGATGTTAGCTGGCTTTAGTCAACTACAACATGAGGCCCTTGGTCCAAAATTAGTAGTGTTCTGTCAGAGTATGATCAGAGCTCAAATATGGACTACCACATTTCTCCCCAACACCCCTGGAAATATACTGACATGTTTCTGCTCTGATGAACATGGTTCTCACCTCTGTGATTGATCTGGTAGGAGCAAGAGTGCATGCGACAAGAGTGAACACAGGGATAGGAGAAGTGGCACTAACAGGGAGATGTGCACATCAGACCTAGTTTTTTTTTAAGAAAAAATAACATTCTGGTTTTAACAATACATTATAGTATATCAAACTACTAAGGAAGCATATTAATTAGGAGCATAAAATGTGCATTCCTTCAATCTAAAGGTGTGGGGGAAAACCTGAGGAGCTCCATATGGGAGGCAGCATGGTATAGGGGAAAGAACATATCTGGGCTCCTCATTCCTCATAATCACCCACCATTATCCCACATTCCACCTGTTTTACTTAACAATGCTTACCCCACATCTTCTTTATTGCTTCTGCCACTTTCCTAGCAGGATAATGGATGAACTATGGCAGGGAAGTCAGGTATGCAGATTTTAGGCACAGCTATTCCATTACAACCTGATGAACAGCTCTACTTAACTGTGTAGGAAAATTGAAATCAAGACAATAGTAGTATTTTTCTTGACCATATTCTCTCCTGCCTGGTCCTTAACAAATTGTGTGATCATGTACCGGGCAGGTCATGTCTTAAATTCCTGATCTCTAAAATCAGGGTGGAAGAAGCAATGAGCCTCAAGATTCCTTCTAGTCCTAAAATTCTATGATCTATCTAAGTTTCACTCTTTTTATTTTACCATCATGAACCAAGTACCAAACAGGGATCAGAAGACTCTAAGACTCTCTAGCCTCCAGGAACTTTTAATCAAGTTGGGAAATGAAATAGATGATCACTCATTCTACAGGTATTCATTGAATACTACTAGTGTTGTATGGATCTGTGTATGACACAGTATTTGATGCTGGGTGGAGAGCGAGTAGCATACAGGACCCCTTACCTCTTGAATTTTATGGTTGAAATGGGGAAGACACTTACTGGAATAAAAGGATCACAATAAAACCTGATGAGTGTTTGAAAGAGAAGAATATGCCAAAAAGGCCTAATTGGGGGAACATTCTTGTGTGGTGCTTTTTAAAGATAGAGATTCCTGGGCCCCATTCAAACCTTAAGAATCAAAATCTTCACAAAAGTGCTCTACAATTTTTTTTTTAAGTAGCAATTTTCATTAGCCAACTTTGGAAAACACAGTGATAAAGAAGGAGCAGGACACTATGGGAACTTGTAACTACATGAAACAATTTGGATAGCTAAAATAAAATATATATTGGAGAACTGTGTATAACAGTGTTAAGAGTATAGGCTCTGGGGTCACACGACTGAGGTTCACATCTCAGCTTCACCACTAAGAATGGAAATGTTAATGACTAGGATTGCTTTGAAGATTAAGTAGATAATATTTGTAATATTAATATATAGAGAGTAGCACAATTATAGAACCAGAAGATTAATCATAAAATGTTCATAGCTTCCCTATTCTCTCAGTTGGGAGGATGTAATAAATGTAATAAATAATGTAATAGTAATTGCCAGAATAGAAAAATAGTTCTGTTTCTTCCATAAGAATCAACATAGAGTTGGATAATGGAAAATCCAGACCACACTATAATCAAAAGGGAATTCTTTCATGTAAGAGATGATACTTATGTTGGTCCTAAAGGCTAGACATGATTTAGAAAGAGAGAGAATATGAGAAGAAAAACACAGAGAAAACTGAAGACATGGGGCTGTTCATAGTTTGTACATATACCCCTAGTACCATCACTAATTAACTATGAACTTTTAGGTAAGTTAGTTAATTCTCATGGGCCTAAATTTATTCCTCTGTGAGATGAGATTTTGTGAACTGTATTATAGTTATAATGTTATTCTACGTTTTGATCTTCATAGTCCTTTTTAGTTTAAAGAATCTAAGGGAATCCGCAATGTACATTTGACCCACTAGATGGCAATATGTAGCTTTATAAGTGGACATCTTTTTCACAGAAGCTGTGAGATGGCTAATAATCAAAAGAGCATATTTAAAGTTCTCCAGAAAACACGGGAAGAAGTATCGATAGACATTGTCCAGCTAGGGCTGGGTCTGGAGCTCACAGACCCCTCAAGCCCGTTGTCCTGATTGGGTCACAAACCCTTCACACGCAGGTCTACAAGCTAGGTAACCGGCAAAAAGGTCCTTGGAGCCATAGGTTTTAGAGCAGATGCCCAAGGCAGTAAAACGCCAGCCAAATGGTGGTGCTGTGCAGGCCCACAAACTCCACCCACACACAACTTATTTACAAAGAATTCCCCGCATCACCCCTAACCGGACCTAAGGCAAGGGGGTCTGATTAAATTATTCTATTTTCCCAACAGACATTAACTAATTCTTCATACTGAGGTAATTCCTGAGATTTGTAAAATAAACAGAAGGCAGATGTTTTAATGCCTTTGATTTAGACTCACAAATGCTAAAGGATCTTGGGAGAACATTCTAGTTTAACCCTTTACTACCAGAGAGAGTTATTTCATAACAATGAAATAAACACAGAATGATTTGCATGGGGTCTGTAATGAATTGAATTATGTCCCTCCAAAACTCATTGAAGCTTGAATTGTGTTCCCCAAGTTTTATGTATTAGAAACTTAGCCCCCACTGTGACTGTTAAGAGGATGGGAAATCCTATTATGGTAATTGAAAGGTGGAGCCTTGAAGATGTGATTGGATTGTAGGACCACACAGTAGCAAATGGATTAAAAATGGTGGTCAGGGGTGTGGTTCTGAGGGCTTTAAAAGGAGAGGAGAGTCTTTCTTTCTCTCTGCTTTCTTCTCTGCTTCCAGCGTCTTGCAACGTGAGACCCGTGGGTCACTGTCACCACCACCAGACGGGCTTTGGACTTCCCAGCCTCAGAAATTAGAAGCAATAAATTTCATTTTTGTTTATAAATCACCCAGTTGCAGGTATTTTGTTATGAGCAACAAAAACAGACTAATACAGGGTCCAATTCTGAACTGAGTCAATACAACATCCCAAAGACCCTCATCCTCAGTCAAACGTACCAACTCAATCATTCTTAAACTTTTTCATCATAAAAAGCCTACATATCCCACAATACTCCTCCACTATAAAAGAAAAAGAAAAAAAGATCTACAAGAATAGTTCAGAAAGTTCATGGAAAAATAGAATTAAAAGATAATATAAATCTTTGCATGAATTTTTTAAAGTATCCTCATATTTTCTTTTTAGCATGATACATTTTTAGAAAACAGTGTCAATGTTTTTTTTTTATAGTAAGAGTAAACTACTGTTATTTTTAAGTTATGGCTATTAAAGAAATTGTGAAAAAGAAAATGAAAATCATATCTGAGCAACTATCAGTGTTAATATGTTTCTCAAACTATTTATGATAGATAAAAAAGCATAGATAGATCTTTTTATCTTTTAAATAAAAAATATTTTTAACTCTTTCCATGTTAATAAATATGTTTTATATTAACGATTACTAGCATCCTATTGTTCCCAGGTAAATATTTACAAAATTTACACAGAAAGTGTTCTGAGGCAACATACCTTAATTGAAAGTGCTGGCCTTACCCCACAACATTATTCTTCACAAAATTGACAGAATTAGCCCCGTTTAAAGATAAGTAATGATTAGAGAGGGAACCATGCAGAAAAAAGGAAGAAGACAACAGAACAGAAATTAACAAATGAGCTGATGAAAAATATGTATCAAAAAAATTTTGCCAGGAAGCAAATCAGTTCAGCACACTCTCAGGCATTAACTCAAAAACAGTAAAAGAATATATGAACTCTTTGAAATAACACCTCCAGGGAGGGGCAAAAAGAACTCTATTGAAGAATACATGGGTGACATGGAGACTAGAAAAAAAGTAATGCAAAGACCAAAGTTGAAAGTGAGTTGAGAGAAAGTGGCAGATATTACAGGGAGATACTTTGTGGTTTCTTAGATATTCTGAGATCACAATAAGTGGAACAGAAACAAATCTTCAAATATGTATTAGAAGGAACCTTACCAGAAAATAAAGGAAAAGCTGAATCTTTGAAGTCAAAAGTGAAAACATGAGCCATGAAAAACTGACACAAAATTAGTAACAATAAGAAATATCCTGATGAAATTACTGTACTCAAAGATGAACAAATATAAAAAAGGTGCCTCTACAATGAAGTATCCTTGGCAGGTTTGAAGTAAAAAGAATGCACCAGAAAAATGAACATAAAAAGAAAGAGCATCTCATTTATCAGTCAAGGTTGATTGGAAAGCAAAATAAAATGAGACTAAAGAGAGAACATTTTAAGCCAAGGGATATAATTGTGATGAAGGCCTATTATGAATCAAATAAATTTTAAAGCAAAAATTTCCAAAAAGAAAAACATGAAAAATAGAAGAAAATGCAATGATAGTAAATTATCTCTCTCAGCTCAACACAGGTCAAGTACACAAAGAAAAAATAAGGAGATCTAAATAAAATTACTAATTAGCAGGTCCTTAAACACATCTTAGGAGTCAGTCTATGCCATGGTGTTATGTTTTAAGATATCACTAATACAAATATTGAAAAGTACTTTCAAAATGCAATTTTGAAGAGTCTCTCATTATACAAAACTATGTAGCTTTAAATTATCAGTTTATGTAATTTACAGCACAACTGAATGCACTATCGAATAGCTGTTTTAATAAAATGTTACCATATGTTATTAAAACAGTCTCAAAATCAATCCAATTGTTGCAGACCTCCATGATGATAAATTATTATGCTACTTTAAATCACTATGGCAACAGATTAGCGATCTGAAATATCTCTAATTAGATATTAGAGATTAGAGATCTCTGATTAGAGATTCATGAAAGAGATCTCTGAAATTAGTTTCCTATTTTGTCTATAGGTATCTAATAAATATTCCAATTCCTTCTATATAATTATTACACACTGTACTAGAAAAGAAGCTATATTGTTGCTGCACAGTGGAACTGATACTCAAGGAAAAAGTTGCTTTTAAGATACAATAGCAGCTAGCTTTTCCTCCAAGAACAATTTCTACTACAGTTCTAAAACTAAGATCTATAAACCATATTTGTTACCAATTGTCTTTCCAATAGTGGCATAAAAGGCTATTTCTCAATAAAATCCTCTGTCAATTTCAACAAAGTCAAGAACTACAGGCATGTCAATATCCACCACCACCCCATGTTCCCGAAGCCTTGTTGACCATCACCAGATGCAGCTTTGCAAAAACTCATGGCCTTCAAGGCAAGATGAGATATCTGCCAGAATTCAATGACTTTGATGGGTCAGGCTCAGTCAGACATGATGAAAGGCAGAAGAAAATCAGTGAAATCTGGTACAGGTAGAGTCAAAGCTGAGCAGCAGAAAAGGTAACAGGGAAATCTACAGAGACAGTAGATTAAGCAGTTGCTCAGGGCTGGGGGCAGGGATAAGGATGAAGGGATGGGGGTGACAGCTAAAGGGTACAGGGTTTCTTTTTGGGGTGATGAAAACATCCTAAAATTGACTGTGTTAATAGTTGCATATACTGGTGAATATACTAACAACTATTGAACTGTACTCTTTAAGTAGGCAAATTGTATGGTATGTCATTTATATCTTAAAACTGTTTACACAAAAAGAGATAGGGTGGAGGGAGATGTCAGGGAAGAGGTGAACCAACAAGTTCCAAGCAGGAAAGAGCATGAGACTCTCAGACTCAAGAGCAATCCAAGATGAGGCCTTCCAGGGGTTCACATAACCAATGCATGCAAAACGAAGATGCAAATGTGAGAAACAAAGATACACATTGTGTGGACATTCTGATGCTTTATGACAGCAGTTCTCAACCCAGCTGCATATTAGATCATCTGTTTACAGGGTGAGTCACTTTTTGACCATTTATTGCTCTGTTCCATAAACCAGTTCATTCTCTAAAGCAACATAATCATTCTTATAGTGTGGCCTTGGACCAGCAACTTCAGCATCACCTGGAAACTTGTAAGAACTGCAAATTATCTATACACCCCCTCATTCTACCAGACACTCAAAAAGAGTGGCCCAGTAAGCTCTGTTTTAAGCCTTCTAAGGTGATTTGGATGCACGCATACCTCATGCAGGGTTAAAAAACAAAACAAAGCAACAGCAAAAGCAACAAAAAAAATCCACCAAAGGCAGGCTGAACATTCTGACTCAAACCCCTTGACGTAATCGTAGTGTACCATTCTAGTTTTTTTCCACAGGCCTGAGTTGGCTATTACTAAGCAATTCTTTTTCTAGCCTTGTGTTTTAACCTTTGTTAAGGGAAACAAGAGCTGACTTTTAGCTACATTATTCATATACCTGAAAAGGTACTGAAACAGATGTTTCAGATATTTAAGGTTTTAGCAGGAAAGTACAGTATTCCAATTTGAAAACCAAGGTGTCTTTTTTTCCCCAATAGCAAAGTTATTAGAAATCTGAAGTTCTCTAACAGATTTAGGATTTCAATTCAAGGGCCTACAGAGATTGGAGGGGACTTTCCAGAATGCACTAAATTAAGAACAGAGAGAGCAGCTGGAGTACCAAAAAGAATTTCAATTTATATTCCTGGGCATGATTTAGGGGCACCCTCTTACCTGCTCAATAGAACCTCATACACAGCAACACGCTATTTTAAAATTAATAAACTAGTACAAAGTAGATTAATTAAAACCAATATACAGAACTAACGAAATGAATGAAAATTAAAGCAATATATAAGCACAATTTTCAGATCTGGACCTAAGAAGAAACAACTAGTACTTTAAATAAATTAGTCCCATTGTCAGTATAGAGTTTCTCTTTCCTTCTTCATACAAATCCACATTTAATAAAAGCAGAATATTAAAATAATAAGAAAACAGGTCTTTAATGGGATTCTATTAATGTGAATTTCAAGGAGTATGAGGAGCAATCTGGACTAGTGAAATTTAAGCAGCTCCTCAGGTCTTTTGGAAACATTCATTCAGTCAGTCAATCATTCACTAATTTCACAAATATTAAAGAATATCTGTGCAGTGAATGCTCATTGTTTTTAACTAAGCATGTAATTTCTCTCCCTGATGGTACCTGTATTTATGTTTGGGTGTTACTTTGTCCCTATTGATTACACGCAATGCAGTAAGATTATAATCAAGGACCCTGCAATCCCCTGGCCATGGAGTGGGAATAAGACCCAAGCTAGGTCAATAGGATCTTCTCTTCCTGAAATTTAAGTCTGGGGCAGAGGCATAATGAGACTGATGTAGTTCATCCATTCTAAGGGTAGTATTCTCACCAGATTGTTACTGTCTAGGACTTTTTCAATAGTTATTTTCCAAGGTTTGGGGGAGGGAGAAATGAGGAGCTTTAGTCAAAAGGTACAAAGTTTCAGTTATGTAAGATGAATAAATCCTAGAGATCTACTGTACAGCATAGTGCCTATAATTGATAATATTGTATTGTAAACTTAAAAATTTTCTAAGAGAGTAGACTTAGGTTAAGCACTCTTACTACAAAAAAAAAAAAAATAGTAACAGAGAGGAAGGAAACTTCTAGAGCTAATGAATATGTTCATGACACAGATTATGGTGATATTTTCACAGATGTAAAATTATTTCCAAACTCATCAAGTTGTATACATTATATATGTATAGTCTTTCATATGTCAGTTATACCTCAATAAAGTAATTTTTTTTAAAAAAAGATTCATGCAAGGTCTAAAAGATGAGACCAGATGCTCCTTAAAACCTCTCCAATTCTGAGTTTTCTATGATTAAAATGAATATTGTCAGCTAGAATTATGGCATCAGGAAGGAAACCTGGCCAGATAAAACAAAAGCTAACTGAGCAAGCTAACTTAGAGAAATGTATCCTCTCCGCCCTACTTAATACCTCTATTCCCTTTGTTTCTCATATCTGAATCCCCTCCTAGCACTTAGTACAGGCATTTTAGATTTCAGACTCCCCACCCATGCCTTGTGCTGATACTTACTATTCTACTCACCTCTGGATCCCAGAGTTGACTTAAAACACACCCCAAACCTCCCATAGTATTTAGGTTGAACCACATAAAATTGTCAATATATGATCATTTTTAACATACAAAAATCACAATTTTGTATACATCAATCTAGTAATAGTCACTATTTAAATATTATTTTCTGTTACCTAGATGTTCACAAAATAAAAAAACTGTCAAATAAAAATATCCTATTTTAAAATATTTCCAAAACTCATGAACTATATACATATATAAAACATATAAAGCATATAAACACAGTGTGCAACTGGAGAGCAACTTTTAAAAGTAACCTGCCTTAATTTTCAAATTCTAATCAGCATATTAACTGTACTTAATAATAATCCTCTATACTCAATAATATTGCCCAGTAGGTGATTAGGAATAAATACCAAGAATTCACAGAGTCTACTGATGGCACTACAAAATTTGACTATAAAAATCAAATTTGATGGTAACTGGTTAACTATCATCACCATATGTAACAATAATTTCACCAGCTTCAAATTAAGATATCTGAAACTTGCAAGGGTCAGTTCATTAAGTACAACCTAGAAGACTCATACCAGTTTCTTTCTGTGTTAGAATGGAACTGATGTTGATCTTTCGAGGAGGTAGACAGCAAGGTCAGACTTAGATGATACAAAGAAACTGTATTTGGTGACAAGGTCATTCAATCCTATTTTCACATATTTCAGCTTTCTTTGAGAGCAACTGAATCTTTATCCAGCCTCTCACTGTGCCCCAATCCAATGAAATTTGAATCCTAAAATCAGTGTTCCCTAGGAAACATGAAAAACTGGCATAGTGAGGACACCAAGATCAAATTGCTCAGGAGAGCGTGTTTCTTTGGAGTCGTCCTACTTGTCATTTCTCAGGTGGATAAAACAAAAATTGATTTCTCAATGAGATAAATCAAAATTTCCCAAGTTGATAAATCAAAAATTTTTGCTTTCTTGAAAAATATGGAGAGAAACTATTTAACTATTATAGATAATCTTTATAAGATAGCAAAAAATTTTGATTTAACAACCTGAGAAATATTGTTTTAAGGAGGAATATAGCAGGCTATTGATAAGTAGAATATCATATCTTGCTAACAAGTCAGATGTCACTATTTTGTAATACTGTATCAATATGAGTTTCACTTTGGCCTAGACTAATGTCATGAACGGGACCATAAGTATTGGTTGGTTTTCAAACATGCAAATCTACAGAATCTATAATATATTCTTTGCTAAGAGAGTTAAACCAAATTTATCTTCTGTCAAAGAAATCCCATTCTCTGAGGTAGGTAAACAGCAAAGGCAGACTCACAGTTCGTGATGTCACCTTGAAGCTGCAGAATCTGAGGAACTGGCATCGTGAGGACAATAAGATCAAACTGTTCAGGGGAACCTGTTTCTTTGGAGACTTCCCACTTTTCATTTCTCAGGTTGATCTGGGTCACACAATGTCTGAAGAAGACTTCTGCACCTGCTCCAAAATCAAAATCATGTTGACATTATTAGGATTTTCTATATGAATGAAGGGGATGTGAATAGTCACAAACTGCATCCGTTCAGGTGAACAAAATGGTCAAACTTGTCTTCTACAGTCACGAGAGAGTTCTCTTTCTTTGCTTTCTTTCTAATTTAGTGGAGATTCCTCCTCCTCTGCCACCCTTGAGCCTCCCTATCAATGACTTCTTTGGAGAAAAAAATACTAATACAATTAATAACAATAATAAGAATAATAACCGCAGCTACCTTTCATTAAGCAACTACTATACACCAAGCACTTGATACACATTATACCAGTTTATTTCACAGATAAGGAAACAGACTGAGAAATGTCATGCCATGATGTAAAATTACATCCATCTGACTGTAAAGCTCATCATCTTTGCAGAACAAGTATACATTTCAGTAAAGGTATTAGCAATTAATTTTAGCAACAGCGAGAAGAGCAACATTCCCTATTAAAGGAATTAATATTCCCTGAAAAGGTCTCTGTAAGAGAAAGGTAAGTCCTCATCAGAAGATCAATTACTTTCATTAAGAAAAATCAGAATCAAAAGAAATATAATCTAAAATACCCTTCCATCACATGTTCCCCCTTAGCATTTATCACAAGGGTATTTTAATAATTATTTGCCTAATTATTTACTTAATTTTGTCTTCCCTTTTAATCTGGAAACTCCATGAGGCATGAACTATGCCTCTTTTGTTTCTTGTACAGCATATAGCATATATAGCACAGTACTTGGCACACACTAGATATGTAATAAATATTTGTTTAAAAGAATGAATTATGGACAATAAACTCAAAGATAAAGTACAGTTGGGTCAGTAAGTATCGTTTGTACACTTGTACTCACCACACATTTAAAACTCACTTAAAAACAAATCCACTTTTATTCAGCCTCATGTATAGAAAGAAAGAAATGAAGATGGAATGAAGGAAAAAAAGCACACCGAAAGATCCTGTTCATCATTAACTGTGATATCTCATGTTCCTAGTCACTAAAAATCCAGCTTACGTCTTACCTCATCAACGAAGCTTCCTTTCTGTAGCCATTCAGCTCAATGTGATCCTCCCTGTCTATGATGTTCTTCAATCCTCACTGCCTTTACCACTCATTCTGACATTAATTCAAAATATCTGCATGCTTTAGTAAATTTTATCTATCCAATAATACTCTAGGCTCCTCCATGTCAGGTCTCTACATCTCATATATCTTTACCTCTTTCACTGTCCCTTGAATAATGCTACACCTTAGTAAGCACTCAAAAATATTTAAATCAAATGCAAATGTTAGAAGGAACATAGTGCTAAGTAGGCCAAGGAGTCAATCTCAGTTTGAGGCAGTGAGTATCATTCTGTTCAAAGATGAGAGCAAGGGGCTTTTCTAAGGTCCCTGCTTGGGGAAGTTGCAAATAATTGGCATTTTCAACTTATATACACACTTACCATCTCCTTTACTCCAACCAGAGCAGTTCTGCTTCAGTCTGTTTCATTTATTTAAGATATCTCACCCCACTTGCCTTACTCAGTACATAGCCCTGTCCCAGACCTTAACTCAATTGATTCTATATGTTTTATTTGTTTATGTTTTCACATAATATTCCTTTGAAAATAGCATTATGTTGTTATTGTTGGTGGTACATATGTATGTTTAAGGGGGTTGAAGTCCATTGGCCTAGAAAATTTTCCAAGCCCCAGCTGAGAGTCTTGGAAATGCAACCTAATGGCCGCAAGATATTCTTCAAGGTGCGGTTCTCTAAGCCTCAGCCCTAGACAAACAACACCAGGAGTACACAGAAACTAGAAATGCACATTGTAAGGCCCCATCCCAACCATACTGCATCAAAAACTCTGGGGATTTGGCCCAGCAATCTGTGTTTAACAAGCTCCCTAGACTTGTTACAATGCACACAAAAGTGTGAGAACCACTGGGGTAGGTAGAAAAACTCAAATCTAATACCACAATTGACAAAACCACCAAAAAAGTATTTACCAAGAGGTAGGGGAAATGATACAGCTTATTAACAATGAAGTTTTCCTTTCCAACTGCTAGGAGTGAAGTTTCTGGGAAAGTGGCATTTCCTTGTGAAAGTAATTAATAACTTTCATAAACACCACATGTTAAAATTTATAGGCTCCAGAAACCATCATTTAAAAACAGAGAACTACATTAATTCTCTTGAGTCACTTCTGAGCTTAGTAAATATGACCATGTCCCTCTCCTGCATAAAACCCTTCAGGGGCTTCCCAGTGCACTTAAGATAAAGTATAAAATCTGTAACATTGCTTGCAATGCCTCTTATGATTGGTCTTGCCTTAGTTTTGAGCTTTACCTCTTAGAACTTTCGCCCTCATTCACTACATTCCAGTCACAATGATCTTTTAATGTCTTGATTGTACTAACCTCCTCCTACTTCAGGACAGCTCCAGTTTGATGTGCCCACTGGAACTCTCACCACTCTCTCAGCCTAGTTTACTCTTACTCACCTTTCAGGAACCCATGAAAACAATTCCTCAAGGACTGCTCTAAAGTTCACCACACTGGCTCGGGTGCTTTTATTATAAGCTCTCTCATAATGCTCTAATTCTTTCTTCTTAGCACTTACTATGCACCTTTTTTTTTTCTTGTATGTATAATTAGTTTAATGACTTTCTCCCCACACCCCAACTCCACTCTACATTAACAGAGGCAAGGACCATGTCTCTTATTTACACTGTTTCCCCAGGATATAATATTTAATGAGAATAAAAAAATCTGCAGATAACTATAAAGATATCAGAAGACTAAGAAGATTCAAACATTTTACAAAGGAAAATGTGTTCCTCTTAGATATTTGTTCAGTTTTATCCATGGTCTTCCTCCATTTTAGGGAGAAAATCTAAGTTTATTTTTCTCCTATAATTTCCCACAAATAGGTTTTAGTGAGCAGCAGTCAGACAAGCTGAGATGGGACCCGAAGAGATGTGAGCAATGTCTGACTAAATGCACTGCTTAAAGTAAACAGAAGAATGCTTAAGTGGAGTTTGCATGCAGTTCTCTAGGTTCTCTTGAAAGGACACTGTTATGGTGAGTGCCATAATCACCCGCCTGGGAGTAATTTTAAGACAGAACTACTCAGGCTCATTTCCCCTACATCAATTTCGAAAGAAAATAAACGCAACAATGAAAAGGGAGAGAATGAAAAAAGTACGTATCAGCAAACAGAAGCCATCCTAGCTGATGGCATCTACAACTTAAACCATCTTTTCCAATAAATTAATACTGTCAACTTTGAGAATTTATATTGAAAGTGTTGACTTTCCAGATTAACAGTCATTTTTTTTTTTAAGGTAGATTATAAAATAAAGCCAAATAAATGCAGCAATGATCCTCCCTATTGGCAGGCCAAGTCAAATAAAAACTTCTACCCTATGTCCTGGAGGCTAAATTCATCTTCATAAGAATGATTTAATAACATGAGGTCTTATTCAAAAGCATAAGGACTTCCAGTACCAGCCAGCAAAAATAAAATAAAATAAAATAAAATAAAATAAAAGCTAAGGGACTTGACCTATCACTCTCTAACTGTCATAGGCAGGAATCATCAGGCGACTGATTTCCCAGGTTGCATAAAGAAGAAAGATGGCATTGCTCTTTAATAGCCCCTTCCCACCAGATCAGAGAATTTACCAGAAAGTTAATATGATGGTATGCATATCTGTATCCCATATAAAACTGGACAGCCAATAAGGAAAATGAAGTACATTGCATTTGCCGGTGTGAAAATAGGCTTAAGATATGAAGCAAAGTGCAGAATAGTTTGTCTAAAATAATCCCCTTTGTGTATAGTTTTAAAAAGAAAAAGTATAAAAACATATTAATAGATAAATAAAGACAGCCATGTAGCTCAATAGATAGATGAATAAACATTTTTTTGGAAGTATACACTGGAAACTGTTATCAATGATTATTCTGAAGGAAGAGAGACTAGCTATTGCGTAGTGAATAGGAGAACATGTACTTTTTATAACTTTCTGTATAGTATTAATATTTAATTACATGTATAACTTTTATTTTAAAATGCTAATTTTAAAAGTAGGCAAAGAAAATCTTATTCCCACCTGATTCTTTCAAGTAATGCTTAATAATGGAAGAAACTCCTTGAGGTGCCATAAAGTTACAGTCTCCTTCTTTCATCACCATTCCTTCAATAGGAGAGGTCAGTGGCTTCAAAATGCCGTGAGCTAACAGTTCTTCGTAAAAACTGAAATAAATAAATAAATATACATACACATATATATATATATATATATATAATGTAAGTAAATACTATGATTAGCTCAAAAATTCTATATTCTCTTAAGAATTTTTAGAGATTACAATTCTAAATCATAACTGGAAATCTTCATCTGATCAAGTCAACGTATATTTTGTGTTAAATAAAACTTCTAATTCAGGTGAAGAACAGAAGTATTTTTTTTTTTTTTTTTTTTTTTGTCCTTTTTGTGACCGGTAAGGGGATCGCAACACTTGGGGTGGTGTCGTCCGCACCGCGCTCAGCCAGTGAGCACACTGGCAATCCCTATACGGGATCCAAACCCGCAGCGGGAACACTGCTGCGCTCCCAAGAGCTGCACTCTCCCTAGTGCGCCACGGGGCCGACCCAGAACAGAATTATTTTGAGACTCCATAAATCCTTTGTTGCCGTTACCAAGGCCTATTCCTCCAAATATTTCAAAATTAAAGTCAATGAAAATAAACAGAAAAGTATTTAGCACATCAGTTTTAAATTTGGTTAGGAACATTGACTTTCATCGCATCTGTTTGTCCTCATCCTCAACATTAACATAATAACCAACAGTTATGGAGCCCTTACTATATTCCATATATCATCTCATCTAACCTTTACACCAACTATGAGGCAGGTACTGCAGTTTCCTGTTTTATTCCAGTTAACCTTTTACTGCTACCACCATCAACAATGATAACACAATAATTTCACTATGTTACAAGAGACAAGGCTTAACCATTTTAAAAATGAATGATTTATATCTTTTTACATCATACAACTACTAAGACTGATTCTGGTCCTTGCACCTAACTCACCTCTGGTGTCTTTTGGCATAATGAGGAGTGCAAGTGATGTACTGAGCACCCAAGTCAGCTGCGCACTGTGGATTATGAGGACTGCTGACGGTAATCATTCTTCCACCTTGAATTAATCCACAGGAAAATGACAGTGCATTAAAATGAGCTTTTTGCAATTAATACTAATCACCTCAGGTTACCCCCAATAGATTACATTATAAATACATTCAGAAGCATCCTTTTTAACTTGAAGTCTTTGTCATCTACCATTGTCATGAGGTAGTTAACAGAGACAATTTGATCACCGATTTTGAAATTTAAAAAAAGGAAGAAAAAAAAGAGAGAACGGAAAAAAAAAAATTAAAAAGAACTAAAGAATGACATAGCAGTGTTCCGCACTTTTACCAGCGCGTATATTTAATAACCTGACTAAAAGGAATGAATGAGTGGATATATTAAAAAAAAAAAAAAAAAAAAAAATGAATGTTATGTCAGAATGAATGAATCGATGGAGGCTCTTTCATTCATGCAGTCAAGTTCCAAGAGAACGACAGAACTCTGTAAACTAGATCTTCGGAAATTCGTGGTCTATTAGCACTGGGACCCTCATAATCTGGAGAACGCTGCAAGGGCACAGACAGGCCGAGACAAAAACCCATTTATGAGGGACAGCGGTAGGCCCAAGCTTTGCAAACTCTGGCCAGGCCCTCTCCCGGCGCCGCCCGCTCAGGCCTGCTAGCAAAGTGTTCCCGGTGCCCCTGGCCCGCCCCCAGCGCATAGGGGGTCGCCGCCCCCACCCTGACCCCGCCGGGGTCCTTCCCCGGGCGGCGGAAGCCTCCTGTCACGTGATGAGACGCACTCTGCGCATGGGCCGCTGCCAGGCCTCGCGGGGAGCTCGGGGGCTGGAGTTTTCTCCTCAGACTTACTCGCGTTCAGGCCCACGCCCCCTCAGAAGCCGGGGCTGCGCCGGCCCCTTTTCCCAGGATTCGGCAGTTAGACAACACACCTGAATCCCCAGCCTTGTCCCACACTGCGAGCTGCAAGGGACCGGACGTCTCCTTCCTCAGTAGCGCAGCGCACAAGCTTCCTGTCAGCCCGGCGCCCACGATCAGCACGCGCGCCATGGCGGGAGGGAGCCCGGATCAGCACCGCTTCTCGGCTGTGAGGCCGGCCGGCCTGGGGTTGGTGGAACCGCCAGCGCTCTCTGGACTGCGCGCCCCTGTCCCCGACCCGTGCCTTGGGCGGTCCCACCAGCTGGCCTGCAGGGGGCGGACAGGAGGCGACCGGAGCCGAGGCCGGCCAGCCCCGAAGACGAGCGAGCGGACCTCGGGGCTGCGGAGAACCGGGGCTCTCCCCTCGCTTTGGGCCTACAGGGCCCAAAAGTCCGGCGTCGCCGAAGAAGTTCTAAACTCCCGCCCTTGCCCCTCGCCCAGAAAAGCCTGGAAATGGTGTAGGTCGTGGCGTGACAGCCCGCCCCGCCAGGGGCTGGTGTTGACGACCGCCGGAAGCCAGCCTAACCTGACTACCTGGGTGACTGTGCCCGCTGGGATCTTTGCTGTTAATATTCTGGGTTTGCAAGTGGAATATACCGACGGTGCCGGGGCAAGCGTTTCTCTAGTGCCCAAATGGCCACTACTCACATAATGGAAAAACATTTTGGAATGAGGGAGAAATTTTTCTTAAGCTGGCTCGAGGATTTTGTGTTGTTATGTAACCTTCCTGAAATTTTTGTGAAATGGGGACAATGATGTATCCTTTCCAAAACTGTGAAGACTGAAGATATTTGATTCACCAGAAAATTGTAATCACTTATGTCTTCAATAAATACTGAGCTCTATGTCAGAACACATCCCATAAGTTGTAAGGGATATACTCCTAAACATGAACAAGAGGATTCGTGCCATTACCTCTGCCCCCTCCTCCAACATAGTCCTGAAAGTTAATGGAATAACAAAAAGCAATGAGAAGTCTGAACTACTAAAAGAAATAAAGAATTAAGTTACACTGATATTCAAATAAGTTATTACCTGGAAAACTCTAGAAAAACCAGTAACAATAGTAGCCAGTTATATCGAAAGCATTTACAAATCAGAGGTTTTACTTTATGTCCACATCCTGAAAAAATTACAATGCATCCAATCGGTGATGGATTAATATTATGTATATCTACTGAATTATAAAAGAACAGTAATGAAATACAGATGAACATATATAGCCTAAGAAGACTTTCTAAGCATAAAAATAAAAGATGGAATTGAAAAGGAAACATTGAGCACATAATCATTTATAACTTTTATGTTAAAAAATTCATAAGGCAAAGTACAAGTAGTGAGGAAATTTTTGTGATATGTATGGAAGATGAAAGTTTAATATCTTTATTATATTAAGTCTTAAAGACATAATTAAATGACAAAACCCAAAAGGAAAATGTGCATAGATTGAATAGGATTATTAACTAGAAAGAGATACAGAAGTCCAATAAAGATATATGTTTAACTTTTTCGTTATTCAGATACAAATTAAAATGATTTTTCATTTGTGTGGAATTCCATTTTTAAATGCTAAATGCTTACATTTAGCAAGGATATGGTGAAATATGCGCTGATGTATTACTGATGGAAATGTAATGAGCAAGTTCTTTGCATGATAATATATCAGAAGCCTTAAAACTATGTCCTTTAAACCAGATTTTTATCTTGGGGAAATAATATACAGGTGTACATTAAGGTTTATGTATAAATGTATTTATCTCAGTGTTATTTGAAACATTGACATATACCATCAGTAAAGGATTGATTAGATTATGGCTATCCATACGTCTCTGTAAAGCTACTAAAACAAACATGGTCTTGAATGTACTATATAGGATGTATGGGAAACTACTTACCATGTAACGCTGAAAAATGCAGGTTACAAAACTAGTATAATCCCAGACTGTTACAGACACAGACACACAAATGTATGTGTGTGCACCTACAAATATATATGCAGTATTAGAGAAATATGAGAGGAGACAAATGTATTTATATTTTTCTATTAATTTCAAATGTGCTATAAAGACCATGTATTTATAACCATTTGTTTATTTATTTTGTTAGATATAAACAACCGGGCTTGAAACTTCATAATCATCTTCTATAACTTCTCTTTTCTCATCCTTGATATCTATCAGTCCTCTGGTCTTTTTGACCATTTCTTCATTGTCTCTAAAATCCAATCCTATCGAATTGTACAACAGAAATGTTGTTCAGATTATACTTCCATCAGCAATGTATTAAAGTGCCTAGGAACTTCTTTTTTTTTCACTTTACTTTTGCCAAAGTGGACATTTAGCATTTTGGAAAGTCACTGCCAACAAATTAATTAATTACTTGAGTTCAAGCCATCATTAGTTCTTAACCTGAGTTATTACAGTAGCTTTCTGTTTTTCTACTCCCAATCTCTGTTCTGCACCCAACTACTAGATCAGTCAATACTATTCTCAAAAACTTTCTATAGCTCTCATTTTCATACAGAATGAAGTTCCACTACAGTAACTTGGCATAAAAAGCATTCAGCGATATTTCCCCAAACTATGTTTATATCTTATTGTGGTATCTTCATATGTCCTGTGCTATAGCTAAACTGTACTACTTCATGTTCCCTGAGCACATCCTCAGATTTTCCACTTATCTGTGGCAGTGGGAAACATTTGCTTATGCTGTTCTCTGAGTATAGAGCATACTTTTTTGACTTGTGTTTCCCCTACTTGTGAATTGGCATTAATCCTTCACTCTCTTTTGCCTTTTTGCTTATGATCAACAGTATGCGCCTTCAAATCAGTTATCCAGAATTTGGAATTGTTATGGCCATTGAATAGAGGTAGCCTTTGTGGCTTATTTCTCATTACCTCCTAGCTTCCATAATGGTTTACATCTTAGTCCAGAGCTACAACTATAGAATAATGGGCCCATGGTTGGCTACTGGCAGTAGTACATCTTTCGGGAGAGATGGAAATAACTTAGATGACCTAGAGAAAATTAGGTTTGCAAAATAGTTGGGACAGCTCCCTGCTTTAACATTTACTCTTCCCAGTCACTTTGACCTTTTTCCTTAGCTTTTTTCTATTCCTGATCTTTGGAAGACTGGTTGCTTCTGGTCATTCAAGTCCAACTTAAAAGTCACCTAAAAGAGATCTTCTCCAACCACTTGACCTAAAGTAGACCAGTGACTTTCTATCTCATTAACCTGTTTTATTTTCTTCATATCACTTAATCACTTTTAGAAGTTATCTTGCTTTTTTACCTGTTTAATTATTATTTATTTATTGTCTTTCTCTCGCTAGAATTTAAGCACCTGCCAGAAACATTGTCATATTTAATATAGTATCCCTGGCAACTAGATCAAAGTTAGAATTCTGAGAGACTATGACAGTTCACTAACTGTTTGCCTAGAAGGTATACAAAACTTGAGGATAATACTTAAAGCAAGATAGGCTATCTGGTAATTCAGTTGGATGATTTCAATATTAAATATCCTTTGCCAGAGAGCGCTTTTTTAATGGTATAACACGACTGTAATAAGATATACCAGTCAGCAAAGAATACCTAGTAGTGTGCTGCTCAGCTCTGTCTGTCCTCATTTAACTGTGTTATTGATAACTGAATAACCATTAGTGGCATATCTAACAGTTTGTAGATGGCGTAATAGAACTTCCAAGATAAAAGGTAAATATGAAACTAAGCTATGATAAATGAATTACAGCGTACAGAACAAGAGAGGTGACAGTTCAACTATTTGCACTGGCCAGACCACATCTAGAATATGACGTTCACTAGTATTCAGTTCCAAATTATAAGAGGCTCATTCAGAAACTGTTTCCGTTCCAAAGAAAAGTGACCAGGATGGTAAGCTGACTTGAAGTTATCTTATTTGAGCAGATAGAGAAGATGGAGACTTATAGCCTAGAGAAGACTTGGGGGGAATATGAAAGCTATCTTCAAATATGTGAAAGACCTTAACAGAGAAAGAGAATTAGACTTTTTCAGTATACTAAAATTGACTGATAAAACAAACAAGGAGTAGATTCTGGTTTTACTCGAAGAACATGTTGAAGGAATAATTTTAAGTAGATACATTTTTAAATGGCATGAATTTCCTGAGAAAGTAACTTTTCATTTGGAAAGTTTTTAAGCAAAAACTGGATGCACACTTAATTGGGGATTTGCAAAGGGAATTGAAGCATTGGTTAGTAGCTATCCCCCAACTAGGGTACATGTTAGTAAATGAAGATTTTCTAAATGGCCACCCATTGTTTTGAGAGTCAATTCTTAGATCTTCAGCTGTCTAAGCTACTTTTTACTAATCTGTAAAGGCCTTTGGAGTCAAGCAGATTCTCCTTTTCTACCTTCCCTCTTATAAATGCTTTTTAACAACTTTACAAAAGAAAGGCATATCTCTCATTTATCTCTAATCTTGTTTTGGTGCCTTAAGGCATCAAAACTTCTGATCTTTCAAACAGGAGAATTTCAAAAATTGGAATTGGTATTGATAAAATGAATTATTACAATGACAGAATTTCAAATCCTTCTGCAGTTTAGTTGGGTTTTCAATTCTTTGCTTTCAACAAAAATAAATGAGAGTCTAATAGAGTAATCAGCTGAAAAATTATTAAATGTAATTTTCCATGATGAGTCATTATAATTTTTATATGTAACTCAAAGATTTCACAGAATTGAGTGACATTGTTTTGACAAACGTCCTATCATTTCTATCTCCTTATGTGAACAAAGTATCTCAGCAGCTATATCTGTTAGATAAAAGGAGGAATTAATTTGACGCTGATCCAGTCTCATTCTGGCAATAAGTAATTCATTCATTAAGCGATGCACTTTTAATACAAGTTCACTTTTTATATTTATTATTTCTTACAGTTCATAATATATGTTTTTGATTAATTGCATGCTCATAATAATTGTAATGGTAACTTAATTCAGAATAATTTTTTACACCTAAATCGTTATGTTCATAGGAGGTTTAGAGAAAATGTTTTGTACCAGAAAAGGATAATAAGGTTATTAATCTATTCAACATATATTTATTGAATACCCACTACATCTCAGATATTGCTCAGTGCTTGGAAAGGACACAGGAGTGAAAAAACAGACAAAAATCCCTGCCCTTGTGGAGGTTACATTCTAGCATGGGAAATAGACAAGAAAAAGTAAATATAAAAAATCAGGCAACTATTCAGTATTTTTTTTAATATAAATGAATTTGTTTTTTAATTGAAACATACCGATTGTGCATATTTATGGGGTACAGAGTTATATTCAGAACATGTGTACAATGTGTGATGGTCAAATCAGGGTATTAGCACGTTCATCATTGCAAAAATTTACTATTTCTTTGTGATGAGCACATTTGAGCTCCTTTCTTCTATCCATTTGATAACATACAATAAGTTATTGTAAACGATAGATGCCTAGCGCTATTGTACACCACTAGAACTTATTTTTCCTATCTAGCTTTAATTTTGTGTCCATTAATCAACCTTTTTATATTCCCTTCCTCCCCCAGCTTCCAGTAATCACAGTTCTACTCTCTATATAGTATTTTATTTTATTTATTTTTTTCATCTGTAATACATAGAGTTTATTTTAAAGTAAAAATTATGTCACATTTTTGTCATGAGTAAATAATTGCATTTTTGACACTCATCTTCCTTCCCTCTAGGCACAGTAATATTTGAATTGATCCACAAAAATATTACATTGAATTTTCCCAATAATTTATTCAAATATAATAATGCATTAATATTATAGATGATCTACACATACATTTTTAGATGTTGGTAAATGCTATGGGAAAAATAGAGTGAGTACTTAATTTTGAGGGAAAGAAAGGTGCTATTGTAAATGGTATTTTTTAAACTTCACATTCCAAGTGTACATTGCTAACTTTTTTATTTTGACCTTATATTCTGCACCTTTGCTAAACTCACTTACTAGTTGTAGAAGCTTCTTTTAGAAGTAGATTCTTTTGAATTTTCTACATATATTGAAGTTTTCTTTTCTTTTCTTTTTCTTTTTTTTTACTTAATTGTGCTGGCTAGGACTCCCAGTACTATGTCGAATAGGAGTGGTGAGAGAGGACATCCTTGTCTTGTTCCCAGTCTTAAAATCGTAGAGATAGCATTCGGTATCTCACCAACTAGAAGTGAGCTCTAGATTTTTTTAGATGGCATTTATTGGGTTAAGGAGTGTTCTTTCTATTCTTAGTTTGTTGAGAGGTGTTATCATGGATGAATGATTAATTTAGTCAAACATCTTTTCTGCATCTATTAAAATTATCTTTTGGTTTTTCTTATTTAGCTTATTAAGATGGTAAATTACATTAACTGATGTTTGCATATTGAATCAGCATTGTGTTCCTGAGATGAACCCCTCTACATTGGGATTGGGATGTGTTATCATTTTTATACATTGTTGGATTTATTTTGCTCTTATTTTGGTGACAATTTTGACATCTGTGTTTATAGGGGATATTGATCTATAGTTTTCTTCACTTATAGCATGACTTCATAAAAATAATAGGTAAGGATTTCCTCCTCTTCTGTTTTCTGGAAGAGATTGAACAAAATTGGTACTATGTCTTCTTTAATGTTTGTGGAATTTGGCAGCTCACTCATGCTAATCCTAGAATTTTCTTTTTTGGAAAGGTTTGTACTATAAATTTAACTTTTCAAATAGATGTACTGTTCAAGTAAATTTTTTTTCTGGATGAGTTTTGGGAATTTATGTTTTTCAAGGAATTGGTCCATTTCATTTAAGTTTTTGAATTTATGGACATAGAATTGTTTGAAGTAAAATTATCATTTTAATGTCTGTGGGATAAGTAGCAAGGATACTTCTTTCATTCCCGATATTGGTAATGTGTGTCTTTCCTTTTTCTGTTTCATCCAGGCTAGTCTTTTGTTGTTGTTGATTGTTTTAAACAACCAGCTTTGCTTTTGATTTTCTCTATTGTTTTTCTTTCTTTTACTTTCCTTAATTTATGTTCTAATCTTTATTATTTCCTTTCTTCTGCTTGCTTTAGGTTTAATTTGATTTTCTTTTTCTAGATTCTTTAAGGTAAAACTGAAGTTATTGACTTTTCTTATATTTTTTATTTTCTCGCATAAGCAGAATAACTACAATAAACTATAAATTCCCCTCTTAGTAATACTTAACTGCATCCCACAAATTTTGATGTGCTGTATTTTCCTTTTAGTTAGTTCAAAATATTTTCTAGTTTTTCACTTCTTTGACACATGGGCTATTTAGAAATGCATTGTTTCATTTTCAAATATGTGAGGACTTTCCAAATATATTTTTATTACTGATTTCTAGTTTACTTTTGGTATGGACCAAGAACATACTTTCAATGAATTCTATTATTTTAAATGTGTGTCTTTTCTAGAGGTCAGAATCTTAGTGAATGTTTCTTATGTAGTTAAGAAAAATGTGTATTCTGCTATTGTTGTGTAGAGTGTTCTATTAAGTCGAGTTGATCAATAGTGTTATTCAGATCATGTGTATCTTTACTGATTTTCTGTCTACTCATTTTATCAATTACTAAAATAGGAGATTTGAAGTCTCCAAATATATTTGTACATTTGTTCATTTTTCCTTTTAGATCTATCGGTTTTTGCCTTACATATCTAAGGCTCTGTTGTTAGGTACATACACATTTAGGATTGTTATGTCTTATTGGAGAATTGATTCATATCATTATATAATATCCTTCTTTATCCATGATAATATTCCTTATTTCAAACCTACTTCATTATAAATTAACATTGTTAGCCCAACTTTCTTTTAGTTAGAGGTTACATGGTATATGTTGTTCCATTCTCTTACTTTGGAACTTATGTATATATCTATATTTAACATGGATTTCCTATAGACAGCATATAGTTGGCTCTTTTTTAAATTCAGTCTGACAGTCTGTCTTTAGCCAATATATTTAGACTGTTCATATATAAAGTAGTTATTGAAATTACTGATTAAAATCTACCATGTTAATTCATTCTTTCTCTTAGTTTAAATCTCTTTTTGACTTCTCTGGGTTTAATTGAGCATTTTTATTATTCCATTTTCCTTCTTTTATTATATTATTCATATTTTTAAAAGCTTAAAAGAATAAACTAATGTTTACCATATACTTTTTAAAATAACCTGAGTTCACCTTCAAACAATATTATGTTTCCTACTATATGGCCCTGGAAAAATAAAGTGAGTACTTTCTTGTGATTTCCATGGGGAGAAATCCTCAAAATCTAACACACATTTAAGACTGTTGCTTCTGTATTTGAACTGCTTTAAGCCATTGTAGACTGCATTGACTACTCACTACTGTTGTTACAGTGACCGCCAGACAGGAAAACAAATCTATTTCAGGCTTTTAAGGAAGTTGGAATCATGTCTCAATAATTTTAGATTTTTTTCATTGACACTAGCAGGAAACCACCACTAACAACCCCTGTAATTGTGTTCGCATTTTTGTGAATGTGTGAATGTATTTGTAGTAACATGTGGGAAAGTGGCTTGAAAAATAATAGGAAGCTGTGTTTGATTTTTCTCTAAGGTTAAATATTCTCATTATATTGTGTCTTCCAGTATAATATTATTTATTTTTTCTTTTTAGCTTCCCTATGACTTTATTAAGCAGGCTTTGCTAAAAAAAAAACACAACCTATGATTGACTACTTATAAGACACATACATTGGACACACCTGAATCAACAAAAGCAGAGGTATGACATAATATTTTTCATGGTTGTGCGTTGTACCTCTTGTCAAACTTATCATTTTTATGGCAGAAGCTAAAGAAATATGATTCTCAAGTCAACTTTTAGGAAATTATATTGTAGTTATAGATGAATATAACAGTAATGATACAGATATTTGTTACCTGTATATTTTAAGTACTTTTGCTAACTGAGTGATAGCCTTTAAAGATTATTATTTAAGATTTTGGCTACCTTGAATTTTAGTGCTCTGATAAAAACCTACATTTTCTGCCTCACTTTTATCTTTGATTGTCTTATGAAAGTTTGCCTCTAAACAGAGCAAAGTGTCAGCAATTGGTCCATGAAGTAGTTTTTCACAAGGCAGCTAGTATGGGTGGAAAATTATGGTGAATGACTTAAGTTGAAGTAATAATGATTATCTGCTGCATCAGCTACGAGATCTATAGGTCAAAGTAAGATTTTAATTTAGTAGCAGTGATTACTTATATGATATCTTGTGTAAATTTAACAAATAGCAACTCATTATATGCAAATTATTATTTTGACATGGAAGCATTAGAAAAACTATTGAGATATTTTACATTCCTTTTTTTTTGTAAGCCTTTAAAATCCAGTGTGTATTTTACACTTATAAAAATCTCAATTCAGGAGCTAAATTCTTATCAAACATTCTTAAGCTACTTTTAAATTTCATAAAACCTACAAGAGTATTTGCACATACCTACTTTGTTCCAAACATATTTACATATTTAAACGTTTTTTAGTAACTTAATTGACTATCAATAAATCATTTTTCTCTATTCGAACCTATTTTGACAAATTTCTTCATCTTTTTTAGAAGAATTGATTAGATTTTGAAGCAAAAGCATATCAATTTGAAAACTACATCTGTCCAAGTTAAGTATAATTAATAGCTCATGTCAACTTAGTATTTAATAATGTCAAATTCAAATTAGAATTGAAAAGCAACTCTGAATTTATCAATATCAACAAAGTGTTTAAAAATTTTTTCTTATAGTTTTTGTAGCCAATTTATATAATGTCATTGGTTAGAGTTAAAATCTGCATATTGATTCATGATAGAAAAATATGTAAATTATTGTTATTGAATTGCATTATGAAAAGTTTACATTCCAACATAAATTCTAGTACCTGTTTAATAAGGTAATAAATGAGTTTTTCCTTTCAGCATGATGTTGGTGAAAAAATGTCATAGTGCCACTTTTTGTTTTTAATTATTGAGTATTTGGCAAGTATTGCTTTTGTTTCAAGACAATCTTGAATTGGAATTAGCAATACCGTAAATCTTTTAAAAATCTTTTACAACTCAACTGATAAGTCCTGGCAAAGAACACAAGATTCATTGTCTTCTATTTCTTTCAAGAGGTCCATAAGTTGGTAATGATTCTTAACCTTTTCACCTATATATAAAATAATTTTAGCAACTGTTTTCATGATACTTTTCATAAACTATGCTTCAGAAAACTTAGCACAATTATTTTTCAATATGTATCACAGTGGTGTGAAACAACAAGGAAAATATATGTCTTTTGTGTTAAAATTCCAGTAAGAAGAACAGAGTTGGAGTCCTCACACTAATGAATTTCAAAACTTACTACAAAGCTACAGTAATTGAAATAGTGTAGTACTGACATAAAAACAGATGTAGAGACCAATGGAATAGAAGAGAGAGCCCAGAAATAAACCCTCACATATATGGTCAAACAATTTTCAATAAGGGTGCCAAGACCATTCAATGGGAAAAAGATAGTATTTTTGACAAATGGTGTTGGGAAAACTGGATATCCGCATGCAAAGCAATGAAGTTAGGTCCTTACCTATATCATGTGCAAAAGTTAATTAAAAATGGATCAAGGACTGAAACATAAAAGCTAAAATGATAAAACGCTTAGAGGAAAACATAGGGGAAGAACTTTATGATATTGGATTTGGCAGTAACTTCCTGCATATAACACTAAAAGCACAGACAACAAAAGAAAAAAGTGAGTAAGTTGGATTTCTTGAAAATTCAAACTTTGTGGAAAGGACACTAACAACAGAGAGAAAGGCAAATCATGGAATGGGAGAACATATTTGCAAATCATGTATCTGATAAGGGATTGATATCTAGAATAGATAAAGAACTCCAACAACTTAACCATAACAACAAAAATCTGATAAAAAAAAATGGGCAAAGAATTTGAACAGATATTTCTCCAAAGAAGATATACAAATGGCCAATAAGCACATGAAAACATGTTCAACATCACTAATTATTAGGAAAATGTAAATCAAAACCTGAATGAGGTATCACTTCAAATCCATTAGGATGGCTATTATAAAAAAGTTTTTAAAATTTTAAAAAGACAAAACCCCGAAAATAACAAGTGTTATTAAGGACGTGGAAAAATTAGAATCCTTGTGCAATGTTGGTGGAAAGATAATATAGTGCAGCTGCTATAGAAAACAGTATGTCTGTTCCCTAAAAAGTTAAAAATAGAATTCTTATATGATCTAGCAGTTCAACTTCTGAGTATATACTCAAAAGTAATGAAAGCAGGGACTCAAATATTTGTACACCAATATTCATAGCAGCATTATTCACAAAACCAAAAGGTGGAAGCAACTTGAGTGTCCATAGACAATTGAATAGATAAACAAAATGTATATATGTACAATGGAAAATTATTCAGCCTTAAAAAGAAAAAAAATTGACAACATGCTACCACATGGATGAATCTTGAGGATATTTATGCTAAGTGAAATAACCATTCACAAAAGGAGAAATAAATAATTTGACTTATGAGGTTCCTAGAGTAGTCAAATTCGTAAGATGGAAAGTAGAATGTTAGTTGCCAGGGGCTGAGGGAAAGAGGACAAAGAGGAAATGGGGACTTATTGTTTAATGGGCACAGAGTTTGAGTTGAGGAAGATGAAAAAGTTCTGTAATGGACGGTGATGATGGATGCATAGCAATTTGAATGTACTTAATGTCACAGAAGTTACACTTAAAAATAGTTAAAATGATAAGTTTAGTGTTATGTATATTTTACCACAATAAAATACCACCACCACAACAATGACAAAAACGGTAAAAGAAAAATATAAAATAACAAGTGTTGGTGAGGATGTGGAGAAATTGGAACCTTTGTACACTGTTGGTGGGAATGTAATATGGTGCATCTGCTTCGGAAAACAGTTTGGATGTTCCTTGAAAAATTAAAAATAGAATTACCATATGATCCAGCATTCCCACTGCTAGGTGTATGCCTAAAATAATTAAAAGTAGAGACAGAAACAGGCACACTCACCCTTGTGTACACCCGTGTTTATAGCAGCATTAGTCACAGTAGCCAAAATGTGGAAGGAATGCAAATATCCATTGACAGATGAAAGGATAACAAATGTGATATGTACAGACAGTGGAATATTATTCAGCCTTAAAAACCAAGGAAATTCTGACATGTACTACAACAGGGATGAAGCTTGAAGACATTTAAAAATGAAATAATCCAGTCACAAAAAAGCAAATACTGTATGATTCCACTTATATGAGATATCTAGAACAGTCAAACCCATAGAAACAGAGTAGAATGGTGGTTGCCAGGGGCTGGGGGATGGATTAATAGGAATTATTTAACAGGTATGAAAAAGTTCTGGAGATGGGCTGCACAATAATGTGAACATACCTAACACTAGCGAACTATACACTTAAAAATAGTTAAGCTTGTATATTTTACGTTATGTCTCTTTTATCACAATTTAGAAGAGAATAGATGTGATGGAATTGACAATAAATTTTTGAAAATTAAAAGAATATGAAAAAAATCCAAAAAATCTGCATTTCTAAAATACGATGCCCAGAGCATTGTTATAGGAAATAATTTTTTCTTATCTAGCTGAAATTTTTAAAGAGATATAAAAGATTCAAAAATATCTGTGCCCTGAATTTAATTTTTTAGGTTACAGACTGACATTTCTTTGTAAATCTGGAAGCTCTCTGAGACAAAATACATCTCAAGTCTTATTGGTCATTATCTCATTTTGCACAACTCACCTAAAACTTAAGTATAAGCAATCTTTCAAATTTTGAATCAATTATTTTTATATGTTTAGAAAGTTTTTGTATTATACAGGCAATTGTTTGGTGGCTTAATTGAAGATTTTTCACTATTTGTAAAATACCATTTTTAGGTTTTTCCTTATAATTTTGTATCAAAATTTTCATAAATAAAATAATTTTTGTTTAGTATCTCACCACCTAAAAATGGTTTTTCTGTGTGTGTGCAAGGTCCAAGATGTTTTATAATGATCTAAATCTGCAAGCTCAGGTTGTGTTAAAAATGCTTTAAAAACTTTGGTTAGACATTAAATTCTAATTTCAGGCAACTAATTTTTTTTTTTTTCTGGACTATTTCATAGAAACTACACATCAAATTCACTATGTATTTATTGAAAATGTTTCTTATTGTCTACTTTATTATCTTTAATTTTTTATTACAAAAAAAGCTACCCATTTTGCTCTGCTGCAGCAAATCGTAATTGCCATTTATTGTGAAAGTTGAGACATACCTTTCTTCCAGTCTTTTTCTTCTTACTTATCTAGCTATAATACTAACATCTGCACCTCCATTCGATTTTGCATCAATAATGTGCTTACATTTAAATTTTAAAAATGTCCATGCTTGATAAGCTAGAAAAATAATTAATTAAAATAATAATAAGTATTTCAAC
This sequence comes from Cynocephalus volans, assembly GCF_027409185.1. Classification (NCBI taxonomy): domain Eukaryota; kingdom Metazoa; phylum Chordata; class Mammalia; order Dermoptera; family Cynocephalidae; genus Cynocephalus; species Cynocephalus volans. The sequence goes on from NC_084466.1 coordinate 118,353,033, forward strand.
TTAAATACCAACTACAATTTAGATGGGTATCACTATAACTCATGCTGTTTGCATAAAATATTCAAACACATTATGATGTTATCTCAGTGAATAGAAAAAGAAATGCAAACAAATTATTCACTGACACTAACTAAGGTGGTGATGTATTGTCACATAATATTGGAAAAGGCACATGTGCCCTATACATGTACATAATAGCACAATAAAGTGTAGTCCTACCAAAACAATGCAATTGTGTTTAACACAAAAATATTTTACACTGCTTTAGTTTTTAAATTAAAATTAATTTAAATGAAATTAAACTTTTAGCTCCTCAGTAGCTACATTTCAAGTACTCAAGTGGCCACATATTAAACAGTGTAGATTTAGATTTTAGTAAACTTTTTCACTAGTAACTTTACACGGTTGATAAGCCACTGCAAATAATAAAGTTAACAAATTTATTCAGTTTAAACATTTCCCATTGGTTGTTATAAGTAGTACCAACAACTATATGTCAAAGGTTCATCATTCTGTATTTTCTTGGTATAAAAATCAAAATTTGGGGAAATAATTAAGGTTAGAAATTGGGCAGTAACCTACATGCCTAAGACTGTCCAATTTATGCCTGTTTTCCGAAGTTAATTATCGATAACATTTCATTTTCAGTAGTGTCTTGTTTTGGGTTAAAACTTATAAACTCATTCTAAATAAAATGCAAAGTACTTAAAAACCTCAGGTAGGAAGAAAGCAGTTGTTTAGTAAATTGTGTAGTCAGTTAATACAGACAGAGGAAATATCTCTTCCCACACTGTTTCCACGTACCTGTCTGAGACAGCCCATGAGGTAGAGGATAGAGTAGACTTGTTATCTGACTAGCACTTTTCCAAGGACACAATCAAGGAGGAATATCTGAAATGTGATTCCAAATGTTATAGTTTTTCCTCATGCACTTAAATTAGCAGCTCTCTCTCTTCTCTTTGGTAGAAAATCTTGATAATATTGTTTTAAAATTTCCTTGTTGCCTTTAATGAAAACCATAGGTATTATACCTGGATAAATATGATATACCTGGATCAAAGGGGAGAAGTCCAGTTTCCATAAATTAAAGCTTTAAGTTAGAAGTTGTTTTATTTTTTATTGTAACATAGTTGAATGTACATGTCTGTGGGGTACAAAGTTGAATATCAATACCTGTGTGCAATACGTGATGTTCAAAACAGGATAATTAGCATATTTAATAATTTACAATATTATAGTTTTTCGTGGCCCTTTACCAATTCCTCCCTTACCCATCCCCCCTTCTCACCTCTGTTAACCTCAGTTTTGTTCTCTCCTTTTGAAAGTTTAACGTATTATTGTGATTGTTGTATCTTTCTTTCTTTTTTAGATTTGTTTATTTTTTAGCTTCCACTTTTGAGTGAGGACATGTGGTATTTCTCTTTCTGTGCCTGGATTATTTCATTTAACATAATTTTCTCTAAGTTCATCAATGTTACTGTAAATGGTAGTATTACATTCTTTTATGGCAGAGTAGTACTCCACTGTTTAAATATACCACATTTTCCTTATCTGGTCATCTGACGATGGACATTTAGGTTGGTTCCAATCTTCGCTTCATTAATCATGGGAGTGCACGTATCCCTTCAACATGATGATTTCCATTCCTTTGGGTATACACCCAGCAGTGGAATTGCTGGAATGTATGGCAGTTTAATCTGTAGTTGTCTGAGGAAAGTCCGTACTGTTTTCCATAATGGCCACACCAATATACACCAACAGTGTAGCAGGGTTCCCCTTTCTCTATATTCTAGGCAGTATTTGTTATTCTCTGTCTTTTTTATAATAGCCAATCTAACTGGGGTTAAGATAAAATCTCAACACAGTTTTGATTAGCATTTCCCTGATACTGAATGATGTTGAGCATTTTGCAAGTTTCGATTGGCCATTTGTATATCTTCCTTTGAGAAATGCCTATTCAGCTCCTTTGCCCATTTTATACTTGGTTTTTTTTTTTTTTTTTTTTTTTTTTTTTTTTTTTACTGTTAACTTGAGTTCTTTGTATATTCTGGATATTAATCCTCTGGCACATGCATAGTTTGCAAATATTTCCTCCCACTCTTTATGTTGTCTTTTTGCTGTTAATTGTTTCTTTTGCTGTGCAGAAGCTTTTAGTTTGTTATAATCCCATTTGTTTATTTTTCCTTTTGTTGCCTGTGCATTGGGAGTCATATTCCTAAAGTCTTTGCTCAGTCCTACTTCCTATGTTTTCTATTAGGAGTTTTATTGTTTCAAGTCTTATATTTAAGTCTTTAATCCATGCTGAGTTGATTTTGGTATATAGCAGGAGATACGGGTCTAGTTTCATTCTTCTACACATGGATGTCCAGTTTTCCCAGCACCGTTTCTTGAAGAGGCAGTCTTTCCCCAATGTATGTTCTTGGTGACTTTGTCAAAGATCAGTTGGCTGTAAGTTTACGGGTTGACTTATGGGTTCTCTATTCTGTTCCAATGGCCCAAGTGTCTGTTTTTATGCCAGTACCATGTTGTTGTAGTTACTATAGCTTTGTAGTATAATTTGGAGTCAGCTAGTGTTATGACTCTTGCTTTATTTTTTTGCTCAAGATTGCTTTGGCTTTGGGATCTTTGTTGTTCCATATGAATGTTAGGATTCTTTTTTCTATTTTTGTGAAGAATGTGTTTCTATTTCTATGATGAATTGGTATTTTGATGAGGATTGCATCTACTCTGTAGATCACTGAGTAGTATGGACATTTTCACAATGTTAATTGTTCCAATCCAAGAGCATAGAATGTCTTTCCATCTATTTGTGTCCTCTTTAGTTTCTTAAAACAGTGATTTGTATTTCTCATTGTAGAGATCTTTTACCTCCTTAGTTAAATTTATTAGTAGGTATTTTATCTTTTTTGGTGGCTATTATAAATGGATTAGCTTTCTTGATTTCTTTTTCTGCTAGTTCACTGTTGGAGTATAAAAACACTACTGATTTTTGCATGTTGATTTTGTATCCTGAACTTTACTGAAATTGTTTATCACCTCTAAAAGTTTCTTAGTAGAGTTTTTAGGTTTTTCTCTATATATGATGAAGTCAACTGCCAACAGGGACAGTTTGACTTCATCATTTCCAATCTGGATGTCCTCTGTTTCTTTCTTTTCCCTGATTTGCTCTGGCTAGTACTTCCAATACTATGTTAAATAGGAGTGGTAAGAGTGGGCATCCTTGTCTTTTTCCTGTTCTTATGGAAAAAGCTTTTAGCTTTTCCCCATTCAGCATGAAATTGATGGTTTTGTCATATATGGTTTTTATCATGTTGAGATACTTACCTTCTATGCCTAATTTGCTGAGTGTCTTTATCATGAAGGGATGTTGAATTTGATCAAATTCTTTTTCTGAAAAAAAAAAAAATTCTTTTTCTGCATCTATTGAGGTAATCATATGGTTTCTGTCCTTGATTTTGTTGATGTGGTGTATCATGTTTATTGACCTGTTTATGTTGAGCCATCCTTGCATTCCTGGGATGAATCCCACTTGATTTTGGTGTGTAATATTTTTGATGAGTTTCTGTAATCTACTTGCTAAAATTTTATTGAGGATTTTTGCATCTATACTCATCAAAGATATTAGCCTATATTGTTCTTTTTTTGTCATATCCTTGTCCGGTTTTGGTATCATGGTGATGCTGGCCTCATAGAACAAGTTTGGGAAAATGGCCTCTGTTTCAATTTTTTGGAATAGTTTAAAGAGAATTGTTTAATTCCTTTAAAGAATTTTAAATGTTTTAAATTTTTTAAATTTTAATTTAATTTTAATGTTAATTTTTAAAAAGTTTTAAAGAATTCCTCTTTAAAAGTTTGTTAGAATTCAGCAGTAAATCCTTCCAATTTACTGATTTGCTGATTACTGCTTCAATTTTGTTCCTTCTTATTAGTCTGTTCAGGCTTTCTTTTTCCTCTTGGTTCAGTTTTAGTAGTTTGTATGTGTCCAGAAATTTATGCATTTTCTTCATGTTTTCATATTTGTTGGTGTATAGTTGTTTATAATAGACTCTAATGATTCTTTGTATTTCTGTGGTATTGGTTGTAATGTCTCTTTTTTCATTTCTGATTTTTGCAATTTGGGTCTTCTCTCTTTTTATTTTAGTTAGTCTAGCCAATGGTTTGTCTATTTTGTTTATCTTCTTGAAAAATCAACTTTTCTTTCATTGATCTTTTGTATCATTTTCTTTGGTCTCTATTTCATTTAGTTCTGCTCTGGTCTTAATTATTTCTTTCTTTCTACTAATTTTGGAATTGGATAGATCTTGTTTTTCTAGTTCTTTGGTTTGTAGCATTAGGTTGTTTATTTGAAATCTTTCTATTCTTTTGATGTAAGTGTTTATTGCAGTAAACTTCCTTCTTAGATCTGCTTTTTCAGCATCCCACAGGTTTTGGTATGATGTGTCTTTATTTTCATTAGTTTTGAGAAATTTTTTGATTTCCTGTTTAATTTCTTCTTGGGCCCAAGTCATTCAGGGGCAAGTTGTTTAATTTCCTTGTGTTTGTATAATTTCCAGTTTCTCTTGTTATTGATTTCTAGTTTTAATCCACGTGGTCTGAAAAGATACCTGAAATGACTTCTTTTTTTTTTTTTTTTAATTTGTTGAGGCTTGATTTGTGACCTAACATGTGATCTATCCTGGAGAATGTTCCAGGTGCTGATAAGAAGAACATATATTCTGTGATTGCTGGATGAAATGTTCTATAGATATCTACCAAGTCCAGTTGGTCTAAAGTGTGGTTTAAATCCAGTGTTTCTCTTGATTTTTTTTGTCTAGATGATATGTCCAATGTTGAGGGGGGTGTTCAGGTCCCCAACTATTATTGTATCCATCTTTTTCCTTAGGTCTAATAGCATTTGATTTATATGTCTAGGTGCTCCAATTTTGGGTGCATATATGATTGTTATGTCTTTTTGTTGGATAGACCACTTTATCTTTATATAGTGGCTTTCTTCGTCTCTTTTTATAGTTTTTGGTTTAAAGTCTGTTCCCACTACTCCTACTCATTTTTGATTTCCATTTGTGTGGTATATCTTTTTCCCCATCCCTTCACTCTTAGTCTGCATGTGTTGTTATAGGTGAGGTGAGTCTCTTGTAGACAGCATATAGTTGAGTCTGTCTTTATAATCCAATCAGTCAGTGTCTTTTGAGTGGGGAATTGAATCCACTTACATTTAGGGTTGTTTCCAAAAGGTATTATCTTACTTCTGGTATTTTATCAATTTTCATTTGGATGTTTTAAATATCTTTTATTTCTTTCCCTTTTGTTGTTTTTCTTCAGTGTTTGTTGGTTTTTTAAGGTGATAAGATATAGTTTCTTTCTCTCTCCCACTTGCATTTTTGTTCTACCAATGGATTTTGTTCTATATTGTATTCATTGTATTGATTATCTTTTTTTGGATTCCAGATGCAGGACTCCCTTGAGGATTTCCTGTAGGGCTGGTCATATGGTGGTAAACTCTTTTAGTTTTTGTTTGTCTGGGAATTACACTATTTCTTTTTCATTTCTGGGTGTAGTATTATTGGCTGCAGTATTTTTTTCTTCTAGCATTTTGAATATATCATCACATTCTCTTCTGGCCTTTACAATTTCTGTGGAGAAGTCTGTTGTTAGTCTGATGCAGACCCCACTATAGGTGGGGTGACTTGATGCTTTTCTCTTGCTGTTTTTAGGATTCTTTGCCTTTGAGTTTTCCCAGTTTGACTGTAATGTGTCTCAGAGAGGACCTTTTCTGGATTGAATCTCTTTGGGGATCTTTGAACCTCCTGAATCTGAAGGTCTAAGTCTCTCCCTTTACCTGGGATGTTTTCTGCTGTTATTTCATTTAACATGTTTTCAATGCCTTTTCTCTTTCCTCCCCTTCAGGAATACCTGTGACTTGGATGTTTGTGTGCTTAAGGTTGTCTGCTGTCTCTCTTAGCTTTCCTTCATTTTTTTAAAAAAAATTCTTTTTTCTTTTCTTTCTTCCTTTTTTTTTGTTTGTCTGCATTGTTTTGAAGAGAATGTCTTCAAGATCAGAAATTCTTTCTTCTACTTTCTTTAGCCTGCTACTGAATCTCTCTTGTGTTTTTTATTTTGTTGAATGACTTCTCAGTACCATGAGTCCTACTTCATTCTTTTTAATAGTATTAATATCTTTGTAGATTTCCTTCTTCATATTCTGGATAGTTATGCTCAGTTCATTGTGTAGTCTAACTGCATCTTCTTGCATCTCATTGAGTTTCCTTAAGTTTTTACTGGGTATTCCCTCTCACTCACTTTTAGGGTTTCCTCCTATATGGGGTCTGGTTCTTGAGAATTATTGTATTCTTTTGGTGGATTTGTATTTTCTTGTTTTTTCATTTTTCTAATATCTCTGCATTGATGCCTGGTTGTCTGGTAGAGCAGTTGCTGCTTCTATTACTGTCCTTCCCTGGACTCTGCTGATGAGTCACAACATGTGTCAATTCAGTTGAGTGGTCAGTGGTATGCTGCTTAGCAGCAGTGGCTGCTGCAGCTGTTGCTGTGGTAGGAGGCTGCCCTTGTGGTTGTGGTGTTGCAGCAGTGGCTTTGGCAGGCTGCCTGCATGGCTGTGGTGGCTCCAGAAGCAGCAGGCTCCTCACATCATGATGGTGGCTGCCTGGCAGCACTGGTGGCAACAACTATGGAAGTTGCAGTTACAGCAGCCACCAACTTGGCTACACCCATGCAGCTATGGTGTCTGCAGTGGCAGCAGGGTTATCTTGCAGTGGTGTCTGCAGCCTTAGTGGTGTTGACGTCTGCAGTGTCCTTGGTGGCAGCAAGGTTACTTCATGGGGGTGGCAGAGCATCAGTGACTGTCACTGCCTACTTCATGTCTGCAGCGTCTTCAGTGACAGTGGGTCTACCTCATGGGGGTGGCAGCCACACCTGCCTCTCTTACGTCTGTGGTGTCCTTGGTGAGGCAGGGTTACTCCGTGGCAGCACCAGCGGCTACGGCTGCCTCCCTTGTATCTGCAGTTTCCTTGGTGGTGTTCTTGGAGGCAGCAGGGTTACCTGATGGGGGTGACAGTGGTGCTGGTGGTTGCAACAGCCTCTGTCACATCTGCAGCATTCATAGTGGTAGCAGGGTTACCTCATGGGGGCAGCAGCATCACCAGCAGCTGCAACTGCCTCCCTCACATCTGCAGTGTTCTCGGCAGCAGTGGTGTTGAATCATAGCAGCATCAATGGTGGTGGTGGTTGCAGCCACCTTTCGTGTGACTGTGGAGTGCATAGTTGCAAAGACAAGTCACCTGCAAGACTGCTGCTCTGCAGGGAGCTGCTCTGCAATGGGCAATGGTTCTAAAACTGGACAATGGCTCCAGCAACTGCAGCAGCAGTGGCAGTGGGCCCATTTCAGTCTTCTTCTGTGGAAGGAACACACCCCGGGCACCTCTAGTCTGCCATCTTCCTGGAAGTCCCTCAGAAGGTGTTTTAGAAATATAAATCCAGTTCAAAGCTTTCAGATCCATGTAGTTTGTACAAAGTTATGAAAATATTGCATTGTAGACTAACCTACTAAATACATAAGAAAGACATACTGATTATGTGCATGTAAATTAAGTTCCTAAATTGCTAGTAAGTAGTTTGTTCTTTTAAGCAAGGAGGATTAATACATATTAATGTCAGATGTGTGATGAGTATTATGCTAAGAAAGCATCATATGGCATTTATTAAATTTAAGTTTTGTATCAACTCTGAGAAGTAGATATTTGCATTTTATTGGTAGGGAAACTGATGATCAGAGAGGTTAAGTAACTTTCTTTAAGTCATGTAGTCAGTGAGTGGTGGAGCTATGGGTTTTATAATCCCTGCATAATGTCCTTCAAGGTATAATGTCTGGTTTATTGTAAAAGGCACATTATATCTGCAAGTCATGCTTTTGGGGAGAGAATCTGGGTGGCAGCCTCTGTGGTTCCCTGGTTTCTTATTTTTCTAGAAAGAGCTTAAGTATTCTAGCTTCCCAGAATTTAGAAGAATCAAAACTCACATTTTTGTAAACAAAATAAAATCCAGACCCTGAGAGGTTGCGTGAAAGTTATCCAAGCTCCCAAATCCTCCCTCCATCCACCCCCACCCCCCAAAAAACTCCAAGTAAACATACTTTAAATAAATGTTAGTCTGGTAAGAATACTATTACATCATTAATTCAGACAGCAGTTAACTTGAAATATATGATAAAGCTCTCAGAATCGGGCTGAACCATACTATAATGGAGACTTCAAAGAGGAAATTTGTGCTGTAAAATAGGGTAGTTGGAAAAGCATGGCCTTTGGAATTAAGTAGTCCCAAATCTGAATCCTGACTGCCAATTAAACACTGTGTATCTTTAGCCAAGATATTTAATTCTTCAGAGTCTCAATTTTCTCATCTTAAAATAGTAATATTCTCTGTTTCACAGAATTATTTGCTACAATTTTATAAATGATGTTATTTGCTGCAATTTTAATAGTATAAACATCTCCCTTTTATATGCAGGTCCCAAATGTGGTGCCTTTTCACAGTGATGCATTTCATCCTACTTCTTAGAACTACTCATGGTATCTTTCAAAATAAAAAATCTGTGAACCCTGAAGTAAATATGAATATTGTAAGTTGTAATTATATATGACTAGTAGTTAGAAAAGAGAAAAATAGAGGATTAGTTCTTGAGATATCTCTTTGAGAGCAGTGTTGTTTTTTTAAAAAATTTTTTTGTTTTATTTATTCTTGAATCTCTAGCATATAAAACTGATGCATATTAGGTGTTCAATAAATATTTATTAACCTGAATAAATCAGTGAATTAGTGAAAATAATAATAGATAGGCCTGAGGTTGAGAGAGAATGCCAAGATTCATTATGGGTTAGAAGTAGCAAACTATTCAACTTAATCTGTTAACAATTTTATGCTAAAAGTTTTGCTTTTTCTTTATCCAGAGTGAAATTATTTCCTATTGGGGCTACCCTGATGAAGAGTATAATATTGTAACCAAAGATGGTTATGTCCTTGACCTTTATAGAATTCCTTATGGAAAAACAGACAATAATAACAATTCAGGTAATATTCAATTGAAGATAGATTGTTGACTATCTGAGGCCTGAAGTTCTTAACTTTTTCATTTCTTCTTGTGAACTTAGAACAAGAAAACGATCTTAAGGTTAAATGAACAGTTAACTTCTCTTGTATCTGCCCACATGCCTCAAGAAAAGGATCTGATTCTCCGCTGGCTTCCTGTTCATAAAGTGGTTTTAAAGTGTGGTGAAGCACAAGTTGTTCCTCTTGCTCACACATGTTGAGAGTGTTCTCATGCAAGCAAACTTTCCCTTATGATATATGGATAAGAGAGAGTATATTTCAAAAAGTTCATGGAAAAATAGAATTAAAAGATAATACGAATCTTTTTACAAACTATTTAAGGTACCCTCACATATGTCTCCCTTCAGTCCAGCATCCTTAGGATCCATCCCAAGTATACTCTCCAGTTCCTGCTTTTACATATTAGCCAGACTTTGCAAATTCTTTAGTGCATAATTCCTGTCCATCAGCAGGCCCACCACTTCTTCAGTCAAGCCATGCTAGAACTGAACCACAGTTTCTGATTGAGAGTCCAGGAAGGATTAGGGTGAGTCTTGAGGAGAGGAAGCCTTGTCCCAAAAGATATCTGAGTTGGGGGGGAGGGGAGATTACCCTGTAACAAAGAGGAATTGGTCACTTCTGTAGGCCCAGTGAGTTCAGGAAAATCTGGGATTCAAGTTTCTGAAGTTCTTCTACCCAGATATCCTCATCTCAACTCTTAGGGTTCTACGTCTTCATAATGAGGCTCCTGAAAAGGGCATGAGTTCCACCCAGTGCTGAGAATTCAGTCGTCCTAAAGTTCTACTATTCTTACAATTAGGTCCTGATCAAGAGTTTCAACTCAGTTTGCCCTCTGTCTCCAGGAGATGGGGGTGGTTAGATACTGCCAAGGAGGACTTATAACTTTCACACTTAACTTTGAACTGGTGATTGATTGCCCTCAGCCTATTACTTTCACTCTTCAAAATATTGTTGGCACTTAACAACAGCCAACCAGTTCCACAGACCTCATAATTATATTCCCTGTACTTCCCAACTGCCAGAGATACTGTAAAAGCCAGTCATCCCTTTCCTGGATCACATTCAGGTTAACTATAGATGAATATGTTAGCCATTGGAGTGCTGCAACATGCAAGGTTTGTTCAATACTCCACCCACAACCAGTGATGTGATCCTCATTGCCAGCCAGCCAGCACATATTCCAACTATATAATCCATCCTTAAGTGTCTGCTTCCTTGATCACTTTTGGTAGCAGCTCTTTAGGTCAAGTTCCCTAGAGCCTGTGACAGGGACTTGGATATACATAAGTTATTGAAGGAATCTCAGGAAAAAAGTGGTGGGAGAATAAGAAGAGAACAGAGGAAGGAGTTACGCAAAAATGTGGTCTTAGTTGAAGTCAAACTTCAGCCTGGTGCCGTGGGGTGATATAGAACATGATGTACACCAGAGCTGGTCTAACCTTGAAGCAAGGGAGTCAGCCTTTTGTACCTTCATGTCACTTAGTCAAAGTGCGGGTTTGTCTCCCTCTTCTCCCCATGTGGGGGCTCCCATGGAGCCACAATTACATTATTCAAAAGGTGTCACTTCTAAAAAACTTGGAAGTACAGATTAGGGATCTGGGAACTCGGGTGACCAAAACAGTGGCTGTAATGATAATAACACTAATATTGAGTATACACCTGTGAAAATGTGATTATAAAATTATTTTATGAACTGTAAAAGTGGGAAAAATCATATAAAATATCATAGGTAGTTTTTTATTTAAAATATGTATGAGAGCCCAAATTACTATTAGATCTTTGATTATTCTCTATCCCTAAAATTTATATAATTAAGTGGAACATGACCTAATTGCCCAGTTGGTTATTTGAAAGAAGTCCATTAGTGAACTATATTAAATAGCTGTTACATACAGTGGGATCAAACATAGTAACTTACCCAATTTATACAAACAATTTAAAAAATCTTACAGCTGCCATGCCATGTACTAAAAGTTTGAATTTCAAGTAAAAGATTTTCATATAGATACTAAAAAATTTGAAAAGAAATTTTCTGTGTGTTTTTTTTTTCCAGCACAGAGGCTTGTTGTATATTTGCAACATGGTTTGCTTTCATCTGCCAGCAGCTGGATTTCCAACCTTCCCAACAACAGCCTGGGCTTCATTTTGGCAGATGCTGGTTATGATGTGTGGATGGGAAACAGCAGAGGAAATACCTGGTCCAGGAAACACTTGTACCTAGAAACAAATTCCAAAGAATACTGGGCTTTCAGGTACAAATAAAATGAAGCAACTATTCATTTAATTTTATAAGTGTATTAAATATTTTTTCTTAAAATATAAAAATATCCTCTTTATAAGACTGATTTCTTGTTATTTTATTTTATTGACTTGGAGTTCTCCACACAGGTCTCTATTCCATAGGTACATTATACCACATAACTTCTTGATAATGCCCAAAAAGGGTTTAAAATTGGCTTTATTCAATTTACCTATTCATTATCTTCAAATGTTAATAATTACAAGTAGCAAAAAGTACTATTTTTATTTTCCTTTACTTTTGTAGTTTTGATGAGATGGCTAAATATGACCTTCCAGCATCTATTGATTTCATCGTGAAGCAAACTGGACAAGAGGAAATATTTTATGTAGGCCATTCACAGGGTACTACTATTGGTATGTCAACAAAGATTGCTGCTAACATCTCTTAATTACTTTTTTAAGTTTGTAGATATACTTTTTTTTGTAGGTATACTTTTTAAGGTTGTACATAAGCTTTTAGACCTATAAGAGAAAGAAAACAAAGCTGCGAGACAAATACAGTATAGCAGCATGCCCTGGAAGCTTATGTGCTGCTTTGATTCCATATTGAGTCTTCTCTAGTCACAAACAATTGATTGTAAATACAAGGTTGTTTGTGGTTTTGCTCATTTCAAATCCATGTTGTCTAAGATCAAAGAGAGATCATAATTATCATTTGTTTCACAAATAGAACTTTCACATTATTTTTTCTTTTTAAAAGCATAGTGTTTTATGAATGAGAAAGACTTCAACAGCCTAGTTATGTTTTTTCATTAAGGACAGATCAAACTTTAAAAATTTGCAAAAATGAGGGAAGTCATCCTATACTTAAAGATTACTAGAAAGGCACTTTTATCTAATCAGAATTCTAATGCCTCTATCTAACGCATAACAACTTTTCTTTCAGGAATAAATTTCCTGAGTCCTAACATAATTCTCTTGCATGGTAATATAAACTTCTTCACTCTTATTCTTTCTACTTAGGAGGCAGAAAATGACATTTTGTAATAGAAGCTAATATTAAATAAGCCTTTTCTAGGCTGAATAGTATCATTTTCTTATAATAATAATCCACTTCCTTCTATAGAAAGCGTGTTGAATGACAATCTAATCCTATTTTCCAAAAACTTTTCTCTGGCATTTATTAATCATGTATGTGACTTTGAGTACAAATACTTATCAGCTTTTCAGTGATCTCAAACCTTGAATGCCTGACAACTTAGCAATAAGGAAAAAAATCTGGGTGATGTGCCAGAGCTTATTGACTCTTAAGATGATATATAATTCTTTGGTTATTTGACTTCTCAAATCCCAGCCAAAAAAAATAAGGAAATAGCCAATCAAAATAGAGATGTGTAAGTAGACAGGCTGATAAGATGGCAAATATTCAGAGACTAATTTTGAACTTACTCTTATTCTCTGTGGTGTCATTTCTTACATGCTTGTAATTACTTAAGAATAGTTTACTAATTTATCTTATTTTCTTTTAGCTTTCATAACATTTTCCACAATACCAAAGATAGCTGAAAGAATAAAGATATTTTTTGCCTTAGCACCAGTTTTTTCCATTAAATACTCAAAAAGCCCTTTAATTAAAATGGCATACAAGTTGAAGTCAGTTATCAAGGTATGTTCTTCCTTTTGTGTAGTTCATAACCCAAAGTAACAATGATTCTGTGCTTTCAAGATAAGAGATCTTAACTATGATTGTATAGCCATGTGTATGAATTGAGATTTTTTGTGCCATTTACACTGGATTCCTTCCTTTGTTTCTACAAAGGAATAGAATTTTACTTATTACACTTTCAGATACCTCATTGTGAGAAGAAATCCAGTAGTGAAACTATCTCTACGTCCTGCTTCTAAGTTTTTTCATTAATTAAAAATTTTTAAACTACTGTGAGATAATTCCTTTCGTTGTATACAGTGAAACTCACCATATCATTTCTTGACTATTTTAGTCTTCTAAATGTGGCTAAAGTAAATTTATTTTACAGGTTTTTACTGACAACAAAGACTTCTTATCTAAAACCTCATTTAGCAAATTTATTGGTTCAAAGCTGTGTCCGCTACCAATTTTTAATCAGATTTGCCTTGATATCTTGTTTATGATGTTTGGATATGACCAGAAGAACTTAAATATGGTGAGATCAAGTTGTATTTGAAATGTATTTTTTGCTAATCTTTGTACAGAAGCTCTTAATATTGCTTATGTTATGCCTTGTGTGTCATTTTGTGATTCATTCCCATATACTACTAGTTCGATTCTTAGCCCATCTGATTTTATAGTACAGCAACATTGTGCAACTAATTTGCATTAACATACTGGGATTATTTTGCTTCTATATTTGTCTTGGTCTCTGTAAAGACTAGAGGGCAGCTGCTGTGATGGATAATTAGCTATTGCTACTGGGTATTAGTTTCCTGAGACTTCCTGAGATTTGGTCCTGTTTTATTCACTTGTTTCCTATAACTTCTCATCTTATACCCTAGCTCCTAACACTCTCTCTCTCTTTTTTTTTTTTTTTGATCCTTTCATAATTCGAATTAGTGCTTGCTAATTATTTTTAAGCTTCTAGCACTCATCCAGTACTCCTGCAATGGGAAACTGTTGTGGTGCCAAAGCTACTATTACCAAGACCCTTTGAATTGATTGCATATAAGTTCTCTTGAAGATGTCAGCATTCATTCTAAGACTTTTTCATCACATTAAATTAAAAATCCAGATTTGGCAGAAGCAATTTTGGCATTTTGACTAGTGGTAGATTCTTGTACTTGGACCTTTTAAGAACTTCTCAATAAAAACCACCGTATACATTCAAATAAATAGAGGTATTCTCTTAATTCTCAAATACATTTTCATGCCACAAGAATGTGTTGATTTTATTCAACCTCAGGAAGGTTTTACCCCATTCTCAGGGGGCTATATAGACAATTACATAAATATGAAAAAAAAAGTTTCATAACAAAAGATGTGAACTCATTTCTTGACTTTTTTGCCCATACAGATAAGACCAATGTATTTTCTGACATAGAAGACAAGAAGGACTACTTTCATATCCCCTCTTTCTCGTGTTCTTCTTCTCATCTGATGTTATGTACCTGGAAAAATTATAAATATAATCTTTATTATTACTTGCTTTATCCATTCATTCTATATTTTGTGTAGTGTATTTGACCAATGCTATATTTTTTGTAATTATACTGTGGTGTCTCCGAGAACTCTTTTACTGTTAGTTATTAGAAAAAGCTTATACTCTGGCTTTGTAGCCTTCAAATTTGTGGATGTCCCTTCTGAGACAAAAGATAAAAGTGTCATCCGTTGTATTATGGCTATGTCCTAAGCTATCTGGGACTGTAAAAAGTGGGAGGTGGAAAACTTTCCACATAGAGTATTTGGAAACAGTAAGAGTGATAGAATAGTTCAGCTTGAATAGGTCCTCTTTAGCCACTCAAGATCTGTAGGGAATGTAAGGTCTGGCTTGGAATTTCTTTCCTGGAGCCAGTATGAAGAAGCAAAAAAGAATCTTGTAGCTTGTAAAAAGGCTATGAGTGGAATCAGACCAATGTCATTCAAGTACGGGAAATCAACCAAGGAGAACTGAAAACAAGCCATGATGCAAAAAGATGGTAAAAACTCTCACCAATATAACTTGGAAAATGTATCATCAAACAATCCAGAATTTTGACTTTGTCCGATTGCTATGATTCTTTGATGATGCTTTACAAAAAGAAATGCTAATGCTTATAAAGAAGAATGAGCCTGAGATATCTGAGTGCAGCTATCGAGGGTGCGTGGTTATGACTTGGGTCCCCCTGAGGGAATGGATTCATTCTTACCTTTCTAATTAAGCTGAAGTGGAAACTCTAGTAAACATCTCAGATTACTCACGGATAGACATAATGGATGTTTATGAAAGCCACGTATGACCTTCTTCCTCCAGAAAGATGAATAGGACAATGTTCTTGGGGTTGTATAAGCCTCTGACCCACATTAGGGAAAATGGTAGTAACCTGTGATGGAAGGAATATCTAGAATGTACCATCCAGGAAACTACATGTTATATTGGAGCTTATTTCAAGCGCATAGAAGAATTACAATTAGAAGGTGCAATGAATACTTAAGAGTTTAAATTGTAGAATGTTTCTGTTATAAAGTCTGTACAGGTAATTTTAAATTGTTCTGTCAGAACTTTACTCTTGCCAGTTCCTAGCATCTTGGATTGCAATGGAAACAAAAGAAATTCTCTTTTAAAAAAAAAAATTCTTTTTTATCAGCTTTATTGAGGTACACTTGACAAATAAAATTATGTATACTTGAAATGTACAATGTGATAATTTGATATACACATGTATTGTGAAATGATTATCACAATCAAATTAAATAACACATATATCACTTCACAGTTACCTTTTTCTGTGAGAACCTTATGATCTACTCCCTTAGCAAATTTCAAGTATACAATACAGTATATTAACTATAGTCACCATGCTGAACATTAGATCCTCAAAATTGATTCATCATATAACTGAAAGTTTGTACCCTTTGACCAACATCTTCCCATTTCTCTCACCCCCAGCCCCTGGCAACCACCATTATTATCTGTTTCTATGAGTTTGCATCTATGTTCTGTTTTTAGATTCCACATATAAGTGATACCATACAGTATTTTTCTTTCTCTGCTTGACTCATTTTGCTTATAGCATAATGTCTTCCAGGTTCCTTCATGCCATCACAAATGGTAGGGCTGAATAATATTCCATTATCCACTTTATGTATATATATATGTATATGTGTATATGCTCTCACACAGGGTCTTCAAAAAGTTCATTGAAACTGAAAATTTTATGGAAAAAATAAAATTATTATGCATATTATGGAAAAACAATGCATGAGTTGCAAATTTTTTTACACCAAAATAAACTCATACAAACTTGCTATAACATGTCTGAACAGGATCTAGTTTGAGGCACTAAGAAGGATAAGACATCAATGAGAAAAGAGTCCCTACCAGAGCAACATGAATTCTGCTAAAATTGAAGCAAAAACAAACATCAAATTTATGGTGGAGTTTGAGTGAAATCATTGATACTTTACAAACAGTTTATATGGGGACAATTCCCCAAAGAAACCAGCAGTTTATAAATGGATAACTTGTTTTAAGAAGGGACAGGATGATGTTGAAGATGAATCCTGCAGCAGCAGACCATCCATATCAATTTGAGAGAAAAAATTACTCTTGTTCATACTCTAAATGAAGAGGACCAAAAATTAACAGCAGAAACAATAGCCATTACAATAGACATCTCAATTGGCTCAGCTTACACAATTCTGCCTGAAAAATTACAGTTGAGTAAACTGGGCACAAAAACTGTTGAGCCCAGATTATCTGCACACAAGAGCAGAGTTTTGCAATGAGAATTTTGAACAAGTGAGATCAAGATCCTGAAGCATTTCTTTGAAGACTTGTAATAGGAGATGACATGACTTTACATCAGTGCAAACACAATCAATGTCATGGATACCAAGGGGTGGAAGTGGTTCCAAAAGCAGACCAGTCAAGAGCAAAGGTCACGGCAACAGTTTTGGGGGACATTCAAGGTATTTCTCTTGTTGACTTTCTGGAGGGCCAAAAGAATGATAATGTTTGCTTATTATTAGAGTGTTCTCAGAAAGTCAGCCAAAACTTTAGCAGAAAAATGCACAGGAAAGCTTTACCAGAGAGTCTTTCTCCACCACAACAATGTTCCTGTTCGTTCCTCTTATCAAACAAGGGCAATTTTGTGAGAGTTTTGATGGGAAATGTTTAGACATCCACCTTACAATCCTGATTTGGCTCCTTCTGATTTCTTTTTATTTTCCTAATCTTTAAAGAGCACCCATTTTTCTACAGTTAATAATGTAAAAAAGACTGCATTGACATGGTTAAATTTTCAGGACCTTCACATTTAGGAATGGACTGAATGGCAGATATCATCGCTTACAAAAGTGTCTTGAACTTGATGGAGGTTATGCTGAGAAATAAAGTTTATATATTTTTAATTTTTACCTTTTGCTTCCATTTCCCACGGACTTTTTGAAGTCCCCTCACGTGTGTGTACGCACACACACATACACACACAACATTTTCTTTATTCATTCAACCATCTACGGAGACAGATTGATTTTATATCTTGGCTATTGTGAATAATGCTGTAATGAATACTGGAGTGCAGATATCTCTTCAACATACTCTTTTTATTTCCTTTGGAGATATATACCCATTAGTGAGAATGCTAGTTCATATGGTAGTTATATTTTTATTTTTTTCAGGAAGCTCCATGCTGTTTTCCATAATGGCAGTACTAATTCACATTCCCACCGACAGTGTGTAAGGGTTCCCTTTTCTCTACATCCTCACCAACACTTATCTTTTAACTTTGATAATGGCCATTGTAAAAGGTGTGAACAAATGTAAACAAATTATTACATTTGTTACAACTGATGAGCCTGCATCTCATTGTGGTTTTAATTTGAAATTCTCTGATGACTAGTGATGTTGGGCATTTTTTCATATACCTGTTGGCCATTTGTATGTGTTTTTTTGAGAAATGTCTGTTCAGTATTTTCTTCGAGAAATGTTTCCCAGTTTTAATTGGGTTATTTGTTTTCTTGCTATTGAGTGGAGTTCATTATCTGAATAATTTCTTCTGGTCTCAATCACTCTCTCTCTAATTGTGACTAATCTATATACGTTCATGGGTGTTTAAATTTTACTTATTTTAATTTTTATTTGTGGTTTTAATTTCTTTCTTCAATCTAATGGATTAATTTTTATGGTTTTTGTTGCTGTTCCTCAGAGTTATTTTAAAGCTTGTGGTTTATATCTTCAGACATAGTCTTCATAGTATTTTTAAATCCATTCTGACAATCTTTGCCTTTGAATTAGAATATTTAGTGAATGCATGTTTATATAATGACTGATAAGATTATATTTATGGCTTATATCTTGCTATATGCTTTTCATTTGTCACATTTGGTGTTCTTTTATTACACATTTCTTGACTTCTTGTATGTTACTGAAATACTTTTTAATATTCCAATTTATCATCCCTTTTATTTTTTTGTTATTGCTTTAAGAAATATTCTTTATTAATATCTTGTAAATTACGAAATGTGTTTTATCTACATTAAATTAGTGTTTATATCCACATCTAAAATAATGCAGAAACTTTCCACCTGTTTTATACATTTTTTACCTCTTATACATTTTGCTATCATTGTCATTTATTTTTATCCTATGTATGTCATAGATTTACAAAACATTATTAACATTAATGATTTAAAAATCAATAGTCTTTTATGTTTAGCTGTATGTTTACCTGTTAAGGTGCTGTTCACTCCTTACTGATCTCTGTACTCTCCGTTGTAATAATTTCTTTCAACCTCGAAAATTTTCTTTATAATTACTTAAAAGACCTGTCTTCTGACAATACATTTTCCAATCATTTATATTTGGAAAAGTTTTTATTTTGCCTTCATTTAAACAGCAACAACAAATCTTTATTTTTAAAGCAGTTTTTGTATCATAGCAAAATTGGCTGAAAAGTAGAGTTCCCATAAGTTCCCTACCCCCCGCCCGCAGCCCCCCACACTATCAACATTCCACACCAGATTGTTAGGTTTGTTACACCTCATGATCCTACACTGACGTATAATCAAAACCCAAAGTTCACAGTTTACATGACATGCGTCCTCTATTAGAGTATTTTCACTGCCTTAAAAATCATCTGTGCTCTGCCTATTCATCCATTCCTCCCCTCTAATCTCTGGAAACCACTGATATTTTTACCATCTCCCTATTTTTGCCTTTTCCAGAATGTCATATAGTTGAAATCAGTAGATACCTTTTTCAGATTGGCTTCTTTCACTTAGTAATAGGCCTTTAGTATAGCTCCATGTTTTTTTCATAGCTGATAGCTCATTTCTTTTTAGTGCTGAATGATGTTCCATTCAATGGATGTACTGCTATTTATTTATCCATTTGCCTACCGAAAGATATCTTGTTTGCTTCCAAGTTTTGGCAATTATGAATAAAACTGCTGTCAACATTTGTGTGAAGAGTGACGGTTTTTGTGTGAACATAAATTTCCAACTCATTCGGTAAATACCAAAGAGTGGGATTGCTGGATCGTATGGTAAGAGTGTGTTTAGTTTTGTAAGAAACTACCAAACCGTCTTCCAAAGTGGCTATACCATTTCGCATCCCCATTAGCAATGAATGAGAAATCCTGTTGCTCTCCATCATCTTCAGTATTTGGTGTTGTCAGGGTTTAAATTTTGGCCATTTTAATAGGTGTGCAGTGGCATCTCATTTGTTGTTTTAATTTTTAATTCTCTAATAAAATATGGTGATCATCTATTTATTGCTTGTTTACCATTTCTGTATTTATGAGGTATACGTTCAGACCTTTTGCTCATTTGTAAATTGTTTTTTTAAATTTTATTATTGTTGAATTTTAAGAATTCTTTGAATATTTTGGATAACAGTTTATTATCAGATTCGTCTTTTGCAAGTATTTTGTGGCTTGTCTCTTCATTCTCTTGAAAGTGTATTTCAAACAGCAGAAGTTTTTAATTTTAATGAAGTGCAGGGTTATCAAATTTTTTCTTTAATGGGTCATGCCTTTGGTGTTGTATCTAAAAAGTCATCACCATACCCAAGGTCAACTAAATTTGCTGCTATGTTTTCCTCTTGGAATTTTATAGTTTTGAGTTTTACCTTTAGGCCTGTCCATTTTGAGTTAATTTTTGTGAAGTGTTTAAGGTCTGTATCTGGATTCATTTTTTTGCATGTGATGTCTAGTTTTCACAGTACCATTTGTTGTCTTCGCTTCATTTTATTGCTTTTGTTCCTTTGTCAAAGATTAGTTGACTATATTTGTGTGGGTCTATTTCTGGGCTCCCTATTCTGTTCCATTTATCTATTTTTCTATTATTTCACCAGCACTATACTTTCTTAATTACTGTAGCTTTACAGTGAGTATTAAAGTCATGTAGTGCCAGTCCTCTGATTTTGTTCTTCTTCAATGTTGTGGTGGCTATTCTGTGTCTATTATCTCTGAATATAGACTTTAGAATCAGCTTGTCAATATTCACAAAATAATTTGCTGGGATTTTGCCTGGGATTGCATTAAATCTATAGATCAAGGTGGGAAGAACTGACATCTTGACAACATTGAGTCTTTCTGTTCATAAACATGGAATATCTCTACATTTATTTAGTCTTCTTTTGATATCTTTTATCAGAGTTTTGTAGTTTTTCTCATACACATCCTGTACATACTTTGTTAGATTTACACATAAGTATTTCATTTTAGGAGGTGTTAATGTAAATGGTAATGTGTTTTCAGTTTCAAAATTCACTTGTTTATTGCTAGTAAATAAGAAAGTGAATGACTTTTGTATATGAGGGTACTTCAAAAAGTTCATGGGAAGATTTATATTATCTTTTAGTTCTATTTTTCCACGAACGTTTGAAAGTACCCTTTAACCTTCTATACTGTAACTTCACTGTAGTTGCTTATTAGTTCCAGGAGTATTTGTATCAATTCTTTTGGATTTTTACATAGACAATCACGTCATCTTGCAAACAAAGAGAGATTTATTTCTTCCTTCCAGATCTGTATACCTTTTATTTCTTTATCTTATCTTATACCATTATCTAGGACTTCCAGTATGATGTTGAAAAGCAGTGGTGAGGGAGGACATCCTTACATTGTTTCTGATCTTAGCAGGGAAGCTTCTAGTTTCAGGCTTCTAGATTCTCACCATTAAATATGTTATCTGCACATTTTTTCATTGATGTTCTTTACCAAGTTAAGAAAGTTTTTTCTATTCTTAGTTTGCTGAGAATTTTTCTCATGAGTTAATGTTGGATCTTGTCAAATGCTTTTTCTGCATCTATTGATATCATCATGTGGTTTTTCTTCCTTTGCCTAGTGATAATGATGGATTACATCAAGTGGTTTTTGAATCTTGAGTCGGCCTTGTGTACCTAGAATAAAACCCACTTGGTCATGGTGCATCACTATTTTTGTACATTATTGGATATGATTTGATGATATTTTGTTGAGAACTTTTGCATCTATGTTCTTGAGAAATATTTGTCTGTAGTTTTATTTTCTTGTATTTTTTTTCTTTCTGTTTTTGGTATTAGGGTGATGCTGACCCCACTGAATGGGTTATGAAGTGTTCCCTTTGCTTCTATCTTCTGAAAGAGATGGTAGAATATTGGTATAATTTCTTCCTTAAATGTTTTTTAGAATTCACCAGCAAACCCATCTGGGCCTGGTGCTTTCTGTTTTGGAAGATTTGATAAATATATACCTATTCAGATTGTCTATTTCTTCTCGTATGAGTTTTGGCATATTGTGCTTTTCAATGAATTGGTCTATTTCATCTAAGTTATCCAATTTGTGGGCATATAGTTGTTCATAATATTATTTTATTATACTTCTAATATCTATTGGATCTGTAGTGATGTCTCTTGTTTTATTTCTGGTATTAGTAATTTGAGTCTTCTCTCCTTTTTTCATAGTTAGCCCAGCCAGTGGGTTATTGATTTCATTTTAAATTTAACTTTTCTCTAGGCACTGCTTTTTGCTCCATCCACAATTTTGATAAGTTGTAATTTTATTTTTATTTAGTTCAAAATATTTCTAAAATTTCTCTTGAGAATTCTCTCACCCATGTGTTATTTAGTAGTGTCTTTAAATCTTCAAGTATTTTGGAATTTTTCAGCTTTCTTTCTGTTATCAATTTCCAGTTTAATTCCATTGTCATTTGAGAGCATACTTTGCATGGTTTATATTCTCTTAAATTTGTTAAAGTGTGTCTTATGGCCCAGAATGTGTTCTGTCTTGGTGAGTGTTCTGTGTGAGCTTGAGAAGAACGTGTATGAGACTATTGTTAGAAGAAGTAGTGTATGTATGTCCATTATATCCAATTGATTGATGGTGCTGTTGCATGTAACTAAGTTCTTACCAATATTCTACCTCCTGTATCTGTCCATTTATGATACAGGAGTGTTGAAGCCTCCAATTATAATAGTGAATTTATCTATGTCTCATTGCAGTTCTATTAGTTTTTTTCCTCACATATTTTGACATTTTTGTTGTTAGGTGCATACACATTAAGTGTTGTTATGTCTCCTGGGGAACTGACTCCTTTATCATTGTGTAAAAGCCTCTCTTTATCTTTGAGAATTTTCCTTATTTTGAAATCTGCTGTTTGAAGTTAATATAGTTATTCCCACTTCATTTTGAATAGTGTTAGCATGGCATAACTTTATTCATCCCTTTACTTTTAATCTTTGTGTGTCTTCATATTTAAAGTGAATTTCTTGTAGACATTCTGACAATCTGTTTTTTGTTTGGTGTATTTATACTAACAACATTTGAAGTGATTTTTTGGCATAGTTGGTTAATATCTATAATATCCATTTTGTTTTCTGTTCATTGCTCTTGTTCTTTGTTCTTATTGTTGCCTTCCACTCTTTTCTGCCCTTGTGAGGTTTGTTTTGTTTTGTTTAGCATTTTGTATGATTCAATTTTTTCTCCATTCTTAGCACATCAGTTGTATTTTTTAGAAGACTTTTTTAGTGGCTCAAGAGTTTGCAATATAAATTTACAGCTAATCTAAATCAACTTTCTGATAACACTATACTGTTTCACAGGTAGTACAAGTATCTTATAATAAGAAAGCATTCCTAATACCTCTCTCATAATTCTTTGTATCATATCTGTCATTTATTTCCCTTATACATTAGCTATAATTATCAAATATACTGTTGCTATTATTTTGAACAAACTGTTATCTGTTTGATCAATTAAGAATAAGAAAAATAAAAGGTTTTAACTTATTTATTCCTTCTCTAATGCTCTTTCTTTCTTTATGTAGATCTGGATTTCTGACCTACATCAATTTTTTCTCTGAAGAACTTTTAACATTTTTTCAAGGCAGGTTTACTGGCAAAAATTTTTTGTCTGAGAACTTTATTTCTCTTTCACTTTTGAAAGATGATGTCACAGGATACAAAATTCTGGGTTGGTGTATTTTTTTGCTCAACACTAAATATTTCAGCCCACTCTTTTCTTTCTTGTATGATTTCTGAGGATAAGGTAGATGGAACTTATTTTTGCTTCTCTGCAGGTAAGGTGTTTATCCTCTTGATTCTTTCAGGATTTTAATCTTTCAGATTTATAATCTTTGATTTTTCTGTAGTTTGAAAATAATACACATGGGGTAGTTTTTTGCATTTATCCTGCTTGTTGTTCTTTGAGCTTCTTAGACATCTTGTTTGGTGTCTAATATAATTTGGGGGAAATTTGCAGTCATTATTGTTTCAAATATTTCTTGTGTTTCTTTTTCTCTTTCTTCTCCTGGTAGTCCCATTATATATACGTTACACATATACATGCCACAGTCCTTGGATATTCTATTCTGGTTTTTATTTCCATTTTTTTTTCTCTTTGCTTTTTCAGTTTTTGAAGTTTCTCTTGGCAGTCTTCAAGCTGAGTGGTTTTTCTTTCCTCAGCAGTTTTCAGTCTATTATTGAGTCCTTCATAGGTGTTCTTAATTTCTGTTTGATCTCTAGCATTTCTTTTTCATTTTTTCTTAGACTTTCCATTTCTATGCTTACATTACCTCTGTTCTTGCATATTGTCTCCTTTTTCCATGAGAGGCCTTCCTCAGCATATTAATCATAATCATTTTAAATTCCTGATCTGATAATTCTAAAATTCCTGTCATATCCAACTCTGGTTCTGATGCTTACTCTTTCTCTTCAAACTGTGTTTTTTGCCTTTTAGTATGCCTTTTAACTTTTTGCTAAAGGCCAGTCATGTTCTACTAGATAAAAGAACTGTGGTAAATAGTCTTTTAGTAATGTGGTGGTAAGATGTCTGGGGAGGGGAAGCATTCTGTAATCCCATGATTAGATTTCAGTATTTTAGTAAGCCTACGCTTCTAGACTTCACAAGTGCTTCTCAGTCCCCCACGGCACCTTAGGTGGGAAAAGATGTCTAAAAGTGGCTAGAATTAGGTATTTTCTTTCCCCAGGTTGATTAGGTTCTAATGAAACCCCAATAGGTTAGGCTCTGGTAAAAATAGTTTCTTTCGAGTGTGGGCCTTGTTACAAAAAATCAGAATATACTTTGGTGTATTTCCAAATGGTTATTTTTCTCCTCACCCTGCTAGAAACATGAAGGGATTTTTCTATGATATTCATTCTGAGAAGCTGGTAGAGCTCCCAGAGGTATAACTCACAAAAGCATGGGAACATTCGACCATGACTGGGCCCTTCTGAAGTTCCTAACTCTCAGACTTTTCCACTGAATCTCTAGCAATTCATCAATTACAATTTAAGTTTTCCTACCCCCTTACTGGTTCCCACTGAGGTTTATGCTTGTGGATCTTTGCTTCAGTAAGTTTTGATTCATTGTATTCACCTGCCTGTCTTTCCATTTTGGGGGCAGTCATTTGCCCTGTGACCTTAATTCTCTGATGGATCTAAGAAGAGCTATTGATTTTCAGGCTGTTTAGATTTTTACTTGTTGTTAGGGTAGAAGGAACTTCCAAGCTCCTTCTGTCCTGGACCAGAAACCAGAACTCATCTATGTTGCTGTCAGTTTTGAAGGATTTTGCTTACTTTAGTGTTCTTAACTAGGAGTCTTAATTTTTTTTCTATCAGTCCTTTAAACACATAATTCACATAAACTGTAGCTTCCACAGTTTCAATGAGAGATCAGCCATAAGTTTTATTGTTATTACCCTGAAGGTAATGTCTCTTGATGTATCTTTTTTCTCTGTTTTAAGATTTTTTTTTCTCTATCTTTGATTTTTAGCCGTCTGACTATGATGTATCCAGGAGTAAATGTTTGTATGCTGTGTGAGGTTCACTGAACTTCTTTCATAAAATTTGTAAAATTCTCAGCCATTAGTCCGTCAATTATTTCTCTTCTCTCATTTCACATCTCCAGTTGCATAAACATTGAGCCATCTGACGGAGCACAATATCTTTCTTTGCTCCATTTTGTTATTTTTTGTGTGTGCTTAAGATTGAATATTTTGTATGGGCTTGCATTTGAGTTCACTAATGCTGTCTTTCTAAGTTTATTTGGCTTTAAAAGTTTTAATTTCAAATATTGTATTTTTCATTTCTAGAATGTCCATTTGACTATAAAAATAAATTTTAATTCTCTGTTGAAATACTCAATCTTTTTGACCATTTTAAACTTTTAAAAATATTTTATTTGACATATTATACTTATTTTAAAGCCTTTGCTTTCTCCAACACCTGTATCATCTCTGAATGTGCTTTTGTTGACTATTTTATATCTTTATTGTTGGTTATGTTTTCTTGTCTCATTCCATGACTAATACATTTTTATTATTTTATTTATGCTTCTTCCCATCAAAACTGCCACCTTCTGCTTGGTTCTATTTCCCTGCACTATTGTGAAAATGCCCTCAGGATGTAAGTTGGGATTATCGTAAGGTTTACTTCTTGTGCTTTTCTTCTCTCAAGGTTCATATCCTATGGTGGTTGCCTTCCAGTTTCTGAAATCTGCATTACTGTTTTATAGTTTGCCTCTAAAATATTTTTGAGGTTTTATAATTTTTATTTCATTTTTGCTGGCTCTTCTCATGTGCTTGATTTTCTTTGACTGAGTTGGGTTTACTGATTTTGCAAAATTATTCTTACTAATAATTTGAGTAATAAGACAGGCCTTATTCTTCCATACATGAATATTGTTTGCTTTTTCAAGACACCTGAGGTCACTTTGAGGTCAGTACCACCACATGTCTGATTAACCGATTGAGGTTCCCAGGGATTACCTAGGCATGCAAACTCAGATTACAAATTGACATTGGTGGCTGCTGTACTTCTGATTCAGCCTACCTTGAGCGCTGCAGAATTTGAGATCCCAGTTTATCATGGAGAATGTTTCTTTTTTAAATCTTTCAACTTTAGCAGGCTCTTGCCTTTGAATTTTGTTTCCCTCAACTAGCTAAGTTCTCAGAACGAAACTCCAAGTTCTCTGGGATTGAAAAATAACCTTATGGACAAAGTGGTTTCAGTGCTTTTCTTGTCTTTGGGGTTCTTTGTTTTTCTCTTCAATTGATTCTGGTAATTTCTTTCTATCTTATCAGTTCCTTAATGCTTTCAAAAGGTGCAAACGTGTGTATGTGTGTGTGATCCATTTTGATTGCTTTCAGGAGGAAATGTGATGAACCAAGTAACTTTGAAATCCATTAACAGCTTTTACATTAATGTAAGAATTATACAATTTAATATATTTGTGTATTTAATTAATAATTTGATTTGTTTTTATTAATATTATGTATTAAAAATTAACTTTCAATTTTCTTGGAATAATTTATTTCAATAAATACCAAAGATTATGCTTTCTGTGATTGAACTAAGTATAAAAATGTTTTTAACTCCTCAGAGTCGTTTGGATGTGTATTTTTCACACAACCCAGAAGGAACATCTGTTCAAAATATGCTTCACTGGAGTCAGGTATAACTGTTAAAATGCACTTTAATAAAACATAATTTACATTACTGATGGTTTACCTCATCATTCTAGGGATCATGCCATTACCATAGAATGATATATTTGGAATAACAAAATAAAATTGTTACATATTTGTATGATTCCTTATAATTTATAAAATGTATTAATATCATAATCTATTAGAACCTCTAAACCTACACAATGATCAGAGCAATATACATATCTATGTTTTACGAATGAGAAAATGTTAGAACAGTACACAAGGGATCATGTAGGCCATGCCCCTCTATTGACTTGCCCAAAGATTCAAAGCTATTTCTTAGAAAAAACTAAGACTAGAATACAATTCTCCTGATGCCTAGTCTAAAACACTTTCACTGGACTATACTTTCTCCTATGTTAAATTGTGAGCTCTTTCGGGACCATGAGCAAGTTTTGTTCACTTTTGTATTTCCAAGGCCAGCAGTTCTTGGCATGTAGTAGATACTCAACTAATATTTGTTCAGTGAATGATATTGATAAAGAAAAAATCAAGTGTGAATGTAACTTAATGTTGAAAGCCAGGATAACATAGTAGAAAGAACACTTTCTTGAGTTCAAAAGACCAGATGTTAACTCTTCTCTCTGAACCTTACTGTCAGTGTGATATTGAACAGCTCATTTAACCTTCCTGAATCAGTTTCCTCTATTTTAAAAATAAAATTAATAATAATTCTTTAAACTAACTAAGAAAAATATTATGTGAATTAAATAGGATAATGATTGTGAATGTTCTTTAAAGTGAATAAACACTAGACACTAAGTTAGTAAGATATTGGATAAGGCTTTCTCATTTACAAAACATTTAAATATACAAAGTAATTGTTTTGATATAAATTATTAAAAACCTTTATTATAACTTATCTTTAGGTGAGATGATATCCTTCTTTCCCTGATGCTGGCTAGGCCAGGAAAATCTAAGCAAATTTAACATTTATTCATCTATTATAACAATATTTATTGAGCACCTACTTTGTGCCCTGTACTGTTCTATGCTCATGGCATACATCAGTGAAGAAAAAAAAAAAAAGACTTCTCTGCTTTTTTAAGCTTACATTCTGGTAGTAGAAATATGTATAATAAGTTCCAAACAAGAAATGCTGATGGCTTGAACTGACGTGTTGACAGTAGAAGTGGTAAGAATGGTTGGATTCTGAATATAAATATGTATATCATGAACATGCAGCCAACAAGATTTAAGGATGGATTCTATGAGAGATGAGAGAGAAGAAGAGAGTCATAGGTGACTCTAAAGTTTTTGACCTAAGCAATGAAAAAATGAAATTGCCATTAAAGAAGATAGGGAGGTTTGATGGTGGAGTGGGTTTGGAGGAAAGGTAAAATGTTCTCTTCTGGAGATGATAACTTTTAGACATCCAAGTAATGAATTTGAGTAAGCAGTTGTAAATAGAAGTCAGAATTTAAGAGAAGCTTATGAAGGAAGTTACGCATTTTGAATGTAAATGGCACATAAAGCCAAGACAGTGGGAGAGAATACAAATGACTTGATATAGAGAAGAGAACAGGAGCGAGGATTGAGTGCTGAGACACAAAAAGATTAAGGGGTCAGGCAGCAGAAGCTAAATTGGCCAAAAAAAAAAAAAAAAAAAAGAAAGAAAGAAAAGAAAGAGAAAGCAAGAAAGCAGTAAATGAACGAAGATTAAGAAAATATCGTTTTCTATAAGCGAAGGGAAGAAAAGATCTCAAGGATGAGGTAATGAACAACCGTGTTAAATGACACTGAGAGAAAATATGGAAAAAATTCTCAAAATCGACTAAAGTTTTTATTAAAAGTTCATAAATAACCTTGGCTAGTTTTGGTGGAAGGATGGAAGTAGTGTTTGCTGGTAAATGTTTAATAAATGGCTGTCTTTGTGGGGGTAGAAAGAGAAGTCTTGAATTGTAGCATCTGCCGATTTTCATGGTGAAAATATTTCCATCATGGCCGATTTCAACCTTCTGATGTGAAGCTACTGTGCTCAGAGTTGGGACGGAACGCCCGTAATGGGCTCTTGCTGATATAAACTGGCTCTAGCACAGTACTGGATGGAGCATAAGGCTAATTAGAATGAACTGAAGAGATGATGGGATGATGGTTGTACAACATTGTGAACAAATGTCATTGAATTGTATACTTTGCATGGTTGAAACGGTAGATTTTATTTTATATGTATTTTACTATAACAAAAAAAAAATGATTGGGGAGAGAAATTGGAGATGGTGAGAACTCTTCTGTAGAACCTTGCTGCAAAGAGAGGAACGATATTGGTCAAGAGCTGTGGTGGGAAATGGAGGTTCCATGTGTTTGTCTATCCATCTATCATCTGTCTTAAGAGAGAGCTAACAACATATTTCTGTGTTAATAAAAATGGCATAGTATAAAGGAGACATTTTATGAAGTTGGAGAGAAAGGAATGGATTGCTAGGCTTGATAGCATCTACTAAAGAAGAAATAAGCTTTAGCTAGGTGCATAGATAACGCACATAAAGAAACGGCAGGAATATATATGTTCATTTGCTGGTAAGTGTATCAATGTAGTGAAAGTCCTTGGATTCAGACCTTTTCTTATTGCTTCGGTCTTTTTATTAAAATAGGAAGCAAGTTTCAATAAAAGAGAATATGGATGGTAGAGAAGGTAAGACCAGTGATAGGGAAGAAAGTATGATATAATTACCTATAAAAGTGAGAAAGGAAATGGACTAGGGAATTGTGCCATGATTGCTGGGCAAAATTAATGACCTCCATGAGGTTTGGGATAACAAATTTAAAGTGAATTCAGTCTGCATAGTTTTGAATTTGTCTCCAGATTTGTTCAATCTCATTAGTATAGGAATATAGTAGGTGGAGAATTAAATTTTTCTGGAGTTGTGTTTTTGGGAACCAAGCAGGATTATATAATAGAAGTGGAGAAGTGTTGATTAAATGTAAGTGAATAATTTTAATGATCGAGTGTGGGATTTCAGCTGGGTAAAGAAAGAACATTTAGAGATTAAGATATAATATAAAGTTGGAAGGATGAATAAATTCAAGATCCTGGCAGAGTCGAAGGACTGTTGAAGTCGATACACTAGAGAGAATTAGCACATAATGTTCAAGAAGCGGGATGAATAAAAAATAGAATATGGAGGGATTGTGATAATGATAAGGCTTATAATATAATCATAGAGTGAATTGCTGCTGTAAGGCAGAGGACAAGATTATTGAAGGAAAAGAGTTCAAGAAACTTAGAGGCTAAGTTGCTGGAAGGATTAAATCACTGAAAACAGGCAGGAATGGTTTTAGAAAGAGTAACAGTGAGCAGGAACTAAACAGGCAGAACAACCTAGAGTTTAATAGGTGATAGCAAGAGCAAAGGACAGTGGGTGAAGTAATTGAATGACTTGAGATTCAGAGCTTGGAGTTGTAGGGAGGAGAAAGTGAAAATTGTCTAGAAGAAGGAATAATGGGCAAAGGGGATTAATCCAACCCCCAGGTCCAGTGATAGCTGGTATATGGGAGAAGTAGTGCCACTTGAAAGAACTGCAGTGGAAGTAGTGTTCTCAGGAAAAATTATCAATAGAGCAACAAGGTAAAGGGGCCATTCAGAGAAGAGGTTTAAGATATAGGGCTGATAACAGAATTTCAGGTGTTAGAATTTTAGAAGCTGAGGAGAGTTGGGAAGAGATAATAGAAAATGTATGGAGCCATAGAACGTTTAGAGTAG
This sequence comes from Cynocephalus volans, assembly GCF_027409185.1. Classification (NCBI taxonomy): domain Eukaryota; kingdom Metazoa; phylum Chordata; class Mammalia; order Dermoptera; family Cynocephalidae; genus Cynocephalus; species Cynocephalus volans. The sequence continues at coordinate 118,383,737 of NC_084466.1, forward strand.
CACTAAGGAAGATGGTTAACCTTAAAGATTGACCTTCCCCATAACTGGGGAAAAAAAATGAGCATGTCAGATTAGATCTAATAGACTCAGAGCAGATAGTAGTGGTGAGGCTGTGAGTGTTAAGGAGTAAAGCAAGGGATGGCTTCTGGGAAAAACTCTTGAGCCTTGTTGTTTGAGGTAAGGTCGTTCAGGGACCTGCTATCTTGGCCCCAGTGCAGGACACTCACTCTTGACCTCTGTTGATGAAGCTGAGGATTTCTGAGGAAGCCTGATGTTACCCCAATCATCCATGATGTTACCCCCTTTTATTAATAAAAGATCTTAGTGAGATGTGCATTTGTATGTGGATGGTAGAATCATATTCTTTAGAGTCCCCTGAGTTTCCACCTCCCTATGTCCTCTCCCTCCCCCTTCCATCCCTTCCATTTATCACCCTATCCAAGGGAAGGGAGAATCAAAGAAACCCACCTGCATAAATACCAGCTGACCCAGTACTGAAGGGAACAGATATGCAAAGCATAGCTAACTTGCATCAGCTGCAGCTGTAATGAACAAATGAATATGGTCTTACTTTTTTGTTTTTCTTTCAGCTTTTAAATTCTACTCATTTGAAAGCTTTTGACTGGGGCAGTCCTTATTTGAACTTGGTTCATTATAATCAGGTACATAATTATTATAAACTAAAAACTGTCTCCTTTCCTGGTTGGTTCAGATGATTTTGCTATAGATTGAGAATTACCTGTAAATTCTTAAAGTACAATAACAGAGTGAGAAGGAACAGCAGATGAAGATCATGTTAAGTTTCAACCATACTGTCACATCCAGCCAAAGCAGCTTTTCCATATTTCCTACATATTTTAAAACAAATATTCTGGATAATCTAGAGAAGTCGACAGGCAGTAGAATAATTCAACAGCCCTCAAAATGAAAAAAAAAAAAAATTGTAATATGCAAGGATCTGTAAAAGGCATAATATTGTTCTTAACCCTAAAACCAGTTATTCCATTTGGGAAGATAAGACATACACATATAATAATTAGGAAAAACTTAGAAGTTAATGAGAATGTGGTAAAAATTGTCTAATGACAAAATTCTTGAAGTATTAGAACTTAACTCAGTCTGACTTCTAAATTTATGCTTTTCCGCCATACTTTTCTAGCTCATCTAAACTGTAGGCCTGATGTGTTCAGCTCATATAAAAGTCTGAAGTAAAATTTGAAGATCAAATTCAGTGAGACCAGAGTTGACCTCAACTGCCAATATTTATAATTTATTGATAAACATATTAAAAGTAATACAGCCACAGAAAACATGATTGAAATACTTTTATGCTTTATAAATAATACTTAAATTACTTCTGTGGAATGTTTGAATACTCTGAGTTAGAACCAACTATCTAGTTTTGATTTATATAGGACTTATTTCTAAGTAAAACTTGTAATACCCGTTCTTCATCCTCTTTGCTTCTACAGATGCATTAAGTTGAATCCATTATATTCAAATTTTAAAACAGTATTTAAATTCATCATTTAAAAAATCAGTAATATTTGGGCTGGTTCCAACTCTTGGCTATTGTAAATAGTGCTGCAATAAACATTGGAGTACAGGTGTCCCTTCAACATGATGATTTCCATTCAGATAAAAAAGAATGAAATACTACCATTTGCAGCAACATGATGGTCTTAGAAAAAATTATATTAAGTGAAATAAGTCAGGTGCAGAAAGAGAAATACCACAGGTTCTCACTTATTTGTGGGAGATAAAAATAAATAAATAAAAATAAATATACAAACAAACGGGGGGGCGGCAGGGAAGAAGACACAACAATCACAATTCCTTGAACTTGTTAAGACAAGTGAACAGATATGATATTGATATGGACGGAGGTGGGAGAGAGAGGGGGGAAAGACGAATTAGTAAAGGGACATGAAAATCAACTACATTGTATATTTATAAATTAAAATAAAAGAAAAGCAGTAAATAGAACCTTCTAATGTATCATTTCCTGTGAAAACTATCTTTACTCATTTATTTCTAGACAACTTCTCCATTGTACAATGTGACAAATATGAATGTGTCAACTGCAACTTGGAATGGTGGAAGTGACTTGTTGGCTGACCCTGAAGATGTTAAAATTTTAAATTCTGAAATCACAAACCACATTTACCATAAAACTATTTCTTACTACAATCATATAGACTTTTTGTTTGGATTAGATGTCTATCATCAAGTTTACCGTAAAATTATTGATATTATCCAAGACAATCTGTAAAGAAGCATGGTATTCTGTGTTTAAGGATCTATATCATTCCTATTAAAATCCAGTTCTTTTTCTTACTAGGTATTTTTTTTTTTTTTACTTATTTAAATAAAGTATGTAATTTTCAAAATAGCATGCAGACTTCTGGTTTCCGGTTCTTCTTGGAAGGAGCATGGAAGTTACCACTCAGTCATAACAACAAATAAAAAGTTGAACAGACTAAAAAATCAACAACTCTTCTTGGATCCGTAAGAGAGGTGAATACAAGGGGCAAACTGCTGCCCCAGAGATGAGAGAGATAGGCCAACACAGAGAGGCAAGGCTTAGCAGAATAGACTCTCAAGTGGAAACCACCAGGGAACCAGTGCCAGTGTAGGAAAGCCTGAACTGTAAGTGATGAATTACTGGAGGCTCAGTATGAACAAGTCTGAGAGTTAAAAACTCCAGGGGGACCCACTCATAGGGAGCCTCTTTTGTAAGTTTTACCTCCAGGAGCTTGACCATGTTCTCAGATTAAGTATCAGATTAAAAATCCTCTTGTGAGGGAGGGGGAGGAAATATTTTGAAATAAGCTACAGCACTCTGTTTCTCAACAAGGCTTGCCCTCAGAAGAAACTAGCTAACCAGAGCCTAACCTGCTGGGTTTTATTTGTGCCTAACAGACCTGGGGGGCAGGGAAACTCTTAGCCAGCTCTACCTTTCCATGTGGGAGAAAGGAAATACTCAACTCCAGTCCGCTTTGCCATCCTGTCCCACCTAAGGTGGCGGTAAGTGGTGCGGTGTGGAACTGAGAAGCACTTCTGAAGTTCACAGTCCAGAGGCATAAGCTCACTAAAAGACTGGGACCTAATCATAAGATTACAGAATGCTTCCCCTCCTCCACATCTTACCGCCATATTACCACCCACTCTGGTGGGGAATGTTATTAATGGGGGAGGCGGTGCACGTGTGGGGGTAGGGGAGACGTGGGAAATCTCTGTACCTTCCTCATGATTTTACTGTGAACGTAAAATCGATCTAAAAAATAAAGACAAAAAAGAATTTGTATGCAAGGATTTATGCAAAGACAAACCTTTCTTCTTTCTAATTCTTGAATAATGCATGACTTCCCGGACATTTGTAATTCCTGTGGAGAGCAAGATGGGAAGGCAGAAGTCTAAAAGTAAGTGTAAATTTACCCCATAAAGACTGACAAAAAAACCCATAATCTACTGAATTAGAGTCAAGTTTTCTGCCTTAAGCAAATGGAGGTTGAAAGCCAATTTAAGTTCAGGTAGTGTTGAACTTGCTAAATTGTACTTAACACATGTCTACGGACTTCTAAAAATGTTATACAAGTATAAATTAAACTTGTATAGATAGTGAGAAAAAATGAAATACATGCTTAGATTAGTATGAATGCAGCTCAGGGAAGGCAAATAACTTTAAAAATAAATCAATTAATTACTCTCAACAACAACAACAACAAAACATTATAGTTCAGGCTAAAAGAGAAGTCCTTATTTTATTTGGTAACCTTGGTACTAAAAAAGTAAAGTGCTGAGAATAGATATATATTTAGAGATATCTTTTTTAAAGAGTCTAAGAACTTTAATATAGCCTATGTGTTACTTCAGAGTTTTCAAATGATTCTTCAAAGAAGACAAATGAGATAGAATAGTAATTCAGAAGAACGACTCATGTTGATGTTTGAAGAATAGATCAGAAGTTTCTGATAATGGTGGACTAACTACTTCAGATCTGGGAAAAACATAAAAAGCATGTATTTGAAGAAAATAGAAAACTAAAAATGCAGTGAAGAATTACAGAGTCGAGAAAAGAAACTCAGAAGTGGGCCTGGAATTTTAGATGTTTTTATCTTAGCATCAGTTTATTCTAAAAGTATGGCCAAAAGCCTGAAAAAATTAGTAGAGGATAAAGATTGGAATCCAGTCCGCCAAAGAGAGGTTTCCCCTGGCAAACCTCAATTCTCAGGCTTTAACCCCAAAGTACTGTACCCTAGGAATAAGGTGAAACTGGATATAGATCACCCTTTCAGGTACTATAGTCCAGCTTTGAATCATAGAATTCCTAAAGTGATTTGGGAATTCTAATGCTCTAGCTATCTGTCCGAAGCAAAAGTAAATCCTCTCTGGAGAAAGGTCAAATCATCCAAGATGCTAAAAAAATGCTAAAATTATGCAATGTCTCAGGATAGGTCAACATACAAAAACAAATTGCATTTTTATGTACTAGCATCAAACAATTGCAAAATGAAATTTAAAATGTCATATTATTTATAATATTATGAAAAGTTGTAATACTTAGGAATAAAGATAAATATGCTCATGTTGACAGATTCAATATTATTAAGATATCTACTCTCACTAAATTTACTTGAATATTCAGAGCAACTCCAGTCAAAATTTCCACAGGCTTTTTTCCCTAGAAATTGTTATATGCTATATTCATTCTAAAACTTATTCTGTATAGAATTTACAATTAATCTAGAAATGCCCACACAATTTTGAACAATGTTGATGAACTTATACTGCCTAATTGCAAGACATTTGATTTATGACAAATGTAGCACTGCTGGAAAGTGGAAAAAGGATATTATTTTTGATAATGTTGCTGAACCATTTGAATATCCAAATAGAAAAATAAATAAACCTGACTCTTACCTCATATTATGAATTGTAATCAATTTCAGGTACATCTAAATGTAAAAGATAAGTAACAAAGCTTTTAGAAAGAAACATAAAATAATGTTTATTATTATTATTTCATGAGCACACACAAAAATGCTAAACATAAAATGAAAGATTATTGAAATTATACATTAAAATTAAGAATTTCTGCTTATCAAAATAGTTGAGAGAATAAAAAGTCATAAAGAGGGAAATTATAGTTATAACTCATGTAAATAAAATGAGTTCCAATCCATAATACATAAATAATATAATTTCTACAAATCTGTGCAGGAAGGGGTTAACTCACCAGACCTGTGTTCCTCAAGCTCCGCATATTTTCAACGAATGTTTTTCTTGAGGACCTGCCCTTAGCAGGCTCCTGGGCATGAGCTCTCCCTGCACATGTTTTCACACGTCATTACTGAGAGAATTAACCATATCTCCATGTGACTTTGCTGGGAGAATAATCTGGAAGCTTGTGCCTGGTTTCTCCTAGACTTCTCACTGCGCACCTTTGCCTTTGCTGATTTTAGTCCACATCCATTTGCTATAATAAATGTAACCATGAGTATAACTTTTTCTGAGGCCCGTGTGTTCTTCTAGTAAATCATCAAGCCTAAGGGTAGTCTTGGGGACTTCCAATACAAATTTATAAGGAAATGACATACAATCCAATACTAAGAGGCAATTGACTAGAAGAAACCTCTCATAAAAAAAGAATATACAAAATACTGAAAACATTACAGAAGATACTCTACCTTTGAAAGCCTTGATAAGATGCACAAGAAACTAAAATGAGATGGCATAATGGCTAAAATTTTAAAACCTGAAAATCCCAAGTGTTGAGTGAGGATGTGGAACAACTAAAAATCTCATACATTGTTGGTGAGAATTAAAAAGCCACTTTGGAAAACTCTTTGGCATTGACTACTAATGTTGAAAATACTTGTACCCTATAACCTGGCAATTCCATACCTAATAATATACCCAACAAAATTGCAGGCACATATTTTCCAAAATGTACAAGAATGTTCATAACAGCATTATTTTAATAGCAAAAAGAAGCAAGACACAAGTATTCCTGGATTGATTAATAGAAACTTCAAAAACAGGCTAATCTGTAATGTTAGGAGTTTAGACAGTGATTACCTTTTGGACAGAAAGGTAGACAGTAACTGGAACAAGGTGTGCCCTGCTTTTTTGGGTGCCAGCAATGTTCTATTTATTGATCTGAATAATAGTTACAGAGATGCATTCATCTGTGATAATTCATTGATCCATCCATTTATGATTTGTGCATTTTTCTGTTTGTGCAACAAAGCAGCTAAGAAAAACCTTAAAAAATAACAGCCTTAATTATTATTATGGAAAAATTCAGATAGCTGATTATTAGGGGATGACTTATTACAATGGGAATGTATCTAATTGGTAGGGCTATATAGGAAATATTAAGATAAAGAATGCTGAAAGCTTGATACAAAAAGGTGGTGACCAAAATGATTTTCAAGAACTTAAACATGACAACATTCTCACATAGCCTTCCTATTAATGAAGTATTGTCAAAAACATTATATAATGAAATTATAATATTAAGAAATTTTGGTTGTTAGTAGCCAGGCACTATGTTAAGTATTTTGCATTCATTAAGTCATTTAACCTTCACATCAAACATATGAAGACCGTAGTATCCATTTTGACAAAGAAATTGAAACTTTAAAAAATAAAAAAAGAATTTTTTGTTAAAAAGTTGGGTTGACATATGTGCAGGTACGTGTGTACTTCAAAAAGCTCATGGAAAGGTTTGTATGATCTTTCAATTCTATTTTTCCATGAGCTCTTTGAAGTATAACAAATGCACAGTTTCTCTTCCCTGAATTCATTATTATAACTTTCTCCACTCAAGCTTTATGCTCACATTCTGTCTGATAGAGTTTAGTTTGTGTTTGGTTTACTTTTGTTCATACTTTACTCTTGTACTATCTTTCTCACAGATATATTCTCTCACTTCCAAATGTTTACTTGAAATCTCTACTGGTAAAACACTTGCCCCTGGTGCTGGCAGCTTTACTGAGAAGGTAGAGTCCATTCAGATTTGGAAACCTCTTCATCCTCTTCCTTTTCAGTGTGGTATCCCTCCCTATTTTCTCTTACTTGTTCTCCTCCCTTTTCTCCTTTCTCTGAGTAAATCCTATGACTGTCTCTATTGATTGTAAGACCTCTACCCATATGCTTCATCCTATTCTTTTATTTTCTATTCTAGGCTCTTGTTCTGTTAATCTTACTATCTCTCTTTTGCATCTTCAATCATTTTTTCCCTGTACAATGTCATCTTCTGTCAACACATATGCTTAGGTTTTCATAGACCTGCTACATAATTTGTGGGGTTCAGCACAACATGAAAATGCAGGGCCCCTTGTTCTAAAATTGTTATTTCAATAAAGCAATAGCAAAGCATTAAACCAAGCACTGGCCCTTTTTAGCATGGAACCCTGTGTCGCTGCACAGATCATGCCTCTGTAAAGCCAACGTTGGGTCTTCATTCACTTAGATGAAACACTACCCAGTTCTATTACCCTCTCCTACTGCCCTTCTGCCTTTGTCCTTGTCATTTCCTTTATTACCAAATTTTAAATGAACAATTTATACTTATTCTGCTTACCAACTACCTATCCTGTAATCTGATTGATTCTTCAATAATGTTACTAAACCTGCTCAATAAGTTCATCAAAGGTTTTTTAGCTCTCCTATCGCACATTTAATGAGATCTGTTACTATCTCCCTCCTACCCGCACTGCCACAAAACCCAGGTTACACTCTAGTGTTCTGGTTCCTCTATCCTCTCTCTGACTGCTCCTTTGTGTATTATAAATTCTCATCTCTCTATTCTCTGTCCTTAACGCTTTCTTCTCTGTGCTTTCCTTAGGTGGTTTTATCCTTTCACTTGATCTTGATGATCTGTCTCAGTAGATGACCTTCAGTCTCTTTCAAATCTGAACCTGGAGGCTGTATTAGTCATTGTGTACTCTAGTCCAGTAGCTTCTACTCAACAAATATTGGTATAAGTGATTAACCATTACTGAATTCAGCACCTGAAGTATTGACAATGTTTATACTCTGTACATACCCACAGGTATATGAGGGAGAGTTGACATTTACCCGTGAAAATACATATATGATGTATATTCTGCACCATCAAGAGACCCTTAACACATTCCTCAGACATTCTGCTGAGGTCCCAGAGTTCTGAAAAAATTTAATACCAAAGAGCTGCTCTAAAATTAAAAACATTTAGAATCCAAGTGTTCCAATTAAATATCTCAGCCATAAACTGCTCAGCACATTAGAACTAGCAGCAGTAAGCCCTTCAGCTTACCACTGGAAATTGCCTTTCATGTAAGCACCTATCCATTAGCCAGAAATCTTTGAAAATGGTTAATTCGATAGTTTTAAGCTGACCAAACTCTATTAATATCTGATCCACATTTCTCTATCTTATTTCCAAAGATATTACAGGAGACTTTGTTAAATGACTATGAGGCCCATTGGCCATGGAATTCAATTATTTCAAAGCTGGGTTAGTCTAGTAGAATGAGAATATGTTATCATGTATTTCTACACCATTTAAAAATAATAATTATCACTTTGCCTGACTCTGTTTACTCATTCACTTCTATCCCCACATTTCTACTGAATCCAGATTTTGTGACAATTCCCTTTAGAAATCCAGATTATGGAGACTGATCTACTTTGAGCCATTTCATCGGGGACAATCTCCAGAATTAAAAATAAACATAGTTGGTCACTATAATTCATCACCACAATCTAATCTAATCTAATCTAATCTAATCTCAGGCTTTGCTTCAGAGATGCAAATATATATATATAAATAAAACGCATTTTATCTATTCATCTGTCAATGGACATTTGGGTGGCTTCCATCTTTTGGCCATTGTGAATAATGCTGCCATGATATTGGTATACAAATATGTCTCTGAATACCTGCCTCCACTTCTTTTGGGCATATACCCAGAAGTGAAATTGCTGGATCATAGGGTGGTTCTAGGTCTAATGTTTTCAAAAACTGCCAGTTTTCCACAGTAGCTGTATTCCCACCAGTGATTCAGAAGGGTTCCAATTTCTCCACATCCTTGCCAACACTTATTTTTCTTTTTTATAAAAAGTTATAGCCATCTACATTAGGTGTGTGTGAGGTGATATCTCATTGTGGTTTTGATTTGCATTTCCCTAATGACTAATGATGTTGAGGATATTTTCATGTACTTATCTCGCCATTCATTTAGGAGTTCTTTATTCTCTCAGCAAGTCTTTGTACTTTTCAGAGTATAGACCTTACACATTTTTAGTCAGATACATACCTGAGTATTTCATATACTGTAATGCTATTGTAAATGGTATTGGCTTTTTAATTTCAATTTCTGATTGTTCATCACTTGTATATAGAAGTACAATTGATATTTAAATACTGATTTTTATGTCCTAAAATCTTGTTATATTTACATTTTAGTCCTACTGGCTTTTTTTGTAAATTCCATTGTAATCTGTACATAGAACCAGAGGTTGGCACACTTGTTTTGTAAATGATAAACCAACACAGTTCTCTCACATTTTTGGAATATGGGAAGTCCAAGATCAAGGTGCCAGCAGACTCGGTGTCTAGTGACAGCCTGCTTCCTGGATGGCTGCCTTTTCCCTCACATTATAGAAGGGGCGAACTCCCCCTGGTCTCTTTTATAAAAACACCAACTCCACTTGAGGGGTTTTGCCCTCATGACCTAATCACCTTCCAAGGCACCACCTCCTAATACAATCACCTTAGGGATTAGTATTTTAGCATATGAATTGGGGGGAGGAGAACACATTTAGACCATAGCAAGAGCTGAGAATTAAAAGTACTTACTTTTCATTAAAAAAAAAAAAAAAAAAAGACTGTTCTTTGGTCAAACTTCCAACTTATGAAGAAGTAACCACTATTAATTAGCAATAAAGATGATGATGACAATTAATATGTATTGAGATCTTAACTACATACCAGGGACAGTTCAAAGTGCTTTTATGTATTAACTCATCACACAACTTTGACGAAAGAAAAGAATCTACAGGAATAGCTATAAACCTACTTGCAGAACTTGAGAAAAGTTGCACCACCACATATCTGAAGTAGGAAAAGAAAGCTCCACACATAAAGAAAAAATTTTGAGCAATTATGAGAGAAAATGAGAATTTTGAGCAATTATGAGAGAAAATGAGAATTCAACAGTAGATTGTCATAAAAGATTGGGACCCAAGACTCTAACGATGGCAGAAAGGATGTCAACCTAATCATCATTTCAAGCTCAAGTAGAAACTGCAAAAAAATAGCAGAATTGGGTTTGGAAATCCTTGCTTTAGTCATTGATTTCTGATAAGTGACTTTCTGCAAGACTGAACAAATAAAACTTCGGGGAAATGTTCTCATGTTAGCCTCCTCTCTTCTACTGTGATGGTTTCATTGGGACCATCAAGCAAATAAATGTGCCTGTGGGTGGGATAGTGTTCACTCTGAAGAGAATGGATATTTCCAATGTCAATCACCCGGTTAGTGGTCAATACTAACATAGGACCCCCAAAGAACCTGACAGGCTAGTCTTGGACAAAAGGTTGGAAGGAAATTCTTCCTGTTTTCTGGATGCTCAGAGATTATTACTGCAGTGGATTCCATACTGGGAAGTCTTGCTCAAAGACATTCATAACCTGGCCTCTTCAAGATGATGCAAACAGTGAGACAGAGTTACACTTACATTATCTGTAGGCTTCTTTCAGTAAAAGTTTTAAATTATTATCTGGTAGTACTGTCTTCCAGGACTTACAATGAAGCCACATTAAAAGTTGGCACTTACACTTTTTTGTCATTATAAGAAATTACAGAAAAAATCTGATCTCATTCTAGAGATAAAGCATTACTAGGAGAGAAAAAGGAGTCTGAACCAGTGATTGAAGTAGTGTGACTAGTGATCTAGATCAGGGATCGACAAAGGGTCATAATAAATATATTTTAGATTTTGAAGTCCATACAGTCGCTGTTACAACTATTCAACTTCTATGGTAGTTCAAAAGCAGTCATACGTAAATAAATAGAACGGCTATGTTCTATTAAATCTTTATTTATTGAAATTTGAATTTCATATAATTTTTTTATGTCACAAAATACCATGATTTTAATTTTTTTAACAAGTTAGAAATGTAAAAGTTATTCTTCACTCACAGGCTGTACACATGCAGGCAGTGGGTCAGATATGACCCATAGGCTACAGTTTGCCAACCCCTTATCTAAACCCAGATTGCTGGTTAAAGTGAAAACAATGGTGATGATTAACTTTTGAAATATATAAGCCTTCCCTCAGCAATTAAATCTTTCCTTCCATAGATTTTCTAGATATTCTTGAACCTATGCATATGTGTTCATAGGGAGGAGAAAGGAGAAGGAAAGAGAAGATAAGGGTTATGAAAGACAAGAAAAGGGTAAAAGCAGTGTAACCGAGGATTACTGAGAAAATAATCTGAGCACAGCTTTCACACTTCTTGTGAAACTGTGGTTGTATTTTATTTCTCCTTCTAGGCAGAAATGCCTTGAAAATCATTCAGAATGTTCCTTACGGTGATTAGGAATGTTAGATCACATTAAAATAAAAATTTTATTTAGTATTAAAAATCACACAGGGAACAAAAGGTATTAAAATCTCTACCTATTTAAAAAGTTCAAACAATAAGTCTTTTATTTTTTTCTGTGCACCTTTCTTTTTACCCAGCAAGTAAAATGTCGTTAATTTCAAAGATAAAATTTCCCACCCAAGATTATCTTATCTTCATCCTCCAGTCAACAGCCCTGAGAAGTAAATGTTGATTTTTTACCTTAAGCTTAAGGAAAAGACTCAGGTTATGTTAACTGTACCAAGGGGACATTATTCGTACTTGAATATTTTTGAACTGAATGTCTTCAAACCACTGTTTATTGTTTTCCTTTGAGCAATTTCTGCACATCAGGTGAAAGCTTTATAATGCTTTATTTTTGATGATGTTATAGTCATCCTGGACTATGTAGTGTAATAGAAAATTCACAGGACTGTTCTAGTTATGACCCTGCTACTAAACCAACCTTTTGGACAAATCACTTTACTTCTCTAAGTCTCCACTCTGTGAAATAGAAGGTTTGGACTAGATGATTTCTAAAGGTAATTCCATTATGCCCTAACATATTTTTGGTAGGTCACTAGCATTAAAACTAAGTCTGATTTTTCAAGGTGAAGTTGCTAAACTAAAAGAAATACAGGGAGGCTCTATTTTTCTGGGCTCTAGAAAGCTTCATTTCAAGGGTAATGTGTGAGTGTTCCTTGCACATAGCAAAAGAAAAGCAGAAGAGTGAGTTGCAATATGACTAAACAAATTATTACCTTCTCTAAGAAGCACCTATGCTTTCTGCTTCTTGGTCTTGGAGGTTCAATCATTATCTAATAAGCATTATGAGTTCTTTCCTTTTCTTTCTTTCTTTCTTTTTTTTTTTTTTCCTTTTTAGACTTTGCAGTGGCATTCCGGTGAATACTAACGGGTGTTGGATAATAGAGGGCTGAAAGAAGAGAGAAAGAGAGATGGGCAGAAGAAAGAAAATAAAAATCAAATAAATATTTTCCAACTTAATCTGCCAGGCAAATGTTTATTCCCTTATGATCAATCTCACTCTTCAGAATACTACTTGTATGTATGGTGTTTCCTATTTCCTATGTTTTTTGAATGGCAAGGAGTCTGATACCCAAGAGCAAGTGATAAAGTTGGGACAAGAGTGGAAAGTTCCTTTCATTTATAGAACTTGTTTTGGGGTCACCAATTATGTTAGAATGTGGGGAGAATTTATCTTCATGGAAGCTGCAAGTGATTCATGCTTTATACTTACAGAGCCGGGAAGTAACCAACAGATTATCCTTAATGTCTGAACTCAGGCCAAGATGGAGGTGAGCAAGGTGATAAAAGCTATGGGTTTGATTTCCATAGCGGGGCACAGAGGTATTTCTAGTGCCCTGAGGCTAAGTGGCCCAAGGCTAATCACAGAGTAAATGTCCAGAATCAACTCCAACTCTCAATTCAGAAACAAGAAAATTTATGTCCAAAGAGATGGAAACAATTGCCCCAGGCAGTTGATTAATTGAATGGCAATTGATTGATTCTTAGCTCAGTATTTTTTATCCTGAGGTTTGTCTGCCATTATTCTCTGATCAAAATCTTGGCTAATTACTAATTTCATAGCAAAGAATTATATTCCACCCTGTGTTTCATGGTTATGTTAAAATCAGATCTCATCAGTGGATGAGTTTAAAAATTTATTTGGTCACCAATATAAGGTATAAGTAGTAACTGTAAGAGTCTTGACAAACAGTCCAATATGATTTTCCCAAACCATTCTGCTTCGTTATTTATTTGTAAAAGAACCTGAAGATTAGCAAATTGGGTTTGTGCATTTGTTTATTGTTTCATGTTTTCATTATGTTATCATCCTCTTATCTTTTAAAAGTTAAGTGATTAAAGGATTGGTATTAGGTTCTCTTTTCTCTTTAAACTTTCTCTGTAAGGTATTGCAATTATTTTTATGGCTTCAGGTGCTCTTTTTATATAAATTACTTCAAAATTTATTTCTCCTGCCCAAACCTCATCCCTTAATGCCAGGTCTGTAGCTCCAATTGCCTCTTCAATGGCTCAAATTGAATGACTCACATGTGTTTCAAACTAAACAAACCCCACGCTAAACCTATCATCTTAACTTTGAATTTTGATCCCTCCAGGGCAGCTGTCTCTGTGAATCGCACATCATCATCAATCTGCCCAAGCCAGAATCCGATCATTATTCTTGGCTCCTCCACCTCCCTAATCCCTCATATACAGATAGTAAATTCTGTTGAATCTGCCTGCTAAATATTACATATCTGCCATCTTTCTTTAAGATAAAAGTGACTTTTCCAAGTCTGTATTATATTTCACCTGGAATCCTGGAAAAGCCTCCTACCCAGGCTCCCCATATAGTGTTTCCCCTTCTGGTTCATTCCCCACACTACTATTAGTGAGACTTGTAAAATGCAAATATAATCCTGTCAATCCCCTCCCTACAATCCAATTCAATCCAACACAACAGCTTTCTTTGTTCTTAGGCTAAAACTCCAAATTTTAAACATGACCCATAAGGTCCAATGTGATCCAGTCTCTGCCAGTCCAACCAATCTCACCTTGGCAAACTACCTTTGTCAAAATTCGACTTCCAGGACTTGTCAGATATGTATTATTCATCCTGCTCATCCAATGTGAATGTCATTTGCTCAACATCAGCATTTCCCCATTTCCAAACTAGGTTATGAACCACCATTACACTACCTCATAATGTCACATACTTCTCTTTAGTAACATGTAACACTGTGTGTAGTTGTGCTTAAATAAGTATAGATGTTTTCAGTTATGGCTAACGTCAGAAGTTTTATATTGCTACATACATTTTGTCACACTTTTGTCTTGACTAGAATACTACGAATGTAGAATTTTTAGAGAGGGATTGTAAAGATGAAAGTAAAGCTAATTGCTTCTGGGAGGAAAAAAGATAAAAAGAGAGAAATGGGTGGATACTGTTAGAGGAAGTAGAATGTTTATGAGAAAATAGCGATATGCTTAAAAAGGGAGTTTTAGAACTTTCTGGTTGCAATGCAGTACAAATATTCTTCTCAGTCTCCTCACAAACATTAGTAAAATTCATATTACTGCTTTCAGAGGTGGAGATTTCTTTGTTTTATATAAAGACTGCAGTGACTGGCCTCAAGAATGTCCAGTTATATTTGACTGCCCAGCATCTGGACCCAACAGAACCAGCAGCATCTCAAATTAATTGCATACACTAAATCTGAGTCAAGAATGAATGCTTGCTAAAACATAGAGACACAAAAGGACTGGAAACTGAATTTGTGTGATCCGTTATGGTTTCTGGTATACCACTTTGGAGTCAGAGAAAATGTATAAAAATTTCTCTAAGATGGGAATCATAATCTTTGAGACAATGTACTGTTTAAAAAGAAAAGTTTTCCATAGAGAACCAAGTATTATATGAAGAAACTAAGTTGAAAAAAAAATTAAGCCTTTTTAACATTAGGCTGAAGATTCAGGTTTAATTCACTCAATAAATTTAACTCATAATTTCATAAGAAATTGAAATTAGGATTACAAATGGGATCTCTGTAGTTACTTGGGCATTAACTTCCAGACCTCCACAAATATAAGAAAGATTTTTAAATAATCCTAAGTGTCCCACAAAAAGCTTAATATATAAATCATGTACAATCACTTTCAATAACTTTCAATAATCTTTCTTCCTTTGTTTCTGCAAACATTCATTGATTATTTTTCCTACATGTATGTCTCTGTGAGTAGCCAGACTGTAAAATATCTCATAGGGTGTGATTCTTGTATCCAATTCTACAATGTTTTAGAGAAAAGACATGCAAACCAATTATTTCAATACAGTATGATATAAAAATTATACATAAATTAGAGTCAAAGAAAAATGATGGCACAAAGGAAGAAATGACCACCTCTGCTTGGGAGAAACACAGAAAATTTCATAGCACAAATATTTGAAATTGATCTCAAAGAAAGACCAGAAGTTTCCTACATGGTATTGAAGTCATCTTAGAACAAGGAAACCAAGGAAAGAAAAGTGCCAAGCTGAAGAGGTGAACAAGAATACAGTGCTCTTCAGAATCTATTAGTAGTTCAGCATAGAGTCATGATTCTCAAGCTAGGGATCTACCAGGGCTACATGTAGACGTCAGAGACAGGGACAAACAATGTGCAGTGAAAGGCCTAGAAGGAGTAAAGGAAAATAAATGTACCAAGGCAGGTAGAGGAAGTGGTGAAAAGCTTTACATCATTTAAAACTTAACATGTCCAGATCTAAACTCTGGATTCCCCTTTACTGACCTGTCAGTTGCTGAAGTTCTTTCCCGACTCATTAAGTGGCAAAATAAAAACTTCATTGGAGAGGCCAGAAATCTGTTCATGCCTAAAACATCTCCAAGTCTCGTGCATTCTATCTGCTAAATACATCTCAAATATGACTGCATCCAGGCCATCACTCCGGTTCAAGCCACAGATAGTTCTGATCTGAGAGTGTCTTTGCCCTTGTTTACACCAACACCTCCAACCCATCTTTCTCGCAGTAGCCAGACTAAACTATGAACAGGGTAGATTATGTATCATCATTCACAAAACTCTCATCCTTGACCTTGGTTCTTTAGTAATTTTGCCTACTTCTAGCTCCTCAAGCCACAAGTGTCTTCCTAACTAAGAGTTTTAAGACCTATTCCCTGAGGTAATTTCTTGACTCTTTTCTCCTAGCTAGCACCTGCTTGTCCTTCAGTTCTCATGTCTAAATACCCCCTCTCAATCATTCTCTGACTGTGAAAGCAGTTTGACCTCTTTTTTTGTCACTACACTCTAGTCTTTTTCTTTCAGTACTCATCACATTGTCCTTATATAAGTATCTATGTGCTAACTTGCTTAATATCTGTCATAAGCCACTACACTGTAAACTCTATGAGGACAGAGCTTGTTTTGGTATGATTTACTCAATATAAACAATGTCTGAAAAATAGCAGATTCCTAATGAATCCATCTATGATAAAATTTGTGTTTTAGCATTGGCAGCAATATGAAAGATGGATTGGAGTTGGCAAGGCTGGTAAAAGGGAGAACACTTATGACAGTTAATGTGCATAAGAATTACCTGGAGTACTTATTTATATAAATACCAGGCCCCATCCCAAGAAATTCTGATTCAGTAGGCCTGGGATGGAGTGCAGGAATCTGTATTTTTAACCTACACCTCAGGTAATTCAGGTACATGTGACCCACAGAGCACTTTTAGAGAAACACTAAGTTTGGAGTCTGATGCCATAATGAAGGCAAAATAATAAGGCTCTAAACTAAGCTGGAGGAGCAGGGAAGAAAGAAGAGGCTAATGGGACAAGAGCACCCCCAGCTCACTAAGAGTTAAGAATGTTACTGCTTACATATTGTGATGTAATGGGTCTCAGAAGATACTCTTCAAACGTATTTCCCCTCGCCTCTTTTCCTGGACTCTTCATTTTTTTCATTTATCTCTTTGGAGGTAATTTTTTGTTGATTATCTATAGAAGTAAGGCAAAAACCAGTGAATATACCAGATAAAGTGCATGTATGTGATTAACTCACAATAGCTATGAATACTAGATAGACTGCAAACCAAGAGCAGAAAGTGCCAAAGGCCTAAAATATGTGAGTAGATGGAGGATGTAGATCCTACGGGAGAGCGGATGAAATGCTGCAGAGAGGGAGAGGAGATGAACAGATTCTCCAGGAGTCAGTGTGAGCACGTGGATCAGGGCATGAAGAAAAGCAAACGAGAGACAGAAACTCAAAAGATAAACTCTGCCTCCTTCACTGTTCCCTGAGAACCGCAGCAGAAGAGAAGACATGCGAGAAAAGATGGGTTTGGAGATATATTCAGAGACTCAAACAGGGAACATGTAACAGGTATTTGCTCTTCTCTTTCCCTTTTATTACTCTGACATTCATGTGATATTTTGATGTGGAACAAGAAGCAAAATGTCAAGTTGGCAATAGATTCACCTCTGCAAGTATTGTTTATGGAGCCTTGGATTTAACAGCTCAGATCATGTAGTGGCTGCATAGTCTCAGATGAGAGAACTCATCTTCCTTCTTGCCACTGTCCATTCCTCAAAAGAAAAGCCCTTCTCAACCATGTCATCTTCACTTCAAACCCTCTCTACTTATTGAAGTTGAATTGCTTACTCGCAATGAAACCTCAATTCAATTATAAATGTAGTCCCAGATAATTCACCAAAATCACTGTACTTAATTAGGGCCTATAAAAACATAAGTGACAAAATTTAAACACTAAATTGAAATGTGAATACTGAAACACTGCACTCTTTGGGGATTAGACCGGTGATTCAGAACAAAAGCAATTGCTTTTTTTTTTTTTTTTTTTTTGTGACCGGTAAGAGGATCGTAACCCTTGGCTTGGTGTCGCCTGCACCGTGCTCAGCCAGTGAGCGCACCGGCCATCCCTATATAGGATCTGAACCTGCGGCCTCAGTGCTCCCAGCTCCACTGCGCACCCAGTGCCGCACTCTCCCGAGTGAGCCACAGGTTCGGCCCGCAATTGCTTTTTTTAAAAAAAACCTTTTAATCAAGTTAAATCAAGTATTCATAAAATAAAAAGATTACCCATCTGTAAAAATAATACATCAAAATATTCAAACGTTCTGCATCTTTTGGAAGAGGATGCTGATATACTGAAGAGAATAGTGACCTGAGACTTGACTCTGACTCTATCAACAGGAAGATTTGTGACATTTCACAACCCTGTCAATCTCATCGAGCCTTAGTTTCCTAGACTATAATGTGGAACTGAGGCAAACCAGATGATTCTCTTCTCCTCTTAATACTTGTTTCTAAATCTTGTGAAAATAATAAAGAAGTTGATGCACTGCTTTCTTCTGAAGGACTCAAAGTCTTGTTTGAGAGATACAGAAAATAAACCACTCCATTAATAATTGTTATTTGTTCTTAATGATAATGATTAAACACATAATACAATCAGTTGTAACTGTTTGTCTGTGTGTCTGTCTCCCTCACCTGATTATGAGTGCTTCAAGCAGGGACTGTGATTCATTCAGTTCTAGCAACATGAGCCTGGAACAGCTGGAGCTGCTTAGTGAATCTGTACAAATGAAGAAGGTGAAAGTAGGCTCAAAACAGAGAAAAGCCAGGAAGATAGTCGTGGAGTGCTGGAATATCTGCGTTAGCTCTTGAACCTGATGTGAACCTGATGCTTAATTGTCTCCATTGTCTCCATGCTGTCCCCGCCCCACACTTCTTGAACTTGACATTTCCTCTACAATAATGCACACTACAAACCAGGAAGTCTGTCAATTCTAACAGACCTGGGAAGGTGGCAGGGGAAGGCCTGGGGTGAGCTGGAAGCAGGAAGCTGCTGAAGGGAAACTGGCCAAGAACCCCCAGGTCAGGAGACAGTCAGAAGAGAACTTTGTCCAATAGTCCTCCATGTTTCTTAGGAGGAAGAAATACTCATTAGTCTATATTTCTGTACTGTGCCAATAGAAGAACAGAAAATAAAGTAAAACATCAATCAGTTAGATCCTTTCAGTATTCTGTACCATCCCTTATGCATAAACTTGAAGTGTTTATTAGGTCTCATACTTACTATAAAACTTCCTGTTGAGATGTCCAAGAGGCAAAAAAACATGAGGGATCAGGCTGCTTGGAACATTTTGATTCATTTTTAAAAGTTGACTAAAGATTGAGGCTAAAGATTATCCTTTCCACACCACCACTCCCAAGTTCCAAAACTTACTATTTCCAAACTTTCTGCATTTTTTTCTGACATTGGCCTTGAGTTGTCAGATATTGAGGGGAAGGGGACGAAAGGAGAAGTTTTAAAGAAATTAAAACAGGTTTTTATCTCTGACATACACAACTTTTAAAAATTCAAATGACAAGGAATATAAAGTGTTATGCCTACTTTAGAAAACAGTGTGGCAGTTTCTTAAAAAGTTAAACATAGACTTACCAAATGACCCAGAGATTCCACTCTTACATATTCACCCAAAAGAAAGAAAAGCATATATCATTACAAAGACATGCACACAAATGTTCTAAGTAGTCTTAATAGCCAAAAAAAAAAAAAAAAAAAAAGGAAACAATCAAAATATCACTAAGAGGTAAATAGAAAAACAAATTGTAGCATATTTACACATGGAATATTATTCAACAGTTAAAAGGAACAAACTATTGACACATAACAATACGGATGAATCTCACAGATACAGGCTAACTGAAGTAGAGGACATACTGTATGATTTTTTTGAATTATAGGAAAACAATCTATAGTGGTAGAAATCAAGTCACTGTTTGCCTGGGGGAGTGAATGGAGGATGATTGTAAGGCAGGAGTTCAAGGAAACTTGAAGGAGATATGGCAATGTTCTAGAACTTTACTAGGTGGTGGTTACATGGATTTTTAGGTTGTCAAAATCATTTAAGTGTTGACTTAAATTATGTGAATTTTATTGTATGAAAGTTAGGCCCCAATAAAATTGATTTTAACAAAACTCAAATTACTCTGAAGCTGAAGTATTTATGGTATCTTTTATGTGTATCAGAAATAAAAAGAAAGAAGAACTAGATTTATGTAGTCAATCCACCACTCACCAGTTCCCCCCAACTCTATACACATAAATCCTGGTGAGAAATTGGTAATTAAATATGTAATGCTGAAGAAAAAAGTAGAGAAGTTCAAGCATAGAGTATGCCGTATGGGAGGACAGTTAGGAATATATTTATTTAAACAAAAATAGTGCTGAAATAAGTTTTAGAAGAATAAAATGAGCACTTGATAAAAGCATCAATCTGAAAGTTGTTACATAATTCAGCAAGAAGAAGGCTAATGTTACTGTTTCATGTAGTAAGAAAACCTTAATAATAATCATAATAGCTACCATTAATTGAATTTTTATTGTATGCTAGTTGTTTTACATATACCATCTCACTGAATTCTTAATATCCTGAAGTATTAACAACCTTATATTAGAGCTGAAGAAGCTGAAGTTTATAGTGATTAAATAACTGGCCAAGGATTCTAAAATAATAAACAACAGACCAAGATTAGACCCCAAATTAACAGTTGGATATTTGGTAATGGAGTTTAGGAGAGAGATTTAGTTAGAGATGTTAGAAGTCATTTGTGAACAAATTAAATGGACTAGTCAAAGAAAGGCTGAGAAGAGCAAGAAGTTTACTCAGATAATCATAGGATGATAGAGTGCTCGATTTAATATACATGGAATGCATGTACAAGTATATACATATATATGTATTATATATGCAAAAAACAGTCCACACACACAAAGTAGCTATTTATTTATTGCTTATTTAATCTCTAAAGAAAAGGGCTTTCTGTATCTGGGAATTGTGGAAAGAGTATGAGAATGGGGCTTGCTCGGATTTCTAGTTCCAGGCCCTTCTATTAACTACTATGAGCAACTTCAGCAAAACTCTTTGTTACAAAGCTGCTTCCTTCTCTTATGCCTTAGCACCACAATTCTTTATTTCTGAATAGCCAAAACTTTAAAAAATAATAACTATTTTATCTTTTTATAATATAACAAAATGTACTCTAAAAATAGAAAATGCCTATTATAAAATAATTGTTATATATTATTGTCTTAATCATGACTCTTTAGCATGAAGAAAACAAATAAAACTACCAATTTCATACTAATTGAATGCTTTTTCCATAAGAATTGAGCTGTACATATTAAAGTTTTTCAGGATAAAGAAGTCATTCTATTTCAGGCAGAATGAGTTCTCATATGTATAATTAGATGCTTACACAATAGATGGAATGTCTTAAGCAATGAAGGTCAAGGAAGTCACTCCTAGAAATGAGTGATTTATAGGAACTTGCCCGGGAGCTGCTACAAATGGAATCTCAGGAATAAGAGGGAAGCTATAATTGCAGATCTCAGCTGTCTGCACACTGTGTAAGTGATTCCCAGGAGTTCATCCAGAAGTAACCATAATTTTCTGTCACCTGCCTATACACCTGCTCCCAACCGCCACAGAGAATGAAAGCCCTCCGATTGAGACAAAAGCAGAAAAGCATTCTAGAAAAGAGAATTCCAAGCCTCGCCCTTTCCAAGCAGAGGAGTCTGTAGAAAGGATTAGTGGGGATGCAAACCGATATCAGACAATCCAGCACCAGAAATTATGTTTTTATATTGTACTCTGTAGCTGTAGATGAATCAACTCTATGATTCCCTGCAAACATTAGTATATGGACACAGTCATGTACATAGTAGGCCAGTTGGACTAATTCTGTGATGTACATATTGAATTCTTTAACTGGTAATAGAAATTTATAATAAGTAGAACTACAAAATTTCATAATAATGCAAAGACATTATTTGTCTTTTATCAGTCTCATTGTCTCCTCAGTGAGTTTCCCATGATCCTACATGACATATGATATTGCAATAGGTTGAATGCATGCACACATATAAAAATCCAATTGTTTTCTGTTAAGCCAGACATTAGAGATTTGCAAAACTATAAAGCATTGCCACTTGTCTTACTAATTTTTTTCAGTGTATGTATATAGACATAAACCACATAAACAAAACTTTTGAGGATCCTAATAATTTTGAGAGTGTATAGAGTAATGAAAACAAAAAGTTTGAGTGAATTAGAAACGTGAGTCCTCAACTGAATTTCTAATAGGCACATTTTCCTGGAGCACAACTTCAAACCACAAATTAACTGCCATTTATCTTACACTAAACTTTATCTTATTTGATTAGAAAAGTTTGCATTGACTGCAGCAATTGCCAAAACAGCTTCATGAATCACTGTTGAAAACAGGTTACACATGGGAAATTCAGGAGGCAAAGAGACCAAATGGTAGATAATGAAGGACCTCTTGCACCCTTGAGCCCTCTGTAGAATACTTCCAAGATAAGTGATTTTGAGGAAAAGTCCAAATGAGATATCCTCAGTTTTTCAAGAGAAAGAAACGAATATCTTCTGAGCTTTGATTAAGTATATGTTCTATATTCTAATTTATCTAAAACATTAGTTCTTGGGCTAAAAATCATTACTTTCTCGAACATCTTCACTTTTTCTTTACTCACCCCTGACATCAGAGGCTGGTTGGCTTTCTGGAGCCAGAGTACAAAGTGCAGATGGAAAGCAGGAAGCAATATTAAGGTGGGATTTGGAGACAGAGTCCACCAAACCAAATTAGGAAAATAGATAATAGCAAGATAAGATCTGAGTACCAGAAACAAATTTGCTCAGATGAAGGTACTGAAGTATTTAAAAAAAAAAAAAAAAAAAAAAACTGGCAGGACTTTTTACATGAAACTATTATCTAAAATGACCACAAACAACAACTCTGGAATAAGAATTCTGTAAAGCTCACTTCATGTTAAACACATTTATATACAATTATATTTTGGAATTCTGATATCAATATTCAGGTCTGCCTATCTATGAGATTCTTTAATCTCAATTATCAAAAATAGTATTTTTATCTGGGTTCAATCAGAATTACTCTCTTTCTAAACTTTATGAGGTGTCATTTTATTCTTGTCCATGCTACTCTGTACTGGGATGATAATATATATTTCATGGCTGTTAGTGCTTTTAGCTAATTATTCTCAGTTTCTGCTAACATAATGTTCAAAGTTTATTCAAATACCAATTCTGTTTATTTAATTTTCTTCAATACACTAAAAAATACTTGGCACTATTAAAGTATTTACCCAAGAATTGCATCTAGGTTTTTGAATCCTGAGCCTGATTCTCTATCTTTCTATAGCTCTATTTTCCTTTGTTGTTCTTCTCCTTAAGAATGGGCAGTAAATTTCTGTTTTGAATAAGAGTAAAATATTAATTTCCTGATTGCTAGAAATATACATTCTATCACACATCCTGGGAAAAACCATCAAACATACCTGCTGATTACTGTAGATCAGCCTTTTAACTGCTTGTTATTTTAATCCCAGTATTAAAGCTACACTGATTTTTTTTTCTGGCAAGATGGCTGAATAAAGGTGGCTAGCCATTGCCTCTAATTCAAAGAAAGTCCAAAGCAACAACTAGATAGTCACCTATAGAGCAGAGTGTCTAGGAGAAAATGATGGAATCCTGAAAAACAGTGAGGAAAATCCTCCGAGATTTGGAAACCTAAGACAGCAACATAGAAAGATAGGGGAAGCACCCTACAAGGACCAGCATGAAGACTAAAGAAACCTTACATTGCTGGGACAAGGTAGGTTGCGGGGAGGGGACATCTGTGGCTGGGTTTCCCACTGTGGGCCCACCCACCTCAGTGAAGAGTGTGCAGGGAGTGAGCCAGCATGTACTACAATGCTCACCCAGAACCAAACCAACAATGCCTAATCCAACTATCAATACAAAACACTTCTACAGGTAAGAGTCTCTCCCTTCAAAAACTACTCAAAAAATTAAAAGAAATGACTACCCCACCAGATGCCCAGACATCAACACAGTGACATGAGAAGCACGAAAAAACAGGGAAACATGACATCCCCCAAAGAATACAATTATTCTCCCATACAATACCCCAAACAACAGGAAACCAGTGAAATGCCTAAAGAAGAATCCCAAAAGTCAATCTTAAGAAAACTCAGCATGATGCAAGAAAAAATAGAAATCACAATGAAGTGCAAATAATAATAATAATAATAATAATAATAATAATTATTATTATTATTATTATTATTCCAGGGCATGTATGAGAAATTCAACAAAGAGATAGAAATCATAAAAAATTATCAAGCAGAAATCCTGGAACTGAAGGATTCATTCAGCAAAAGAAAAATACAACTGAGAGCTTAAGCAACAGGCTAGAACATGCAAAACAGTTTTTAAGCTAGAAGACAGGTGTTTCGAACTAACCCTGTTTGACCAATAAAAAGAAAAAAATAATTTTTTTTAAAAAAGAAAGAAAGCCTACACGATCTATCAGACAACCTTAAGCATAAAAACATCCATATTATGGGTGTACTGAAAGGGGAAGAGAAAGCAATAGACATTGAAAGCCTATTTAATAA
The DNA here is from genome assembly GCF_027409185.1 of Cynocephalus volans. Taxonomy (NCBI): domain Eukaryota; kingdom Metazoa; phylum Chordata; class Mammalia; order Dermoptera; family Cynocephalidae; genus Cynocephalus; species Cynocephalus volans. The sequence goes on from NC_084466.1 coordinate 118,408,410, forward strand.
AATAATTTCTGAAAACTTCACAAGTATTGGGAGAGATAAGGTCTCCCAGATCCAAGAAGCTCAAGGATCCCCAAAGAGAGATAACTCAAAAAGGTCTTCCCCAAGACATGTTATAGTCAAATTGTCAAAAGTCAAAGACAAAGAATTAAAAACAGCAAGAGAAAAGCTTCAGGACACCTATATGGGAACCCCATCAGAGTAACAGCAGACTTCCCAACAGAAACCTTAAAGGCCAGGAGAGAGTGGGGTGATATATTTAAAGTGATAAAGATAAAAACTGCCAGCTGAGAGTACTTTGCCCAGCAAAGCTATCCTCCAGAGATGAAGGAGAAATAGTATTTTTCCAAGACAAACAAAAACAGAGGGAATTCACCAGCACGAGACTAGCTCTACAAGAAATCCTCAAGGGAGTCCTATACTTAGAATAAATGGAGTGATAACTATAAGCATGAATACATGAGAAAGAACAAAAACCACTAGCAGAGTAGATACACAGATGAGAAAGAGAAAGAAGACATATCTTATTATTACAAAAAAATCCACTGAACAGTAAAATTTAGAAGAAATGGATAAGTTTCTGAACACATATATCCCACCAAAACTGAACCAAGAAGAAATAGAAAACCTGAATAGACCAATATTTGGTAACAAGTTGGAATCAGTAATTGACAGTCTCCCAAAAAAGAAAAGCCCAGGACTGGATGGCTTCATTGCTCAATTCCACAAAACTTTTAAAGAAGATTTAACACCAATCCTTCTCAAACTATTCCAAATAATCCAAGCAGAGGGTATTCTCCCAAACTCATTCTACATGGCCAGCATCACCCTGATACCAAAGCTAGACAAAGACACAACAGAAAAAGAAAACTACAGGTTAATATCCTTGACAAACTTAGATGCAAAAATTCTAAACAATATACTAGCAAAGAGAATTCAATAGTACATCAAAAAGGATTGTATATTATGATCAAGTGGGATTCATTCCAAAGAGACAAGGATGGTTCAATATGCACAAAACAATAAATATGATACACCACATCAACAAAATGAAAAATAGAACCCTATGATTATCTCAGTAGATGCAGAAAAAGCTTTTCATAAAATTCAGCATCACTTTATGATAAAAACTCTCAACAAATTAGGTAGGGAAGAAAAGTATCTCAACACAATAAAAGCCATATATGACAAAACCACAGCTAACATTATCCTGAATGGGGAAAAGTTGAAAGCTTTTGCTCTAAGAACAGGAACAAGACAAGGATGCCCACTCTCACTATTCCTACTTAACATAGTACTGGGAGTTCTAGTCAGAACAATTAGGCAAGAGAAAGGAATACAAGGCACCCAATCTGGAAAAGAGGAAATCAAACTGTCCCTGTCTGCGATGACATAATCTCATATATAGAAAAACCTAAAGACTCCACGAAAAACTCTTAGAGCTAAAAAACAAATTCAGTAAAGTTTCAGGATATAAAATCAATATACAGAAGTCAGTAGTGTTTCTATACACCAACAACTACTAGCAGAAAAAGAAATCAAAAAAGCAGTCCCATTTAGAATAGATGCCCCCCTCCAAAAAAAAAAAAAAACCTGGTAAAAAATCCAACCAAGGAAGTGAAAGATCTCTACAATGAAAACTATGAAACACTGATGAAAGAAATCAAAGAGGACATCAAAAAATGGAAAGACATTCCATTCTCATGGATTGGTTGAATTAATGTGAAAATGTTCATATTATCCAAAGTGATCTACAGATTCAAAGTAATCCCTATCAAATCAATGATATTCTTCACAGAGATAGGAAAAGCAATCCTAACATTAATAATGAACAACAAAAGAACTCAAATAGTCAAAGCAATCCCTGAGAAAAAAAAAGAGTAAATTAGGAGACAAGATACTACCTGGCTTCAAATTATCTACAAATCTAGAATAACCAAAACAGTATAACATAAAAACAGACACTTGGACCAAAGGAGCAGAATAGAAAGCCCAGAAATAAACCCATGTACTTACAGCCAATTGATCTTTGATAAAGGTGCTAAAAACATACATTGAGGAAAGGGTAGCTCCTTCAATAAATGGTGCATGGAAAACTGGATATCCATGTGTAGAAGAGCAAAACTAGACCCCTATCTCTCACAGTATACAAAAATCAACTCAAACTGGATTAAAGACTTAAATGTAAGACCTGAAACTATAAAACTTCTAGAAGAAAACACAGGGGAAATGCTTTAGGACATAGGACTAGGTAAAGATTTTATGAATAAGACCCCAAAAGCACAAGCAACAAAAGCAAAAATAAATAAATGGGATTTTATTGAACTAAAAGGTTCTGCACAGCCCAGGAAACAATTAACCTACAGAATGGTAGAAAATATTTGCAAACTATGCATCCAACAAGGGGCTAATTTTCAGAATATACAAGGAACTCAAACAAATTAATAGTAAAAAAGCATAACAAATAATAATAATAACTCAATTAAAAAGTGAGAAAGGAAGCTCAATAAACATTTCTCAAAAGAATACATACAAACGGCCAACAGGTATATGAAAAATGTTCAACACCACTAATCACCAGGGAAACGCAAGTCAAAACCACATTGAGATACCATTTCACCCCAGTTACACTGGCTATTATCATAGGACAGAGAATAACAAACGCTGGTGAGAATATGGGGAAAGGGGAACCCTTACTCATTGTTGGTGAGATTGTAAATTAGTGCAGCCGTTATAGAAAGCAGTGTGGATGTTTCTCAAACAATTACAGATAGTACTACCATACAACCCAGCAATCCCACTACCAGCTACATAAGAAATGCAAAGCATCATATTGAAGGGATACCTGCACCCCATGTTCATCACAGCTGTCTTCACAATAGCCAAGATATGTTCAGTGGATTAAATGCCCCCTTCCAAAGTCATTAATGCTTAATCCCCTCTGTAACTGTTGAGGGTGGGAAATCCTACTATGATAATTTGAAAGATGGGGCCTTGAAGAGGTGATCAGATTGTGAAGACCATGCCATAGTGAGTGGATTAATCTATTTGATGGTGCAATGTTGGTTGTAGGTGTGGTTATGAAGACTTTAAAAGGAGGACACATAAGAGTTTCTCTCTCTCTGCTCTGCCATATTCACCAGGTGATACCCTGAGTCACTGTAGTCACCACCAGGACAAGGCTCTCACGAGGTGTGTTCACTGGACTTTGGGCTTCCTAGCCTCCAAAACTGTAAGCAATACATTTCATTTTCTTTATAAATTGCCCAGTTCCAAGTATTTTGTTATAAGCAACAGAAATGGACTAATACAATATGAAACCAACCTAAATGTCCATTGACAGATGATTGGATAAAGAAATGTGGTACATATACATAATGGAATACTACTCAGCCATAAAAAAGAATGAAATTCTCCAATTTGCAGCAAGATGGATGAGCCTGGAGAAAATTATGTTAAGTGAAATAAACCCAGCACAGAAAGAGAAATACCACATGTTCTTACTCCATATGTGGGAGCTAAAAAAAAAAAAAAGAGAGAACAAAACAAAATGAACAAACAACAGATGAGTAATAAGAAGAAAAAGCTGAACTGTCAAAAGGAGAGAGAAGAACTATGGTTACTAGAGGTGGGATAGGGAGTGGGGAGGTGGGATAGCGAGAAGCTGATTAGTGGGCACAAAAGTACAGTAAGATAGGAAAAATAAGCCCTATTACTGTACAGTTGACTCAGAAATCTATAATCAATATTGATTTACTATATGTATCCAAATGACTAGAAGAGAGATCAAATGTGCACATCACAAATAAATGATTAAGTTTTGCAATGACATAGAGCCTAATTACACCGAATAGATCAGCACACATGTACATATATTGAAATATAACCGTGTACCACATAAATATGTACAATCAATATGTTTAAATAAAAATAAAAATTAAAAAAGCTACACTGAGAATAGTTTACTCAGTAAAAGATACAGAAAGGGATATATTGGGGAGGAGAGGAATTACAGAAAGGAAAATAGTGGAGGTGATGAGGGTCAGGGAGGCAGGTTGACCCAGGCTGGGAAACACCTCCTGTTTGTTTTCTTCATTCTTTCTTCATTTTAGCTCTCTCCCAATGAAAACCTGAAATTTTGAGGCTGATTTTAATCATGGTGAATCTGATTAAATCAATCATTTTCACCAGGTGGAGGTTTTTAATCCAAAAGTAGTACTCCTTTTTTTTTTTTTTTAAATCCTATGTAAAGATGACCGGTAAGGGGATCATGACCCTTGGCTTGGTGTTGTCAGCACGTGCTCAGCCAGTGAGTGAACCAGCCATCCCTACATAAGATCCGAACCTGTGGTTTTGGTGTTATCAGCACCGCACTCTCCCGAGTGAGCCAAGGGCCAGCCCCAAAATGTAGTACTACTTAAAGAGTTATGAGAATGGGGAATGAGGAGATGGATAAAGGAAGGTAACTTATCCTAATTTCAGCACTGATCAGAGCCCCAAATAGTATCAACTATGGATCATAGTTCTGCAGCCTTTAAAGAGACATATGCTATTAGTCTTTCCTTACTTTTGCAAGTGGCTTTGTATACTGCTGAGACAAATTAAAATAATGTCATTCTTTAGGAAGAACATGGTTTAGTTTAAAGGAAAAAGTCCCCAAAGAGCTCGAATTTTGAACTTTTATATCTGTGAATACAAAAGCTTTCTTTACTTCTAAATTCCTTGTAGTTGTGAAGAACATGTAAGGTTGACTAGGTAATAATAATAATGGCATGTAGGCACATCTGTCTCAAAGGCTCAAAGACTGAAAGGAACTTAGTTAAACAAAGAAAGTTTAGTTAAACTAAACTCTGGTTTATTCACACCTATATCTAGACCCTAAACATACTTGTAAATAAATTTTTTTTTAACTTTACCTTTTAGCAAAATCAACTAAACCCAAAGTTAACGACTGACTTGAAAACTTTGCAGGTATAATGTCTTGATAGAAATATTGTTTTTTCCAAGATACCAAGTCAGGTTATTATACAGTTTAGTAGAGTTTGACTAATGGGTGATATAATTTGATTAAATAATCAATTTAGCTTTACCTGACTACTGATTTTATTTTCTTCAATAAGATATGTTTAAGTAAGATACATTTTGTTCTATTTGCATTTGTTTAAATAGCATTCTATAACTACAGCATGATTAATTTTGCAAATGCATTTGATATAACTGGTCTTCCCTATTGTTACACACATTGATCTGATGTGAACAAATACTATTCAAAGCAAAAATGAATATTTTATGGCTTTAATTAGAACAATATTTAGTCCTGATTGTAAGCAGAAATAGAAAGGGGCTCAGGAACTCTGTTTTATTAAAGTCATCTTTGTTAAGAAATTTTTGACACAATTATCTTAGAAAACTAGGAATTGGGGCAATTTCATGATGCTATAAGCCTAGTGGGTATAAATAGTTCATTTGACAGCCCACGATTTCCAAGAAGTTGATTATTGTGGCCCTTTACCGAAACCCCTCTCCCTCCTCCCTCTCCCCCCTCCCACCCAACAATGTCCTTTCTGTTTGCTTGTCGTATCAACTTCAAGGAACTGTAGTTGTTATGTCTTCTTCCCCCCCCCCCATCCCCAGTTCAAAATGTTGCTCTCTTTGGATGCAGAGTCTTTAAAGAGGTAATCAGGTTAAATGACGTCATTGGATAAGCTCTAATCCAATAAGACTGGTATGCTTGTCAGCAAAGGAAATTTGGACACAGACAGGTACAGAGAGAAGATGATGTAAAGATAGGGGAAGAAAATAGCCATCTACAAGTGAAGGAGACAAGCCTCTCAGAGAAATACAACCCTGCTATCACCTCGATGTTAAACTTCTAGCCTCCAGAACTGTGAGAAAATAAATTTCTGCTGTTTAAACTGCCCAGTCTGTGGTACCTTGTTATGGAACCCCTAGCAAATTAAAATGGTGACTTTCAAAGACTTCTCCAGAGAACTCCAGGGTAGACCAGAAGATGAACTAGGTCCATGATCAAAAGCCCTGCTCCCAGCTCCTCCAGTCACTAACTGCACACCCTTAGCCAAGTGAACCTACTTGAGTTTGTTTCTTGCTTGTAAACTGAAGATACCTACTGGCTACCTTACAGGTTGGTTCTAAAGATTATACAGAATAATAAAGCAATTTACAATTGCACAATAATGCAAGGAAAAACACACATAATGTACAAAGGGTTATCTAAAGCTAGTGGAATCTTAACATTCTTGAATCTGTTTGACCTACTCTAGTCACCACATGATATAACCAGACAATTATGTTCTCATGTTTCTATCATATACTTGGGTATTGACTGAGGCAACAGATTATGCCTATAAATTCTTAGTCAGAACATCCAAGAGTTGTCTCTCTCCAAAATCGTTTTCCATAATTCTATCCCAACACCTCTCTGTTTCTTAGCCAAAGCCTCCTCAGCTTTCTTCCTCAACTCTCCACTTGCCTCCTTTATTTCAGGGACTCCTTCAAAACTTTTCTTACCCAAGTGGTGGTGGGGGTGGGGTGGGGAGCAGACCTCAGCAGGATTAGGGCTGGAACTTGTTGACTCTAAGGGTGGGACCAACACCCTTTTCCCTAGACCTAAGGGATCAATTCAGGACTAATTGGCTAGACCAGGAGAATAGCCAGCAACTCAGACTGCTCTTCGTCTAAAAATTCTAAAACACACATATCTTTGCCTCTTTAGAAAAGTCAACAAAGTAGATCCGGTTTGATTTTCAATAATCTATTTTACTGTTGCCTTAAAGATTAGGCATAAAATATTGTTTCTCCCCTAATCTCAGTATGTGTGTAGAAGGGCACCAAATAGCTTGCCAGGTATATAGTTGGAATGCTCTGGTACAGACCTTTTACATTTTGCTAATATGCAAGTGGTCTTTCTTCTAGAAGCTATACGTTGTAAAGCCAACTCACTTGCACAAACAATAACAACATAAATAAAATATACATTTTCTTCTAATAAAGCATGCTTTTACAAAGACCTAATGTTACCTTTAAGTGTGATTATTTGTGAAGCCTCTTTTCTTTCTTTGTACTCATTAAGGCTGCTACTCTACAATCCCATGTGTCCATCAGGAAAATCCCAGCCATACTGTGGATGGTAAAAGGCCTACTGTCTGACCTTGCAACTTAGTCTGTCAAATCTCTACCCTCATTCACCTTCTGTCTCTGCCTTCCTGCCATTAATTGGATTTTACCTAAGAACATGATGCACTTCAGGACATCAAACCATTGAAACGATAAAGAAAAACTTACTAGATGCAAAGTTCTGGATTTTATTAAGAATGGAATTTCTTTGCCTTAATGCTGTTTTTTATCTTTTATGTTCTTTCACAATATTCCTTAAGTGTCACTGTAATATTTTAGCTTTCTGAAAGAGTTATAGAAATAATCATTACCACATTTATGATCTACATTACTTTTTTCACTGCCGATATTGACTTCATAATGCATGTAAAATAACCATTTGCATAACATTTTTTCTTGTATAGAAAATCTTTCCATCATCACAAATATTCTTAAATATTCTCCTTTTCACTTTTTATTGCCATTCAGTCTCATTTGTGCATTTATCGAACATGTTGTAATTGTTGTATGAAGGATTGTTACTCACAACCCAGTCTGCATGATTCTTAACCTCTTTAAGGGTGAAGAATAAATTTGATAATCAAATAGAAGCTATGAATCTACTCACTTTAGAAATGCACAGACGTAAATACACGTTTCCATGAACCACAGGTTATGAGCATCTGCCCTTTTTAACGTTACTGTTAACTGTTCAGAGCAATAAGGGCCACTCTACATTTCTAAGAGGAGTTGTAATGACAATTTAATCATCTTCAAGTGATAAAGAAACTTTGGAATTTAATGAAGACAATCAAATAAACTCATTTGCTAAGCATCAAGAGCCATCTCATGTATTTGTGAAATGATGCAAGAAATAAGAAATAAGCTAATTTAATATCTAAAATACTAAGCACCTGCTGAGTGAAAAGTACTGCATTGTGCTCTATAGTGATATAAACGTGTTCAAATGAAGTTCATTTTCTTGAACTAATAGGGCATGCTCTGAAGTCATTAAGAAGCAATACAAAACAGTAGAGATTTAAGGACCAAAATGAGTTCTACAGTCACTGAAATACAATAGGAGGTCATAGGAAAAAGAGAGATCACCTGGAGTTGGGAACTCTAGGAAGACTCCCTGGAACAGAGGGGATTCTCTAAGAATGCCTGTTTATTGAAATGAATACATGCTTTGCTATTTGAACTCAATTCATGGAACAGTGGGAGCCATTGCAAGTTTTCAAGCCAAAGGTAAAATAATAGTATTTGCACTGTAGGATTTAAATCGAGCAACAATTTGGAGATGCATTCAATAATGGAAGATTAGCAGCTAGAATACAATTTAAGAGTGACAGCAAAAATCCTAGGTGATGTGTAATAAAAGTCTAGCATAGGATAAGGGAATTAAGAATGGAAAGATTTTTTTTTTTAAAGAGAAGCCTTAAAGACAAAAATAGTAGGAGTTGGGAGATCAGTTTATAAAAAATGATTCTAATATTCTGAACTTAAACATTTATGGAAATATTCCTACACACTGTCAAATTAGAGAAAATAGAAAGGGAAACATGACCAGTTAAATTGAAAATAGGTTGTCTCCTAAGAGATGGTGATTTAGCCAGAACAGTTATTTTCAACATATCGACTTCAAGGTATCTGCACAACCCTCAGAAATTATAAGCAACATCTTGTGTGCATGTCTGTACACACATTGCTTGGCAGAGAGTCCACAGGTTTCATCAGATTTTTAAAGTATGCATGCCCCCCAAAGCAATTCTAAACCAGGACAGAGTTGTGCGGTGTACAATGTCGAGCTATAGGCTTGGCTCAGCCTTAAGAAGGAAGTGAATTTTTCCACTGATCATTGCTCAACTCCTCTCATATACAGTTTCTCCTCGACTTAACGATGCGTTTATGCCCCAGTGAACCCATCCTAAATTGAAAATATCGTAAATGGAAAAATGCATTTAGTACACCTAATCTACTAAACATCATAGCTAGTGTAGCCTAGCTTACCTTAAATGTGCTCAGAACACTTACATTAGCCTACAGGTGGGCAAAATCATCTAACACAAAGCCTATTTTTATGATAAAATGTTGAATGTCTCATGTAATTCACTAAATACTATACTGAAAGCGGTGTTGGTTTTTGCTGGGCTTGTGCCAGAGGACCAGTTTATGGAGAGCCTGGAGCTAGGGTTCTGGATCCCCGAGATGAAGAACCTGGGGCCATGAGAGGGTAAATGACATTATCCAAGTCACACAGCTAATTAAATTTCAGAGCTGGAATTAGAACTCAAGTTTCCTGCCTCCCAAGATTGTTAAAATGTGTCTGCGAAAGCAAACCCCTGGTGACTTCTTAAATCATCGGTTGGCCAGGTGTGGTAAAATTAAACTCTGGAGTGGATTATGGAGGGGTGCTGGCTTGCCTGGATGGCTATATGAATACAGCCCTAGAGCAGTCAGAAGACTGTGTAAATGGACTACTGAAGAATAAGTATCGGGAAGCATTATCCAAGGAAACAACAAGAGAAGGATGTGAGGACACCAAGAAAGCAATACTTTTCATGGTTGGATGAAAAAGCAATACTTTTCATGGTTGGATCTATTTTTTATGATTTCTTTCTTTTTGCTCTTTTATGATATAATTTGTCCTGTTTTCATACTAGTTGGTGATTTTTCACTGACATGTACAAATGTATAAAATTGTGGTTTTAGCTGTAAAGCATTCTTTCACATTTAAGTTTCAGTCATTTTCTTTTACTGTGTCTGTGTACAGAATGCTAAAAGAATAATAATAATTAAAAAAAAGATAAAGTCTATTTCTTCCTACGAGTATTTAACTTAAGTATCAAGCAATGTAATTTCATTTGATTTGCTTTATTTATTCCGCTGACTAAAATGACGCATATGATGGACATGTAATTCAAATATTTTAGAGTTGTCAAAAAAACTCTGTACTGAAAGTGAAAAACAGAATGTTGCATGGGTACTTGAAGTATGGATTCTACTGAATGCATATTGCTTTTGCACAGTTGTAAAGTTGAAAATTCTAAGTTGAACCTTTGTTAAGTTGGGGACCATCTGTACATTTTCTAGTTCAAAGCAGATCTGTGGCCTTTAGCAAAAGGTAACTTGACTTGCCAGATTTAAAACTGAGCTACGAAGTGTATGCTGAATCTTCATTTGCTAAGTCAAAGCCCTTTTGAACTACAAAGATCAGAATTAAAAATATGAAGGCTGGCAATGAACATGGGAGGAGGTCAAGAATAATACTAATGAGATGAGATGAAATGTTTGTGAGAAACAGGTGTTTCAGGAGCAAATTCTTTCTCTTTCTATTGCATTCCATTTATATGTCAAAGTAGGATGGTAGTTCCTGGACTTTTTGATCCAGCAAATAATATTTGAAATTACAAAGGAACCAGGAATCACAGACATCCCTCACCTTTCCTGGCTTGTTACAACAACAACAAAATACCTCAAAATGTGTGGGAAGAATATGGCGACTTTTTAGAACGTGAATAATATAATAAATAAAATAGAGAGTCCAGAAACAGGTCCACACCTGGATTATGATAAAAGCAACACCGCAGTTCAATGGGGAAAGGTCGATGGAGCAATTATATGAGGATACTTCAAAAAGGTCATGGAAAGATTTGTATTATCTTTCAATTCTATTTTTCCACAAACTTTTTGAAGTACCCTCCTACATCTGTATGAAAAAATTAACCTTGACCATTCCTCTTTCCAGACCTAAAAAATAAATTGAGACGGACCGTAGCCCTAAATATAAAAGGTAAAACAATAAAGTTTATAGAGGAAAACGTAACTTCATGACCTTGATGTGAGCAAAGAATTTCTTTTTTTTTTTTTTACATTTATTTGTACATATTTGTGTGGTTCAGTGTATTTCAATACATCTATACTATGCATTGATTCACTTAAGGTGGATAGCAAAGCTTTGTACATGTTAATCCGCCACTTAGCAAAGATTTCTTAAATATTACATAATAAGCACCAGAAAAGAATTGAAAATTAGACTTCATTAAAATTAATGTTCTTAAATCAAAAGATTCCATTAAGAGACTGTAAAAGCAAACCACCAAGAAACTAGGAGAAAATATTCACTACACATGCATCTAACAAATGATTGATCATTAAGAAGAATCCCTGCAAATCAATAATAAAAAGAAAAACAAGTCAATAACATTGGCCAAAAGCTTTGAACAGGAACTTCACAAAGAGGATATCTAAATAAATGTCCAATAAGTATATGAAAATGTCTCTATTGATTTATCAGGAAAGGCAAATTAAAGCCACAATGAAATATTACTTCACATCTACCAGAATGGCTAAAAATAAAAAGAATGACTAAATATTAGTGAGTATATAAAACAATTGGAATTGTCATATATTGCTGGAAGGGGAAAACTGTGTGGCAGGACCTACTAAAGTTACATGTGTACCTATTCTAATGACCCAGCAATTCCATCCCAAGGAGTATACCCGGCAAAAATGTAAACATACGTCCATCGAAAGACATGTATAGAATGGTTATAGCAGCTTTATTCATAAGTGCAAATAGGCTGAAAGCAAGCCAAATATCTATCAGCAAGAGACTGGATGAGTTGTATTCAATAAACTTGTACAATTGAAAACTGTGGAGCTATAAAAGGAACAAACTATTGATATATGAAACAACATGATTGAAGCTCACAGAAATAAAGTTGAGCAAAAGAAACCAGGCTCAAAAGAACACATATTGTATGATTCCATTTATGAGCATTTCAAAAATGGGCAAAAATAATCCATGACTATAAGTGAGAAAACTGGTCTCCTCCTAGAGGTGAAGGAGATATGAACAGGGAAAGAGAACAAGAGATCCTTGTGGGGTGTTGGAAATGTTCCATATCTTAACCTCGATGGTGGTTACTCCAGTGTGTACATGTACACAGAGTAATCAAAGTGTGTACTTAAGATGTGTACATTTTACTGTGTGTATATTATGCTTCGATAAAAAAATAAATTTTAAAACTATTTATCCTTATAATTCTTGACCTCTTAGTAACATTGAAACCACTTAGCTACGCTTTTTGAAACACTCTCCTCTCGTGAGGGCACCACATGTGTGTTTCCAGTCTCTCTGGCTGCTTTTTATCAGTTCCCTTTGCTGCAGATCTTAGGTCTCTAAGCATTGCAGTACCTGGAAGCTCAATTTTGGACCACTTTCTTTTCTGTAGCTACAATGTCGTCCTAGGACGGTGGTTCTTAGCTCTCATGATTGCATTAGAATTAACATGAAGGGTTTTTATTTTTTTTATTTTTTTTATTTTTTTTTAACCATCTGTGTCCAGTTATCACCCTAGGGGTTCTGATTCAGTTGTTCAGGGCTGGAATCCAGCCACCTGTATTTAGTTTCCCAAGGGATTCTAATATGTAGCCAAAATTAAGAGCTACTTCCCTAGGTAATCTCATTCAATTCCAAGATTTATATATCATCTGCATGCTAACCATATCCACATTTATGTCCCCAACACAAGTGTTTTTCTTAAATTCTATAATCATGTAAAACACTGCCTTTTTTATATTTTCAACAATGGGTCAATTATATCCCAAATGGATTTTTTGACTTCCTATCTTCCACCCCCATTTGTTCCTTCTTTTGGTTTCTCTACGTAATTGACATCATCATCTACCCAATCAGCCAATGCAAAACCCTACAAGTCATCCTTGTTTCGTTTTCCCACCCTGACCTCTCCTGAATCTAATATTAGCAAATTCTATCAGACTAACGTCCAGAATATATCTTGAATCAGCTCTTCTTATCTTCTCTATTATCATTTTGGTCAAAGGCTTTATCATCTTTCAAGTGGAGCATTACAAAAGCTCCTAACTGGTATTCCTGGTCTCACTCTTTCCCCTCTTGCTCCACTTTTTACATAGCCTCTAGGTTGCTTTTTAAAAACATGTAACATGTCACTCTCCTGCTTCCACCCCTTCAATGTATTCTATTCCCCTTATGATGAGATCAAAGCTCCTTATCATGGGCTGAATGAGCCACATGAACCGATCCTGTCTGCTTTTCCCAACATCACCTACATCACCCTCACTCTTGCTCTCCATGCTTCAGCCACATACTGGCCTCTTTTCTGTTCGTTGAACACGACAAGTCAATTCCCACTTCATGGTATTTGAACTTGCTCTTACCACTGCCTGGATGCTTTTTCACTGGCTCTTCACAAGGCTGGTTCCTTCCTGTCATTCAGGTTTCAATTCCTGCTACCTCGTCCTAAGTGATGCTCTCTGCTTATTCTTTTTTATATCACTCTTTGTTTCTTCACAGTCTAAGATATTTATCCATTGCTTTCTTTGTTTGTCTCTCTGAACCTGAAAATGTAAGCTTCTACAGGGCAGAAATCTGGTTTGCCTTTTCAAAGACTGTATTCCTAGCTCCTGAGACAGTATTGAGCATGTAATAGGCACTCAATATATATTTGATCAATGGATGAAAGAGGTCTTGAGAAGTTAGTCGACTTATTCATTATAAAAAGTGCCATTTACTAAGTATCTATGCCATGCCTGATGTGAAGTACATTGTATAAACTATCTCATTTAATTTTTAACGGCAACCATCTGAAAGGTAGGCGTTGCTAACCTAATTTTACAAATGAAGGAAAGGAGAAACTGAAATTGATATATATTCATAGAGGCAGTGTAAAATTTGAGCTTACTCAGTTTGACCCCAAAGCCCATACTTTTAGACATATGCTATTCTTCTCCCTGTCAGAAAAAAAGAGTGAATTGTCACATTACATAAAGGGCAGCATCTTCCTGTGGACAGGCTGGGGCACTCCTGTGGATCTTGATATGTTTCTTAAGTAAGGCCAACACAAAACACTCTGCTTCAGAGACTATTAGAGTTTTTATTTTTCCAAAGACTCTGACTCCAAATCTTTTTCAATTACAGTATAAAGCCAAAGGAACATATCCTGCATTCTCTTTCTTAAATCTATGCCAACAATGGCATGAACAAACCGGTTAATTTGCCTCCTACCTGTAGTGAAGTTGATTCAAATTGTAGTAGGGTAGCAAAACCTTTGCTTACATGTTGATCTTTATGAGACTGCACCACCATCTTTTCCTTTCAAAGCTTTGCTACTGTCAATGACAGTAAACCAAAGGTGAGTGAAGGTGGGATATTAGCATACAAAAATATATAAATACACATGGTATTTATTATATCCTGACTTTTTCCTAGTTTATTCAAACAACACAACTCTAGTTAGTTGTATTCTAGGGCTTCGTGGAAAGACTTCAATTTATAGGTTGCTAGTTTGTACTTTTTAACAATAATTATTTCTTTGCTATTTCTGCTAGGTATTTAAGTACTAAGCGAATAAAAATTTATTTTATTCTAAAAATAAATTGTAAACAATTTTAATAAGTCAAAATATAATTATAGTTTTCTTTCATCATGAGCTACAGATACATATGGTGGTGGTAAAGGATGAACAATATATTTAAGTATAAATTTTTTAATTGCATGATTCATTTATAAATGCATTCACATTATTCAAACTCTAACCAATAGATTTTATATAAACAAAAGAACACTACCCATATGTTCTTAAAGGTCAGGCGCTGGTTTTTGTATATTAGCTGGACCATTATCTACAGAGTTAGAGACTCTGGCCAAAGGTCATAATAAAACATTAATCTTTGCTGATCACATTCACTTATCTAATCAGAATAACTTAGGTGCTGCATTTTTAAAGAATGAGAGGTGGACTTTGTCATCTTATGTTTCTTTATCTGAACCAAACTATATAATCATTTGCATTATATTTTTGGCTCAATAGCTTTTATATGTTTAACCTATCAAGAATCATTTTTAATGTTTTCTAATCATTTTTAATCATCATAACTCCTTTGGCCAATATTTATGTTTGTTAAAAGTTAAAGGTGAGAACTCAGTACTAGGAGAAAGTGAATGCAATATTTGATTTTTAGGTTTGTTCATTTAACATTAGATGATATCCAGATAATAAGACTTTATGGTAATATGAATAAGTCTGGCCATTGTTAAAGGTTTTGTATATAAGAGCTAACTGCAACACAAACCAAAATACTGAACATCCAGAGAAACATAATCTAAACTGTTTCTGTGGAAACTGTAAGTATAACTTCTGCTGAGCAAATCCCTTATTTGAATTATTAGATTTTATTTATTTATTTTTTATTTTTTGTATGTACATGAAATTCTTATTTACTGAGTTACAAATTTGCTTATTATTGTAATAAGTGCCTAATGTGAAAGTCTAGTCTCTTTTATTCTCCCTTTTGAGAAGCAATAGGTCAATCCTCTAGAGTTATATGAATTGACTGTATTGACATGCTATGTCAAATAATTTAATTTCACCCAAATAAATTGCTGTTGAATTAACAATTATTAATATGACTGTTCAATTTCATAGGCTACTAATACATCTCTTTGCATCATAAACCCCCCAGAACAGAAGTTTGGACCAAATTATATAAATCTCTCTGGGGATTTTCCAAGTAGCTCTGTATAGGAGCTGGCCTAGGGTCATCCTAAAGAAGCAAATAGTGGAGAAAAGCAAAATCTTTGGAACAGACTACCTAGTTTCAAATTTGGGCTGAGCTGCTTTCTACGTACTTGCTGAGCAAGTTCTCTCTTAGCCTTGCCTTGCACATCTGTGAGATGGGGAATATAGAAGACTTCCCCTTTCCCCACATCCTCACCAGCATGTGTTATTCTCGGTCTTTTTAATAATGGCCAGTCTAATTGGGGTGAGATGATATCTCAATGTGGTTTTGATTTGCATTTCTCTGATGACTAGTGATGCTGAGCATTTTTTCATGTACCTGTTGGCCATTTGTATGTCTTCCTTTGAAAAGTATCTATTCAAATCCTTTTCCCATTTTTAAATTGGATTATTTGGTTTTTTCCTGTATAGTTGTTTCAGTTCTTTGTATATTCTGGATATTAATCCCTTGTCAGATGTATAGTGTGCAAATATTTTCTTCCAACTCGTAGGTTGTCTTTCTGCTCTGTTGATTGTTTCCATATGCTATTAATAAATAAATAAATAAATAAATGGAAATGGGGAATATAATGCTATCTATATCATAGCATTGTTAGGAGAATTAAATGATAGTAATAGTTATATTTATTCAATGTTTACTAGATGCCTGACAAGTTAAGAACTTTACTTTCATTATCATAATAAATTCTCATAACACTGAGACATGCACTATTACTGGACATTTGTTATAGAAAAGGAAACTGTCTTAGCTAAGATAACTCACTTGCACTTATAACATATTGAGCACATTGTCCAGCACATAGTGTGCCCTCTGTAAATATTAGTTTTTGTTATTATGCTAGAACTTAGCATCAGGCACTTTGAGGAACTTGTTCTGCCCCTGAACATCTTTAAGCCTGTGTATATGATGGGGTTGCTGGTATATCCCAAAGTTCAGACCATAGGTTAAGTTTCTTCACTTTACAATGACTAATTACTTAATGGTGGCAATAGAATGTGTACAGTTGTGGGTTCCTGAAATGCCTGATCAATGTTAAATGTTTGGATGTTAAAACACTGCTGGTTAGTCTTAATTACTAGTTTGTTCTTTCCTAAAATATCATTATAAACTCAAGGTTTACTTAAAAACTCACTTTTAAGAGACACCATTAAATCTAATTCTACATTAAAAAGTGGCAAAAATATTAGACCAAAGGGTCAGATGAGAGTTTTAGTCTGGCTTTACTGTAAATCAGAAACTATGCTGAGTGTTTTGTGTGAATTATGATAAATAGTTAGACAGCCTTTGTTGAAATATTATCAACTGAGAAGTTACCACTTTTCAAAGAATTCCACTTGAATCCAATAATCCAAATCTTGCAAATTCTTCACTATTTAGAATCTAAACCTTTCTACAGGTGATCTCTCAATTTGCTCTTAAAATGCAGTAGTTTCTCAAGAAACATTTATTGAATGATTTATTTGTGACACAGTAAAAGTGAATTGATTTAAAATTGTCTTCCATGTGGCATCCCTTTAAATATTTGAGAACAAATATTACTTCTCCTTTGAGGTTTTTTGCTAGCTTAATATCTGAAGATTCTCAAACTTAGAGTTGGAGATTATAACACAGAAGGAAGCTAGGATTAGGACCATACGTTGACAGGCAAAGCTGATAAATTTTAAGATAGGCAAGCCAGTTTAAGCTAGAACCTACTCAGCTTTTATGAAGGAGTAGATCTTGTAGTCTTATCAACTAGCTTATTTCCAATCTAAATTATTTCACTCCTTGTAGAACAAACTCATTTTGTCACTGCTCTCTCGGCCTGCATTCTTTTACAACTACAAAAAGCCCAACAATTTTGATAGAGCAGTTAGGTGAAAGACTGGTCATTTGTTTATTTATTTTTATTTCTTTATTGTAACATAGTTGACTGTACATGTCTGTGGGGTACAGTATCGACTATCAATAGCCATGTGCAATAAGTGATGCTCAAAGCAGGATAATTAGTATATTCAACAACAAGACTGGTTGTTTAAATAATAGTACTAATTCAGTCTACTTGAAATTATCATTGTTATCTAAGAAGTTGTTTGCTATGTCTAACCTGTAAAATATGAGTGAGTTGGACTAAAAAATCTCTTGGATTCTTTTCAAATCGTGATACTGATTTTTCTTTTTGTTGTTAAGCACATGCAAAAAAAGATAGTGAACAATCCAATACATTCCCGACTTATAATTTCAAGATATACTCAAATAATTTCAATGAAGTAATGTCTCAGCAAAAAATTAAAAGTGCAATAACTTTCCTGAAATTATATTCATACATTACTTCAGTTATGGTAGCATTTGAGAAGGTGATGCAGCTTTAAAATCCATATAATGGGGCCGAGCCCGTGGCGCACTCGGTAGAGTGCTGCGCTGGGAGCGCGGCGACGCTCCCGCCGCGGGTTCGGATCCTATATAGGAATGACCGGTGCACTCACTGGCTGAGTGCCAGTCACGAAAAAAAAAAAAAAACGACAAAAATAAATAAATAAATAAAATCCACATAATGACTTCAAATCAATAAATATTTATGGAGTGGCTCATAAATAATATTAGAAAACATATTGATAGGTTTGAATGCATGTTATATTGAGATTGAGTCTAGGGGAGATAAATGCTCACACAGCGTATCCCCCCACCCTCCAACTTTGGGCTCTCAAAATACGTTGGCAAAAGTCTTAAACATAAGGCATAATCAGAATATGATGTTATGCCAGACAATTGGAAGACTTTTTTGCCAATTAAGATTCCTTTGATGTGACTTGAAAATCAAATGAGAAATGTTCTCAAACAAAAAGAATCAGACAGTGAAAACATGTTAAGTATTAAAAAGCCTGTGCTGACATTCACATGTTCTGGATTTATTATTGTTCAACTGAATTAAATCAAACCCAAGCATTGTTTTTTTTGTTTTGTTTGCTTTGCATGAAATAAAAATGGATACAAAAATGAGTATTATGAAAGTGTAAAAGGTTATCCATGGCATGGGTTATTCTTTTGTTTCAGGCAGGTGCAAAATGTGGTTGCTTTTAGCAATGGCAAGTTTGATATGTGCAGTTGGAACTACACATGGTTTCCTTGGAAAATTAAACCCTGAAAGCCCTGAAGTGACTATGAATATTGTAAGTAACTGGGGGGGAAACCTACTAAACTGAGAGATATTACCATGATTTAGATTCATAGTGGGTTTAAGCTTTAATGTGATCAATTAAAAATAATTAACAATATCTATTTATTAGATGCATTTAAAAAGCTAACTAAAACTTAAAGTTCTGGGTCTTTCTCATCAGAGTCAGATGATTTCCTACTGGGGATATCCAAGTGAAGTATATGAAGTTGTGACTGAAGATGGTTATATCCTTGATATCAACAGAATTCCTTATGGGAAGAAAAATTCAGAGAACAGAGGTATAACCTCCTTCCCTTCCTTTCTTTTCCCCTCTTTTCCTTTCCTCTTTCTTCCTCTCTCCTTCCCTCTCTCTGTTCCACCTCCATCCCTCCCTCCATCCCTTTCTTCCTTTTCTTTCCTTCCATTTTCCTCCTTTCATTTCTTCCTAAGGAATTGCTTATTCTGTAAATTCAACAATAACTAAGCCATATGTCTAGTCTTCGAGGAGATCAAGTCAAAGAGATAGAGGAATAAACAGATTATTATAACATGTGATAAAGTCAGTGCTACAACTGTGAACATGATATTAAGCTAGAAGTCCTAATGGAGGCAACTAATCCAGCTAGGGAAACTCAAGGAAAGCTTTCTTGGAAATAATAACTGAGCTGAGATCTAGAGAATTAGGAAGAGTTAGTCAGGGTGTGTTCCACAGACAGGGAGATGGAGAAGCAATTCAAGGCTTATATCCTAAACAGATTAAGGTCATTTTTTCTTAGTACTGTACTATTAAAAATTCACTTTTCTCTCATTGTAGAAAAATTGTGAAGTTCAAAAAGAATAGAAATAAAGACTGCCCATAGCTTTACCATTCAAAGTTCACCTAAACTAACATTGTGTTGAATTTCCTTAGAACATAACTTTTTAATAACTTTATTTTGAGGTATAAGTGGCATACAAAAAACTGCACATATTTAAAGAAAACTATTTGATCAGTTTTAGCATCTGAGCAAATAACCACCTGGGAAATCATTACCATAATTAAGAAAAGATGTTCAAAAATATTCAGCCCAATCAAGGAACCATTTAATTCTAGTTGCATGAAAGTGTGTTTCTATCTTCATGTTTACCTTAGAATAAGGAATAAGTTTATAAAGTTTTTAAACAATTTTCTTCTTCAGGCCAGAGACCTGTTGTGTTTTTGCAGCATGGTTTGCTCACATCGGCCACAAACTGGATTTCCAACCTGCCCAACAACAGCCTGGGCTTCATTCTGGCAGATGCTGGTTATGATGTGTGGCTGGGGAACAGCAGAGGAAATACCTGGGCCAGGAGAAATTTGTACTATTCACCAGACTCAGATGAATTCTGGGCCTTCAGGTAAAGAAAAGGGACAATTAAAAATAAGCATCAAGTTTGAAAAACATGACATTCTCCCCTTCCAATCCGGTCTCATTTTAACAAATCAAACTTTAAGTAGGAGGAGAAGAAAGACATTTTTATTGTAATCCCTTCTTGGATTCTTCTCTATACCTCATTCCCATGGTAGCTTTTCCTTCAAACTCTCTCTGATCTCAGTACTGACTATTAGGGGATCCCTGAATATACTTTTTAAAAAGGAATGAAAAATATGGGTGAAGCAAGTAACTTCTCTGCCACTGGCCAATTCCAAAAGGACAATCCGTATGGATTCAAGAGGGATGTTAAAACCCAGCTGGGGATGAGAGAGCAGCAACCCGAGTCAGCATCAGCAGTAAAGGAGATTGGAATTCAGACACTATGGAGAGATTATCAAAGCTTTCCTATCACTGGCCGCCTTGTGCTTTATTTCTGGAAATTCCCGATAGAGGTGGAGAACAGAAGAGGGTTTGACTGAGGATGCTGAGGCACAAAAGTGCTCCGAGAATTCTAGGAGCTGAAAGGAAACCCCTGTGTCCTGAGCATAGTGAAGAAGAGAGAGAGTGACATGAGAGGAGACTGGAGGTGCTGACAAGAGCCAGATCAAGCAGGGCTGTGTGGGCGATGGGCAGGGCCTTGGAGCTCACTCTACGTGCAATGAGAAGCCATGAAAAATTTTAAACAGGGGAGTGGAATAATCCAGTTTTCAGTTTCAAAATATCATTCCGCCTGATTCATGAAGAATAAAATAAAGAGGGATAGGATTCATATTACATGGCACTGGAACACAGCATATAAGTGATTGTTAAATATGACATTCCATTTCAGGGATAGAGATGACTCCCACCTGCAGATACTATCTTGTTTCAATTAAATCGCAGCTGTAACACTGTGCTTCCAAAATGATGAAGCCACCATGGAAGACACTTGATATTCACTAATGATCTATGATCAGCAATGTTAAGAGAATCTTGTTTTCTATGTTCCAAAGGGATCCTTAGCTAAAAATATGTCTGAATTTTAGAAACTACGGCAAGGAAATGTATTCAGTAATGTCTTTTTTTTTTCCTTCCAGCTTTGATGAAATGGCTAAATATGACCTTCCATCCACGATTGACTTCATTGTGAAGAAAACTGGACAGGAGAAGCTACACTATGTTGGCCATTCCCAGGGTACCACCATTGGTAGGTAAAAGCAGTTAAGGCCAGGTAGTTTAGTTCTTGTAAACGCCTTCCCAGGGGCTATGGCAGGCATGCTGGTAACCACATTAATCACTTTCCATTCATTATGTAATTTATTCCTTACAACAACCCAACAATATAGGGACAATTATTATTCCTATTGTATAGATGGGTTGACAAAGCAAGGGAGTAAATAATTTGAGCAAGGTAACATGGGTTATTACCAGTAGGGTGGCACATATACCAGCTCAGGCAATTTGACTCCCAAGTCAGCATCATACAGCCTCTGGACTGAATTTATTCCATTCATTCAGCCGAATTTATGGAGCATCTGTGATGTGTCCAAACAATACAGCAATAAATAAAATAGATTAAAATCTCTACCTTTGTACCACTTATAATCTAGTGCAGGGAGGCAGAGAAAATACCAAAAATTAAAAAGTAAAATATAGGGTATATTAAATAATTGTAATGCTATGAAGAGAAAATAAATCAGGGAAGGTATTAGGGAACATCAGAGGGGTTCACAGCAATTTTGGATAGGGAACATGAGAAAACACTCTGCAGGCAAAGATATGAAGGAGGTCAGGGAGCAAGTCCTGTGCTTACCTGGCAGACTGATGTTCCAGGGAGAGAGAACAGCAAGTGCAAAGAACCGGAAGCTGAAGCACACTTAGCACATTTGAGGTACAATAGTGACGTTTCCTCTTGTGTAGATAGATCAGATTGAGAGACAGAGACAGGGACAGAGAGAGAGAGAGAGATTGAGAGAGAGACAGATGAGCTCACAGGGGCTGGGAAGGCAGACTTTTCAGGGCTCTTTGGCTGTTGCAGGGATTTCAGCTTTCACTCTGAGTGAAAAAAGGAACCCACAGAAGAATTTTGAATAGAAGAGTTACATGATCCGTTAACAAAATCTTTTCAGTTGCTGAACAGGAACAAGGGCGGGAGCAGAGAACCAGTTAGAGGACTTACCGTTAGAGTAATCCATGCAGGGGATGATGGTGACCTGGCTGAGGGAGTGAGGTGGCTGTGGAGATAATGACACAGGGCCAGGTTCTAGATATATTTCTTAGATATACTAAGGCATTTCATAAAGTTTGTGGAAAGTAGAATTTAAAGACATGAATCTTTACATGAATTTTTTGCAATACATCATATTTTCGAGGTGGAGCTGACAGGATTTGCTGATGTATTGGTTTGGATTGTAAGAGAAAAAGAGAAGTCAAGGGTGATGCCAGGATTACAGCCTGAGCACCTAGGATAATGGGGATGCTGCTAACCAAGGGGTAAGACTGTGAGAAGAGCTGATGTGACGGGGGAGCAGGAGCTCAGCCTTGGACCACTAAGTGCTGGGTGCTATTGGAGATTCAAGTGGAAGTGTCAAGCAGTCTATTATATACACAAATGTGGAGTTCAGGGGCAAGGACTGGGCTGAAAATGCAAAACAGGGGTCATCAGAACATGAGACAGGATGTAATAACCAATGAAGTGAGTTCAGATAGAAAAGAGGAGGGAGGTCCAAGGTCAAAGCCTCGGGCCATTCCTTAATTTAAAAAAAAAAAGAGAAAAAGAAAAAGATGAGGAGAAATCAAGAAAAGAAACTGGGAAATAATGTTGACAGTGACAGAAGGAAAGCCAGGAGGGTCTGGAATTCTGGAAGTCAAGGGGAGAAAGTGTTTTAAGAAGAATGTGGTCACTGTGGAAAAGGCTATTGATAATAAAGCCTGAGAACTGACCATTAGATTTAGCAGCCTGGAAGGTAGGGGGGCTTTTATAACAGCAACTTTGGTGGAGGGGTGGGGATGAAAGCACAGCCAAGTGAGCTCAAGACAGCATGAGAGAAGCTGTAAAGGTAAGAAATAGGGTTGAAGCAAGAGAAGGGAGTGGGGAGTCGTATGGGAAAAATCATGGCTTATCTTGACACTGGCCCTCACTCTCAGCTGATGACCCTGCTTCTGACCACAATTCTAAGTAATCAGAATGTCCATATACGGACACATGCAGCGAAGTGTTGGAAATTAGTAGTGGGAGCTTGTGAAAGTTCTCTCCCCATGGCTTGTTCATCCTAAAGCACAGATCTCAACTAGAATTTTAGACGGAGAAAGAGTTCAGTGATATAGCACTTACTGATGTCCTTGTCATTGTGTATTGGTCAGATTCCCAAGGAGATGGGGATGAAGCACTTTTAGGGGAAAGGGCAAAAAGCAGGGGTTGGCAGAGGGAGAAGTTGGGCTGTGAAGCAGTCTGAAAAAGGCCTCTGCAGACTGTATGCTCTGGCTCTCCAGAGACTTCCCTAGTGTGCCTGGGGGACCCGGCCTTATTACCGACTGTTGACCAGTCATTAGACACAGCAAGAGAGCAGAACTTTGGGCAAAGCTGGCTCAAAATCTGCATCAACCTATGGCACACTCCCCTGCCTTTTTGAATAGCACACATTGAGCACAGTTTAAATTTTTCTCGATGATCTAGGGTTATAAAATTATCGCATTAAAATGCAATGTGACAGCTTTCTTAGGATTTATTGAGGCGAGTAGAACTGCTTGTCCTGATATCAACCTACTACTACTGTTGTGATGTATTTGAATTTTGAATATTTCCATTATTCTTTCTCATTAGTGGACACCTTCTTACTGCTGTCACCATGCTCATAAATATCTGGAAGTCATTTCTGCCTTTGAACTGACATATTCCAATCTTCTGTGTGCTGAGAAGTTAGATAGGTACCCTTGTTAGAACTGTATCTGAAATAGGATTAAATTCTGAGCAGGCACCTGAGAAGTCACATGTCCTGACAGTGCAGGGACCTATTGATACCCGTTCAGGTTCCACGAGTACCTGAGTCTTGCTTACTCTGGGTGAGCTGCTGGCTGTAATCTACAGAGTTGAGACAACCAGATACAGAACCCCTTAATACATATGGTGCTCTTGAATAAACCATTCTTCCTCAAATAGAATCAGGTGTGTATTATATAGGTGAGGTAGTTGTCTAGAGCTGAAGTATTTTTTCTCCCCAGGCCATTCTTGAGTCTCATCAATATGTCATTATTAAAAGTGGGAGGGCTTGTTCTATGTAGTTAGACTGTAAATAGTTTAACTTTATAATCACTTGGTTACTGCTAATATGCTACTGTTCATAAAACCAATTAATTACAGATGGGCTGAGTATATTCACTGGGCACAGATACTTAAATTCTCTTGGCTACTCATTTATCAAACATTTATTATGTACCAAGTATCATGGTAAATTGTTTACATGATTCACCTCCTTCAGTTCCTAAACAACCTAATGAAGCACTCAAAACTATCCCCATATTTCAGATGAGGCAACAGAAGCTCTTAGAGTTTATATGACTTGTCCAAGGCCAAAAAGTTAATAAACCACAGAGCTAAGATTCAAATCCAGTTTGGTCATATTTTAAACTTCTTTCCACTTATATATTCTACTCGCATTAAGCATTAATTAACTCATTTGATGAGATAAGGAACTTAAACTTATCAAAACCTATATGTCATATAAATAACTAGTTTTTGTTACCATGGTATTATTCTAAATTTGTCCCATTTTCTAAAGTCAGATAAAAGTTTATTATAACTTTTTAAAAGTTCTAGATTCATGTTCCCATAGAAAATTTATGAAAATAAAACAAATATACTAAGATCTGATCACTTTGAGCAGGCAGAAGTACCAATTTCTCAGGTTGTCTCAGATGCCATCCTTGGTAAGTCCAACGTAATGTCACACACACAAAAAACAAAACAATGAACATGCACACACACACACACATACACACACACACACATACACACACACATACACACATACACATACACACACACACACATACACACACACATACACACACACATACACACACATACACATACACACATACACACACACACATACACACACACACATACACACACATACACACACATACACACACACACATACACACACATACACACACACATACACACATACACATACACACACATACACACACACATACACACACACATACACACACACATACACACACATACACACACACATACACACACATACACACATACACACACACATACACACACACATGCACACATACACACACACACACACACACACACACACACTTCTTCACCCATTCCTTGTTTTTTTCAGGTTTTATCGCCTTTTCTACCAATCCCAACCTGGCTAAAAGAATCGAAACATTTTATGCATTAGCTCCTGTCGCCACTGTGAAGTATACAAAAAGCCTTTTAAACAAACTTAGATTTATTCCTTCATTCCTTTTCAAGGTATGTAATTCTTTTTCATTAGTTGAATACAAGATACTCAGTTGCCTATGGATTTCAAAGTGATGGAAAGAGAGCAAAAACACCTGATGGGCAATGATGTTTATATCCAAAAACGGAACTGAACACATTTATTTCTTCAACAGCATTGACCATGTTTGAATCTTCTCTACAGCCTGTGAGATCCTCCTTCATTTCTTTGTTCGTCATTAGCTTTGTGTGGGTTAGGACTGCCTGGGAGCGCTTTTTGCTCCTTCACACATATTTTATTTACCAAGCACTCTACACAGCTGTGTGAGGACTGTGATTCCACTCCTGGGGTAGGGAAGGGGAAATAAAAACAAAACAAAATAGTCAAATAAGAAGCCTAACCCACCAGGGTCATAGAAACTGGGAAGAGGAAGGACAGGAAAGAAAAGAAAGGGAAGAAAAAAGAAGAAAGAGGGGAAAGAAATCAATGATTGAATACAGCAAATACTTTGAGGTTCCTCATCGAATACTCTTGGCTTACCTAAGGGCTCTTTTTTTAAAGAGCTCCTTCATCTTTAAATGGTGGTTTCATAGGACAGTAGGGTGGTTTTCAATAAACCATAAATATTAAGTTCCTTATATGGTAGGCATCCATGGTAGGGGATCACTCTTTACTTTTTCCAGTGCTTAATACCAATGATGTCATTTTCTTTTATGGTTTTGTGCTGTGCATTTCATTTCATTCTGTATTGACATGTATGTCTACAGCCTGAGACTTTAACTATAGTCAAGCTACATTTGTAAAACTTTTATTCAAAATCTAAAATTTTCTGATGACCCTGAGTGTATTTACCGACTTCATTGATTTATCATTGATTGCATTGATTGTACTCAAAAAAAAAAAAGCATTCAACCTCAAGTCAGAGGCTTGGGTCAATATTCTAGATACAATCCAGTTCAAATTAGCCCAAGGTCCTGACTATTAACGTCATGATTCTTCATGTATTAAATGGAGATGATAAAATGCCTGCCTTCCTCAAAAAGAGTTGGGGCTAATCCTTTCTATTCTTAAACAACTGAATCTCATTTCCTCTCTAAAAGCTTTGCTGGAAATCTGGCTCACAGTCACCATCTCCCCTCCTGTTCTTTTCACAATTTATTGCTGCAATTGCACATCTTGGAACTTAATTATGACAGTCTGCCATGTTGTTTCATCATGTTATTCCATGATGAATAAAACTCTTATTATCCCAACTAGATGGTAGCTCTCTGTGTCTTATACTCCTACTTCCTCTCAGCAGCCAGTAGTTATCAATGCAACAATAGATCCCCACTATTGACATCTTCCCTGCCCATTTCATAGCTTTATTGTGGGGATTAAACGAGAGAAAGTATTGGAAATTCCTAAAATAACATATGGAAATAAGAAAATATCATCAGCCTATAAAAATCACATCTGTATGAGTAGATTAAATAAAATAATGGGTCTTTTCTGCAGCTTGAGGGCTGCAACCCTCTAATGATGCTTTTTTTCTTTTCAGATTATATTTGGTGACAAAATATTCTACCCACACAACTATTTTGATCAATTTCTTGCTACTCAAGTGTGCTCCCGTGAGACACTGGATCTCCTTTGCAGCAATGCCTTATTCATCATTTGTGGATTTGACAATAGGAATTTGAACATGGTTTGTATGCATCATGATTTCTGTTCTGAATGTTTTTAGCAACATATTTGATTACTTGTTTCATCATCATTTTGAAATGGTAATTTATAAGAACTAGGAGTAGCTGCAGAATTGTGTTCATGATATCCTGATAAACCCAAGAGAAATCACAAGTCATTGCTCCCAATTTTGTCACCTCCAGCTCCCTTTCATCACCCCCACACCCCCTAAAGTAAATAGATAGCATGTGGGGAAAAAAATAACAACTCACTACTCACTGTGACCATCTAAATAATTGGTGTCACATTTAAATTCTGAGGGAAGGGAACTATATATTTTAGCAGGCTTCTCTGTGGGAAAAATGTCTAGGCATTAAATAAATGTTCTTATAAATGATTTTAATGCTGATAATAATTCTCATAATATTATAAAGCATATTTCAGAGCAGCGATTTATGTAAGACCTTGCCCATATTCTTTATCTACTTTTTCGCTCACTTTGCATTGAGCTGGGGTTTTAAAACATACATGAGAAAATGCAACATGTTCAAGTAGTTAGTACAAATTCAGATCAGCCTAAATTCAAATCCTGTCTTTGGAACTGACTTAAACTCCTCTGTCTTGGTTTCCTCACCCACCAAATGGGCTGTTATGAAGATCAAATGAGCTAATATAGGTAAAGCATACAGAACAAAGTACATAGCACATAGTAATTTCATGTTTTGCTACCATTACTAATATGCATAGATAACTATCCTCACTCACAATTGTCATTTTAGTTATTTACCCTTGAACACCTAGGAAAATCAAGTTCATTGTTAAGAAAGTATAATTCTATGAAGTGTTGTAGTTACTGGGAACACATTGGTGAAAAGACAGACATGGATCTTGGATTCATGGAGATCTAGGAGATTCAGTTCTCTTTCTCAATACTGGTGATCATCTCTGTGCATAATACATACATATATATATATATACACACATATATATTATAATAATATATAATATATGAAACTTTCACTGGTCCCCACTTAGGACAATAAATAAGGACCCCCTTTCCCTCTCTTAGAAGGGAGTCCCTCTCCATGATTCTGGGCATATTTGTCATTCCCTATGTAGACTCAAACAGAGCACTTCATCACACTAAGAAAAGGCAGTACAGATAACTGTATTCCATCAATAAGAGTCTTACAAAAAAAAAATAGTTAAATAGAGATACAAGGAACAAACGAAAGTAGAGATATTGTCTTCTGCCTGATAATTATGTAGAGAAAGACTTTGGTGCCTTGTGAAGATGGTCAATTTGTTTGACTCCATCCACAGTCTTCTCTACAGTGGCATTAAGACCCACTGTGAATTGGCCTACACAATCCAAGAAGGGGACTCCAGTTTGCTGCCTGGAGTCTGAGCAAGGTAGATTAGGGTCCCAATAAGATAGCATGATTAGGAAATACATATCATGACAGTCATGCATATATTAGTAGCTTATATATATTAAAGTTCTGCAAAGCAAGAATCCTGTGTGTAAATGTTTAATTTATGGTACTGTGGCTCTGGGCAGAGAAGAAGAAAAAGCTGAGAATTTAGACTCAGAGAGCTGGATTAAAGTCTCTGGCTCTACTCTGTTACTATCTGTGTGACATTGGATATTTCTTTAAACTTCTTTGAGCCCCAATTTCCATTTTGATAAAATAGAGATAAGTTCTTCTCATCGAGTGGCTACAGATTAAATGAATCAACACACATGCAATTACACTTTGCAAATTCTAAAGTAACGTGCAAATGTGTTGCTCATATTCTTTCAATAAATGTTGCTCTTCAACATTTTACCTGATCAAAAAACTTAGATCTTAGTTGTTTCTGAGAAACTGAATATGTGTTTAAGTGTGCATGTATATATGTGTGTGTTTGGTTTCTAGAGTCGCTTGGATGTGTACCTGTCACATAATCCAGCAGGAACTTCTGTTCAAAACATGCTCCACTGGACCCAGGTATAATTTCTCAAATACTGTCAAAACCTATTTTGTGAGCCTGAACCCTTTGCATTTACCTAAAGCACATTCTTAAAATATTCTATCATATAATCCTAGCAGGTGATTTTTCTGGCATGTGACTACCATATGAAAATAACGATCAATCCATATGAATGACGATCTGAGGAAAACAGGTGCTTTGGTAGCAAAAAAGGAATGATTTTTATGACTTAGTATACAAGAAAAATTACTTCAAGCAAAGCTGCATTTAAACTTGCATAAATACCTTGTCTTCAACGATGAATAATCTTGAGAATGAGGAAAATATTTTCTCATAATTGTTTGAATTGAAAATGAACATCTTGGAAATGTTCTAGTTTTATTTTTCACATAATAAGGCGAATTTTTATGTCTTTATATTTTTAATTTTTTTTATCTTAGGCTGTTAAGTCTGGGAAATTCCAAGCTTTTGATTGGGGAAGCCCGATTCAGAACACGATGCACTATAACCAGGTAAGCTTCTTAAAGTTTAAATTATTCACATTTGAAAGACAAAAATATAAAAGGCTAAATAAAAAAATGTGATAACCATGCATCTATTTTCGAAGAAAGATGTTCATGTCCATTCTCCCATTCTCCCACGTGATTGTGCCCCCATGTTCCAGCTATGCTCATTCAAGCTGTCCCACAGCGTCACACCCCCACGTGAGGAACTTCCCAGAACTTACCACCACCCACTGCCATCACGTAGACTTACCCTGCATCCCAGTCCCCCAGCATGCTGTTCTTTCCTTTCTTAAGTGCAATTAGCTGATATAATAAACTAGTAATTCTAACTGTTCGTGAGATGGCACTGGAATCTCTGATCTTCTTAAAAAATACCCTCTCCTTTATTGAGTGATTTCACTGGAACACATTCCCATATAGAAAAAAAAAAGACAATGTACTTGCAGTTCAAGGCTGGAAACATTTTTTTCAGCAGGCAGGGGACTTATGGAATAAGCAGATGTACGGAGCAGTCCTTACATTTGTTGTAGTACAAAGAACAAAGAATCCACACTTCAGAGTTCAACTTTCCTTTGGTCAATATGAGCTTGGGCAATAATTTCTTCATCTCTCTACCCAGACTCAGAGAGTTATTGATAGGATTTAATGGGATAATACCAATAAGCCCCTAGCTCAGGGTAAAGTCTCAGGTTATCACGGACTAATTCTGAACAAGTACCTTGCATTAATTTGAATCCTCTCCTCTTCCTCTTCACCTATACCAATTTTTCCGTCTATGTAGTACCTGGACAACTCTAGCAATTTTCATCTGTTACCATGACTCAAAGTTTAAAAGGGATTCATATGTTTTATAACAATATCCTATGTATACAGAAAATGCATCCCCCCTTATTTTACATTTTTGATGTCTTTAAAGAGATTTTCAGAGCACCGCAAGATCGAACTTTTGTTGAAAATGTTTTTTCCCAACCCTCACCTCCTCAAATCCCCCAAACATAGTCTTGCTTTGAATTTATCTTTCTAGCAGGCTGTAATACTAGTAATCAGAGGACTTGATCTTAAAGGGCCAGGTGAGACCTGGAATACCCAATTCCCAAGTCCACCCTCTTTCTAACCCAGCCAATAACAGTTCAGATTGGTCTTTAACTAACTGAAGCAGTGACACCAATGTAAGAGCCAGAACTAGCATGTAGGAAATTCTTTGAACAATGAGATGTAAGTGAAAAAAAAATGGACTTATAATTAAGGATATTCTCCACACTATTTGCTTTTCCTCCAATATATAAGAGAAAATAATAGAAAGTGTTAAAATACTAGAAAGAATTACATATGATAACATATTTTACTATGGCAAGTTGGCTATTACATAAAATGAGAATAGACAAACTTTTAGTATATTTGATTAGTATTCTTAAAAATATGGTCTAAAAAATTTAACAAAATTCTTTCTAGACAGTGAAAAAATTAGAGATGATTCTCTTGTTCCCTTTCCTGTTTTATGAACTTCCATAAAATCTATGTGTAAATGGTGATTTTCTAGAAATAGGAAATGGGGGTGATGATACCATTTCTCTAAACTTGAAGCAATAGTTTTTAAAATCAGGTAAATATTCAACAATTACAGCTATTTAACTAAACCAACTGACCTGTCCACTGACAATACCAGGAAGTCAATGCAAAGCCAAAATAAGCCAAGACATTTTGAGATCATGGTTTAGTGTGTTTGGGTAGAAGCAATCTGTTACAATTATGATCTAATCAAATCCACTTCTTTCGGCTTGAGTTGAAATCTAGGTTTTTCATTTGCAAGGATTGTTGTCTAAAGCCTTGCTATTCAGAGCATGGTTTGGGACCAGCAGCATCAACATCACCTACAAATGCACAATCTCAGGTCTTGCCCCAGAGCTACTGAAACAATCTTCATTTTAACATGATCCCCAGGTGATTCACAGGCCCATTAGAGTTTGAGAAGCACCGGTCTAAAACATACTGCGTTGACTTTGCTCTATGGATAAAGGTGACTTTCTCTAAGCAATCATCTATAAAAAATGTGTATATACATATATATTGAAATGTAAAATTTACCTATAAAACTAAGACAGTTAATGTTATATGATCTACTTAAAGAATTCTTATTGGTTTTAAAATTCATTTACCTAAACCCTGGCTCTTTCTCCTGTGTTTTTAGCCCACACCTCCCTACTATAATTTGACAGCTGTGGACGTGCCAGTTGCAGTGTGGAGCGGTGGCAATGACTGGTTGGCTGACCCCCAAGATGTTGATAATTTGCTTCCAAAACTCCCCCATCTCATTTACCACAAGAAGATTCCTCCTTACAATCACTTGGATTTTATCTGGGCAATAAATGCCCCTCAAGAAGTTTATAATGAAATTGTTTCTATGATGGCAGAAGACAAAAAGTAGTTCTGGATTTAAAGAATAATCCATTTAGTTTTTCAAAATACTTTCTTCTCTCCTACATAGTTTTCTGTAATGTTTAAAATGTAGTGCTCCTTTCTATAATTTTGATTTTAGAAATATACTGGCATCAACAAACTTCCCATTTGCCATTTGGAATTTTTTTTTTTAATTTAAAGAATTTTTATTTTTCACTTAGAAATTTATCTAGAAACACCTGAGAGAACACATTCCTGGGCAGGTGAAACTTCTCTTCCCATCTTCCCATTCAGTCTCTTCTAAACTCCACTTCAATTATGAGCCATGAACCATGAGTGTTGCCAGAAGACAGTCCTGGGGTTGAATATTGAGTCCTCTTATGTACACTTGACACTGAGTAAATTGCTTTCTATAGTCTATGAAGTTCACTCTCTCCATCAGTACAGGGGGGACATCACTTGCTCTTTTACAAGTGTAACCCCATGGAAAGGTCAATTGGGACATAGACTGAATCAAGGTCAGCTCACTTTCACTTCTCAGGAAAAGAACAAGAGTAGGTTGGGAAGCAACAGGCAACCCCAACCCCAATTTGGAAAGTTGGAAGGTAAAGGATGTGCTCTATTATTATTACTATTGTTCCTCCCTCATCTCCTTGGACCTCGACCATGAAACAGGCACAAAATAACCAAACTACTTTTGAAATTGCTGCCACTTTCCTGGCAACCACAAGATCCAGAAACAAACATTCCCACTAATGTATAAATCAGAATGTACAACTGCCACCAGTGGGTACAAAACAAACAAGCAAACAAACAGAAGAAGGTTCCTCCACACTTCCAAAATTTCTGGAATGCACAAACCTTACGTGGGAGATTTTATTAGCCCCTCAACATTGTGACCTCATATTGTATGCAACTGAGCTTTTGGGATCCCACTTATCATGGTATAATATGGTTTAATGTACAAAATATAAATGAGATAGAGTATCCTGTGCCCAGCATAATATACAGAACATAGTGAGTATTCACAAAAATCCGTTAACAATTTTTATTATATTGTCATGTCCCTCAACCTTTGCTAGGAATCCTGAAGTTTTCTTACTTATTTAAAACACTCCCCTTTATTTTAAAACTGGAAACAAGAAATTGCTAAAAGAAGATCATTTAGGAGCCTTTATTTCAATATGTTAGTGAATTTTGTTGGCATTAAACTAAATTGACATGAAAATCCCAGTGACTAGTGACATACACACATGGTGGTGTAAACAGTTAAGGACTCAGATGTTTCATCAACTCTACCTTCTTGAGAAAAGAACAATCATTATATTCTTACAGTATCCTCTTGAGTCTGTATTCAGCAAATATGGGCATTTTTCATTTTGGTCTTTGAACACAAGTAAATACCATCTTATTTGCTGCCATGGCAGCTCTGCTAACACCTCTCATTGATTAATCTGAGCTGTCAACATATTGGCTTATCTTCAGGAGTTTATTTCCACCTGCCTCCTGAAATCACCCCTTGGGTAACCTCTCATTATGTCAACCTCAATCATTTCAAGCCCAAATTTATCATTCCCACTTCTCTGAGCCAAATAAATGTCAAATAAATTAAGTTCTCCCAGGGACCAGGGAATGAGACTTTGGAGTCAACTTTGAATACTGCCTCTCCTCTAGCCCCCATAGTAATTCTTGTCAATGATTTCCTTCATAATGTAGAAAACTTTAAACATATATAGTATTATACGAATAGTTTAATGAACCCCTTTGTACCCATTACTTGGTGTCAACTATTATCAATCCGTAGCCAATCTCGTTTCATCTGTACCTTGAGCCACTTACCTCCTCCCATATTAAGTTGAAGCAAATCTAAGACATCACATATTCATCTATGAGTATTTCAGGATGAATTTTTAAAAGATAAGGTCTCTTCTTTAACATAATAATATCATTATCGTATCTCAAACTTATTATTACTACGCATCCACTCATTGCTCAAATTTCCAATTGTCTCATAAATGTCAAAATGTTTTATATTTTCAAAGAATCAGAATCCAAATAAGGTTTTTATCTTCTATTGGTTGATGTGTCTCTTGTCTCTCTTAGTCTGTAGGTCCCTCTTTCCTTTCTCTCGATTTCTCCCCTGCATTTGCTGTATTGTTGTTGAAGAAACTGTGTCTTTTGTGTTGTAGTTTCATATCATTGAAATTTTGCTGAATATATTCCAGTAGTATCACTTATCAACACTATTGACTTAAAAAAATTTTTTTTTGTTTGTTATGAATATTCATAACATACAAAGCTAATTGCCACCCCTCATGCCCATGATGTGAGGGCCAGGTTCATACTGGCTTAATACCCATTACCAGAAATTACTTTTGTAACCTGTGTCCCTCACCCAATTATCCCCCAACCTCCCTCCTCATCCCCTTTGTCCCCCCACTCCACTTTGTAGCCCTAGGAAGGTTCCCTCCCTCTGTAAGACCACAGCACTACTGTGGTCTTTCTTTCCTTACTTCCTTTCTTCTTAGCTCCCACTTATGAGTGAGTACATGTGGTATTTATCCCTCTGTGCTTTGCTTATTTCACTCAACGTAAGTTTCTCCAGGCTCAACAGTGTTGTTGCAAATTGGAGTATTTCATTCTTTTTTATGGCAAAGTAGTGTTTCATGGTGTATATATACCACAGTTTCCTTATCCAATCATCCATCGATGGACATTTAGGTTGGTTCCATATCTTGGCTATTGCACTCCCATGTTCATCACAGTTCTGTTAACATTATTGACATTCTTGGCCAGACAATGTTTTATTGTTGGGGCTGTCCTCAGTATTGTTTGATGTTAAGCAGCATCTCTTATCTCTACCCACTAGATGTCAGTAGCACACAAACCAAGATGTGACACACAACTATATCTCTAGATATTGACGAATATCACCTTAGGGGCAAAATTGCCCACTCTCTCCAGTTGAGAACCACTCCTGTAAATTATAACCTTGATCGGATTAAGATTTTAAAAAATACTTAATAGACCATGTTCTGTTATTCTACAATGAGGCTCAATATGCCTAGCTGTCTCTTTTTTTTAATGTCAGAGGCTACTGCTTTTCAGTACCCAGATCTAATAGCTCCTTTGGGGTTAGAAAATTGTAACATTCTAATTTAATCAGTTCTATTTTATTTATAAGCTGGGATACTTCCATAAAAAGAAAATTTTCTTCATATTCTATTTGATTACCCCAAAATGCATGATTCTTTTCCTTTATTTACCAATTTCCAAAATTTTTCTTCTTTCAGTATCATAATGAATGTATGACTTTATGCATATTTGATGTTTTAATTCAATGTAATTACTATCCTTACTTAAACTATTCCCTTTATTACTTATGATATCCTTAATAAATGGGTCCCAAAGTCCTTTTGACTAAACCTGTCATCTTGTGTATTTACTGCCTCTGCTCAATTATTTCTTTAAGGGTTCCTGTCTCTTTTTAGTGTGTTATTACAAAATCATATCCTACAAGTGAGGGTGATCATTGTCATTGGGTTGGTCACTGTTTTTAAGCCTTTTCAACTAAGAAACATACATAATTTTTTTAAGATCAAATATATCAAAAGTTCATATTCTTATTTCTTTCAATACTTTTAAAAATATAATAGCTCTTCATCTCCTTCTTTATCCTGATAGCTGGTTGGACTTTCCCAGTGGCATCTTAAATAGTCTTCCTTCCTCTAGACTCTACGCTTAACATTCCAAACTGATTCCTCAAATTCTTTGTACTCCTCAACCTCAAGTTCAAATTCTTCAACCTGCCATTCAAAATCCTCATAAATCTTACTTACCCATACTCTTTCACAACTACTTTGACTAGTAGCCTCCCTTCCAATCAAACTATTTCTTCATTATTCCTTAAATGTACCTTTAGAGCTGGCACTATATTATTCTCCACATTCCCCTCCAAAATTTTTCCTTACTGACTTGGGGATTGCAAATAGTTTTCTATGCCTCTGTGCCTAACTCACATGAAGACCAATATATATAAACAGAGAACTATGTTTCCATCTAAACCTACTAGAAATAATATAACTCATTCTTTAAAATCATAGTATTTTTATTTTGTTCCTAAAACTGTTTTTAATTTTAACATCTACTTATACGTATTTGCGGGGTACAATGTGTTGTTTTAATACAAGCAAATCACTGTATTTTTAAATCAGAAGAGACCTAACCAAAGAAGATAAAAAGAGAAAAGAAGAGAACTAAGCAATTATCTTGTCTAATCCCATCATTTTCCAAGCAAGGATATTAAAATTCATAGAGGGTTTGTACCTTGATAAAAGTCATACAGTTGCCATTGTCAGAGCTGGAATCCACACCTCCTTGTATGTGTACTCTTCTATTTTTGCTGCACAAGGCTTACGTGAATAGCTCTGTTACATTGCCAAATTAACTCATTTCTAGAATTGTCTGAAGGGGAAAATGGGGGAGGCCACATTGCTGAGGATTTATGAAGTATTACTAACGGTAATATCCGAGTTCCTAGGTTCCACACAGAAATCTGACAGGAAAATATGCTACTTTATTGTCAGTGAGCTTTCTCTGAAATCATGAGAGAAAGAAAGTGTTAAGGAGGAGGATAAACACTAGAATGCAAAAGAAGGAATGGAGGTAAGAAGGAAATAAAGAAAGAAAGATATTAGAAGGCACAGAGGGGACCTGAGCTTCCAGATGCAAACCTCATCTGCTTTGCCATGTCTCAGCTGGCCATTGTCCTAGCCCTAATTAAGAAGATCAGATTCTAAAAGGTGTATATAATCTAAGCCAAACCAGGAAAGGTATTTAACGCATACAAGATGAAGCCATTCTAGAATTTTCTTCTGAAAGCAGCAATCTGAAAAATAAGTAAAACTACAGATGAGGTGAACTATCTGCTTAAATAACCCACCCTAAGAAGTAGTTTTCAAATGAGTTGCTAATGGTACTAGTGAGTCCAAAATCGTCATCAAGAATATTATTATGCTCTAACTAAAATAAACTGTAAAACAATTCAAGATATCATCACAAGGTAATGCCATAATAAGGTCTACAGCAAGAACGAATATACAAAAACCTAAAACTGATTATATTCTAGTCAGTTTGAAGGTGGGGAAAATTAAATGCATTCTTTAAAAGTTATTTTTAATTGACAAATACTTTGAATTGTACATTTGTACATATTTATAGTTGTACAAATATGTACAATTATTAATTGTATCTGCGACATGTAATGATCAAATCAGGATAGTTGGGATATCTACCACTTAAAACATTTATCATTTCTTTGTGTTGAGAATATACAAAGGCTTCTCTTTAAGTCATTTGAAAGTATACAATAAGTTATTGTTAACTAGAGTCACCCTGCAGTATATACATTTGAAGAATCAGTTCAGCAAAATTGTTATAAACATAAACTGGAGAGTCAGAGTGACTGGGTTCAAGTTCCTGATCAGCCATTTAATAAATGGGGAAATTTATTAACTTCATAAGTCTTCATTTCCCTCCGTGGAAATAATAAGAGTATCAACCTCACAGGGTTGTCGTGAGGATTTCTGTATTAATTTCTTGAATAAATACCAATGGAGTGGCTTCTCTATGCTAGATATGCTAATACAGTTAGTGCATGATCCATGCTAGCACTCAATTAATATTACTCATTATTATTATTTTTATAGCTCAAAGGCACTATCTATTAAGATCATTTCCTGTGCTCTCACATCCCAGGCAATCTTCTTATAGTACTTAGCTTCCCGAGGGACTCACCAACTAAGTGAAGAATTCATACAGTGCTAATGTATGTAGCATCTGACCTACTGAACAGAAAGTAATTTGTCCCCACACGTAAAACATTGACACTCTCGCTTTATTGGGTCTTCCTTGTGATTTGGATTAGTACAAATTAGTTCCTTAAAGCTTAATTATTTAAGCAAATTAATAAAACCATACTCATAAACATGAAAGCCAAAATTTATACACAATTATGAAACCAAGTTAGAACCAATCTGAGGAACCAACTGGCCTCCATCTAATAATTTTAATTTTATGCACTTTGGCAGCTAATGAATTACATTTCTCTGAATTTTAACCCTCTTGTGTAAGTATTTCAAGGTTTATTTCCAAGACCCAGATACATCTGAAAAGTTCTTCTCTTCCCGTATTCATTTGGTTTGCCTGCTCCTTCTTCCCAGGTTTTCATCTCATCTGTCATATCATCCTGTTGGCTCTCCAAACCAGAGCTCTTTAACTTGCTGTATCTGTGGGTTCACTATTTTTTAAAAATTTATGCTTTTCTGAAGTTCTTCAATTCAAGGTTTTTCTGCAAGTCGTAACAATCCACTGCTCTCCACTGGAGCAAACACAACTTGTGTATGCCAGTCGACTCAGCAGCACCGGATGACCTGGCTTACTATTACATTGTTCAATTTATGTCACTGTAGCAAGGTCAGTATCTAAGTGGAGAGATAAGACCCAGGAATATTTACTGGGAGTCGGAGGGCTCTGCTTTGTGAATTCTTATCTCCTTATCTAAAACATGTTAGATAAGGTTATGGAACACTGAAGAATAGATGCTCATTGTGTAAGTGTGCATACCATGTGTGTGTATACACTACATATTTGTAAATATGTATATCTACAAATACATATAAGTATAAATGTATATTTTATACAAATATATTATGTATATTACCCATAAAAATTTATAAATTTTTTAAATTATATGTATTTATACACACGTGCATTTCACTGAGAATGTGAGTACACAAACACAGGCACACAATCAGAAAAAGAATTACATTTCCTTGGATAAATATGCTGCCAAACAATTTTAATCATCTAAGCCTTAATACACCTTTTCTGACAGCTTCAAAATGTGCATGTTGGTAAATGTGAATTCTGTGCTTCACACCTTTATTTTGAAACACCTCATGGGATATATCTACTATTCTTCAGAATTATAAAGGCTGCTTGAATTCAAAACAGGTAAAATTATAAAGATTAAAAGATTAGAGGCTCTGCAAATGGCTTGGCTCTAAAGCAAGTTCTAACCAAACATGAGGTGAAAAGGCATTGAAAATCATATCCCAGGGTGTAGGGAAAATGAAGGAAAATGGTCAGGGCCCCTCAGATGTTCAGAATCTTGCTGAGCATTTGATGTAAATATGCACGTGTGCCCAGATGTTTCTTGGTTATTATATAATGTAATTGTGCATGTGCACCCAGGTGTCCTGGGTTATGACTTAAGTATAAAGGACGGGTGGCTCTGATCCAGAGGGTGCCCCGTCCCAGGGATGTTCCCGGGGGTGCCACGGGGAGGCTACTGCGGCTGCCGGAGGCTGTTGCTGCCAGTGCCCCTGGGATGGCCCAAGAGGCTACTGCCGCTTCTGCAGCTTCTGCTGCTGATGCTGCTGAGGATTTAGCTCATGTCATCTGCCAATGGCTCCTGGGACCTTTCCCAGTTACCTAGTATGGACCTGCTTGTGAGGGGTCTGGTGACCCAGCCTGGCATCTGAGGGGTTTGTGACCCAGTCTGTACAATGGGTTTGAAGAGTTTGAGGCCTAGCCCTGACAATACAAATGAAAACTTAGTATCACAAAATGTAAAGCTACTTGAATACACTACTTGTCAAGTTAGGCAAATCATAACTAAAGCCAAAACATTTCATTGTTTTAGTTACGCTAAATTTTCCATTTATATTGTCCAAGCTAGGGATTAGAGCCCACAGACCCTTCAAACCCATTGTCCAGACTGGGACGCCAGACCCCTCACATGCAGGTCAATTCTAGGTAATTGGGAAAGATCCTAGGAGCCATTGGCAGACGACACAAGCTCAGTCCACAGCAGCAGCAGCAGCAGCAGCAGTGGCAGTGGCCTCTCAGGGCATCCAGGGGGCACTGGCAGCAACAGGCTGTAGCAGCAGTAACAGCCTCTCTGTGCCCCCCAGGGGCATCTCGAGAATGGGGGGCCCTGTGGATCTAAGCCACTTGTCCTTTATACTTAAGTCCATAACCCAGGACACCTGGGTGCACATGCACAATTACATTAGACAATAACCAAGGAGCACCTGCGTGCACGTGCATATCTATGTTAAATGTTCAGCAAGATTCTGAACATCTGAGGGGTCCTGACTATTTTCCTATATTTTCCCAACAATCCACCCCTTTAGCATCCCTAGCCGTACAATCTACTCATTCAGAATCTTCTGTGATGTTCCCTTAGCGAGCATAAATGACCCTTGCATTCACATAACCTATTCTACCCCAACAGTCTCAAAAGTCTTTAGCTTGCTGCAACACCAACTCAAAAGTCCAATTCAAAAGTCCAACTCAAGTCTCATCTGAGACTAAAGGCAATACTCTTTTCAGCTGTGAACCTGTAAAGAGTGAAAAACAAGATAATCTACCTCCAAGATACAGTGGGACAGACACTGGGTACACATTCCCATTCCAGAAGGGAGGAATAGACAAGGAAAAGCAGGCCCCAAACAAATCCAAAATCCAAACAGGGCAAACATTAAGCACACTGGGGCACCTGGACCCCTAAAGTGTTGGGCAACCTCGCTCCTAGAGCTCCGCCAAGTACAGCCCATTGAACTGCCGTTGTGCCTGCAACTTTTCCAGGCTGGTGATGCACATTGCCAGCAGCCCCACAGTTCTGGGCTCCTGGTGGCAGTCCTGCCATCCTGTCTCCACTAGATATTTCCTCAGTGGGGTTTCTCTGTGGGGGCTCTGACCCCACTTTTCTGCTCCACATTGCTCTGTAGATGACTTCCGCAGTGGCTCTACCCCTGCAGCAGGTCTCTGCCTGGGTCCCCCAGCTTATTCATACATCTTCCAAAATCTAGGTGGAGGCTGCCATGGCTCCATTGCTCTCACATACTGCTGGCCGGCAAACTTAACACAACGTGAACGCCACCAAAGTTTTTGGCTTTTGCTCTTCGGAGGTGCTGAGGCAGGTTTGCTCCAGCCAGAGCAGCTGGGATGCAGGGAGCATGCAGGGAGCAGTTTGCCGAGGGCAGCAGTGCCCCAGGTCTGTCCTTCAGAGAAACTCAGTTCTCCTAGGACTCTGTGATGGTGAGGTCCTCTCCCAAACTTCTAAAATGCCCTCAGGGCCTTTTCATTGTCTTAGCTATTAGCATCTAGCTTCCCCATCCCCAGTTCCTGAATTACTTGAATCAGCTCGCTTACACCGGCTGCTCACTCACTGTCTCGGGCAGTTCTGCATCGTTGGCCCACAGTTCGAACAATTGCATTCACTCAGTCACGCTTTTCTCTGGTTTATAGGACACGCGGCCAGCTATCGGGTTTAAGTGGCACCCTCCGAGACTTCTCGGGTTTAAGTGGCACCTGGTGAGCCATCTGCCTTCGGACAAATGTGACATGTGTTTACTACATTGTCTCCAGAGCACATTACACCATCCACCCGTAGGTTCCATAGCTGCAGCAGCCAGGGGTTCTCCCTGTTTCTGCTGCTTTACTGTCTCCCAAAGCCAACCAGTTCAACCTGGGAATACAGGACATAAGTGGTGAACTGGGTCACCTGTGGATCACCCACTGGCTGTCCGTCTGGTCCCATAGGCTGCTCGTGCTTCATTTTCTGATGCACAACAGGTCATGCCTGGAGACACACAGTCTCCCCAACTCCCCACTGGGTTGGTCGTCTTCCCTGGTATGAGGGACAGGAGTGGCCAGTCGCTGCATGTCATCCTCCAGGATAATCATCAGTGCTTCCAACAACTCTGCTTTCTTCTTCAAATCTTCCAGTCGCTGCATTTCATCCACCAACAACTCTGCTTTCTGCTGCAAATCTCGATCAGTTTGCAGCATAGTGAGCAGCAGCCAGGCTCCAGTCAGCAGAAAAGTAGACACCAGGCACCACATGCTCAAGGACAGCCACACTTCCTCCCCCTCCCAAGGGGTTTTCTGCCATAGTGCCTGGTCTATGCTGCCTTGCAATACCGTGAGCAGCAACCAGATCCCAATCAACAGGAAGATGGCCATAAGGCAAAACATGTTCAAAAGTAGCCACATTTCCTCCTTCTTCCAAGGGCTTTTGTCTCCTGTACCTGCTCAGCATCCTGCTGACTACACCAATTGTTGAGCTAGGGTTGGGTCTGGAGTTCACAAACCCTTCACATGCAGGTCTGTGAGCTAGGTAACCAGCAAAGAGGTCCTTGGAGCCTTAGTTTGAGAGCATGGCCGCACAGGGCGAACACCTGAGGCAGTACACGCCAGCCAGGTGGCAGCACCGCCCATGCGCACTAACTCCACCCACACACAACTTGCTTACAAAGACTG
The DNA here is from genome assembly GCF_027409185.1 of Cynocephalus volans. NCBI lineage: Eukaryota > Metazoa > Chordata > Mammalia > Dermoptera > Cynocephalidae > Cynocephalus > Cynocephalus volans. The sequence continues at coordinate 118,450,942 of NC_084466.1, forward strand.
TGTCACACCACCCCTAACCAGACCTAAGGCAAAGGGGCCTGATTAAATTATTCCATTTTCCTAACATGGTCCATGTTGGCTCACAGTACAGCAAGCAACAGCCAAACCCCATTCAACAGGAAAGCAGCCACTGGGCACCACATACCCAAGGGTAGCCACATTTCCTCCCCCTCCCAAGGGGCTTTCTGCTTATTTACCTGCTTGGCATCCTACCCATGACGCCAATTGCTGGGCTCTTTCACTTGCCTGGAATCCTGCCACGACTACTCCAGTTGTAAAGCTATGCTACTACGCCACTTGTCGAGTCAGGCAAATCACAACTAAAGCCAAAACATTTCACTATTTTAGTTACACTAAGTTTTCCATTTGTATCATCTGGGCTAGGGGTTAGGCCCCACAGACCTTTCAAACCCATTGTCCAGACTGGGTCACCAGACCCCTCATACACAGGTCTGAGCTAGGTAACTGGGAAAGATCCTCGGAGCCATTGGCAGACCACATGAGCTCAGTCCTCAGCAGTGGCAGCAGCAGCAGCTTACGGGTCTGGCAGTGACAGCATCTCAGAGGGTCCCGGAGGCACTGGCAGCAGCAGCTTGCAACAACAGCCTCCAGCAGCAGTAGTGGCCTCCCCGTGTCCCCTACCAGGAGCATCCTGGGGGCTGGGGGGCCCTGTGAATCAGAGTCACTCGTCCTTTATACTTAAGTCCATAACCCAGGACACCTGGGTGCACATGCGCAGTTACATTAGACAATAACCAAGGAACACCTAGGCACATGTGCATATTTGCGTCAAATGCTTGGCGAGATTCTGGACATCTGAGTGGACCTGACCATTTTCCTATATTTTCCCAACGCTAAAATAATGAAACATTTTGGCTTTAGTTGTGAATTGCCTTAACAATATAATTGCCTAACCGGACAATTAGCATAGCTGTAGCCCTTAGCCCGCCATGGGGCAATTTAATTACCTTCTGCCAGATGCATGTCAGAGCAATGATGTAAAAAATGTGGTTGAACTTAACCCCAAAACAGGCCAAAAATTAATCTGATTAATTTTTTTTAGGAAAGCTTCTTGGCCTATTAAATCTATACTGCTTGGGGAAAATATATCCATTTAATAAATTTAAATCATATATATTATATTGATATTCATTTAATAAACATTTATATTTAATAAATATTTATTAAGTCAGACACTGTTCTAGGTTCACGAACAAAAGACTAAGTCCTTGTCATCACAGAGCTTACATTTTAGTGGTGATGACTGATAATAAAATATAAACATACATGTGATGATGTCAGGGAAGAATAATTGCTAATAAAATATAGCAGGCAAGGATAAAGGAGTCATACAAGGCACTATTTTAAGTAGAGTGGCCAGGAAAGGCTCCTCTGAGTAATGACACCTGAGCAGAGAAGTGACTAAGTGAGAGAGATCCATTTAAATTGAGTGTTCTGATTCAGTAGGTCTAAACCCTGACAGATTGCCAAGAGTCTTGCAAGCTAACAAGGTAGCCCGCCACAATTTCATGGATGCTGGCAGAAGACAGGAAACTCTTGGGTCAAGAGCAAAGAACTCTCTTACTCCTAGCACTGCAAATCTTGTCACCTTCACATTCTCCTTATTCCTCAAGTCCCAAAGGATCAAGACAGAAGCAAACCCAGGTGGCCATTGCACATACAGGTCTATGTCACAGTGGAAGTCATAGAGGAAGTCTCTCCCTCCAGGGTAGAGGGCAGGTTTGTTCCTGACCAGTATAATAACCCCAAGTTTAGGAAACTCCCCAATCTTATAAAGGGGCTGTCAGCAAACCTGTTCAATCTTTGCCACAGATGGTGATGTTTTCTTTATTACACTGGTCAGGAACAAACCTGCCCTCTACCCTGGAGGGAGAGACTTCCTCTATCTTTCAAGGCTGTTAGTTATAATATAAACATCCTTGAAAAGATAGTCTGGAACAAAAACTGATCTAGGTGAAGAAATACCCTGGAGAATGGACTCCCAACATCAACATTTAGCATACATCAGAATCACCTGGAGGGCTTGTCTGAACACAAATTGCTAGAGCCAACCCCAGTGTTCCCGATTCAGTAGGTCTGGGGTGAGTCTGAGATTTCGCATTTTTAACACCTTCCCAGGTGATACTGATGTTATCGGTTAGATATCCCTACTTTGAGAACACTGTTTTGAGTCTATTAAACAGACCACATTTTGTTGCGCTGTTGTTGATTAGCTTTCATTTGGTTTTGCCTTATAAAAAAAACTCTGCTTCTGGTATTATCTTAATAATTATAACAGTAACCTCATGTGACATTCCAGTCTATAGCTGCAAGATTCACTGATGGAAGCATGGATGTCAGGCATCGTTCAGAGTGTTGATAATTTTTTTTTTCTTTTTCTTTTATTTTATTTATCCATCTACTCTAATATACTGTCAGTTTCTTCAGCTGTAAAAACCTTTTGAAGCCAAAATTGAGTTTTAAATGGCCAAATAGTATTTAGATCTTTCATATTACCCATAGATCCAGAAATCTAAGCCATTAATAAGGATATATGCTTATGGTTATGTAAGAATTGCTGCAAATCTAGCAGTGTTTTGTTTTTAAAGCTCTAAAAATTTAACTGTTTTATGAAATTAATTCCATAAGTGGCCAGTGAGAGACATGCAATAAATAACCCTATGAGGAAAACACTTAATGTTATTTTAAACAGCACTTTTATATTCACTATCTTCACCAAGAAACTTTATAGAAACTATGTGGTTACCAACATTTGCCACTAGAGGGTAGGGCAGATTTAGAGACTGCTTGTGTTTTTCCTCAGTCCAGGAATATTTCCTCTTTATTTATTTATTTTTTTAATTGAAGCATAATTGATTATACAGATTTGTGGGGTACAAAGTTTGTATAATCATAATTGATTATACAAAGCTGTGGGGTACGCGGCTTATTCGTCATTACAATATGTAATCATTCTTTGTATCTGTTTACCAGTCTCTCATCAATTTCTTATTAACCCTCTCTTCTCGCCCCTCCCTGTTTCCACGTCTACTAACCACAGTTCTGTTCTCTCCTCTGAGAGTTCAACGTATTATTGTGATTATTGTTTCTTTCATTTTCTTTCTTTCTTATTTATTATTTATTAGCTCCCACTTACAAATGAAGACGTGGTATTTCTCTTTCTGCGCCCAGTTTGATTCACTTAACATAATTTTTTCCGAGTTCATCTATGTTGTTGTGAATAGCATGATTTCATTTTTTTAATGGCTGAGTAGTATTCCATGGTGTATATATACCATATTTTCCTTATCCAGTCATCCATTGATGGACATTTAGGTTGGTTCCATAGCCTGGCTATTGTAAATAGAGCTGCAATAAACCTGGGACTGCAGGTTTCCCTTTGACATGATGACTTCCATTCCTTTGGGTATATACCCAGCAGTGGGATTGCTGGATCATATGGAAGATCTATCTGTAGTTGTCTGAGCAACCTCCATACTGTTTTCCATAATGGCTGAACTAATTTATTGTCCCACCAACAGTGCAGAAGGGTTCCCCTTTCTTCGCAGCCTCGCCAGCATTTGTTATTCTCTGTCTTTTTGAGAACAGCCAATCTAACTGTTTTCATTTGCATTTCCCTCCTGCTTAGTGATGATGACCGTTTTTTTCGTGTACCTGTTGGCCATGTTCGTCCTCCTTGCACTTACTCTGTATAGTCAATAGGTGGTGCTTGTGCTCATTTTACTTTGCACGTTAGCCCCTGTTTTTAAAATTGTGGGGAAAAAGTTATCTAAAAAAAATAAAATAAGGCTTTTCAAGATGGCGGCGGCTGCGGCGGCTGGCGCGGAGTAGCTGAGGTGGAAAAGGCGGCCACTGGGCCTCAGGCAGCCGGGAAACTTGTGGACCTTCCTCTTGCCATCTCTTAAGGGAGGACTGCTGCTGCTGACCGGTCGTGGGGGGTGACCGCCACTTTGCCCCCGGCAGGAGAGGCTGCCTCATTTACAGGCAACAGCTTTGAAGTGTGGAGCAGGAAAAGAACTGTTTCTTAGCTGCAAAAGCGAGTCTCGAAACAGGGAACACGGCGCCAGGGCTGCTGTGGATGCAGCCAGGATCCCGGAGGCCGGGGCCGCGCTGAAGGCGGCCAGCTGCCCTATTCAGGATTCGAGGTTTCAGGCCGGCATTAAAGAAGATTCCTGGGAGTGCCCGAGCCGCGCCGCGACTGAACAGCCTGAGGCGGCAGCGGCCGAGAACTGGGAAAGGCGGCAAACCAGAGACAGAGAGCGAGCACCCGACCTGGCACAGCACTGTGAGTGACCCCTGGCACAGCTCTGTTTGGGGGGTGGATGCCCATGCAGCTCCCGCCTGCACCACCAGGCCACTCACCGCCCGGTGCTGCCTCCATTTTCCCAGGTGCAGGCAGCTCCGCCCTGCTCGGCCATCACTGAGCCCTCCCACTTGCTGGCCTGGCGCCAGGCTTTCCGGAGCCTGCGGACCGGCCTCCGCTCCCACTCCCTCGGTGGTTCTCTGGCAGGGCTGGTGGGGGGGGGCATCCCGGGCCAGTGTCGGGAGGGCAAGGAAGTACGGGCGGGCCGACTGTCACTCCACCATACCCTGGACTCCGGCCCCAGGTAAACTCCCTGTTACTGGGAGGCAGATACCATCTCTGCAACCACCAGTTTGAAAAAAGCCTAACGAATTTCTGGTTGGGAATAGTGTGGTAGGAGAGTTCCCAGGTCTGCTTGAACCTGCCGGAGACCAGGCTGCAGGTGGGCGCTAGACTCGGTTTATACTGGGGGGATACAAAGGTGAACAAGACCCGAGAAAGATCTACATAGTGCTACAAAGGCACCCAGAGAGACCGGTCGTCTGTGCCCAGCAGAAACCTGGTAGACTTCCTGGGCGAGGCGGTGCCGAACAGGGTCTTGAAGGCCCAGCTGATAGACGAGGGGTGCAGAAGACACGCCCCAGCCCAGCACAGTGCGCACAGAGTGGGGAGACGTGCGGCCAGGGAGGCGGAGACTCGACAAAAACCACACACACTGTGGGGTCGCTACTGCACGATCTAACAGCCTGGGCCAGAGCACACGGAACAGGGAGAAGTCCTGCACAGGAAGTGAAAGCTCAACAGAGATCACACACCCTGTGGTACGTGATCCACCAGCACAGCAGAGTCCAAGCTGACCAGAAAGGTGGCTCCCCGGAGAAGCCCAAGACCCGAGGCAACCACACACACAAGGCACTAGAGGCCAACTGAGCAGTCACGGAGGGAGCCATACGAAATTGGCAACCACAGCAACATCCTAGTTAGTCATTAGTCTCAAACCGGTGGACTGTGAAACCCAGGCCACAATGAATAAACACCAAAAAAAAGATACCAGAAATACAAAAAATCAAGAAAGTACACCACCAAAAGTTAATAAATCTCAAACTCTAGATCCTATAGAACAAGAAGCCCTTGAAATAACTGACAAGGAATTTCGAGTGATAATTCTAAGGAAACTGAATGAGATACAAGAAAACTCAGCTAGACATCATGATGAAATGAGGAAAAGTATACAGGATCTGAAAGAGGAAATGTACAAGGAAATCAATGTCCTGAAAAAAAATGTAGCAGAACTTGCTGAACTGAAGAAGTTATTCAACGAAATAAAAAACACAACGGAGAGTTTAACCAGCAGGCTTGTCGAAGTTGAAGAGAGAACCTCTGAACTTGAAAATGGGCTCTTTGAAATAACACAAGCAGACAAAAAGAAAGAAAAAAGAATCAAGGACATTGAAGAAAATCTGAGAGAGATATCAGACAACCATAAGCGATCAAATATCCGAGTCATGGGTATTCCAGAAGGGGAGGAAAATGGAGATTCCATTGAAAACATATTCAACAAAATAGTGGCAGAAAACTTCCCAGGTATAGGAAAAATCACAGATCTTCAGATCCAGGAAGCTCAACGATCTCCAAATGTATTCAACCCAAAAAGACCTTCTCCAAGACATGTCATAGTCAAATTGGCAAAACTCAGAGATAAAGAGAGAATCTTAAAAGTTGCAAGAGAGAAGCGTCAAATCACCTATAAGGGAGCACCAATCAGGTTAACATCAGACTTTTCATCACAAACCCTAAAAGCTAGAAAGGAATGGGATGATATTTTCAAAATACTAAAAGACAAAGATTGCCAGCCAAGAATACTCTACCCTGCAAGGCTATCCTTCCAAAATGAGGGGCAAATAGTATATTTCTCAGACAAACAAAAACTGCGGGAGTTCACTACCACAAGACCACCCTTACAAGAAATCCTCAAGGGAGTACTGGGTTTGGTTCCTGAAAATTAACTACCACTGCCATAAAAACCCAAGAAAAATCTAAACCCGCTAGTATAATAAAAATGGCATTCATGAAGAGAAAACAAGCTAACAAAAACACTATCTACAACCTAAGGAACCATCAAACACAGAAAACAAACAGTAAATCAGAAAGCAAGGAACAAAAGACACTTAAGACAACCAAACAACCAATAAAATGCTAGGAATAAATCAACACCTTTCAATAACAACTCTTAATGTAAAAGGCTTAAATTCCCCAATTAAAAGACACAGACTGGCTGACTGGATCAAAAAGCAGGACCCAACTATATGCTGCCTACAAGAGACCCACCTCACCCATAAAGATTCACACAGACTAAGAGTGAAAGGATGGAAAAAGATTTACCATGCAAACAGAAAAGAAAAACGAGCTGGAGTAGCTATTCTTATATCTGACAAAATAGACTTTAAACTAAAAACCATAAAAAGAGACAATGAGGGACACTACTTAATGATAACAGGACTGATCCATCAAGAAGACATAACAATCATAAATATGTATGCACCCAATGTTGGAGCAGCCAGATTTATAAAACACACTCTATTAGACCTAAAGAAGGAAATAGATACTAATACCATAATACCAGGGGACCTGAACACTCCACTGTCAATATTAGACAGATCATCTAGGCAAAGAATCAGTAGAGAAACACAAGATCTAAACAAGACTCTAGACCAATTGGAATTGGCAGATATCTAAAGAACATTCCACCCCACAACCTCAGAATATTCATTTTTCTCATCAGCTCATGGATCATTCTCCAGGATAGATCACATATTAGGTCACAAATCAAGTCTCAATAAATTCAAAAAAATTGGAATTATCCCATGTATCTTCTCAGACCACAATGGATTAAAACTAGAAATTAATAACAAACGAACCTCTGGAAACTATACAAACACATGGAAATTAAACAGCATTCTACTTAATGATATATGGGTCCAAGAAGAAATCAAGCAGGAAATCAAAAAGTTTATTGAAACTAATGAAAACAATGATACATCATACCAAAACCTGTGGGATACTGCAAAAGCAGTATTGAGGGGAAAATTTATTGCATTAAACGCTCACTTCAGAAGAATAGAAAGTTGGCAAGTGAACAAACTAACACTTCACCTTAAAGAACTAGAAAAACAAGAACAATCCAAACCTAAAGTTAGCAGACGGAAAGAAATCATTAAGATCAGAGCAGAACTGAATGAAATTGAAAACCAAAAAACAATTCAAAAGATCAACGAATCAAAAAGTTGGTTTTTTGAAAAGATAAATAAAATTAACAAACCATTAGCATGGCTAACAAAAAAAAGAAGAGAGAAGACTCAAATAACAAAAATTAGAAATGAAAAAGGCGATGGTACAACTGATTCATCTGAAATACAAGGAATCATTCGAGACTACTATAAACAACTATACGCCAACAAATTTGAAAATCTGGAGGAAATGGATAAATTTCTGGACACACACAAGCTCCCAAAACTGAACCGTGAAGACGTAGAAAATTTGAACAGACCAATAACAATAAAGGAGATTGAAGCTGTTATCAGAAGGCTCCCAACAAAGAAAAGCCCAGGACCAGATGGATTCACAGCAGAATTTTACCAAACATTCAAACAGGAATTGACACCGATTCTTTACAAACTATTCCAAAAGATTGAAACAGACGCAAATCTCCCAAACTCATTCTATGAAGCAAACATCATCCTGATACCAAAACCAGGTAAAGATATAACCAAAAAAGAAAACTACAGGCCAATATCCTTGATGAATATAGATGCAAAAATCCTCACTAAATTACTAGCAAACAGAATACAGCAACACATACGTAAAATTATTCATCACGATCAAGTGGGATTCATCCCAGGGATGCAAGGTTGGTTCAACATACGCAAATCAATATATGTGATACACCATATTAATAAACTCAAACACAAGGACCATATGATCATCTCTATAGATGCTGAAAAAGCATTTGATAAAGTTCAGCACTCATTCATGTCAAAGACCCTCTATAAGTTAGGTATAGAGGGAAAGTATCTCAACATAATTAAAGCCATATATGCCAAACCCACAGCCAATATCATCCTGAATGGGGAAAAGCTGAAAGCTTTCCCTTTAAGAACAGGAACTAGACAAGGATGCCCACTCTCACCACTCCTATTCAACATAGTGTTGGAAGTACTAGCCAGAGCAATCAGAGAAGAGAAGGAAATAAAGGGCATTCAGATTGGAAAAGATGAAGTCAAACTGTCCCTGTTTGCAGATGACATGATCCTATATATCGAACAGCCTAAAACCTCTACAAAAAAACTGCTGGAATTGATAAATGATTTCAGCACAGTAGCAGGATACAAAATCAACACACAAAAATCAGTAGCATTTCTTTTCTCCAATAGTGAACATACAGAAAGAGAAATCAAGAAAGCCTGCCCATTTACAATAGCCACCAAAAAAATAAAATACTTAGGAATTGAGTTAACCAAGGAGGTGAAAAATCTCTATAATGAGAACTACAAACCACTGCTGAGAGAAATTAGAGAGGATACAAAAAGATGGAAAGATATCCCATGCTCTTGGATTGGAAGAATCAACATAGTGAAAATGTCCATACTACCCAAAGTGATATACAAATTCAATGCAATCCCCATCAAAATTCCAAAGACATTTTTCTCAGAAATGGAAAAAACTATCCAGACATTTATATGGAACAATAAAAGACCACACATAGCCAAAGCAATGCTGAGCAAAAAAAAAATAAAGCTGGAGGCATAACACTACCTGACTTTAAGCTATACTACAAAGCTATAATAACCAAAACAGTATGGTACTGGCATAAAAACAGACACACTGACCAATGGAATAGAATAGAGAATCCAGAAATCAACCCACACACTTACTGTCAGCTGATCTTTGACAAAGGCACCAAGCCTATTCAGTGGCGAAGGGACTGCCTCTTCAGCAAATGGTGCTGGGACAACTGGATATCCATATGCAGGAGAATGAAACTAGATCCATACCTCTCGCCATATACTAAAATCAACTCAAAATGGATTAAGGATTTAAATATACTCCCTGAAACCATAAAAATTCTTAAAGAAAACATAGGAGAAACACTTCAGGAAATAGGACTGGGCACAGACTTCATGAATACGACCCCAAAAGCACGGGCAACCAAAGGAAAAATAAACAAATGGGATTATATCAAACTAAAAAGCTTCTGCACAGCAAAAGAAACAATTAAAAGAGTTAAAAGACAACCAACAGAGTGGGAGAAAATATTTGCAAAATATATATCTGACAAAGGATTAATATCCACAATATATAAGGAACTCAAACAACTGTACAAGAAGAAAACAAGCAACCCAATTCAAAAATGGGCAAAAGAGCTAAGTAGGCATTTCTCTAAGGAAGATATACAAACAGCCAACAGACATATGAAAAAATGCTCAACATCACTCAGCATCCGGGAAATGCAAATCAAAACCACATTGAGATACCATCTAACCCCAGTTAGGATGGCTAAAATCCAAAAGACTATGAACGATAAATGCTGGCGAGGCTGCGGAGAAAAAGGAACTCTCATACATTGTTGGTGGGACTGCAAAATGGTGCAGCCTCTATGGAAAATGGTATGGAGTTTCCTCAAACAATTGCAGATAGATCTACCATACGACCCAGCTATCCCACTGTTGGGAATATACCCAGAGGAATGGAAATCATCAAGTCGAAGGTATACCTGTTTCCCAATGTTCATCGCAGCCCTCTTTACAATAGCCAAGAGTTAGAACCAGCCCAAATGCCCATCATCAGATGAGTGGATACGGAAAATGTGGTACATCTACACAATGGAATACTACTCAGCTATAAAAACAAATGAAATACTGCCATTTGCAACAACATGGATGGACCTTGAGAGAATTATATTAAGTGAAACAAGTCAGGCACAGAAAGAGAAATACCACATGTTCTCACTTATTGGTGGGAGCTAAAAATTAATATATAAAGTCACACACACACACACACACACACACACACACACACACACACACACACACACACACACACACACAAACCGGGGGTGGGGGAAGGAGATATAACAACCACAATTATTTGAAGTTGATACGACAAGCAAACAGAAAGGACATTGTTGGGGGGGAGGGGGGGAGGGAGAAGGGAGGGAGGTTTTGGTGATGGGGAGCAATAATCAGCCACAATGTATATCGACAAAATAAAATTTAAAAAAAAATAAAGTAAAATAAAAATAAAAATAAATTTTAAAAAAATGGGCAAAAGAGCTAAGTAGGCATTTCTCTAAGGAAGATATACAAATGGCCAACAGACATATGAAAAAATGCTCAACATCACTCAGCATCCGGGAAATGCAAATCAAAACCACATTGAGATACCATCTAACCCCAGTTAGGATGGCTAAAATCCAAAAGACTATGAACGATAAATGCTGGTGAGGTTGCGGAGAAAAAGGAAATCTCATACATTGTTGGTGGGACTGCAAAATGGTGCAGCCTCTATGGAAAATGGTTTGGAGGTTCCTCAAACAATTGCAGATAGACCTACCATACGACCCAGCTATCCCACTGTTGGGAATATACCCAGAGGAATGGAAATCATCAAGTCGAAGGTATACCTGTTTCCCAATGTTCATCGCAGCCCTCTTTACAATAGCCAAGAGTTGGAACCAGCCCAAATGCCCATCATCAGATGAGTGGATACGGAAAATGTGGTACATCTACACAATGGAATACTACTCAGCTATAAAAACGAATGAAATACTGCCATTTGCAACAACATGGATGGACCTTGAGAGAATTATATTAAGTGAAACAAGTCAGGCACAGAAAGAGAAATACCACATGTTCTCACTTATTGGTGGGAGCTAAAAATTAATATATAAATTCACACACACACACACACACACACAGACACACACACACACACAGAAACCGGGGGGGGGGGAGAAGATATAACAACCACAATTATTTGAAGTTGATACGACAAGCAAACAGAAAGGACATTGTTGGGGGGGAGGGGGGGAGGGAGAAGGGAGGGAGGTTTTGGTGATGGGGAGCAATAATCAGCCACAATGTATATCGACAAAATAAAATTAAAAAAAAAAATAAATAAAATAAATAAATAAATAAAAATAAAAAAAATAATAAAAAAAATATAAGAAAAAAAAAAAAAAAAAAAAAAAACACTGCAGAATGCTATCTAGCTACAAGATACCTTACTTAGATGGCTGGCAAATTGAACCAGCATAATCCAACAGATTAAATCGCAGTACTGTACAACCTTAAAAAAAAAACAAATAAAAAATAAATAAATAAAATAAAATAAAATAAAACACAACCACAAATTAAATCTTAGAGAAGTTCACAGACAGAAGAAAAACTAGCATTCTGATAAGCATATAGGATAACACTTAATACTCACAAAAGTACTGGAAAATTATTATTGTAGCAATTTTGCAAAGTAAGGATACTGAGGATAAGTTATGTGTGCAAAGTTTCATGGAAAATAGTGTAATCAGGATTTGAATTCAGGTCTGTCTTACTCCAAAACCCTAGTTTGTCCAATATTCCACATCAACAGATCAAATCAGGCCTTAACACAAATCTTTCACATGATCTCGTGCTATACAGTACATTTGTTACCTTTGTTACCACTCTTAACCTCTTTGCAGGTAGGTGTGATGTGTTCTTATCACTGCTTTTTGATTTGTAAACTCTGTACATTCAAAGAACTCACGTTACTTCTCACTTTATTTCCTCTACCATGTGGCACAATCATACACATGAGAGTTCTTGTTTAATTATTGGAGTTTACTATATGCACCTATCTAATTAATGCCTTCTTAACAAATAATTTAACAACTAATTGTTTTTCTCTCTGTAGATAATCTGTCCATTTCCTTAAATGCAGAATTTAGGGAATTTATTTAAGTGGATTAGGAAAAATTAGGGGAAAATTGGGGAATATATTAGGCTGATTATTGAACAAATAATTTAAATAACTGAACTGTCAGTCTGAAATGACCAAGATGTTAAAATTTTTTTAAATTCTATTAGCACAGCTAAAGATTTGAGCTTGTGACCATTAAAATATTTTAAAATACTTATTGATCTTAAAGTCTTGGTTTGTTTATATAGAGGATATAAACATGAGCTGATTAAAAGATGTTTTTCTCTGTTTAATGCTTATATTTTTTATTTTCCTTCTTTATTGAAAGGCAGAGTAGTAGAACATAGGGTTTAAAGAGAACTAGTCTGGATCCAGGTTCCAAGTCATGACCAATGGTGTCAACTTTGGGTAATTTTCTTATCAACTCAATATTTGGGAATGTCTTATACTGATTCTTCTAAGTATAATGCTTTCGCTCTAAGACCACGAAACCTATCCAATTTATTTTCCCATTTTTGCCTTTTATATTTACTTTTTTTCTCCCCACTGGAGAAATATATCCTTATTATATATTATGCAAGATATTATACATTATATTTTGCTATTTTATCATTGTTTTTGACCTTTCTGTTCTGCTTTGTAGATCTGTGGTCAATTCTTACTCTATGCCACACTTTAAAAAATATTTAGCTTTAAAATCCATTTAAAAATATAGTTGGGTAAATCCTATCTTGTTATTCTGCTTTGAATCAATATTCTTAAATATTCTTGCCCTTTTATTCTTCTTGATAAAATTTATGTATTCAGCAAGTTCACAAAAAATTCACTAGAGTTTTGATTGAAATTGCATTAAGCCTTTTCAATAATTTTCAAAGAATTGGACATTTTTTCAAAGCTGATTCTCATTCACAATATTGAATGTCTTAACTTTCATTCAAGTTGTTATCTCTGTACCTCAGTAAAATTGTGTAGTGTCCTACATATAGGTCTCTCTCACGTTTTGTTCGAGGTATTCCTGGGAATTTTGTGGTATCATTGCTAGCATGAATTAGACTTTTTTTTTTCTACTATATATCTTAACAAATTATTGCTTGTTTATAGCTGGGACTATCAACAGAGGAGTTTCAAAATCACCCATAGGGTTTTTTCAAACCATACTCACATCACTCTCAGCGATTCTGATACATCTTCTAGGAGAAAGTCCCTCCCACCTCTTACTGATGAATATATATGACACCCCTCAGGATTGGAGAAGAAAACAATGTTAAGTACTAAAGTAAAACAAAGCTATTGGGTTCAATTTTTTAAAATAGAATCTCTTTATTATTTTTCTTATTACTTCGAAGAGTTTTTCTTTAACATTAAGTTATTTGTTTTCTAAAATAAAACTCAAGAATGTCCTTGAAGAAGAAAAGAAAATTGCCTTTATTAATCAATCAGCACTGAATCTAATATGTGCAAATAACTGTGCCAGAAGCTTCAGGAATACAGACCTAAAAATCTGAACTTTGCCTTTGGTCAGTCAGATTTGGATAGGAGGTAGCAGTTAACCCTCAAGTAAACTGAGTTAACCTGAAAACAGAGAACAACATACATCAGAATGTGTATTTTCATTAACCTTATTAAGTCTATCTTTCTGAATACAGGCATTGTGCAAGTGAAAATACAATTGCTGAGATGGGCATTGGAGTAGGAATAAACTTAAATTCTGGAAAAAAAAACCCCCACTAAAACCGTCAAACTTCAGCTTTTCTGCATATCTATAGCTTTGTCTGTCCTCACAAATCAGTTGCACGTGGAAACCTTACGTTGGCCAAGTATGTAGAGAGAAATCACTGTCTTACGATTGGAAGAGGTGGAGAGAGAGGCTGCACTATCTTATCTGCTCCTTGGAGACAGCGTCAATAGCCCTCTACTGAAATAAAGGGGATTGTCTCTTTTCTCATTTTCATAAAGCCAGTGGTGTCTGCACTTAATAATGGGTTGTCTCTAAATGTTAATTTCTAAGTTGTTTCTTTGAAACTTACAATACTTGTCTCTATGAAAACAATGCTCTAGATCAGAGCTTCTCAGACGTTAGCTTGCACTATCTCCTAGAGAGTTTGGTAAAACACAGAGCCCCAAGTCTGAAGATTCTGATTCAGTATGTCTAGAGTAGAACTCAAGGAAATTACATTTTAACAAGTTCCCAGGGATGCTGGAGCTTGTAGGTCCACACACCAATAATATCTATCTATTTATCTATCCGTCTATCTATACATACATAAATAGATAGATAGGTATCTATATGATGGCTGAGTTCTTACGTCACTCACCTAAATCTATTTAAGTCATCATATGCTACTATGTAATATTAATAGAGTCTAAACCAGCACTAGAGCTCTAACAGAAAATTCCAGGAAAAAAATCCCTTCTGTTGGCAGTTCTAGTTATGATAATGCCCAGCAAAAACAAAAACACACACTCAAACACTGTCTCATGAAGCATTCCCTCCTCTTCCTCCTCTTCCTCCTGGCTTCAGGAAACCATCGAGGGAGGAAGCAAAGACCCTGACAATGAAGGTTACTGGGGCCTGAGCAGGAAAACAAAGATTCTGACAATGGGAGAGGATAAAGAAATGCAGATTAGGAGGAGGAAGTGTCAGCAGTTGCCCTACTAAAGGTCTAGATAGGAAAGGGAAGGCTTTGGGATTAGGGCTTCCTTTGGTGACTATTCCCATCAGGTTCCACTGGAACAGGACAGTGAGGGAATGTGGCCACTCATCAAGACAACCCCTCCTTTTCCCCCAAGCAAATGGAGCAGATCTAGAAGGAAGGAGAAATACAGGATTTAAGGGAATTGGCTTCCCAGAGTGCCCCTTCTCACAAATTCTTGTCAATGCATCATGACATCATTTTTTCTGACCATATTTAAATATGTAATCTAGATCATGCCTAAAGTGGAAAAGGGACTGACATTTATTTAACATCTACTACTAAGCACAATGCAGGCATCACATCTACATTTTTGTCTTCATTTTACAAATGAGTAGCTACTGTGGAAAAAGCAAGAGCATAGCGCTTACCCAACTTGGATGGGTGACTTTAAATGAATTACATAACTTCTCTAAGCACATTTTCTTCATTTGTAAGTGCAGGCAGTCATTCCTACTTTGTAAGATTATGGGAAGGATTAAAATATATAGGTCAAAAACTTAGCTCAGTGCCTGGCCATTGCTGACATTCAATAAGTGGTAGCCACACTATTTTAATTACCATGTTTATCCTTATTATCAGCACGCACACGCACATACACATACACACAAACACCCGAGGAGCTAGCAAAAGCAACAGAGTCAAGATTCAAATCTAGGCACTTTTTTCAAACTTCATTGCCTCCACCCTAGCCTTGCTACTCAAAATCTAGTGCACGTTCCAGCAGTACTTCTGTATCACTGAGGAGCTTGCTAGAAACAGAGAATCTCAGACTCCACCCAGACAAACTGAATCAGGGTCTGCATTTTTTAACAAAATCACCTCAATCAGAATCTGCTTTTTAACAAGATCCCCAGGTGATTTGTTTGTACATTAAAGTTTGAGAAGAACAGCTGTACAGTACTTATGCTTTTATTTACTTGTCTGGTAGATTATTATTCTTGGTTAAGTTGATGGTGAAAATCAGCCACCTGCATACTCTCTCTGTCTAGAATGTAAGTTCAGCAAGGGTGAGAATCTTTATCTGTTTGTTCAAAGCTGGATCTCCACTGCCTGGAAAAATGTCTGGTATATAGTAGAAGTTCAGTAAATATCTATTAAATAAATACATCTAAGGCAAAAGTGGATGGTATTTTTAATAAATGTTTTTAATACTGAAGCATAAGGAAGCACTGTTCCATAGGCATTATTCATTATCAATCAAGGTTCAGATACGATGGTGCGCCCTGTTCTATATACCCCAAATACCAGAGGAGAGAAGGAAAGAACTGGTTATTCTTGTTGCCCTTACCTTTTGGCAGATTAATCTGCTCATAGCCTCAGAAGCCCAGAGTTGTCAGCGCACTCCTGTGTTCATGACACCTTTTCAGAACACTCGGTTTCTATTACCAACATCTAGCTTGTCTGTTGATGAAGAAGTTCTTGAAGCTTACACATCACTATCACTTTCCAGACGAAAACCTTAGTTATGAAATATCTAAATGTAAATAATACAATTAATTTATCTCCAATATTCACTAAATGAATCTCTGCCTCAAAGATTGTTTTTTCCCTATCAAATGGGTTGGAATGTTTTTAATGGATCCATTTTCATTGAGCCACCACAGTACTTACCTGAACCTAAAAAAAAACGTCACTTTCTGTGCCTTGTTATAGTTATTTGTGTACCTTTCAAACATCTACCACGAAACTATAAGTCTCCCAAAGGGTAAACCTCTATGAAAAATTGTTGTCATGTAATGTTTGAAATAGTCAAAAGAATACATGCAACATATGTAACTTATAAAACATAACAGCAATTGAACACTCTAAATGTAGACCTAACATGAGAAAAAAAAAAAAAATGACCAATTTTATTGCATTCACCTGTGTGCTTGTGGCTGGGAAAAAATGTCTCCTCCACCAAATATATATTCACTTTTTCACTTTATAATCTCTGGATTCTGTGAGTAATCTCTTACATATATGTGTATGTGTGCACAAAGTCATATACGAGTATATGTGTGTGTACAAATATAGAAGGCAGTAATGTAGTAAAGTTTATACTGGACAGGAAATCAGTTCTAACCTTAGTTCTGCCACAACTCTTCTGTTAATCATAACCTCTTAAAGCACAAGTTTCCTTTAAATAAAAGAATGTAGATAAGAAATGTAAATACATAACCTCTAAGGATCCCATGAGATCTAAAATTCCATGATTCTACAAAGAAATTTTATGAAGCGACTAAAAGGATACAGACATATAAAAAGAGGAACAAGTGAAAGTTTAATATAACTATCAACTGAATTTATTGCTTCTGAAGGTTTCTTATGGTACTTATAGGAATGTAGAACTATTAAAATTTTATACAGTTTAATCTATTAATGACTTATTGTTATAATTTCTGCCTTTACTGTCATATTTACAAAACTCTTCCTCACTCAAATGTTATAATAATATTTACCTACTTTTTTTCAGGTTTTACATTGTTTCATTTGATATTTAAATCCTTAATTCACTTGACATCGCTTTTGGTATTTGGAGTGAGGTAATAAGCACTTAGCTTCATGTTGTTCCAAATATTTACACAAATTTTTTTAATGCCATTTGGAAATAATCCATTTTTTATCCATTAAAGGAGTCTAGGGAATGTTACCCCAAGATATGGCATCTTGGTATACTGATTATTTTAAATTGAAGGTCCTTGGAGATCAGCAGATGCTGGAAGAAGCTGTTCTCTGAAGTTCCCTTATCTACCTAAAGACTGGATCTGCCAAAGAAAAGAACAATTACCTTTGGTTCCTTCCCTGAGTTTTCATTAACTGAACTTACACCACAGGGAGGAAGACAGGATTGTAACCACACCTGGATAGATTTTGTCATAGTTATTATCCTCTTCCAGGGCCATTCAGTTCCCCAAAGAGAATCATTTCCCAACCATTGTCTGAGTGTTAGGCCCATTTATTCTCCCTAGAAATCATTTACTACTTCTCAAATCACCAAATTCCCCGTTTCCCCTTCCCCTAAGAAGAAGGGTATATAAGCACCTGGACCTCACTGGGTTTTGAGGTAATCACCCTCCTGTAATTTCCCCCATGCACATTAAATAAATTTGTATGCCTTTTTCTCCTATTAATCTGCCTATTGTAAATTAATTTTCAGTGAACCTTCAGAAGACAGAGTTCCCCTTCATCCCTTCACTCCTACAGATTTGGCGTATTCAGGTAAGATAACTTAAAAACCACTCTGCTCTTCTGGAAGCCTCAGTCAAGGGAACCCAGGATCTGACAAGTTGGCAAACAGGGTAATAAACTTCTTAATGGTCAGATTCCCAGGTGTCTGTCTGTGGAACTGTTGAGTGGACAGTAAAAATCACTGTTTGTCCCTTTTCCATTACGAATTCAGATTAATAAGAAAAAAAGCATGTGTATGAACTAGTTCTTAGTGTGACAACTCTGGTATATTTCTTGTATGAGTACTCACATTGCCTAATCCCTTTCTTGCCACGAGTAGTCTTTGATTTCCTTTGTCTCTGTCTTTTTGCGTCATTTGTCATAAAGAGGAGAACTGGAGGGCCTAATGCCCCTATAAGCCTGTTGTTCAAGCTGGTCTCACAGACTGGTGAGCTTTGTGGTTCTCATCAGACCAGAATCTGTTTAGAAAAACTGTGTGATGGGTCCACAAAATAAACACCGAATGCGGCTCTTCTCTCATCTTGTTTTATGTCTTGAGAGCTTGACTCTCGATGTAGTGGGAGCATTCTCTCTTGTTCTATGCCAGCTGAGGGGTGGAAGGCATGAGAAGGAGGAGTGTGGTTTTCAGGTCACATCAAGTGGCCAGTCTAAAAGGATTGAGAACGAGAAACACATAACACATACAATTATTAAGCAGCATTCTCTTTGTTCTAACATTCCAAGCTCTCTTTGGCGTTTTTCTTAATAAGGAGTCCCATCCATAAAGGATGATGAAATTTCAGTCTTTGTTGCCTGGTTAGTACTGGTAATGACCAATCCCAGAAGTGACTGCTTGCTATCACAGGTTGGCAGGTCTGTGACTGGAGGTACCCCCATGTGTCCACATGTCCGCATGCTCATGGGGACACCAGAGACATTGTTTGAGCAAACTCCTTAACTGTCTATGGCAACAAAGATCTTTTGCTATATTAGCCTATCTCTGGGAGTGAATTTCTGGAGATCATGGGGGCTGCCTCCTCCACGCCCTCTTCAGGAATGCATCTTCCTTCCATAGTAAAAATGTATTCTAAGCCTGGAAAATTACCTGCTGGTCCCTCCATGAAGAGACTTATTTGAATAGAGTTGCTATTAGAATAAATATACCAGTGAAGATTCTGGTTGTCAGTGGCCAGACAATGAATCTTGAATTAGAAATAGTTCTATATTTAAAAAAATTCTTAGCAAGCTCTCACCCTAAGCAATTGCTATTTATAGGAAGATCAAATTGAAAGAAAGGCACATAATAGTATCTTAAAAATTCTCTTAACAAGATTAAAGTACAAAAATCTGACCTAGATCAAAAGTTGAAATCCACCCTCACTATAAGTCTTCCTCCTACCACTTATATCCCCCTTTATTTTTAGTTCCCTGCCCCTGATCCTCCAGAACATCTTTTAGATCTATGAGCCCCTGGTATAAACCTCTCTCCTCAAAATACAGCCCCAGCTCCCTTAATAACCCCTAAAACTACTTCATCTCCAATTTCTTCAGAAAGCCCTTTAGATGACAATGCCTGCTTTAACTTCCACTTCTCTGTGAAATTTACAGAAAGCACTCAGGTCTGATCTAAAGGCCTGGGGTGTACAGTTAATCTGTATAAAAGCTGATAGCCAAGAGGTAAATCTGTCACAGGCTCCAAGAAAGCAAAGGCTTGGTTCTCTGTGCCTTATGATCCCTCCTATTTCACAGGCCTATGTGGACAAGTTCCATCAGCTCTAGACCTCCCTGTACAATGCATCCTGAGAATATACCCTACCCCCCCACAACAAAAAAATTCATATCCCCTGGACAGCAGCAGATCTTCTGAATTATGAAACACTCTTGTCCCCACTTTAAGAAGATCCTACCAGCCCTCCCCACTTGGACCCAGAAGGAAGTGCCAGCTCCCACGGCACACCCTGCCAAGGTGAGCCGAGGAGACCCACGCAGCACAGGCAACACCTTCCTCCTTGGACGTGGAGGGAAGTGCGAGCACCCACAGCATGTCCCACTGCTGGGGGCTCATTCTACTGCCACATATTCTGGAACAGGATCCAAGGTGGTGTAATACAGCCACTACAACACCTACTGTCAAGCAAGGACAATTCACCACCACAGTAGCAGCCAGGGCCACTCTACAGTTAACCTACTGCTCACTCAACTACACTGATATAGGAAGAGTCACCAGTAAAGCCTGCAAATGCAGGAAGAAATCTTTATCCTCATAGCCAAACTCAGTGTAATAGTAGAAGCAAACCCTCTACCAAATGACCAAATGCCAATGGAAAAAATACTGGAACTACAAATAAACAAGAAAATATGACACCAACAGAGGAATACAGTAATGCTCTAATTTCAGACTCCATGGAACAGGGAATCCTCAAAATGTCTGCAAATGAATTCTGAGCAACAATTTTAAGAAAACTCGAAGAAATAAAAGAAGACTAAATTAGAGAACACAATGATACAAGAAAAAATATCCAGAATATGAAAGAGGAAATTTACAAAGAGATTAACACCTTAAAAAAGAGTGTGGCAGAACTCCTAGAAATGAAAGATTCATTCAGTGAAATAAAAAACACAACAGAGAGCTTGAGCAGCAGGGTAGAGCAAGCAGAAAGGAATTTCAGATCTCAAAGATGGTCTTTTTGAAATAACTCAGGCAAACAAAAAACAGGAAAAAGAATTAAAAATAATGAGGATAATCTAAGAGAGATGGCAGACAACCTCAAGCACTCTAACATCTAAATTGTGGGTATTCCAGAAGGGGTGGAGAAATGAAAAGGTATTGAAAACCTATTCAAGGAAATAGCAATAGAAAACTTCCCAGGTGTAGGGAGAGATATAGACCATCAGGTCCAGGAAGCTCAAAGGTCCCCAAACAGATTCAATCCAAAAAGAACTTCCCCAACACATTATAGTTAAATTTGCAAAGCTCAAAGACAAAGAGAGAATTCTAAAAGCAACAAGAGAAAAGCATCAAGTTTCTGATAGGGGAGCCCCCATCAGACTAACAGCAGACTTCTTAACAAAAACCTTACAGGCTCAGAAGAAAGTGGAATGATATATTCAAAATACTAAAAGAAAAAAAACTGCCAGCCAAGAATTCTTTACCCAGCAAGGCTCTCCTTCACAAATGAGGGAGAAGTAGTGTATTTCCCAAACAAACCAAAGTTGTGGAAGTTCACCACCATATAACCAGCCCTGCAAGAAATTCTCAAGGGAGTCATTCATCTGGAATCTGAATAATGATGACCACTATCACAAATACACAAGAAAGAGCAAAACCCACCATTAAAACAAAAATGCGAGTGAGAAAGAAAAAGAAGCTAAATCATGCCACACTAAATTTCCAACTAACATTGAAGAAGGGAAATGAAAGGGGAAGTAATAATCAAAAATATTTAAATCATCTAAACAAAAAGCAATTAAATGACAGGAATTAAACAATACTTGTCAATAACTACCCTAAATGTGAATGGATTAAACTCCCCATTTCAAAAGACACAGACTGACTGTTTGGATTAAAAAGCTAGACCCAAGTATATGCTGTCTTCAAGAGACCCACCTCACCTGTAGAGACACACACAGACTAAAAGTGAAGGGATAGAAAAAGATATACCATGCAAATGGAAACCAAAAATGAACAGGAGTAGCTATTCCTATATCAGACAAAATAGACTTTAAACCAAAAAACATAAAAAGAGACAAAGAAGGCCACTATATAATTATAAAAGGATCTATCCAGCTAGAAGACGTAACAATCATAAATATATATGCACCCAATACTGGAGCACTCACATATATAAAGCAAACACTCTTAGAGCTAAAGAAAGAAATAGGCCATAATACATTAATAGTGGGTGATCTGAACGCCCCTCTCTCAGTATGGAGTAGATCTTCCAGGCAACAAACCAACAAAAAGACACAGGATTTAATGTACACCTTAGACCAATTGGACCTGGCAGATATATACAGACAATTTCACCCAACAACTAAAGAATATACTTTCTTCTCATCAGCTCATGGAACATTCTCCAAGATAGACCACATATTAAGTCATAGACCTAGTCTTAGCAAATTTTAATAATTTGGAATCATTCCAAGTATCTTTTCAGACCACAATGGACTAAAACTGGAAATTAATAATGAGCAAAACTCTGGAAACTACACAAATACATGGAAACTAAACAATAGGCTCCTGAATGACCCATGGGTCCAAGAAGAGATTAAACAGGAAATCAAAAAATTTCTTGAAACTAATGAAAATAACAATACATCATACCTAAACCTATGGGATACTGCAAAAGCAGTACTAAGAGGCAAATTTATTGCAATAAATGCTTACATGAAAAGAACAGAAAGACTCAAATAAATGACCTAACACTATGCCTCAAAGAACCTGAAAAACATCAACAATCCAAACCTAAAGGTAGTAGATGGAAAGAAATAATTAAGATCAGAGTAGAACTAAATGAAATAAAGACCCAAAACAGACCAACAACAAGCAATGCGATTGAAGCAGTAATCAGCAATCTTCCAACAAAGAAAAGTCCAGGTCCGGATGGCTTTACAGCTGAATTCTATCAAACTTTTAAAGAGGAGTTAATACCAATTCTCCTCAAACCATTCCAAAAATTTGAAACAGAAGCTACTCTCCCAAACTCATTCTATGAGGCCAACATAACTCTGATACCAAAACCAGATAAAGACAAACAAAAAAAGAAAATTACAGGCCAATATCCTTGATGAACATAGATGCAAAAATCATCAACAAAATATTAACAATAAGAATGCAGCAACGCATTAAAAAAATTATACACCATGATCAAGCGGTATTCATCCCAGGGATGGAAGGATGGTTCAACATACAAAAGTCAATAAATGTAATACATCACATCAACAAACTCAAGGATAACGACCATATGATTATCTCAGTAGATGCTGAAAAAGCATTTGACAAAATTTAACATCCTACATGATAAAGACTCTCAACAAATTAGGTATAGAAGGAAAATATCTCAACATAATAAAAAGCCATCTATGACAAGCTCACTGCCGGTATCATTCTGAATGGGGAGAAACTGAGGGCCTTTCCCTTAAGAACAGGAACGAGACAAGGATGCCCACTCTCACCACTTCTGTTTCACATAGTAGTGGAGGTACTAGCCAGAGCAATCAGGCAAGAGAAAGAAATAAAGGGAATCCAGATTGGAAAAGATAAAGTCAAACTTTCTCTCTTTGCAGATGACATCATACTATACATATAGAAAAACCTAAAGATGCTATCAGAAAATTCCTAGAGTTGGTTAATAACTTCGGTAGCATTTCAGGATACAAAATAAATGCCCCCATATTAGTTGAATTTAAATACACAAATAATGAACTAACAGAAAGAGAAATAAAGAAAACAAGCCCATTTACAATAGTCACAAAATAAATGAAATGTCTAGGGATCAATTTAACCAAGGAGGTGAAAGATCTCTACAATGAGAACTACAAACCACTACTGAAAGAAATTAAGGAAGACACCAAAAGATGGAAAGATATTCCATGCTCTTGGATTGGAAGAATTAACATTGTCTATACTACCCAAAACGATCTACAGATTCAATGCAATCCCCATCAAAATACTAATGACATTCTTCACAGAAATGGAAAAAATAATCTTACCTTTCATATGGAACAACAAAAGACCCCAAATAGCCAAAGCAATCCTGAGCAAAAAAAATAAAGCCAGAGGCATAACACTATCTGACTTCAATTATACTACAAAGCTATTGTAACCAAAACACAATGGTACTGGTATAAAAATAGACATTCAGACCAGTGGAGAAGAATTGAAAACCCAGAAATCACCCCTCAGGCTTATAGCCATCTGACATTGGACAAAGGCAACAAAAATCTACATTGGGGAAAAGACTGCCTCTTCAACAAGTGGTGCTGGGAAAACTGGATATCCATATGCAGAAGAATGAAACTAGATATGCATCTCTCACCATACACTAAAATCAACTCAAAATGGATTAAAGACTTAAGTATAAGACTCAAAACTGTAAAATTACTAAGGGAAAATATAGGTGAAACACTCCAGCAACTAGGTCTGGGCACAGACTTCATGAACAGGAGCCTGAAAGCACAAGCAGCAAAAGAACAAACAAACAAATCGGGCTATATCAAACTAAAAAGCTTCTGCACAGCAAAGGAAACAATCAACAGAGAGAAATGACAACCTACAGAGTGGGAGAAAATTTTTGTTAACTATGCATGTGACAAGATACATATTTTAGAATGTGTTCACACTTGGGACCCAGTTTAGCTCTACTCTGAATGATACATTTCCTTTAAGACCTCCCCAACACCTGAACCACAAGCAGCTGGGTAAATACAACGGCCACGCAGTATCACAGTATTTTATAGCAGTATCGGCAGCATGAGTCAAGTAGAGATTACTGAGTTATTTCCCTTGCTCAACTCAAATACCCTGGAGGACTCAGAAACCTTGATGAAAACAGGAGAGGCAGTGTTATGGAAGAACACCTACTCCTCCAGCATAATAAGACAGGGGGGGGAAGTAGAAGAGGAGATGGGCCCTGCCCTCTGCAGGGCCATAAAGCCTCTACTAAAACAGAAGAAAAGAAAGCACTTTTGCCCTTTTATTAGGTTATCTAGGGGTAGCGAAATCATTTCAAAGAAGACTCCCAAGTCACTGATATTAATGTGAAAGTAAATATGTAAACAGAGACGGATTTCTGTCCAATGAATTAAATCATAGATGAAATAAAGAGAGAAACGACCGATTGCCAGAGGTATTTGCAACATCACAACTAACAAATGAGAAATGGATACTCTCAGCACTGTTGACGGAAGCACTTAGTCGATTTTAGAACAATCCAGCAGCATATAGTAAATTCAGCAACCATATGACCTATGACCAAAAAGTCTGATTCTTGATGTATGTCTCAAATAAATTCTCACAATTCCGTAATTGGGCATGTAAATGCTGGTGTTTGTAATGATGGAGAATTTGAGGAAGGAAGTTCATCCGCCTCTGGGGGATGAGAGAGTTAAAAGATGGACCTTTCAGACTTCTGTGAGACTGTAAGAAGTAACAAACCACATGTACATACTGAACAATTGTATTAGTCCATTTCTGTTGCTTATAACAGAAATACCTGAAACTGAGTAATTTGTAAAGAAACAATATTTATTGCATACAGTTTCAGAGGCTGGAAACTCCAAAGTCCAGGGAACACATCTGGCAAGGGCTTTCTTTGGTGGTGACTTCAGTAACGCAGGATGACACATTGCAAGAAAGACAGAAGTGAGAGACAGAGAGAGAGAGAGTGCTTCTCACACACTCTCCTTTTAAAGCTATCAGAACCATGCCCAAGACCACCATGGATTAATCCATTGACTAAGGCATGGTTCTCACAATCTAATCACCTCTTCAAGGCCCCCCACCTCTCAATTACCATAATAGGATTTCCCACCCTCTTAACACTGTCACAGTGGGTATCAAGCCTCAATGATTTGGGGGGTACCAATCCATGGCATTCCACCTTTGGCCCCCCAAAACTCATGTCCTTTTCACACACAAATGCATTCATTTCATTCCTAAAGTCTTGTTTGAACTGAAAAGTCCAAAGTCCAAAATCCCATCTGCAAAATCAAAACAAGTTAGCTACCAATATAGGGTATATATTCCCATTCAAAAAGGGAGAAATAGGCCAAAAGTAAGGGATAACAGGTCCCAAACAAGTCCAGAACCCAGCAGGACAGGCATAAAATCTCAAAGCTGGCAAATCATATACCTTGACTCCATGTTTGACGTTCTCTGCAGGCTGGTGTGGGGGTTGGGCCTCCAAATCATCGGGCAGCTCTACTCCTGAGGCTTTCCTGGTCTCTGGCCATGTTTTAGCTCTCTTAGGCTGGCATTGCACTCTGGCAGCTCCACTATTCTGGGGTCTCCATGGTGGTCCTGCTCTCATGGCTCCACTAGACATGGTGCTGGTGGGGGTTTTCTTCTGCAACTCTGACAATGATATGTTTATATTTTGGGATAAAACAGAGGTTGAATGAAGTGAGGATTAGGGACAAAGGTTAAAATTAAATTAAAAGGTAAGAATAAACAAAACAGTAAAGGGCACTTATATTGATGAATAACTCATTCAGTATAAAAGTGCCCCAAACTACAATGATTTGGATTTCCTTTGGGTGAGGAATGCACTGCAGAAAAATCGTGATAAAATAGTTCAAAAGCAACTACGTAATACTTGAAAAACCCATCTTTCCATTTCTTTTGACTTAGAATGTCTATATTTTCTAGCATAGTGTGTTAGTCCATTTTTGTTGCTTATCATATCTGAAACTGAGTATTTTATAAAGAAATGAAATTTATTTCTTGCAGTTTTAGAAGCTGGGAAGTCCATGGCCCAGAGGATGCATCTAGTGAGGTGACTCTCTTCAAAGACATAGGTTGTCACATTGCAAAAATGGCATGAGTAAGAGCTCTCTCATGTGTTCTCCTTATAAAGCCACCACTCCATACCCATAATAACTCACTACCAACAACCCATTACTCCATGAATGGCATAGTCCTCACAATCCTATCACCTCTCAAAGACCGCACATTTCTAATATCACAATCGGATTTTCCCTCCCTCTTAGCATTGCTACAATGGGGACTGAGTATCCAATACATGAACTTTGGGGGGACACATGTGACCTATAACACACAAGAACGTTACTTTCTAGCACAGACTACATTCCAGATGTTTATGAACTGCCAACACATGAACTAACTTCCAGTTCGTTTTGTTTCCTTTCAGAGACTCAAAATGGTATGCTAATAGAATGTATTACTTTGTCAATCGAATTGTATGTTTAAAATATAGGGATAAAAAACTTCTCTAATAAATCAAGTAAATCTGTAAATAATATCAATTAAACTGCTGAAACGATTATAGTAACAGAAGCAAAACCAATTCCAACTGCAATTTCCAACCAAACTGATTCCAATCTAATTACTAATTGACACAATTCAAAGAAACCATCCTCATGCCACTTAGTCCTGGCTGCCTGGCTAAAATGCAGGTTCTGAAATTAACATGTTTGCAGCCCTCTCCTATTCTTTGAGTGTATACAGACATGTCTGAATCAACAATAAAAATTCAGGAACTAAGTCAGGAATACTCTTCCTTATCAGATGACTTTTGAGCATGTAAAATGTTAGTTTTGGAATCATTTTAGAAATTTGGTTGGTTTAATTTAACCAAGTTAGATCTGCACCCTCATAATTTTTCTTAATATGAGTCCTCTACTAAAAATGGAAATCTATGCAGCTCTAAAATTCCTAACAGGTTATCTAATATCAAACCTCCACCCAGTTCAGACACAGAAGCTGCTTACATTGCAAGAAAGAAACTGGTTGGAGAGTGGGGAAAAGCCTGTGTTTTGTTTTTGGTTTTGGTTTTTTGCCTTCAGCTAGGTGGAGATCTTGAAAAGATTGTATAAAATATTTTCTGAATTTCCTGTCAGTTCTAATACCCAATTTACATAACAAAGTAGAAGAAATTTAGAAGAGCCAATTGAAAATAGTTGGATGGGGCAGGAGGATTAGGTATTTTACGGAGATGCTTATATGACTGAGGTCATTTTATCCACCCTCGGGTAAAAATAATTTTCTAAGTGGGAGTTGATATTCTGCTGAGAAACTTCCCATCCATCTAATCTTTGAGGCACAGAACTCAGGGACTGGCTTGGCAGGAGCAGGAATTTTAGTCCCATTAACACTCTCTTCTTCACTAGCTAAGAACTCACCTAACAAGGTTGCCCAGGCAGTATCTGTCATATCTGAAGCCATGATTAATCTGCCTCCACTTGAGAAGTTTCTGATTGCAACATCTGCTGAGCTGTTCAGAACTGAGCATGTTCCATTGACAGCTGCCTTTGGGAAGAGGTGGAATCAATCCGAAGCTCCCAGGATTTGAAGAGAGACCCCCAGAGACTTAAGAGATCCGGTAATGACTATCAATCTATTTGCAGAGCCTGGGTCATGGTATATCAGTGAGACATGGAAAATATTTAAAGGTATAGAAATTAAATGTGGATGAATGTTGTGATTTAATTCTATTGGGTTAAGCAAGAGATAGCAAGAGTATAATGTGACAGCTCAGGATGAAGTCATATTGCAGAGTTAGGCATGTTTCGACAAGTTTTCCCCTTCAGAAAGTTGTAGCATTTAGAAAGCAGACATCTCTATATTTGAATCTCAGTAGGAGGCTGTATCACAAGTCTACACCTGGGAAAGTCTAGCAATAGCTATTTTTACGGATCTTTTCTTTGGGTTTTGCATCTAGAGATTTGGGAAATAACATTTGGAAATGTTTTAAAAACTGTTCAGCATTTTTAAAAAGCCCTGTATTGTATCATTGCAATAGCCTTGGACATGAATACTTTTTCTAATGACCAGGGTCATCTGCAGCGAAATGTGGGGCCAAGTGATTGATGAGCGACATCCCTGATTATGAAAATTATGAACACTCCTCTAAGAATTCGTGAAGGACATGCCATTTTCCTTTTCTGCTGCTTTGTAATAAATAGGATGAAGAGTGAAAAAGTGGTTCATGTTCATGTAGACGATGAACGTGCTCCACAAACCCTCTTCGCTGCAGACCTGCATTCAAAGCTAGAGAGATGAGGGTGAGCCTGATGGACTAATGTCCCCTCTAGACATAGAGAGATTAAATAATTTGTTCTTTAATTCTATATGTCAAAGCCAAGCTGTTGCTATTTTTTGCTTATTTTTAGATTATTCATTCCTTATTTTTTGTTTCTAGAAATAAGAAAGCAATTCTTACCAGACTTTCTTCATGTCCAAAAAAAAAAAAAAAAAAACTCAGTTCAAATATATAGTCACTTTAGCACACTTCAGACTGGAAGTATGATATTGTGGAGCTAAATTTGAGGATAAGAATACGATGTTAAAGGTGTACGTTTACTCTAATATGACTTGCTTTAATATTCCTTCACTGGCCTCTCCTATCTTTACTTTCTAAAGAAATTAGAGGTAAATTATTTCCTCCTTTTTTGTTATTTATTTGATTTGATTTTTTGAAATTTTGAAGCAACAACCTTTCAGAACCTATTTTGCCAGGCAGAACAAATGTTTTGTCCTTTACATTATACAAGAGATGTGGAATATAGTGCCCTCTATTAATTTTTGCTATTAATTTTTCTTTTCTTCCTTGGGCATTCTATTCCCCGTTTACCCTAAGACTTTTTTCTCTTCTGCTGCCTCTAGGCTTAAAGCACAGAGCTATTGGCTTCTCAACCTTTTTGAAGATTCTGTCAAAGTTGCCTAGTCCTTATTCCTGAGATTCAAAGGTACTTAATCCTCAAATCTAAAATTAGTAGGACTGAATATCTTATTGTGCAAAGATTTCCTTTCACTCACTTGGTAATAGTCTCCTGACTCTTCCTGGTTCATTTAGTCTTTCACTCTATGGATGGGGGAAAACAGAAGCAATTTAGATCTAGTTTCCAATTAACTTTACTACTAATAGTTGCAAAAAATGTGAGTCACTGTTTTTGGTAAGAGATTAAAAGTATCAGAGCTTTGCGAAGGATGTAGAGGTAGGAGCAAGACAGAACATAAATTTTTGTAAATACCCAATCTGTTTTAGATTGAAAATATCAGACAAAAAGGGAAAATGTGGCAGATGCCAAAGCATTCTAATTGACAGATGACAATTTTTAGGAAACTCAATCATTCGTATCACTAACAAGAATTTTGAAATAAAAACTATGGGGAACTGCTGAAATGGTTACTACTAAATGGAAATACTAAAACTTGTGAACTTTGCCCCCTAAGAAGACATCTAAGGCCTTTCCTCAGAGGTCATTGTGTTTAAATTTACACTTAGTTATTTCTAAATGTTGTAAACTATATTTCTATTATAAGCACAGTTCAAGTCAATAAAGTCATTGAGGAAAATATATAACCAATAAGTAAATTAGTGGAAAAGGGACAAATTTTATTCCTAGTAACCAAATATAACTATTATCATTTTGGAGTAACCTTTCCAGTCTTTTTGACAATCATAGTTTTTGTTCATTTGCTTTAAAAAAATTTTTAAGAAAATATTGACGATATATACATAAAACAGTTGCTTAAAAATTGTTTTTGTTCTATAGTCCCAAACAAATTTTGCAAAACTCTGTAAGTGCTTGGAAATTTTTAGATTGACATAAAATTTTTTGTCATGATTTAAAATAGTTTCTGAGAATGTACTTCACGGCACATTGTAAATAAAATTAAAATTGTTATGTATTTTTTTCTCAGTGAATTCCATAGAAAAGTGATTTGATACCTAATATCATCCATTGAAAAATGTTTTCTCCTTTAATGGATTAAAGTTTTATATCTTTTATTTTTCTCCTTGAATTTATATTCTCATTCCATTTTTCCCTCCAAGTGTTTTATATATTCCAACAAATACGAGACAACTTCAAAAATTTCTTGGAAAGATTTATATTATCTTTTAATTCTATTTTTCACAAACTTTTTGAAGTACCCTTATATACTTGTGTATCCTCATGTAATATACTTCTATGCTATTAAGTCTTATTAATCAATAGATCCTTCTCTGCAACTAGAAAGTGCATACACATTAAAATTTAAATTGTTTTAATTTCGTGTGACCATAGTTTTATTCTTTTAATTTTTTCATAATTTGTCATTTTAATTTTTATTAGTATATAATTGCTCAAAGGATTATCAACATATAAAAATATAATAAATAATTAAACATTAAAAGTAAATTTTTTAGTAGCTATGGCATAATGAAACTTTTCTTTTTAATGCATGCATCCACTGATGATTGTTACTTTTTGACAGAATGAGACAATTCATTTTCAATTCTTTCTTATTTTTGAATAGACTTAAGTGCTGAGAAACCATGTTTTCATAATGCCATTCAATTCTTTGAACTCTTTCTGCAGCTCTTTGTCACAAATCACATAGTGATGCATCCACAATAATTATTTTTTATGATCTATCTGCTAACAATTCACGTAGATCCTTTTTCAATCTTTTTTAAAGCAAGTAATGGGAATCTATCTGGTTCGCCGATGTTAATTGCCCTTGGAAAAAGATTGTTACTTTATTAAGTTGCTCCTTTTCCCAATACCAATGTCAATATTGTCAATTTTTCCTATCTTAGGGATTTCCAGACATTTTTTATAACCTAGGACAATTCACCATAGTAAGATTCAGAAAAATAGAAAGTTAGGCTTTTCCAGCTTTTCCTTTGTAGAGTAGAGTTAAAAAAGGAGAATCTGCATGAGGCCAGAAATTCTCAGGCTGTATCCATATTATAAAAGAAGTATATGGAAGTCAAAGTTCTAGAATCCAATTCATTTAAAACTGTTTTTGTACCTCTCTATTCCTTGAAAGTCATTGTATGAAGACTATTGGAATATACAATCCTTCCCAACAAATTTTTTCCCCATTTAACATAACATTGTGAGTATGTTTTCATGTTATTATATAGCCTTTAAAAACAATTTAATAGCTTTATCTGTAAGGTTAAATTAACACATTATAGTTTAGAAATCCTTTTATAGTTGAATATATGTTTTAATTTTGTATTACAAATAATAAGAAAAGCAATATTGTACAAAAGAAAACCCTCCCCTTTCAAATTGAGAAGTTATTTTCTTAGTATAAATTTGTTGAGTGGAACTTCTGGGACATAAGATATGGATGTTCTTTAAAATTCTAGCAAATATATGTTTCATCCCACTGAACTGGTGGCTGGAATAGCCCCAAAAGCAGCAGCATGGGAGTTTCCACAAGTGAGTGTCTTAAAACAGCCTGAGATGGGGCCAGTGGGGATTCCAAAGAATGAAGCACTAAGTGCCAGGGTGATTAGTCCAAAGCATTCATTAGGGGAATTTACATACAGAATGCTGCAGCATATCCTCATGACAGATAGCAGGAGAAAGGGATGTTCTACCTACATATGTCTGCAATGAGGTGGGCTGGCTTTGGACTTTATATGAATGTTTAAGGAATTTGGCTCTGGGCTGGAGCCAGTTTCTTCCAGTGTTTTGGGCAAAAACCTAGATACCTTTATCAGTGCCTGGGAATGTCCAAGACTCCAGTTTTGTTTCAAGCCCACTGGGAGGAACCTGCAACTGGCTGAGTCACAGAGGGATCAAGACACTCTGCGATTTCTGGTCAGGACATAGAAAGAAAGTGGGGGAAATTGGGAGACCCTGCAATGTAGCAATACGTTTTCAAGTAGGTAGCACTAATTTATGTCAGAACATCGATGTACGGGTGGAAAACTGTGATACTTTCTTCACCCATCATAACATCATAAGGGTCACAGCTGACACTCCTGTACTAAAAGACAGGTTGACAAGAGAAAATCATAACAAATGTATTCAATCAAAGTTTAATGTAACACAGGAGCCTTCAGAAATGAAGATCCAAAGACCCAGGGAAAACTGTCCATTTTTAGGCTTAGATTCGATGAAGAATGAACAGCTATGTAGAAAAGTGATTGAACAAAAAGTGTATGGTCTAATGGTAATAGACTGGGGGAAAGGGAGGGCAGCCAGTTCTGTCCGGATTCTTCTCAGCCTTTCTGTATGGCATTCTTTCCTCATGGATTTAGGGCAGAACCGCTCTGAAATAAGGATCTTATGACCTATTATCAAACAAATTAAGTCAGAGAATTTCTTTAGGGCCATCTCTGACACAGACAGGCAGGGGAAGGTTAGAGTAATATTTCTAGGTTTTATGGCTTGCTTTGAGGAGAGGGGTTCTAGTTTCTATACCCTTCCTTGGGGAAGAGGAATTTGGGTTTCTATGACTCACTTCAGGGGAGATATAGAGGAAAGGAGGGCAGGAGAAGGTCAGAAGAGCTTGCTTCTGAGGCTGCTTATAAGGTCCTCCAATCTCCTTTAGTGAAAGTATTCAGCATGCTAAAGTGCCATACTTTGGAGTATCATTTTCTGAACCCCAACAATTGAAAATACTTGCTTTGCAACACAGTTTCCAGTTTCTTTTTAATTGAGATATAATTACATTCAGTAAAATGGACAGATCTTGATTGTACAGTTTGCTGAATGCTATAGTTTAAATGTTTGCCTCCTGTGAAACTCATGTTGAAACTTAATCCCCAATGTGGCAGTATTGAGAGACAGGGCCTTTAAGAACTGATTGGGTCATGAGAGTTCCACCCTCATGAATGGATTAATACATTCAGGGATTAACGGATTAGTAGGTGAATATATTAATGGTTTATTATGGGAGTGGAACTGTGGCTTTATAATAAGAGGACAAAAGACGTGAGCTAGCACACTCAGCCTCCTTGCCATGTGATGCCTGGACTCTGCAAAGAGTCCCCACCAGCAAGGAGGCTTCAACAGATGTGACCCCTAGACCTTGGACTTTCCAGCCTCCAGAACTGTAAGAAACGATTTTTTCTTTACAAATTACCCAGTCTCAGGTATTCAGTTTAGCAACAGAAAATGGACTAAGACAACAAGTCATGACAATGACACCAATCAAGATACAGTCAGCCCTTTGTATCTGTGGGTTCTATATCCATGAATTCAACCCACCATGGATCCAAAATATTCTGAAAAAAGAATAAAAAATGATACAAAAACAAAAATAATACAAATTTAAAAACAGAGCATAACAACTATCTACACAGCATTTACATTGTATTACGAGTAATCTAGATGTGATTTAAATTATACAGGAGGATGTGCATAGGTTATATGCAAATACTACATCATTTTATATAAAGGACTTGAGCCTTCACAAATTTTGTTATCCATAGGGGATCCTGGAACCAATCCCCCTTGTATCCTAGGAGACAACCATACAGAGGATTGCTATCACCCTAGAAATTTCTTCTCATACCTTTACAGTCAACCCACTACCAAACAAACATTATTGTGATTTCTGTTCCTATAGATTAGTTATATTCATTCATGCTCTATCACAGAAATGAGATTATAGGATATGCATTCTTTTATGTCTGGCTTCTTTGCTCAGCATAATGTTTGTGAGATTTATTCATGCTGTTGAATGTGTCATTGAGTTGTATTCCACTGCATAAATATAACACAATTGTGTATCCATCTATTATTGACAGATTATTTCCAATAATTTGATATTATGAGTAAAACTTCAAACAAGTCTTTATTTGGACCTATATTTTCTTTTATTTTGAGCAATTTTCTAGCAGTGGAATTTTGTCTGCAGGGTTTTAAGAAACTGTCAGAGTTTCTGATAGCCATTGGAATACGGGTTGAGTATGCCTTATTTGAAATGCTTGGGAACAAAAATCCTTCCAATTTTGAATTTATTCAAACTTTGGAATATTTGCATACACATAATATCTTGGGGATGGGATCCAAGTCTAAGTGTGAGAAATATTTATGTTTCATATACATTTTATACACATAGCTGAAGGTAATTTTATATAATATGTTTTATATTTTTGTGTATGAAACAATGTTTGCGTACATTGAGCCAGGTGTGGAATTTCCCTCTTGTGGCATCATGTCAGTGCTCAAAAAGCTTTGGATTTTGGAACTTTTGGGTGTGCAACATGATGTTTTGATATACGTATACATGCGCATATACATAGAGAAATGGTTACCATAGTCAAGCAAATTAACATATTCATCATTTCACAGTTACCCTTTGTGTGTGTGTGTGTGTGTGTCAAAAGCACTGAAAATTGAATCTTTTAGCTGAATACTGAATACAATGTTATTAATTATAGTCCTCAGATTGTACATTAGCCTTTTATTTTCCTTATGATGTTTTTGATGATTGGAAGGTTTTTATTTTAATATGATTTTGTTTATCATGTTTTCCTTTTATGGTTAGTTGTCTGCCTCAAATCTGTAGACATTATTGTTTGTTTTCTTCTAAGAGCTTTATAGCTTAGTTTTTGCTTTTCAGTTTGCAATGCATCTCAAGTATATTTTTGTGTCTGGTTTGAGAAATGGATCAAGGTTTTGGGTTTGTTTTTTTTTTCAAAATAGATATTTAATTGTTCCAGCAGAAATAATTATTGAAAAGACATTCCCTTTCTCATTGAAATACATTGAAGCCTATGTCAAAAGTTATTAGACTACATTTGATATATTTCTGTACTGTATTTTTTTCATGAATCTTTTTAAATTCTATTGCCAGATCAATTTGTCTTAATTATAGTAGCTTTATAATAATTATCAAAATCATGCAATATAAGCCCTCCAACTTTATTCTTTTTAAAGACAGTTTAGGCTATTATAAGGTTTTTATATTTCTGTATAAATTTCAGAATCATCTTGTCAGGTTTACAAAAAAACTTCCTAGGATTTTTGCTGTAATTTAATCTATCCATAATTCAATCTAAGAAGTGATTGCTTAACAATATTGAGTCTTTTGATGTATAAACTAAGCATATCTCTCCAAGTGTTTAGGTTTCTTTATGTTTTGTAATTTTCATTGTGAAGACCTTGCAGGCCTTTTGTTCAATTTAGTTTTCATTACTGTATTTTTGTTTCTTATGTTATTTAAGTCATTTAAAAAAATTTATTTTGGAGGCATTTTTCATTACCATAACAAGTGGTGTGTAATCGCGACCCTGAACTCTCTCAATTAAAATCATATTTTGTCACTTTTTAAATAGCTAAGAAATGTATAATACCTTTTAGCAATATTTTTAGGTAAAAAGAGGTAAAACCAACAATAACAAACGGCAATAAATGTTTGGTAACAAAGGAAGTAAGCTTCATTTACTACTCACCACTCACGCATTTATTCAGCAAATTCATTTGTACACCTACCATAATGTAGACCTAACAGTCACATGGTAACGGCCTAAATTCCCATAAATGGTCAACAGATAAGAAGTTTATTATAAATACCATACTGCTTCCTCACATATTCTTTGTAGCAGCCATATCTTGATTATTCCAGACGGTGTTTTTATTATTTCAGGCCTCATACTGAGAGTCATTTGAGCCAAAGCTTCCTTTCCACTTCTCATTAACACATAGCACCAGTTCAGCCTAATTACAACTTTTGCTGGGATTTATTTGTACTGATTTATCAGTGCTGTTTCCATTTAGTGTTCTGTTTATTTCTTCAGAGGGAATAGTCTATTCAGAAGCTCTTTAAAATCAAAATGCTGATGTGATTATTCCTGATGCAGAAGGAAGAATCGGAGTAGGAGAGTAACCTTTGAGACGGTACACTGCTGCAATGAGCAGTAATTTCTCTTTCCTTGAAGAAAACGTTTATCCTGTTTCTCACCAGAGGACCAAGAATGAGGAAGCTGAAGAGATGACTAACTTCTTTTGAATAAGATTTTCAGCCTGTAAATTTTGTATTAGCTTTACACTACTGAAAATTTCATAAAATGTAGTCATGCTGATAGTCATTAAAAGAAATGAAATGATGCATAGAATGCTTGACCACTGCACAGGAGAGACAATATGGAGTGGGTTATATCTGTAGGCTCTTGGAGCAAACCAGCTAGATACAAATCTCAGTACAGCAAGTACTAGCGGTGTGAATTCAACTAACGTGGGGTGAAGAAAAAGCTTCCTTTCTGCCCTTTCTGAAGGTTCCTGAAATAAATTCATAATGGAAAGATTAATAGGGAAAAAATGCATACAAATTTATTAATGTGCACAGGGGAAAATCACAGGAGACTGATTACCTCCAACCCAATGAGGTCCAGATGCTTATATTCTCT
This sequence comes from Cynocephalus volans, assembly GCF_027409185.1. Taxonomy (NCBI): domain Eukaryota; kingdom Metazoa; phylum Chordata; class Mammalia; order Dermoptera; family Cynocephalidae; genus Cynocephalus; species Cynocephalus volans. Next base: position 118,487,889 of record NC_084466.1, read on the forward strand.
TCATCATAGGAGAAGGAGAGATGGGGAAAATGTGGCAATTCTGAGCAGTAAATGATTTTTAAGGGGAATGAACGGGCCCATTGCTTAGACAATAGTTAGTAAATGATTCTCTTTGGAAATTCAATGGGACCATAGAACAGACAATAGTTTGGGACAAAGTTTGTCTGGGCTCCAGGTGTGTTGTTTTTCTTCTTTCATGTATGAGTTTTAATCTTCTGTGGATAATAAATTTAAGTAAGGGGATTGAAGACAATCGTGTTCCTTTTTGACAGGTTTTGTTTCTAGGTAGATAAGACACCTTCAGAGAACATCCTCATCCTATCCTTTGGGAGAAACAGGGGATTGAGAGATGTGGGAGGGGGTAAAGGTCAGGGAGACCTTGAGGCTGCTACTTTAGTTCAGCATGTCAAAGCATCATAGTTTAGGATATTGATGGTTTTTTGAGCACCAGCATTCCTTTGTTTGAAACTTCCCTAGAAGTTTCATACATTAAAAGCCGAGTTGGTCACTGTGGAGAGAGAAATTAAGTAAGTAAGTGAGTGGCAAATGATTGCATGAAACCAGTCTCACATTCCTGGAAATAGGTCAGTCCAATTAAACAGTTGTGTATCGATTCAGGAGGTGGTGTTTGTAGGAATCTCATCAAAGTTCAGCCTGTATATGGTACAGGAAAACAAGTCTTTAACATGGTGCATTTCTATAGAAAGAGAAGAAAAACAGAGGTTAATGTCTGGAGTAGTGTTTAAGCTAGTTCCTGTAGAGCCTGGAGGGCAGTCAATTGAAGAGATGGCTAGATTTGGTTCAAAGCAGAAGCACACAGGAGCAATTCTACAGGTATTCCTGGATTGTAATTTGGATGTAAGGTTATTTCTCTGAAGTCTATTTATTAAGTTGACCATTTCCAGATTGCAGGGCTTCAGGAAAAAGGCTGCTTTAATTTCTAGTGATTCTAAGTCACAAAGGGCAGAAGAAAAAATTCAAAATATTAGTTTGGAGACACATAGCTAGATACTGGAGGAAAACACAAGAAATTCAAATCTGTTCCAAATTGCAGTTAAGGAATAAAATCTCAAAAACAATGAACAGTACAATAATCTAATAACAGGGGTGCTATAGTTTTACACTTTCTCTCTCCATTCACCCCATTTTTACCAAAGATAATCATCGTAAGTTCAGTTTATTTACAACTTGAGTTTAGTCTCATTAAACTTGGCCTCATGATTTACACAAGTTTAGCAAAAATAGTGATTAACCATATCGGCTCTTTTTAAGTTGGCCTTGCTAGAACTTTTTCATGAAGAGCCTCAGATTAGATTAAGAAGCCTCTCAGGGGTAGATGCTAAGCCAAGAATTCTCCATCAGACTGTAGGTGTAATACGTGTACAACTGAGTTAATTCTTCTCTTCTTGAGGTGCCCCAATTATTTTGAGGTTCCTGGGTCTGTCAGAAAGGGACATTCTTTACTTACCACAAAGCTAGAAACCCCATAATGTAACCTTGTAGACAGGGTATCAGGTCAGTTTTTTCAAGGGCTTCAACTGGCTTTATAAAGTCAACCTTGGTTCTTTAAAATTATCTGGTCATATCCAAAGACGTGACATTCCTGGAAAAGCGTTGGTAATACAACCAGTGTTTACAATTATCCTGTTACAAGAAAAATAGATTTTTATTAAATTTATGCAAATATTTATATTGCCATAAAATAAGAATATTTACAAATAGGTTCTGAATTTTGGAGGGATTGTATAGGAAGAAAAGTAAATGTTTCAATTCTACTTACAAAAATATATTTTACCAAATTGCTACAAGCTATAGAGATAGCTTAAAAGAAAAAAAAAGCTTAAATCTGGAAAACAGAACATAAAAAGAATTAGCGAATTTTGAAACAAAAAGTGATAAAAATTATAATCCTTTATCAATTCAGTCTCATGTAATTAATTCCTGTTCTGCTTGATGTTAGATTAGCAGTTTTATTAGTCCAGGTTTTTTTGTTTGTTTATTACAGTTCTGGAAATTCAGTCCAATGAATTTCAAAATAATGAATTCAAAATAATTAGAAACCTGTACTTGTCAGAGTTCTTTTCATTTTTTTCATATACCTTCTTGAAGACATAACACTTTAGGATTTGTAAAGACATTTTAGAAAAGAATAATCAGAAGAAAGCAATTAGCTATTGACAAGACTTAAAATAGCCATGGTTAGAGATCTGATGAGAGTTCATTACAATAATGATGCGATTGACACACACTTGGTTACTTCTTTTTTTTTTTTTTTTTTTTTAAATTTTATTTTGTCGATATACATTGTAGCTGATTATTGCTCCCCATCACCAAAACCTCCCTCCCTTCTCCCTCCCCCCCTCCCCCCCGACAATGTCCTTTCTGTTTGCTTGTTGTATCAACTTCAAATAATTGTGGTTGTTATATCTTCTTCCCCCCCCCCCCCGGTTTGTGTGTGTGTGTGTATGTGACACACTTGGTTACTTCTATGACCTACAGCAATTTAACAATAAGAACCAAAAATTATGACTGGTAGCATCATGTCAAGACATATCAGATTTCTAGGAATCTCATACAATTTTGAAACACGTGTTAATAATACATTCATACAAATATAACTCAGAGAAGGTTAAACCTTATTTCTCACTTTACAGTGCTATAATGCTTCTCATATGATTTAACATATCAAATAAGCCTAATTGGTTTGATATCTCTCTTTTGGACTTCCAGGTTCCCTTATAAAATGTCCAAAAGTTAGTTTGAGGCCAAAAAGACTTAATTTCAATTTGGGGAAGTTTGTCAAAAATAAAGGTTCAAAACACTTGATTAAAAATAGGACCACAGATCATGATAAAATAATAGCCATTTATATAATGAAAAGACCAAATAAAGATAGCATAAAGAGTAACATAACCTGTTACTCTTTCTCTCTCCCTCCTTTTTTCATAGTTCACTCAAAAGATGAAAAGATATCTTTTACTATCTTTTATCAATACTACATGAAATTTTATTTTTATAAAGATCACATTCTAGTTTTGTATCAGGACATTTTTTATATTAAGGCTCAGGTTTTTAAATCTTATAATAAATTTATTTAATTTTAGTTAGTTTAATCACACAAGACTTTCTTTTACTCCCTTTCTTTTTCTCAACATTCTATATCCATTTATTTTTACTTATAACTTTCCTTCTTCCATTTACTTATTCTGAAACAACCTTTAAATATCCTTTAAACTAGACAAAGTCACTTTTTTCCTCAATAAATAACACATTATCATGCCTTCTTTATAAATTTTCTCACCAAAAATACATCTTGCTTTTTTTGAACACTTTGCTTACAGACTTATTTTTCTTATTTCATATATTAATTAGAATTTTAATCCTTAGCAATGTAAACCAGAAATCTGTAAACTAACAGCATTTTATAATTTCCAGAAATATGTTTCCTCATAAAACAATTTTTAATGTGGAACAGGCATATTTACTAATAAACCCAAATATATTTACTTCCTTTGTAATAAGAAGTCAAAAGTAGATATACTTAACCCATATGTTCAGCAATTAATGTTTCAGTATTTTATCCTATTTGGAAATGATCTAGAAATTTGATGAATCTATCATTTAATTTAACTTAGCAAAACTTTAAGTGTGTTGTTGTCAAAGAGATTTAGGAAATCTTTAAGTAAACGTAAGACGTAATTATCGTTAAAAGATATGTTTATAAACCTTATCCCACTAACATCTATTTGATTTACTTATTCAAACAATTATGTTTGGAGAATTTTATGAGACAATTAGATAAAGCTTAGTCATCATTTTAAGTTAATTTTTCTGTTGACAATTTTTATGACATGTGCATATAAGACAGTTGCCACCCAAGCAAAAACCCTAAAGTTAACTATATGAAGTTTGGGGGGTTTTTTGGTTTTCTGTTTTTGCTTTTGTTTTTTCTTTTCTTTCTTTTTTCTTTGTTTCTTTTTTCTAACTTAGCAGACAAAGCTATTTCTACTAAATCAACAATATTTAACTAATCTTACTTACTAAAGATTTACCCCAGTCACATGAACTTGAAAAGCATTTGACCTTACTTGTTTCATTTATGAGTGCTCATTTATTTTTAACTCAATTTGGTACCATGTAGACAATACGCAAACACCTAAATGGATGCATGTACACATAAAAATACAGAAAATGTAAAAAAAGATTTTATGCCTTTGGTTTTAAAACTTTAGCCATGAGATAGGTAAAACTCACTAGCTTAAAAGAACAGCTGGAACTAAACTGTGACTTTGTAAATGGAACAAGTTAATCTATTTCACATGCTGGAAGCCCTTTATCAAGTTCAATTATATTTCAGAGGCATAGAGAATAAAAATGTAACTCTTTCCAAGACAGAGTTAAGGGTGTGTCAGTTAGAGGAGACACAAAAGAAGATTTAAAATGGATGCCAAAGTAACATAAAATCATAGGAACCCATTACAGGATTTTACAAAAAAAGTATGCGGATGAGCCTAAGAGAAATTTCAGAAGCTTGTTTAAAATAACTGGCTGAATGTCAGGAGGTTGTATTTTGAAGACCGATTTGAGTTTTATAGGTGATTTTTTTAATTTTAGTTTTTGTTTCCAAACTGGATTACTGGGTCCATGGCAGAGCCTATTTAATGAGTAGGACCAACAAAGCATTTGTACCTTCCGGGGCCTAAAACTTATACACGCAAAAGACAGACACAAGTTGAAGGCAGAGTACTCATATTTTTAGAGATTTAGGTCCTAAGCATGCAAAGAAACAAAAAGAATAGAAAGTCAGAGTTTGTCCCATGCAGTAATAACCACTTACTGTAATGGTTATCAGTTCTCTTTAAAACTGCAGCTGTCGAAGTAACTCATTAGTCATCATACACTCAAAGGCTGAGTATTTTTTCACAGTATAAAGCAATCCTTGGTATCCCCCAAAACCAAATAGATCAGGGAGTTCAATGTAAAAGAGATCAGAGCTTCAGGCTGGTGAGAAACTCACTCACAACTCTTGGTGTTCCATGAGAAACAAAGAGTACTCCAAAAAATGGGTCAGTAGATGGTTTTTCTGTGTTTCTCAACAAGTCCCAGGGTTGCTGGAAGTTTCCCTCAGATCCCTTGATGTGATAGCCAGAACTCTGTTTCCCTTTATATATTTTTTTATACACAGACCATCAAAATATTAGATGGAAGATCAAAGGTGACAAAAGGGAACAAGGGCAGAAATAAACAGATAGATCAGGGCTTACAGGAGCAAATGTGAGAAGATCTTAAATTTCCCCCAGGAGTCCAATGAAGTTCTACATGTTTTCCAGCAAAAATTATGTCAACAAGAAACAAAGCAGCTGGCCAATAAGCTCAGTTGGTTAGAGCACAGCCTTGTAACACCAAGGTCAAGGGTTTAAATCCCTGTACCACCCAACCACACAAAAAATAAAAAAAGTAAGAGAAAGCAGATACAGGGCCAGCAAACACTTTACCTTTACGTGAAAGGTTTTCTGGTGAGAAGTCAGAAGCTAGAAAGACATGGTGGGTATCAAGAGGTTCTAAGGATACAGGGTGTCCTAAGACATGGGCAATGAAATAGGTTGTCTAGAGACTCCAAGAGCTTAAATAGAATCAGAGGTGACAGGTAGATATAATTCTTCTGATTGGATAAGACACACCAGTGTCAATTTAAAAGATCCAGTTCTCAATCCTCTACTTTAAGTTTAATGGTATGTTCTGGGGCATGACTGAATTCAGTTAAACTCATTAATTAATGGGGTATTGTCCCACAGAATGGGGAAAATAAACCCTCTGAGTGCTAGGTTCTAGTGAGAGTTTTTTAAAAGTTTTCCTTTAAAAAAAAAAAAAAAAAAAACAGAAAATGTTCTTTCAGTGTCCTGGCTTTCTATAGTATTTGCAAACATCTGAAGGCAAACAAAGAAAGTTTGTCTGTGACCGGTCAAAAGAATTAGAGAACTTTGAGTCATTCATAGTTTTAATCTGCAAGGCTAGGATGGTGGATCTATTTTCCTGAAAGCTATTTTTAAAGAACTGAGTAGTTGCTTCTATTGTAACACTTACAGACCGATTTTGTAACTTTTTTCTATTTGATTTTTCCATAAATACCAATGGGGTAATTGCTTAAGGTAAGAGAAATCTAAGATTTTTTTCAAATATAGAAGTCTTTCTAATTCAAAAAATGCATCATCTGGCCATTGCCATTTAGATCATCCCCAATTGATGTGCTTATTCCAATAGTGACTCAATTCAATAAACCTTTTCATGGAAAGATCAGAAGATAATTTTCCAGGTTTTTAATGAATTTTGAATATGAAAAAAAGATGTGTTCCTGAAGAGGGCATGAAAGATGTGACCCTATCATCCCCCAAAATTTACTCCTGGAGATAGGCTGAGTAACAAAAGATCTTTGTTGCCATCAGCCATTAAGGATGGTGTTTATACACATGTTGTCTTCTTCCCACAAACATGTGGACATGTGGCTTCATGGATGTATGGACATGTGGGGGGTGCCGCCAGTCACAACCTGTTATACCAACAGGTACTTCTGTGGTTGGACTTTACCAGTACTAATCAGGCAACAAAGGTTAGATGACCAAAGCCCCTTCTGGATGGGACGACTTATTAAAACAAACTCGTCTGAAAGCTTGGCGTATTTGGTCAAAGAGAGTCTGGCTTAATAATTTTACATGTCTCAGATTGCCAGTCTTTGCAGACTGACCACCTCATGTGACACAAAAACTACACTTTTTGACTGGTGGAAGTCAAGAGAGAGTGTTTCTACTTAGTCAGATGTTAAGCTCTCAAGACGTAAAACAAGACAAGAGGGAAACTTCTCACCTGTTGTTTTTTTCTTTTGTTTTTTTCGGGGACCCATAGCACAGTTTGTCTAAACAGACGCTGGTGTGAAGGAACAGCAAGCTTACCAGTTTGTAAGGCCTAATCAAACAACAAGCTTATAAGGGCTTTAGGCCCATTTTCTACCCTATATTGCTTTTTATGACAAATGACATCGAAAGAGACAAAGGAAAACAAAGACCATTTCTGGGAGGAAAAGGATACTTAAGAACTAATCCACACAAATGCTGTTCTCCCACTAATCTAAATTTGGGAAGTAAAAAGAGGTAACTTGAGATTTTTACTGTCTGCTAACTGGATTCCACAAACAGAGACCCAGGAAACTGACGTAGGAAATTCGTACCCTTTTGTCAATTTCTTCAGGTTCTAGGTTTTCCCGACTGTACCTTTCAGAGCAGCAGAGCAGTTTGGGTATCCTGCTGACTATACCAAATCTGTACAGAGAAAGCTTCCCTTCTGTTCTTTCTGGGGGTTCACTAAAATGAACTTATAATAGACAGGGTAACAGGAGAAAAAGCATACCAATGTACTAACGGGCACAGGGGAAAATCACAGGGGAGTAATTGTCTGGTAATCCAATGAAGTCCAGATGCTTATACCCTCCTTCATAGGAGAAGGGGAGATGGGGAAAATAAGGCATTCGAAGAGTCATAAATGCTTTCAGTAGAATGAATGGGCCCATTGCTGAGACAATAATTAGTAAATGATTCTCACTGGAAATTGAATGGGACGACAGAACAGATGATAGTTTGGGACAAAGTTTATTTGTGATCCAGATAGGGTGCTTAATTTTCAGTCTCTTCCTTTGTGATGAGTTTTAATCTTCTCTGGTTAATAAAATTTCTGGGAGAGGATTGAAGGCAATTGCTTTCCTTTTTGGCAGGTTTGGTTTCTAGGTAGATGAGGGAACTTCAGAGAACAGCTTCATGTTGTGCTATGAGAGAAACAGAGGAAAAAGAGACTGAGAACGGGGGAAGGTCAGAGATAACTTGAAGCTGGTACTTTATTTAATTCAGCACGTCAAAGCATTATATGTGGGATATCTTTTTCTGCGTCTCAATACTAACTTACTTATCCTATCTGTGCATCGGTTTCACTTTCTGTAAATCAACCAACCCAAACAAAAATATGTTAATTGTAGTAAATATCAATAGAGTTGTTTGTAAATTAAATAAGCTAATTCATTTAAATCACTTTTTAAAGTTCCTGGCATTTAGTTACTTGCAATTGTTATCTATATATGATAGATACTAAAGATAATAGCTATTATTCTTTTAATTGTATTTTGATTTTTATTACCAATATTACCAATACTATTTTTATTTCTGACCGAAAATGAGAGATCAGTTTTCAAAGCAAGAAAATATATTCCTAAAACAAAACATGGTTTTATGAACTACCAACTTTCTCAGTATAATTTTTATATTAGCCTTGTATCCTAATAATTTTATGCATTCATTAGGTCTAGTTGTGAGGTTTTTTATTTATTATTATTATTTTAAATTGAAACATAATTAATTGTACATATCTTTTGGGTACAGCATTGAATATCAATACCTGTGTGCGATATGTGAGGCTAAAATCAAGATAATAAGTATATTCAACATTACACAATATAATCTTATTTTGTGGCCCTTTACCAGTTTCTCGCTAACCCTCCTTCCCCCTCCCCCTTTTCCACCTCTGGTGGCCTCAATTCTGTTCTCTCCTTTTGAGAATTCAATGAATTATTATGATTGCTGTATCTTTCTCTCTTACCTTTTTTTTTTTTTTTAATCTATTTGATAATTTCTTTAGCTTCCACTTATGAATGAGGACACGTGGTATTTCTCTTTCTGTGCCTGGCTTATTTCACTAAACATAATTTTCTCTAAGTTAATTCATGTTGCTGCGAATGGCAGAATTTCATTCTTTTTTACGGCAGAGTAATATTCCATTGTGTATATACCACATTTTCCTTATCCAGTCATCCTTCTACAGACATTTAGTTTGGTTCCCACTCTTGGCTATTGTAAATACAGCTGCGATAGACATGGGAGTGCAGATATCCCTTTGATATGAGGATTTCCGTTCCTTTGGGTATATAGCCAGCAGTGGGATTACTGTATTGTATGGCAGTGCTATCTGTAGTTGTTTGAGGAGCCTCCATACCGTTTTCCACAATGGCTGCACTAATTTACAGTCCCACTAACAGTGAAGGAGGGTTTCCCTTTCTCTCCATCCTTGCCAGCATTTTTTATTCTCTATCTCTTTGATAATAGATAAAAATAGGTATCATCTCAATGTGGTTTTGATTTGCATTTCCCAGATGCTGAGTGATGTTGAGCATTTTTTCATATACCTGTTGGCCATTTGTATATCTTCTTTTGAGAAATGCCTTTTCAGCTCCTTTGCCATTTTTTAATTGGATTATTTTATTTTTTACTGTTAAGTTGTTTTAGTTCCTTGTATGTTCTGGATATTAATGCCTTGTCAGATGCATAGTTTGCAGATATTTTCCTCCATTCTGTTGGTTGTCTTTTCACTCTTTTAATTGTCTCTTTTGCTGTGCAGAAGCTTTTTACTTTGATATAATCCCATTTGTTTATTTTTCCTTTTGTTGCCTGTGCTTTTTGGGTCATTCTCATAAATTCTTTTCCCAGTCCTACTTCCTGAAGTGTTTTGCCTATATTTTCTTTTAGGAGTTTTATAGTTTCCGGTCTTATATTTAAGTCATTAAGTCATTTTGAGTTGATTTTGGTATATGGTGAGGGTTACTGGTATTGGTTGGTTCTTCTACATATGGATGTCCAGTTCTCCCAACACCATTTATTGAAGATGCAGTCATTTCCCCAATGTATGTTCTTGGTGCCTTTGTCAAAGATCAGTTGGCTGTAAGTTTGTGGGTTGATTTCTTGGTTCTCTATTCTGTTCCATTGGTATGAGCATCTGTTTTTATGCCAGCACTGTGCTGTTTTTATTACTATGTGTTTGTAGTACAACTTGAAGTCACCTAGGAAAGGTTTGGTAGAATTCAGCAATAAAGCCGTCCTGTCCTTGGCTTTTCTTTGTTGGGGTACTGCTGACTACTCCTTCAATCTCATGACCTGTTAATTGGTTTGTTCAGATTTTCTATTTCTTCTTGGTTCAATCTAGGAAGTTTGTATGTGTCCAGAAACTTATACATTTCTCCAGGTTTTCAATTTTGTTGGTGTATGTTGCTTATAATAGTCTCTAAAGATTCTCTGTATTTCTGTGGTATCCATTGCATGTCTCCTTTTTCATTTCTGCTTTTTGTTATTTGGGTCTTCTCTCTTCTTTTTTAATTAACCACGCTAATGGTTTGTCTATTTTGTTTATCTTTTCAAAAAACAACTTTTTGTTTCATTGATCTTTTGCATCATTTTCTGGGTCTCTATTTCATTTAGTTCTGCTCTGGTGTTATTGTTTCTTATCAACTACTAATTTTGGGGATTGGATTGTTCTTGTTTTTCTAGTTCTTTGAGGTATAGCATTAGGTTGTTTGTTTGATATCTTTCTTTTTTTAAATTTAAGTGTTTATTGCAGTAAATTTCCCTCTTAGTAATGTTTTTGCAGTACCCCACAGGCTTTTGTATACCATGCCTTTATTTTCATTATTTTCAAGAACTTCTTTGATTTTCTGTTTAATTTCTTCTTGGACACATAGGTCATTCAGGAGCATGTTGTTTAATTTCCATGTATTTGTATAGTTTCCAGAGTTTTGTTTGTTATTTATTTCTAGTTTTAATCCACTGTGGTCCGAAATGATATTTGAAATGATTCCAATTTTTTTTAATTGATCAAGACTTGATTTGTGATCTAACATGTGATCTATCTTGGAGAATGTTCCATGTGCTATTGAGAAGAATGTATATTCTGTAGGTGTTGGATGAAATATTCTGTAAATATCTGGCAGGACTAATTGGTCTAAAGTGTAGTTTAAATCCTGTGTTTCTGTATTGATTTGTTGCCTAGATGATCCGTCCAATGCTGAGAGAGGGGTGTTCAGGTCCCCAACTATTACCATATTGGGGTCATATATTTGGGTGCTCTGATATTGGGTGAATATATATTTATGATTGTTAAGTCTTCTTGCTAGATGAATCTCTTTATCATTTTATAGTGACTTTCTTTGTCTCTTTTTATGGTTTTTGATTTAAATTCTATTTTATCTAATATAAGAATAGCCACTCCTGCTTGTTTTGGGTTTGCATTTACATGGTATATCTTTTTCCATTCCTTCACTATTGGTCTGTATGTTTGTCTTTACAGGTGAGAGGAGTCTCTTGAAGACAGCATTTAATGGGGTCTAGCTTTTTAATCCAATCAGTCAGTCTGGGCCTTTTGAGTGGGGAATTTAATCCATTCACATTTAGGGTTGTTATTGAAAGATATTGTCTTACTCCTGACATTTTATCAATTTTTGTTTGGATATTTTAAATATCTTTTGTTCCTCTATTCCTCTTTTATTGTTTGTCTTCAGTGTTTGTTGGTTTTTTGAGGTGGTAAGATATAGTTTCTTTCTCATTCCAATTTGCAATTTTGTTCTACCAGTGGGTTTTTTCCTTATTGTGTATTCATAGTAGTAATTATCATTTTTTGGATTCCAGATGCAGGACTCCCTTGAGGATTTCTTGTAGTGCTGGCATGTGGTGGTGAAATCCCACAGTTTTTGTTTGTCTGGAAAATATGCTATTTCTCACTCTTTGCTGAAGTATAGCCTTGTTGAATATAGAATTCTCGCTGGCAGTTTTTCTTTGTTGTTTGTTTGTTTGTTTGTTTGTTTGTTTTAGTATTTTGAATATATCATCCCATTCTCTTCTGGACTATAAAGTTCAGAAGTCTGCTGTTAGTTAGATGGGGACTTCCTTACAGTTAACTCGATGCTTTTCTCTTGCTGTTTTTAAGATTCTCTCTTTGTCTTTGAGTTTTGCCAGTTTGACTATAATATGTCTCAGAGAGGACCTTTTTGGATTGAATCTGTTTGGGAATCTTTGAGCCTCCTGGATCTGAAAGTTCATATCCATGTCTCTCCCTATACCTGGGAAGTTTTCTGCTATTATTTCATTGAATAGGTTTCTCAATGCCTTTTCCTTTCCTCTCCCCTTCTGAAATACCCGTGATACAGATGTTTGTGCTTAAGGTTGTCTGCTAGCTTTCTTAGATTTTCTTCTTTTTCTTTGTTTTCAGATTCTTTTTCTTTTCTTTCTTTCTTTCTTTTTCTTTTTCTTTTTTTTTTTGGTATGCCTGGGTTATTGTGAAAAGATTGTCTTCAAGATCAGAAATTCTTTCTTCTGCTTGCTCTAACCTACTGCTTAATCTCTTGGTCATGTTTTTTATTTCATTGAATGAATCCTTCAGTTCTAGGAGTTCTGCTACATTCTTTTTTAAGGTATTAATCTCTTTGTAATTTTCCTTCTTTATATCCTAGATAGTTTTTTTCATTTCCTTGTGTTCTCTAAGTCTTCTTGTATCTCATGGAGTTTCTTTAAGATTGTTGTTTAGAATTCCTTTTAAGTCATTTCAAGGACTTCTTACTGCATAGGATTTGATTCTTGAGAATTATTGTACTCTCTTAGCAGTGTCATATCTTCTTGTTTTTTCACATTTCTAGTGTCTTTATGTTGATGTCTGGTCATTTGGTAGAGCCTTTGCTTCTATTACTCTGTAGTGGTGTTTAAGGAGAGAGACTTCTTCCTGTAAATGTATTTTATATTAACTGTTGAGTAGGATGTTTTAGTATTAGTTCTGGGTACATGCAGTAGTGTAGTCTCGTTGTGGATACTTCAGCTGTATTCAGTGTTAGAGTTGCAAATGAATTCCTTCATGACTAGACACTGCAGCACTTAGTGATTCCTTGCTGAGGATGTGAACAAGCTCTCTAGTTCTTGGGAGAACCACCTAGAGAACCACCTTGTCACTCTTTGGCTGTGGTGTGTGACCCTGTGCTAACTTGTTGGTACCCTGGCTAGTATCCAGTGACACTGATGAATGCACTAGAGTACACTGGAGCTCCTTGGTTTGAATGGATGACCCCAGGCAGGGTTTGTCTTTTCTCTTTTCTATAGACAGAGGCTCCTCCTGGATCCTTGCTTCCCCTGGTTGGGGGATGTGTTGGTGGTGATTGGGAATTTTCTTCCTTACTCTATTTGTGTATCCTGGATTTCTGCACTGTTGGGCATGAATGGTTCCCACATGTCTCTCCCCAGATCAAGTCAGTCATATGGGCTATTCATGTATCTCCCATCCCCAAGCATGCTGCACATGTACCTCCCACTCCCCAGTATTTTACCCCAGGTGTGTGGCAGTGTAATTCCACCTGTGGGTTTGGCCACTGGGTTGCAGGTCTGTGCCTGCTCACCTCTTTCACCAGTCTATGCTGGTGACTATCCTTATGTCAATGCAGTCAAGTGGTCAGGGGCTCCCTGCACTGTGGTGGTGACTGTTGTGGTGGCAGTGGCTGCTGTTGTGGCAATGAGCTGCCCTTGTGGCAGCAGCGGCTGTGGCAGTAGCTGTGGCAGATGACCCATGCAGCAGCAGAGTTTGCAGTGTCAGCAGGGGTTTCACTCAGCTCTAGGTCTAGTTGTTTTTGTGCAGATTAGTTAGAATTTTCTATATGAACCATCATGTCATCTGCAAATAAATTTGATTTTGCCTCTACTTGTCCATTATTTTTTGCTTTCTTTTTTCTTATTTTATTTAATAGCACCTTTGATACCATGCTTAGTAGAAGAGAGAGACATGCTTTCTCATCTCATTTTTAAAGTGAAAATATTCAATATTTTACCACCAATTTTAATGATAGCCAGAGGACTTTTCATAGAATTCCTTCATCTGATTGAGAAATTTTCTTTCTATTCCTATTTTGCTGAAATTTTTTTTATTATAAATAGATGTTAAGTTTTGTCAAATGTTTTCCAATATTAACACTGATTATTTTTATTATTTGTTAATTTGACTAATTTCCATATTATTCTAATAACCTTGGTGGTAGTTTATTCAACAGAACATTAAGAACAATTTATCAGGAAGGGTTGTATATCAACAGCTTCAGGGACAAAAGAACAACTTCAGTGTTACAACTCAATAAAATTCTTAGTGAGTGTAACAATTTCCTTTGCATATTAGATAGACTGTTCATCAATGAAACCATTTGGGTCTAGAATTTTTATTTATGTATGTGGAAGTATTTTTGTAAACAAATTCAATTTTTTAATAGATATAAAGCTAATCAAATATCCTATTTATTCTTAAACGAGTTATTAAAGTTGTGTTTTTCAAAGAATTTTTTTATTTAATCTAATTTTGAAAACTAACTGGCATACAGTTTTCAGAATATTTTCTTATTAAGCATTTTATTACTTGCATTATCTTTAATAATATTCATTCTTTTATTTATGAAATTGGTGTATTTTATAGCTCAGAGAATATGAAAAAATTTTCTAAGTTTTCAGCTTTCAAGGTTAGGAAAAAAAGAGTCTATAATTGGGAACATAGAAGAATTGAGAGAGGAAATGGATACTTTTATTTGGGTCGTGTTGAATTAAAGTTTTCAACGTGGAATCAAAGTGGCTATGTCCTGAAGGATCAGGGGAATATGGGATTAGAACTCAGATGACTGGTTAGGGTCAGATCTATAAAATTTGGATTTCTTTCTCACCCAAGGAATATATGAAAGCATGTGGTTAGGAGTGATACTTGAGAGAATGACTCATATAATTGCTTTCTTCCTACCACACATTCTCTCTTCCTACATTTCTTTCCTTTATCTTTCTGAGCTTATTATTCAAGAAAAGATAAAACAAAAAAAGTATGCCATTAATGATGACAGGGAAGATATGATTACATGTCTCTTACTAATATTGTACTTGGGTTTTTTCTACAGATAAACAATTTTCATCCCATCTGTCACATCTTTCTTGGGCCGTGAGAATTTCATACGTCTTATTAACACTTTATTGTACTTGTTCATATTAGCTTTGCCTAATGTCTTTCATTTGGTTTCCAGGTAACCTGCATATGGGATGTTTTCATATTTCTGGGCCCTATCCTATTTTCAATTTTTTCAATGATAAGAACTTTATACTTTAAACATGTGAAGAAAAAATTGCTTCTCTTTCCTAATCTCCAAATGAGTTACATTATGCCCAAACTTTCTAACATTTATTAATACTTTGAAGATAGTTTTTAAAAGGAAGTAAGACTCAGTAGAAAGAACATTGAGTAAAATAGAACTTGTTCAAATTCTAAATGGACATTTGCTAGCTGTGGGGAAAAAAAAATAATTACAATGATTAAGAGTATAGATGCTCAATCCGTGGTATAAAAGTATAGATTAAA
Organism: Cynocephalus volans; assembly: GCF_027409185.1. Taxonomy (NCBI): domain Eukaryota; kingdom Metazoa; phylum Chordata; class Mammalia; order Dermoptera; family Cynocephalidae; genus Cynocephalus; species Cynocephalus volans. The sequence goes on from NC_084466.1 coordinate 118,503,108, forward strand.
TAAGGAAGGTAATCTATATGATCAAAAATGAAAATTATTGGTAGAAGTAATAAGAAAATAGAAAATTTTAACTTCTCTGACATGGTTCTATTTGAAGACAGGTGTTAGTAAAAATTATGCTGTCATTTTTAACAACTCAGCTGAAATTGTGTTATATCTAATATGAGGACAGAGACACAAAAGATAAAGTTCATAAATACAGGCAATGTACAAAATGTAGTTCTTGCATTTAACAAGCTTATGGACTAGTTGGAGAGCCAAGACATACATACCTGGAACAATCACTGAATAATAGAAGATATGTTATAACAATAACTACCACTTATTGAGAGCCATCCATTGTTAGGTGTTTTTATAGACATTATTTATTATCTTGAGCTAACCCTACACGTAAGTGTTATTATCTCCATGAAAACAGGATAGGGTCCAGAAATGTGAAAACATCCTGTGTGTAATTATTTCAAGGAACTTAAACTGACTAGCAAGAGTTACACAAGTAATAACCGTAGCAGTGACGGCCAATACTTATGAAGTGTCTACAATGTGTGGCTTCAGTGGAAACGCAGTGATGGATTTCAGAGCACAGGAGGGTGGCTGATGGCCAGCCAGTTCCCTCGCAACTGAAAATCTGAGAGTTTCATTCTCACGGCTGCCATATCCTCTGAAGGGCAGAACCAGAATTTTAACTCAAAAATTTTCAGAAAGCACTCAGAGATTCCTCATTAGCTTTATTTTATCATTGAGCAAACTGCGATTCATCAGAGAGCCATATGTAGAAAAATGGGCTTTGTGTGCTTTCTGAACCAAAGCTATCTTAGAGCTCCCTGTAGGGTCTTTGTCACTGTATATTCTGATCAGTTCTCACCTTCATCTCAAACACAGTGAAGAATTAGGGTGTGAATTAATTAATTCAAGCATCAGCAGAAACTCTAGTTAAGTGTCTGCTTGGTGAGTCTGACAGTTCCTATTATGGTTCAATGAGAAAAGTGGAATAAAGGTCATTATTATTTCTGATACTCTTTTGTTGAGAAACTGGTATCCTTGATTTCATCATGAGTGTGTCTGTCAATGCAAAATGCTTTAGTTATGAGAGCTGCCTACATATAATCCACATGCATTTGATGTAAAATATTTAAGCCCATTATGAAGCCAAAATGCAGCAAGGCAATATTCTTTTGAAGATTTTATATTTTCCCCTGGCTACAGTAGTTAGGGGGGAAAAACAAGAAGCAACTATGAGTGGAGGGAAATTTTTGAGCAATAGAGGAGTCTTACAAGTGGTCACATTTCTGATATCTTTTTCCAGCCAAATTTGGGTAAGACTGTAGCAGCTGTCTCCACAGTCACAGAGGGCATCTGCCTGGAGAAACTTTTGAAAGATAAGATTCCAGTCTTGGCTACTTGTATCTTTTTAGCCTTTCCTTTGTTACACAGATTTGTTTGTTTGTTTGTTTGTTTGTTTTTGTATAGTGAATAGTAAAGGAAATAAATGTCAAAGCAGCATTTCCCTACTAGGTTCCTTAATAATTTGGGTCACACTATGTTTAGTTGGTATAAAATTCTAAGGGCAAATAAGACTGGAAAAGCAGATTAAACAAAGTTAAACAGAGTCTTGATTGTAGGACTATATCGAGCTTTAATTATAATATTGTAGGTTAAGACTCTCCAAGTAGGTCATGTTTATAGGATTTATATATGCTTATAGCACACACACACACACATACACACACTATATATGGTCTGTGACTCTCCAAGGAAGTAATATATGTTTTAACACACACACAAACACAGAAACGCATGCACGCAACCATACTTCAACAAGTTTGTGGAAAAATGGAATTAAAAGATAACATGAATCTTTCCATCAATTTTTTGAAGACCCCTCATATATATAGTTTAACATATGTTTACCCATGAGCCCTGTTAACAAATAACATCTATGGGAGTCATGTTTTGCAGGACAGCAGCGTGAAATGCTGATTTAGCATGATGTCAATATAATCAATTATAGATTATATCTATAATAATCTATACAATAAATATAATCTATATTAATTTTATCTGAATACCTGAGACCAAGGGTCTCACCTTTAAAGACTGAACCCCCCTGGAATTTATACTGTCTGCTCTTTTCTTAGTCTAATGTCCTTACATGGTAGTCCTCCCTTATCTGCAGTTTCGTTTTCCCCAGTTTCAGTCACCTGCAGTCAACCATGGTCTGAACATATTATGAAATAGAGAGGGAGAGAGAGAGACCACATTCACATAACTTTTATTACAGTATATTGTTATAATTGTTCTTTTTTATTATTAGTTGTAAATCTCTTACTGTGCCTAATTTACAAATTAAACTTTTTTATATGTATGTATTTATGTGAAACAACATAGTGTATACAAACAAGTCCTCCATATTCCTGGCTTCTGCATTTGTGGATTCAACCAATGAAAGATAGAAAATATTTAGAAAAAAAATTCCACAAAGTTGCAAAAAGCAAAACTTGAATTTTCTATGTGTCAAATACTAGTTTGAATGTATGTGAAAGTGAGGTATACACATTGTATTAGGTATTATAAGTAATCTAGAGATGATTTAAAGTATATGGGAGGATATGCATAAGCTATCTGCAAATACTACACCATTTTATATAAGGGACTTGAATATCTGCAGATTTTGGTATACACAGGGGGTCCGGGAACCAATCCACCTTGGATACAAGGGACTACTCTATAGGGTTTGGTACAGCCAGTGATTTCAGGCATCCACTGGGTGTGGGAACGTATCCTCTCTGGGTAAGTGGGAACTATTATGTGCATTGGTGTGAACCAGCATAATGTCAATGTAAGATACATGAGGAGGCAATATTCATCAGAGAGCTGCCATAGAAACAGGTCAAAGAAATGAGGATTCTTGGAGTATAATTAGGAAGAGGTACCTGAATGAGGCAGATTTAGACTTCTCACTGTGTAATGGAGATGAAAAAAAGGATTACTCAAAGCAACATAAATGCAATGAGAAGCCCAAAGGGACTGCTCCTCAGCAACTCCTCTGTTAGAAGGAGAAACTGGGTACAGCCCCAATTCAAAGTGAGCTTCTGTTTTTATTGTAAAGACAAGGAAAATCAGTTGATTCAATCATTTCAAAAGAACACAAAGACATGGGCAATGTGACAAAAGTTATCTCTGGCTAAATATAACTTAAACCATAGAAACAAGTAACATCATTTAAATTAACAACGTGACATTCCAAAATACAATTTGTGAAAAGCTAAGTTGCTCAAACTGTGATCATTATCTAATCTAAAATATAACCTCTCCTTAAATGATTTAAGCAAAAGTTACATTCTTACGATTAAATCTAAGTATCATTGTATCTAAAGTTTCCACCAACAAACTGCTTGCCCTTAGGAAACGTTTTTCACATTTTTCCCTACAGCAATTCTTTCAACATCTTTTAACAACAATCAGTTTGTTAAATAATCAACGTACATAATCCCATCCCTAAACAGTGATTAGAATTGATTAGATGGGCTGTTGGCCCTAGCTGTAGACCATTGTTTCCTAACCAAGGACTTTTGTCCCATAAATTTTTCTTAGCTAAAGAGCCCAATCTGAAAATCAAATTAGAATTAAGATTTTTAACCCTCTACATCCAAGAATTATAGTTAAGAGTTTGAGGATTAGACAGGGCACAGCAGGTAAGCACACCCCTGGGGAGAGGTGGATTGGACCTGCCATTCCTTACAAAACGGAACACATAGAGAATCCTCTTGCCTGAATGTGTCACCCTTCTGTACTCAGATCCATTACACAGGAGAAAGAAACAAAGGCTGCCCATGGGCTCTGTGGCATGGCTGCAAAAGGCAACCTGTCATGACTGGTACATTCTTGGGCCATCCCTTGGGCACAAAACTCCAACCCTAAGGGATGCCCCCAAAATGTGCTAGTCCATTACAAGCCCATTACGAGCTCTTGCCCAGCCCCACAGGTTCTCTTGCTCAGACATTTCAGAAGAGAGCCAGATCTGCTCTAAGGGGCCCCAGGCTTACCTGCCAGTGATTCTGACACAGAGGCCTCAAAATGTCAATCACTCAGCAGAAACCGGAGCATCTAAACTGTTCAGATTGGTTTTGAAAGAGAAGAACAATATTTTTTAAAATTTTGCCATAAGATGCAATCCTGAATTTAGGACATAATGAACCCTCAAAGCTTACTGCCAGAGAGGAACCAATGAGGCAGGGTGAAATGAAACCAAGCAGGAAAGACATGACACAAAATAGTGAGTCAATTTGTCATAGTCATTAAGATTAAATGATGCATTCGTTTACTCCTTCATCCATCCGTTTATCTGACAAACATTTATGAAAATCTCCATGCTAAGTCTTGGAGAAACAGAAATGAATATGAAATAGTTTATTTTCTCAAAGGGTCAAGTCAGTCTACCTGTTTTTCAAACTCTGGAATGCATATGAACTACTTGTAATGTTGGTTAAAATTTAAGATCCCCGGGCCACTCCCCACCCCCTCCAAACACACACAAATAAATTCTCATTCATTTGAGCTGGGGTGGGGTCTAAGAGTCTTATTGTGTTTTACTGTGATTATGACACCTGTGATTTAGGGGCCATATTCAGAGAAACAGTAATCAGGCATATAACAGCCAGAAGGCCCCAGTAAATCTATTCTGAATGGACTAAGTGGTTAAGAGCATAATGACTAAAAGCATTTCCTTTAGAGTCAGGCAACCTGGGTTCAGATTCTGCCTCCCTGTCTGTCTGACATTGAGCAAATTATTTGAACACTGTAAGACACGATTTTGTTTTAAATAAAATGGGGTATTTCCCATCCTTTGAGATTACTTTGAGAGCAAAGTGAGATAATGTATGCCTGACACATTACTTGGCATTCAATAGGTGTTCAATGTATAGTTGTAATAGTAATAATTATTATTGCTGTTGGTGGAAGTGGTATTATCACTGCCATGGTGATGCACCAGAATTAAGCTATATTAATCTATAGGTCAATATACTATAGTAACATATAATTATATATTTAATATAGAAATCATATGTTATTATGTTGATTATAGTATATGTTAATTATATTAATTATATCAATATATATTAACACATATAGTCTGTAGACATTGTGACTTTGATAAAACCCAAGGGAAGAATTTATGGAACTTTATATAACAAAGTACTGTGGGCATTTTGTGAAAAATTCTTTCTTTTCCTACAGGGTAAGATTTACCATCTCTCTCATATTGGGAAGAAAACAGAACAGACTAGCAATAGAGTGTGTTTTCTGACATAATTTGAAGATCTGTATTTTATAAAGACAGATGGCAAATCATTGTCTATAAAGACAATGGCGAATCTCCTGCAAAATGTCCCCCCTATTATTTTTGTAAAGTTGCTGTTTGTTTTTAAACTTAAGTAGGTTCAAAGCTAAATGAAGAATAGTTATAGTCTTTTTCCTCCATAATTTTTACAATTTTTTCTTTTCAAATAACTTCTCTCTTATGATGAAGTAAAACTGAATATAGAAAATTTAGAAAGTATGGAAACCCCTTTAAAAATGAGAAAATAATCATCCAAACATTCATCTAGATATAATCATAATTAAAATTTGGTGTTTAGCATTTTTTTTCTGTTTATACTTTGTTTCATCATTGAGCTCAAAGTACATGAACAATTTGCATTGTTTTTCCCTTAATATTATACAATAGGAATTTTCACACATTACATATAAACATAATATCTGATGAGTAAATAATTCCATTCTTCCTCACTCATAATTTATTTCACCAATCCCCTTTTTAAAATTAATTAATTTATTTATTTATTTATTTATTTTTGGTAAATTTTACTATATGAAGATATATCATAAGTAATAATTTTATACATGGTACTTATTTATATGTTATTTTTCTTTCAGATAGATTCCTGGAAAGAAAATTACTAAGTGCAAGATGTGAATATTTTTAAATTTGCAAGATATGTTAGCAAGTTTCTTTCCATAAAGATTTGCCAATGCTCACTCCCACCATCAGGAAAAAAGTACCAATTTATTTGATACTTTTGGTTATTTGGTTTCCGCCTCCCTTCCTTTTTTCCTTCTTTTCTCTTCTTACTGCAAAGTCACCATTTTAGATTTTTCATTGAATACGTCTTGAATAATTCAGTATGTTCCTTGTTAAAACACACTCTACAAGTATGTTTCTGCTCTCTTGCACAGTAGTGTTATAAAAATATCATACCAAATTTTGCCTTTCAGAATTTCTCTTTGATGACAAATATGTTAACATTTCCTTCCCCAGGCAGACCCCAAATGTGGCAGCTTTTAGCAGCAGCATGCTGGATACTTATTCCTGGACTCATATATGGTTGTGATAAGAAAGGAAGCATCACAAATCCTGAAGCATATATGAATATTGTAAGTCATTCGTTAAGAAAACAGCACTAAGATAAGAAATTATTAATCTGTCATCATTTTAGATATAATTGGTATGCCTACCTAATTTTAAACAATTCCTCCAGTGACTAAACCTGTGCTTTCTCCCTTGGCATGGCTAACTAATCCAAGACTTGAAAGATCTGACCCAAGTTAGAGCAGTGATATTCCACCTTCTGGTGGCTTAAGCTTCCATCTACCAGTGGCTTCCTGAAGAGAACAGTATGAGTAAATATTGATTATCTCTATACAGTATCCTTGACTTCTTTCTGAGGCTTTTGGTAGAGCAGTTTCTTTGATTTTGTAAGCTATATGTAATTTTTTTTGTTTTTGTGAGACCGGTTTAATTTCTGTTGCTTATAACCAAAAGTATCGTAACATGCAGAACTTTCTACCAGGAATTGAATAGAATAGCTCTGGGCAAAAAAGAAAGACAAACAGCAAATGTCTACTACAGGCTCCACTCCAATGGGATAGTCCATACTCTTGCTCACAAGCTGCACTATTGTTCTCATTCGCACCCAAGCTTTTATTAGAACTTTAAGAAAGAAACTGCCAATTTTTTTTTAAATTATTGCCTCTTCTTGTTTCTCTCCAAAGTATCCAACAAGTACCCCTGACCTTCTACCACACTGCTGAACTCACAATCTATAAATACTGTCCTTGAATCCAAGTTTCTCCCTTCCTCCCATATTTACATGCATTATTTTCCTCCCTAGTCTGAGTGTTTTTTTGGTCTCTTAATCCTTCTATAATGATAATAAAAATAACAAACATTTATAGAGCACTTACTTTGTGCCGGAAACTGTTCTAGATCTATTACATGTAATCCTCACAATAAGTCTGTGAAGAGATACTATTATTATCTTTAGTCATAAAATGGGGCACAGAAAGGTTAAGTAACTTGCCCAAAGTCACACATCTGATAAGAGGAAGAGTGGGAATTCAGTGCCACACAGGCTCTCAATGACTCTCTTTGTAGCCACATAATTTATACACGCATCAGTGAGCCTGACAAGGGAAAAGGCATAACCTTGTGATAAGGGCATAGGCTTTGAAGCTAAACTTACCTTGGCATTAATCTTGTCTTTATCTCTTCTGAGCATACAATCTTGAACAAATTATTAGTCTTCTGGAACTTCAATTTTCTCAACTGTAAAACAGTAGAATTTTATCTCAAAGGCCCCTTGTAGGGATTAATGAGACCGAAGATGTAAATGTCAGTGCAGAAGCTGTCCAATAAACACTAGTTCCCCTCTTCCTTGTACACCTGGGGCTGGGCTATCTTGTGTTGACCCCTCTAGATTCACTCTCTGTTCTTTTACACCTTTCTCTCTGCCCAACAAGTGCCCTTGACCTTTGGTTGTCAGTTCAATTCAGCCCATAGAAATCTTGATCTGGAGATAAGAAGGAAGGAGGAGAGTGAGACCGAGTTTTATATTACCCTGGCTCCCTCCCCGTGAAGTCAAGTTAGACAAGCTGTCTCCTCAATGTGGCCCTCTCTGCTTGACTTTCTCCTACTGCGCTTTGGTAACCACTTCCTCTCATCTCCCTTCAGGTCTCAAGTTGGTAAACAGCTCACTTGTTCTTAGCCACAGGGTACCAGCTGCACAATCTTCTGTGGTTTTCCTTGCTAGACGACCATATAATTTTCTGTCAAAACATTCTGAGAATGAACTAGGGTGCAGTAATAATACCAGGCCAACAGGCATAACCAGGGACTGTTCTCAGTAAACAGGGTTATAAGATCACCCTACTCTGCCTTACCCATGGCTTTGCAATCTCCTCAAATTATCCTGATTTTTTCCCAGTGTATGCTATCCCAGCACGTAGATCAGTAAACAGTAGTTTGCAATTTAAAGTACTGTATTGCAATGCATGTGTAAAAATTAAAAGACAACACCCTGAAGGTATATATTTGCCTTTCCTCTTTAGAGCCAGATTATTTCTTACTGGGGTTATCCTTATGAAGAGTATGATGTTGTCACAGAAGATGGTTATGTCCTCGGAATTTATAGGATTCCTCATGGAAGAGGATGCCCAAGGGGAACAGGTATGATTTATTTTGTTATGAAAGGAAAAAATGTCTAAAGCAGAGATGCCCAGATGTCCTAGTAGTAGCAGGGCAGATTTTGTTCTGAAATAGGTCACAGTCCCTTCCATTAGTCCACATGAATTTGTCTTCCTTCCAAACACAAAATCAGAAGAAAACCACTGACCAGTTTTGAAAACCAGAAGCACAGGAGTTGTTCTTGACACACCTTGTCCCTCACCTCCTATATATAACCGATCACTAACACCTATCAATTTTGCCTTCAAAATTACTTTCTAATCTGAGAACTTCTCTCAGCTGCAGTGCCACTCACATCCAGGTTTGAACATAATCTCTTCAGCTACTACAACACCTTTTAACTGGTATCTATCCTCTTGTAGTCACTTCTCCACCCAAGTCTAAGTGATTTTATTTTATAAAAAGTAAATATGACCCTATTCATTCTGTGCTTAAACTTTATTAAAGAGCCATCTCTAGCTCCCTAAAATGCAGGTTGCTCTCTGTAGAAAAAGAATGATCTATTACATGGAAACAATTTGCTTTCTTCTCTCAGTTCTTAGCTCCTTTTCTTCTTTGGTGCCTTGTATAACAAAACTTCTCAATATCAGAAAGGTTAATTGTTTAAAGAAAAATCTAGATTTTTAAAAAGAGAGGGAGATATAATGGTGTTTCTGACTTTATAGAGACAACCATTTTCCAAAACACCTCCATTACCTTTGTGAATGCTCATGAGAACTTTTACATCTCCCCAAACTTTTCTGTTATCGTTTTTTTGCCACATAGCTGCCAAAATGCATGAGATGGAAGGCTCTAGATAACAAGCTGCACTAGGGGTCAGATAAGAGAGGCTATGGGCTATGACAGCTGTATGGCAGTACTTAACTTTGGCAGAGTTAGTAACACTTTTCCTTTCCCTTTTCTCCAAAAGGTGAATAAATGAACAGACTCTTTAGTTTCTTGCTTCCAAATGGCTGAAGGCTCTCTAAGAGGCAATCTAGACAACCCCCTCTCAGAAAGCCATTCTAGCCCCCAAAGTGACATGAGGTAGGGTCCTGAAGTACCAACACAGTATTGCAAACCACTTATGAAGGAAAGGGAAAGCCTTGTCACTTCTTCCCTCTTGCCTCTCTCTCTCTCTCTTTTTTTAGCACCACTTTCCCACTTTCTTCTTTCTTTTCTCTTTCTTAGTTAACATGTTCCAATTCTACATTGGAAGTTGGATTTTTGTATCAAATTAACAACTTTATATTGTGTAAAATTCTACTTATAACCTTGCATTTTGCTTTCTAATAATTCAAATGATATAAAGCAGTGTCTAGCATATATAAAGTCTAGCATAGTGCCTGGCAGTAAACATTCAACAAATGGAGTTTTTATTATTGTTTTTATTATTTTGAGAAAAAAATTTTTGTAATCAGATGCTTCTTGAGAAATAAAATGATATTAACACGAATAACCGTAATATAGCTAAGCTAATATTTAATTGTGCTGGACAGTCTTTTACATATTTTAATTCTTACTGAATTCTTATAGTTACCCTATGAGATAACATTTGTTATTATTCCCTATTTTACAGATAGGTTAACTGAGGCACAAAGAGGTTAATATGTAGCAGAATAGATTTTGAACCAGGGCAATCTGACTCCAGCGCCTGTATAACAATGTGGCACATTATGTATAACCCCAATTTTACGAATGAGGAAAACAAGACACAGAGAAGATAAATAACTTGCCCAAGTAAGGAGTTCAGAAGAAACTAGATCCCAGGTTTGCTTGCCACCAAATTTCAACTCTTAACCTCTCCTCTACAGGAAGTCAGAAAATAGAATTTTCTTGCAGACACTAAGGAAGTTCAGACCTGAATTCTTGTTGCCTGTGTTTTGCAGCTCCAAAGTCTATTGCGTATTTGCAGCATGGCTTAATTGCATCTGCCAGTAACTGGATTTGCAACCTGCCAAACAACAGCTTGGCTTTCCTTCTGGCAGATGTTGGTTATGATGTGTGGTTAGGGAACAGCCGGGGAAACACCTGGTCCAGAAAACACCTGAAATTGTCACCCAAATCACCAGAATTCTGGGCCTTCAGGTGAGGAGAAATCTACCAATGAATAGTGTGTGCACTTTGCTTATTTATATGTATGAACACCTGTTATTTTTCCCTTTCTGTTCAAATGAACCCAGTGGAATCCACAAGAAGGAAACAAACCTTTCTTTTTCTACCCAGGCTTTCTTCAAAGGGTGTGAAGAAATGCCCTTGTTATTGTATTGCTGTTTGTTTTAACCCTGTCTCACTTCCTTCCCGGTTTGCGTGTGCGTGCCTGTGTGTGTGTGCCTGTGTAGCTGTGTGCCTGTGTGCGTGCGTGCGTGCGTGCGTGCGTGCGTGTGTGTGTGTGTGTCCTGACGGAAGTAAGGAGAAAATCTGATCACAAAATGGCTAAGGAGGAGAGAGCGTTGCCAGTAACAACACTTGGGAGTGCTGTCTGCTTGGTCACAGGGGCAAACCCATGCACTTGCGTAGGAGGCAAGAAACATGCCTCGGAGGTCACTAAAGCCTTTTTTTCTTGACCCCATTTCTGCCTTCTTTCTGGAAGCCATTTGGCATTTCCTAACTCCACACCCTAGTGTGATTGTGTCATTACACTATTGCAAATGACAAGATGTTCCCTAGGTGAGTGTTTCCGAAACTGTACACAGGATCAGAAGCACCTGAGGCCATTGATAAATATGCAAATTACCAAGCCTCTTCCCTGAAAATTCTGATTCAGTCATCCGGGCTGAGGTCTACAAATCTGTTTGCATTATTATTCTGTTTTTTTAGATAAGCATTCCAGGTCATTGTTCTTTTCAGAGGAGTTTGCTAAATCTGCTATGAGATTAAGTGAAATATGACTAGTCTTACAGGAAAAGAATCAGTGGGTTGTTACAAATCAGATTTTTCTAGTTCAAGTCTCTTAAAAATGAAATCAAGGTGATGGCCTCAAAAGTTGCACAGTTGCATAAGATTACATATTAACTGTAGTGTTATATTTAACAAAAGCACAGTATCTATGTCTACAATGAATGTGTTTAAGTATTGCAGAATTAACAATGAGATGTCTCTTCCAATTTTATTCCTTCTCTTTGGCAGTTTGGATGAGATGGCTAAATATGATCTTCCAGCCACAATCAATTTTATCATAGAGAAAACTGGACAGGAGCAACTCTACTACGTGGGACACTCCCAAGGCACCACCATAGGTGTGTTTGGGGCAGATGTGATCAGAGAGTGTCAAGGGCTCCTCTTCCATATTTATGGCAAGAAGAAGTCAGTATATCTTCTCTCTGTGCAGTCTCTAGTTTAGGGGCTTGAACCGAGAAATCATTTCCTCTGGCTAATTTCTGAAGAGCAAATAAAACAAGGATGACAATAGGGAATTTTTCACCCCCACTAAATTTGGAGGTAGACAGATAAGCCAGAAGGAGTGAAAATTATTCAATTATTCATTTGTATACTGAACAGACATTTGTCAGACACTGGGTTAGATGCGAAGGAAGCAGAGATAAAGATAGTATCCATCCTTCCTTTGGAGATCTCACAGTCTAGGGAGGGATACCAAAAAGAAAGCAGAGAATTGCAAAACGTGGTGATTATACGCTATAGTCAGCGTGACTTTTAGTTTCCTGGGAAGCGCTGGGGCAGCCACGATGTGGATAGGACCAGACTGACAGAGCCTGGGGTATCTCAGTCTCGTCAGATCTCTGTTTAACCAGAGGCTTCAACGATACCAGCAGCATTTCCACCAGTCTTCTAATCCTAATCAGGTTTCTGGTGTGAAGTAGGTCTTTATACACCTGTTCTACACATCTTACGTACATTCTCTCACTGGAAACTACAGACATCTGAGACGTTTGCTGTCCATATTTTACAAATGGCTGAATTTAGGAATCCTTTCTAATGGTGATAGTGCCAAGTAACACCTTAAGTTTCATATATTTAATAAAGGCTAAATATAAGTATGTATAAAAGTTATAAAGTTTAAGTTGATACGAATGTGACTTTTACAAGAATCATCCTGTAAGTATCCTCTTACCCACACGTATCTATTGAGAAAACTGAAACTCACACAGAGGAGGTTGAAAAAAAGTGAGCCGAGATGCTGGATACCGTTGAAGCTTTATTAAAGAAGAATCTGCTGGGCTGTGCTCAGAGGGGCACAGGCCCAGGGCTGCCCAGAAAATGGGGGACAGCACCAGGTGTGGGGGTGCTAGAGCTTATATTGATATGTTGGCACCAAGAGCTGGGTGATACCATCAAGGAGGGTCATTATGTTAATGTGGATCGGGGTGGAGAACTGCGTCCTTGCAGAAGCAAAAGGGGTTTCTGTTTAAGTCAGGAGCCTTCTCCTAAAGGGTGAAGGGGAGGGGTGGAGGTGGGCAGCGCCATTTTGTACTTGGGCTTGTCTAAAGTGGCGCTGGTTATGTTGCAGATCCATTAGAGGTAACTTGCCCAAGTTTTTACACAGCTGGCGAATAGAAAGCTGAGGTTACAGCCCACTTTTGTCTGACACCAAGGATGACAGTCAAGCTGGAATGGTCCTTGGAGTTCACCTAGACATGTTCTACAATGGATGTTTGAGCCTTCTCTTTAATACTCTCTATAAGTAGACTTGTACTCCCTAGGGACAGAAAAGTCACTTGATTCTGAATTAGCCAATTCCACCCTTGGGAAATTTAGAAACTCTTTTCTACAAATGGTACTTATTCTGAGTTGGTTTTTGTTTGTTTTGTTTTGTTTCTAATATGGTTACTTTTACTATCACTTACAATGAGTAAATGATTGTTTTCAATCTATGAACTAGTGTCTTCTTTCTTCCCTTTCAGGTTTCATAGCATTCTCTACAAATCCAGAACTGGCTGAAAGGATTAAGATATTTTTTGCACTGGCTCCAGTTGTCACCGCAAAATACACCAAAAGTCCTATGAAAATATTAACAACTCTTTCCAGGCAAGTAGTCAAGGTAGGTGACTTCCCCAAGTTTAAATCTGAAGTAACTAGAAGTAACTCTATTTCCACTGATTTCAAGAGAAGACAAATGACATTTTATAAACTTCTGACAACATAATATGTGTTCAGGGTATCCATGTAGGTTTACTGATGATGTGCAATCTCATAAGCAGGGTTCAGAGAGTTCACACTGATGATATTCTATCCTATTGTCTTCATTTATGTCTAGAAGCTTCTCTGTTTTCCTTCATTTGTGACCAAAGTGAGAGGTAATTTGATTGACTGATCTGTTGAATTTAGTAGGTTAAAATTGTTAGCTGGGTAAACCTTAAGTGCTCTTCATTTAAAATATGGGGATAGTAATAGTCCCTGCCCATGGAGTTGCTGTGAGGCAACCAGGCCTTGCATACTGTAAGCCCTTAATAAATGGCAGCAATTGTTTTTGCTGCTTATTATTTTCATAGAGCACACCCTGACCCATCACTAAATGCCCAACATTGTTTCATTTCCCACCATTTCACAGCCTCTCCCATCAAGTCCCTCAAACCCAAGCAATACTCTAGGCCTCAGAATCTCTTCTAGCTGATGGCTAACTGGTCTGATCACTTATCTACTGTGGGTTGGTCTGTGTGGGTTGGTGTGTTTTCCAGCTGCATTTTAATGTGGGCTTCTCTCATGTTAATCACCTCTCATAATGGTGATTGTACGGTTCAGCGATTTCAATGAGAGCAGATGAAAGTAAAACAATTCTTACAGAAACCAACAATTCCGGTTGTTGAGAGCTAAGCAGATCCGCTCATGGTGATTTGAGTGCATGTTTATACAACCCAGAAAGGCAGATAACAGAAAAGACACTAGAATAAAACAGAAAATGTTTACATCGCCTTCTTAGTACTTGGCTTAGAGATTTCATACTGGCCTGGTCCCAAAATACTGGGTAAACAGCACCGGACTTCTTGCTAAATTATTCCAGCATTCCCACACAGTTGAGAGATATTTGGAGGTGGCAGAATCTTTCCATTCCCCTCAATTTGTACAACTCTGCTTTAAACTTTCACACATTCTGACATGTATGGGATGTGGTGCAATTTAAGTCAATTCAGCAAAGAAATATCTAGGAGCCACTGCTTCAAAATCTTGGCATCAAGAAACCACTATGTCTATATGGAGACATTTTAGCCAATTGGTATGACTGAAAATTAGGGCATATGTAAGAATGGTAGGAGATTCAACTAAGAAGAGAGTAGGGGACAGCTAATGGAGGCAGTTATGTCCTGTTGAGGAGTTTAGACTTTGTGCTGCTAGTGATGGGAAGTCACTGAAGAATATTAATAGAGAAGTGGCTAAGATCCTATTTGCAATTTTAGGATGATAGGCTTTCCCAAAATATAACTCCAATAGAGGAACTATAATTCTAATAGAGGAACTACCATGTGATTCACTAATTCCTAATAGAGCAAAGAAATCGCTAGGAAAACTCAGAGAAAGGGGAAAATGCTTCTAGCTGTTGAAATCACAGAAGACTTTTTGGATGAGACAGCATTTGAGTTTGGGCTTAAGGATAAGATTTCAATATACAGAGCGGTGTAGAGAAGGCTTCCAAAACAAGAAGGAAATGAGAGCAACATTAAAGGGGTGAAGCTCGGGCCATGAGAACCACACTGGGGCTTTACATTTGTGAAGGAAAGTATGAGAAATAATATTGGAAGTGTAGGGGTAGATTCTGAAAGGACTTGAGTGTCAAGTTAATGAGCTTGTAATTTATTCTACATGCAATGGGCGACCATGAAAAGTATTTGCACAGAGGAAGGGGCATGCATCATGCTCCTTTTTAGAAAGATTCTCCTGAGATTAAACGTAAGTGGATGGGGATAAAGGACATCGAGAGGGGTGCATGATGAAAAGAAAGGTTATGGGATGTTGTTACACGTCAGCTGATAGAAGTTGGGGATCTGAACAAGAGTTGTGCAAAAAGAAGATAAAAATCTGCGAGATTGGACAGTGAGATAATAGCCTTTTAGGTGTGATTTTAACTTTCGAAGAACAGGACTTTCTCCTCTGCTCTCCCCTTAGGCAGATGTTCTCAGGCATGCTTGGAGAACGGCTTCTTTTTTCCTGGGAGAGCTCCTGGACTGAGACAACCCTTGTCCTCTCTCTGAATAACAGCTTTAATTGCATTGATACCATCAATTCTTTCAATTGCTCTTTCATTTCTATTAAGTTCAACTCAACTCATGTAAGGCACAAGCATAGGAACTTGATTTAGACAGAACTGGGTTCACATTCTGCCCCTGTCTCCTGCCTTATGGGATCTTGAGCAAGTTATTTAATTGTTCTAAGCCTCAGTTTTCACTTTTATAAAATGGGTCGACTTTGTTAAGTTGGGAGATTCATTCGTTATTTCACCTGCCCCACTCCCATTCTGCCCCTGGGCATTTATGCCTTTGTGTTCTCATCTCTACTTTCTTTCTGACCTGTAGCTTGACCCTTTACTTTTTACACGTTCTCTTTGATATTAAAGATTGTTAGTATTATCTCTATTTCTTCAGAGAAGAACCTGAGACTCAGAGGCTAAACAGCTTGTCTCAAATCACCCAGTTAATGGGTGTCAGAACCGGAATTTAAAGCTAGATCTGACCAGGTAACCCATGGAGAGTATATTTCCCCACTTTTTCAATGGCAACCTGAAGAAATCTGTCCTCACACACTCATCCACAAGGGTGCCAAGCTCGGTGGGCGATTGAGAGCTGATTCCAGCCTATGTTCTCCTTGGCAAGCCATGTGACCTGGCACAGGGCCATGTCTCCAGAAGAAGGGGTGAAAGACTTACTAAAAAAAGCTGTCACCCGGCTGTTATGTGACAAACATGCCCCCTCCAAAACAAACTTTGAATTACATCTACAAGTTAGCGTGTTTCCTATGAGTGTTGTATGGCTGGCTGGCCTACATTACTATCCTCTCTGTCATTTTAGGGTAAAGGAGAAGTTATTTATCCCTGGGAAAATGCATAGTAGTTTTGTTGAATCACGTGTGCATGGATACCCAGGTGGATTGAAGTCAGAGAGTGTCATGCTAATTCACTCTGTATTTGGGAAAGCTGACTATCAGAACATATACCCTTCACCTTCACATTATATTTTTATTTTTATGATTGATTACTTCTATGAATTGGCTGATTCTTTTCACATGCATTTCTGCCCAGCATGGATAAAGAAGATATTGTTAAATGAGAAATAAGAATGTTCACTGATTAAAATCAGATCCTGCCTTTTACTTCAATTATTTATTAATGTGGCAATCTATTTAGGTTGTCACAATTGAAATCATGGAATAGATGTCAACATTCTTTTAAAAGATAAATTCACTCTATGAATGTATGCTACTACTATTATTAAATTATTATGGGCCGAGCCCGTGGCGCACTCAGGAGAGTGCGGCGCTGGGAGTGCAGCAATGCTCCCGCCGCGGGTTCGGATCCTATATTGGACTGGCTGGTGCACTCACTGGCTGAGTGCCGGTCACGAAAAAGACAAAAAAAAAAAAAAAAAATTATTATGAGGACAGTTATACAGGAAGAGTTACAAATTCATGAGTTAAATTGTTATTTTTTTTAAGGATATGCACATTTATTTGTTCGAATAACAAATACATAAACTGAAAAA
The DNA here is from genome assembly GCF_027409185.1 of Cynocephalus volans. NCBI lineage: Eukaryota > Metazoa > Chordata > Mammalia > Dermoptera > Cynocephalidae > Cynocephalus > Cynocephalus volans. Next base: position 118,520,259 of record NC_084466.1, read on the forward strand.
CTAATGAATAACAAAATACCCTGTAGAAAGTAGGGCTTCAAATTTTCACAAAAACTGGAGATATAAAATTATTAAAATTTATATATTTCATTTTATAATCTCTATGATTATTTGAAATCACTCTCTAAAGTCTTCCAAAAGCATGCAAATATCAAATTAACTTCAAGAGAAGATAAATAAACTTTTCAAAGACAAATTAATTTTTAAACAGATCAACAAGTACATTTAATAAAAAGAAAGCAAGAACTGAAATTAAATATCTAAGTTTAGCAACATAAATTGCATTAAAAAGTCAATGAAACAGAATATAAACATGAGGGCACTTCAAAAATTTCACGGAAAAATAGAACTGAAAGATAACATAAATCTTCCCATGACCTTTTTTGTTTTTGTTTAAATGTTTCCTTTTTTAAAAAAAGAAAAAAGTCTAAGCTCATAGAAAATATGTTCTCTGACCACAATCACAGAAGGAAATTTAGAAAACTCACAAATGTGTGAAAATTAAACAAGTCTCCTAAATAAACAACGGATAAAATGAAAAATCACAGGGAAATTAGACGGTTCTTTGAGATAAAGATCAAAGAGCAACATATCAAAATTTATAGGATGCAGGGCTCATGTATTACTTACAGGCAAATGTATATTTGTAAACACCTATATTAAAAATAAGAAAAATCTCAAATCAGTAATGTAAATGTCTACCTTAAGAAAACAGAAAAAGTAGAGCAAACTAAATCAAAAGCAGATATAAGTAGGAAATGACAAAGATTACAAAGAATATATGAAGCATGGAATTAAAAACGATAGGTAAAATTAACAAAATCAGTAGCTGATTCTTTAAAAAGATCAACAAAATTTGCAAATCTTTTTCTAGACTGACCAAGAAAAAAGAGAGAAGACTGAAATTACTAAAATCAGAAGTAAAGTAGGGGCATTATTCCATTGTCACTATGGCTTTTTGTGGTGGTAAGATTTAGTTTCTCTCTCTGTCATTTGCATTTTTGTTCTACCAGTGGGTTTTGTTCTTTCTTGTGTATTCGTGGTAGCGATGATCATTTTTCAGATTCCAAATGCAGGACTTCCTTGAGGATTTCTTGTAGGGCTGGTCTTGTGGTGGTGACCTTCTGCAGCTTTTGTTTGTCTGAAAAATACATTATTTTTCCCTTATTTCTGAAGAATAGCCCTACTGTGTATAGTATTCTTAGCTGGTAGTTTTTTCTTTTACTATTTTGAATATATCATCCCATTTTCTTCTAGCCTGTAGAGTTTCTGCTGAGAAGTCTGCTGTTAGTCTGATAGGGGCTCCCTTATAGGTGACTTGATGCTTTTCTCTTGCTTCTTTTAAGATTCTCTTTGTCTTTGAACTTTACCAGTTTGACTATAATGTGTCTTAGAGAGGATCTTTTAGGGTGGAATCTGTTTGAAGATCTTTTGAGATTCCTGTATTGAAGGTCCATGTCTCCCTATACCTAGGAAGTTTTCCATTATTATTTCATTGAATAGGTTTTCCATGCCTTTTCCTTTCTCCTCCCCATGTGTTTGTGTGCTTAAGGTTGTCTGCTAGCTTTCTCAGATTCTGTTAATTTTTTTTAAATTCTTTTTTTCTTTTTTTGGTCCACCTGGGTTATTTCAAGAAGACTATATTTGAGATCAGAAATTCTTTCTTCTTCTTGTTCTAGCCTGCTGCTTAAGCTCTTTGTTATGTTTTTTATTTCACTGAGTAAATCAGTTCCATGAGTTCTGTCACATTCTTTTTTAAGGTATTAATGTCTTTGTAAATGTCCTCCTTCATATTCTGTTTTGTTTTTTTTCTCATTTCATTATGTTGTCTAACTGAATCTTCTTGTATCTCAGTGAGTTTCCTTAAGATTGTTGCTCAGAATTCCTTCTCAGTCATTTCAAGGGTTTCCTTGAACCCCTGTATTCTTTTGGTGGTGTCATATTTTCTTGGGTTTTCTTATTTTTAGTATCTTTACATTGAAGTATGGTCATCTGCTAGAGCAGTTGCTTCTTCTTTCACTCTGGAGTGGGCTTTGAGGAGAAAGATGTCCTCTTTTTCTTGTTTCCGCTGGTGACTCTCCTTGTGTCAATGCGGTTTAGTGTCTGGGGGGCCACCTGCATGGTGCTTGTGGCTGCTGCCATGGTATTGAGCCACTTTTTGGCACAATGGCTGCAGCAGTTACTGTGGTAGGCTACCCATGCAGAATTTAACTGGTGAGTTAAATTAACTCTGGTGAGTTAAATTAACTATCTGGTATATTATCCAAGTGGCCCAGAGATTGTGACAAAATGAAGAGGCCAGAATAAATTTGATAATTTCTGCAATAGTTTATTACTTTCCAGAACTAAAGGATTGAGAAAAGTGATTTGAACTAATTAAACATATTGTAGTTCTTTTCTCTTCCCTTTTCTCTTTTCTTCCTTCCGTTCCCAAACCTCTCCCATCCCCTTCCCTTCTTCTTTCCTCCTCTTCCTTCTCCACTTCTTCCTCTTTCTCTTCACTCCCCATCACACTTTGGCATGCAGGGGAGTATAAAGTCCTGGTATTTCATATATTCCATTAAAATTCCATGGAACATCAAATATTGCATCAAATAAGAATTCCCTTTGACCATACATTTTCAAACTCAGAAGTCAACAAGTTATACACAGTAGAAATTTCCTTGATCTAGTTTACCAAAAATAGTGTAAAATGCTGTAGTGCATTAGTGCAGTAAAAATAAATGCTAGTTATTATTGTTTTTTCTATTGTAATTTGTAATTTTTCTTCAATTTGTAATTGCCAGTTAATAAAGAATTCCAAGAAAAAGGTGTGTCAGTAAATGGGTGTTACCAAAAGTTTTAAGAACTAAACAGTGTCTTTTCACCTTTATATCTAGTTTATTATCCTAAGATTGTAAAACTAGCTATTGTGTAACAAAGGCAACATTGGTTTTATATGACTAGAGATTAGGTATTTATGTTGTAATTCAAAGGGTTCCTAAAGTTCAAAAGGTAAATTCAACTCACTTGTAACATTGTCTGAAATTCCACTAGTAGAGATTCATTTCTTTGGATTAAGTTTTTGCTTCTAGAAAGAATTTATTAAAAGATTCCAAAAGAAATGGCTCATTAAGTCTGTATCAGTCACTAATTATAATATAGTTATTACTTCTTGAATGTTTACTAGGTGCTAGGAACTGAACTAGGTATCTTTTAAGTAAAAGGCGAAAGATTTATGCGATCTGAAGAGAAACCAGAGTATGAACTAGGTATCTTTTAAACATGACCTATTATCTTCACAATAGTCCCACCTAGTGAATATTAATTTTTCCATTTTATAGATGAGAAAATTCAGAATAACAGAAAAAAAATATTTTCCTAAGGTATAAGACACAGAATCCAAAATCAAACACAGGAATGCTGCCTGACTCCAAAGCCTTACCAATTTCCCATGGAGACTGGTTTCTCAGGGGGCGTTCCAAAAACTACCCCAATTAAATGTTCTTGGGAAAGGCATCAAGAGGTAAGTTGAGATGATCAAAAACATGGGTCTGAAGGGCTACAAAGACAAAATTTAACAGACCTCATGATTTCACTGAGGATGAACACTGAGCAGAAGTCACCTCCTGTCCAGTCCCTGTCTGGATTACCACTCATTCTCCACTCTTGACATCCACACCCATGAGATTTGATGGTACTTTAAATTGATTTTGCAGGTATTGTTTGGTGACAAAATGTTCCACCCACATACATTGATTGACCAGTTCATTGCCACCAAGGTGTGCAGCCGGAAGCTATTCCATCATATTTGCAGCAACTTGCTATTTACTTTCAGTGGATTTGATCCAAAAAATTTAAACACGGTACGTGTAAGTAGTTGGGTCCGGTAAAGCAATTATTTTGTTGCACAGAGGTAATGAGAGTTTGTTCCCGATTGCATGAAAACCACATCTCAAAGTCTCCTTTTTGTCTCCTGGAATGTAATTAGTATGTTTGTGGCTTCTAACCAGTGCTGAGAGTTTATCCAATTTCATAGAAGGATTTAGGAAGAAGATTTTGCTGCCAAAAATTCTCACCAACTTTTGCTGCTGGCTAAAATGCCACCATTGAAAAGTCCTTTACGTAGATTAAGGCCATAGTTTTAAAGTTTATCTTGCTGTGCCTGAGCCCTATCTCATACCTACTGAAGTAGAATTTCAGGGAGTGATTCCAGGCATCTGTATTTTTTACCAACTTTTCACTTTCCCAGGTGATTTGGAAATAGGAATTTTGTAAACCACTTCCCTAATCCAAAGGGATGAAGGGATGGCTCTTCAGTGACAGCTACAGAGTCACTGTTCAAGGAGTACTGAGAGGGGTCAGTATAAGATTCCTGTAGAGTCATCTGAGATCTTTTCCTTTCCAAGTTACTACTTGCTGTCCCAAGGAGTGGAGAGAGAGAGAAGTTACTGTTTCCTCCCCAGAGGTGGGACACAGCGGAAGACAGTCTCCATCCCTCTTACAGACTCTTGCAGAGACAGAGCCTACCCTCCCTCTGTCAGAGAAAAGCACTGATCAAAAATTTTCCTGCTTCCCAGAAAGATTTACTGATGGCTTTTTTTTTTTTTTTTTTTTTTTCTCAAGAACTAAGGACCAGCTTTATTTCAATAACAGTAATGGCTTCTGGAATTTCAATTCTCTCTATATTTTAACTTGCACAAAACATTGTTATTATTGATATTTTATATATTTAATATTCTTCTAAAATTATCCAAATTTACCCTTGTGATTTTTCATTAATTCTCACACCTCCAAGTTTTCAGCAGGGATTATTTTTATTCCCCCTCACATATTTTATCTTTGTTACATCTTTGCTGGTGATTAACTCACAGTTTTAGAGTCGCCAAAAATATATATTTTCACCCTCGTTTTTATAGGGTATGTTTGCTGGTTGTTAGACTTCTAGGAAGCCAGCTATTTTCTATCAGCTACTTCATGTTATTATAACCTGCCTTCTACTGTTCTCTATGAGAAGTTAGCTCATAGCCTTATTTCTTCTTTCTAGGTATTATGTCTTTCCTCAAAAAAAAAAAAAAATACAGAGAAAAACATGAGACATATAGGGTCATGGTGAAAAGGTCAGACATATATGAAACTAGAATCTCAGAATGAGGACAGAGAGAATGGGAAGACTAATATTTGAAGCGATAACAGCAGTTTATTTTCCTAAACTTGTAAAAGACATCAAGCCATGAAGACAAGAAGGACTACAAACCCGAAGCAAGACAGTAAGAAAGGAACATCTGGGCATAGCATAGTAAAACTGCCAAGAGTCAGAGTATGAGAGAAAATCTGAAAGAAGACAAACGGCCTGTTATGCATGCATGCCTTCCACATTCCTCTCACTTTCTCAGTTTACTAGGGAAACTAGGCTTACTTATCACTTAGGTGGAAGCATATCACGAAGATAAAAGCATATCACAGGCAGAGATAAGTAAAAAGAACTTTAAGCAAACACAAAAGAGGAAAATTTCAAAAGCACCCTATCAATATGGCCCAACAGTTTGCTAAAGAAAAACTTTACAAGATAACACCCTTAACTATTCTTTGAGGGCCCTCATTGTCCATATGTATGATTATGTCACCTTTTGTCTCACTGTTCAGGCCTGGATTATGGAATATTATAACAACTGCAAAAATGTTTGTTTCAGTGAAGCATAACCAGGAATGCATGTGTAGCGTTTGTGGAACTTTGAAAAAATATAAATATCTAGAACTCAGCCCTAGATTTAGGTAGCTCATAGGTGAGTGTAATTTTTTTAAGCTCTGAGATGTTTCTGATGCTCACCTTGGTGGAAAAATAACTCTTCTATATAAAACAGCAACAACAACAAAATTCAATTGAAAATATGAGAGAATCAAATGGCTTTTTTTTTTCTTTTTTGATCCAGAAGAAATCTAAATATACTGAGTGGCTTCTGTCCCACAAACTTTCAAAGAAATTATACTTAAAAGAAAATTTACCACATTAAAAATATTAGAAAACAAAAGGAAACATTCAGATCTGTGCTCAGTGTCTTATTATTATTATTATTATTATTATTTTTTTTTTTTTTTGTCGTTTTTTTCGTGACCGGCACTCAGCCAGTGAGTGCACCGGTCAGTCCTATATAGGATCCGAACCCGCGGCGGGAGCGTCGCCGCGCTCCCAGCGCAGCACTCTACCAAGTGCGCCACGGGCTTGGCCCTTTAAAATAATTATTATTATTATTATTTTTTTTTTTTGTGCTCAGTGTCTTATGATCAACAGCTTTGTCTGAGTGTCCTTTGGGATTTTACACAGGGTAAAAGAGAAAGCCACTGGGGTCTTATCCCTTGACCTCCTACACTCCTGGACCTCCATGAGGTGAATCTGGAAAGAAAAGGTGCATTACCTTGGTCTTTGACCAGAGAGGTGCCTTCTGTGGGTTTTATGAAGCCACTGACCAGGACAGAAGAGCAGAGCTGGGGGAGGAGTGAGTTCTCAAAGATGGGCTTCTTTCATTAATATGTTTCCAGACGGTATGGTACATGTTTTTTTCTTGAAAAAAGAAAAAGGAAAAACATTCAAATTTTTCTCAAATGTTTGCTTGTGGTATGAATATCTCATGAGCCTCCAGATGAGACATAATCTCTTGGCAGAGTCGTTTGGATGTGTATTTGGCACAGAACCCCGCGGGAACATCTGTTCAGAATATGCTGCACTGGGCCCAGGTACATGTTTCCTGTTCCTTTTTCGGGCACATTCCTCTGCAAGATCCTTGAGAGATCCTCCCAGAGAGCTCACCGCAGGGTCCTGCAGGCACCTGCCGCTGTCACACCGAGGTTTCTGGAATCAGCATCGACTCCTCGTGTTCATTTACTTTTACTCCCTTGTATTTTCCTTGACCTCAGTGTCGGGGTTTTGAGCGTGATTCCCAGATATTCTGACTGATCTCAGAGGGGGACATTCCTTCCAACAGTGACAAAAATGTTTAAGGATAGGAAGTATAATCGTAATAGCTTATACCACCTGACGAGAATAATAAGGTACAAAGTCATTTAATAATAATAGCAGTAATTTTTTAATGTAGGAAATGCCTTTAAAAAAAATTATAGAAATTCCTGAAGCCAAGATATTCAAGAATCATTCAAGTCAGCATCTTTGTAAAAAATTTCTGTGTGTAGCATTGTAATTTTTAAAGGCATCGCTGTCTGAGGATTTTCATTGGTTAGGTACATGGGGAAGTAATTCAGTCAGTTCTGTGAATTAGTATCAATTTTTACCATTTATATTATTTGACATATTAATCTTTATAGAAATTTAGCTTATGTGCCTAAAGAGTGGGACACGATGTCAATCTGCTCTGTATATTTCTTGTTTATGACCTTTAAATGTTTTTTTTATATCATTTTAATGTGCTTATTATCTTAATTTACTTTAGGCAGTTAATACTGGTCGGCTTCAAGCTTTTGATTGGGGAAACCCAGATCAGAACATGATGCACTTCCACCAGGTACAATAATAATAATCATAATTAGTCACACACTGCAAATAAATAATAGAAACAGTATCCACACCTTATGCACTTACTACGTCCCATTCACTATGCTGGATGTGGCTTATTGCGGTTAGCACATGCTGCTCACTGGGTTCTTACCATGCACTGTATCATTATATCTAATCACCACAATGACTTTGCAAGGTCAATGTTATTATTTCCATTTTTCCAGAGGCTCAGAGAGGTTGGGTAAATTGGCTGTTATTTAGCCAGTAAACAACCAGAATATTATCCAGGAATTTCTGGATCTAAAGTTTATTCTTCTTCCACTACATGTATTCGTTCTCAAAAAACAAATACTTTCAGCCCTTAATTAACCCCATACTTAAAAGAGATAATTAAAGATACATGATCTTTGCTTTTAAAGCATATTCTCTGATTTCTTATCCATCTCTAATAAAATGAACTAACACAGTCCTAATATTTCATTGGGATATCATTTACTAGCCACTTTTCAAAAAATCAGCAGATGAATCATTAATGATTTACCAGTCAGAAATACCACCTTTAGGAAGAAGTAGCACTATCTGCCAGGGAATGGTGTGTCAAGATATTTCTTGACATTATCTATGAAACCTTTTGAAGCAAAAATTCTACATTAAAGGGAAATGTGCGTTGCTGTTATTGCTTTTTTTCCCCCCAGTATGTAAAGAAATCTATTCATGATTTTGGCTTCTTGCTGATAGACTGAGCTCAAACTGAACAATGACACGTGGGTTTTGGTGTGAAAAATCTAATTTTTCTCCTAAATTGCTATAGTTACATGTGCGGGGAGTGGGGGGAGCCATATGCCACACACACACTATGTCAGAGTACTATTTTCTCTTGTAATTAACAAATTCCTTGACCTAGCAAGAGCATGCAGTTTCTTTAGGAATGTTTTAGATGATGACCTTACCCTATAAAACTCAGAAACCTGCTTGGATGAGAGTTGGGTCACAGGTATTAGCTTTATCTTGTGTTTATAGAGTCAATCAAAATTATGACTACATGGTGATTTAAGTACAGTTAGAAATCTTTTGCTTGGGACTTTGGGGAAAAGAAAGAAAAGTGCAAAACAAACAGTATTAACTGCATGCATGTTTGTAAGGCCATCACCGTAGTCACAAGTATAATAACACCATAAATTAGACAGGTGTAATTACCAGTGTAATCACTGACAATCCTTTATTACTAAGAAAATAAGTTTAAAAAATTCTAGATAAATATATATAATTTGTATTTGTCAACTATAAAAAGTAAATTTTAAAGATTTCTTGGCCAAAATCCTCCAGATATCATTTGAATCCAAATTTTGATATTCATTTTTCCTTTGTCACCTTGTAGACTCCCCCTTTTATCTTTAGCAGAGTAATTCAATCATTGGAGTAAAATTATTCTGACTTCCGGGGCTCCTCAGACCCACTATGTACCTCAAAGCTGGCTGATGTTTGTTGCTGCCTCTGTGTTGCATTGTTTTTCTACTCTTCATTTCTCTCCATCTTTGCATTTAAATATTTATGCTTTGTATTCTTCTACTGAGAAAATTATAGTCAGGAAAAGCATGCCTCTTCTTTCATTTCTTGAACTTTGCATTTGGGTCCCTACACCAGGCTGTCCAGAGCCCATCTCCCCCTTGCACATGCTACTGGTCATTGCTAATCTACACTCACTTTCTTCTTTGCCTTTCACATTGCATTGTCAAAGCTACATGTTCTCATTTACCACTTGCTCCTAAGTCCACCCCAGAGATGTCCCAGTACTGCAGAGCAGAGGTAATTCACTTAAATGTGTAGTAATGCAAAGACCCAGACACCAGCCCGCCAACTGACAGTAACACCTGGAATGACTACACCAGTGGGCTCTGCCTGACTATTACTCTTTTAAGAGAACTCATGGTGCACAGTCACCTGGTCAGGAGTCTCCCCCAGGCACATTTCTAGTGCTTTCAGAAACCCCTCCCAGGCTAATGTCACAGTTTCCTTAGGATCTACACCTTTGTCTGTGTTATCTCTTCCTCCTAATTTTCCTGCCAAAATTAACTATGTTGTATTATTCTGTTCAGGCTGCCATAACAAAATACCAAAGGCTGGGTGGCTTAAACAACAGAATTTTTTTTTCCTTGCACTTCTGGAGTCTGGATGTCCGAGATCAGGGTGCCAGCATGGTTGGGTTCTGGTGAGGGTTCTCTTCCTGGCTTGCATACAGCCACCTTCTCACTGTGTGTTCACATGGTCTTCCCTCATTGGGTGCTCATGGAGAGAGATAGGGAGAGAGAGGGAGGAAGAGAGAGAGAGAGATTTTCCTCTTCTTACAAGGCCATCAATCCTAGCAGTTAAGGCCCTACCCTTAATGGCCTCATTTAACCCTAATTACCTCCTAAAAGCCCATCTCCAAATAGTGACATCAGGGGTTAGGACTTTAACATATCAGTTTGGAGGAACACAATTCATAGCATATAGTAACCAAAAATTATGTGTAGTAGTCAATTATTCAGTTGCAAGTTAGCAGAAATCAATTCTATTTTAGGTTAGAGAAAATAAGGCTTTCCTGAACTAGAAAGTGTAGTAGTAAACTGGCAATAGCCTGCCATCAGGTCCCCTCTTCTCCTCTTCTCTCAATTCTTCATGCATATTTTTGTTTCCATTCTTAGGCTCTTTCCAACATAGTGGTAAGATGGTGACTGGGTGTAAGTAGCTCTTACAGTTCTTTCAATCTGAAACCCCCACCAAAAAAAGCTAATATTTTCTTAATTGCTCAGACAAAAAGTGCCAGAGAGAGCTCTGGCCCGGTTTTAGTCATGTGCCAATCTCTCATTCAATCACTGTAGCCAGAAGAATGAGGGATTAATTGGCCAGACCTGGACCAAAGTGTGTGTGGGATCAGCACAAGACACTTGGGGGAGTAGAGCACTATAGCCACTCTATTTCTCTGTAACAAGTTGGCTCCTTTTTAACATCATATTTCAAATGCTTGTTTTCATAAATTGGTCTCAATGCTCCCTGAAGCGTCTGCTGATGTCCAAGTGTCAATAATGCCACCGAGCCCAGATTTCTGTACGAGAAAGGGTATTTATCCTATCAATCATTTTGTTTGAAAAGGATGCACTTTCAGATCAAGTGCTACTATAAAGAGGATCCACCACAGAAATAAGAACCCTCTTCCTCTAGGATCCCTTCTTATTTTCCCAAAAATGCAAACTGGGAATATAACAGTTGACTTTTTAATTCACAATTTGTATTATTGCTCAAAAGTGCTTTCAAATATTTTTAAAATGTTAATGTTTATATATCATTAAATGTATTCTAATTGCACTTTCAGTATTTGAAGGACTAGGTTAAAGCTGATAGCTAATGTTACTATTATAATGTAGTTTTCTGTAAAAAAACCTTTTTTTCTATCTCTTTCATTGCATTTAGCGTACACCTCCTTTATACAACGTTACTAAGATGAAAGTTCCAACAGCAATATGGAGTGGTGGACATGACATTGTGGCTGATCCCAAGGATGTTGAAAATTTACTCCCTAAAATTGCCAATCTTATTTATCACAAGATGATTCCACACTATAATCATGTGGATTTTTACCTTGGACAGGATGCACCCCAGGAAATTTACCAAGACCTAATTAGATTGATGGAGGAATGTTCACAAAATTAAATACGCTTTCCTTTCTGTAAGCAAGTGGGCTTTTATAATAATAAAAAGGTAGACAAACCTTAATGTGGCAAATGTGATAGATGTCACACCCTTGATTAGGTTTTGTTATATGGCAAAGGTGATGGGATGTCATTTCCTAATTATGTTACATTACGTGAGATTCCATCTTGGCAAACAGGAGCAAGAGATTCCCCTTGTTATCTTGATGAAATAAACAGATGTATTGAGGAAACCACATTGCAAGGAACTGTGCATGGCTTCTAGGATCTGAAGGAGGCCTCCAGCTGATAACCAGCAGAAAACCAAGGCCCTCAATCGTACAGCCAAGAGAAAATGAATTCTGCCTAAAACCTGCTCAATACCTTGATTGTAACCTGGTGAGACCTTGAGCAGAGAACCTAGCTATACCATGCCTGGACTACTGACCCACAGAGACACTGAGATAATAAGTGTGTTTTATTTTAAGCTGCTAAATTTGTGGTAATTTGGTAACAGCAATACAAAACTACTAATACTTATTATTATTAATATATAGTATTAATATAATATAAATAATATATAGCAATTGTATAATTATATAATATAATAAATATGATATTGTGTTAATTATACTAAGTATATATTTATTTTTATTTATTGTATAATACTGTATATTGTATAATTATAAACATATATTTTTATAATTATATAATATTGTTATATATAATATAGTTATACTATATATATATAATAATAAAACTATATAATGATATTATTAATATATAATAATAACGATGGTAATGATAATAATAATTGTCATTATTCTGTCTCTTTGGTTGAAAGCTTTATAGACTTTATTCCTTATCTCACTTATTTCCCTTTGGCCTAATGAACTTCCTTGAATGCTTCTCATTTTGCAGATCTGCAAGTGATCGATTTTCTCAGTGTTTGATTGCCTGAAAAAGTCTCTCTTCTGCCTTCATTTCTAAAAGTTTTTTTTTTCTGAAAATAGAATTTTAGATTGACATGTTTCGTATTTTATTGTAATTCTTTCAGCGCTTTAAAAATGTTCATTGTCTTCTGGCATATGTAATTCCTGATAAGTCTGTAGTTTCTCATCTTCATTTCTTTGTACTTAATGTAACTTTTTTTTTTTTCTTCATCTGTTTTTAACAGTTTCTCTTTATCGATGATTTTCAACAATTTAATTTGGGTGAGTCTTGGTGTGGTTTTGAGGGGAACGCGGCTTGGAGTTTGGTGGCCTTCTTGAATCTGTGGATTTATAGTTTCTATCAAATTTGAAAAAAATTTTTGCCATTATTTCTTCATATATTTTCTATATTCCCACTTTTCTGGGTCTCTAATGACATGTGTGTTAGACCACTTGATGATGACCCACAAGTTACTGTAGCCGTGTGTTTTCCCTGCTGTTCTTTCTCTGTGTGCTTCATGTTAGATAGTTTGTTCCTGTCTCTTCACCTTCACAGATCTTTTCTTTTGCAGTGCCTAATCTGCTGTAATCACATCTGGTGCATTTTTATTTTAGATACTGTATTTTTCATCTCTAGAAATCCCACTTGGGTGTTTTTCATATTTACTCTCTCCTCTTTATTTTTTGGAGTTTTTTTTAAGGCCTTGAGTATAGTTAGCATATTTTAATATATATTTTAACATACCTTCTGCTTATTCAATCATCTCTGTCATTTATAAATTTGTTCCATAGATTTATTTTTCTCCTGGTTATGGAGAAAAATGGGTACTACTTCATTTATTGCATGCTTTATAGTTTTTATCGGATGCCAGACATTGAATTTTGCATTGCTTAGTGCCGAATTTTATTTTATTCCTTTAAATAGCTTTGGAAAACAATCACCCAAGCACAGAGTGGGTGATCAATGAATAGTTGTTTAATGGCTGGGAGTGTCCTCTCTGTTACAAAGCACATGATTGATTCCTGTAGAAACTGGGGTACTTTTATGACATGTAATTAATATATATTTGGCTAAGACTCATTTCTCAAGAATTTCTTAGCATAAATAAAGTGGCTACAGATGTGAAAGGGAGGAGATTGAATGAGGTGTGAGCCTTGACAGGGGAAGGCTGGCAGCCCAGGCACCAAAAAAAGCTTCCCAGGGAGGTACCTCGTTGGTGACTATAGCACATCAGACTGGCATATCCTGACATCCAGTCTTGTCACTGTCCCAGCAATGACCGCACTTACACATGCTGAGTCATGCAACTGAAATTTACAAGCAGCTGCAGAGCATATGCCAAAACACATATTTATAATTTATATCAAGAAATATACCTATCTAGAGAACTGTATCTTTTGGGGGGAGTAGGCAGAATACTGCATTTTTCCTTGTAATAAAACACATGGGAAGTACTAGTAAGAAAATATTGCTTGGTCTACATGTAAAAAAATCCGGGGGAAGTGCTTGAATATGGTTTGATAAAAATAATCACCTCCACAATCATTCAAGTTCACTGAGCCTTTTCTATAAGGGAAATAACAGTATAAACACTCTATACAACTATCGCATTTAATCTTCATGATAGCCTTATAAAATTGTACTATACTTATCTCTTCTTTACAGATTAAGAAACTAAAGTTTAGAGATATTGGTCAACTTGCCCTAAAATATTATTTTAAAACATAATCAGAATGTGGTTTAAAATGATGACAATTGCTGCAATGTGGAGGATGAGTTAGACAGATGCAGGCAGTCCGGTTAGAAGATTGTGGTGGTTCAGGTAGAGATAAAGCAGCTTAGGCTATTACTCAGCTGTCTGGAAACACAAAACTAGCCATGGACAAATGTTTTCTCCGTTCTATATTAGGGGCTCAGCCTATTAGGGACAATCAGTGAATTTGTGTCGATACGGTCTTAAAGCAAAACCTCTCAAGACAGCTGCTACACACACACACACACACACACACACACACACACACACACGTAGCTGCTGTTTATTCAATGACACTCTCAAAAGAGTTAGATCCAGGAAACTGTCAATCATATTTATAAATGATGGTGTAATTATTTTTGTGGCATTTTATCAGGAAATGTCAAATTATTTTTTAAAATACTGTTAAATAATATTTTAGCATTTATTTGTTTTTGAGTAGAGCCAATGTAACAAGCTATCTTTCTAGATCTACTGATCCTGAGTGCGCTGGTGGATGTTGTGCTTTTGATAAAGAATTGTAGCTAAATGTTTGTGCGAATGTCTTTTTTTGCTGGCCAGCAAGACTCAAATCTCAATGGGAGAGTGGGGGCCAAGCACTTGAGAAGACATATTGAATGATTCAGACCATAGGTACTAAGTTCAAAGTAAATATATGATACAAACTTATATATTTGGCGTGAGTACTCAAAATATAAGAATCTGGTTGAAGAAAAGTTTGAGGAAAAAAAAAGAAAAAGAGAAGAAACAAGCACAATTCATGATATAGCTGTATTGTCCTGTATATAACCACTTGTCAGATGCTGCTATCAGGCACTTAAAATGTGTAGTCCTAAATGAACAGATATGATGTGGGGGGAGGGAGGGAGGGGGAACGTGTAAAGGGTCACGAAAATCAATTACAATGTATATTGAGAAGTTAAAATAAAAAGAAAAATCCTAAATGGAAAAAAAAAGTGTAGTTCTAATTGAGATGGGCAGAAAGTGTAACATATACACCATATTTCAAAGACTGAGAGTGAAAAAAGAATGGAAAGTATCTCATAATATTGCTTATGTGTTGAAATGATAATATTTTGAATATTTTGGTTTAAATAAAATGTATTAACATTTACTTTACCTATTTCTTTATACTTTCTTAAAATGTGGCCATTAGAAAATTTAAATTACATATGTAGGTCACATTGTGTTTCTATTGGACAATGCTGATATGGAAAAAAGAGCAAGGTAATTATCCCCTAAAAAATCTGGTTATTTGTAGAAAAACTGGAATAATTCTGCATTTATAAGATTTTGTTTTGTTTTGTTTTTTGATGGCTGGCCAAACCTTGGACCTTGGTGTCATCAGTACCATGTTCTAAACAACTGAGAGAGCCAGCCAGCCTCAAGATTTTTTACATTTATGGAGAAATGGGATAATACAGACTGTGTGAAAGTTATCAGATTGCGCTATAGTTGTCACCAGGTTTAAGGGTAATTGGAGGCCGAATAGGAGAAAAACTGCTATAAAGTAGCAATTTTCTATTGAATTAGTGTGCTATGCAATCTGTGAATAATGGTGTACCTATTCCAATTTAGTTAAAAAACAGGACAAGATTGATTTTTTCCCCATGAATTTCCTTTCTCTTATTAAATTTACTAGATAATATTAAGAAAAATTTCCTTTGAAGCACACTTAAGAGCAAAGAGATCCAATAGAATTTATAACCAAGCTGATAGCATATCAAAGTAAAACAACTGACACACAGTAAATGCTCAATAAATAATTAATAATTCACTATTAATAATAATACTAATAACTATTAATATTCATCAATAACTAAGCTACATTCTCTGGACTTCTAGGCTCATCTAGTCATTCATTTATTCACTCATTTAGCAGAAATTCTGATGGTGATGGTGGTTAGGGGAGGGATGAAATCAAGATACTTTGACACCAAAAACTATATATCTATTTTCAGGGGTGCTGGCAAGATTTGAAGGTGATTTAACAGTAATTTGACAAAATAGATTATTAAGAAAGAAACAGAAGTATATATCAAAACCACCAATGTTACCTCCTTGCGCATTCCAATCACCATTTACCCACGCAAATTGGATGAGGCTATTTAAAATGAGATCCAACTTGAATTTCTGGCTAAGTGTTCTGTGTGTTTTTTAAAAAAGAATCTCCATTTGAATATACCTCCTACAGAAATTCAAATACAAAATGACCTCTAGAGAATACCATACATAAATACTGCACATTAAGCAAGAAGTATGGGGCAGGTAGACCTCTTGGAGGTATAGATGGCATGTTCTTCCTCCTATTTAATGAAATAGCCCTTCCTCTTGATTCTCACAAAGCTTTGGCCTTTGCCACAAACACAGTCATGATCCAGCCACTCCAGGACATGGATGTCATCAAGAGCAGCCACCAGCACTCTTGGTAATAACTTCTCTTTAAATGTGAGTGATCTTCCCTTTGACTACTTTGGATTGGGATGGGTGTATGTTCAATTAGCTCATTACAGCTTATTCAAAAACCTTTAGTATTTTAGTTATTTATGATCAGCAGAACTTTTTGTCATTTCTATTGTCTGCCTCTTTATCATAGCCATGCTGTTTTTGAAGATGGGTATAGTATAGTGGTGTTGTGATGAAGATTCACTTTCACCAACACTAAAGAAAACATGTTCCACTCTAATAGGTAGCCTCGAAAACAACACAGTTTCTTATAGAAATCATAAACATTGCCAACTTTGCTTTATGAGTAAAGAAAAATTTTAAATGTAATTTAAAATGTTTTCCCTCAAGCCAAAGTGTGCTAATTAATTATTTTACACACACACATACACACTGATGCATGCTAATGGTTCTTTTGTGCCCCATTTGAATTGTAGGGTACGAAATGGATTAGATAAATTATCTAATGAGCAAGGGACAAATTCCAATTCCTGTTCATGAAATGCCTTTTACTGTTTTTGACAAAGCAAATTTGTCTCAAAGGTGTGAGGTTTGAAATTATTTATTCTTTCAAAATTCTCATTTGTTTCTATTTTGTTGGTTATGGCCTAATGTTTTTAACTCTGAGTTGTTTTCAATGAAAAAGTATGCTCCCTTTGACATGAAGTCATGTTTTAAGAAAAACCAGTCTTTGGGGTGAAAGACGCAATCAAACAAACAAAAAGATAAGACGTTGTAATAGCAAATGTGTTTTGAATTAGAACATTGGAAGGAAAATTATAATAACTTTCACAGATAGACACCAAAGTCAAGGATATATGTTCAACCATGATTTTTAGCCATCTTTATAACTGAATGGGCAGCTACCAGTAAACAATTTGTTCATGTTGTGATAGGATTTTGGGGCCAAGATATCACAAATAATTCAAGCCTTCTGAAAGATTGCACCTTATATACATTTTTTTCCAAGATCCTTTCCAGCTCTAATACCAGCATCTGTTTTTTTGTTTGTTTGTTTCTTCAGCAGTGGGCCCGTATAGGGCACCTGGTTTTATGGGAAAAAAAAAAAAAGCAGGAAACTTTGAGCTTTTAGAGAGTAGGGGCTACCAGTTTGTATTCCATGGGGCCAAAGAAAGAAGTTTCAATTTATTTCATTTTAATTAATCTTAATATAAATACTAAAATATATAATAATAACTTTCCATATAATAATAATATATTATGTATTATAATAATATATAATATTCAATAATACATTGAACACTTACTAAAATAACAAGCTTATAGATGAGTGATGAAACATAAGAGGAAAGGTTAGCTTCATTTATTTGATATGGCTTTGTTTCTATATAAGCAAAAAATGGAAGAATTCTCCAAAGTATTCAAATAACCTTCAAAGTTGAGGAAGGAGTATAAGTCGATGATGTAGAAATTCTTTTGAGATTTAAGCTAGCTTGCAATCTGTAAAGACCTGAGAAGTTGAATTATATTCATGCTATTTCCACATGAGGTCACAGCAGCAAGTCAACATTAATAATAATAATAACATTGTGCTTCCTAGAACTTTCTGAAGAGTTCATTAAAGTTTCTTTAGAAAGAATTGTTCTTAAAGTCAACAGCCGTGAGAGATTTCAGGCAAGTCCACACACCAATGTCATCGTACTGCCAATCAGAGCAAACCACAATTGAGCCATTCATCAAAAACTGAATGAGTATAGAGTGGTACATAACTTTTCCCTGTTCTAACAAGCTGAGCGTTTTCTTGTACTCCACATTAGCTTAATTGGCGTGAAATATCCCACTCAACTGGAAGAGATCTTAGGATATGGACAAATATGAATAACACCTTTGTTTCTGAAAGGATTTGAGGATGAGTTCAAACTACAGAACTGAAACTCCTGTATCATACTGGGTAGCAACATAGTTTTCTCTGTTCTTCATGCTGAGAGATGAAAGAGTTCAGTTAATGCTTTGACTCTATAGGCATACAAAGTGATGTAGAAAATTGAGGCACATGTCCCTCCATTATCTGGTATTTCCTGTGGGATTTTGGGCTAAATTGTCATTATCTCTTCAGCTCTCCATTTCTACCTTGTTTAAGGCAGTGGTTAAGTGGTGGGTGGGTCAGTAACCACAGTGGTTCTCCAAAGTTGACAGCAGGCCAAATCCCCCTGGGGTGTGATTTGGTTTCCTCTGCTACACTGCTAGTTCTGAGCTCCTTCTGGCCTCAAGAGGCAGGAATCAGGATTGCCTTGTCTTCTCAACTGAGTTACAGTCATGCACATCCCTATACACTACAGACTGACACCAGTACTTTCACATGCGTTGCTTCATTTGATTCTGGTAGTTATGCTGTAGGGTTGGGAAGGGAGATACTATTATCTCTGATTTTGTCCATTAAAATCCTGAATATATTCTACTTCCCTGTTTGACACACTGGTTTGGAAATGTTGCTGAACACTCCCAACAGTGGCAGACACTCAGTGGAAACATGAAGGATTCAGTCAAACTGGATTGGCGCCATGTAGACCATTATTTCCCAACCTCGCAAGTGTATCATGGCATTTGGTGTGTCCGGGAGACGCCTTACTGTGTGTCACAGTCCAAGGGTCCCTCCTTTCCACAAGCTTCCTGTTTTTCACCTCTCTAGCTTCTAACTGTCACTGCAACCACGTCTCACTCTTCAGCCTGATGTTGAAAGCAAAAGCTCGGAAGCTCCTAATCGATAAGTAATCCTCGGGAGCAGGTGAAGCTCACCTAACTAGGTAAGATGGAGATTTATCACAACTGGGAGGCCAGCTGGGCGTGGTGGGCAGGTGCAGGGACTGTGCACTGAGGCTGCTGCATGCTCATCCTAGATCTTTCACCTGTCGGCTCTGAGCTTGGGCAGGTCTGAAATCTCTCTAAGCCTTTGTTTCTTTCATTGATAAAATGAGGATAATAATAGTACCAACTTTATAAAGTTTTCTGAGGTTTAAATAACATATATGAACTATTTGGGACAATACCTAGCATTAGATAAACACTCAATATAATGAGCTATTATCAGTTTGAACAAATTTTAAATGATATAGCATTTACAGATATAAAATCATCTTCACCCAGATAACAAATGTATAGAAAGCTCTTTAGCCTCAAAAGGAAACTCTGTATATCTTGAATCAGACATTAATTTGTTACAGTAAAGGCTCTCTGCTATTACTCTCTTGCTTATTCTTAGAATAAGAAAAATAGTGAAAGTATTTATTAAGAATTTACACTGCACTGAATGTGCCATATACATTACATTACTTAATCCTCACTATAATCCTATGAAGTAGGTTACACTATTATCCTAATTTTACTCACAAGGAAACCAAGAGACAAAGCTACTGAATAATTTGCCCAAGGTCAGAAATCTTGTTTGTGGTGAAGCTGAACTTCAAATTCAGGCCATTTGACTGCAGCACTCATATTAGGAGCACTCTGTAATAAAGTTCCGGGCTTGGCACACCTTTGAAGAGACCTGCTTTTAAACCAACGTGAGGAAATGAGACTGCACATGGAGGTGCACAATTTCCCTTTGGGTGTCCCAATGAGGAATAGTCACATCACTGGGAAGTGATCGTGAGCTTGTTTGCTTGGTTGAGGCTTCCTTGCGTGTCGCTCCTGTTTGTTACATAAACTGCTGGGCTAGACCAGAGGGTAACTTCACTCTTCACCATGCCAGGGTATGGAAACTTGTTCTGTGAGTCTTTAGGTATTTTGGCAACTCAGGTGAACAAAGACTTTTAAATAATTGAAAAACTTTAGTTAAAATAAGACAAAAAAATTCGATAAAAAAGGTAAAATAAGTAATCCATACTAGATTAAATTCATTCCATTTTAAGAACTGAACTATGTTAAGACAGTTTCTACATGAAAAAATAGATTAATAGCTCCCCAATTTAGTTCACTTTATTTTTTCCCTTCCATGTACTTTCAATTTTCTCAGGGTGTTATTCAGGTTTCCATGAGGGCACTATTTTCATTTCATTAATCAACATTGATAAGTAAAATTAATCTGTGAATATTCAATGTTTTATGCCAGGCATGTCTATGATGTGGCTGTTCTTAACAACAACCTGTTTGATTTGTGGGACTTTAAATGCTGGTGAATTCTTTGATTTGGAAAATGCAGTGAATCCTGAAGTCTGGATGAATACTGTAAGTCATGGAAAATGCCAAATAACATCAAATAAAACAGCATCAATGGGTGATGAGATTATCAAAGGTCCTGTTATAGCAGAAAATCTCTGATGAGAGAGCAGGTAAAATGTAGAAAGTTTTTAACATCGCTGTGAGTCAACCTAGGTAGATCTGCTTCTTTGGCTAAATAACTAATACTTTGGGGGAATAAAAAGCAGATTGTGCTTTATACATATATCACCTCATCTTTTGAATTTATATTTTAAGAATATTAAGCCATTTGGATGATATATATGACTGCCTTCTACTGGTCTATTGTTTTACTATCTTTAAATCAAGAGGGTCTCAAAAGACAATTGATTTAAGAATATGGCTTTGTCAGAAAGAATGGGTGATGGCTAAGCATACTCCCCATCCCCCAAAATATTTTCCAATAGTAAATATTTTCTAAAACTTGACTTATGTTTATCAAGACTTTATGTAGTAAATCAATCTTACAGTTACCTGGGGCCACAGGTTTTAGACAATTCACCAGATCCTTTGTTCTAGTTCCTTTTGATATCCTTTAGAAAATAAGTTCAGCTAATGCCTGTATTTCCACTGGGCAGAGTGAAATCATCATCTACAATGGCTATCCCAGTGAAGAGTATGAGGTCACCACCAAAGATGGGTACATCCTACTTGTCAACAGAATTCCCTACGGGCGAAGACATGCTAGGAGCACAGGTACAAGATATGTCTCTCCTGAGACGGAGGACTGAATATGACAAAGATTTAGTGCTGGCTATTCATCAAGAGAGTGACTGGTTTATCAAAATGGGTTTGAATTATTGGGTTAGTCTTTAAATGGAGTGAGGCTCACTCATTTCCCTCGAATTCTCCAAAGACAGGCAAGAACCTAAAAATACAAAAAGCAAGACTGATCTTGCTGACTACAACTGGGCTCGCTTGTTAGGGTATAAAGGCAAAGATGAAGCCTATGTTTTGTAAGCTCATTACTGATTTCTCATGTGGAAAATTGCTGTGTTCTAGGAAAGTGGATATCCTCAATGTCGGAAAGAGATTTCCTGGGTTGTATGAAGTTGACAGCGGGGTACTCCGAAAGAGCCTCTCCTGCCCCCACTAAAATCCGTGGGCCCCTCTGCAGGATAAAAAAGCAAGTTAAATAAGAATGGCATGTCAGAAACTTTTTTCAGGAATGGCAACCTTAACATTCACGTATGCTTTGATCTAAGGGACAGTTGGTTTATGGAATGAAAGAGCATGGTGTTAATAAGGCCTGAATTCTAGAATAAGGAACCAGCCATGCAAAAGCAGGGGGAATTACTCTCATTACAAGGGGAATCTAACTGCAAAATTTCTGAGGAGAGAAAGATAAGTATAAGAAAATATCTGCAAAGGCTCAATGGCAAATCATCTGTTGGCAACTACGTATACCATGTACGCTCCCACCATCCACATTATTGGCAGCTAAGATCATGTTGTTTGACATTCTCTCCTTCTAAGAAGGAAACTTGTCATTCAAGAGTGTCAGAGTGAAAAATGAGAGTGGGATGTGGATAGTTTTACCTGTTAAAATAAGGACACCCAGTTAAATTAAACAAGGAGTTTTTCAGATAAGTCTAATTTTAAAATATGCTAAAACTAAAATGTTATTCACTGTTTATCTTAAACGCAAATTTCACAGAGCATCTTGGCTCCTTTGTTTACCTCTGCTTTTTTTTTTTTTTTTTTTTTTTTGTGAAATCTGGCAATACCAGGCACAGGTTGGGGGTGAGGGGAAAGCTGAGAAATATGAAAGGAGAAAATTTTTATAGGAAAGGTTTTGCTTTAGGAGAGAGAATTTTGGAAAGATTTGGAATTAAAAACCATGTGTTAAGTGTATTGTTTTAAATGCTTTAAATCAGTTAAACCTCCCAGCAACCCTATGAGGTGGGTACTATTAATAGTCATCATTTTACAGATGCTGATACTAAGGCACAACAGGTTATGTAACAGGCCCAAAGTCACAGAACCAGAATTTAAACCCAGGCAGCCTGGCTCCAGAGCCTGTGCTCATCACCACTAAATTACAGTGCCTTTTCTGAACCTTCGACCCTGGTTCCTTTCATCTCCCCGAATACTCTCTCCCTTAGGAATGTGGGAGTTGGTGGAGGGATGTTGAGCTGATTCTACTATTGCAGTTTTCAAATGTTCTCCAGTGGACAGAGGCTGGGGATTTGGGTAGAAGTTTGGTGAGGAACGAATTCAAGCCCAGATACACTCACCTCCTCTTCTTCCCTGGAAGAGGTATATTAACCAACACAACAAATTTCACATCTCTGTAAGCCACACCCAGGAGATATATATATATATATATGAATACATAAAGCAGAGCAGTTACAAGAAGTTACAAGCTTTGACATGAAACAGAACTGGGGTTGAGTCCCTGCCTTGAACCTGTTACCTGGTGACTCCCTGGGAAAGTTACTCAACTACCTTAAGGCTTGTTTTTCACATCTGTAAAATGAGGCTCCTCAAAATAGCAGCTACTTTATAGATTTATTTTAAGAATTTAATAAGCTAATACATATAAATCAGTCAGCGTAACATCAGGTACAAAGGATGTGCTCAAGAAACTGAAGTTATGTGATTATAACGCTCTGCACTAATGACGGGGAAAGTGAATATTGTTTTTGCTTCTATCCTGTGTGTGTGTGCGTGTGTGTGCGTGTTTCTATAATGTTTCCGAAGCAGTGTATTTATCATAGATTTCTCCTTCTCTCTCTCTCTTTCTCCGCACCTTCTTCCCCCAGGTCCCCGCCCAGTTGTATACATGCAGCATGCCCTGTTTGCAGACAGTGCCTACTGGCTTGAGAATTTTGCCGATGGAAGCCTTGGATTCCTTCTAGCAGATGCAGGTTATGATGTGTGGATGGGAAACAGTCGGGGGAACACTTGGTCAAGAAAACACAAAACACTCTCAGAGACTCAAGAGGAATTCTGGGCTTTTAGGTAAACTGATTCTAAGAAAAGTCGAGGGGAAAATTGGAGACAATTTCTTTAAATATAAGCATGGACAATACTAATAATATACAATACCTGGAGTCATAGTTCCTTATAGTTTCTACTAACATCTCAAAGAAACAGCAAGAAACTTTAGTTTTCCCTGATTCTCCCACAGGCAAATTGTGCTTTTTTAACAAGATAAATTGTAACATCCAGTTCTGTCCAATTTATACATTATAAATCCAAGGGATCTTCAAAAAGTTCATGGAAAGATTCATATTATCTTTTAATTATATTTTTCCATGATCTTTTAGATGTACCCTTGTATATACCAAGGGACAGCTCAGGAAATTTCTATGACCAATGCATGCACTCATTCAACCAATGTTTATTGAGTGCCTACTGTATGCACTGTTCACAAACAGTGAACGGACCAAATCCCTGACCTCATGAGCTTACATTCATCCTAGTGATATTTTTACAAGTCTCTTCTCCTGGGTAGCCAATCATTTTGCAAAGATGATATGTATCAGTACTACGTTTATTTAGAGAAACTATGGTTGAAATCGTACAGAATACCATTTTCAGGAAAACTCCTATATGAGGTTTTAAAAACCCTGTTAATGGGCAATGAAGAAGAATCTTTTGCTATGTTGACTCTTTCTTTTAATGGAAGTATTTTCTATAAACTGTTAGGGTTAGAGCTCTCTGGTAGGGGCAAGCATCAGGAAGTATTGTCACCTGTCTTTGACTGGGAGCTTAGGACTTACTTTAAGGCATCACAATAATTCTTTTATATTCAGGAGTACCGATCTAGATATTTCCTCAGATCTTCTTTTAATTAACAGGCCTCTAGCTCATGAAGTACCTGATTTGACTAACTATTATGTAGGCCTTTTGTTCTCCTTTATTAATGCTGGCTGAACTGGTACTATAGAATTTTGATATTTATTAAATACATCTCTATATGGACAAAATACTCATATAGCAATAGCTTATTGAGTGCCTACTAGCACTTTCATATTACCCAACCCCTATAGCAGCCCAGCCCCATAAACCAGGCAATATCCTATTCATTTCTCAAATGAGGAAACTTAGACTCCAAGCACTTAAGTAACCTATTGAAAGCTATCCAGCTCAAAATGGTAGAATCATGATTTACAACAGTCCTGTTTCCAAAGATGGAAATTAAATGGCCCTAAGAGTTTGAGGTCCCATGAGGGAGTCAGAAGTGAAAGCATGCAAACTAGACGGGGAAAGGGAAGGCAAAAGGGAAGCAAGAGGAGGGAATGAAGAGGAGGAATAGTGAGGAATAGACACAAGTCTTGACATTGTTCCTGTTATTAGGAAGTAAATATATATAAATGCAAAAATAAAATCTACAATAGCCTACATTTAATTGGATAAATGATGAAATACACAGTGAATAAGTACACAGCACAGAATTCTGTGTGTAAGAAAGAGTGAGCAAGTACTCTGAGTCTTAAACATATAGTTGCATGTATTTATAAGCCCCTGTTTTATTTTGCAGCTTTGACGAAATGGCCAAATATGATCTCCCAGGAATAATAGACTTCATTGTAAATAAAACTGGTCAGGAGAAGTTGTATTTCATTGGACATTCACTTGGTACTACTATAGGTATGTTTACAACAGCCAATGTTACCAGAGTCTTACAGGAGTTTATCTTTAAATTGCAATAGAGTAACTGCCATTTATAGTGCCCTTAATTCTCTGTCCTGTGCTGGGAATAGCCCTGGTGCTCTAAGTTGCTGTGAACCTGCAGTCCAGAGACTGTATGTAGGACAAACCTTTCCTCCAATCTCTGGTCACAGTTGCACATTTGTAATGATGAGATAATTTCCCAGGAATAAAATATGCCCCAAATCCAAAGAAGTGATTTTAAAGAGTAAGTTTCTAGATTCCTTGTGGGCCAAAAAAGTAAAGCATAATGCCCTGAAGAATGGAAAATATACATCAATCATACCTTCCTCACAACCAAAATCGGAATTAAAAAAATAAAAATAAAAAGGGACTTATATTTGAACAAATTGAAAAGATATGGTTACATTTGTTTATGGGTTGGAACAAAAATCTTACTATAATAAATCGACTGGGCTTGTCTATTTAGTGTGTGATTTAATATTTATGGCATAGTAATTAAATGTAAGCACTATGCAGAAATTTTAAAAATTATTTTAAATTGCGAAGTTTCAAATTTTAAGAGAATAAGTTATTGAAAATGCAATATTTTAGTTTGGGTAAAACTGAAAGAAACAAATATTCTTACAATATTTTCATCATCACCATCATCATCAACAAATGCATATTTATCAGTAATTTATATTGATAGTTTATAAGTTTGGAACAGGCAGTGAGCATCAAAGAGCATGTACTAAAAGAATAGCAAAGAACTAATAAATGCTAAAAATGCCACTGATAGGCAAATACTGTACTATAATATCTAACATTGACGCAGCATTCATTATGTGTAGGGCCCGCTGTTCAGCCCCTTTCCCATCATATCTCCCTCTAATCTTCAGAACAATCCTGCTAGTATTGTCTTCACCACATAGCAGAGGAAACAAAAATTCAAAGAAATTAGGTGAGTTTCCCAAGATCTCTTAGCACATAAGACGCAGACCACAGATTAAACCAGGTCAGTCTGGCTTTACCAGCGAGGTGTGTGGGCGCTGGGAAGAAATGTACAGAGGAGGGATGGCTTGAATCGGGTCTGGAAAAGTAGGCAGGATTTAGACATGCTCTTATATCTGACCTACAAAGAAAACTAGAGAATTTGATCAGCAATGCTCTGTGTTACATTTAGGGCATGAAATTTTTCAGTGATCACTAATTTACATTTTGGGCAGAGAAAGGTTTGTTATTTGAGAAGAACCCACTGTTTGTAGGACATTTAGCAACCCAGGCCCCAGCCCACCAAATGTCAATAGGGCTCCCCAGTCAGTGTGACCATCAAAAAACTCACCCCCACGGATTTCCAAACACGCTCTGGGGGAAGTATTATGCCTGGTTCAGAGTGTTTACATCAATCGCTCAGTGAAATATTACAGTTTCTTTTTTCCTGGACAAAATAGTTTTAACGTTTCAGCACATGCACACACACACACACACACACACACACACACACTCCAAAGGAGGCCCAAGAAGGCACCTCCGGAAACCAAAATATACATACTCCACATGACTTTTCCAGTGTGGCGCCCATCTCCACCCTCATCCTCACAAGGGCTATAAATAGGCACAGTGCTGCTGCCGAAAGAGCAGAGGAAATGCAGACACCTGGTCTTTACTGGGGCTACCACGGACCCAGGGAAAGCCCTTTCCTTCTTGGAAGCAGAGATGAAACTGTAGGGTTTGTAAACATCCAACAAGGCACTGGGAGCAGAAAAACCTGGGCAATAGCTGGACGATGGTGCAGAAAGAACTGATTAATTCACCTCCTATGAACTGATAATTTACTTCTGGAAGCTCTGTGACTCGTTCTGGCATCTCAGAGTCAGGGGTGAAATGATAATATTGCCAGCATTTATCCCGCACTTGGGGAGAGAAGCTGCCTACAGTTCACCAGCAGCAGCTGCTTCCACAGCTTATCCCTCACCTTTAACCTGCCAGCTACTCCATTTCCCCCAACCAGGTTAAATTGTCCATCAATAGAATAAGAGAAAATTGGGGATTTGGGAGTAGAGAGGATGGTAGGCAGTTTATCTTTGCAGAATAACTCAGAAGAATTTCTCAATTCATCCCCAAGATCATCACAATAGAAGGACAAAAATGACTAAGCAGAGTCCCACTTTTGTTAGTAGAGACATTGCATAAGTATTTCTAATTTTTACAAGATTGTCTTGTCTCCTGTTCTCTCAGGGTTTGTAGCCTTTTCCACCATGCCTGAACTGGCACAGAGAATCAAAATGAATTTTGCCTTGGGTCCTGTGATCTCATTCAAATATCCCACGGGTATTTTTACCAGTTTTTTCCTACTTTCAAATTCTGCAATCAAGGTAGGCTCCTCCTTTCACAAAAATGTACCTGAGGATCTCATTTTGAATCATAGATCCTTACTATTTTAAAATCTATTATGAAGTAAAAGTAGAAAATTTAGATAAAATCTACAGAAATCAAACTGTGTGAGCATGTGTTTGCATGTGTGTGTGCCCATGTGAGTGCATGTCTGTGCCACAGTGTCTACAGGTTCCATATACAATTTACTATACCCAGTCACCAACAGAGCTGAGTATATGTTAGGATTTCTAGCTGAGCTGAGTGCTATGTCAGTATACGATCTACTCACAAGTTTTCTTGTTCCATTTATCTGGGCAGGTCAACGGACTCACAATGCCCAAATGGAAGACACTCTTCCAAGTTACGTATGATCACTGATGTCCCCAACTTTGACGTCAGATAAGCCTGACTATTATAATTCTTCCCCTATGGGAGCGTGCACTAATTTACTAAAGCTAAGATTTCAAAGTCTAAATATCTTACAGCTCAACTTCTCACTCAAGTATTTATTGATTATTTTTCAAGGGTTTGATTGTCAATTGTGGATTTGGAATTTTATTTATTAAGAGGTTGTTTTGGTTTTTTCCTGTTAGTTTTTGTTTCTTTACAGAGGTCCTTACCACAATGAGCATAGTATTTTACCAAGATTGCCCTTTGAATTTAGGGTGATGGATAGAATAGATATGGGCCTAAATGAAGTCAAGCAGACCAATTAGGGTACCACAGTAATTCATATATAATAAGATGAGGCCCTGGTTTGGGATGGAGTAATAGGAATGGAAAAAATGTAATAATTATTTGTGAGCTAACACAAGGAAGAATTTCCACAGGGCCTAATGACTGGTTTGAGACCAGTTTTATTGAATTGTTAGTGTGAGCACGAGTGATGAAACCTCCCTTTTGTGTAGCTGATAGCTCTATTTCAAAATGTGTTGACATCAGTTAGTATTGAATGTTTTCTACATTTGGGCAGGGTTGAGCCAGCTAATTTGTTTAATTAAATTCAGATGTAAATGCATGGATCCATAAATACACCAGTTTTGTGTATGTGTTGTTCTTCCTACATAAGTCAGCTATGAGGCAAATAGTATTCCTGGCTTATCTCAGTGTCACATCCCCTACCGACAAAATGCCCACTGCTTTAAGTCCCATTCCCTGCTCCCCACTGCCATCGGTTGTCCCCAGAAGCTCCAGGACACCACCAGAGATCCCCACCCAAGCTTACTTTCCCAAATCCTAGAAGCTTTAACCATGCTGCCTCATGACATCATCACATCTTTTCTGGCCAGAGGTACCCTCTGTGAGGTACACCATTCCCTGCTTTTCAGTGTGACAGCTGGCAGATCTGAGACAGTACTGGAAAGCCAGTGTGCACATGGGTAATATAGAAAACCCTGCTTTTCCTTTTTATTCAAGCTAGTATTTAAATTTAAGAAGAAACTGTTCTACCTTTCTTACTAAGGAATGAGAAATAAATGTTGGCAATCACTGATTGGTCAGAATACAAGGGAGCTTTGCCATGGAGAAGTGAATTTGGGGTTGAGGCCCTTAATGCAATCTCCTTGTAAATAGTGTTTGATGATCTTCCTCATTTGCAGACGGATTCCTAAGTCACTTTTCCTGAATGACTTGGTCTCCTTGAACCAAACAGCAAATACAAATACAAATAGATCTCCAAGTATGGCTCATTCCTGGAATAAAGGGAATGTCAGGAAGTCTGAAGTTGGTTATGGAAAAGATAATTATTGTTTACTTTCACAGGCTTTCTTTGGTACTAAAGGTGTCTTTTTAGAAGATGAGAAAAGGAAGATATCTTCCAGCAAAATCTGCAACAATAAAATACTCCGGGTGATGTGTAGTGAAGTTATGTCCTTATGGGCTGGATTCAACAAGAAAAATATGAATACAGTATGTATAATACTTATGGGGCCATTTGATACTTTAAGAAATTCCAGCTTTCTTTTGATTCATTTTGATGCATCGATTATACTGTATAAATTCATATGGTATCCCAAACCCTTGAAGACAGGTATTTGCTATGCATAGGAGATTAGGACGATAAATGTGAGGACTAGGGAAAGGATTAGGTACTTCATCCTTCTATCCCTGGTCAAATTTAGGAGAATGGATGTTCCATAATGGATAGCAGTTTCTCGCATGTTCAAAATCAGCTGCAACTTTACAGTCACTTTGAATTTTTTTATTTGAATACATTGCATTAAAAAATAAAATCCTAAAAAAGGAGAGAAGCATAGGCAAGCACTGAACTTATTTCACATGTACCTGCCTTTGTGGATGATTTTAGTTTCTGATAAAATTCATCACTTAATCTGGAAAATACAGGACAGAAAAGAAGGAGTGGAATCCCTTCCTAGGAAGAAGCAGAGGTCCTGTTTCATCAACTCATTGTTTCCTGTTATTGAGAATTCAAGAGGAAGGAGGATTACATTTGCAGACTAATGTGGTTGAATAGTTATCTCTGCTATATTCCAAATGGCAGCCAATGAGACTGCTACAGGGAAGCCAGTTTCAAGACCTGCCCATCCAACCCCATTCTTTAAGAAACTAAACTGTGTCAGACTGAAACCCATGATGAACCATTGTTTAAAGCCTGCTTGTTCAAAAGCAAAGATTTTTATAGCTTCCCTTGATTAGGTTCATTATATTCCAAGACATGATTATTACTCTTCTACCACTGTAATTTTTATATCTATAATGTTTACAAAGATTGAAGTAATCTTTGGAAAAAATTGGTTTTTAGCTTTGCTTTTGAAATATTTTCTTTTATCCCTACAAGAGCCTGACAAGTTAGTAGTATGGTTTTTAGTATGTTCATTTAATAGATGGAAAAACAGAAATTCAGAGATGTTAAATAACTTGACCGAAGTCATAAAGCTGATAATGAATGACATTAGGGCCTGAAACCCAGGTTTTCTGATCTCCTGATCTGTGGCAGTGCACGTGCGTGTGCATGCACAAACACCCCACACTTGCACATAGTCTCCTAGCTGCTTTGCTCCATGATGTCCACTGCTGCATCTTCTACATCAAAACAAGCAGATTGTCCTACAGATTCAAAGCAGGTGCAGGTTTGCTCTCAAGCATCCTGTCCCACTAGTCAGCCCATGGTCCACTCACATTCAAGTGTCTGTCATAAGTACATACATATCCAAATGATTCTGCCTCATCATTTCCAAACTCCAGTATTTGTTTACTAATTCTCAGCATAATTTTTCCCTGCTTCTGAAAGGCATAGTTTATCTCACTGAACGATTTTATTTCCCTTAGAGTCGAATTGATGTGTATATGTCACATGCCCCCAGTGGATCATCGATACAGAACATCCTGCATATCAAACAGGTAGAGTCTTTGTCAGGGGAAACCATTTCAATCTTTATTTTTGTTATATGTGGAAGGAAAGAATTGACCCTGTTAACAGGCCTATGATAAGAAGCGTAGTGGCTTGCTTTCCATTTGTCCTTGTTGTCATTGTTATGCTTCAATTTCCCTGAATTTTAAGACAAAGGATGTTATGCTGCAGGCCAAGACGGTGACATAAATGAACCCCATCTTAAATCAGAGCTTGGAAAATAGTCCCCGAGCTGAAGCAAGAGGTAGACTGGGGAAGCCTCAGGAGAGCTGGGACTTCCCCAAAGAGAGAAATATCCGGGGTCTGACTTCCTTTTGGTGAGTCTGGTTTTCCACTAGCTTTTCCTCCAAACCAAGGGAAACCATTGCTTCCCTGTCAACAGTGAAACACCATTTGCATCCTTCTAGTAGACAGTGTTTTTCTATAATTTTCTGTTAGCTTTCATGATTCTAACCCAGAATATTCTTTTTCTAAAAAACATTTATTTCAGCTTTACCGATCTGATGAATTCAGGGCTTATGACTGGGGGAGTGAGGCCGAGAATGTGCGTCACTACAATCAGGTGAGCTACTCGGAATGACCCCAGAATGGTGGTTTTGAGAAAGTATAGTGAGAAATTATTTGAGAGTGAGAAGAATCCTACCTGGCGACAGGTGGCATTTGCATTGATAGATAAAGCTGTTTTAAAAATGTCTAATTTTAATCTGTGTTCACTGAAGAAAATTTAGAAATAAAAGAAGCATATACCAAGGAAATTAAATCATTTGTAATCCCTCTACCCAGAGATAAATGATGTATCAATATTTTGGTGTATTTGTTCCAGTTTTCTCAGCATTATGCTGAGTTTACACAACTTTTAATCTTGCTTTTTTATTTACAATTATAGCAAGAAATAACCAATGTTACTGACAGGGTTTTTTAAACATAATTTTTCTTTTTTTGTGGCTGGCCAGTATAGGTATCAAACCCTGGACCTTCGTGTTATCAGCACCATACTCAAACCAGATGAGCTAACCAGCCAGCTCATCTGAAGAGTAAAAATTTTTCCATAAAAATCTTTTCACAGTAAATGAATGCACACTTCTTGATACTTAAAGATAAAATTAAGATTCCACATGAAAGTTAAAAAGGTATTATTCAACATTGAAAAGTTGGGTCTTAAGTCATCTATTTCCATATAACTTTACACATCAAAATTTGTACATTCATTTACCACTCTACTTTTAACCAATCCTGTCATCACCTTTTGTTCTCATAGCCAGGCGCTGGGCTTCTAGGTATGAACTAAGCACATTAAATTAAATGTTTTCAATGTTTTACCAGACTAACACATTTAAGGCTATTTATTAGTGCAAACATACATCAATTTAGTTGTTTCTGGGCATCAAAACAGTACAATAGACCAGTCAATTTCTCCGTAATGAATTGCATTGTTAGAATGATGATTCTACTAGTCCTTAAGACAGCTACAAGAACTAGATTGTGTATATATTTTTTATTTTTTACCAGCTAATTAAGTTGTGATTTACACACAATAAAATTTACTAATTTTATGTGTCCGATTTAATGAGTTTTGACAAATATATTCATTTGTGTAACTACACCACAATCAAGATATAAAATATTTCCATTAACCCAAAACATTTCCTCCTGCCCCTCAGACTGTGTATATATGCAAATGTGTGTATTTGCAAATGCTTAGAAAATGTACAGAAAAAAAAAAAAATAACAATTGTTAAAGAGGTTCCTTTCAGAAAAGAGAAGAAAGAAGGGAACTGGAGGAGCTCTTATTTTGGACTTTACATACTTCTGTTTTCTTCTATTGCTTTTAATGAACATCTTATATTTATATACTGTTTACATTCACAAGCAAATGGAAAAATATACACACACGCACAATCAAGACTATTATAGTCAAGCTCTAACGTATGCAAGAGTGTCAGTGTCTTTAGAATTTATCAATGGTTAACTGGTCCTACCTGCTGCAGGTCAATCCTGTTTTGTTTGTTTGTGCTTTTAGATCAATTGAAGTCAATTTTTATAGCATTCCCCCAGACATGCTAGTTTCCACAGTTTGTCTTCTCCTCAAGTTCCCAGCACTGTCTCTGTTCCCACTCTATGTTTTATCCAGTGTAAGAGGATTAACCCATGTAAGCTCCATGAGGGCAGGGATTTCTCTCTGTTCTGTTCACCAGTGTTTTCTGGCTTGGAAGAGTACTTTGCGCTCACTGGGCCCTTGCTACCTATTTGCTGCCTGAATGGAATTGCTTAACTCTTCTTTTATCTACCTCCAGGTGTCTCTGTCTTCCAGATTCTCTCCTTCCTTTCTCTATCAGAACATGAAAGCTTCTTAATTTCCAAGTCAGCCTGCTTCTGTGCTCCTTATCCCAACTCTCCTCACCTCCCCTGCCTCCTGGCTTCGTTTATTATTTTAAATGAACTCCTGTACCTTATGAAAAATGAGCCAAGAAACCTCCTAACCCATCAAGCCTATCAAGTCAGCATTCCATCACTGTTTTTGTCAACATTTTTTGATATGTAAAAGGGCCACTTGTCCCCTCCCACTTACTTTTGAACCTCAGAAAATGTACTTTCAGACTTCATTTTCTCAGTGATAGTTACTCTATTTAAAGTCACTGTGCCTTTTAATTACCAAATTTAGTTGTCTATGCTCACCTTTTGAAATGTGTTATGTTAGTTACCATCATCTCCTTGCAACTCACTCCCATAAGTTGGACTTCCATAATGGAATGATCTCTGATCTTCCTTCTCTTTCTGATTGCTTTCTTTGTCCCCTTCGGTGGCTGTCCTTTCTCCCACCACTCCCAAATTGTCAGCATGCTCCTGAGATTCTTCACAACTCTCTCCCTCTCTTGGAGAATTTAGCCAACCCCACACCTTCAATTTGGACTGTCTATACTGCTCATCTAGATTTTTTTTAGAACCTCCCTTTTTCAAGTCAACCCACTAACTGATGCCCATATGCTGTTCTAGACAGAGCTCTAAGAAATGATCCTGCCTTGTCTCCAAAACTTCTGAAAGATGTTCGAATTCCTTAGCCTGACATTCAGATCTTGACTGTCTGACTCCAGCCTTATTCCTGCTCTATTCCCTTGCATCCTTTGTCCTCTGGGTATGCTTGGAAGCTTGCCATTCCTGATCATGGTCTGCACACTCTTCTTGCCTCCTGGGAAGAACCCCCACCCCTGTCCAAGCCTGTCACAATCCAACCATCTCACAAGAGTCATTTCAAATAACTCCTATTTTTCTAAAGATCCCAGTTGGAAATAATTGCTTATTTGTCCTCAGTTCCATTGTAGTTTGGGAGTGTTTCGTGGCATTAAACATACCTTACTTTGTATACGAATGTTTCAAACTCCTTGCAGGTAGGGCCCGTTGCATATATTCTTGCTATCTCCCTTGGTGCCTCACACAGCTATGGCCATAGTAGATACTCATTTAGCAGCCTTTTTATTTATTTGAACTCAGTTGTTGGTACGAGAAGCTTCCTCTCATGAATGTCCTTTCTTTCCTGCAGAGTCGTCCCCCACTATATGACTTAACTGCCATGGAAGTGCCTACTGCTATTTGGGCTGGTGGACATGATGTCCTTGTAACACCCCGAGATGTGGCCGAGATACTCCCCCAAATCAGGAACCTCCGTTACTTCAAACTATTGCCAGAATGGAACCACTTTGATTTCGTCTGGGGCCTTGACGCTCCTCAACGAATGTACAGTAAAATCATAGCTTTAATGAAGGCATATTCCTAAATGCAATGCATCTACTTTTCAGTTAAAAGTTGCTTCTGAACCCAGATGAGGCTTTAGGAAAAACACGAATCAACAGTGAGGTTGACCCCAGCACCCCTGTTGTTGTTGCTGAGGTGTGACCTCATCTCAACACTTCAACCAGGAATTATTTGAACTGTGCTGCTCTTTCTCTAAGAAATGTATACATATGAAATCTTGGACTCTCATCCCCTCAGTCAGGGCTAGGCCTTCTTTTTAATTTAAGATGATCTACTTTACACTCTGCTAAGTGTACAATGGGGAGAACAGTTAAAAGAGGATCGTTCCTCTCCTTTCTCAAGATAAATAGAGATAAACAGATAGATATCAGCTTCATGCAAACAATAGCCCCTTCCCATCCCCTTTCTCAAAGGATTGAACATAAGCACAGGAGTGGTGGCCTAGAGAGAAAGACTTTGCCAACGTGGCTTACCTGAAATCACAACCAGGCCAGTTGTCATTATGGTCATCTACAAACAAGCCATGAAATAAGCCCTGGCCCGCATCAACAAGCCTAAAAGAAAACAGCAGAATGGCAAACTGATAAAATTTAAGTATTCCAGGGGCTTGTTTTACTGCTTTAAGCTAGGGGAAAAAAAGACAAAATTGGGAGTGACTAGAATAAGCTGAATTACTAATTATTAAAATTATCTAAAACAAAGTTAAATTAATAAACCTGTCTGAAAATAGTGTGTTAGAGCTCAACGATATAAGGCATTGGTCTTAAGTTATAACAAGTGAGAAATAATTCCCTCTTGTTTTGTACTAAAGAGAAACTGGACTAATCAGCTATTATGTCTTTATTAACAAGGTTGACTTGATACTAACGCATTTGCACTAAATCACATTTAAAGCAGCTCCTAGAAATCCTAATTTAGAACTAGCAAGGGAGGCACTAGAATAGCCAAACTCTTGCTCTACTTCAGTCTCTAAAATACAATAGACACTGATTCTAGCATTTAGTACAGAGTTCAAAGAGTAGCATGAAGTTTTAATGTCAGTTTTTGTATTCCTAATGATATAATTTCGAAAAGTCCTTTGCCTTCTATGAAGATGTAATTAATAAAAAATGGTTGTACCCATAGTTTTCAGTTATTCATTCCATGTTTAAATTGCTTGTTCTTTCAGTAAATTTCCGTAACGAACCTGTTGTTCTGTTTCTTCCTTTCTGCCCTTTAAGATAACACCTCTGGCCTAGAAGTCACCAGCTGTGTGCCTAAGATTTCTTTTCAGTATTGTCAAGGTTAGTTTGGCCCAGCCCAAACCAGGCTAGGCCAGGAGAGCCTGCAGACATCCCTACTCAGCCTGTGTGAATGTCTGACCTTTGACGTTAGAGGGTGAGGGCTCCACCTCCAGAACCTGTAGACACTGCCATCTTCTGAACATGCAGATGACCTGCCCCCATCCAGATCACTGAAGGACTCCTCCAAACCCTTAACCAATCACGACCCCCCACACTTCACAATGCCCCCACTTGCTCCGTCATAATGTACCAACTTCCCTGTCCTGGGGAAGGCGGATCTGAGATGCTAACCTTCTCCCTTCTTCCAATGACCACCTTGTGATTGAACTTTCTTCTACTGCAAAGACATGTGCTTCTGCTTCGGTGATTCACCTTCTGTGGTGCGTGGGCAAATGGACCCCACTCAGTTGGGTAACATTTTTATGATCCTCAGGGAATCATAAACAAATGATACACATACATACCTTCAATAGTTTATTTTAACTTAAAACAAGTAAATGTAAATTAACTCACTAATATTTGCACATAGGACCAAAGTCTTTTGGATTTTGGATCCCACATAATCATCCTTCAATAAATAATCCACAATTCATCATTCTTAATATTTAGTTTTAGTGTCTTTAAAATGAAGTGAGAATTTAAAACACTTGTGAATCAATTTTTATGTATCTGACTTGACCATGATTTTCAGCAACTAATTTTTATTATGCTTTATAAAGAATGCAATGCAGTTTTCACACAAGCAATATATTCTTCTTTTATCCACATTTCATCAAATTGCCCAAAATTAATTAATTTAACTGCTATAATAAATAGAAGAGGCATAAATAGGTTTGAGAATATCTAATCTGTTAGTAAGCATACAATTCAATGAGAAGGAGTAGGAAGGTATGGCTGTGCTAGATTAGCCTACTAGCTGTGAACATTTAAGAGGCACTGGACATCAGCTAATACATTTTATAGAAAGAAAGGAGGACATTGGTTCATAGAGGAATCTGATTAAGTGAAGGTCAGTCAAGAGAACTCCTACGAGATTTGTCTTATTCAGCTATTGCTACAACACTGTGTAACATACAGTTGTGAACAACTCAGTGTACAACTGCAAATATTTGTTTTTCATGCTCACAGGTGTGTAGTTTGGCTGAGGTGGCTCTACTTTGGGCTGAGATCACTTAGATTTGGCTCAAAGCTATGGGTTGGGGCCAGGTCTACTCCACACATCTCTTCTTTCTGGAACCAGCAGCTGTCACAGTTTTATGTTCTTTATATGAAATATTCTAAGAGCAAAAGAGGGCCTGCTAAAGCACACCAGTGTAGTTTAGCCTCTGCTTGCTTCACATCTGTTAACATTCCTTTGGCCAATGCAGTTCACATGACCAAGCTTAACCCCAGTGGGGTGGGGTTGCCTGCTTCACCTTCAGTGGAAGGATGCATTACATAGCAAAGAATGTGGCTTATCATACAGAAATGCAGAACTGGGGAGAATAAACCATTCTACCACAGGCACAAAACTCAAAAGAAAAAAATAGGTGATACAAGATGAGTCTCTTTCCGTCCCCTGAAAAAGGGTCATATAGTCTCCTCTTCAAAGACAACTAACTCTTACCAGTGTGTTTTGTGTAACCTTCCATGATTGTATCATGTATATTCAAATAGACTAATAAATTCTAGTTTATTTTTCCACCTAAATGTAGCATATTATGCATACTTTTCTACATCTTGCTTTGATCATTTAATATGTCCTGGAGATCAATCTCTATCAGATAATATGAACAGGTATTATTTCTACATAATATAATTGTTTCAACAGGAGAAGAATATAATTCAGATATTAATTTTAGGTACACATAAAATCAAATGTAATTCTTGTATTTTCTTGACTAAACTATGCATATAAATAATTTATTTATAACATAAGTATCCTTTAAGAAAAATCATCCAAATGATGAAGACTTTGTACTAGGAGAAAGCAGTTAAAATATGCCTGATGTATCCCAGAGCAATTCTGATATCTGACTGCCTGAAGAGGGCTACTTGACAATTGGAAAATAATTCTCTTTGACCTTAAACTTTCATAAATAATATCTAAACAAGAAGTACATAGTGACAACAATTAATAATTAAATATTAAATACACACTACATTACAGTGGGGGGATGATGTTTTTATTAAGTGGTGCTGGATCAATTGGCTATCCATATTTTTAAAAATTATATATGATCCCCTACCTCACACCATATACACAAACAAACAAAAAAAAAATTTGTAAGTATAAATTTGAACAGCAAAATGGCACTTCTAGAAAATAACATAGAAAATTATTCTCATAACTTGAAAAAGTAAATGTCTTGAATGGGTCACAAAAAGAAAAATCAATAAATTATATTATATTAAAATTAAGAACTTCTGTTTATCAAAAGAAAAATTAAAAGAGTAAAAATTCAAGCCATAGAATAGGAGTAGCAAATATATCCAGAAAACATATGTACAGAATATATAAATAATTCATTTGAACTGATATTTTTTAAAGAAAGCAAACATGATAGAAAATGGGAAAAGTGTTGCATAAGCACTCATAAAGGAGGATATCCTCATGGACAATAAACATGAAAATTTCCAAACCATAAAGGGTGATAGAAAGCTATTATACTGCATAATGTTGAATATACTACTTATCCTGACTTGAGCATCACATATTGCACACAGGTATTGATATTCAACTCTATACCCCACAGATAAGCACAATCAACTATGTTTTGATTTTTTTTAAAGTTCCAAACCTTATTAATAATCAGGAAAATGCAAACTTAAAGTACAATGTGGTATCATTACATACCCATTAGAATTGGTAAAATTATAAAGGGTGCAAGCACTTTGGAATATTATCTTTGGCAGTAACTACTAAAGCTGAACATGTCCATACTGCAAGAATGTGCAGTTCCACTCTAGGATTATTGCAACAGAAAAGGATGTATGTTCACCAAAAGATTTGTACAAAAGTATGCGTAGCATCTTTATTTCACAATTGTCCCAAACTGGAAACAACCCAGATACATATCAACAGTAAAATGAATAAATAAAAGATAGTATACTCACACAAAGACATAGAAAATGGCAACAAGAATGAATTAAATGCACATGAAAACTTGGGTAAACCTCACAAATATAATATTCAGTAAAAGAAGATAGACCCAGAAAAATACATATCTTGTTACATATTTTTGTACTGGCTAAATAATTGATGATACTAGTAGCCTTAAAGTGGTTACTTCTGGGGGAGAATCAGGACTAGGAGGGAAATACAAGGGTCCATAAAATGTCCTAATAGTAGATCTGGGTGCTGGTTATGCAAGTGTTTACATTTTATAAAAACTTATTTGCTATACATTTATAATGCATGCATTTTTCTATTATGTATGTTATGTTTTTTAAAAGTGTATCTTTAAAAAACTCATATTTTCTGCTGTAAACTAAGTTAAGAAGTATAGAAGGAAAGAAAAACTCACTGTTATCAATACTACATTTTTTTATATACTAGCTCCACATATGGTAGCAAATACATCAACTATCATAAGTTCAAGTAATAACTTATTCTTTGCTAAGAGTTCTACACGAAGTGTCGCATTTAAAGCTTACAACTCTATGAGATGGATATTATGGTCATCTTCATAAGAAATTGAGACACAGGGCATAAAAGTCTCATTTTTTTAAGACCACACAAGTGAAGGAGTCACGATTTTAACCCAGTAAGTCCCCAAAGCAACACTGCATCATATATTTGTATAAATGTGCTCAAATGGCATATAAATAACAATGGGACACCATGGCAAAGGTCATATTTGCATTAACCTGGACCAAAATTACCTAGATAATTAAGGCAGGAGAGACTGAAGAAATGATTTTCTCTACAAACTCTAAACAACAAATTGAGATGAGTGGAAGATTGCTAGGTCAGTTACAACACAATTCACTCTTTTATCTGAAATATCAAGAACACCTGATATTTCAGCTGGCCTAGAGTCTAGAAATCCTTCATTGATAGAGAACTTGGCTACAGACTTTGTAATATGAATTTGTGGAAAGGCTGGCGATGTTTCTACTTATTTTTCTTACCCTTACATTATACAAAGCAAGAAACACATGCTCAGACCCTTTAACAGCCTCACCAGGTTACTATAGTTCCTCGAGCCTAAATATCCCATTGGTATTTTTTATAGAACAAAGTAAGAAATAACAGTAGTTCCAATCAATACAAATTCACGTCAAATGTAAATTCTGACTCTTTGAACTTTGGTGAATTTCTTTCAGGCAGTATAATCAATTTCAGAGATGTGAAGCCTGGCTCACATGATGGCCTTTCTGAGACTTATTTACCAAACATCAAGGCAGGTGCTTAACCACCAGGGCTTTGTTTAGCTCGGATCACTTCCCCATTCTGTTCTCACAGGAAGCTTGTCCACATCTTTCAAGGTCTGGCCAAAACACCACCGTTTCTGAAAAGCTTTTCCTCAACCTCATGCCCTAGAATTACTGCTCTCTTTACTTTTTGTTATGATCCAGGATTATCTTTTTGGAGAATTTTGTGTACATCTACCTCTCTAATAAATGTTAAGTAACTTAAGAACAGGAGCTATGTCTTTTTATCTTCTAATGTTTTAAAAAAACTTTAATTTTGAAATGATATAAATTCACAGGAAACTGCAAAAATAGTACAGAGTTCCCATGTACCCGTCACTCAGTTTCCCCCAAAGGTAATATCTTACATAACTATATTATACTCTCAAAACCAAGAAATCGACCTTGAACAACACACAGGCCTTATTCAGATTTCACCAGTTTTCATGCACTCATTTGTGTGTGTGTGTGTGTGTGTGTGTGTGTAGTTCAATGCAATTTCACCACATGTGTAGATTGTACAACTGCTGTCACAATTAAGTTATAGAACTGTCTATTACCATAAAATTTCCCTCATGCTATCCCTTTATAGTCAACAACCACCACCACCCCCAACTCTTCTTGAATCTGTCCCCTGACAACCACTAATCTGTTCTCCATCTCTGTAATGTCATATGAAAGGAATCGTGCAGTAACTATACTTTTGATACTGGCTTTCATCACTCAGCGTAATGTCCTTGAGATACATCCAAGTCGTTGAGCGTATCAAGTTTGTTCCTCTTCATTGCTGAATAGTATCCTATGGTATGGAAGCACCATGTTTGTGTAACCATTTACCCATTGATGGACATCTGGGCTGTTTTCAAGTTTTGGCTTTGTCCTTTGACTTGAAAATAGAAAACACTCAGTTTGAATTCATTAATTTGAATTAATTCCTATTCCCACCCAGAGCTGAATTTTCTGTGCTGACATTTCTCTGACATGTACACTGCCCCAAGGGAAAATGTCAGTTTCTCAAGTCAGAATTCCCAGTGACTTGACTACACAATCCTTTACTCATACCCTAACCTGATGTTTAGAGATTGCAAAACATTGATGTGGTTCTTATTACATTTTAGAGTTCTAATGTGATTTAGGTGCTTTGGGGTAGGGTGAGAACAGATTCATAACTTGATAGACTATGAAATACTTCCAGCCAGTGTCAAGGTGTGACAGGTCTTTAGCCCCATCGAAACCTCCATCAGCATCATCATATCTCCCACAGAGCCAACACAAATGAAAATAATAATAATAGTAATAATAATGATGTTGTGCAATCACTAAAAGTCTCATGTAACATATAAATAAAAGCACATGAAAATATTTTGACTGTCTTTATTATAGATACAAAAAGTAAATGCTATAAAAACTGTGTGCTCTAGGCGGAATGCAGCTTCAGGAAAGTCTCATAGTTCCCCTCCACTCCATTTCCAACCAGATTGTCCCTAAATTCCATCTATGGAGGAATTCTGGAGTCACACCTTTTTTTTTCTGTGTCTTGTTTGAAGTTTTAATTTGCGTGTGAATTGCTTTCCTATCCAAACCAGTTGACTGAGCTGAGAAAACTAATATATTTGGAATACTTTGTGCTCTTGATAAGTGTCACCATAATAGGCACTTTTTAAGAAATACCTTTCATAAAAAAAAAAAAAAAGAAAAGAAAAGAAATACCTTTCATGTCCTGCCACCCTACCCCCAACCTCAGATCCCTGGAAAGTATAGGTAATGAACACCTGGTCCCAGACTCTGCCAAAGCGTGACATCAACAGTGTGAAGAGAAAAAGCTCTGAACATCAAAAACAGAAGCCAACAAATCAGTATGGGGATGGAGCAAAGAAAGTCTACTGACCACATACTCAGTTAGACCTGTCATCTCTTTGCCGCATCTACTGTGAGAATGAGACCATTCTCAGCGATCAGACTGTCGACATTCCAGAAAATGTCAACCTCACTCTGAAGGGACGCACAGTTACAGTGAAGGGCCCCAGGGAACCCTGCAGA
Source organism: Cynocephalus volans (assembly GCF_027409185.1). Taxonomy (NCBI): domain Eukaryota; kingdom Metazoa; phylum Chordata; class Mammalia; order Dermoptera; family Cynocephalidae; genus Cynocephalus; species Cynocephalus volans. Next base: position 118,562,560 of record NC_084466.1, read on the forward strand.
GGAACTTCAATCACATCAATGTAGAGCTCAGTCTCCTCGGAAGGAAAAAGAAGAGGCTCCAGGTTGACAAGTGGTGGGGAAATAGCAACTGGCTACTGTTCGCACTATCCGTGGTCACGTGCAGAACACGATCCAGGGCGTTATGCTGGGCTCCGGTTACAAGATGAGGTCTGTGTGTGCTCACTTCCCCATTAACGTCGTTATTCAGGAGAATGGGTCTCTTGTTGAAATCCAAAATTTCTTGGGTGAAAAACATCTGCAGGGTTCAAATGAGGCCAGTTGTTGCTTGCTCACTATCTCAAGCCCAGAAGGATGAGTAAATCCTTGAAGGAAAGGACATTGAACTTGTTTCAAATTCAGCTGCTTTGATCCAACAAGCCACAACAGTTAAAAACAAGGATATCAGAAAATTTCTGGATGGTGTCTATGTATCTGAAAAAAGAACAGTTTAGCAGGCTGACGAATAAGAGCTAATAGTTGTCCAGCTACAGAAACAAGCTACAAGATGATTCCCAAGACATGCTTGTAAATTTTAATGATAGAATAAAAGACCTATTTATTTGGGGGCGGGGGGGTAGACTTTTCACAAGTGTATGTGGAACCTGAGAATGTTTATATGTTATAATGAAATACTTATTCATATTATAAAAACACATGTGTATAATGAAAATGCATATATATAAGAATAATTTGGTATTCAGTAGTTTAAGTGGATTTTTTGGCATTGGTACAATACATATCTGTATTTACATAGTTACTTATAATTATCTAATTTATTTATTTATTAATTATTATTATTAGCATATTCATTATTACAAATTATGATTTTTCTTTATGCCCTTTACCCGACCTGTCCCTCCCCAAACCCCCTATTTATCTAATTTTAACTTCTCTTTCTACTTTTTTATATATCTCTTATGTTTCAAGTAGTTTTTTCAAGAAGGAAGATGTAGTGAATATTGTCTAAGCCTTTGTGTGTCTGAGAACATCTTTTTGTTGCCTAAACAAAAAGAGTTAAAATATCTTCCTACCACAAAGCACTGGAGACATTTTTCTATTGTCTTCTGGAGTTTAGCAGTACAACGAAGAGGCCTGAAGTCACCTTAGTTTTTATACATTTGCAGGTAACCTCTTGTGGTTTTTTTACAAATTATCACTTCTATGCTTAATTCTTATTACATATTATTGTGGTTTTGTTATGTTTCATCCCATAATTTAAAAAACTGAGCAAGCACATGTGTGCAAAGATACTCTCCCTTGATTTTAATTTTGCAGTGAGCCCTTTCAATCTACATTCATACATTTCTTTCAACTTAAATTTTCTTCTATCATGTATTTGAATACCGGTGTGTCTATTCCCTTGAATTAGTCCTATGTTTTAATCCAGCCAAAGAACCTTAATTATCAATATAATGTTTCCTCAATGTCTGTTATCTTCTCACATTGTTTTTTATGTTTGTCTTTTTCTCGGACTTACAGGGCTTGGTAATCAGGTTTTTTCTAAGGATTACTAATGTACTTCTATGCAATTCTGTTCTTTATAGCCTACAGTATTTTTAGCTATTTGTTTTTTTCTCTTTATTACAGTATTTCTTTATCTTGCCCATCTTTCTTTTTCCCCATGCCATTATATTTTTATTATTAAAATATCCAGGCCTACAAAACCATATATAAAATAACACAATGAACACCTGTATTTACCACCCAGGTTTGGAAATAAAACATGATAAATGAAATTTCTCTCTTTGCATCAATTTTGATATATTTTTCTGGGATATTGTTTATTTCATCTAAATTTATGTATTCTTCCTATGTATATATATAAAATCTAATTACACATATACATGCATATTATATACGTGGATGGATAAGTGTATATATATGTAAAATATTATGTATGAAAGCACCTTCCTTTTTACATTTTTCCTCTTTTTATTTCATACTGTATACTTTTTATTTCAGTACTTGTTTCCTGATATTTTCTTCTGGGTTTCACAAAAAATCTTTAAGCTCTATCACTATTTAGTTTATTTGATTTCAGGAAGTTTATTTTGTTTTACCTTGAGCAAGTTACTTTTTCTGGGCCTCATTTTCCTCATCTATAAAATGAAAGAGTTGGATTGTTTAATCTGATTTTTAACTCTAAATATTTATGAGTCTAGCTGTATACTGCTCTATCTAATACGTGGGTACATCAAAAAGTTCATGGAAAGATTTGTATTATCGTTTAATTCTATTTTTCCATGAAATTTTTAAGTACCCTCATACAGTAGCCACTAGCCACATGTGGGTATATAAATTGAAATTTTTTTATATACACTATATTGCTTTTATTAACAGAAAAAAAATACAGATAATTTTACTCAGACGTTTTATGTTAATTTTTTACACATGTATACATATATTTACAATTGACCTTTCTTTGTCAAGTGCATGTTTGCACAAAAATATATCCCATACACAATCAATCTTAGAGATCTCAGCCAAAATATTAATTATTTATGGTGACTTAAAAAAAATTTATTATTAGCATATTCATTTTTACAAATCATATTTCTTTATGCCCTTTGCCTGACCTATCACTTCCCAAACCCCCTCCCTCCCTCCCCCATCTCTAATATCCTTTGGTTTGTCTGCTCCTTCTGAAAGTTCAATGTACTGTTATGGTCTTTTCTTTCTTCCTTTCCTTCATTCCTTCCCTCTTCTCTCCCTCCCTCCCTCCTTCCTCCCCTCTGTTCCTTCCTTCCTAGCAGCCAGTTATGAGTGAGAACATGCAGTATTTCTATTTCTTTGTCTGGCTTATTTCATTTAACATAATTTTCTCCAGACTCATCCATGTTGCTGCAAATGGCAGAATTTCATTCTTTTTTATGACTGAGTAGTATTCCATTGTGTGTATATATACCACATTTTCTTTATCCAGTCATCCACTGATGGTCACTTAGGTTGGTTCCATATTTTGGCTATTGCAAATAGAGCTGCAATGAATATGGTAGTGCAGGTATCCCTTCAACATGATGATTTTCATTCCTTTGGATATAAACCCAGTAGTGGGATTGCTGGATCATATGGTAGCTCTATGTGTAGTTGTTTGAGAAACCTCCATATTGCTTTCCATAATGGCTGTGCTAATTTACAGTCCCATCAACAGTGTAGAAGAGTTCCCCTTTCCCTGCATCCTCACCAGCATTTGTTATTCTCAGTCTTTTTAATAATGACCAGTCTAACCGGGGTGAGATGGTATCTCAATGTGGTTTTGATGTGCATTTCTCTGATGGCTAGTGGTGCTGAGCATTTTTTCATGTACCTGTTGGCCATTTGTACGTCTTCCTTTTAATTAGTTCAAATCAAATCAAATAAAAAATTTAGCCCTCAGTCTAGCCACGTTTCAGGTGCTCAATAGCCACATGTGGCTAGTGGTTACTGCACACATATGAAATATTTGCATCATCACCAAAGTTCTATAGACAGCTCTGGATAAGCCCTAGGTAGGAGCTGCTGAGTGACAATTGGTAAACTCTAGCTGAAGAAGGATTTATTTAAAAAGAACTCAATTAGCTTAATTAGTTCCAATCTGGAAGATGAACTTTTTGGAAAAGAAAGTCTACTGAAATCAGCTTATTGCAGGGGAAGTTTACCAACGCTACAACCAGACATCACTTGAGGTGGTCTCAGGCAGGTAACTTAGCTTCTCTGAGACTCCATTTACACTTCTGTAAAAAAGGGAGTAAGAAAACCAGCCTCATAGCTTTAGCACTATTAGTATAAGAGCATACATGAAGTCCCAAGCATAGTTTCTGGCAAGTAGTTGATATTCAGGAAACCCTAATACTGAGGATGTCATCAGGGGGAAACCGAAAGCATTGGCAATGATGAGACTCCAAGAGGCTAAAAGCTTCTTGAGGAAGTTCCTGGTAAAGTCCCTGAAAAATTATCTTTGCCATGAAGAGTTCCTTGGTCCTCCCTGTTCTCAATCTGTTGCATCTTCTGCTTCAAGCTGAAAGGATCATCTCCCTGTCTGAACTCTGCAGCACTTGGTCATTCCTTTTCCTATGCATCTAGCCCTTTTCTACCTTGAATTGCCTTGATTTATGTTCTTCTGCCAGAGAGAAACCACACGAGTGCAGGGACTTGCCTTTACCTCTCAGCAAGCCTTGCAAGGAGATTTGCCCACAGCCGATTTCCAGTGAATGACTCCCAACAGATTTTCCACTGGAGATTTTCATTCCTGGTGAATGAGAAGGAAGGTATTTTTCCCTGTCCTGGTGATCCACAGTTTACTCATGTACCGAACCAACCAAAAGAGGCAGAAAGAAAACTGTGTCACATTCCTCAAGACAGGCCTTATGCAAAACTAAGTGAGGAGTTTTATTGTCTCAGGGTGTATATTTAAATCCTTAATCCATTTTGAGTTGATTTTAGTATACGGTGAGAGGTATGGATCTAGTTTCATTCTCCTGCATATCGATATCCAGTTATCCCAGCACCACTTGCTGAAGAGGCAGTCCCTTCCCCAGTGAATAGGCTTGGTGCCTTTGTCAAAGATCAGATGGCAGTAAGTGTGTGGGTTGATTTCTGGATTCTCTATTCTATTCCATTGGTCAGTGTGTCTGTTTTTATGCCAGTACCATACTGTTTTGGTTATTATAGCTTTGTAGTATAGCTTAAAGTCAGGTAGTGTTATGCCTCCAGCTTTATTTTTTTTGCTGAGCATTGCTTTGGCTATTCGTGGTCTTTTATTGTTCCATATAAATGTCTGAATAGTTTTTTCCATTTCTGAGAAAAATGTCTTTGGAATTTTGATGGGGATTGCATTGAATTTGTGTAAGAAAACATAGGAGAAACACTTCAGGAAATAGGACTGGGCACAGACTTCATGAATACGACCCCAAAAGCACGGGCAACCAAAGGAAAAATAAACAAATGGGATTATATCAAACTAAAAAGCTTCTGCACAGCAAAAGAAACAATTAAAAGAGTTAAAAGACAACCAACAGAGTGGGAGAAAATATTTGCAAAATATACATCTGACAAAGGATTAATATCCAGAATATATAAGGAACTCAAACAACTTTACAAGAAGAAAACAAGCAACCCAATTAAAAAATGGGCAAAAGAGCTAAGTAGGCATTTCTCTAAGGAAGATATACAAATGGCCAACAGACATATGAAAAAATGCTCAACATCACTCAGCATCCGGGAAATGCAAATCAAAACCACATTGAGATACCATCTAACCCCAGTTAGGATGGCTAAAATCCAAAAGACTATGAACGATAAATGCTGGCGAGGCTGCGGAGAAAAAGGAACTCTCATACATTGTTGGTGGGACTGCAAAATGGTGCAGCCTCTATGGAAAATGGTATGGAGGTTCCTCAAACAATTGCAAATAGATCTACCATACGACCCAGCCATCCCACTGTTGGGAATATACCCAGAGGAATGGAAATCATCAAGTCGAAGGTATACCTGTTCCCCAGTGTTCATCGCAGCACTCTTTACAATAGCCAAGAGTTGGAACCAGCCCAAATGCCCATCATCAGATGAGTGGATACGGAAAACGTGGTACATCTACACAATGGAATACTACTCAGCTATAAAAACGAATGAAATACTGCCATTTGCAACAACATGGATGGACCTTGAGAGAATTATATTAAGTGAAACAAGTCAGGCACAGAAAGAGAAATACCACATGTTCTCACTTATTGGAGGGAGCTAAAAATTAATATATAAATTCACACACACACATACACACACACACACACAAACCGGGGGGGGGGGGGGAAGAAGATATAACAACCACAATTATTTGAAGTTGATACAACAAGCAAACAGAAAGGACATTGTTGGGGGGAGGGGGGGAGGGAGAAGGGAGGGAGGTTTTGGTGATGGGGAGCAATAATCAGCTACAATGTATATCGACATAATAAAATTAAAAAAAAAAAAAGATATGTAAAAAAAAAAAAACAAAACTAAGTGAGGATCTTAATCATTCCTGAAGGATCTGATTCCTCCCTAATTTTAAGTAGGGCAGTATTCTCCTAAGGCGATATTTCCTGAACTTTAGTCATTCACATTCCTCATTCCCAATGTTTGCCATATCTGCATGCCACCTATAGTATTGTTTGTTCAAAAGTCTCAAAATCAATTCACCTATTTAACTTAAATACCTCTTTTAAACAAATTTTATTCAGCTCCTATAAATGGGGGAAAAAAGAAAGTATGTTTTGCCAAAACTTGAAGGTAACCATAACATAATAACAATGAAAAGCAGATAACTGATGATTAAGTATAGAGATGCCATGACTAGTCAGGGCACCTGAGCTTAAGAATAGGCTTCTTTTTGTTAAATGTGTGTGCATTCTATATGAAAGAGAGATTAGCAAGTGCGAGAAAGAGAAACAATGATATAAGCCAAAACTAGACTTTCTCCTGGATGCACTCAGAAGATTGAAAGAAATTTGATAGGGAGACTGTAGTAGGATGAATACTGGGCTCCTGATCATAGCCACATCCTCATCTCAGGAAGCTGTGACTGTTACATTCTAAGGCAAAAGGAGCTTTGCAGATGTGATTAAGTTGGGATCTTGAGGTGGGGAGATTATCCTCGATTATCTCAGTAGGCCCAATGCAATCACAAGGGTCTTTATAACAGACAGGCAAGAAGTTCAAAGTCCAATAAAGGAGATGTTAAAACAGAACCAGAGGATGGAGTGATGTGCTAGGAGCAAAGGAATGCAGGCAGTCTCCAGAAGCTGGAAAAGGCAAGGAAACAGATTCTCCCCTGAAGTCTCCAGAAGGAATACAGCCCTTCCAACACCTTGATCTTAGAATTACAACCTTCAGAATATAAGAGAACAAATGTATATGCTTCTAAGTGACGAAGTTTGTGGTAATTTGTTACAGCATCAGTAGAAAACTCCTACAGAGACTGTCACACCATGTGATTCCGTGTTATTTAATATCATGCCCATGTATCAGCTAAAACCTTCCATAACCCCAGTGGGGTTACACTGCCCAGTGAACTCCCCTAGGCAGACAGGGAAAATGGCGTCCACAGACTAAAGCAACTGCAGAAGAATTTAGGCCCCAGGCACTGAAGCTGGTTGCTAAGGTGATGGTTGATTACAGGGGAAGCTCAGCGTGGACAATGTCCTGTTTCCTCCACTACTTTTCCTCCTTTTATGCTGTAGCATCGGACCTGAGGAGACACCATTCCCGCATCAGCCCACCTTCAGCAAATGCTCTCCACATCGAGGTAGGTCATACCTATGGTTCTTTCTTCTAAATTTCACTACCTTTCTCAGACTAAAGTAGGCTGGGGAACATTTTCTTAAATTAAAAAAAAAAAAAAGAAAAAATGACTTCTTGTGTTTTTGCCTAACAGCAAAAATAAAATCTGTTTATTATAGACATTTTAGAAAATAGAAACTATAATAAAAATAAATAATGAATAACCAGTATTCTTACCACCCAGAGATGGTAAGTATTTTGACAGATTTCTCTCAGGTCCCATTTCTATTCATATCTGTGCATAACTTCAAAATTATTCAACAAATATCATTTAGTAGCCTTTATTTTTCCCATTAAAACATATTATGAACACTTTTGCATTACCTGCAATATACCTCTACAATATTTTTGTAATCACTAAATACTATTCTGTAGTAAGAATGAACTCAAATTTATGTAACCATTTTATACACATGGCTGTTTGTGCTACTTCTAATTTTTCATTTTTTTAATAAATATTTTTGTTCACCACAGATGGCTCCTAGAAATAAATTTCTGAATTAAGAATATTTAAATGTTTTAATATATTGCCAAATTTCCCATCAGAGAATTATAAAACTTTACATTGAAAAAATGAATATTTTTAAAGGGAATTAATTGCAAGTTTGAATGAATAAAAAAGTGGGAAATAAATGGTGACCTTTTTTGGAGGAAGAGAAAGACTTTTTATTTTGCATTTCAAATGATAAGCAAGAGAATGTGTTTGCTTTCCTCTTGACCATCTATTGAAGAAAGAGGGAAGAAAGAGATACTGTGGGAATAGAGTAATCTCTTAAAGGGAAAAAAAATAAGTGAGAAAATTTTTTTCTAGGGCCATTTAGATGAATTTGAAAACACTGCTAGTGTCAATGTTTTCAGGTTTCAGAAAGATGTAGTGAATGGACCATCCTCATGGCAAAATGTAGAAGGTCTTTTCAACATCTTTGCCTATTTCAAAAAAGTTTCATGGTACACAGTCAGCCAACAATAAATTTGATGATTTAATCAATACAGACAATCAAATTACATAGCCTTGAAGTAAATTTCTGCTTTGGCTGTGTATACAGATTGTTAGGTAGAGAACTTCCAAATCACTCAATTGCTAAGTATTGTCATGGCAAAACCCTCAGTGACCACAGCAGTCAAGGACTAGGCCAGGCAGCTTAAGCTAAGCCTTGCCTAGGAACTGTAACTACTACAGAGTGTGGTCTATTGTTGGGATCACCTGTCCAGGCCCCTTATATATTTTAGAAAAATGATATAGAAGATTTTCAAGTATCCAGCTTTATTTTCAATCTTTTTCACCCCAAGCCTTCAAATTGATATTCATCCTAATAATAATAATAATAAAATACTAATAACAACAATAAATAGCAACAACAAATTAAGTAGCTTTTATATGCCAGGTACTATGCTGTGCACCTCTCACAATTATTTTCTCAGGTTTTATAACACTGTCGCAAGGAAGATGTTGTTATTACCAACCTATGAGTAAGCAAACTGAAAAATCAGAAAATTGTCCAAGGGCCTATAGCTGGCAAGAGGCAGAGTTGGGATTTGAACCCAGGTCTGTTGGATTCCACTATTCTCTATTGTCTTTTCTAGGTGAGACTCTGCTAGGTGACCCTGGAGCTTTAGAATTCATTTAGTATTTCCAGGCCCCATAACCAAACCTATACATTCCTGTACTTATCCTTCTATTGGCCCTGGGAAAAATTTTTAAAGAAATCCAGTGATAGCTAGAGTCTTTTTGGATCCTGCCTTTATTAGGTATATTACAGGTTTGAAAGAGCAGAGGTGAGGAAACAACTTTTCTTCTATATCTTTAAGGGCATTGCTTTTAAAATTATTTATTTATGTATTTATGTATGTATGTATGTATGTATGTATGTATGTATGTATTTGGTGTGTATTAATGTGATTAAGAATAGGCTTCATTTTCTGTGTTAGAAAGACATGCCAGACAATCATATAAACACCCCCAGGCAGGAACCTTTGGGAAAAGGCTTCTTGGAATGATAAATGTCAACACAGTGACAGGGCAAGGTAGGCAACCTGCTGATACGTTCTGGAGACAGAGCTGAGAATGCCAAAACTTCAATCCAAAACCAGAATGCATAGAGAAAAGAGGCAATCTCTGAATACAGAGACACCTCCCACTTCATTCTTTCAAATGGTGAGAGCGGATGTTGCTAGGATGTCTCCTTGAAAGGTAGTGGAGTGAGAGAAAGGGCCTCACTTTCTCCTACTTCGCCTCTATTCTTTGTCTCTCTTCATTCCCTTCTGTCCCTTGCTTGCCTTAGCCTCCATCGTGCTGAAGCTAATTTTAAATATTTGGGCAAGTTGTTTCCCTCTTCTAGGTCTGAGCTTACTTATCTGTGAAATAAACTAGCTGATCTTCTAGGTCTTTGCCAGCCTCAACATGCAATAGTCCTATAATGTGATCACTTTATAAACAGGGCAGGTCTAAAGCAGAGCTGAGCAACCGTGCACGTCTGCCCCCACCAGCCAGGGAGATCACAGTGCCGGACGCTCAGAGTTTTGGGGTCTCTCCCATTGCCCAGTTCCCCTCTCTCTTCATAAGGATTTCTGGTGCTTCCTACTACTCTCTGATGACCCCAAACCCTAAATTTGGAAGCCACGCAAGCTTGACTCTCCTCCAGGTGCTCTTAGACAAAAATAATGCGCAGCCATTTCTCTACTGCCAACATCAAAATTTCCAAAATCACAAAGGGTGACAATATAAGTAGATATTTTCCAATGTTTTAAAAAGGACCTAGATATAATATCAGAAGAAAGTGGGGATTATAGATACCATCTCACCCAGTGATTTTGAAATGTTTTCAGAAGTAAAAAGTCTCCAAACAAAAAATATTACACAGGTTTCAGCATCCATAAAATAAATGAGTAGTAGATGACTGGTATATATCCATCCTACAAAATTCAAATTTATGACCACACATTATAAAGTAAAGTGATAACAATGAAGCCACTTTGGTGATTCCCAGAATTAGAAATGGGTCACAAACAACAGCACTCTGGTTGTATCCACCTCAGCTTCCACTTTAAAGCTCCACTTTAACTATATGATATGATAAAATCTGCACAGGTAAGTGATTGAAGTCATAATTGTTTTTAAACAAAAGTTTTAATCAACTTCAATTCTCTTCAATTCTACAAAATAGTAGTTTCACTCTAAGGTTCTATCAAAAGTTAATACACCTGTGGTGACTGATGTTTTGCAATTTGATGGATAATATATACACCTGAGTTTACACGTGAAGCAAAATGCCTCCATGGGGGGCTTTAAGTAATTTACAGCAGTGTCCAGGTGACATCCTGCAGACCAAATCCATGTGATCTTATTCTCTAGGTTTTACTATATATGTCTGTTAGATGCAAGCTGGTTTTGATACTTAATTAATACTTAAATCCACTTTGAGATGAAAGAAAACAGAACCAACATAAACTATCATTAGTGGTCATAGGAATGAGTAATCTGCATGTGTCTTCAAACCCTGTAGTTTTTCCTTGTCCATTTTAAAGCTTCAAAGAGATCATGGTTATTATGAATCATCATTTTACTACATTTCTGATGCTCATAAATACAGGAAAATATTTAACCCTCAAACAACCCAGTCTTATTTCACTTTCTGGGACCGAATTCCTCTCTTGGGAACACGCCAAGCTGGGAGAATTTGCCTTGCAGTGATTAAAGCATCCCTCCCCGCAGGCAGGATGCCTGTGAATGTGTCACAGCAGTGGCCCCTAAACCTGGCTCACCCTAAGACTCAATTGGTTCACTTGATAAAAATACAAAGTCCTGGGCCCCAAACCTGGATTCTCTGCTTTGGTAAGTCTGGAGTGGGGCCTGCAATCATTGTCATAAATTGGGTGATTCTGATTATTCTGTGTCTGATTTTCTTGAATTTGAGAGACAAAGTCAGGGCTGAAACGTCAGTCCCACCTGGCCTGAAAACCAGTACTTTGAAAAGAACACATAACAGATACAATCTAGATAGGACAAATAAGTTCTAGTGGTGTACAGCAGTGCTAGGCATCTATAATTAACAATGATTTATCGTATGTTTTCAGCTGGCTAGAAGAGAGGAGCTCAAATGTCCACATCACAAAGAAATGATAAATTTTTGCCGTGGTAAATATGCTAATTACCCTGATTTGATCATCACACATTGTTTGCATGTATTGAAATATATCTCTGTATTGCATAAAAATGTACAACCAATACGTATCAATTAATTAATTAATTAATTTTAAAAAGAACACTCAATTACTATACGTATTTGAGGTCTAGAGGATTAAACAATCTGTTCTAGAGTTGATGAGAATAAAACACTGCAGTGTCATGGAAAATAGGGAGATTCTCATAGAATAAACAAACATTGCTCCCAATACAGACAATGAGAAAAGTTCACATTTGTTTTCACCTGGAAAACAGACAGCTACTAAATCAACACGGCAAGGTCATATGCAAACAACTTTTGGAAGATTTATCTGCAGACACCAAAAATCAATAATTTTAAATACCAATTTTTAAAAAGTTTGTACACTTTTTAAAAGTAGGCTGTTGATTTTTACTCAGACCTATATCCTTATACCGTGATGACTCCAAGATTTCTCAGTCTCAGCACAATTTACATGTTGGCCCAGATAATTCTTTGCTATGTGTCACCTCTCCTATGGTGACAGAGACGCAAAGGATTACTCAAAGCCCATTTTTTCTGAGCAGTGAGAATTCCCGAAGGGGTTAATTTCCAGGAACCCTCAGGAGAGAGGCATTCCTCCTCGGAAAATTAGCACGGAACTCTGGTCTTCTCTCCATATTTATTCTTTAGGCAGGCAAGTTACAGAAAAGGAACATAGGTGGTTATAAAAGAACAGTAAGATAATTGTCATGGCAACAATCATTAGGTTTGGCTGCACCAAGGACATCTGCCTTTGGAGCCAGCAATTTTGCTGTGTTACAATTCTTTATCTACAACAGAGACTTTAGCCTGGAGAAAGTTTTTTGTCTTTCACAAGCTTAACATTTCTATGTGTAATTTTTTTTTTTAATTTATTTTTTTTTAAATTTTATTTTGTCGATATACATTGTGGCTGATTATTGCTTCTATGTGTAATTTTTAAAAGTTAGGCTATACCTGAAACCACAGGGCTTTGGAAGCTAGGCCCTGTGAAATACATCTGCTTTATTAATGTTAATACATTCCATACTATGGGTGTCTGTCCTGTGTGTTTTAGAATGTTTAGCAGCATCTCTGGCCTCTACCACTAGATGCCAGTAGCACTCCCCTAGTAATGACAACCAAAAGTTTCTCCAGACATTGCCAAATGTTCCTTGGAAGGCAAAATCACTCTTCGTTGAGGAGTGATTGCTCTAGGAATATCATGTAATCTCTTTGAGGTTTCAGATTTCTTAATATAAGATGAGGGGCTACAAGTGGCCTTCATCGCAGTGAAATCAGAAACAAAACTATGTAATAAGTGATACTGGTGAAATTAAATACCTATTTAGAAAAAAATAATTCAGATTCAATGCCAACCCATGCTGAGAAATAAATTTCAAATGGTCTAGAATTCTAAATGAAAAAAATTGTTAAAATATTGAAAAAATATAAAGAATACATTTTAATAACTTTGGGGTAAAGAAGGCCTACCTAAGAAAAACAGAAAACCTAGAAGCCAAAAATAAAAGCTCAAAAGACTTAATAACATTTTGATACTCCTCTATGATAAAATAATAAGGGCAACTCAAGCAAAATTTTAAAAACCAAAAGAGAGAATATATTTGCAACATGTATAACAAACTAAAGATCAATATCCATAATAAAGAAAAAGCCCAAGAAAACATTAACATTTTTTAAAAAGGAGGGGCTGGCTGAGTAACTCAGTTGGTTAGAAGGTGGTGCTGATAACTCCAGGGTTCAGGATTTGGTTCCTATACAGGTCAGCCACAAAAAAAAAAAAAAAACAAGATAAAGGAAAAAAAAAATCAAACAACAAAAACATAGAAAATAGAAAACACATTAATAATTTGAAAAGACAACTCATAAAGGAAAATTAAATGGCCATAACACATTAAAAAATTACAATCTCATAACTGAAGAAGATGTAAACTAAACTGCAATGAGATATCATCTGTATCCCATCAGACTGGCAAAATGTAAAAGATACATGAAATGTAGAATGTATTATATAATTTCTAAATAAAAAGTTAAAGTGAGGAGGTCGAATTAAATGAGTTTTAAAGACTATGATTTCAGCTCAAACATGCTATGACTTAAGCCTGGTTTAGAAATAAATTTGAAAATTTAAGCCACCCATGCTGCATTCATACCCCAGATTTCTTTAAGAAGAAAAAAAAAGTGAGAGACATTACAATTCTTTAAGCGTCTACTACATGTTTCATTCCACTTTGTATAGATTTTTGCGCTGATCCTCACAGCATCTTATGTTCACATTAGATTAACTGGTGCTGAGGTTCTGAGAGGCTGAGTAATTACTGGCCCAGGAAGGGATGGGTCAGGATTCACACTTGAATCAGTCTGTAGGGAATATGATTGCTGATCTCTACCACGGATGTTTTATAGTATCCCAAGTTGGCGGAGAGGCTCTGGTTTGTAAGCTTTGGGGCAGAGAACAAGAGACCATGGTGAAGGATGACCACAGGTCTAGCAGCATGACCCTAATAATCTGCAGGAAATAAAATTGCTGAGATGTGTTGGGTGCTTATTCTGCACCAAGCTGTGCGTTCATATCTAAGTTAACGTTCACAGCACCCCTAGGAGGGAGGTACCTTCACTGTTCACACGTAAATGAGGACACGGGCTCAGTGAAGGTAGGAAAGTTTCCCAAATTCACAAAGATAGCGAGTAATGGAGCTATCTGTGTGCCTCCACAGCCTACTTTCTTAGTAACTACGTATATCAAACAGTGTCAAAATTATCTACTGCTAGCTATACTCTGGAAAGGAAGAACTATAATTTTAGCTGTTCAAGCAATTCCTAGGCCAATGCTAGAAGTCAGAGGTGAAGGTGTCTGCTTACTGTAACGTGGAATGGTGTGCAATATTTCAGCACTGAAGTGCAGTAGATGAAGAACCATCACGTTGACTGGTGTAGTTGAGATACTGATTGGAGTTGAGGTGAGAAGTATGCATGTGCAGGTATGTCTGATGAACCAGGAGGGCAGATAAAGCAAACGCCCATTGCCTGAAGAGTTTAGGGTCTCCTGTGAGATAATCCATGTTAAGAGAAGGAGCGGGTGTGAGTCTGACTGAGTACAAAAGTTCTGGTCATTTGATCAGAGAATGGTTCTAAAAAGAGCATTGATTCTGACTTATGGATTGATTCCATGGCACAGCCCCCACTGGACTCAAGGCTGTGGTTCATAAAACCTGAAAGTATTGTCTTAACCTGAGAGCCCTCTAATGTGTAACACAAACAGAAAAGAGAAATTCTCCCCCGCATTGCAAAAGAGCTCCATGAAATTTTGACATCTCAGATGTTCCAATGATTGCTCAGTGGCAGGAAGGGCAGACACATAGGGCATTTCTATCTTGTGTCTACCTGGAGACTGCAGACTCCTGGGGAAGAACGGAAGTGAGCACTAATGTCCAGCAGGAGACGGCCACTGCCCAGCTGATCCAGAGTAAACAGTGTACACCCAGCAAAACAGCAGCAATGTCCACAGGACTGAGCCTGCTTGTGAACAATGTGAGACACCAGACAGGTCTCCTTGGGAGACATTTCAGAGCCTCTAAAAATCCTGATTCAATTGAGGACTTAGAGTCAGAATATTACTGTTAATGTGACCCAATTTGTGTCCATAGTTTGTGAGATCTCATTTACAAACAGCAAGAAATAACTCTCGTATTAGGAAATAAATGCATGCAAGAGCAGAAAGTTGCAGAAAGGCAACATACCTAACAGAGGGTCATCTGGGAGATCGTTAAGTAGAGGTGAAGTATAAAGCCTCACTTTGGAACTGAAACTTCGTAATTTGAATCAGGCTGATGAGGAAGTGTAACTTAACTGCCTGGATGAATAACAAGAACTCCTTCTTGAACAGAGCATTCTCAGATACAGACTCAGAAGGCTAAGTTCAGGTTTAAAACAGAAGGCAAGGCAGTAGTGTGGACCAGGCAGAGGGTGCCAAACCATTCAATGGGGCCAATGGTTGGCATCCTTCTAGTACCATCCCACCTCCACAATAATATGCACTAAATGACTGTTTCATTACACCCAAAGACAATCAGGATATTTTACCAAAGAAGCCAGCACAGCAATGGAATTATTTACAGGTGCAGCTATTCCTAACACAATGGCCAAAATGCTTTAAGTCCTTATTCCAAAATAGCTTATTTCTAGTTTCCCAAATTACCTGGAAAAACAAATTACCAAGTTCTTATAACCAGAAAAGTTGCTTGGTGAGTGTGGAAGTAAAGAAAGGGATGTGAAAGCCTGGTGGGTACTGTGCCAACTCGTGGGGCAGCCTGAGGATTCACCCTGCTTGGCAGGGAATCTCCTCTGGCAAAGGCACTGCTTGGGTTCCCCCGATTCAGTCCTGCAACTCTACTGTTCTAATTTCTACCCAATTTCTGTTATATCTAAAATATCTTTAACTGTCATTAATGGCCTCATAAAATTATGAAAACAAAATTGATTTTAATTTACTTTAGTTAAAAAGAAATATATGTGTACAATCAAGTGATCCCACTGCTGGGGTGTATATCCAAAGAAATGGAAATCATCATGTCGAAGGGATACCTGCATTCCCATGTTTATTGCAGTTCTATTTGCAGTAGCCAAGAGCTGGAACCAATCTAAATGTCTATCAAGGGATGACCGGATAAGGAAATATGGTATATGCGTACCATGGAATACTACTTTCTCCTAAAAAAGAATGAAATTCTGCCATTCACAGCAACATGGATGAACTTAGAAAAATTATGTTAAGTGACAGAAGCCAGGCCCAGAAAGAGAAATACTGCATGTCCTCCCTCATAAGTGGGAGCTAAAAAAATAAACAAATTTAAAAAAAGAAAGAAAGATACAGCAATTACAATAACTCATTGAATTTTCAAAAGGAGAGAACAGAACTGAGGCCACCAATACCCAGCAATATGGATGAATTTAGAGAAAATTACATTAAGTGAAATAAGCCAGGCACAGAAAGAGAAAAACCACATCTCCTCACTTGTAAGTGGGAGCTGAAATAAATAAATAAATAAATAAACAAATTTTAAAAAGAAATATACCACAATCACAATAATACGTTGAACTTTCAAAAGAAGAGAACAGAACCGAGTTTACCAGAGATGGGAAGGGGGAAGCAGAGGGAAAAGTGAAGAATTGGTAAAGGGCCATAAAAATTGATTACATTGTATAATGTTGAATATACTAATTATCCCAGTTTGAACATCACATATTGCACACAAGTATCAATATTCAATGCTGTACCGCACATATATATGTACAATCAACTATGTCCCAATAATAAATAAATAAATAAATTTATTAATTAATTTTTAAAAAAAGAACTGAGGCCACCAGATGTGGGAAGGGGGAAGGGGGGCTCATGTAATGTTAAATATACTAATTATCCTGATTTGAGCATCACATATAGCACACAGGCATTGATATTCAACACTGTACCCCACAGGTATGTACCATCAACTATGTTTCAATAAAAAATACTATATGTATGTACATTCCCTAGCATACTTTTTGAAGATAAGTTATGAAACTATACCAATAATATTAGAGTTCCAGACCCCACACTCATTGAGAATCACCAAGCTAAGGCAGGCCCAAACAACACAATTTAATGACTTAAATGGAATTAAAAGATTTAGTTGTCCATGAGATATATGTGGACGGTAAATTGGATTAACACTGTCTTTCACTCTACCGTCCTTTGTCTGAGTTCAAGGAGCCCAAAAGTTCTATAGAAGGGGTTCAAGGAGATCATGAGTTTCTTGAAAAGCTATGAAATTTTGTGTGGATATGCATATGTACATCTTCCTGAGGAATCTATAGTTTTCATCAGCTTCTCAAGAGATTATATAACTTAGAAGTGTTTAAGAACAGTTCTTAAGAAGTTTTTAAGTGTATGAACTTTGAACTTTAGTTTATACATTCTTAAATCAAATTAATGCAGGAAAAATATACACTTTCAGGCCATGTATACCACCAGGGTAATTTTTAAAAATATTTTTTTAATTTTCGAGAGGAATCATTTCTCATGTCCAAATAGAGTTATCTCAGATAGTTAGGCCTCATATCTAAAAAAGGAAGGCTAATTTTTTTTTTTTTTTTTTTTTTTCACGTCTTGGTTCAAGTAAAACGTAAAAGGGACTTACTAAGGCAATTTGATCTGATCTTTACAGGGTACCTTGTATAAGGGGTGGACGTTTCTTTTTGTTTTGTTTTGTTTTGTTTTGTTTTGGCAGCTGGCTGGTACAGGAACCAAAACAACATGGATGTTGGTGTTATCAGCACCACACTCTAACCAACTGAGCTAACTGGCCAGCCCTAGGGGGTGGACATTTCTGAGGTTCATCTTGACAAGTACTCTTTCCTCCTGCCTCTTTCCTCCAGGTTAGGTCATGTTTTGGTTCTTACAGTTTCAGGGTTTTTTTTGTTTTTTTTTTTCCTTACTCTTGTGTTACTGTTTTTGTTTTGCCCTGTTTTGTTTGGTTGGTTGGTTTTTTAACTGTTCCAGTTTTAACAGTTTTTATACAATAGTGTAAAATAGTGTTAATGTAGGTGAAGCTTCGTCCTTGATCAGGGAAGAGGACATTAAAATGTTACATTTTTTTTCCTGTGTGGTCATAATACTAACCAGTGAATTAAAATATGTGAATTTTAGTTCTGGCCTTGCCACCATGTAGCTAAGCAATGTTGGGCCAGTCATTTAATAATGTCTTCTTCACATTTCTGAAAAAGAAAGCTGAATGAGATTTTCTTTCTTTCTGGCTATATAAGATTTTAAAAGTCTAAACCGTCAACAGTGGGAGCCAAAGTTCTTTTCTGAAATCCCATTTTGCATGACATCAGAATGAGCTCCGTGGGGGCTGAGGGCATGGGGCTCTGCAGAGTGTTAGACAAGTACTCTCTCTGCTCTTCTGGTTGGGTCAAATCATTCCTTTCCAGCACTTATCAGGTCAGCAATGCTGGGGATGTTCAGATTGGTCCAGATAAGGACCACACACTCACCCCTTCACACTGAGCCAGCCAGCCTGGAGTGGATGAGTCTGAGTTGTGTGGGTAGATACATTCTCACAGACTAGTCTTTCCAGTTTCAGCTTTGGTTCCTTCACTCACCCCATCCCAGTATTATGAAACTCAGAGCGGCCGCTGTTAGCTCAGCTCTGAGGAGTTGATGTAGAAGTAAAGAAATATTGTACTAATTTTTTCTTCACTTCTAACACATTATTTACTTAATGTGACAGATAAATCTACCTTCCTGGACTGCTCAATTATTAGTAGGCTGAGGTCAATTGCTTCACATTCAGTTAAACTGGAACATTTATTTCCTGAAAGTAATGAGACGGCAATTCATTGTTTTAGTTATTTCAGGTGATTTTATTACTAAGACTCCATCTAATCCATCTCTCAGCAGTTAGCTAGTAATTACAACCCCAAATAAAAATTTTGTGTGTATCTAGCTAATGGAACTAGACAGAAATGGACCATACCTGGAAGATTAGTTTTCTCCCAATCAATATTCTCACTCATCACTAAAAATAGAAAATGTCCTTAAAAGTTTTAGTATTTTAAATAAAAGTATGTACCACTGCATTTAATCTTCAACCAAAGGACAATTATCATTGAAGCCCCAGAATGTGACTTAAAAATTAGCAACACTTTCGTAGATTCCATATCTTGCTACCTATCAAAGAAAGAGAAAAACTGCGGGTGGGGAAGGAAGCTTTCTATGACCCTTTTTACTTGTTGATGAAGAACATAGGTTTTATGGGCTGCAACACATGCACGAAATTCCAGGTTGCATCAAGGAAATTTCTACACACCTAGAAATTGGAGGATTGGCAACTACAAGTTGGGTAGGGAGGAGTGGGAGGAGTCAGGTGGCGTTGGGACATCCTAGGCAATGTTTCCAACCTACTTTATGTTCTTCCATTCCCATCAGCTAAGCTTGTTTAATTTGCTTCAGAATCTGGAAAAGAAATTACAGCTCTAAAATATATGAGGTTTTGAACTACAGATTTTTCTTCTGACTTTAGAATTAGCTGTCATATTGCCAAGAAAAAATAAATACAGATGTTGGACCATGTCAGAAATCTTGTCAAGAGAGTGGATTGTTTCACACAGAATGGAGATGTGGCTTCTGATTCTGGTGGTGTATTTGTTCCAAAGAAATGTGAATTCAGGACACATGCCAACTACAGCTGTGGACCCAGAAGCATTCATGAATATTGTAAGTTGGGATTTTCCATAATGTTTGGGGGGAAATGAAGTGCCTTACATGTTAACATTTGCAGCTGCATATTATCTGCCTTCTGTATTATATTTAAATATGGTGATGATTCTTGCTAGCAGAATGTAGTGAACAAAGTAGCATATTGTACTGGAAAGAATGCTAAACTGGGTGTCAGTAGACCTGGGGTCTCCTCAAACAAATTCAGTAAATTTAGGATAATGGCTTAATCCTTTGGGCTTCAAACACAATGTAACTTTCCTTTGAACTCTTAGGTTCATCCTGTGAGCAGAGAAATCATTGAAATATTTTGGGCCAAGCCCAGACACTTGATGATTTCTGTTTTGTATGGGCTTTTTCTTCTTTTTCAACTTTCTCCCATATTATAAAGGTATTGGCACGCACCTCTTGCTTTCAGGGCACCCACGTCTACTGGCATCCTGTACCATTCTTTTTTTTTTTTTTTTTTCTTTTTGTGACCGGCTGTACCGCGCTCAGCACTGGCCGTCCTTATGTAGGATCCGAACCCGCCGCGGGAGCGCTGGTGGGCTCCCAGCGCTGCACTCTCCCGAGTGCGCCACCGGTTCGGCCCCTGTACCATTCTTATCTGCTCTTTTTATCCTGTTTTAGACTGTTAACTCTGTTGAATGGTAATAAAAGGACCCTGAGTAAGTGCTAGAGAGAGCTTCCTATGAGAACATTCATGAATAGTTTTATGTCTCTTCAGGTCTCCCTGAGAATTTTTTTTTTTTTTTTTTTTTTTTTTGCCTTACTTTCAGATTCTAAGTTGGATTTTAATAATGGCCACCATATGGTAACACTCATCCTATAGCAGGCATTGTGATAAAAGATTCAGAGATCCATTTCACTTCGTCTTCATTCCCCATGCAGCAGATATGATCATACACATTTTTCAAATTAAGGAACTGAGATTAAAGAGGTTAAGCAAGTTAAACAGGGCCACACCCCTGGTACATGATAGAGCTACAATTTAAATTCAGGCCTGCCTAAACACAGAGCCTATAATTATAAACACTATGCAATTAACCCTCACAGGAAAGGAGGAGAGGCTTCCACCAGATGAATAAACTGATTGTGTGCAATGTCCATGCTTCATAGACTTTTCTAACACCTCACAGAAATATGAACTTTAACATGCGTACAGATTTAAGACCCTTTTTACAGAAGCCTCCTTGTATGGGTTCTAAAACTCTGACAGACCATAGAAATGTTCTGAATCTGCATGGTGCTAAATATCAGGTTTCTTTTGACCATTCCAGTGACTGTCTTTGATTATTTGTCCAGATAGTTAACACATTGGTGTAGACCCTTAGGAGCCATCTTTCTGGCCCTGAGAACGTCCCACGCAAATTCCTCTGGTTTAAGGGTGGAGAGAATTTCTCTAGCTGCAGATAGTCAATCTTCCTGGCCCCCACCCACTGGGCGTGCCCAGCACCTGTACGCTGTTGGAGTTTCAGGAGCCTGAAGACTAAAGCCCATTGAACTGGGTCCTGTAATTGAGCAGTTATACCTGGAAAGGCAAAGTAAAATAAGAAATTTAGGTGATTATTGGCACAAATTCAACAAAATAGAATAAAAGTAGCTGAGAGTCTAAATTGGCTTGATTCTGTTTATTGATGTTATGATCTATCCTACAACAGTCATGCACTGTATAATGATGTCACTCTAGATGGACCACATATACAATGGTGGTCCCATAAGATTATAATGGAGCTGAAAAAATTCCTATTGCCTAGTGACACGATAACCATGGTAAGGTCTTAGCTCAATACATTTCTCATGTGTTTGTGCTGATGCTGGTGCAAACAAACCTGCTTCACTGGCAGTCATATAAAATGATAGACTAGATATGTGGTAGACTACATCATCTAGGTTTGTGTAAATATGCTCTATGATGTTCACACAGCTACAAAGTCACCTAATAATGCATTTCTCAGAACATATCCCCATCATTAAGTGACATATGCCTGTAGTTTGGTATACCACAGGCTTTATTTACATATTTTTTAACAAGTGTTTATTGAGCACCTACTAGGCCCCTGATAGTGTGCTATGCACTAAGGACAGAGAGCGATGCAAGAATATCTGAAGCCCTGACTTCACGGAGCTTCCAATATAGCTGGAAAGACAGACACTCAGTTACTAATTACAAGAGTAATGACGTTTAAAAAAAAAAAAAAATGTAGGGGGAATCTAGGAACCTTTCCCAAACCAGGAAGCCTAGGAAACTTTTTCTGAAGAAAGGTTTCTTAGCCTGAGGCCTGAAAGATAAATAGGAGTGAGTTGAAAGGGTGGTGTCCAAGAGGTCAGCATGTGGGACAACTGGAGCAGCTAAGAACATGCCATATTCAAGGAGCTGAAAGTAGGCCATATTTAGTTTGCCCTTTAAACACTGATTTTTTTTTAAAAAGTATATATTCATTATAGAAAATTTGAAAAATGCAGAAAAGAACAGTAATTCCCAACATACCCTGCACCCAGAACTAACCACTAATAACTTTATCATCTGTCTCTATTTTTCTTCTAAATATATCTAAGAATTTTTCTGTTATCTAAAAACAAAGGGGGGATGTTGTGCATAACTTATTGTTTTCCTTTTTTTTTTTTTTTTAACTTAACAATATACAACATGAAGAATTTCCCAAGGTTTTAAATAACTGTCTACATCATCTCAACTTCCTGCATTACATTTCCTTTTGGGGGGTATATAATTGTTGCTTTGTCTCCCATGGATTTGTCACCCCTTTTCCCCTGGGTGACGGAGCTGCCAAAGATTATTCAAAGCCCATCTCTTCTGAGGAGTGAGAAGCCTCAAAAAGGGGTTAATCTCCCAGAACCCTCAAGAGAGAGGCATTTGGGAAATTAACCACAAATTGGGGTTATCTTCCTGCATTTATTCTCCAGCCCAGGAAGTTACAGGAAGAGACACAAGTGGGGTTACAGTTTCAACAATATAGGCGGGCAACTTTCAGTAAAAACAAGCCAGATGGCATTCCACAAGGCAATCAAGTGATCCACCAACAAAAGCTTGATCTTAGCAAGCATTCTCTTCTTACTACAGCAGCTTCCCAGTATCTTTACATATCAATCAGTAACATGTCTGTCTTTGAACCAGCAACGTTGCTGTGTTCCAACTCTTTATCTTACAACAGAGACTCAATAGCCTGGGGAAAATTTCCTGTTTTTTGTACGATCAATATTTGAAACTGCAAGGCTTTGGAAAACCAGGCCCTGTGAAGTACATATGCTTTATGCATACTCTATGTCTCCCCCCATTTTATTTATTTAAAAGAAAAAGCAAGAGCTATAGATCAGGTTTTCAGAGTTAAGACAAAAACATTTAAAGAAAAGTTGGTATCATTTAGCATGGCAAGTCCTTTTAATTTACTTCAGGTGAGGACTGATGATGTCATCATCTCAGAGTGGCTGCAGCAGCATCATTCCAGGTGCTGTGAATTGGGTATAATTACCAAGTGTTGAAACTCCAGAAAGGGATTCTGCTCCATATAATAGTTGATTCTAAGTCTCTATAAGAGAGTTTGTTAATGTTAAACTGTCCAGGACATTATTGCTTTCAGAGCATCTAGTCTTTTGTAAGTTTTTTGATCAATTACAAGTCTTTTGTTTAAGAACAGGATGTCTCATCCAAGTTACAAACACCCTCTTTAAGACCAGGAAAATTTAGAGAACTGCTTTTGTAGAGAAGACATTATTTCCCCCTTATGATCAAAGCATTCTTTATAAAAGCATTGATGATCAATATCTTGATTGAAAAGGTCTTACTTTTCTTTGTATAAATCCCACGCTGCTGGGAATTTCTTTCCCAGGTGGTGATTGAAAGAAGCATCTTGGCTCACTTTCTTTCAGTGATCTGTCCCATGTCGAGGGGAAAGATGAGCAGCAGGATGAAGCAGCAGTAAGGCCAAATTAAGGCAACATGAAAGACGGGTCAGCAACTTAGAAGTAAGACATGCTATCTTATATCCAAAGTTTTAAATTATATCCTGTTATAAAGAGAGTGAGTTAATTTTCATTGCATTTATAAAAATGGCCACATTGCCATAATAATCATAAGGATACTTAAAGTTATTAAATTTGGGGGGGAATCAAATAGGAAGAAAACAAATACTTTTATCTTTGTTTTAAATGATATTTTACCAAACTGCTGTTAGTTATAGATAGCTTAAGAGAGAGAGAGAGAGAGTTTTTTTACATTTGGAAAACAAAACATCAAGAGAACCAGTAGTGTTTCAAAATAAGGAAATTGTAAAAGCCCATAATTCTTTTTAATTAGTTCACTAATTAACTTTTGTTGTTTTGGCCTTTGTGAACAATTTCACAAACCCATCAATTTCTTCATTAGAATTTTGGAACTTTAGTTTAAAGCTATGAACTCAAAGTTTGTCAGGAAACTGTACTTATCAGAGTTCTTTCACGAAGTATTTGAAGACATACCATTTTAAAATTTTAATTAAACCAAGATTATGACTAGTAGCATTTATATCAAGACACAGATATTTAAGAACCTTATAAGATTTTGCAACACATATTCATAATGCCTTCAGTACTGACAATACTTTCCCATATAGTCTAATTTATTAAATAAGCCAATTAGTTTTGATACATTTTTTACATATCCTTTTAGAAGCTCCAGGGCCCTTGGAATTCCTCAAAGTTATTTAAAACCAAAAAGGTTGGGCTTTCAGTTTGGGAAAGCTTTGTCAAGTAACAAAATCTTAAAACACTTAGTTGAATAAAATCACAAACTATTACAAAAAGTAAAACCAAAGTGACAGAGGGATTCAAAGGCAGAGAGCACAAGAAATTATCATGAAATAAGTTTCTTAAACCAGTTATCTTAGGGATGAAGAAAACTTTTTACAATTTTGTATTAAGACCAGTTAAATGAAAAGACCTCTAGCAATCCTGTTTGATTAGTAAACCCAGGTAATGATGTGTGCTGATAAGAACATTTTTATACATTTAGATTAGTAAATAGGTGTCCATTTATCAGAGCACATTATACAAAGCCCAGTTTGAGTTTTAGCTATTTTTACCAAATACATATTTATGGTTTCCAGCCAAAAACTTGGTGTATTAGATCTATACCCTTATTAGTTAATGTTAATTAGGGCCTATGCGATATTGGGCATACATCTCTTTTAACTAGTCATTTTGGGTCCCAGGTTTCCATGTGGCATTTGGAGCCATGTGGAGCTAAAGACGGAGGGTAGTATTTACAAAGATAATGTCTAAAAGATATTGTTTCTCCCAGCATGGCAGGAGGCAGAGCTGAGATAACAAGGAGACATGTTGACCTACAAACAAATTTAGGTAAAAGGTTTAAGTCAAATTTTGAAAATATATTTATCAAAACTTTAGAAAATTTAAGTTACATGAACTTGAAAAGTATACTTATTTATTTAATGAGCATGCATTAATTATAAGCCAATTTGGTACCTTGCACATGACACAATTACACATATAGACATGAACATATAGACATAACATACAGCTTACACATGCATATATGCAGACATAAACAACAAGAACAAAAAAGGATCTTACAGGTTTTGTTCAATATGTAAAAAAGCTCACTAGTAAAAAGGACAGCCAGGTTTAGATTGTGTTTTTTTTGTTTTAAAGACTTATTGGCGAGGCCTCATCTAGCCTTTAAGAAAGCAAGATAACAAATTTACATTGTAAAGCAAAGTACGCAAGCCTTTTCAAGAAGATGCAGAGAAGATTTTCTTCCTTTTAAGAAAATAGCATAGAATTCTCCCATAGGATTTTGTGAAGAAATACATAGATGAGACTAGGAGAGAATTTAGAAGTCTGTTTAAGATGCCAGGAAATTTGAGACCATCTAGTTAAACAGGTAGATTTTAGGTTAGTTTTTGTTTCTCAAATGAGTTACTGAGCTTAAGGGCTGAGCTACTGAAAGCTATTTGACTGTTGAAGTTTTTTAATTTACCCCAGGTCAGTTTGTTGTCATTATTTTCATTACTGTTGGTCTGATTATTATTTTCATCCCTGGTGAGATGGATTGAGGTGTGATGGTGAAGTATTGAGATCTGGGGATCAGATTCAATTCCTCATCTGGTTTGGGGTTCCACATAAGGTTTAACAGCCTTAGCAGGAATCCATGGCAGGCCTGTGGGTGAGAGAACAGACACATACCCTCTCCCCCATGTTAACAATTTGGCAGATCTCAACCACTGTGGTCCTGTCAGCAGATGGCGGTATAAAAGCAAGGGTCTAGGTCTCTTTTTAGGAGGTATAAAGTGTCATTCTGTGGCCGTTAATTTTGGGGAGTTACAATTTTAAAAATTTAGTGTAAACAGAGCTTTAAAGACCTGTTCATGAGAAGCCAGTCCTATATCTATATTACCTCTCCTTTGTTTACTTATTTGAGATTTAGGAAGGCCATTAGCTCTTTCAACAATTGCCTGGCCAGTGGGGTTAAATGGGATTCCTGTGACATGTTCAATGTTCCAGTTGTCACAAAATACTTGAAAGACTTTGGAGGTGTATGCTCGTCCATTATCTGTCTTAATTTGATTTGGAATCCCCATGATGGCAAAGGCAGAAAGACAATGTTTTTTAACATGTTTAGCAGTTTCTCCTGTTTGGGAAGTGGCATGAATAAGACCAGAGTAAGTATCAACAGTAACATGTAAATATTTAAGAGTGACTTCCACTTGCCAAATTTCATTACCTGTTATTCCTCAAGGATTAACTCCTCCAGGGGAATTAGATTTAGAAAACCTCTGACAATCGGGAAAAGCACGAACAATATTTTGAGCTTGCCTGTAAGAGATCTGATGTATGTTAGCCAAAGCTTGGGCACCCTGATGAAAAAACTGATGAGAATCAATACCTTTCTGTAAAACATTATTATACATAACAAAGTGATCAGCCATATCATTTCCAATTGATAAAGGGCCATGAACACCAGAATGAGAATGTATGTGAGTTACATAGAAAGGGTGATGTCTTTTTTGAATAAGTTTTTGTAAATGTCCAAACATTTCAAATAAAAGAAAATCATTTCCCTCGTGGATAGATGCATCTTGAATTACCTGTAAGCCTCCCGCGATGTAGGCAGAGTCAGCTACTAAACTAAGTGGCTGATTGTAAAAATGTTGCAAAGCTGTAATGGCAGCTGCCAACCCAGCCCCCCAAGCAGACCCAGAATGGACAGCAACAAAATGCCTCCAGATTCCCTGTTCCTGCCATATTATAGATCCCCCTCCTGATCTGCCAGAACCACTGACAAACACAGCCAGTGCTTGAGGGAGGGGAATAGGGGATGATTATTCAAGGGCAGTGTAAAAATCAGTTTTAGAAAGACCAGGATTAATAACATCAGGATCACACCCAGCACACACTTGACAATGGTGCCCCCCCGCCCCCAGTAAGCAGCTGAATACATTGTTCCAATTCAGTATATAATACCCTTTTTTGTTGATGGAGTAAGAAAATCCATTCAATGACTCCTATTTGAGTAAGAAATTGGCAAAGCAAACCTGTGGGACTATGTGGGGTGTTTAAAATAATGAAATGAATGACTTGAGATTTAACAATACATGTTAATTATCTGGAATGTAAAAAGGATTCAATCTGTTTTAATTCTAATTCTGCTTCTTCAGATAAGTAAGGAGGGGAGGACAGATCAGGGTCTCCCTTTAGAGTATTAAACAAATGTTGTAACTGATAGGTAGGAATACCCATAGAAAGGTGGAGCAAGTTAATATGACCAAGTAATTTTTGTAAATCATTTAGTGTAAAAGGCTCCTGAATATGGAAAGATATATTTTATGGCCACGTATTTGTCTGAGTGATCAAAAACCCAAGATATTTCCAAGGCTCCTTTTTTAAAAAATTTTATCTGGAGCTATTTGTAAACCAGCATTTTTTTTTTTTTTTTTTTTGTCATTTTCATGACCAGCCGCCCAGTGAGCACACCAGCCTTCCCTATATAGGATCTGAACCCGCGGCGGGAGCGCTGCTGCACTCCCAGCACCACACTCTCCCGAGTGCGCCACTGGGTCGGCCCTAAACCAGCATTTTTAACTTGTTTAATTAAATGTAAATAAACTTGTGATATCAGTTCTGGATTGTCATGAGCATTGTCAATTTGTCTAGTTACAGCATCTTGAAGACAATTAATAAAATCTATATATAAGGCTCAGTGGGTGCCTGTAACAGTAGCAAAAGATTTAGTGGGAGCATTCCAGGGACTATGCAATGGCTCTAAATGTCCCATTTGTAGCTGTTGTTTAATAAATAAAGTAGCTTGATTTAATTTCTCCCCTTTAAGAGGCCACTGCTCCACCCAAACTGGAGGACCAGGGGTCCATTGTGATTTGACCAGTGGGAGTGTGGCTGTGGCCATCATGATCAATTTTGAAGGAGATGTCCCAATATAAATATCCCATTGAGCAGGGAGGTCTTGGCCCCATAGAGTTTGAGGGAGATCTGGAACATAAGGCATAATGGAGACAGTCTGTCCCTCGGGGCCAGTACACAACAAAGGATTTTTACTTTGATAAGGGACTTTGAACCCACCTAATCCAGTAAGTGTAACTGGTGAAGAAGTTACTTTCCATAATGGAGTCCAATCCTTTTTAGCAATTATGGTAACATCAGCCCCCGAATCTGTAATTAATTTTTATTCAACAGATAATGTCAACAGTGCCTGAGTCTTATCTAATCTTTGTATCCAAAATGCATCAGGGGAAGCAAGAGGGTGAAGTTTAGATTTGGCTTCAGGAATTTTGTCCCAAGCCTTTATGGCTGCTCTAGTTGTTTGATCAAGTAACATGTCCATGCTAATTTGAACCTCATTTCATAAGTTTTCAAGTGAAATAGCATGTAAGCCTTCCCAATATTCTTGTAGCTATACAGTATACTGAACAGGAGTTAAAACAGTTTTTCCAAGTATTTTCCAACGCCAAGGGGTCATATCATACCCATTAGCAATTGATTCTAAGTATCCCTTAGTAAAAGTACTATGTAAGCCATTTTCTGTTATGCTCTTTTTAAATCTTTCAAGCAAGGAGGATGGGAGGTTTTCAAGTCTCGACTGAGTCCCAGCTCTTACAACAGGAAAGACATGACAAGCATCAACTCCCATGTTATGTCCGTCCTTAAGACACGACTCCATCAAGGGAACAAATGAATTGTTTGCCTCCAAAGGTGGAGATGGGGGGAGAGGAGGAGGAGGAGGCAAGGATTGTTTTTCATCCTCTTTAATGGCATAAGCACATTTTTTCCTTTTGGTAAGGTTCTGAATAATTTTTACAGTAATTTGACAAAATTTCCAAACCACTATAATCAATAATAATTAGCTGGACGATGGTTAGTTACTTTATAACCTACTGCCTTAAGGAGACATAGAAGGACTGAACTATATTGAATTTTCCTCTTAGACAGTAAACTACCCATAATCACAAGAATAGATAGAGAGTTGAGAGAGTAAGAAAGCAAAACTTCTGGGCAAAGCCCTAGCTAGACACTACAGCAGGCATGCAATCACTTAATCAAAAGCCACCTCTGTGATCCCCTTTACCTGGGTGAGTCCCCCTTACCAGGATTTCCCTCTTCACGGGATGAGTAGAGGTCCTCTTCATTTTTTCAGGCGTCTTTTTTCTCTTCCCCCCTTTTGTTGGAGGCCCCCCTTTAGTTGGGGCCTCCCTTTTATTGGGATGTACTCTTTCCTTTCCTTGCCAAGACTTGGCAGGTCAGTCTCTGATCCATGGACCCAGAATTTCCTCACATGGGGCACCATTTGTTGCTTTGCCTCCCACAGTTTGTCACCCCTTTCCCCTGGGTGACAGAGCTGCCAAAGATTATTCAAAGCCCATCTCTTCTGAGGAGTGAGAAGCCTCAAAAAGGGGTTAATCTCCCAGAACCCTCAAGAGAGAGGCATTCCTTCCATTTGGGAAATTAACCATGAATTGGGGTTCTCTTCCTGCATTTATTCTCCAGCCCAGGAAGTTACAGGAAGAGACACAAGTGGGGTTACAGTTTCAACAATATAGGCGGGCAACTTTCAGTAGAAACAAGCCAGATGACATTCCACAAGGCAATCAAGTGATCCACCAACAAAAGCTTGATCTTAGCAAGCATTCTCTTCTTACTACAGCAGCTTTCCAGTATCTTTACATATCAATCAGTACCATGTCTGTCTTTGAGCCAGCAACCTTGCTGTGTTCCAACACTTTATCTTACAACAGAGACTCAATAGCCCAGGGAAAATTTCCTGTTTTTTTGTAAGATCAATATTTGAAACTGCAAGGCTTTGGAAAACCAGGCCCTGTGAAGTACATATGCTTTATGCATACTCTACATATACTGGTTTCAGGTTGGATTCTCTGGGGAGCAGACTTGGAGGCTGAATTCATGTGCAAGATGCTTATTAGGGAAAACCCCTGGGATCAACACCTGTGGAAAGGAAGGGCAAGAAGCAGTACTGGGCAAAGGGAGAAGCCACATTGTGATGCAGACTCCAAAACAGCCTCAGCCAACCTGTGGGGAGCTCAGGAGCTAGAGCAGCTCTTCAGAGTTGTCCCAAGTTTGGCTGAGATGATCAGGACTTTATACACCAAACAGGCACTGGATGTGGCAGGAAGGGCCATGATCTTGGAGGAAGTGGCTGTCTACAGCTGAGGCCATCCCTAAAGATGATGACAACCAAGGGCTGTCTGCTGACAGCACTCCCAACACATGGGACAAGTCCCTCATTGAAGAGAGATCTGGTGGAGCTTCTCAGTGTTCACTACAATATTCATTTAACCAGTGCCCCAGTATCTTACTTTACTGTTGTAGATAATAGTGGGACAAACATCCTTGTAGGTATGTTTTAAGGCAGATCTCTAATTTTTTCCTTAGTTTTCATTTTCAGGAACAGACAATGGGACTAAAAGTTAAATATTAAATACAATTATAGTTTGTCAAATTACAAAAAAAATTAAAAAGTTAGATACTAATGGTTTTAAAATACATATATTGATAAACTGCCTTCAAAATAGTTGTACAAATTTGCAAGCTCATAAGCCATACCTTACTTATCCTTTAGAATGCATTGGGCCTATATTTTTATGCCCACAGATTTATGTCCTACTACTATCTTGAGTAAACTCTCCTGCTGAGTATAATCTGGTGACCACCTGCCACCTGTACACAATGTTCACTGTGGTTGTAGCTCTTTCCCTTCTGGGATGTCCATGCCCCTATCCCTGCCTCGTTGGCTTTTTTGTGCAACTCATTTTCAATCCTCAAGTCCCAGTTCTCCTTCCTCTACAAGGCATTGCCAAACTAGCCCTGCTCTTGGTGCTGTACCTGCTCAGAATCCTTTGTTCCTTTCCTTACTCACATTCATTATCCTTCATTTGACATGTTACATATATACCCACATACGAAACAAAAACCCCAATTATCAGATGTCCTCCTTTCTCATATTTTATATACTTATCTTATTTCCCCAAATAGTCAACAACAGTGGTTCTTGAAGGATAGTCCCCAGACTAGCAGCAGCAGCCTCACCTGGGAACTTGTTAGACATGTCAGTTCTTTGGGGCCACCCCAGACTTGCTGAATCAGAGACTCTGAAAGTGGGGTTCAGGAATTTGCATTTTAACAAGCCTTCTATGTAATTCTGATGTGTGCTGAAGTTTGAGAACTACTAGTCTATAAATTTCTTAAGGTTAATTATACAATGGTACTACACACACACACATACACACACACACACACACACACACACACACACACACGCATACACACACAATCTGTCTATTCCATAAAATTTTCAGGGCTTTAATTACAGAAGAAGCGAATGCTCATTGAGTACCTACTATGTGTCAAGCATTATATTTGTATTATATGTGCATCATCTTTTACATTCCTTGCAACAATCCTATGGAATATGAACCACTGACATCCCTAATTTACAGATGAATAAACTGAGGAATAGGAACAGTTTAACTTAATTACCCAAAGTCATACAGCTAGTAAATGTATTAGTGTTAGAGCTTGGATTAAGTCTTGGGCTGGCCAGTTGGTTAGAGCTCAGTTGGTTACAGCATGGTGTTACAACACTAAGGTCAAGGGCTCGGATCCCCATGTGACCAGCCACCAAAAACAAAAACAACAACCAAAAAAAAAACCCCAAAAAGCTCAAGCATTGGGACCCCAGGAACTTTCTCTTAACAACTATGCTCCTTTGCCCTACATTCTGCACTGGGGATTTGGCACCTGGCATTCTGCTCTTGCTCTGTTTAGAGCAGTGCCTGATAGAAATAGCTTTCTCCTTCCCCAGGTGATGACGGAGGGTAAGAATAGGGAGGATGCTTAGAAGACCTTTGCACCTTCATGTTTTCCAAAGAGTTTCTACATGTAACAAGTGTACAGAGCAGGGATTCTTAACCAGGGGGTCCATATATAGGCAACAAAAAATCTGAAACGCCTGCAATTACATGCAAAAATGTGTTTGTGTGTCCGTGTGTATACCCATTTTTATATTTCTCCTCAAATTCACTGAGGGATCTTCAACCCAAAAATGTTAAGAATTACCACTCTGGAGTCTGCAGTTTTAGAACTGTAATTTAGAACTGGAAGAACCTTAGAGAATGCATGGCCCGGGATTCTCATAAGTTGTCCTGGAACAGGTGCCCCACTGGCTGCATTAGAGTCACCTGACCTCTGACCTGAAATGGGACCAAGAATCTGTATGTTGAAGTGCCCCGGATGATTCTGATGCACACACAGGTTTTGAAATCAGTGTCCTGGTCCAGTAGTTCTCAAACGTTTGAGTGCATCAGAGCTCCCTAAACAGCTTGTTGATACACAAATTGCTGGGCCCTGTCTTCAGAGTTCCTAATTCAGTGGGTTTGGTTGAAACCTGATAATTTGCATTCTAACTTTTGATGCTGATGCTTTTGGCCAGGGCCTATACTTTGAGAACCTTCATTCTAGCCCAGTCTACATATTAAAGAAAGTGAGAACTGGAAAGGGTTGGTTCATTTTTCTAAGGTAACATGATTAAGGAAAATCAAGGACTTTTTTGCATACATCTCACAACATTAAGAAATATACTCTTACTTATGGGTCATTGAGAATACAGTCATATTGAACTGAACAGAAAAGAAATTGTGTTTTTTCCATAGAGCGAAATCATTCGACATCAAGGCTATCCCTGTGAGGAGTACGAAGTCACAACCAAAGATGGGTATATCCTTACTGTTAACAGAATTCCTCAAGGCCTAATGCAACTTGAGAAGACAGGTATGGTTCACCCTATGTCACCCCGGCATGGCAGTCTCCCCTGTAGTCATGACTTTCTTGTGATTTGACTGTGTAGAAGAGAGTCTGGGTTCTTAGTACAGACTAGGGTCCATTGTTCAGGTCAAAGGATGGTGTCAGTTCCCCCATAAACTTCATCCCCACCACCCTACCCCATGCCACCATTGTCAGTTATCTCAAATAAACATACCATATTTGCTTTTCAAAAAGCATCCTCAAGAGAAGTCCATTTCTTGACCCCTTCTAGAATTTAACTCATTATTAAGCCTATATAGATATTCTAGAACATTCACTGATGATTCCTTGAACAGACCACACCAACCCCTGCTCTTGAAGAATGCAAACTCCAATATGGCACCCAATGCTCACCCCTGCACATGGTATTCCCCAACCAAAGAGCTCTTTAAATATTTAAGATGTTGCCTAGGTTTTCACTAGAAATTTTTTTTTTTTTTTTTTTTTTTTTTTTTTTGTCTTTTTCGTGACCAGCACTCAGCCAGTGAGCGCACTGGCCATTCCTATATGGGATCCGAACCCGCGGCCGGGAGCGTTGCTGCGCTCCCAGCGCAGCACTCTACCAAGTGCGCCACGGGCTCGGCCCTTCACTAGAAATTTTTAAGAACCAGGCTCTATATGCACATTTTTAATATTTGATATATATTTTGATAGCTTGTATTTCCATTTTTTGTGTAGGAGATTTTCAGCTATTTCTGTCTTTTAAAAAATTAATCTTCATTATTCAATAAAGTATGTCTATTGCCCACTTATATTTTGCTCTATCCCTTTTAATATTCTATGTCTATAGCAGCAACTACATTATCTGTCATGTATACAGATAATATAATTTCTTATGTTCTTTCTATATGCCAAGTACAATGCTAAGTGTTTTATTTGCATTACTCTCATTTAATTTCACAATAACCCTAAGAAACTACCACTCACAGAGGTTAAGTAACTCACCCAGAAAGTCTGTGTCAGTACCTGCTGGTGAGTTGCAAAACCTGCACTCAAATCAAGATAGGTCTGCCATTACAGCCTGTGTTTTAATTAGGACCAGAAAATATTGGGCAAATGCTATTGGGCTTTGGTTTACAAACGCGTTGGGGTTCTCTTTTATTTCAATTTGTGCTTCTGCAGCTTTCTAAAAACCAGCTTTTTTTTCTTTTTTTACACTAGCTTCCCAGCTGTGTCTTATCTTATATACATCCAGCATGCTCTCACTTCAGTGCCTGTGAACTTACAGCTCTCCTTCTGACCACGGTTTCATCAGATATCTATGCAGCTTGCCTTGACCCTTCTTTCAGGCCTAAGAGTCCTTCCATGACCACCCTGTTCTAAATAGCAACCCCCTGCTACCTATTGAGGGCTAGCCCCTTGCCCTGCTTGCTCTTCCTTGAAGCACTTACCACAACCTGATATGATAGATATTTGCTTCTCTATTGCCTGTCTTTCCCCAACCAGAGTGTAAGCTCAATGGGAACAGGAACTTCATCGATTTTGTTCAAGGCTATATCCAGTGGCTTAAAGAGTGCCAAGCACATTCTAAGAGCTAATAAATATTTGTAAAATGAATTAACAAATTTTTTATAAATAAATACTGGGGACACAGAAAGAACTTTCCACTAAGCTCCATGAATCCTGGGGGTAAGAAGGAGGCACTACTCTTCCAAGCAGTCGAGTGACTGCAGCAATCACTAAGCTGAAAGTTCACCTGCACCCTTTATTCACAGATAGAGTTTGTTTTCTCCCATCCTGTCTACTTAAGACTGTTCGCTCATTGCCCAGGCGTTTGGGGCTCAAACAATCAGCCTTTTGGTCCAGGCGGTGCAGAACACTCCCCTCTAGTGGCTTATGCTGTTCCTGCAGCCTCCATTCACCTCTTCAGGGAGGCGATCTCCCCCTGCAGAGGAAAAAAGATTTTCCATCTCTTCAAAAAGAGAGCCGACGAAATTCATACTGAAAACAACTGAAAAAGTTTACTGAAGCTTATAGCTTGTGATAAAATCCTTTTAATCTTCATTAAATAATTATAGTTGGCTTCAATATTTACATCGAGAGAGAAAACAGACCGGGCCATCCAATGTAACCCTCACACACTCTTGTGTCTGTAATTTAAATAGAAGCCCGTCATGTTTAATTGTGGTGTTTAATGGACATCCTTGCAGTTTAAGATGACACTTTTAAAATAAAATTCTCTCCTAATGACGGCTTGAGCCCTGCCACTCAATGGGAGAATCGGCAGAGCCTGTAGAATCTTATTTGGAATTGACATTCTCCACTGTAATTTAGTTCCTGTTTATTTTTAAATTTTCTTTCTGTTTCACTGGAAAGGAAAGGTGATGCTCAGTTTTAAACGTTAAAAGTGTACACAAGTTGATTTGTTACAATAAAACTAAATGTGTACACAAAGGGAAAATAAATAAATAAATAGAAAGCCCACGACTCTAGGGGACTTGTGAAATGATATAAGGAAGCCCGGCCTCTCACTAGGTCATCCACAAATACAAACTGTACTACTAAGTAGGGCCAAGCTGACCCCAGCCATGGGAAATGTCCTAAAGACTCCAAAGGAGAGTATCAATCACCTTGGTTTGATGACCCCGTGTTAACATAACTGAGGTCACCTCCCTGAGGGTTAAGAGGGTTGACTAAATGACCAGACATCACAGAAGACCTAAAATAACACTGAGGTCCTTTCTCCTGGCCCTGCACTGGCAGTCCTCAGTGACCTATGTGTTCTCTCCCCAGAGGGACAAAATGAGGAAAGTGAAAATCATGAAGACTGTGCAGATGCTGGGATGAGTTTGTTGTAGAAAGGCTTTTGCCATATAGGGAGACTGCGTACCGATTCCGTACCCCTTTATAACAATCATAACTAGAGCTATCCATCTGATAAGAGGTCAGGCAGCACACTGAATGCATAATGCACAGTGTCTCATTTAATCCCCCAAAACCCTGTGAGGTGGGAGATTGTATCCTCATTTTGCTAATGGGGACACTAAAGCTCAGAAAATCTCTTACCTCCGAGAGTCATAGCAATAACCACTACAGCAGCAGCAGTAAAGCTGCTCTTTACTAGGCTTCCTCTAAGCCGGGTACTGTGGTAATGGACATTGCATCCAGGAGCAGATTGAATTCTCACAAGTCCTATCAGGGGCATGGTGTTCTTCCTTCCTAGTAGTTCAGCATTTTATTAATCTTTCAGTAATATTTGCTAATGTCAAAAATGGTGTGTATACCTTAATTTATTTAACACATTAGAATTTATAAATCCCTTAATCTTTTTTTATCCCCTCATGGTATTTTGATAACTTTTTATTTTGATAAATTTCAAACTTACAGAAAAAGTTCTGGGAATAGTACAAGGAACTGCCATATGACTTCTACCCTGATTCACCTAGTGTTTATATTTTGTCTCCATTTATTTTATCACCGTCTCTCCATCTCTCCCACCCCGTACATGTATCATTATTTTTTCCAAAACCTCTGATAGCAGATTTGAGACATCCTGCCTATTTACCCTTAAATACTCCAGTGGGTATTTCCTAAGAACAAGGATAGTCTCTTCCATAACTACAATATATTTATCAAAAATAGGAAACTAACATAGTCCGTATTCAAATTTTCTCAATGATCCCAAAGTCCTTTATAGATGTTTTCCCTCCCCCTGGTCAATAATCAAATCCAGGATCATGTACCACATTTGGTTGTCAGGTCTGTCTCCTTTACAAACTGGACAGGTTTTCTGTCTTTTTTGACCTTGCCACTTCTGAAGAGTGTTGGAAAGGTAATTTAATTTGTTTTTTCTGATGTCTTCATGATTGCTTCTCAGCCTTTTGGCTAAGATCAAGTGTGAAGTTTCTTCCTGATGTGATTCAGGTTACACACTTCTGGCCGGAATAACACAGAAGTGAAGTTGTATCCTCGGTACATCATGTTATAAAGCACATGATGTTGGCTTGTTCTGATACTGGTGATGTTAACCTTGATGATTTTGTTAAGGGGGTCTCTGCCAGGTTTTTCTACTATAATGTTATCACTTTTTCCTTTGTAATGAATAAATAATTTGTGGGGAGGTACTTTCAGGATATATAAATATCCTGTTTGTCTTCCAACTTTCACCCACTAATTTTAGCATTCATTGATGATTTGAATCTATCTGTATCTATTAATTGGCATTATACTATAAACAAGAGATTATCCTTCTTCCTTAATTATTTGTTTTTTTATTTATTTATTGACATCTATATGGACTGTAGCATTCTTAATTTATTCAACGGGATAGAATTAATTCTATAATTATTTATTTTAGTGCTCAGATATTCCTGTATTTGAAAAGTGGGAGCTCCTTCAAGCTGGCTTGCCATTGTTTTTGACATGAAGGTCCATTACTCATTAGACCATTATACATATGCTACATATATCTTAGTCATTATACTATACTATTGCCTGGGCACTTCCAATATTTTCTGAGGAGCCCAGACAAGTCCAGTAGTAATAATTACACAAAACAAACAACAAAAGCCAAACTTCATAGATTCTTCCTTTGTGCCAGATATGCTGTCTTTTCCTTGTGCTCTATTTCATTTAATCATAACAAAAATCCCATTTTACTGATGAGGAAATCAAGACACAAAAAGATTAAATAATTGACTAAGATAATCAAGCTAGCAAGCAGCTGAATCAAGATTTGAATATAGATGTGTCTGACTTGGAAGCCCTTGCACTTAGTGGATAGCAGGAAAGGTAGAGAACATTTCACACAGTGGAAATTTTCTCCTTTTTGCAGGTTCCAGGCCTGTGGTGTTACTGCAGCATGGCCTGGTTGGAGATGCCAGCAACTGGATTTCCAACCTGCCCAACAATAGCCTGGGCTTCATTCTGGCAGATGCTGGTTTTGACGTGTGGATGGGAAACAGCAGGGGAAACACCTGGTCTCGGAAACACAAGAACCTCTCCATAGACCAAGATGAGTTCTGGGCTTTCAGGTATATGAAAATCTTGAGAATGGAGGTAGACGTGGATATCTTTCAGAGAACTGGGTAAAGGATTATGGCTTCTAATACTCGCTTAATTTTATTTTGGTTGGGTCTTCAATATCCTAACATAATATCCCCAAATTTTCTTAATTAACTAGTGATTCTTTGGGGGAAGTAGTGAGGAATATTGGATTCCTTAAGTAGAAGTTTGGGATGGGCTAATGGGGTAAGAATGGTGGTGGTGGCAGGTGACTGAGGTTGGAATGAGAGAAGTGTCAGTCCATTTCCTTAGAGGTGGGTGTCCTGGGACTAACTCTTCAGTGAGTGATGACAAGGGCTCGTACTCCAGAAGGAGACCAGGCAGCATTAGGGAAAAAAAAAAAATAAAGAGAGAGAGAGAGAAACTATCAAGCCTTAGGGACCATCAATTTGACTAACACATCTCTCATTCTCTTACAAAAGATTTTTAATGTTTTTATTTAAATTGCCTGTGAACTTTCAACCTGCTCTTTATACCCATCAAAAAAGGGTTCCTGCAGCCTCTTTAGTACTTTTCCTATAATGCATTTGCATGGCCTGTGCCATGCTGCTAACAGTGTAACAGGACACCTGCACTAGGAGGTGGATCACGTGTTCAGTGAATATTTGCTGAAGATGATTATCACTCGGTGATAACTCTATGCACAAAATGGTGGCTTGCTGACCGCCTGTGACCCAAGAGACACCGTACATCAGAGGCTTGAAACAAGTCTGTGCTGAGAGCTGTGAGGGACACAGTAACAATCTATTGGGGATGACAACTCAAGGGCTTGTTTGTCAACTCAGAGGGGAGGGGAGGGATTGTGTTTGTTTTCGATTGTAATTTTTCATATAACTTTGTCTTTTCCCCTTGTAGTTATGATGAGATGGCTAGGTTTGACCTTCCTGCAGTTATAAACTTTATTTTGCAGAAAACGGGCCAGGAAAAGATCTATTATGTCGGCTATTCACAGGGCACCACCATGGGTAGGTTCAAAGGAAAGCAGGTTTGTATACTCAGAAGAAACGTGAGCACATGGCACGAACTGTGCCTGGAATCGGTCACCTCGCAATTCTCTCAGATTTGACCTTATCTTCTTCAGTGACTCAAAGGGCCAAGGGAAAAAGGGACTGAATTGAAGGCGCCCTCTGGTATAGCAGAAACAGCGAGGACTTTGGAGTCAGTACTGTCTCTGCCACCCCTTAGATAAATATCCTTAAGAAAGTTATTTAACCCCCTGGTCTCAGTTTCTTCATCTATAAAATGGGAATAACTCCCTCTTAAAGGTGTTAGAGGTGTTTGTTTGGACTATTCAATATGATAAAGTATGCAAGTTCTGTGAAGACAGGGATTTAGTCTAACATACACCTATAAAAGCAGTTCCTGGCACACAGTACACACTCCATAAATGGGTTGAATGAATGGAGCCCTTAGTTCAGTGTCTGCCACATAGTAGGCAATGAATAAACAGTAAGCATTATCATCATACTATAAACAGATCTGATAGGGTTTTTACTCAAGTCTTTCTCTTTTCCTTCTAATGCCAGTGTTTGGAATTATGTGCTGGTGTCCTTTCACTTTTGATGAATTTGTGAGCCACCTTAACTCATGGCCCGCCCGTGCAGAGTACAGATCACTTACCTGTGGAGATGGGAGTGGAGACTGTGGCTGTCCTAGCCCAATATCAGAATAAAGCCAGTAGGAAAAGGGTGCTTGGCTTAGATTAGGAGAAAGGAAGATCATGAGAGGCACCATGTGTGCCATGAGGAGAGGCCCTCTGGGGCTGACAAGAGCTCTTTATTTTTGCCCTGAGGCCAAACCATAAGTTAAAGGCTAGTTAAGGGCAGTGTAGGAGACAAGTGATCAGTCACTTACCAGAAGAAATATTTATTCTTGGACCAGCACAGCTGTCTCTAGCTATCTCAACAGGATTTATACTCATTAGTATAGAAATATGAAGTTTTGTAAACAATTTAAAATTTTTTTGCCCCCTTTGGTGTCTGTGGTTTAATATCATTATTATATATCATCCCAGCCTTTATAATAGCGCTGATTGCCTCTTATGAACACCTAGTACCTACCAGCCTTTATACACAAGGGGTCTTCAGAAAGTTCATGGAAAGATTCGTATTATCTTTTAATTATGTTTTTCCATGAACTTTTGGAAGTCCTTTTATATACATCATTTTGCTTCATCCCTGCACAAGAATATGCAGTAAAGAATTGTATCGCTATTTGACAGATAAAAAAAAATTGTAGCTTAGTGAGAGAGCTTGACCACAGTTACATAGTAGGCCGCAAAGCCAGGACCTGTACCCATGTACTCACTGCACATGCCACATAACCACTAAACAATGAGTTCCGTAAATAGGAATTATACTCACACATTCCTCAGCTTCTAGAGTCTTATTGCCACCTCCAGAGTTATTGGGGATTCTTATGTCAAATCCTTCAAAAAACAGCCATAGATGATCTCTAAAACCTGTTGTCATCCTGAAAGCATTGTGAATTCAGGTCAACAGTAGGGAGACCTCAGCCAGCTTTTAGTTAACTCAAAAGATGCGTGTTGTTCCCTTGATTCCACAATACGCCACGGAGCCAGTCTTAAGCCATTTGGTTTCTGAGACCTCACTTCGGCCGTGGATACTGACTTGCCAGGTAATTTGATTCTGCAAAAGCTTACAGTGATGATGAAATGTTGCCGCCAAGCCATGAGTTCACCTTTTGCTAAACTCTTGATCTCCCAGACAGTAGCCAACTTAACTCTCCCTGAAATTCCTCTGGTGTAGGCTCTCTCTTCAAGATGTAAGGAAAATAAAGTACTTGCTCTGAGAAATTTCAAGGGAATAGAAGCAACTACTGGAAAGGGATGTCCAACATTTGTGTAGGTCCAACGTTTTCTAGGGAAGCCTGATATGTATTTAATTACTTAAATTTCTCCTGCAAATTACTCAGCCCTAGCAAACACACCTTAAGGAATGAGTCTGAGAGTCATGGCAAAGCAGATGGGTAGAGACTAAACTACATATGGCCCAGAGCCCCTGGTCACTGACTGGCACAGACTGATTTAACCAGGGTCTCATACCAAGTCCATGGCAGGAATGAGAATTAGAAACCAGATCACTAGACAACTTATCTACCAGTCTATGCTACAATTTGGCTTCCAGAAAAGTTAGGGATGAAGGAAAAGCAGCAAAACCCCTGCAATCCTTGATGCCCTTTGTTATAGAACATACTTATCAAACAAGGTGATTTCTCTCATTCTCAATTTCTACTCACAAGATTCTGGGAATTAAATGAGGTAAGAACCATAAAAGTCCCCAGTAAAATATCTAGCTTATAGTTTCCTCTCAATATATATTTTTTCTCAGTCAATATTATTGTATTTAATAGTTTAATTCAATGAGAACCTACTACTTGAAAGCAAATTCAAGGGTTGTTCAAAAAGTTAGTGAAAAAAATAGGATTAAAAGATAATACAAAGCTTTCCATAAGCTTTTTGCAGTGCCCTCGTATGCTAGGTGTCAT
This sequence comes from Cynocephalus volans, assembly GCF_027409185.1. Lineage (NCBI taxonomy): Eukaryota > Metazoa > Chordata > Mammalia > Dermoptera > Cynocephalidae > Cynocephalus > Cynocephalus volans. The sequence goes on from NC_084466.1 coordinate 118,604,152, forward strand.
AGGGAACACAGAGGAGAGGAGTTTTTGCTGTTCCCCCTTGACCCAGGGATCTTATAATTTTATGAGAGTTAAGACACAATCACACATAATTATTGAAATATCTTGATAAAAGTAAAATACACATTTTATGAGTTCTAGGATATTCATGATTCATGCTGACATATTTATTCTCTTGCAGGCTTTATTGCATTTTCTACCATGCCAGAGCTGGCTCAGAAAATCAAAATGTATTTTGCTTTAGCACCCATAGCCACTGTTAAATATGCAAAAAGCCCTGGGACCAAATTTTTGTTGCTGCCTGATATGATGATCAAGGTATGTGACTCCTCAGAAAATTCCATATGTACATAAAAGAGTCTTTCAACCCAGTTTCCTAAAATATATCCTTTTAAATTAGAGCCACTTCTTTTCTATCATGCAATGACTACTGTTTTTCTTACACGTTCACAGGGATTGTTTGGCAAAAAGGAATTTCTGTACCAGACCAGATTTCTCAGGCAATTTGTTATTTATCTTTGTGGCCAGGTGATTTTTGATCAGATTTGTAGCAATATCTTCTTACTTCTGGGAGGATTTAACACCAACAATATGAATATGGTAAGTGAGATGAGAGCCTCGTTATCTCCCAGTTCCCCAACACGAATCTGGGGGTTATAGTCTTACTCCTCAAGAGAGCACTAACCCAGTGAAGACTTAGAGAACGGATGCACTCCCAGGAATTCAGTCTCTCCAAATTGTAAGGAAGTGGGAGAAATATTTGAGCACGCAGCTGAGGCAAGGGCAGATATTAAATCACATTATTGCTAGATATTAAATCACATTTATAAATGGAAGAGGTCTGAAAGCAGCTTTACTACAGTGAATTAACATATGAAAAAAGTGATTAAAACCTGGTAGTCACCAGAGAGAACTGCCATGCGTCATCCACCTCTTCCCTCCACTTGAGTCCTTTTGGTTTGGAGGTTAAGTCCTCTGATAGAACATCTGGGAGTTTCAATCTGGCTTAGGCATACCTACCAGTTGGTGAATGCCACTGGGTAGGTTCCCCAAGAAGCATATTCTGAGATGGAAATTAATGTGCAGAGTGATTTGGGGTTCTGCTCTTGGAATAACAAGTGGAGAACAGAAGGAAACATGATTCAGTAGATGAAAAAGTCCAGCTGTGATGCAGTCCCAACAGGAGCCTCAGTTGATTCTACAGGGATTTGTGAAGATGGGATGACCTCTGAGAGTTGTCTCAAATTAGGAGAAGGGGGCTGGGTCTTTATACCCCCATATCAACCATTTATTTAATGCAGACAACACCAGTAACAGGGGAGACACTGGGCAAGGCCTCTGTCTGCAGCTGGGCAATCCTCAAAGCAGGCTGACACATAAAAAAGAATGAAATTCTGTCATTCACAGCAACATGGATGAGCTTGGAGAAAATTATGTTAAGTGAAATGTCAGGCACAGAAAGAACAACACTGCATGTTCTCACTCATATGTGGTAATTAAAAAAGAGAACAAAACAAACAAAAAAACAAATAAATAATAAGTTGAATCGTTAAAAGGAGAGAGAACTGTGCTTCTTAGAGGTAGGAAAGGGGAGAAGGGAGGATTGTGAGAGACTGGTAATGGACACAAAATTACAGCTAGATAGGAAAAATAAGTCTTATTTGTGTGCAGTCAACCCAGCAATCTATAATTAGCAATGATTTGCAGCATGTTACCAAATGACTAGAAGAGAGGAGACCAAATGTGTGCATCACAAAGAAATGATTAAGTTTTGCAGTGGTGACTATGCTAACTACCCTTAATAGATTGTCAAACGTTGTATACACGTATTGAAACATAACTCTGTACCCCATAATATGCACAATAAATGTGTTTCAATAAAATTTTTTTTTTTAAAAGAATTCTAAGGGACTACATTAGTCCTCCCTTATCCACAGTTCAACTTTCCTTGGTTTCAGTTACATGAGGTCAACCATGGTCTGAAAACATTAAATGGAAAATTCCAGAAATAAACAACTCATAAGTTTTAAATTGAAAAACTAACAAAGCAGGATGACAGTGGAGGACTGTCTGCCATCCGCACTCTCAGCAGCTGGGGGAATATGTCTTTAACTCCTGATAACTTCTTTTTTTAAAATCAATTCTTTGATCTATAGCTACCATTTGATAAGCACATATTATGTTCCAGGCTAATTTATTTCCTGAGATAAGCCTTTGAGACAAATGTTGTCAATATCTGCATTTTACAGATCAGTGTACTGCAATTTAGTGTATTAAACAACTTGCCCAAATTCACTTAAAAATTAAGCAGCAGAGGTAGGATTTGAAAACAGGCCCAATTCTAGAACTCTTATCCTAAATATCTCTGGAGTTATTTAAAAGAATAAATAAGAAATGGTCAATTCTCTAATAAGAACCTATACATAGGTACCTAGGAATACATTTAGTGACATTTTGTTTGTGTGCATGTATATATTACTGTTTCATAGATAATTGCTGATAATTGAACGATGCTCATGTTTCTTAGTCTGACACCCTGTAGATTTGGTCTTGACAAGATGCATATCTTATGAGTTTTTCCATGTTCCACAAACCACTCATGCTTTGTTACAGAGCCGAGCAAATGTATATGTTGCCCACAATCCTGCTGGAACATCTGTGCAAAATATTCTACACTGGAGCCAGGTAAGAATGTGAATTTATGGTCTTTCCTTAGGTTCCTTGCACATTTCGTCTAGAATAGTCAAAGGATGCCCTTTTGATACCACAGAAGTTATTTCACATTCATTCTGAGATAAAGTGAGAACTGGTCAATGCTGTTTCAACTGTGAATGTGATGTAGATCTTTAAACTTTTCAGGAGATGGGAAGGAAGAACTGGAGTGACCCAAGGACATCTTTAGTGGATTTTAAAAGTGTGCGTTAAGATGGCTTGAGAGAGACTGTTCTCTGTCTCTAGCCACCTCAACGATGTGGCTAGAGAAAATTATTTTTCCACATTCTCCTTTTAGGCTCCTTCGGCAGCATGGTCAAGTAGAAACAAAAAATGCTAAGGTGAGGGCCGAGCCCGTGGTGCACTTGGTAGAGTGCGGCGCTGGGAGCGCTGCGACGCTCCCGCCGCGGGTTCGGATCCTATATAGGACTGGCCGGTGCACTCACTCACTGGCTGAGTGCCGGTCACGAAAAAGGACAAAAAAAAAAAAAAAAAAAAAAAAATGATAAGGTGAGGCCTAATGGCCCAACCAAAGAGATCTTCACAGAAATTCTTTGTAGCTTAAACTTTACCTGTAATCATAGGAGGGAAAGTCATGTGTGTGTGTGTGTGTGTGAGAGAGAGAGAGAGAGAGATAGAGAGAGAGAATCATCAAAACCAAAGGAGAATTCTGAGTTTGATTAGATTTTGGTCACTATCTCCCAGGATCACTGCATTGCACAATTTTGGGGGTGCTTTCCCATTGCAGAGTACGGAGCTGTGCAGAACACCCATCCACACTAATTGCACTGGGAATATACTTCCTGGAGTTGATAATGTGGTAGCTAAACACTTCATAGTCCAACTTTCTCCCCAAAAGAGCCTCATTTTTGCTTTTCCACATTCCTGAGGATTACCCCAGAGCTGAAGGAGGAGCAGCTGAGCTTTTGTTCTCTGCTTCCCTCACAACTGCAGACTTGGTAGCATATTTCCACCACCCCACCTCCATCCCTGCACCCAGTGACACCTTTGAGTACCTAGTAAATTGCAAATTTTGATCTCCTTTTAGGCAGTGAATTCTGGGGAACTCCGGGCATTTGACTGGGGGAGCGAGACCAAAAATCTGGAGAAAGGCAATCAGGTAAGAAAATCAAATACCATCTGCTGAAAATATATACTTTGGAAATCTGTAAGAGGGAAGTTATATCAACACTCTATTCTAGAGATGGGAATAAAATATGAGAATTCAAGCAGAAAATAATAGTTTGAACTGTCTCTATGAACAAGGCACTGGGTTTCTCAGGGGCAAGATGGGGTAGACTTAGTGTGGGGAAGAGTGTAGTCTATGGTGGATACTACAAGGATGCTTTTAGGATTTAAAAAATAAATGTAGATGATAAAGGTCAGGTTGTTTCATGGCACAGTAGAAAGAACATTAATGGCACGTGTGGATTACTGCATAATTCTTGCCTCTGCACTGTAGACTTGTGTGATAGTGGGTAGGCTGCTTTGATCCTTCAAGGCCTCAATTTTTTATCTTTAAAATAAAAAGTATTGGACTAGATAATCCTCAAGAGTTCTCCCTAGTCACACTTTTAATAAATCTGTGATTTGCAAGTTAAAAATATGGGAAGAGAGGGGTGGCAATGTTATTACATTGCCCAAGATAATATGTAGCCAATTTTATGGAATAAAATTTTAAAAATAAAATTGTAAAGGATCAGAATTGGTTTGGTATGCTCTTTTGAGCATAAAATCTTCACTTAAGAATATTGGTTCATATGTGTGTGAATGTAAATATTTACCATACAAAGCTAGAGGGAGTGTATTAGACAGTCTTATCTTTCCTGAAGAGTTTCACATCACACTTAAAATCCACCACTGCACATCAATCTAGATATAAAATGCTAGGAAATTAAACAGACTGTGTAATGCCCCTGAATAGCAAACTCTCAATCACAGGTGTCAGCTACTTCTTTTTAGATCCTTCATTAAGTCCTAAAATATCTTTAAAGAAAGCATTGTTGCTTTGCCCCCCACGGATTTGTCACCCCTTGTCCCCTGGGTGACAGAGCCGCAAAGGATTACTCAAAGCCCATCTCTTCTGAGCAGTGAGAAGCCCTGAAGTGGTTAATCTCCCAGAACCCTCAAGAGAGAGGCATTCCTTCCATTTGGGAAATTAACCACGGATTAGGGTTCCCTTCCTGTATTTATTCTCCAGCCCAGGAAGTTACAGCAAGAGACATAGGTGGGTTTACAGTTTAACAACATAGGCTGGTAACTTTCAGTGAAACAAGCCAGATGACATTCCAGTAAGGCAATTAAGTGATCCACCAACAAAAGCTTGATCTCAGCAAACATTCTCTTCTTACAGCAATTTCCCAGTATCTTTACATATCAACCATTAACTTGTCTGTCTTTGACCCAGCAGCCTTGCTGTGTTACAACACTTTATCTTACAACAGAGACTTAATAGCCTGGGGAAAATTTCCTGTTTTTTGTAAGGTCAATATTTGAAACTGCAAGGCTTTGGAAAACCAGGCCCTGTGAAGTACATATGCTTTATACATCCTCTACAAGTATTCCAGTTCTAAGATAGTTTTAATTTATCAACATTTAATGGACTTAGTTGTACAGAAAGTGATGCATGCAGAGTAGGCACCAGAAAATGGTAACGGAAGGGAAAACAAACACAAAAAAGTGTCATAGAATCACAGCAACTTAGAGCTAGACATGCCATTTAGTTCAATCTGTTCACCTGCAAGATGAGAAAAAAAAAATTACTGGCACCATAAACTATTCTAACCTTTCATACCTAAATTAGGCTATAATTCCACATTCTTAGGGAGCCACAGAAATAAGGGCATTAAGGATTGGAGCCAAGGCATCATGGTGGGTTTTCTGAGTAAGAAATGAGCTTCATCATTCCTATGGAAAGTTCTGTGTACTGATTTATCTCAAGGACCCAGGCAGCAGGCTAATTAACCAGCGCTGCTTAAGTAAGAGAAGTTCCCAGGAATTAGGAATACTTCCATACCCTTTTCCGGGTGATTTGGATGAGAGGAGGCAGGCAATGAGGGTTGGAGCAGGTATTTAACTTTTGCCTCTCCTTGGTTCAAATCACCTGAGTGTCATAAGCCAATTCGTTTATTTCCTCATGTTTTTGGAGATACAGTCAAGCTAGGCCTGGCTCAAGGGCTGCCTGGGATGACATAAAGCCTCAATGAGGATCCAGAGCCTTCCAAGTAGGTTCCTCTGCCTTTGTAACATATTTCTAATTCTTGCCTCACGAAATGTTTGCAAAGTTATCTTTTCAAAGAACCGAGACATTCCTTTTTAAAGCAATTTATTTGCAAAATATTTAATAGGAAAGAAAAAATTATTTTACATCTAAAATACAAGGCAATTTATGTGTTTTCCCACTTGACCTAGTAAGTTACTACAGATATTATTCTCATTTCACAGATGAAGAAACCGAGGTTCATTAACGTGAAGTAATTTTACTTTAAAGTTGAGGCTGGAACAGAAACTCTTAATTCTGTATGGCTTAATGCTCATGCACCTTCCACCACAACACATGGCATTGCTCATTATGTTTATTTGAAATGTCAATTATGAGTTCGGAAGTCCAAATATTATCTAGAATTAAAAACTATTTCTTTTCTCCAGCCAACTCCTGTAAAGTACAATGTTAGAGACATGACAGTCCCTACAGCAATGTGGACAGGAGGTCAGGATTGGCTTTCAAATCCAGAAGACGTGAAAACCCTGCTCTCTGAAGTGACCAACCTCATCTACCATAAGAACATTCCTGAATGGGCTCATGTGGATTTCATCTGGGGTTTGGACGCCCCTCACCGTATGTACAATGAAATCATACATCTGATGAAGCAGGAAGAGACCAGCCTTTCCCAGGGAACGTGCAAGGTCACCTTGTGAAGCGTCTATGCTGACAAGTCTTAGGAACAACCTCATGGAAGGTGGGGCTTGGGTCTATGAGCAGGGGATTTAGGGAGGATTTCCAGAATAGGAAACCTACCATGTGGGTAGAAGGGAGCTGGAGAAGCAAGAACAGATATATGTTATACATTCCCCCAGATTTCCTGCATTTGGCACTAAAACTAACATATACATTTTTTTTTCAGTTAATTAAACTACACATTGGGTGAACACAGGTTTCACATGCTATTATATACTCTACCGTCTTGAAGTGTAGCTTTTACCCAACAGCCAGAAAGTATCTAGACATTCTCTAATCACTTAGGTAAACCTCCTTAAAGCATTTATTTTTTTTGTAAGCCGTATTTTCAGAATAAAGTAAAATGACAAATTAGGACAGATATTGAGATCTCAAATCTCTGGACTTTGACTTTCACAAAATAAGTGAGACATTTTCACCTTGTTGCCATAGAGACTAACACTACCTCAGGAAGCTGAGCTGCTTTAACAACAAAAATCAATGTACAGTGTGAATGAAATACATGCTAAACATTTTCAGGATAGGCCCGAGTTTTATGGCTGGATCTCAGAGAAGGCAATTTTGTAGGATATTTATGAGTTTTCTAATAAATGCATTATGCATTGCATAAAGCATGTACTATGTGTATTTTAGTATCTAGATTCTAGTCCAAGACTGTTTGAGAGTTTATAGCCTGTTGCTAGGAAACCTAATGGCTAGAAATTTCTGGCCCAGTTTTCTGTCTCTAAGAATTAAAAGCTAGGAAGAAAATTTTATAATGTCATGAGCATAATGAAACAAATTGTCACATATTTTATCCTTTGATATTGACAAAGTTATTGTGAGACAATCACTCCAACTCATTCACAAATCTAGATTTATTTCTTTAGAAAAGTATTCAATTTTCATAGTTTCAAAGATGACAGCTGTAAATTACATGACTACTATTTTGCAAAATTTACTCTGAAACCAAGTCAGTGGTATACTGGTGTGTGTCAAAGGTATATTGTTGAAGATACACAGCAATTTTTTTGGAGGGGGGGAGTTCCCTAAAGTCACCTGGTAACTCAGTTCAATGCTTAGACAATTTATTAAGAAATATTCGTCTATACCTACACACTACCACTTCACTCACAAAATATGTACCTTAAGGGCCTGTACATAGTTCAATAAATATCCCTGGATCTGGTTTTTATTAGACCTTAGTTCTGTTCAAGGATGGAGATCTTTCATTCTTAGACTGTATTTGTTACCACACATAGTCCACGTTTACAGCTATGCATGATTCAGTCTTGATTTGCAAAATTCAATCATTTAAGTGTATTTATTTCTACTCTCATTCACAAAGGAAGTGAGGTACATTTTTATATCAATAATCTCTCACTTAGAAATATAATCCAGATACTACTTCATCATATTTCTTGTGAAGAAGTCCTATATCATGGGCCAAGCCCGTGGCGCACTTGGTAGAGTGCTACGCTGACAGCGCGGCGACGCTCCCGCCGCGGGGCCGCGGGTTCGGATCCTATATAGGACTGACCGGTGCCGGTCACGAAAAAACGACAAAAAAAAAAAAAAAAAAAGAAGTCCTATATCAAAATAGGTTACAATATTTTTAATTGTATCAATAAAAATAAACAAAACTAACAACCTTAGTAGCCACCTTGTATTTACAGGAGGATCACAGAGATATTTTTGAACATTTTGATACATAGTTATATAATCTTCCTCAAAACCGAGAGGGCTTTTGTTTGTAAACTGACACCAAAACGTTTAGTGGCATGCTGGCATGCTGGTAAACTGATTCTCTGGCAAGGAATAAAAGCCCTGATTTACAGGATTTGCCCATTTCTGTGGTGTAAACACTCCTACCACTGACAACTGATAGATGTTTTCATCAAAAGAATATTTACATGTGAATATTTACATGTGAAACCCACATACCCCCTCACACCATTCTACATAAATGTACATACTGTGATTCCTCCTCTTAGTTCTCAAAGGGGCTGGAGAGGAACAGTTTGTTTCCTAGGGCATGACATATACGGGATACCCTCTTTATAAGAGTGACAGAATGGGGAAGAGAGAACACTATCTCAGGTAACTCTGATCCTCTTCCTCAGGGGAGAATGAATGTGAAGCATCACATTTTTTCCTAACTGAAGTGGAGATTCCAGCAACTTTAATGTTTCCCCTAGAAATACTATGCCCATGGTGAACTCCACTGAGTAAAAAATATTATAAATACAACGTGCTCTTTAAAACGTTAACCACAGCAATCACCCCAATAAAACAGTGACATCCAGACCGAGTGGCCCACAGAACAAGATGGAGATAGCATCCTGTCCTTTAACTTTGTCCATATCTCCATCTGCAAGGTCACAGGATTATGATGCTTTCCTTAGCATTAATTCAATCTGGAAAAATTTTAATCTCCGTGCGATATCCAGTGAGCTCTCACCACGCTGAGGAGAGAAAGAAATTACAGTTATTTATTTCCAATAGAGTCAATTATCAATGCAAAGGGTCTAGTAAATAGTTTAGATTGATTGATTCTCAAGTTTGGCAAGGAACTTAAATGTCATTCAGTCCTAACAGTAATAGAATAGTTTCATTCCTTAATGAGGACGGTTAGTTTTTACTGTTATTAACATCAGAGACAATTAATTTACTTCAAGCCTGAGTTATAAGATTATGCTGCTAGAAGGACCTCAGACCATGGTCCACAGAACCTTACCTTATTTTTTATTGTGGGGTCTGCATGGGCTTCCAAAAGCATAGGGATAAGAGACTGATTTTTCATTTCGCAGGCGTAATGTAATGCGGTGTAGCCATACTGAAACACAGAGAGTTAACATTGCAGCTTTCCAATGAGGCTCTCCACAGACCACAGCACACGGTTCATTTAGCAAGTACTTTTCACACTTTGTAACGGTACAACTGTACAAAACAGAAAGTCTGCAAACCAGCTATGGGCAACTATTTCTTGTACTTAGAAAGTTTTCTTCTTTGCTCCAATGTTTATATTAATATCCCATAAGCCATTAATATCTTCCTTTCTCATTCTCTGTTCCAAACTCAAAACTGAAACATGTAAAAAGCTGATGCCGAGTTATGCCAAGGCATTCATCTTTGTAAAATTCTGTATGCCTAGGCACTCATCACCTTGATCACGTTACCTTCTTTTCCCTTAAAGAGTCTCCATATGGATCTTTGTGCAAATATTATCCTTTGTGGTTTTTGATCAAAATCCCCACAGTCTGGAAAAAGCAGGTACCTCATGTAACTACAGTACACCTACAAGATCAGTGCAGTTCTACAAAGAAGTCTCCCATACTTAGTTTGTTATAGTTCAATTATAAAACAGTGAATCTACTTTTTTAGCACTAATTTAAAACATTAACTATGGGTCAAAAAACATTATAGCTGAAGCATTTGTGTCCAAAATTTTGTCTTTCAAAAAGTAGCCAAGCAACCACAGTTTTTTTTTTTTTTTTTTGTCTTTTTCGTGACCAGCACTCAGCCAGTGAGCGCACTGGCCGTTCCTATATGGGATCCGAACCCGCGGCGGGAGTGTTGCGGCGCTCCCAGCACAGCACTCTACCAAGTGCGCCACAGGCTTGGCCCAGCAACCACAGTTTTAATAAGTGAAGAAATAATATATATGACTATCAAAACTAACAAAATTAATTCTGGACCTTATTCACCAGGAACTCTTCTAAGATGACAGGAGACAATGCTGCAGTTACTTATTTTTATTAAGTGATGGCATGATAAATGGAAAATCTGGCTCTGAGTTTTTCCATGTGAAATAGAGTCTAGTTATCTAAATATATGAAACACTGCATTACTTAGAAAATGGATCATAATATTTAAGTGGTTTTTGAAAAATGTCTGGTGGAATAAATGGGTGTCTGTGTGTGTGTGTCCACAGGAATGTAATATCTTTATCTAGAGATATAGACTTAAATAGCTGAGAAAATATTCTAGAGAAATTTTGGTAACAGGTACAAATTTTAAATCTTTCGAATTTAAATGAAAAGACCAAAAACAAAAAAACAAACAAAAAACTTCAACAAACCTTTTACTTAATCTTTAATAACTTCATACTTAAAACATTTCAAAGGTATCTAAGGGAATAATGATGTACAGTAGTTGTCTATCCAAATGAATCTAAAAGTTCTATTTGAAATAAAAGGAAAATATACATTTCATAAACTGATTTTCTTGTGCTGTCTCTCTCTCTCTCTCTCAAACACACAGACACACACACACACAAATACCATCATTTAAACGTGACATCAATATAACCAAAACTAAAGTTATGTAAATAATAGAAACAGGGATGGGGACATTTTTTATATTATATAACAATGGTAATACACATAGACACAGATGTGCACAAATATAAAATAAGTTAGGCATCACAAACAGAATGTTAGTTTTTTGGAATCAAATGTCCACTTGCTTATTTTTTCAATAAGTAACTTGGGATCCAAAACTTTATTTAATTAACATAAGCAAATAAGACACCATACAAATAAATTTGACTCACTATGAGCTGAGCACTTACTGGAGAAAGATGAGCGCAAACGTGCAGGGGTAAAAGGTGAAAACAAAACTTAACACTTATAAACAAGAAGTAGTTAGCTGATGCTGCTTCTGTTGTTATAACTGCTCTAATCATCATTTGGATTTTGTCTTTGTCTATCTTTAGTTCATAGATGGGGCCTCTCTTATCAGTGGGTTGGGATCTTGGCTGCAGCAGCAGCAGGTTACATTCAGGGAGCATTTACAATGTGCTGAGCACTCACCTAAGTGCTTTGCATGAATCAACCCTATAAAGTAAATACAATCAATATCCCCATTTTACAGATGAGAAAACTGAGTCAGATAAATTTGTAACTTGATCAAACTCACATAAGTAAAAGCTCGCAAGCCCAGATTTACACGTGGGTGTTCTGATTTCAGCTTCTTAACTACAAAGGATAGAATTTTGTTATCAGAAGCTCTGTTTTCCTTAACTTCTCACCAACGCTAAAGCCAGTTCTCTTAAAAATGTTTTATAATCAATAAAGATTTTATTCTCATGAGTTTAGCAGAATATAAATTACCTCAAGTTCACCTGTCAGAAAATTTAAAAAAAGAGAAAGAGAAGAAAAAGAATATAAAGCTAAGTATAAAAGTATCTAGGAAAATAAAGCAAGCAACTTTATAGATGACAAATACACTACCTACAAATACCATTTTGAATATTTTTTTCAAAATGGCTAGAAATACAAACTTACACAGTCTGTAGCATTAACCTCCACGCCAGCCTCAAGTAGCATTCGTACGAGAACCTCATTCTGCTTTGTCTTTGATACCTATTAGAGAAGGCAAGTACAGGAGAGGTTTATTTACAAACATTTTCTCCAATCTATGTCTGAGACTATTTAATCAACTGCTTCATTTTAATCCTAATACCCCTATGCACTTATGCACCTTTCTTGAAATTTCCCCCAAGCTCCTCGCCCACCCCCACCTTCAATATCCATTAGTCAAAGCTGTGGTTCTCAGGGTGTGGTCCTGGAGTAGCAGCACCAGCACCTAGGAGATTGTCAGAAATGCACACTCTCAGGGCTTCACCCCACACCTACCAAATCCTACTGAGGTGGGGGGGTTCAGTACCTGTCTTTCCCCACCTGGCTTGGAACTTTGCAATAAGTTCTCATTGCTCTGAGGACAAAAGTAAACTCTTGAGCATGGCCTGCATATGTTTGGGCATCACGTATGGCTCTAGCCCTCTCACTCCACACCTACTAGCCTACCCTGGCCTTTGTTAAGTCTTTCATTTCCACCATGCTTCTTCCCACCAGAGAATCACTGCACAGGAAGTTCCTTCTGCCAAGAAGCATCCTCCCTTCCTTGGCTGGTAAACCTGTCTTTCATATCTCAGCCCAAGCCCCTCTTCCTCCAAGAGGCTTTCCTTGACCTACCTGGCCAGTAAAAATCCCTCTCTTCTAGGCTCTGAGAATACCAATCACCTCTCTGTATCACCTGCTTCATGTTAATTTTACATGTCTTTCTGTCTTCAAATTAATGACTGTCTCCCTATCATCTTCCAACTCTCACAAGGACAAGGACCATGCCCGTTTTGTTCATCACTGTGTCCCTAACACCTAGCACAGTGTCCAGCACATGGGAGGTCTACAATAAATATATGTCGAAGGACTGAACAAATGAATGACATGTACTAGGGCTCCTCAGAGATCCACTCTTCCCTTCTAGCCCCATGAGATTCTGACCCCGTGCCAGTTTACGTCTTCTCCCTACATCCCATCACCTGAGAAAGTGAAGACTTCCCCGCTCATGTGGCCATGGCCCTGGAGTTCAGCCCCTTCACATCTCGGAAGCTCCCTCCACTGTCTTCTTCCCTGTGCTTTCCTCCTGTGTCACTTCTAAACTGCCTTCCTCCCCCCTCCCCAGTAACTCAGTCCTCTCTGGCCCCTTCCCTTTAATTTTCTCTCCTGTCACGTATTCCTTAGACATCACAAATGTATCATTTCAGGCCGCATTAATGAATAGGGTATATGTGCAGTCAGAGCCGGGCTACTCATCACAGTTAGTATTTTTGCCTAGGCCTCTGGCTTCTGAACACTGGACCATCTTAGAAAGCAGAGTCGTATGTCAACAAATTCTGAATGAGCATTGCTAATCACAGCTGTGTTTGTTTGGTTTTTTCCTTCAGAATCTCTGCAAAGGCTTGTAAATGAATGACAGATTCTCCCTGCCCCCAAACTATATATATTCAAATACTGAGTGCTAAATACACAGGGAATTCTTCAAAACTCAAGGATATAAGCACGTTATGTTTATTAGTGAATTACAGTTTCTTCTCTGTCTCTCCCGAAAATGTAAACATCAAAATTAACATTATTGTACTTAATTATAGTCCATCTAATTCTGTAACATTTAAGTACCCAGGAAGATAGCATCTCTGACTGGCAGACTTTGTTGTTAATGGAGCTTATGTTAACAAGGATAACTAACGTCCATGGTCTATTAGCTACGATGAGGAGGGAGCTTGGTCACTCAGCTGGAGTAAATCATGCATCTGTTGAGTCATCTCTCAAAAGTGGACCTGGCCACAAGGGAAACCAGATAGAAAACAGTGAATGAGTCACTGCAGTCCTGTCACCCTATTTGAAACAAACAACCTCAAGCTTTGTCTTCCACACATAATGATATGACTGCATCCCTGTACCAGCAACATCTTCCCTTATTCAAGAAAATGACTGCCTGCCAAAGATTCATTCAAGCATGAATAAATCCATCAAGGTGAAAAATGGGCTTCCAATTCTCCATAAATTTCTTCTGAGTTTGTCAGCTTCGGGATGCAAATCTTTTGGAATCTGTTTTTTAACTCATCATGCGGAAGGGGTTCCTTAAAAATCAGAAACTCAGAAAGATCTGCAAAAAGTAAATTGCTGTTACAAAAAAAAAGAGAAAAAAAATAGTAGGAAGGGTTTTTTTTTTGTAATGTTCAGAATTTTTGTGCTTCCTTCTGATACTGTAATTTTTAGTTAAGATTAATTTATTTTTCTAAATAAACATTGCTTGGATGTTACCATTGTGTACTTTTGCTACCTTTCTTCTTGCTTTAATCATAGCATAGCATGTATGATGGAAATGTCATCTGTACAATATAAACAAAGAGTTTATTTTGTTGTTTCTTTACAACATCTCCCTGGCCTAGCAAAACTTAAGTCATGCCATCGATCTGATCACTGGCCCAGCAATACTTGATGAGTCACGCGTGCCATTGACCTCCTGCACACACTTGCCCCTTGCAGCAACAACTGTTGTACTCACCATGAGGAAATACCCGATAAGCAGGACAGGCATTAAGAGGATAATGAGTAGATAATCAAAGAAGGTAAATTTTTTCTTCACAGCATAATGCAAGCAGGTTCTCTCTTTCTAAAAATTAGGAAAAGGACTCTATAAATATTTTGTTCCAAATTTCACATTTTCAGATTGCCACATCAAAGTTTAGTTCATGCTTTACATTTTTATGGTACTCATGGCAGGTCTTTCTGTGGTGTATGCCTGATGAATAAACTCAGGTTTCCATTGACCAGAATATTGAACACAGTCCAGTCTGAAGAAAAAGCTGGGAAAGGGCCACTGAAAAGCAACAGAGGTGAAATGTACAATTTACAAATAGTTATTCCTTAATCATCTATGATCTGCAACTATCCATTTTGTGGTGCTAATTTTACATGTTTCTTCAAGCATATATGCAGTGCTAAAAGAATGCAATTTCATTTTCTTATAAATTACCCAGTTTCGAGTATTCTGTTATAAACGGAAAATGAATTAATACACATACTTACTTTTTTGTGGTGAAAACATTTAAAATCTACTCTTTTAGCTATTTTGAAATTACAATGATTATTTATTATAGTCACCATTTTGTGTAATGGATCATTAAAGATTATTCCTCCTACATGAAATGCTTCTCTCTTTTTTCAGATATCAAGATCATCTGATAAGTAATGAACCCAGTGAAGAGTAGATGAAAATAATACAATTTGTAAATGTTAGGTTTGGCTAATATTCTTGAAACTTCCTAGTTGTGTATGAATGGATAATAATGTCAAAGAAATTCCTGTTTTCTAGCTATTACCATAGCATAAAGTACTTATACATTACTTATACATTGGGTTTTGAAAGGCACAGCGTGCACATAAATTGTAAGATATCTGTCCCTGCTTAATTTAATAAGATCGAAATCCCTTTATGTTTCCAAGCATCATTATTCATCAGTGCTTGTTTATATGTAGTAGTTACAGTCTTTGCAGAAGTCACTACATCTTTTGGTAACTATAAAGCTTTTTCCAAAAATGCCTTCATCTTCTACTGAACATGTCAAACTACACCAATTGCTATACCTACTGACAGTGGTAGCCTTCTGTCTTTTGTCTTTCGTGTCAAACCCACATCAGTGCTTTGAGGAAATAAACTAGGTTTTAAAAAATCTGGCAAAAAAAAAAATTATTCTTCCTGTCTAACTGAAACTTTGTACCCTTTGATTGTCCCCTTTCCCCACATTTCAAGTTTTAACTTTTTATTTTTATAAATAATATTGCCTGAACATACTCGTCCATAGAGCTTTGTCAACATTTCTAAGTTTTTCTAAAAATAGAATTCCTGGCATAGAAGGTATTAATGCTTTTCACATTGTGCTGCCAAATTGTGCTCTAGTAAGATGATAATAATTGAAACTTCCTTCGTGATTAATAGTTGATTTTCTTTTTTAATCCTGGTCAATTTGACCAATCCAAAAAAAAGTATCTTTGTTTTAACATAATTTACTTTCAATAAAATCAATGTTTTCTACAAGCATGTGTTTCTGAATCACCAGCAAATGGTGATTTTTGCTTATTTGCTTTTAAGGACTTGATATTTAGTACTTCTGAAAATAATTTGTAAACAGATTTAAGAAATGAGAAAGCACTGATTCAAATTATTAAAGTACAAAGATTATTATTTGGGAAAGATAAAAAATATTAAACATTAAAACATTAGAAACATTTGAAAAGTAGAAAATGCAAACCAAAAACTTCTTCTGATAAAATGTCTATTGATCTAAAAAGATTTTAGTATTCACTAAAGTCTTTTCCATGATTTTTATGATACTGTAAAAGATCCCAGCAGGCTGGGTGAAATCCTCCTCTGCAAGGCAGAGATGAGGATGTTTCCTCAACCCTGCCCCTGCGCTATCAAACATCTCCCTTCCTAAGCGTCCTAATGAGCACATCGCTTGAAAGAGGACAGGACCCTACAGACAGCTGTCTTCAGGCACTACTGCTCACCAAAACTCTACAAACTGGTTCCTCAGCTGTGTACTAGGGAGACTCTGTCATACTCTACTAAGCTGCATATCCATTGGTTTCAACACAGACCTAACTTGCATGACCTGCTTAGTGGTGACAGTCAGCTTTGTACCCAATGAATATGCATAATCAATTTTAAAAAGAAAGAAGAATTATAGAGATTATTCTGTGAACACTTGACACATTATAGCTCTTTCTAGTGATTTATATCGATCAGTTTACCAGTCCCAAGGGCCCTGGTCTGTCTTGATGACCACTAAAAAAATAAATTAAATAAATAAATAAAAATAAACCCAATCAAACAAAAAATAGTAAGTACAACCAAGAAAGTCCAGTGTTAATCAATTTTCTGATTATGTATTGTTACTCCCAATGAGCTGGTCTTTAAATCATCTTGGAAGGGGCAAGGGGGGTCCTACAGGCTGTTTCTCTCACTGAATGAACATGAGTGGGTACAGGGCATTCATAGTTATTGCAAAAAATGACTTTTGATATTTCCTCAGTGCAATTTAAATGTTGGCTTTACCGCAATGCAGATGCTAGATGTTTAGAAGGGGTTCTCCAAGGATGTTCACAACAATACACACACATTCTGCTCTTCCTTGGTCCAAGACTCCAAGGCAGTTAATATTGCATCTTTAAATACATTCTTTATGCCTTTCTGTGCAAGTTTATGTAGCCTCTGGTTCATGAGCTTATTTGTCCTCGGCAAATTTCTCAAAGCATTCTTTCATTCCACAAGCACACTATAGGTTCTTCTGGATATCAGGACACTAACAAAGTAGATAAAAATGTAACTAGCAAAATAGCATCATGAAGACAATATTTCTTTTCCAAGAAATCTTTCCCATTATTGGTGTGATAGTGAGGACAAGGAGGGGAGACAGGGGAGCGGGATGGGGAGGAGTAAAAGAAAGGAAGAAGCTCTATCCAGCCAAATGAGTAAACCATTCACTTCCTCGTACAAAGATATACTTAATAACAAAATATGCCTGCTGATTGAACTGTTTTGTGTTTTTTGTGTGTTGGTTGGTTGGTTGGTTTTTTGCCTTCTAGCCTAACAAAATGTCCTTGATCTGTGTCCGTCTCTCTAAAGTAAGGCAAAAAAAAATTGTTATTAGGAGCTACAAGCAATTAAAAATAACCTTCACCACTTCCAGTGATTTTAGGAGAAAGGAATTATCATGGACAATTACACTCTCCACTAGTGTCATGGTCTCACCTGTTTTATGTGTGTGTGTGTGTGTGTTTTTAATTTTTATTTCTTTTTTTAAATTTATTTTTATTTTTTCTTTCTTTCTTTTCACTAGCCTACAGCACCTGGTATTCCCAGGTGGTCTCCCTTCTTAGTACTACCAGGCCCAAACACGATTAGCTTCTGAGATCAGATGAGGTCAGGCACATTCAGGGTGGTACGGCTGTAGACCTCACCTGGTTTTTGAGGTTGACATCAGCATTTCTTCTTAAAAGGAAGGAAACGATTCTCACATGTCCTCGCCTGCAAGCACAGATCAGGGGAGTGTCTCCGTTAAAGCCATCTTGAACATTGACATAGTTGTTGTCTTCTTTTGCCCACCGCCACACTTGACCAAAGTCATTCTGATAGGCTGCCTGGCAGATGGG
Source organism: Cynocephalus volans (assembly GCF_027409185.1). NCBI lineage: Eukaryota > Metazoa > Chordata > Mammalia > Dermoptera > Cynocephalidae > Cynocephalus > Cynocephalus volans. Next base: position 118,622,302 of record NC_084466.1, read on the forward strand.
CTGAGTAGAAAAAAACAAAAGCAGATTTTGAAATACAGTCATAACCCAGAGAAAGAAAAAATCATTACCCAATAACTTAAAATTTAAGTGTTTGCCAGTCACAATATACTGCTTTGCAGATTAGATTTTTGGTCTCAGTTATACCTTACCTTAAGTACAAAACAAGCATAAGCCCATGAAACCTCTTACATTTTCCTGAATTGCTTGATATACAGAAATGTTCATCGAATAGACGAATGAGTAAATAAATGAAATACTACAAACGACGTAGTAAGGAAACCACATTGTATTCACAGATAGATGGGTCTGTTAGAAAAGCAGGATGTTACTAAAGATAAAACAGGCACATAGGGAAGAGTTTAGGGCAGCACTAGCTGATGAAACAGGACCTGCACAGGCCCCCTGTACTCCAGGAACTCAGCACGGTGGAAAACACAGATTTTAGACCAATAATAAATCATATAATTAACTTCAGTTGATAGATGCAGTTAATAAGCAGCATGATAAAGAGCTTTGCAACACACAGGAGGAGTTTAATAGAAACACCTAAGCTAGGTGTTTCCCAGTGTCCCCCTCTGCTCCAGCCCTTCTAACTCTGTTCTTCAAATACCCCATGTTTCGTTCCTTCCATCTGGGCCTCTGCCCTGACTGCTGCCTTTGCATAGAACAAGCCCTCCATCCTTCGTCTGAATAACCTCTAACTCATCCTTCATGTCCTAACTTAATTTTCATTTTATCCGAGAAGTCTTTCCTGACTCCCAATATTTGGTATTTCTCCTTCACAGCAGCTGGTAGAACTGTAAGTCTTTCACTAATTATTTACAATCACGGGTTTCAGGCTAGCATGAATCAGGAGGGGTTTGAGCAGCTCTAAGATGGGGAAAGCACTGAAGTTCAGGCTATAGACTCCGTGACAGTGGAGGCTACATCCATTCGATTCACCACTGTATCCCCAGCATTCAACCCCTCACTGGGCACATGGTAGACAAACACTAGGTATATTTAGATTGATTTTAATTAGACAACGTGTTAAACAAACAAAAGAACATTTAAATGACACAAGAATGGTGCTCAATTTATGGGAGTTATTAGTATTGCTTATTAAGTCATTCCTTGATTTATTTTATTTTACTTTTTTTTTTTTGACCGGTAAGGGGATCGCAACCCTAGGCACGGTGTTGCCTGCACCACACTCAGCCAGTGAGTGCACTGGCCATCCCTATACAGGATCTGAACCCACAGCCTCGGCACTCCCGGTGCTGCACTCTCCCAAGTGAGCCACGGGGGCCGGCCCTCTTTGTCTCCTTTAAAAAAAAAAAAAAATTTCACCACAAACCAGTAAAAATTTAATCATGGAGCATTTGGGAATTGATGATCCACTGCAAAGAGCTTGAAAACAAGTGGCCTTAGAATTGTTTTTTTCTTTCTTCAAATTTTGAAATTACAACATTTAAAAAACTGCAATGTTACATGTGGTAATGTGGCTTTCCAGCTTCTCTATAAAAACTGAAATATTTGATAATACCAGGCCCTCATTCCCATAGGACACCAAATAACTGGTGCTTAGTGGCAGGTGGCTCCAATTCTCCACAGTCCCAACCACTCCCTATTACATTACACCTGACTCATTTCACTCATCTACGTTGCCTGCCTGAGTCCTGATCTCCAGGATAAAGACCCCTCTTGCTTGTGCTCTTTAAAATCTTTACTGGAAATTAACTAAAAAGAGGAAGAAGGCAGAGCGTCCTGAAAGACTCACATGGTGCTTTTGAGAGCGTTCTCAATCCCTCTTGATCAGTGTTACTTAAAATATTAACTTGATCTTATCTTTAGTCTTTCCTAGGCTTTCTATATTCTAAGCACAGGGTGTCTGTTTTTGAAAAGTAAAGAGTCTTCCCGGCTCAATTGAGATATACAAGTACTTTGGTGCAGGCACTGCACTAACAGCAGAAGATTCTATGCTGTTATGAACTCTGTTTCCACAAGGGGGCAGCTCAGCATTAGGAAAGCACTGACCGCAGGCAAGGGAAGCCAGCAGGAAAGTGCTGGTGGATAAGGCAGGAATAAAAAAGAGGAAGGGAGCTGTCCATGTGGGATGAGGAAAAGCTATTATGATTCCTTTTTAGCCTCTGAAGTTCCTAGAACTTGGAGGCACCCTCGGTGTAGAAGAAACACACTTGGGAAATTATCACGGCGACTCTGTCTCCTAATACTAATAACCTCAGTCCATCCTCAGTGCTGAAGTACTAGTTCAGATCACCATTCTCACCAGGACTACTGGAAAACTAGCCTTAACCGTCCTTTCTTCTCCCTGTGTCAACCTTCTGGCCTCCAATTCATCCTCCAAACACAACAGCTGGATGTCACTTCTCTGCTGAAAACCTTCCTTAGTGACCAGTTGGATTAGGATGCTGTCCTCAAGCTGACACACGTCATTCTTCAAATCTCACATATTCTGTCTTTCCAGCTTCATGTCTCACCACTCCCTTATCCACACCTTTGTTCCAAGTAAATAAAGGTATATGTGTTTGCTATGGTTTGAATGTGTCCCACCAAAGCTTATGTTTTGGAAACTTATCCCCAATGTAGCGTTGAGAGGTGGAGCCTAATGGGAGGTGTTTCAGTCACCAGGACACTGTTCTCGTGAATAGATTAATGCTGTTATTGCAGGAGTGGGTTTCTTATAAAAGGACAATGTCAGCCCCCTCTTGTTCTCTCTTGCCCTTTCTTTTCCTTTTGCCTTCCGCAATCGGATAATGCAGCAAGAAGGCCCTCACAGATGCCAGCCCCATCATCTTGGGCTTCGCAGCCTCTGAACTCTGAGCCAGTAAATTTCTGTTCATTATAAATGTCCCAGTCTGTGATACTCTGTTATAGCAGCACAAAGCAGACCAAGACAGTGTTGTTAACAGCCATCTCACCAACCAGACTATGAACTACATGAGGGCAGGTATTGTGTCTGTACTTCAGCGTTGTATCCCTAGCATCCAGCATAGTGCCTGGCACATGATATACATTTAATATGTATTTGGTGAGTATATAAGTGAACGAATGAATAAATTGTAAGATAAGCTAACATTTATTGAGTACCTCAGTTGTTTCACTTAACCCTCATAACAACCCTACATGGTAAGTAGTATTATTGTACCCATTTTGTGCAGATGAAACTAAGGGAGATTGTCTTCCTTGCCCAAAGTCACACAGCTCATAACTGGCAGGACTGGGAATCAAATTAAGTGGAATGACTGCAGAATGTATACATTCTGCCTCTAATTATTTCAGCCTAAAATATCAGCCTTCAAAGGATACCTGAACTCCCATGTTTATCGCAGGTCTATTTACAATAGCCAAGAGTTGGAACCAACCTGAATGTCCATCAGTGGATGACTGGATAAGGAAAATGTGGTATATATACACAACGGAATACTACTCTGCCATAAAAAATAATGAAATCCTGCCTTTTGCAGCAACATGAATGAATGTAGAGAAAATTATGTTAAGTGAAATAAACCAGGAACAGAAAAATACCACGTCTTCAATCATAAGTGGGAGCTAAATAAATAAATAATTTAAAAAGAAAGAAAGACACAACAATCACAATAATACATTGAACTTTCAAAAGGAAAGAACAGAACTGAGGTTACCAGAGGTGGGAAAGGGGGAGGAGGGGGATGCAGGAGGAATTCATTAAGGGCCAGAAAAAATGATAACACTGTATAATATTGAATATACTAATTTTCCTGATTTGAGCATCATAAATTGCAGCTCTGTACCTCACGGACATGTACAATCAATTATGTTTCAATTAAAAAATAAATATATCAGCCTTCAAAATGTCCTCTGGCCACCAGACTTTGCATTTGAGACTTGCACCTAACATTAAGCTACAGTCTACTACACTCAGGATTTTAATAAGTCCTCTTCTAGCACTGGCCTGCTGACACCTGGCTATACACCAGATTTTTTGAACAAACTGACCTAGAGTTGGCAATATCTGCCAAGAGGTAAGAAGTAGTGATTAGAGAGGCTGCAGAAACCAGAAAACGATATGACCCAAAAACAAGGAGGGAAAATTTCAAGAAGGAAAACAGGAAGATTGCTGGATTTGATAATTAATGACCATCCAGAAACCAATTTTCACGCAGTGATGGGGCAGAGGGCAGAATACAGGGAGCTGAGTACATTTCCTGGGATTTGTGGTAAGTTTGGCAGTGAAAGCTAGTGAGTACAGAGAAGGAAGCAGCGGGGTCCAGCCAATGCTCTGCACTTTCATAGGCAAAGCAGTGTTGCCAAGGGTTAGGAATACAGACTCCAAAGGCAGACTTGCTGTGTTCCAATCGCAACTCCACCACTTAACAGCTGTGTTGGACAACCTACCTAGACTCTATGCTGTTTTCTTCTCCATTTAATAATCACTCCTTTATTAGGTTACAAAAAGAATTAAATGTGATTGTGCAGATGAACACTTAGCTCACATTTGACTCATGAATTCTCAATGAATGTTAAAAACTCGTATAATTATTAAAACACAAGAAGCCAGTGGAGATGGACAGGGGTGGGTGGCTGATTTGGAGCAAAGACAAAAGTCAAGAAAGGAGAATAAAGGCTTGTGGATATCAAGGTCACTGAGGATGACTCCAAGGGACGGAAAGAAAGGCGAAAATGCTTCAGGATGGTGGAAATGCATCTTGGAGTATGAAGGACAGAAGGAAGAAGGCAGAGAAAGTCACAAGCAAAGATTTCAAGTGAGAAATTGAGCCACGGTCAAAAAGTGGCAATGGTGAGCAAGGAGTGGACTGAAGCAGCCACCACCATGAGAGGGACAAGGATGCCCGGCAAAGCCAGATTTCAGGGAAGACAGAGGAAGACTAGAGGAGACGAGGAGGTGGACAAGAAGGAATGTTTACCAACACTGTGTGTGAGCTCACATGGGCTAGCCTGTGAACAGTGCTCCCTGGAGCCGTGCTCCGTACAACCTAAGACCCAGGGATGACACAGCCCACAGATACACTTTTTTCTTCGACCTCATCTATCACTCTCCCCTTTGCTCACAACATGCCAGCTATTTCTGGAGCATTCCACATTCATTTCTGTCTTTGGGTCTTTGCAATTGCTTGTGAGCTACGTGGCTAGCTTTCTGCCAGGCCAGGTTAGGTATCAGCCCACTTGTCACCTCCTCAGGGAGGCCATTCCTGACCACTCAGTCTTCTGTGACCGTCTCCCAGCCCAGCACTCTCTATCAAATCATCTTGTTTTATCTTCTTCAATTGCACTTGCCATTATTGGAATTGGGTGTAGTGGTCCTCATTTCCTTGAGTGAGGTGTCCATGACTTTTGCTTGGTTCTCAAGCCCCTCTTTGTGAGCCAACTGTATATAAAGCACTGTTCTTCTGCATGCTGTGGCAACTCTGATCACACCATCTCCTCACTCCTACTTTTGGGCTACCTGCTTGCCATCCTTATGCCTTTCAGATGATGCTGTGTATCCTTCAAGGCCCAGCGCATAGTTCATCTCCAAGAAATCTCCTAATCTCTTCTACCTGCAGCAAGAAGTAGACAGTACCTCAAGTAGCTCACTGGTCTTTTTCCAGTGGGTTGAGCTAGTCTCCATAACTAGATTACAGCCCTCCTAAAGTTAGACCTCCATAGTAAGTACCTAGAACATCGATAAAGATCACTTGTTAATTGACAAGCTGATCCACTTGACCTGGCTGGGAAGTGTGGTTAGGAAAGGTTTAGAAGGCAATGTATCATGTGAGAAGCAGGTCAATATTTTAAATCAATGGTTCTCAACACAACTAAATATTAGGGCACTTTTAAAAACATGGCCCAGGCTCCACTACTGACCAATTAAATCAGAATCTGTAGGATTAGGTGGAGGCATTAGTGCTATTTAAAAGTTTCCCGGGTGACTCTGATTCACACTGAGGGTTGAGAATCTCTGCAAAGGTAAAAGAAATAAGCACCCATTATGGAAATGAGCTATAATGTAACATTGCAACTTTTAAACTCATATTAGGTAAGGAGCATTCAAAACTCTGGAAACTTGGAATATTGGGAAGAACCTTACATGCACTTTAGCCTTTTCACATGTCTGGCTTTAAAAATAGCCAAGAATTTAGTGCTAAAATCCCACCCTGTCCACTTTCCATCTTACTTTTCTAGGCACTAAATTTTAAGAAGTGTCTGTAGGTAGCAGATGACACACCCAGCATGTTGATGGTTAACTAAACTGTTCTGCATGTATTATTGAACAAGATCATGTCTTGCACTGCTCCAAGTGTATAAGAGCTATCACAGCTAGAAAAATACTTGGCATTATTTTGATAAAATAGAAATAGCCAAACCATCATGAATGTCTCTAAAGGCAAAGCTTCCCCAAACCACCCCCACTTTTCAGTGTTGTTTTCTCTCAAATGTAATGGGGTTTCCATAATTCCCAATCTAAGGAGAGATCATGTAGCACTTCTCCTGAGGTTCAGAGGAATTGATTTGTCACTTATTAGCCATCTCCACACTGAAGCTCCACTCATTTAAAATGTTCCATAGAAATGTCTGAGGAGGATTTGTGGTTTTTGAAGCAAAATGATCCAGGTAAAGAGCCTTGTGTATTCATGAAATGTTTTCTCAGAAAACAAAAGAAGATATTTGTTTTTCTCTTCAAATTAAGGAATCTCAGGGAACGATGAACATCTATTGGAATATATTTGATTTGCACAATTAATCCCAGACCTTTCTCTGTGATGGCTCACTCTTCATGTATTGTGATTTATAAATTTCTTAGTAAATTCCTTCTTTCAGACAAATAAAAAAGGAATAGGATTTTTTTTTTTAAGCTTATCTTATGCCCACTTAGCCTTTATGTGACATGAAGGACGTTCCCAGCAATGACTGGGTCAAGAGGGACAGTAGCAGTTCCTCATGAACAGCAGCAGAAGGTGAAACTGAGGCAGGGCACACATGTACCTGTGTTTTCTATTCTTTCTCCTATGTGGTCTGCTTGAGAGCACGATGTTCCCTTTACTGCCAGGAAGATAATGATGCCCAGTGGCTGCACGTCAGACTGTGGAACATCAGAAGTTCTGAGTTCACAGTGATGGAGACAGAAGAGAGCAGGAAAGCTGTCACCTCCAGTGATGTGGAGAAAGAGTGGGCTCTGGCTACTAGGAACTACCAAGTCAGAAACCCTGATATTCCGCTACTACCTCAGACCACTAAAAAGGCAAATGCAGAGAAAAGAGGAAGCTCTGATGTGCTCATTCACAGGTAACATCCACAAAAGGAGGGGAAATAAAGAAACAAAACCTTTGTGGTGTTCTCCAATTTCACTCATGTAACTACTCCCATCTGGCTACTTCAAGCTACCAAGGAGAGGTCACCGACTTAAGAGTTGGGCAACATCAGCTCTCACAAACCAGCGAGAACTGAGTCCAGCCGGCCCCAGCACACCTCCAGCAGGAACTGACACACATTCCCGTTAACGCAGATAAAAATGGAGACCAGGCTTGAAGAATCCTTGAGCAGACAAATCAGTGAAGCCTTACATGTGATTTTCACTTTGCTTGATTTGCAAACATAAGCAAAACTTAACTTGGGCTATTTCTTATAAATGTCTATATTAAAGAAAAATGAAAGAAGGCTAACCAGTCACAAGCCACCAACTAACTTCTGTAACTAGGGACTTGCCAGCAGGATAGACCAAACAAGGCAACTGATAACTGTAACCAATCAAATATTGTCTTTGCTTTGCCTGTGTGTTCACCCTGTAAAAAGCCTTTCCCTGCATTCCCTCCAAGGAGCCCCTGGTCCACTCCTGGTTTGGTGTTGCCCAATTCATGAATTGCTGTTTGGTCAAATAAACTCATTAAAATTTTATTGTGCCTCACTTTACCTTTTAATATCCCAAGACTTCCCTGCACTGTCTTCCCCAACCTAGTAGAAGGATGAGCTAGGGAAGGGCCCAGGACTCGAACTCTCAGAAGCCAATGTCTCCAAATATTCAGTAGACAAAAATATGTATTTTTGCATTAAATCTCTAAGTGTAAGTCTTCTTTGGGGAGAAACCAAAAATGACAGTAAGAAATTTAACAGTATTAATAGGTACTATATATTGAGCTGTTTATACATGCCAGCTGTAAAGCTAAGCACTTTAGCAATGTCTCATTTAACCCTGACAGCAACCTTGGAACAGGGATAGTATTACCCCATCTGGCAGATGAGAAAACTGAGGCTCAGAGTTCTTTTTAGCTAGTAAGTAACAGAACCAGAATTCACACTCTGGTCTGACTCCAGAACCAGTATTTTAACCCATTAAGCCTTATTCCACCCCTAGGCAACCCTATGTCATAGTAAACTCTACCTACAAAAGTTCCAAAATCTTCTATAGCCCTTGGTTGTTCTCTTCAATTCAATTCGACAGACTTTGAGTTCCCAATATTTGCTAGCTACTGTGCTAGGCTCTAGGGATACAGAAACGGAGTATATGATAGCACTTGTCATATTCTGCATCACATTACATAACAATCCCTCCCCAACATTTGGCAGACCTAACAAAATAACTAAAATCCCCTAAATGTCAAAGAATTTTGGTTAGAGGACCAGCATGTAAGTGAACCTATAAAAACAATAAATATTTTACATATTTAAAATAATGATATATGAGAAGAAAATACCGGTAATATTTTTACACATTATAAGGTAGTAATAATAGATACAGTGCTATGAACTTTCATTTACCAATCCTTGCTTACAAGAAGACGTATTATAGGTCTGTTCTGCTTTGTAGTTTCAATAATGTACTTGCAAATAGTTTGTACTGTTTGGGGCCACACACATACTGAGGAAAATTTTTTCCAGCTCTGGTCCTCATCCAAATGTATAATGACTTTCTCATTTTATGTCCCAGAAATTACCACTGCTTCCCAGGTGGAGGCTGGGCTTCAGGGGACTACAGCTCTGAGGCCACCGCTTCCTACCTTCAACTTCACCATCTTTTCCCAAGGCAGGCTTCTCTGTAAAACCTTCTGTTGCCTGCTATCCACTTTATCTCCTTCTCCTATAATCACCTCCTACCCTAATTTCTTGTTTTTTGAGCACTGTGTGTAGGAAAGAATTATTAATATATACAGAAATAGGAAGTCCTGAGGTTGCTAAACAGATGCCATCCCACCTTGTTTTAGGATATAATAGGATCCTGATGCCTGCAGACGGTCAACTGTTGGTGAAGCTGCAAAATCATTCCTTCATGGTGCTAAAACCGCCTTTAGATTCCTCATCACCCCTGATCTTAACCTTGCTGGAGAGAAACATTGCCTTTGCAGAAATGCTTGCTTGATTCTGAAGATTTGTGTGGTCTGATCATGCATCAAGGAAGTGAGAATGTTTTCCACTCTTCAAATATTTTATCTTAGTGGTACTAAGAAAAGGATATGGACATTGGTGACAGGATTAGTTAGATTATTTTGGTGTCACAAATAAGCTTTGCTTACTATTATGAAGTCTATTTAATCATTATGTCGAAAGGACACATGTACTCCGATGTTCATCGCAGCTCTATTTACAATAGCCAAAGTATGGAACCAACCTAAATGGATGACTGGATAAGGAAAATGTGTATATATACACTATGGAACACTACTCAGCCACAAAAAAGAATTAAACTCTGCCATTTGCAGCAACATGGATGAGCTTGGAGAAAATTATGGTAAGTGAAATAAGCCAGGCACAGAGGGAAAAATAATACATGTCCTCACTCATAAGTGGGAGCTAAGACAGAAAGAAGGAAGGAAAGAAAGACCACAGTGGTGTGTTGGACTTGCAAAGGGAGAGAACAGACCTAGGATTTCAGGGGGTGGGGATGGGGGGGGAGGGAGAAGAGAATTATGTATAATCAATAAAAATAAAATAAGATAATAAAAATAAACTTGACTGTAAAAGCAGGAAAGTTGAGCTGTTGTAAATTAGGAATCACCTATACTCAAGAATTTCCCACAAGGGTGTTTGTTTGGGAGAATTATTTGTGTCTGGTCAGGTAAATTCTCTGGAGAAAAACAAATATTCTATTTTGCACATTCTTGTTACTCTCACTGTTGGGAAAATAGAATAGTTTAATCAGGGCCCCTCACCTTGGGTCTGGTTGGGGGTGGTGCAGCGCATTCTTAGTAAATAAGTTTTGTGTGTGTGGAGTTAGTGCTCCTGCACAGTGCTGCCACCTTGGCTGGCATCTAGTGTCTTGGGTGTCTAGTGCCTTGGGCATCTGTCGCGAGTGGCCATACTTTCCAACCTATGGCTCCAAGGGCCTTTTGGCAAGTTACCTAGCTCACAGACCTGTGTGTGAAGGATCCAGTGACCCAGCCTGGCGTGTGAGGGGTTTGTGACCCTGTCTGGACAATGGGCTTGAGGGGTCTGTGAGCTTCAGAACCAGCCCTAGCTCAACAGCACAATTGGCCCAGTTGGCAGGATTATGGGCAGGTAGAAAAACACTACAATTGGCGATTTTGGCAGGATTCCAGCATTAGCCTAGCACGACACTCACATAACCTACTATATTATTTTCTACAAGGTAGATGCATGTTTATTAAAAAGACATTTAGGGCAGGAGAAGCCCTTCATCTGCAGCACCTAGCAAACTAGAAATCATAAAAATCATAATACCTATAACCCCCCAAATAAATCAAGGTTTATCTAACAAACTGGAATTTTTAAATGATTATTGTACTTCATAATACTATGAAGAAAAGTAAAGCACTGTAAGAGGATACATAGATAATGACAAGGCCATTCTTTTAGATCTCTTAAAGGTTAGACTGGAGCAGAGATCTGTCTTATACGATAAAGTGAGCCAGGTAACTTTCAGGAGGAAGAAACTTCCAGACAAGGGAACCCAAATGTCAAGACCTTGACATGTGAACTTGATTGATGTGTTCTAGGAATAGCAAGGAGGTCAGTGTGGCCAAATGAGCAAGAGAGTGGTAAGAAATGTGAGAAGTAACGGGGACCAAGGAACATTGGCTCAGTAGACCAGGGTAAGAACTCTGAATTTATTCTATGTCTGATGGGAAATTTTAGCAACGTTTTGACAAGATGTACCTTAAGTTTAAAAATTCAGTTTTATTCCTAGTTAGTTAATCTGCAAACCATTTTGCTGCGGTACCTCCTGGGTTCCTCAATAGTAAATTCATTCCAAAAAAGGCATTTCTCATGTTAATAGTTTTAAGATAAAGGGGAACTATGCATTAAGAGCTGTTTATATGACATAAACAAACAGTAAAAGCTTTTAATTAAAATAATTATTGCTTAGAGTCCATGAAATCCTTATGGTTAATAGCAAGAGATCTCTTCCATGCCTTCTTATCTCAAATAATCTAGCCTGTCCTTTAAAAAACCAAGTGGAATTTCTTATAGTTGATTGAAAGAAAACCCTTGATTTATTTAGCTGAAAATTATTTCTTATTGCAATACATATACGCAAACACACATGAAATAAAGTCTCAGTTTACTCTGTAAAATGCATATTCAAATAAAGTGTCTTATTTTCTTCCTCTTAGAAAACAAGTTTGTTGGGGAATTTTTGAACCCCAGCCTTTCTGATCCCAAAGGTTAACTTCTTAACCACTATACATTCCTGCTTTGGGCTCGCAGGGAAGCAGAACTTCTGGGTCACAAGCTATTTATTTTGTCCTCTCCAATCCTATCCTTTTATAGGACTTGAGAAACTCAATTTTCTCTTAAAATTGGTATGATTATCTAACTTTACATACAGAAATTGGAACTGCTTAAGTTTTTATTTCTAGAATAAGGAAGGATGTGTCCAAAGAAAATATTTCCTGTTTGATGAAAGATGTTTATATCTGAGTGTTACAAGCTCCAGAGATAGTCAAGGGAGGTTGTCCTGTAATATTTCCTTACTTCTCTGGCAAAACCACATCTTCCTGTGATGACCTGCTATCCTCTGTTCTCTCTGTATTCTCTCTCTACCTGAACTCATCTTTTCCCATGACTTTAAATACCATGTATATGCAGACAACTCCTAAATTATTACCTCTTGCCACAGCCTCTCCTCAGAGCTACATTCCTGTCTCCATATTACACCCCCACACAGGTGTCTCCAAGTGTCTCTAATGTAGCACGTCCAAATAGAACTCTGAATCACAGCGTGTCCATCCCCTGTCCCTGTCATCCCCTGTCCCTGTCTGACTCTTCCCACCTCATTAGGCACCACCATCCACTGGCTAGTCTAAGGCAGAGTCCTGGGTATCAACTTTAATTTATTACTTTCCTTCATCCCCCACCTCCAAACCATTTTTTTAGTTAAGATTTTATCTAAAATTCATCCACCAACCTAACATAACCATCATCACCACCCTCTGGACTACTGCAGCAGCTTCCTTCCAGGCTCCTGGCTTCTCCCCTTACATCTCTCAAATTTATTCTTCCCCTGCTATCAGAGTGAACTTTTTAAGCACTACTTGGGTCACGTTAGTCCTCTTCTTAAAATTCTTTAATTTCTTTCCATTGTGTTTAAAATAAAATCTAAATTCCTCATCCTGGCCTTCAAGACCCACATAACCTGGCCCCTGACAACCTCTCTAACTTCAGCTCTTATCACTGTCAGGGCCTCTGAGCACCAGAATGTTCTATTAAACAATGAGCACCCAAGGGTGGGGAGGATCATATTTAACTGATATTCTAAACTGACATTGTTTAGAATTACTGGAGCATGGTGACCATAAAAAGCAAATCAACTTTTAGTCAGTTTTATTAATTAACTTAATCAGTCTTTAAATTCCATATAGATAATATACCTTATTGCCTGCACCTAGAGGGATTAATGTCACCATCACATCCTTTGTGTATTGGTCAGTCCATTATCCCAACATGCCCAAGTTCCTTCGCTTCAGACTCTCCACATATACATTCTTCTATTTGGGACACTCTTTTCCCACGCTTCCCAAAACTAGATTCTTATTTCTCAAAGCTCAGCTCAAATGTCACTACCTATGTGGAGCCTTTCACGTAAAATCTAATTAAATGTATACACCCCTCCTCACCCCTTTTATATACTCACCTCATCTTGCTGCTCCCTTGATTCTTCTTTTCACTATGTATAATTAATTTACATATTCTTTACTTCTTTTTACATTACTAGCTCCAAGAGGTCAGAAACTACCAGTCCTTTTTTGTTTATCAATCTATAACCAGGAGCTAGCACCTGCCTGGAATATAGTATGTGCTCAATAAATACTGTTGATTAAATAAATAGATGGGTGAATGAATGTATAAATGTATACAAATTTTCAGTCCTGGTTTCTTTTCGTACATTAAAGTTATCATTTCCTTTCTGAAATGTGATTTAGCACAACACTGTAATTTGTTAAATTACTTACAACATACAGGGAAAGAATTAAGAAGCCAATCGGAATGAAAATACCTCGGTGTTCTTCTTGCATATAGAATGCCAAAAGCTTGGTAGAGGTTCAATATATAAACAAGGTAGATAGATTTCATAAGATTGTAAAGGAGTTGATTTTTCCTTTGTCTTTGACTTTTCTTTTCCCATATCACAGAATGACACAACATTAAATGCTGAGCCAGATATCCAGCTCTCTAGTTTTATAAAAACTGTGACCCAGATAGGTTAAATGACTTCCCTACAAATCCCACAGAGTTCCCAGCACAATCAGGACTAAATTCTAGGTTGTCCTGACTTGTAGCCCAGTGGCCTTCCCTTCAGCCACATCTCTCTACTCCTGTCTGCTCTGAGCTCCCCTCCTCGACTGCACCACCTTTCCCAATAAGCCCTGCTCAACCTAAACTGTTCTCTCTGGACACTGTATATTTCAAAACTACCCTTCTCCCCTTTGAACCATATTACCTTTTCCATAGTAACATCAGCTTCTCAGAAAAATAGGTCTATTCCCAAAGGATTAATAATAAGGTTGTGTGTGTTTGTGTTAGCTAATCTTATAATTAGATCTTCTGAGAGTTAAAAGGGATACATCATTATGATATGACTTTCAGGAAACTCCTTTTGGGGCCTGTATCCAACAGCTGAAAGGGTCAAGAGCCTACGAAAGATTCTGTAGGTCTCCTAAGCATGAATTCCTGAGCTCGTTAAGTTTTCAACATATTTCTTCTTTGCAATTTTTGTAATACTTCACAGTGTAACAGTTCTCTGCAATGTAGGAGTAGAATGTACCTCATTGGAACCTGGATTTAGTTTGCCCATTCCTTCATTAAGGGAAAATGTCAATATCTTAGTGAGAAAGAACACTGGCAGAATAGCAGAGTGGTTAAGACCAACTCCCTTGTGGAACATGATGTCTCGGTTGAGAAGGCAAGTAGTAAAATAACTTAGAAGTTCAGCAGTGACATAAGGATTTCTCTGAATGCACAAACACAGATCTCACTTAACTCTGGGCAAGTTACTATCTTTGCCTCAGTTTCTCCATTTGTAAAACAAGTGCTATGGGTTAAGTGTCTCCCCCCCCCCCAAAACTTCATGTATTGGAAAGTTGGCCCCCACTGTAACAGTGTTAAGAGGGTGAAAAAATCCAACTATGGTAACTGAAAGGTGGGTCCTTTAAGAGTGATTAGTTTGTGAGGACTGTGCCCTTGCAAATGGATTGATCCATTCATGGAGTAATGGGTGTGGTTGTGATGGCTTTAAAAGGAGAGCAAGTAAAAAAGTTAGCTCTCTCCTGCTCAGCCCATTCTCACCATGTGACACCCTACATTGCTATAGGGTCATCACCAGAAGAAGGCCCTCACCCTATATGTCCCCTGTTATCTCGGACTTCCCAGCCTCCAAAACTGTAAGAAATAAATTTTATTCCTTTATAAATGACCCAGTTTCAGGTATTCTGTTTTAAATAACAGAAAGACAATAAGGATTAATAGACTGATACAGTAAGGATAATAACAGTGACCCTCTTATAAGGTTGTTATGAGCATAAAATGAGTTAATACATATCAAATGCTTAGAATAGGGCCAGGTGTATAACAAGCCCTAAATAAATGTTATTACTGTAAACATTACGTACAAACACGCGATAAGGGCTTAAATGACTCAGCCTTGTTTAAACTCCAGCTTACATGGGGGAGTTGGATATTCCAAAGCTAGGAGCTCTTGCTGAGCACTAAGCTTACCCTCTAGTGCAGATTTTAGGACAAACTATGGGATGCTGTCTTACCCTTTCCTTCTTTCTTAAAAACATGCATTGCACGACTATCAGCAATACAAGGCTCTAAAGAAAAATGATAAACCTATGTCTCCAATCTAGAGGAACTTTCCACAATCAAAGAGGGTAGTAGAACTTTACTAAAAATTTTTTTAAAAATAGATGCATCAAGGCAGCATAAGACCAGGGACGGAGCAAGCTCTTTTCTTCTCCATAATCAGTAGCTCATAGTCTTTACACTTAGGAAACACAGAGCAACCGACACATAACAGATGAGTAGGTTATATTTACATATTTGAGAGATTACTTCAGAGCTTCTCAACCTCCTTAAAATTACAGACAGAAGGGTCCTTCCCCAGACTTCCTGTATCAGAATACCAGAGGATGAGACTAGGCTTCCCCACCTCTCACCCTTTACCCTTTAACATATGACTTCCACGTGCAACCAGAAAAACAACCAAAACTTTCTTCCAATCTAAAAGAATTCACTTCTCTTCAGGGATTTTTATCTAGAGTTCAAATCAGATTATTCTGACCCTGAACATTCCATAGCAGAAGTCAGATATCAAAAAATTGACATCAAGGGGAAATTCTACAGATTGACAAATCGTTTGACAAAGGGTCAACAACAACTATCTTCTCGCTGGAAGTGACTAAGACTTTCCAGGTGGTTCATGTGTTTCATTCTGTTGATACTAGAGCAAGTGAACAAGTGAGCAGAATCAAGCCAAAGGGTCTAGAATATGCTTCTACTTGTGATACTGAGTTTCACGTTATTTCAACAATACCTCAGACTATCCTTGATTCAATGTTAATTATGAACTTGGAAATAATGATCTACGAGCTTCTAGATAAGTTAGGGTTTTGTAATGGGGGGATGTTGTATTTGTTTTTAAATTTCATAGAAAATTCCAAGTTACTCTGTCCTCAATATATCTGAAAAATGAAACTTTTTTTTTTCTCTTCTGGGATTATTCTTATTGATAGTTAGAAGTAATTCAACATATCTTGCCTTGCCTCAACCACTTGCCAAATCAACGTCCATCCAACATGTCTCTGATCTTGGAGAGACTTTTTGTTTTAATGCAATTGTTCCCAGGGCCTAGACTAGAGCCTGGCTGCTCAGTGCGGTCCATGGACCAGCAGCCTAAGCATCAGAAGAGCTGAAATGCACAATCTCAGGCCTCACCCAGATTTACAGAATAAAAATCTGCATTTGAACAAGACTTTCTGATGATCTGAATGCACATTAAAATTTGAAAAGTACTAGTCTAGAGTAGTATTTCTATAAGATGGTGGTAAGCTGATCACCTACATTGGAATCACTTGGGATACTTCTCTTAAAGTAGGTTTCTGGATCCTACCACAAAGTGAAAGACTCTCTAGGGTGGGGACTCTTGAAACTACATTTTAAACAAGTTCCTCTCCCTGACAGGCAATCTGAAGTTTGAGAATTACCAGAGTAGAATTTTAGAACATTACATTTTTTTTTCATTTTCATATATAAGATCTCTTCATAATACTAAACTCAACTGCGTTAGAATTACAAATCAACCAGCCAGTACATTTACTATAGAAAGACAATCACACACACACACACATATACACACACGCATGGCATTAGAAATAACTGCAAATGAACTGCCTTTAATACTAGATCAAACCACCCAAGGAGGTTCCCTCGAACACCTGCGGTGGAATGCAGACTAACTAGTTCGTTGTGTCAGAGAGGAGAGGGAGAAAAATCATGAATAATAATCTCATTACGCCTCTTTAAACATTGCTCTCATTTAAACATTGCTTTCTGGTACTCCTTGGAAACATTATTAAAAATCTATTTGATTCTAACAGATTACTTTCAAAACAGGAAAAAAGTATTTTTGTACCTATAAGATGTGAAAAGAAAAAACAAGTCAAAAATGTATTTTTCTCCCTCTTCCATACAGTGATAGTCATTATTAAAAATTGCCAGAGCTGAATTTCTTTTCAAATACCAAGCTGAAAAGTGTTACTCTGTTTATGTGGTTCCTTAAAAAAAACAGTCAATCCTTTGGATATTTAGAAAATCCAATTCGGTCCAATTTTAACTTTTCCACTGGGAGTTTGGGAGGAGAAAAACGGGACTCAGATTCAATTTTGCAAGGTCCAAATTACTCCTGCCAACACCTGGACATCACAAAATATGTGTCATACTACTCTTGACTTAGATCTAGCTAACATTTTAGAATTACGAGATAATTTGCCTAAAAATATTAAAAATATCGAAAAGATTAACACACAGGGCTTTATTTTTTCTGACTTAAGCCCTACACACAAAACTAAGCAGAAGAAAGGCAGACATGTTAAAAGGGATAGAAAATTACATTTGAAAAGCATGAGCAATTTTTAACACCTTTGGTACCCTACTTCCAGAAAGGTGACCTACCTCAGAGTATAGGATTCCCATGCTGGTCCTTTACAGGCTTACTTCACCTCTACAGCTTCTTAAATCTTCTGGAGATATTTCTGATTAACATCAAAATCCTTCCCAGCTGAGACAAAGGTCCCTAGGAGCCCGAGCCGGTGGCAAGCGCTTTCTATCCACACCTGTGAGAGCTTTTTCAGCAACGCAAGTAGCAGCACACCTTCCAGGGAGCCAACCCAATAAAACAAAGGCATTGGTTTACCATGCAATGACCCAGGCGGTGTATCATCTAGTGTTACAACCCTGAGGAGCCGGTTTCTGAATCATATTTCCCCTGCCAGTGGTAGCATTCAGGGAAGAAGGAAGCAGGGCACGTGGGGGGGGGCAAGGAAAGTTCTCACATCGACAGGAAGGACTCAGGGTTCAAAACAGGGTACTGTGTTTAGGACATTTCCTAATTGAAATCTGGTTTTCAGCAGACCTTGAGAAAGGCTAAAGACCAACAGACTCGCTTGTGAGAGCCATACATGTCTGGCTTGACAAATAATCTTCAAAATTCTCAGCCTAACAAATAATACTTTCCCAGCTGTTTAAACAGTCTTGTAAACTAATAAATTAAACTTACTAATATAAGAAATCTCAAGTTGTCTTAAATATTCCAATATTGTTTACAAATTTAGCCAAATGATTTTATAACATTTAATTTAAAAATATCTCAAATCGATTACTCAATTACACATTTTAAATTGAATCACAAATGTATTTGGTCAAACGTGCTAATATGGCAAGTCTCCCAAACATTGTAAACGTTTTATAAATGACATGTAATACCAATTATTCACATTTTCTCTGAACTTAATGCAATCATATTAAAGCATTAAACTCTCCCAGGATAAGGGCTGGCCGGTTAGCTCAGTTGGTTAGGGTGCGGCCTTATAACACCAAGATCACTGGTTCAGAACCCCCTACTGGCGAATCATGGAAAAATAAATGTGTTCTTTCCAAGAATGAGTACACCCACCCCTACATCCACGAAAGAAACAGTTCAACCATCTCAATCACATTGGTGTGATTTTCTCATTCAGCCAAGGTTTTCTAGTGGCCAGAGATTAGGAGTTAAGATCCAATGAGGGACTAGGATCCAAGGCCTGTGCCTACACATTTTCAGAGAAATTCTTCCTACTCCACTAACTCACACACTGAATTGTTTTGATAACTGTTATAACAAGAATTGCATACTCTACTATGGAGTTGGTATTGAGGCCAACCTCCCAGGAGTTTAAGAATTAGCTAATTCTTCTATTGGAGGAGACGGAAGTCTGCAATACCTGCTAAGATTGCAGCTGACTTCCTCTTTGGCTTGGTTTTATTTTGCATTTCTTTAGTCTCTTAAGACATTTAAGTGTCTTCCCATTGAATTAGAAAAAACAATATTGTTTCTGTTGGATCCTTCACTATCTTATGCAAATCTTTTGTAACCTGTTCTAGCCTCTTTTGTAACCTCTTTTAACTAATTCATGTGGACCAAACTCTTCACTCTCACTTCCTGTCTGCTTGGGTTGCTGCTAGCTACCTTCTGCAAGCTCTTTTCTCCCTGACTGAATTCTAAAAGTTTTTTTTTTTTTTAATTTTCTATCAGAATCACAACTGATCTCATTAAATCTTGTGTCCTTCGTGATGGCATCTGGTTCTAAAGCCACAGCACTCATTATAATTGCAAAAGATGAACTGTTTCCATGTAGGGTTGACTCTAAAAACAAATAAAAAGGCAATTGACTCATTTGTAATTGGTAAAACATTTGCATTTAACTCTACACTAGTGGGTCTCAACCAGGGGCGATCTTGCCCCCAGGTGGGACTGCCAGATTTAGCAAATAAAAATACAGATGTTCAGTAATTTGAATTTCAGATAAATTTCTGAACTATTGCATGAGTTGGGACCAAGCAAAAGCTTCCCCTTTGCCCTCTAAAATTTCATTGAAAATGAACTGACAGTTGGTGGATTAATAGTAGAAAAAAGTACACAAATTTATTTGATGTGTACAAGCACTGGGGAATTTCAGGAGAAAGATTACTCAACAACTCAATGAGGTACAGATGCTTATATACCTTTCCCCATAGGGGAAGGGGAGATGAAATACATGAGGCAATTTTGAGGGGAAGAAAATTATTGACACAGAGTAAGGCTAGGCCTGTGATCCAAACTGATTCCATTTTCCCTGCAGAGGGCACTTTGTTACTTTTCCACTCCTCAGTCATCAGACCCCTAGGGCAAACAATTACCCCATGGGCTGCCTCGACAGAATAGACTGAGATAAGGGAGGAAACAGGTATTTACCAAGTTGCAAAACCCTTCCCCAAGGCTTGTTTTACCATAAAAATAAAAGTTATAGATTAACCTTAAGATCGATTTAGGAATTCCCACCTGCGCACAAAGCATCAAGGTGACTGCTACAATGACCCTCCTGGGGTGACAATGATGAACACTACTGCCATCTTGCACCTACTGAGCATGCGCCCATGACGCAGCCAGGAAGAACAGAAGGGACAATCTCCAGTGACGCTAGCCTATACCCCTTAACTCCTTTCCCTATAAAAGACCCTGAACAGCTCCCCTCTGGGGGCCAGCTTTACTGTTGCTACCCCCCTTAAGTCTATCTCCTCTTTTAATAAAGCATTGCTTGCTGTTGGGTATGTTGTTCGTTTCTATGACCTTGGAATCTGAGAGCCTGATTTAATCACTGGCAAAAATTGGAAGCTTTGGGCACCAGAGAAGACTCTTGCTGCAAGAGGTTAGTGGCCACTGGGACTATTTTGCTCCCATGTCTCTGCTGCTGGTAGATCTCTCCTGGAGTCCCTGGCCTAAATTTTGACAAGGCAATGCTTTATTCTCTTTACTTTTCTCTTGTTTTCTGAGCCCTCTTCTACTGTTTGGTTGGATTGTATCCACTACTATGTAGGTACACCCTGGAGGGCTCCCGGCTATGCTTTGTTTCTGATTTTCAGAGCCCTTTTCTGTTCTGTACAGGTGCACCCTGGAGTACTCTTGGCTATGCTTTGTTTCTCTGATTTAAATCTAGTCATACTTTTCTTTATGCTGATAACAGTGGGGAGACTGCTTTTGTCAATTATACTGTTAATGGAATAGGCTGGCCCCGCTGATTGGGACTAGGATGAACTGTACCCCACTGCTCCTCTTTTCTCTGTTTGCTTGCTTGGTTAGACATTTAGTTGAGTACAGGTAATCTGAATAAACCTTCCAATCCTTGCATCAACGTTTGTACTTTCAGGTCATTTGTTTAATGCAAGAGGGCAAGCCGAGCCCAGCCTGTCGGTAACATTATTCTTAGGGGGAACGAATGGGCCCAATGCTCACACAATGGTTAGTGAGTAAGTCTCTATGGAAATTGAATGAGACCTGAGAATAGATAATAGTCTGGACAAAGTTTGTCTGGGCTCTAAAGGTGTTGTTAAATTTTCAGTCTCTTCCTCTGTGACATGAGTTTTTCTGATGAATGAAATTTCAAGGAAGAAATCGAAGGCAATTGTGTTTCTCTTTTGTGGGTCCAGTTTCTATGTTACATAAGGGAGCTTCGGAGAACAGCCTCATACTGTGTGCTGCGAGAGAGAGGAATGAGAGAGACAGGTGAGGGGGGAAGGTCAGAGAGACCTTGAGCCTGCTTCTTTATTTAGTTCAGCTTGTCAGAGCTCTATATTTTGGAGTAACATTGTCTGAGCCCCAACACATGAGACAAACTTATACTAAAAAATTATGTGTTGTTTAAAATTGTTGTTTAACTGAACTAAAGATACTTGGCAATGTCTAGAGACATTTTGGTAGTCACAACTAGGAGTGGGAGCAGGGTCCTGCAATCTGGTGGGTAAAGGCCAGAGATGCTGCTAAATACCCTGACGTGCAAAGGACAGCCTCTGACAGCAAAGAATTACCTGGCCCAGAATAGTGCTAAGGTAGAGAAACCCTGGTCTAAGCCACCAGGAAAATCAAAGGTGAAGGAAGAGGACTTGATAAATTATAGTGTTAGAGGGAGTTTCAAGATGGCGGCGGCTGCAGCGGCTGGCCCGGAGTAGCTGAGGTGGAAAAGGCGGCCACTGGGCCTCAGGCAGCCGGGAAACTTGTGGACCTTCCTCTCACCATCTCTTAAGGGAGGACTACAGCTGCTGGCCGGTCGTGGGGGCTCAACGCCACTTTGCCCCCAGCAGGAGAGGCTGCCTCATTTACAGGCAACAGCTTTGAAGTGTGGAGCAGGAAAAGAACTGTTTCTTAGCTGCAAAAGCGAGTCTTGAAACAGGGAACACGGCGCCAGGGCTGCTGTGGATGCAGCCAGGATCCTGGAGGCTGGGGCCGCACTGAAGGTGGCCAGCGGCCCTATTCAGGATTCGAGGTTTCAGGCCGGCATTACAGAAGATTCCTGGGAGCGCCCGAGCGGCACCGCGACTGAACAGCCCGAGGCGGCAGCGCCGAGAACACGGAAGGCGACAAACCAGAGACAGAGAGTGAACACCCGACCTGGCACAGCTCTGTTCGGGGGGTGGATGCCCACGCGGCTCCCACCTGCACCCCCAGGCCACTCACCGCCCCGGTGCTGCCTCCATTTTCCCAGGTGCGGGCAGCTCCACCCTGCTCGGCCATCACTGAGCCCTCCCACTTGCTTGGCCTGGCGCGGGGCTCTCCGGAGCCTGCAGACCGGCCTCCTCTCCCACTCCCTCCGCGGTTCTCTGGCGGGGCTGGGGGCGTGGGGCGTCCCCGGCCAGTGTTGGGAGGGCAAGGAAGTACGGGCGGGCCGACTGTCACTCCACCACACCCTGGACTCCGGCCCCAGGTAAACTTCCTGTTACTGGGAGGCAGATACCATCTCTGTGGCCACCAGTTTGGAAAAAAGCCTAACGAATTTCTGGTTGGGAATAGTGTGGTAGGAGAGTTCCCAGGTCCGCTTGAACCTGCCAGAGAGCAGGCAGCAGGCGGGCGCTAGACTCGGTTTATACTGGGGGGATACAAAGGTGAACAAGACCCGAGAAAGATCTACACAGTGCTACAAAGGCACCCAGAGAGACCGGTCGTCTGTGCCTAGCAGAAACCTGGTAGACTTCCTGGACGAGGCGGTGCCGAGCAGGGTCTTGAAGGCCCAGCTGATAGACGAGGGGTGCAGAAGACACGCCCCAGCCCAGCACAGTGCGCACAGAGGGGGGAGACGTGCGGCCAGGGAGGCGGAGACTCGACAGAAACCACACACCCGGTGGGGTCGCCACTGCACGATCTAACAGCCTGGGCCAGAGCACACGGAACAGGGAGCAGTCCTGCACAGGAAGTGAAAGCTCAACAGAGATCACACACCCTGTGGTACGTGATCCACCAGCCCAGCAGAGTCCAAGCTGACCAGAAAGGTGGATCCCCGGAGAAGCCCAAGACCCGAGGCAACCACACACACAAGACACTAGAGGCCAACTGAGCAGTCACGGCGGGAGCCATACCAAATTGGCAACCACAGCAACATCCTAGTTAGTCATTGGTCTCAAACCGGTGGACTGTGAAACCCCTTGCCACAATGAATAAACACCAAAAAAAAGACACCAGAAATACAAAAAATCAAGAAAGTACACCACCAAAAGTTAATAAATCTCATACTCTAGATCCTATAGAACAAAAAGCCCTTGAAATAACTGACAAGGAATTTCGAGTGATAATTCTAAGGAAACTGAATGAGATACAAGAAAAATCAGCTAGACATCATGATGAAATGAGGAAAAGTATACAGGATCTGAAAGAGGAAATATACAAGGAAATCAATGTCCTGAAAAAAAATGTAGCAGAACTTGCTGAACTGAAGAAGTTATTCAGCGAAATAAAAAACACAACGGAGAGTTTAACCAGCAGGCTTGTCGAAGTTGAAGAGAGAACCTCTGAACTTGAAGATGGGCTGTTTGAAATAACACAAGCAGACAAAAAGAAAGAAAAAAGAATCAAGGACATGGAAGAAAATCTGAGAGAGATATCAGACAACCTCAAGCGCTCAAATATCCAAGTCATGGGTATTCCAGAAGGGGAGGAAAATGGAGATTCCATTGAAAACATATTCAACAAAATAGTGGCAGAAAACTTCCCAGGTATGGGAAAAATCACAGATCTTCAGATCCAGGAAGCTCAACGATCTCCAAACGTATTCAACCCAAAAAGGCCTTCTCCAAGACATGTCATAGTCAGATTGGCAAAACTCAGAGACAAAGAGAGAATCTTAAAAGCTGCAAGAGAGAAGCGTCAAATCACCTATAAGGGAGCCCCAATCAGGTTAACATTAGACTTTTCATCACAAACCCTAAAAGCTAGAAAGGAATGGGATGATATTTTCAAAATACTAAAAGACAAAGATTGCCAGCCAAGAATACTCTACCCTGCAAGGCTATCCTTCCGAAATGAGGGGCAAATAGTATATTTCTCAGACAAACAAAAACTGCGGGAGTTCACTACCACACGACCACCCTTACAAGAAATCCTCAAGGGAGTACTGGGTTTGGTTCCTGAAAAATAACTACCACTGCCATAAAAACCCAAGAAAAATCTAAACCCGCTAGTACAATAAAAATGGCATTCATGAAGAGAAAACAAG
This sequence comes from Cynocephalus volans, assembly GCF_027409185.1. Taxonomy (NCBI): domain Eukaryota; kingdom Metazoa; phylum Chordata; class Mammalia; order Dermoptera; family Cynocephalidae; genus Cynocephalus; species Cynocephalus volans. The sequence continues at coordinate 118,646,508 of NC_084466.1, forward strand.
CTAACAAAAACACTATCTACAACCTAAGGAACCAACAAACACAGAAACCAAACAGTAAATCAGAAAGCAAGGAACAAAAGACACCTAAGACAACCAAACAACCAATAAAATGCTAGGAATAAATCAACACCTTTCAATAACAACTCTTAATGTAACAGGCTTAAATTCCCCAATTAAAAGACACACACTGGCTGACTGGATCAAAAAGGAGGACCCAACTATATGCTGCCTACAAGAGACCCACCTCACCCATAAAGATTCACACAGACTAAGAGTGAAAGGATGGAAAAAGATTTACCATGCAAACAGAAAAGAAAAACGAGCTGGAGTAGCTATTCTTATATCTGACAAAAATAGACTTTAAACTAAAAACCATAAAAAGAGACAATGAGGGACACTACTTAATGATAAAAGGACTGATCCATCAAGAAGACATAACAATCATAAATATGTACGCACCCAATGTTGGAGCAGCCAGATTTAGAAAACAAACTCTATTAGACCTAAAGAAGGAAATAGACACTAATACCATAACAGCAGGGGACTTGAACACTCCACTGTCAATATTAGACAGATCATCTAGGCAAAGAATCAGTAGAGAAACACAAGATCTAAACAAGACTCTAGACCAATTGGAATTGGCAGATATCTACAGAACATTCCACCCAACAACCTCAGAATATTCATTCTTCTCATCAGCACATGGATCATTCTCCAGGATAGATCACATATTAGGTCACAAATCAAGTCTCAATAAATTCAAAAAAATTGGAATTATCCCATGTATCTTCTCAGGCCACAATGGATTAAAACTAGAAATTAATAACAAACAAAACTCTGGAAACTATACAAACACATGGAAATTAAACAGTATTCTACTTAATGACATATGGGTCCAAGAAGAAATCAAGCAGGAAATCAAAAAGTTTATTGAAACTAATGAAAACAATGATACATCATACCAAAACCTGTGGGATACTGCAAAAGCAGTATTGAGGGGAAAATTTATTGCATTAAACGCTCACTTCAGAAGAATAGAAAGATGGCAAGTGAACAACCTAACACTTCACCTTAAAGAACTAGAAAAACAAGAACAATCCAAACCTAAAGTTAGCAGACGGAAAGAAATCATTAAGATCAGAGCAGAACTGAATGAAATTGAAAACCAAAAAACAATTCAAAAGATCAACGAATCAAAAAGTTGGTTTTTTGAAAAGATAAATAAAATTAACAAACCATTAGCATGGCTAACAAAAAAAAGAAGAGAGAAGACTCAAATAACAAAAATTAGAAATGAAAAAGGCGATATTACAACTGATTCATCTGAAATACAAGGAATCATTCGAGACTACTATAAACAACTACACGCCAACAAATTTGAAAATCTGGAGGAAATGGATAAATTTCTGGACACACACAAGCTCCCAAAACTGAACCGTGAAGACGTAGAAAATTTGAACAGACCAATAACAATAAAGGAGATTGAAGCTGTTATCAGAAGGCTCCCAACAAAGAAAAGCCCAGGACCAGATGGATTCACAGCAGAATTTTACCAAACATTCAAAGAGGAATTGACACCGATTCTTTACAAACTATTCCAAAAGATTGAAATGGACGCAAATCTCCCAAACTCATTCTATGAAGCAAACATCATCCTGATACCAAAACCAGGTAAAGATATAACCAAAAAAGAAAACTACAGGCCGATATCCTTGATGAATATAGATGCAAAAATCCTCACTAAAATACTAGCAAACAGAATACAGCAACACATACGAAAAATTATTCATCACGATCAAGTGGGATTCATCCCAGGGATGCAAGGTTGGTTCAACATACGCAAATCAATAAATGTGATACACCATATTAATAAACTCAAACACAAGGACCATATGATCATCTCTATAGATGCTGAAAAAGCATTTGATAAAGTTCAGCACTCATTCATGACAAAGACCCTTTATAAGTTAGGTATAGAGGGAAAGTATCTCAACATAATTAAAGCCATATATGCCAAACCCACTGCCAATATCATCCTGAATGGGGAAAAGCTGAAAGCTTTTCCTTTAAGAACAGGAACTAGACAAGGATGCCCACTCTCACCACTCCTATTCAACATAGTGTTGGAAGTACTAGCCAGAGCAACCAGAGAAGAGAAGGAAATAAAGGGCATCCAGATTGGAAAAGATGAAGTCAGGGCCGAGCCCGTGGCGCACTTGGTAGAGTGCTGCGCTGGGAGCGCGGCGACGCTCCCGCCGCGGGTTCGGATCCTATATAGGACTGACCGGTGCACTCACTGACTGAGTGCCGGTCACGAAAAAGAAAAAAAAAAGAAAAGATGAAGTCAAACTGTCCCTGTTTGCAGATGACATGATCCTATATATCGAACAGCCTAAAACCTCTACAAAAAAACTGTTGGAATTGATAAATGATTTCAGCACAGTAGCAGGATACAAAATCAACACACAAAAATCAGTAGCATTTCTTTTCTCCAATAGTGAACATGCAGAACGAGAAATCAAGAAAGCCTGCCCATTTACAATAGCCACCAAAAAAATAAAATACTTAGGAATTGAGTTAACCAAGGAGGTGAAAAATCTCTATAATGAGAACTACAAACCACTGCTGAGAGAAATTAGAGAGGATAGAAGAAGATGGAAAGATATTCCATGCTCTTGGATTGGAAGAATCAACATAGTGAAAATGTCCATACTACCCAAAGTGATATACAAATTCAATGCAATCCCCATCAAAATTCCAAAGACATTTTTCTCAGAAATGGAAAAAACTATTCAGACATTTATATGGAACAATAAAAGACCACGAATAGCCAAAGCAATGCTCAGCAAAAAAAATAAAGCTGGAGGCATAACACTACCTGACTTTAAGCTATACTACAAAGCTATAATAACCAAAACAGTATGGTACTGGCATAAAAACAGACACACTGACCAATGGAATAGAATAGAGAATCCAGGAATCAACCCACACACTTACTGCCATCTGATCTTTGACAAAGGCACCAAGCCTATTCACTGGGGAAGGGACTGCCTCTTCAGCAAGTGGTACTGGGATTACTGGATATCGATATGCAGGAGAATGAAACTAGATCCATTCCTCTCACCATATACTAAAATCAACTCAAAATGGATTAAGGATTTAAATATACACCCTGAGACAATAAAACTTCTTAAAGAAAACATAGGAGAAACACTTCAGGAAATAGGACTGGGCACAGACTTCATGAATACGACCCCAAAAGCACGGGCAACCAAAGGAAAAATAAACAAATGGGATTATATCAAACTAAAAAGCTTCTGCACAGCAAAAGAAACAATTAAAAGAGTTAAAAGACAACCAACAGAGTGGGAGAAAATATTTGCAAAATATACATCTGACAAAGGATTAATATCCAGAATATATAAGGAACTCAAACAACTTTACAAGAAGAAAACAAGCAACCCAATTAAAAAATGGGCAAAAGAGCTAAGTAGGCATTTCTCTAAGGAAGATATCCAAATGGCCAACAGACATATGAAAAAATGCTCAACATCACTCAGCATCCGGGAAATGCAAATCAAAACCACATTGAGATACCATCTAACCCCAGTTAGGATGGCTAAAATCCAAAAGACTCTGAACGATAAATGCTGGCGAGGCTGTGGAGAAAAAGGAACTCTCATACATTGTTGGTGGGACTGCAAAATGGTGCAGCCTCTATGGAAAATGGTATGGAGGTTCCTTAAACAATTGCAAATAGATCTACCATACAACCCAGCTATCCCACTGTTGGGAATATACCCAGAGGAGTGGAAATCATCAAGTCGAAGGTATACCTGTTCCCCAATGTTTATCGCAGCACTCTTTACAATAGCCAAGAGTTGGAACCAGCCCAAATGCCCATCATCAGATGAGTGGATATGGAAAATGTGGTACATCTACACAATGGAAGACTACTCAGCTATAAAAACGAATGAAATACTGCCATTTGCAACAACATGGATGGACCTTGAGAGAATTATATTAAGTGAAACAAGTCAGGCACAGAAAGAGAAATACCACATGTTCTCACTTATTGGAGGGAGCTAAAAATTAATATATAAATTCACACACACACACACACACACACACACACACACAAACTGGGGGGGGGGAGAAGATATAACAACCACAATTATTTGAAGTTGATACGACAAGCAAACAGAAAGGACATTGGTGGGGGGGAGGGGGGGAGGGAGAAGGGAGGGAGGTTTTGATGATGGGGAGCAATAATCAGCTACAATGTATATCGACAAAATAAAATTTTAAAAAAAATTATAGTGTTAGAATTGAATACGGTGAAATACTGTCAGAATGAGTTCTGATAAACAATTTTTTTTTTTGTCAGATAGTTGGTATGGGGACCTGAACTTTACCTCAGTGTTACCAACATTGTGCTCTAAACAGATGAGCTGTCCTGACCACCCCAATAAATAATATTTTAAAGAAGTGTTTAGGGTTCTCTTTCTGCCAAATTGAGCCTATAGTTAGAAAGACAGAAAAAGAAGTCCCAGGAAACATCTTTCACGTGTGAATGTCTTCTGTCAAGAAGTGATGTCTGAGTCAGACACTGAGGCCGTAAAATTAGAGGCAGCCATTTGATCCTGGTTGTAGATGTGGCTAACCTGGGATGACCAGCATCTGACTGCCTGTGAGGAAAGAGGCTCCTGTAAGGTTATCCCAAAGTCTTCTCCCCAAGAGGGGTTCCGTAGAGCCTGGCAAGGGAGTATACTCCACAGAACCTGTTTTACCCTGATATCTTGACCTTCCAACATTGTCTAATGGCTGTCATTGGAGGGATTTAAGTAAAGGAGTGTTGTGATCAGAACTTCATTTATATAATAAAGGTTACTCTGGCTGTTGTGTAGACAGTGGACTTGAGGCAGGCAAGAAGGGAAACAGTAAGACCAGTTAGGAGGCTACTGTAGTAGGTCAACCGAGAGAAAATGGTAAACTAAGGTAGGAGAACAGCAGCAGGGATAGGGAGAAAAGAATGAACGTTAGAGCTTAGGAGGCAGAAATAACAGAACTTGTTGCCTATAAGTTATTACACTATTATCGCCCAGCGTCAAACTCACCTTTCTATACATTGTTCTGTGATGCTGATGCTGGCACTCTGCAAGCTACATTTCTTCTTTCCCCCACTGGCCCCTCCTATAGGAAGCACTCGAGGGAGACTACAAGGCTAAGGAGGGTGGAAGAAGCCTGCTCGTTCCTCTGTGTTTGCTGATCCTATCAGCTCGTCCCAGCAATAGCCCTTCATACTACAAACAGCAAATGGCTCAGCTTTTCTCCCACGCTCCCAGAACCAGCCTACCCATCTCCTTCAGAGCACGCTCACCAGCTGTCTCCCAACCCAACTTCATGTAACTCCCCCTTGAGATTCTGAGGTACCAGCAGCAGCAAGGAAACAGCCCTTCCTCAAAGCTTGAGCTGCAGAATTTAAGGGCTCTTGTCCCAGGCTCCTAAATTCTAATAACCCCAATCTCCATCTTTGTTTCCCAGTCCAAGTGGTGGTGCTATTCCTACAGTTCTATCTCTGTGTTACCCTAGGAATCTCTCTTTGCTTTTCAGTCCTCCAATCCTACTTAACTACTTCCTTATATTAATTTCTTTCCATTTAAATAACTATTGTGGTTTTCTTTACTGGACCTTGACTGATATAGTACTCTGAAGATATTTAGAAGCTAGAAATAACAGGAATTTTCCACCTGATATAAGACACATGGGAAATGGCAGAACAAGGATGATATGTATGTGTCTGGCTTGGGGAATTTGGTAGATTTTGACACCTTTCATCAAAATGCAAAATACTGCAACAGCAAGATTAAGAAAGGGTTGGGGAGAGAAGATCAGGTCAGATTTGCACAAATTTTGTTTAAGGTACAAATCTGTAGCACATCTAAGTGGAAATTCCAATAGAAAGCTTGTTACGTGTTTCTAGATTTTTAGAGGAAGAGTTGCGGGCCGAGCCCGTGGCACACTCGGTAGCGTGCTGCGCTGGGAGCGCGGCGACGCTCCCGCCGTGGGTTCGGATCCTATATAGGAATGACCAGTGCACTCACTGGCTGAGTGCCGGTCACGAAAAAACGACAAAAAAAAAAAAAAAAAAAAAGGAAGAGTTGCACTAGAGATGAAGATTTTGAGAGTCATTAGCATATAAATTAATAATCCTCAATGTATAAAATGAAGAGTGTAGGTACCTTATTAAAGTCTTTGTTTTTCTCTACAACTTATATAAAGTCCTTGGTTGCATAGGGTTTTTCTTCTTTAAACAACAGAAGGACTTTTTATTTTTATTTTAACTCCTTTTAATGTCAACAGTTGCTTTCTAATCAAGTGAGTACTTATGCTAATCAGAATGTTTATGTTTCTGAGTTTTATGTGTTGGACCCCTGCCACCTCTTTCTATAATTCTCTTGCTTGTGAATACTTTTTATTATGTTAACTTAAAAATAAGTACAGGACTCAGGGGACAAATTGTAATAATAGTTATTGCTTTACACTAATATAGGGTCCTTAATGTTTTAAAAAGATAAACTGAGGCATGATAAAATTGAAAGAGAGTGAGCCAAAGCACCAAGGGCTGGCTGATACCATCAGGGAGGGGCATTATTATGCTAATGCCAAAGCTATGAGCCCAGGGTGAAGAATTGCTCACTTGCAGCAGCAAAAGGGTTTCTGTTTTGCCAAAGTCATGAGGCTTCTCGTAAAGGGAAGTGGGGAGAGGTTTGGTGCTGGAGTGGAAGACAGAGCTGCAGCTATTTTGTGCTTATTGTGTGCACAATGGCTCCGGTCGTGTCTAAGATCCATCAAAAATTTTGAAGAGTTTATTTAAGCAAACAGCAATTCGTGAACCAGGCAGCACCAAAGCAGAAGTAGATGGGGCTTTTTGGAGGGAGTGCAAGGGAAAGGCTTTTATAGAGGGTACACAGAGGTAAAGCAAAGAAAATATCTGATCCGTTATAGTCATAGAGTTGCCTTAATTGGTCTACTGGCTGGAAATCCCTCCTTGTATAAGTTAGTTGATGGCTTCTGATTTGTTAGCCAGCCTTAAATTTTATTTTTCTTTCATATAAACATTTATAAGAAATAGCCCAAGTTAAGTTTCGCTTATGTTTGCAGATCAAGCAAGATTAGGGTCACTTATGAGGTCTAGCTGGCTTTGTCTCTTCAGGGATTCTTCAGGTCTGAACTCCATTTTTATTTACTTTAACACCCCCAAGACTTAAAAAATCTTGTCAAATTTGAAATCAATTTAAAATTTTTCAGTAAATAATAAAATTTATGATAATGGAGGAGTAAATGGTGTCGCCCAGCCCTTAAAATAAAAATATCAGCATTTTCAGTTTAAATGTAAAATAGGTCATTTAATTGTTTAGCACTTATGCAATACTTAATTCCATGGTGTGTTCTATTTCTGTGTCATCCTCTACCGTGTACTTGCAGCATTAGTTATTATCATGTGCTTTAATGGAAACAGTACACGTCATGCTCAAGGTTCCTTAGTCATCGGAATGCTGTGATTTGTGTTTTCTACTTTTTGAGATGCCTTAACATATCTGAAACAAGGAGTTTATATATATATATATATTTTGGTAAAAACAGAAAAAGGAAACTAGGAAGTAACTCTATTCCTGGTAAATCCTTACAGCTAAATGCTGTTTCTTTGAATGACTCTTTCCAGGGACAGTCAGCCACCTCTGCAAACTGTCTACTCCTCCTCCAGTAACTCAGGAATCTGCTGGATGACTTAAATTGTAAGCCTCTTTATATTTTGAAGTAAAACCAGTTTCACAGCGTGAGGCAAGCTATACTCTTCAGGGTGTGGGTTTACTACTCTGACCTAGGATGGAGGGTGCTGCCTATTCAAACTTGGCAGTGTTTTTTTCTCTTACTCCTGTGCCTTTTATGGTTGAAAAAAAAGATGATGTTTCTCAGCTCACTTGAGGGGCCTTAACATCCATTGTGTCACATTCCACTCTGAGCCATGAAATACAGTCTTAAGTTTTGACAGGGTTTTGTCTGTTTTGTTCTATTTTATAATAAAAGGTTTTTGGGAGCAGGAGGGTTGTTGCTTGGTTTTTTTCTTTTTCTCTTTTAATTTTTTTTTTTCTTTTTTAATTAAGTGGTTGATAAGGTCATGACTGTCGGCTTTTAGTCGGCCAGACTCCTATCCTTCTTTTTTAGAAGCTGACCTACTTCTCCAGTTCTTGGTAATGCTGTCTTTTCAACCAACTATTTAAGTGTAAATGTGAGAGTCCGGAAGAGACAGTATATTGTACCACCCTATCAATTCAAAACATTCTCTCCTCTGTCAATCTCAAATCCACCAAAACAAGTGAACAGACTTTCGCCAACCTTAAATAAAACATTCTATCATGCTGACTTTAAAAATGCTTTGAAAATACTAAAAATTACAGCAGCTAAAAAGCTTAAAAACCATAAGCCAGTACTTCATTCATGGCCAACCATTTTACAGGGCACTTAGCATACTTGTAGAAATTTTTTTTCTTTCAATGTTCTTAGCCTCTCTTCCCCTCTCTTATTTTATATTTCTCACCTCCACAATTATGTTTGCAGCCAGGTGTGTGATGCAATGTTTAAAAAGACTAATAAAAAATAATAAAATAAAAAGACTAAAGAAACTGTGACAGATAGGAATTCTACATGACATTTAGAGTACAAGAAAGAAGTATTTTTTAAATCGAATTGGAAGTGGTTTGGACCTTACTTTTCAAGGCTTTGAAGAAATCCGGTATTGGTCAAATCCCCTAGGATTTCCCTTCCATGGATGTACGAGAACTCTTGGTGTGTGGCACACAGTAATCCCTCTGTGCATTTCCTCTATCATCCTCATCATTATTATGTGCTGCGCCTAAGAACAACTCAGGAGCTTGCTAAGATGGAAATTCCCCCCTACCCACATCAGAGGTAATGAATCAGAATCTTCAGGTAAGGACTTGAAAACCTGCATTTTAATAAGCATTCCAGATGATTCTGAATCTGGGGTCCAGGGCCACTTTGAGAAAAGGTGATTTTTGATCTTTCCAAGACAAAAGCCTGGAGAGGAAGTAGCACAATATACCATTTTATCAAACTTTAAATGCAGTTGTGCACTTATATTTAAGTGTGTTTGAACTTGAGATTCTGAAAATTTTTCACATAAAATTAATGAAGCTGTATAATGAATAATGTCCCTTACCTTAATATCACTGTTCTTTCAAAAGCTACACTCATTTCTCAATGAGTATTTTTTTTTGTGCCAGGGCTTCCTGCTCATTTCTATTCCAGGAATAAAGCCTAAAACAGCCCTTATGATAAATTATGCAGAAGTAAGAACAGGTTTGTGCATGTCTCTGAATTGCTGATACCAGGATTTTGACCTACTATATGTCCTAGACAGTACCTCTTTCTTCCTCGACCTTCAATATTTGGTTGTTTCTCTTATTTTAATGTGTGCATTCTCAATGGGGTGATATTGTTTCCCCAGGAAATAAAATTGGTTCTTAAGGGGAGAAATTATGATCTTTAGGAATATAGCACAGATAGAAATACATTATGTAGGGGAGGAAAAAAAATATTTTCTCTACCTTCTTATTTTCAGTCACCAGAGCCTGAGAATTAAACAAACACAAGACAAATTAACAGGAGGAAAAAAAAAAAAAAAACAGCACAGTTTATTTACAGAAGCAACTCAGTGATGCATAACTCAAAAGGCTGGTAGGGATCTGGGGTTTATGTACCATTTGAATAGGTCAAGGGAGACAGGCACTTATGGAAAAAAATGGCTTTTTGAAAAGATAAATGAGTTTTCAGGAGAACAAACAGGAGATAAGAAAGTTTGTGAACATGTTTGTCTACACAGATATGAATGGTCTTTCCATCTCCTTCAGGGCCATAAAACTCCCCTTGAGAAGAAGCTTGGGTAGGTCTTATTTGCTTCCTCTCTTCCATAAGTAAGATCTGCCCTGAAGAGATTTCATGGCAGTCTTATTTCCCAGAAGTTTCTGCTTTTAGTCAGAAAGGGGAAGCTCTGTGAAGGTTTTTTCTTTTTCTCCTTTACTAAATCTGTTGAGTCTCAAATGTTTTCAGCTTGAAATAATCTTTTTATCAGTGTGGCACATTTTGCAGTGCCATATTCTGACTCCCTTCAAATACATAAATGTGTATATAGTATATCTGTGATATTAAAATTCGCGGAGGAGGGACCAGTAAGGAAAACACTGTCTTTAAGGATTCCTCGAGGATGGCCAATTAAAAAAGCTGTAGAAATACTGATTCAACTGATTTCAGTTGATTTGCTAGTCTTTAATATAATTTAAATTAGGAAAATAGGAGAAAATTCCCAAGAATTCCGCCACACACACATAATACACGCACGTGTAACATCCTCAAATGTATCAATAGTGCTTATTGTGCCAGAAAATGGTCTAAGCCCTTCACCGGTATCAATACCTTTACTATGGTCAACAATACCGTGAGGTAGGTACGATTATCATCTCTTTTTAATAGATGAGGAAGCTGAGGCTCAGAGACATTAAGTGACTTGCCCAGGATCACAGAGCTAATGAATGGTAATGCAAGGATTAAAAACCAGACGATGTAGCTTCAGAAGCTTTTATTTTAACCATTTTAGGATATGGCCTCTCTTTGGTAATATCCTTCTAATCTCCTTCCTATGGATACGTGCACAATTAATTTATTTATTCACAAAAAAATGAGATCTGTGCACAATGTTTTGCAGCCTACATTTTCCTTTTAACAGTATATAGTGACACTCTTCCATGTTATAAAATAGTCTTCAGTATTGCTTTGAGTAACTACCTAGCATTTCCTTGATATTGATATAACAGCTCTCATTTATTTAGGACTTAGAATACGCCACGCCCTCTGCCATGTTCTTAACACCTATTATGTAGTTCAATCCTCTTAATAATTCCTTGAGATAATAATAAGAAATAATGGCTAGCACTTATTGAGTGCTCACTATTCACTGGACATATCTCAAGAACCTCATCCACATTATCTCATGTAATGCTTTTACCATAACCCAGTGAGATCAGCACTATTATTACTCCCAATTTACTGATAAGGAAACTAAGACTCTGAGAGGTATAATTATCTGCTCAAGCCCAACCAGCAAGTGGCAGAACCTAGACCCAATCCCAGATCTGCCTGCCTCGATGGCCATCCTCGATACTACTATACACTCCTGCTGTCTCTAAGAAACTGTGGTTTGTTGCATCTTAATGTTCTTTAGTCCTTAGGGGCAAGTAGACTTCTTGCCACCGTAATGGTTTCTTGGTTTCTAGACCTTGGCTCACTTCGGTCCCCTAAGCACCACTTGTTTGTGATCTTTGACTCTTTGACCTTTTTAAAATACAAATTGACCAGCTATTGTCCCGTTGCATTACAGCACTGGCGTTATTAACTCTGACCATGTAAATGGCACCAAAGATAGATCCATAATTCTTAGAATGTTTCTCTCTCAGAGCAAAGCCCACCTGACATTAGGTCAGAGGCAAACAGCAATAGGCAGCACCCTTTGCAGGTGGTCCAACAAGAAAAGACTGAATTAGCTATGAGCTGATGTCAGGTTTTCTGCACGTTTCCCAGCCCTACCTGAGGGCTCCTCTCCCCACTGTGGCTCCTGACCATGTAGGCCGGGTGGCAACCACTCATTCATTTTCCTCTGTCTCCTGAATGGTTGAGCACAACCAAGGGACCCAGCACAGGGCAGGTCATAACACTCAGCTGAGAGAATGGGGAAGCCCTGCAGGCACAGCCACGGATGCTGGATTGTTTGGGTGAGCTTGAGTGGCAAGTGTTTCTCTGGGGCTTCAGAACTCTAAGTCCAATGTAGAATCTTGGCTCAGACCACAGTATGACATTTAGAACACCAGATTTCATGTTCCTACTTTGATTTTCTGTGTGAATTTGAACCTACTTAGGCTTCCCATTCATCATCTGTGAGATAACAGGCCCTTGAGCTCAAAGTTGTTTAAGATGTCACCCAAATTGTGCCCTAGCCAAGTATTGCAAAAATAAGAAATGCTGTGGCATAATTAAAAAGAACACTGTTTTAGAAAACAGAGAGAAAGAGATTCTTTCCCTGGCTTGGTTATTACAAGATTAATGACCTTAGGCAATTGACCTGCAGATCTCTGAGTATCCATTTCTTCATTTGAAAAGTAGAAGAATAGTCAGTCGTCAAAATTAAATGAGCTACTGATTTGAAGTGCTTAGATGATGAGTGTGGGAAATTGTCTGCAAAGATAGCCACCAACAAGTCTTCCCATTCCTGTGCCTGCACACAGCTCTTCCCAACACTATGGGCTAGCTTTGTGATTTGCTTTCACCAGTAGGATGTGCCAGACGAGACAGTTCTGTCCCTAGGACTTAAGAGGCCTGCCAGCTTCTTTTCACCCTCTTTTGACATTGGGCCACCATGTAAAGAAACACAGACTACACGACCAAATGATGTGGGGTCACATGGAGAGAGAAACCCACTGGACCTCCAGTGGCTCCAGCTACCCCAGCTGGAGCATCAGACATGTGAGTGACACCTTCTTGAATCTTTCAGCCCCAGCCGAGCTCTCAGCTGAATGCACACACGTGAGTGATCCCAGAAAACACAATGTAGGACAAAAGTACTATATTAGTCTGTTTCTGTTGCTTATAACAAAATACCTGGAACTGGGTAACTTATAAGTCTTAGGAAAATAGAATAGTTTGGTCAGGGCCCTCACCTCAGGTCCGGTTGGGTGTGGTTCAGCATTCTTTGTAAGCAAATTGTGTGTGTGTGTGTGTGTGTGTGTGTGTGTGTGTGTGTGTGGAGTTAGTGCACATGCACACCAATGTATCTTTTTAGTTTTGTGGCTATTCTTGTGTGAAGGGGTCTGGTGATCCAGCCTGGTATATGAAGGGTTTGTGACCCAGTCTGTGAATGGGCTTGAGGGGTCTGGGAGCTCCAGACCCAGCCTTAGGTCAACAATCAGCCCAGTCAGCAGGATTACTGGCAGGTAAAAGAGCCCAACAACTAGTGTGGTTGCCTAGCTTTACAATCAGCCCAAGTGACAGGATTCCAGACATTAGCATTAGCTGCAGCCCCACAATTTGGCGATGTCGACAGGATTACAGGCATTAGCCAGTGGGTCCACAATAAGAAAATGAAATTTATTGCTTACAGTTTCAGAGGCTAGGAAGTCCAAAGTCCAGGGAACATGTCTGGTGAGGGTCTTCTTTGGTTGTAGCTTTACAGAAATATGGAGTCTCACATGGCAACAAATGGTGGAGCACAGAGAGAGAGATAGTTCCTCATTCACTCTCCTTTTAAAGCCCTCAGAACCATGCCTCTGACCACTGTTATTAATCCATTCACTGCAGCATTGTCCTATAATCTAATCACCTCTTCAAGGCCCTACCTTTCAATTACCATAATAGTATTTTCCACCCTCAACAGTTATAGGGGGATTAAGCCTCAATGAGTTTGGGGGGGGGGGGGCATCCAGTCTACAGCAAGTACCTCCTAGTAGAGCCTCATAAATCCTCAGAATCATGACATTAGTGTTTTTAAGTTACTAAATAAACTTTGGGGTACTTTTTACACAACAATAGTAATTGAGACAATGAGCGTTTAATAATTGGTAACTGATGTGAATATCAATTAACACATTTTGACTTCCAATCCCTTGCTATTAGCTTTTGACCCCTTTACTTACCACTGGAAATTCATGATTTCCAAGCTGACTGCTTCCCCTGACCAGCTTTCTCTGCCCTCCAACTTTTCCCCACATAATCTGACTATAAGAACATAAGGATATGATTGTGGAACATGTATTCAAAGTTTCTCCATACATACAACTTCCCCTGGAAACAGAAGGAAAAGCCAACATGATAAAATGCACTTAATATGATCTCTTTGGACTCAAGTGGAGGTCAAACTTGGCTTGATGAAGTAGAGACCAGCCTTAGATGTGGTAACTCACAGATCTTAAATGTTAAGATCCTAATTCTTTAATTCCTTAGACCCAGAGCTGGGCTATTTGTGTGGTGTAGTGAGGATATTGAATGCTGGATCAGATATGCTCAGTTAAATGACTGCCGATAATGCATTTGCATCCAACACATCGGATATCCGGGAAAACATCTGAACTCTCCTTCTGATGGATTTTATCTCCTTTGAACTTCCATGAATCTCTGGTCTCAACAGCTCTTTTTGCATCCTTTGTGGAACCTCCTCTGTGACATGCAGTTAGTGAAGGGACTGAATTGAGCACTTCACTTTTCAGTAGTACAGCATAGTGGTTAAGAGCACATGCTCTGGACTCAGAGTTGGGTCTACTTGCTGTAGAACTTGGGACACATTACTTTTATTCATTAATTCAATCAATAAATATGTATTGAGTATTTACTATGTGCAAGGCACTGTTTCAAATACTCAGAATACAGTAGTAAATAAGACTGACAATGTCTCTGGCCTCATAAAACTTATATACTATGCTTCTGTTACTGCACTACTACAATGAAGATTATTTTAATAGTGCATATCTCAGAGGGTTGTTCTAGAGTTAAATAAGATATTGTGTATATAAGTAACTGAGCATATTACAAGAACTCAACAAATACTAACTACTATGGATAATATTATTCAGCCTGGTTGACTCAGAAACATTTTTTTTTTTTTTTGTCTTATTGTGACCGGTAAGGGGATCGCAACCCTTGGCTTGGTGTCGCCCGCACCGCGCCCAGCCAGTGAGCGAACTGGCCATTCCTATATAGGATCCGAACCCGCGGCGGGAGCGCCAGTGTGCTCCCAAGCGCTGCACTCTCCCGTGTGCGCCATGGGGCCGGCCCGACTCAGAAACATATTAAGGGGGCCTATTTTTTAATCATCCTGCATGTCTTATTTTTCTTTGGATATATTTTGTAAAGAAAAAATTAAAAGTAATCATTTCAATAGAAAAATATTATTAAAGCTATGAAATTCAAATTTTTTTTGTATTTTATATTTAAAATATTAAATAGAAAACAGAAACAGTAGCAAAAAAAATTCCATATTTACCTGTGGGTATTTGATGTCTCTGAAGACAAGATAATAAAAAGTACTATTTTCTAACTGCTATTACCCATATTTCAATACATGTCTCAGAAGCTGTAAGGAAAGAAAAATATGCAAAGTGATTCCCTGGGAAAATTTATGGTAATAGGCCAAGTTTGAACCTGGTTTGAACCTAATTTTAACTCCTAGTTTATAATTCTGACTCTTACGGAACCACACTCTGGAATTTCAGATTCAGGAAGGAACAAAGGGTGGGAGAAGAAAAGAAGAGTCTGACAGGGCCGAGCCCGTGGCGCACTCGGTAGCGTGCTGCGCTAGGAGCGCAGCAACGCTCCCGCCGCGTGTTCGGATCCTATATAGGAATGACTGGTGCACTCACTGGCTGAGTGCCGGTCACAAAAAAAAAAAAAAAAAAAAAGAAGAGTCTGACAGATAAAGCGGTGACTTAGCAGATACTAAGACATGTGAGATCTTCCTATACCCACATTCAGCCCATATAAACTCAGTTAACCACATGAAGAATTTGATAATCCAAGATTAAGTATCCATAATCTTCAGAGGCTGATGCCCCTCAAAGTTTAACCCCAGTGCAGGTGGAAGCATAAATTGCTACAACTCCTCTGGAAAATTGTTTGGAAGTATCTAGACTCTTAGGTGTATCCTACAACCAAGAAATTCTACTCTTAGGTATATACCCAACCCAAAATGTAAATATGTGTGCACCAAGACTTGCAGTTCAAGTAGCTTTATTTGCAATAGACAAAAGTTGGACTCAACCCAAATTTCATCAACGGTGCAATGGATAAATAAAATTTGATATATTAATATAATAGAATACTACACAGCAATAAAAAAATATTGCTACATGAAAAAATATAGGTAAATTGCATAAACATAATGTTGAGCAAAGAAGCCAGACACAAAGGAGTATATTCTAATAATTCCATTCTTATAAATTTTAAAAGAGGCAGACTAATACATGATGTTATAGTCAGAGTAGTGGTTAGCTTTGGAAATTAAAGGGGGTAGTAATAGAAAGGAAACTTTAGGGGTTTTCTGGGGTATTACCAATGTTCTATTTCTTGAGCTGGGCTATAATTTCACAAGTGTATTCACTATAGGATAATTAATTGAGCTTATGGTCTGTATATGTTCCTGTATGTATGCTGCTCTTAAATTAGAAATAAAACAAACGCGCGCACAAACACACACACACAGAGGTCAAGCCTTTTACAGGACTGTAGTGGATTGAATTATGTCCTCCCAAAACTCAGTGAAGCTTGAATTGTGTCCCCCAAGTTTTATGTATTAGAAACTTGGCCCCCTCTGTGACTGTTAAGAGGGTGGGAAATCCTATTATGGTAAATGAAAGGTGGAGTCTTGAAGAGGTGATTAGACTGTAGGACCATGCCATAGTCAATGGATTAATCATGGTGGAAGGGGCATGGTTCTAGGGGCTTTAAAAGGAGAGTGAATGAGGATATTGGTCTCTTGCTCTCTCTGCTCTGCCACTTTCTGCAATGTGTTACTCTGCCATCACTGAAGTCACCACCAAAGAAAGCCTTCACCAGAGAGGTGTTCCCTGGACTTTGGACTTCCTAGCCTCAGAAACGGTAAGCAATAAATTTTGTTTCCTTAAAAATTACCCAGTTCCATGTATTTTATTATAAGCAACATACACAGACTAATGCAAGGATAAATGGATTTAAACGTGCAATTATTTTCCAACAAATATGATTTTCTAGGACCCTCTCCCCTGAGTGGTGCTTATCCATTCCCACTAACTCACCATCCTCTTAGAGAATTCCCATCCTCAGTCTTGCCCCTTTCTTATTGTCCCATGTGGCAATGACGGAATCCCACCTATAGGTATGGAAGAGCTTGGACACCCTTAGCACATGCCTCTTCCCAGCCCTCACTCATCTGTGGCACCAGATAAGATAGGTAGCCTTCTCATTTGAGAAGAATGACAGGAAAAACTAGGATCTGCCTTTATCCCTCTTCTTTTCCTGGAAGGATTCTGATGTGCACTGACTTGCCCTCATATCAACAGGCCATGAAAGAAACAAAACAAAAACCTTCATTCAATTCAGTTAGAAGAAAGCAGAAGTATAATTGCCACTTAGAGTGCCACCTGGTGTATTTTTTCCAAGTGGCACAAACAACTCTGCTAAGAGCCATGAAATTTAAAGCCTTTCCCTGAGGGATATTACAGACCTCCTTCTTTGAAACTAACCTTTGACTGAGTCCTATGAATTTCTATTATGCATCAATTTGAGAAATACAGAATGACTACTTGAGTGGTAGGCATTTGTCTATGATTTTGGCTGTGGTCCTGAACAAGCAATGTTTAGAGAATTTTCCTCTATAGAAATGATAAAAGAGAAAAATATATATTGGTCTTTTCAGGCTGCTTTTCACCTCAGATATTGGCATATGACCTAGGGCCCCCAAATTAGAAGCACCTGCCACCTGACCTTACAATTTGAAACTCAGAAGAGACTCTGCCTTTTCCAGTCAAGTGTCTGCATCCAGTTTTGAAAAGCAGTAATGGCAATGATTCTAGAAGAAAGGTGCAAGAACCATGAAGGGCTTGAGATTTTACACTACTTGCAGGCTAATAAGTAAACCTACCAGTTTCAGGAATGCTGGCAGAAGACATGAAACCCTTGGGTCAAAGATAAAGGACTCTACTACTCATGGCACATCAAGCCATATCAACATTAGCATGTACTCTGGTTCCCCTTGATCCCAGTTTTCATGGGGGTGATGTAAATGAGCCTGGATAGATGTCTGAACACAGTGGTTGTGTTACAAGATAGAAACCTGGATCTTTTATAATGGGCAATAAGCATGCTTGCCCTTTGCTCTGGAGGGAAATACTATCTCTACCTTCCATGGCTTTTGCTACACAAATAACCTTGAAAAGATCATCTGGACCAAAGATACCTAGTGCTTCTGCTTGCAAGATGTGAAGAAATGCAAAACACCAATGGAAAATTGTCTTTTAACACAAGGTTCAATGACCAGTGTAGGTAGGTTTGAAGGTGCTAATTGCAGTGACTAAACCCAGTAATGGTGCCATTGGTATTTTCACCAGACCAGTTCTGCAGCATGACATCCAGCATTGGCTCTGGCTGCACTGTCTTCAAGCCTGATTCTTGGACCCATCTGGAGTTTGTGAACTCCAGTCAGTATTTTCTGCTTGGTTTCTTTCACTCACAGCTATCAATCCTGACTAATATATTAGGAAGTGGTCACTTTTCACTGGAAAATTGCCTATACACACTCATTTCTAGTCCTTTATTTTGGTTGATTCATTTAGCCTCTTAGATGTTGTGTAAATCATCTACCTTCCCATCTGCTAAAGCCAGGTGTATAATCTCGCCAGGTGTAAAAAAAAAAAAAAAAAAAAAAAGAAAGTGGGTTTCTGTATCATCCAGAAAGCCTGGGCCTGGGGTAAAATCCCCAGATAACACAGTTTCTAAAGGTGGTGGATCCTTGGCCTGCAGGTTTCTAGAACCTTAAGTATTTTTTTTTAATCTGTATTAAAAAAACTTCATGAGGACCATCGATGACTTTAACCGTTTGTTGATTGCTTACTCTGCAACGATGCTTCCTAGAATAGTGTTTCTCAGTTCTTCAAGGATATAATTTTGGTTCATTGATTTGTGCAAATACATGACACACGATTGAATTAAAGGGCTTTTTTAGGTTTTGAGGGAATGGTAGGGGAAGAGTGTATGCAACTATGATAAAACGTAAAGTTAGATTTTGTGTCCAAACTGATGTAAGTGAAAGCTGGTCTGGTTATTCCCAGACCAACATAGTTGCTACAGTGCTCTGGAACTTTACGATGCTCTCAGAAGAGAAAAGAATATGGAAATTCCTGCTGGGGAATGGAATAGCCCTGCTGGGTCAGGATGACAGATCTCATCAAAGGGTATGGTCCAGAAAAGCTTAATAATGTTATTAATAATGCTAACAATGATATTTAACACTGGCTGGTGCTTACTATATGCTAGGAACCATGATCAGCTCCTTAACACATTGTCTTATTGAATCACCACACAAACATTGAAGTAGATGTTATTATCATTACTATTTTAGAGACCTGGAAATTGAGGCTTAGAGAGGCTCAGTAACTTCTCTAAGAGTGAAGAGCTTGTAACTGGCAGAACCAGGACTTTTGTAGCACCTCTCTCAGTGCTGGGCATTTAGCAGTTGGAAGAGCCTGGGGGCCCAGGAAGAGATCTGTCACAGGGGCAGAGTCACTGCATAGAGCCTAGTGAACTAGAGTGGAAATGTGGGGTCAGAGTTGCAGCAGAAAAAGCCCAGTACTGCCATGCTTACTGTGGCCATGAGTGTGGGACAACTGTGGAGACCCCAGACCTGTGGAGCTACCAGAGTGGAACCCCAGCCTGGGAGAGCTGAAGTGTAGCCTGAGAACAGGAAAGCCAATAGAAGCAGAGCTGCCTGAGGACTTGGGGACGCAACCCCCACACCAGTGTGCAGAGGACATCAAACATGGAGTCAAGGTACATGATTCACCAGCTTTGAGATTTAAGGCCTGTCCTGCTGGGTTTGGGGCTTGCTTAGGACCTGTTACCCCTTTATTTTGGCCTTTTTCTCCTTTTTTGGATGGGAATATGTATCATATGTTTGCCCCACCATTGTACCTTGGAAGTAGATAACTTATAGCGATTTCACCAATGGGATTTTGCACTTTGGACTTTTGAGTTGAAACAAGTTAAGACTATGGGGATGAAATGAATATATTATTTGCATGTGAGAAGACATGAGTTTTGGGGGGCCAGGGACAGAATGCCTTGGGTTGAATGTTCCCCCAAAACTTAATCCCCAATGTAACTGTTGACCCACTGTAACTGTTGAGGGTGGGAAATCCTATTATGGTAATCGAAAGGTGGGGCCTTGAAGAGGTTATTGGATTGCAGGACCCTGTTGTAGTGAATTGATTAATAATGGTGGTTAGGGGCATGGTTCTGAGGGCTTTAAAAGAAGAGCACACGAAAGGTTAGTCTCTCTGTGCTCCACCATTTCTGCCATATGAGACCCCTGGGTCACTGTTGCCACCACCAAGAACCTTACCAGATGTATGCCCTGGACTTTGGACTTCCCAGCCTCTGAAACTGTAAGCAATAAATCTTGTTTTCTTTATAAATCACCTAGTTCCAGGTATTTTGTTATAAGCAACAGAAATGGGCTAATATAGAAGTAGTACAGTGATGATTTGTGGAGCCAATGTAATTACGTTACTGAAACCCCAAAGGTCTGTTTGCTTGCCACCCAATAGCCAATAATTGAGAGACAAGTGTTGGTGTAAGGAAAGGTAGCCTTTAATCAGGAAGCCAGCAGCCCAGGGAAATGGTGGACTCATGTCGGAAGACCACTTCCACTTTTCCCAGACGTGCAAAAGGGTTTTATAGGGACATGTGGTAGGGGGGCTGATTCATGATGATCTAAGCTCGGACATGCAGGCATAATAATAAAATTGCAGATAAACATCAAAGAACTTCTCAGGTGGGAGCTGATTCATGGTGACCATCCTCCATGAAGTCAAGTCACGGATTCAGTTCCTGTTAACCTTAAAAAGATCTAGTTAGTAAGCTAGTAAAGAATGGCCATCTGGGTTAATAATTTCTTCTATAATTATTCTGTGTACAGTGTGAACAAAAGTCATTTGTTCTAACATCGTGTGAACAAGAATCATTTTATTGTAATGCCCAGCTGCAAGCTATGTAGTTCAGCTTACAAGAGTAAGAAAAAGAAAAAAAAAACTTTTTAATTTAGAAGTTTAACAAAATGGAGTCACTTCTGTTCAGCCTGTTACAATTAGATGTAAAAATTATTTTGTAAGAATATATTTAAAGTGTGGGAAAATGTTTACCATAAGTTAAGAGAAAAAAGAAGATTATTAAAGAGCATGTATATTCTAATACTAGTTTGGTAAAATAAACATATAGAGTGGTACATGAAGTTGTGTGTGTGTGTGTGTATATATATGTATAGATGTATCCAAGACTAAATATATGAAGGTGTTGGTTCTTTCTGGATCTAAAGATCACAGATGATTTTTATTTTCTTTGTTTTAGATCTCTATTTTAGAAACATTCTAGTTTTATAGTAAGAAGAAGTAAATGAGTGGCTGTTTGACTCTATGTTTGGTTTGGGTATTTAGTTAAATAGCATCCTACAAAGCTTGGGAATGAAAGAGGAGAAATGTTTGTCTCACGAGAAAAAGGGTAGACTGGGGAGCAGATGTGGATACCAACAGTGTTTGCAGAACTTCAGGGCCTCATTCTAGACCTACTCTGTAAGAACACCTTAGTTTAAGTCAGGGCCGAAGGAGTATATTCTAGATCCCCTCATTAGAAGACTCACTGGGGGTCGTTAGCTTGAATAAATGCTTTAGAGCTGGCAGATCCTTCTCCTGAAGCAAAGGCTTTCACCTAGCTCCATCAGCATCAAGTATCTCTATTTTTCAATAACAGAATTTTTCCCCCTATTTTGCAGTGAGCAGGAAGACCAAAATATATATGTATATACACATACACATATATTGGAGAAAGACCCAAGATTTTACCACCATAAGCCCAGGTGCTTGATTCAAAGCCCTCTCCTCTCCAGATCACCTTAAACACAGTGCCCTGATGCCCCTTTCAAAATGCCCTTTTACACCGATTTGTTAACAAGAGAGGAGACTTAATTCTTTTACGACTTTTTACATTTTTTATTATTATATAAGCAATAGACATTCTTTATAGAAAGCTTGAAAAAATAAAATAATAATATCATTAGAAAAATAAAGAAACTAAAGATCACACATAATTCCAACCCACATCATCCG
This sequence comes from Cynocephalus volans, assembly GCF_027409185.1. NCBI lineage: Eukaryota > Metazoa > Chordata > Mammalia > Dermoptera > Cynocephalidae > Cynocephalus > Cynocephalus volans. The sequence continues at coordinate 118,668,479 of NC_084466.1, forward strand.
AGAACTTCTCAAATTCATATCATTCTCCAGGCACTGAGATAATGCTAGAGCAAGTTACTTCTATTGCAACAGCTGCCTTAGACTAAGTCAATATAGATTTTAATGAAGCTGTTATGAGATCTTAATAAAATACATGCTGATAGATGCACTTTGTCTCCTTTGTCTAGCCCGCATTGCAAATGTCTCTTTTCCAGCTCTGACACCAAGGCTGAGATAGTAAACTGGTGCTTACAAGTGAAGTGCACCATTATCCAGGAAAGTAAGCTCGGATGTGTGGATATTTGCATGCTAAATGGCCTGTAAATACATAGATTTTGTCTCTCCCCCTCACACCCCACTGCCGCTCACAGACACAACTTATTATTGCGTGAGCTAATGAATCTACAGGACAGCTCAGGGATGTCTCTCATCTGTCTCAGCCTTTACTATTTCTTGCTAATTGGAAATTCTCTTTTCCTGCTAATACTGATGATGATTATTTATTGGATACCCGTGCTAAGCACTTTAGTATACAAGCTGTTAACTTAGAACAAAAAACACATTAAAGAAAAATGTCTCCAGATATGTTTATATGAGTTTATACAGGAATAGAAAATAGGATTGTAATCCAGAATGCATACCATGGCAAACCACAAATGCATTCAGTGAGGGAAGGATAAGAGAAAGCTTTTACTGGAAAAAAGGGAGAGGTTCACTTAAGATGCGTGGCAACAGATTTCATTGGTTTCGGAGGCTCAAAGTCAGTTTGTCATTGGCTCATGGGTTGAGATGCTGTTAATGGGCAAGGTGCTTTTCGGAGTATCTTATCTGAATTACTGCAGTGCTAACGAATGTCTAATGATGAACTTTGTTACAGAAACAAGTGCAAAGCAGGAGATGCATGAAAGATGTGAAAGGGATTTCTGATGGGGTTTTAGAAGGTCCTTGGAAACAGTTCTTATATCACACAAGCAAGAATGAGTCCCCATCCCCTGTGCCTTTCCCAGCTCTATTTTGTCTGGGTCCCACAGAAAACGATTTCATCACTTCTGCACAGCTTAGTGGATATTTACAAATTCCCTTTGAAGGAGTATCATTATCCCCGTTGTATAGATAAGAAAACAAAAATTCAGAGAAGTTAATTTACTGGCTCAAAGGCCACACACAGCAAAGTGGCAGAACTAAAATTCGAACCCAGGTCTGTCTGATTCCAAAGCCTCTTCTCTTAACTGTTGGATTAAATAGCCTCAGTTTCTGACAAAACGGCTAATGTTCATGGTTCCTAAGGATCCAAGTACAGAGGAATATTCTGGACCAAGTACAGAGGAATGTATTGTAAAGGGTTATCCACTCAAACTTAACTCTCTAAAGATCCCACCTGGAGACCTAAAATTCAACTTTCTTGGGGTTAATATTGAGACAAGATAGAGCTAAGCTTGTAAACCAAACTGACTCCATTTTCCCTGCAGAGGACATGGAGACCACTCCTCAGTCATGAGACCCCCATGGCATGTTGATTACCCCCATGGCCCTGGGGGTAACTGAAAGAGACAGGTTGGGCAGGCATAATTGCCTTGGTAACATAAACTGAGATAAAAGGGAAACATATTCACTGAGTTGCAAAACCCCTTCTCCAAGGCTTATTTCCCATAATTGTAAAAATTAAGTTATAGATTAACCTTAAGACCCCTTTAGGAGTTCCTGCATGTGCACAAAGCTTCAAGGTGACAGCTACAATAACCCTCCTGGGGCAATGATAATGAACACCACCACCATCTTGGACCTACTGAGCAGGTGCAAGGACCAAAGCTCTAACTGAGCATGATGCAACCAGGAAAAATAGAATGAACCAGAGGTGCAGAATGATGATGCTGACCTGCACCCCTTAACCTCTTTCCCTCTTAAGGACCCTGAACTGCTCCCCTCAGGAGCTAGCTTTCCTGTAGCTACCTCCCTTAGGCATAAGTCTATCTCCTCTTTTAAGAAAACATTGCTAGCTTTACTGCTGCGTGCATTGTTCATTTCTGTGACTTTGGTACTCAAGAGCCTCTTTCAGTGACATTATGGCTGCTTGGTTTAGTACAGATGTCTATTGGATATTTTATATGAGCAATTTGGTAACATTGCCTCTGTCTCCCAGAAGTGCCTTTATCTGATGGGATTTCAAATAAATGAACTTCGTTTTGGGATAAATACCACCTAAATATCTCTGACTCTGCACTTTTTTAGAAAATCCTTTCCTTCCGCCTCCTATGAATGATGTGTGGCAAAGATATGTGTTCTACGTGTTCACAGTTGCTCACTCTCTTCTTGGACTTGGAGGGTAGCCAGAGGCAGAGAGAGGCTTCTTGCTTGCCGAGTGCTGGATAAAAACAAACTTGTTTTTCCTCTGCTCTCACACCACGACAATCAACACATAAGACCTCTGAGACCAAATGTGTGAAGATTTCTACCCACCAGTAAGTAAGCAATTTATCAATTCTGCAGCAGATACCAGCTGGGTGTCCTCCAATTCAATTCCAATGTTATCTGCCTGGAGATAGTGCCACATCCCACAGGTTGAGGTCCCAGTCCCACTGACTGAGCCCACTTCAGGCACCAGTAGATGAAAGGTTAACCAGAAATGGGGAAGAAAAATAATGAGAATTCATTGCTTAATGGGTACAGAGTTTGTGTTTAGCATGATGAAAAAGTTTTGGAAGGAGATGGAAATAGAGATTACATAGTATTGTGAATGTAATTGATTCCATACAATTGGATGTTTAAAAATGCTTAAAAATGGCAATTCTTGTACATGTTTTACCACAATAAAAAAAAAAGAAAAGTGAGTGAAAGATTAAAATATATTCTTAGTCTTTATGGCTGGCTTTGGGGAAAAGGGATTCTGGTTTCTAAATCTGCCTTGGGGAAGAGGGATTGTAGTTTCTATGGCTTGCCTCAGTTAATAAAAGAAGTAGGCCAAAGGAGGGCAGGACAAGGTCAGAGAGAAAGACAGTTTTATGAGGCCTACAGCGCCCCAACACTATAACAAAAGAACAAGGTCTACAGTAGTTATGAGCCAGGAACTGTGGACGAAAACCCACACAGATATCATAATATCATACCAAGCTAATTCCCCGTCTCTCTTTCCTTGCACAGAATCTGGATAATGTGGGACCAGATAATTGAAAATAAGTCTAGGAGGTTACACTGATTTACATAATAAGGAGTTGAACCAGAGAAGGGTGGGGAAGACAGCCAAAAAACCTGCACAGGCTGTGTTTGAGAAATATTGGTAAAGCCTGCAGAAGGCGAGAAGCACAGTAAAAACTTTCGAGCAGCTGCCATCTATAAGATACTAACAGTAAGAAAAAAAATTAATATTATACAAAAACTTCCTTTAGCATCTTTGTGACACAGTAAAAATTTGTGTTGCTCACCAAAGTTTGGATGCTGAATGGACTTTTTTCTTAATGCATAAGGGTGCTAAGAAAGAGTTACAAAATAGCAGAATTAGCCTATTTCTGTTGCTTGTAACAGAAATACAAGGAACTGGGTTATTTGTAAAGAAACAGTATTTATTGCTTACAGTTTGAGAGGCTGGGAAGTCTGAAGTCCAGGGAACACAACTGGTAAGGGCCTTCTTTGATGGTGACTTCAGTGACCCAGGCTGTCACATTTTGAGAAAGGCAGAAGCAAGAAAGAAAGGGAGAGAGCTCCTCATGTACTCCCCTTTTAAAGCCCTCGGAACCATGCCCATGACCACCATTAAACTGTCAGCTTATTAATCCATTTACCAGGTCATGATCTTCACAATCTAATCACCTCTTCAAGGCCCCACCTTTCAATGACCGTCACAGGATTTCCCGCCCTCTTCACACTGTCACAGTGGAGGTTAAGCTTCCAATGCATGGACTTTGGGGGACACGATTAAATCCACAGCACAGAACATGACTCCAGTTTGTTCCTCTTCCTTTTGAAAATGCATCTTCCTGCCTGCATTCGTGATCCCATTCTGACCTGCATCCTTTAAGATCTCACTCTCTTCAGTCTCTGTCCATATTCCATGGTCTTCTTTCTCTTTCTACCAGCCCCTTCCCTCTGCTTCTCTCCTTGGAGGAAGAAGTTGCTAGGCCCTCATGACCCCCTGATTACCAATGTAGTCTTCACCTTCCTTTGGGATAACCAGCCTATAGCTGGTGTCCCTATTTCCTCCCCAACACAGCCTCTTCAATGTCCAGTCACCTGGCTTATGTGCCCCACCCCTCTTTCGAAAATGTAGTCTCCATGAGCAGTGAATTGTAAATGTCAAAATCAAGTTACTTTCTTTCAAGCTTTGTTCTTCTTGCCTTCTCTGTGGCATGTGGTCTCGTCCATCATTGCCTCCTCTGGAGATTCTGTCCTCCCATGGTTCAGAGCACCAGCTCTTGTCATGGTGGCACCACTCCATTTTCTCATCTAGAAACTGAGCAAGGTGATGATGTAGCCTCCTCACAGGGTTGTGCGGACTAAGTGAGATGATGCAAGCAAGCCACTCAGCACAGTGCCAGGCATAGATAAGGGTTGGGAGAGGTTGGCAGCTATAATTAATAATACCCACACTCATTTATGCCTGGCTTACTTCTAACATCATCCTTTCCTGGGCCCTCTTCCTTCCACTGTCCAGTACAGGTGGGCACGTGTTAAGGTTGTTAACATTTGTCAAGGCCTGGTGCTCGGGACTTCACTCACTGTTCTTGAGGCTACATTCATTATTTGGTTTTAGCTATCACCACTCAGCAGATGACCCCCAAATTTATACCATGAGGTTAATTTTTCAGGACTATTAGACATTTCCCTTTGTCTCTGCTGCATTCATCTCATGTACATAATCATCTCACTGTAGCTTACCCTATTGTTTGATTTTACTGTATTCTTTTCAATTTTGTGAATTTATGGGAAGCTAAATATGAGTTTATTTTTATTTTTACTTTTTTCATTTCTAGTAATGATAACACCATTCCTTTTGTAGTGCAGGTTCAAAAACCTCCTTGAACTCCTTCATCTCTTCAGCATATTGCTAGATGCTTTTATAGATGTGATTTCATTTAATCTACATAAGAATTCTATTGTATTTACTCAGCAAGAAACTAAAGCTTACAGGAAGCAGTCAGCTTGCCCTCAAACTACAATTCTTCCAACCAAAAGTACCCACATTTTGAGTTTAGCTACCCTGCCACTTCATATCCAACTTTCACTAGATTCCCTTTTCTTTTACAGTATGTTATACATGCCACTTGCTTCTACTTGACTTCTGAGTTCCAATTTAATTCTAACCCATATTGTCATGTGTTTTGCAGATCTGCAGACTTTTTCCCTTCCATTCCTTTCTGTGCACCACTTCTAGAAACACAATCTTTCATTCTTTGACCTATTATGTGTTCTTTCTATCTCACAAGGGAACCAATTGATATCATGCCTGGGAAACTAATGTTTGAGGGTACTTCAAAAAGTTCTTGGAAAAATTACTATTAACTTTTAATTCTATTTTTCCACAAAATTTTTGAAGTACTCTTGTACAATAAGTAAAGGTAAAATCTAATAAAACTAGCTAGTGGCTAGCTAATCAACTTTCCTCTTCAGAATGTAACCGACACAGACAATTCTGCAGTTCCATCTTTAGTGACCTGGACAAGTCACCACCGCTTTCAAGATTTCAGTTTCCTCTTCTCTAAAGTAAGAAAGTTGCATTCAACAATATCTCTGGTGCCTTCTGATCATAAAACTTGAATATCGTGCTTGTTCAAAACACAAAACACATCCTGTTTTCTGCCTCAAGGAATGATAAAGATTCCACCAGTTAAAAAAAAAAAAAAAGCTATTGAGTCAAAGAAAGACAGTATTAACAACCTCTTAGAATCTCCCCTCCTCTCTTTTGGGGGGAGGGTGTTTCTTTGTGTTTACTCAAGTCTCTGAAATCATAAGCAATATATTACAACAGAGTGAATTATGATGGCAAAGTTTAACATTTACTCAGAGAAACTGAATAAGTCAATGTATAAAATGGCAGATTCATGATTATTTTGTCCTTTGGAGTATGAAGAGTCCTGTAATTTCTAAAAGACAGGTATGAAACTATGTGGTTTCATTTGAAGTTTATTTTATGCTTACTTCAAATAGCAAATAAGTTGCTCTGGATTTAATTGTATTCCCCTGCATCCATATATTGAAACTCTAACCCCCAATGTAACTGTATTCGGAGATAGGGCTTTTAGGAGGTAATCAAGGTTGAATAAGATCATACAGGGAGGGTCCTAATCTGACAGGATTGGTGGCCTTACAGAGATCTCTCTATCTCTCTCTCATATTCTCTCTCTCTTTTTGCCACTTGTGGAAATAGCAAAGAGGCAGCAGTCTGAAAGCCAGGAAGGGGACCTTCAACAGGACTAAAGCAACTGGCACATTGATCTCAGACTTCCTTCCAGAGCTGTGAGAAATAAATTTCCATTGCCTAAACCACCCAGTGTGTGATATTTTTTTATGACAGCCTGAGCAGACTAAGACATAGGTGTTATCAATGTTATAAGCCTACGTATTAAGCTCAGAAGCACATGCCTAAATGCGTATTTAGAGATCTGTTATTTTTAATATTTGTCCTTGGAAAAGGTCATGTCTTTGCTTACACAGGCATAGGTAAATTTAAGAGTTGGATTTTAAGATAGTATTATTTACTCCAGTAAAGAGTTGTATTTTAAGATGGTATTATTTACTTCAGTAAAATCTCCAGTGGTCCCATTTTTCCGTGAACAGAAGACATTCTCTTGCTGCTGAACAAAGAAATTTTTAAGTTAAATAACAAGTACAATGACATCTTGTATATATAGCACTTTTTCTTTTAAAAAGAAGCTGCTTAAACCTACTGAATGGCTGTTAAATGATAGCAAAAGCCTACGATGAAAGGACTTCTATTGCACTGGGCAGCCCCAGGGAAAATGTGACTGTTACAGGATATGTTTTGAGTGTGAGGCTCAGATGCTGACCCACCACCTTCCTCCCACTCTCCCTCCACCTTTCTGTCTTTCCACACATGTATTTTGTGTCTTTAAATCAGCCTGCAGGGCCGACCCCGTGGCGCACTCGGGAGAGTGCGGCACTGGGAGTGCAGCGACGCTCCCGCCACGGGTTTGGATCCTATATAGGAATGGCCGGTGCACTCACTGGCTGAGTGCCGGTCATGAAAAAGACAAAAATAAATAAATAGATAAATAAATCAGCCTGCAATAAAAAAGTCTTTAGAAAAAAATTAACATCCCGAACACTATTAATACACAAGGTCTTCAAAAAGTTCATGAAAAGATTTGTATTATCTTTCAATTTCATTTTTCCATGAACTTTTTGAAATGCCCTTATATTTTGTCTATATTTAACAACATCTTATGTACCTAAATCCAAGGGATCAAATAATATCAGCTGAAGAGAGAATTTTTCTTTTTCTTTTTCTCTTTTTCAGTGGCTGGCCAGTGTGGGGATCTGAACCCTTGACCTTGGTGTTACAAGGCTATGTCCTAACCAACTGAGCCAACCAGCCAGCCTAAAGAATTTGTATTTTTCATCAAATGTCTGCTTGTATATTAAAATGTTTAGCAGTAGTAAGACCTTTATCTGTAAAGCACATTATAATTTTCAAAATGCTTTAATATTCATTAGCTTCATAATTGCTTTAAGAGCTATCTAGATTCATAATTCCTGTGTTTTCAATGGGAAAAACTAGGCTCCAGTAGATGAGACCCTGGACAGATTGTAAATGGCAGCAGAGGACAAGGTTTCAGGTATTCCCAAACCTCATCCAGTATACTGGATATGGCAACACAATGGATGTAAAATTGTCTAAATTTAAAGTGACTAACAGGAAGAGAGGACCAAAATAAATCATATGAATGGAAAAAACCGAATGTGCCTATAGTTTCCAATTTTGAAGTGGTTACTGCCTGCGTTTAGTGACACAGGCTAAATTACCATAGTTATGATATAATTCCTCAAATAAAAAATTGGTTATTCAAAACTTATTAACTCCTTAATAGCGTAGCCTAGTGTTTCTGAAACTTTTTGGCCTTAGGGCTTCTTTATGATTTTAAAAGCTATCTTAAAAATTATCAAGGATTCCAGAGAGCTTTTGTTTTTGTGAGTTATAGCTATCCATTTTTACTATATTAGAAAATAAAAAAAGAAAGAAAAAAATATTTTATCATTAAAAAATAATAAAGCTACATACAATATTACAATATAACCATGTTCTTTAAATATCAAATTTTTATTGCAATTTAACCATATTTTCTTAAACAAAACAAAAATTAGTGAGAAAACTGGCAGTGTTTTCGATTTTAACATATCTTTTTCACCTCTGGCTTAATAGATGACTGGCTTCTCCTATCTGCATCTGCGTTCTAACCGTAGCAGAATCATGCACATGGCTCTGGAACACTCCACTGAAACATGAGAGAATGAGACTTAACAAGTCTTTCTACCAGCGTGATTTGATGGCGTGATGTCTCACAGGAAGTTCTCTGCTCCCAGACTTGGGTCCCTGGGCTTCTTGCCTTGGAAGCACAGCAGCAGGCATTGCAGGAAGGTGAAGAGCTTCCCCAAGGGTGAATCTTCCAAGCCTGTCCACCTCACAGCCTTCCTGCACTACATGGCTGGCATGACCCACATTGTGCGGGAAGTTGACAGGCCAGGATCCAAGTTGAACAAGAAGGAAGTTGTGGAGGCCATGACCCTTGTGGAGATGCCACCCGTGGTTGCTGTAGGCACTGTGGGCTGCCTAGAAACCCCTCGAGGCCTCTGGACCTTCAAGACCATCTTGGCTGATCATATAAGCCATAAGTGCAAAAGTCGTATCTGTAAGAGCTGGCATAAATCTAAGAAGGCCTTCACCTAATACTGTAAGAAATGGCAGGATGAGGATGGCAAGAAGCAGCTGGAGAAGGATTTTAACAGCATCAAGAAGTATCGCCAGGTCACCTGCATCGTTGCCCACACCCAGATGTGCCTGCTACCTCTGTGCCAGAAGAAGGCCCACCTGATGGAGATCCAGGTGAACTCAGTCAGTGTGGCCGAGAAACTGGACTGGGCCTGGAGAGGTTAGAGCAGATCTCAAGTGAAGCAAGTGTTTGGGCAAAATGAGATGATTGACGTCATCACGGGACCAAAGGCAAAGGCTACAAAGGGGTCACCTGTTGCTGGCACACCAAGAGGCTGCTGTGCAAGCTTACCTGTATTGGGGCATGGCACACTGCCCGTGTGGCCTTTTCTGCAGCACAGGCTGGGTGGAAAGGCTACTTTCACCACACTGAGATCAACAAGAAAACCTACAAGACTGGCCAGGACTATCTTATCAAGAACAACAAACTGATCAAGAACAGAGCCTCCCCTGATTATGACCTGTCTGACAAAAGCATCAAACCTCTGGGTAGCTTTATTCTCTATGGTGAATTGACCAGTGACTTTGTCATGCTGAAAGGCTATGTGGTGGGAACCAAGAAGCAAGTGCTCACCCTTTGCAAGTCCTTGCTGGTGCAGACCAAATGGTGAGCTCTGAAGAGCACTGACCTCAAGTTCATCAACACCACCTCAGAGTTTGGCCATGGCCACTTCCAGACTATGGAGGAGAAGAAAGCATTCATGAGACCACTCAAGAAAGAATGAATTGCAAAGGAATCAGGAGCTTAATGACAGGAACAGACTGTACAGCTGGTTGGTATCTCAATAAAAGGGATTTTCCAGTGGGGGGGAAAAGGTCAACGTATTTGCGTTTTTTTGAAAATAGTTTTCACCTTTCAGATTGTCTGAAAGGATTTCAGGGGCCCCTGGGCTAAAGTGTGAGAACTATTGGTATAAACAATAGCAAAACCAAAATTTTAAAAACATGTGCTTTTAAGAATATAAGAATTTCTGAGGCACATACTTTTAAGTGCATAATAATCACTGAGATAAATATTTCTTCCTATAGGATCAGTTGGGTACTTTGGTTCTTGTCTTTGGCTGGAGACTTTGACTTTAAAGATAATCTAGAGTCAGGAAATGCTAGATCTGAAACAAAACAGAACTTTAGCCCAACTGTTGTCAGCAAGAATGCTCAGTGAGAACTATTACCCCAGGGACCTCCACTCTATGTGCATGCACCAAACAAAGGAGTGCTCCAGCTTCCTGGTTAATGTAAATTCAACCCTGCGTACTTTCTCTTTGTACCGTCAGTTCCAAGAAGTAAGATACAATTAAGAAGTGAACAGATAGGGCATTCCAGCTTCTCAGAACAGATCTCTCTCTGAAGTTGTGGGACAGGAAAAAAATCTTAGTGCTGGCTCCATATTACTCATCCAGGGAGAAAGGTATTGTTTTGTCACTTGTCACTAGTTGGGAAATAATCAAATGCAGCATTACTTAATAAAGCAATTTAGAATGTAATGCCTTATTTCTCTGTATGCTATCAACTAAGCAAAGGATAGGCAAGTTACAATCCCTTAATTCATCAATCTTCTTTGTGAAATAGTTTGTCTTCCCTTCCTTTTCCCCTTCTTTATTCTTACCTTTGTTTCTTTCTCAAATATTTATGATGTACCTATTATGGATGAGACATCGTGATAGGTACCTCATATTTATCTGGCTGCCAATTCTGTTTATTTTTAATTATTAAATATTTCCTTTTTCTAAATAAAAGGAAAGCATGCCCTTTATAGAAAAATGAAAATTATAGCAAAGAATAAAGAAAGGGATTATAATTGCCCAAACTAATTTCTTTTTTTTTTTTTTTTTCCCATGACCGGCACTCAGCCAGTGAGTGCACCGGTCATTCCTATATAGGATCCGAACCCGCGGCGGGAGCGTTGCTGCGCTCCCAGCGCAGCACTCTACCGAGTGCGCCACGGGCTCGGCCCTGCCCAAACTAATTTCTAAAGGACAATTTTAATAAATTCTCCTATAGTTTTTCCTGTATTTTTACCTACTTGAGATTATATGTGTATGCAATTACGTATCCTTGTTTGCTTAACATTGTATCATAAAGTTTCAGTATCATTAAAAATCCATCATAAACATAATTTAATGCCCAAAGTTAATGATAAATGTCTCAATGGAGAAATTTCATCCCCATTTCAGATTTTCTTAGGGTAAATTTCTTCTTAGAAGTGGAATTATGGGGGGGTGGGGGGTAGGTAATATCCATTTTACCACACTTGTTAACATACTTGTTAACATACTGACAAATTCCTCTCTCAGCAGTGTATTAAAATCACCCCACCAGATGAGAGGACTCATTTCACTGCACCCACACCAGGAACGAAGCAATGTCTGTTGATAAGCAATCTTTGCTAATATGAGTGGTAAGGGGGAAGAAATCCTACCTTTAAAAATTTTTGCATTTTTGGATTACTGTTGAGATTGAATCTTTAAAAATGCAAGTAAAGCTACAGAATGTTTTAAAATTCTCTAAGAGGAAAGTCGTATAAATACACTTGTGCCCACTCTTTTTATTAACTCAGTTAATGAAGGAAGCTTGAATCACCCCTAAAGTATCAGAGTTCTTTGTGGCAAACACTGAAACCACTTCTGGCTAACTTAAAGAGATGAGAAATGTATTGGAAAGCCATCAGGTGGCATATCAAAGAGACAGGAAGAATGGAGAATAAGGCTCATCAAACAGGCAGGAACACTTGACAGCTGGAATCAGAAAAGGCCCAACCACTCAAATGGTCCACTTAGGACACCACTGTCACTGCCATGGTGGACACTACTACCTGTCACCTCTAGCACTACTGTCCCTAGACACAAAACGTACTTCACAGGTGAGGGAATTATTTCCAAAATGTCTCTTATTTGGGCCGAGCCCGTGGCGCACTCGGGAGAGTGCGGCGCTGGAAGTGCAGCGACACTCCCGCCGTGGGTTCGGATCCTATATAGGAATGGCTCACTGGCTGAGTGCCGGTCATGAAAAAGACAAAAATAAATAAATAAATAAATAAAATACTCTCACACACACCCCCTCATGCAAGCCCCTGAACCACTCATGAGTCCTATTTAAAAAAAAAAAAAAAAAATGTCTCTTATTTGAATCACAGAATCCAGATTCAAAGACCTGGGTAGAAGTTTCTGATTGGCTGAACTTAGGTCACATGATGGTGCCTTGGCTGCCAGAGGGTATGGACAGTGAGCATTGGACCATTTTGGCTTTTATGAGAATTTGGATGCTCGGTAGCAAGAGACCATGATCAATGACCACTCTAAATATGTACGTAGAATTTTTGTTTCATAATACTTTTTAGACATTGGTTAACCTTCTTCATTATCACTGAATTTTGTGTTGTTTAGTATGTCGTGAGATTATCCAGTCCAGAACTGCAAGTTCAAATGTCTACCATGTCCTTGAATGTCAGCGAGGTGGGTGTGTATGGAAGTGCTGGGGCCTATGGAAAATGGAAGAGCATCTTCCCCATCTAGAGGGGATAGATGCTACTCAGCTCCAGCTGATGGATGCTAGAACCTACCACAGACAAAATGCTGCCCGATCTTAAAATTATTCAGAAAATGCCAAAAGTCTGAATTTCGTGAAATGTTCTCATTTTAAAATTTGGTACCAAATTCAAAATTAGAAAAACAACTACACTATTTCTTCTTAAAAATCAAGTCTGCAGTCTGCCTCCAACAATCAAAACTCATTTTAAAAACCAATGCAGGAAGATGAGGCCTAAGAAAATGAAATGCCTTAGACCAAATAGCTCCATTGGTGGCAGAGCCAGGGCTAGAAGTTTGGCCTACTAACTAGCCAACTAAGAAAAGCCAATGTTCCACCACTCCACTGCAGTCACTTTTCTCACTTGGAGGTAGCCTCCCAACCAAGCTCCAGAAAAATGCCTGTATCGCATCCAACAGCAGCAATGTTCATAAAATGTTTATAAATTAATAGAATCTGTCTAGCCAATAGAAACAGCTTTTGGCGTCGGATCAGAGTTTAAATCTTAGCTTGTACTATTTCATAGGTGGGTAAGCTAGGAGAAATTACTTCTGTGTTTTTTATATATAGGGCTGTAGCGAATGAAATAAGATTACGTGTGTTGAGCGCCTGGCACAGTGCCAGGACCATAGTAAAACATCGTATGTGATAATTATAATAATATCCGGGATATATCATAATCGTTTGCATTTCCCAAGCACACGGAGAAGGAAGGGGAAGGGACAGCTAAGTGTTTCACGGTGGGCGTATCCACTTTGCAGAAAGCTCTAAACGGAATTCTGAGTCCGAGGTTCCCCTTCTTCCCCCCCGACTCCAGTGCCAGTTTTACGGTCAGATCCAGCTGCATCACGGCTTGCGTCCTCTGCCGTCTTCAGGGGCACCACTCCCGAGCATCTCGGTGAAATCGATGGTGGAGGATAGCGGGTCCAGGTGTTTCCGGGCTGGGGAGGAGACGTGGCGGGTTTGAGACGGTTAAGTTTTGCCCCCAGCCCTTTCACTCTGGCTCTGGTCCCTCCGCAGGGACCTGCTTCCACCTGAGAGCTTTCTCTGCAGAATGCGGGAGGCCGCCGCGGCGGAGGAGGGGGCGGAGGCAGAGGCGGAGGCGGCACCCAGGGGCCGGGGCAGGGGAGGCCGGGACCATCGCAGTGACAATTTCTTTTCCGGCGGCGGCAGGGACGGCTGCGGCAGGTTCGGGGTCGGCCGGCCTGCGCGTGGCTTTGCGAGGGCGCGGTTGGCCCCAACGCTGGGGTGTCCGGCAGCGAGGAGGAGGAAGGGGAGGAGGGGAGCCACGCACGGAGCGCGAGCGAGTGGAAGCAGCGGAGCTCCATCGGTGCGCAGAGGAGAAGCGGCGGAGGCGCGGCCGAGGCCAGCGAGCGGGCGCCTCCTCGCTGGGTGCCGGTATCGCGCCGCTGTAGTGCCTTCCAGCAAAAGCCACCGCGGCCCGGGCTGCAGCGGCCAGACGGATGCCAAGGCCACACGGCAGGCGCGGGGGCATCCGCCGCAGTCGCCGGCCCACGCGGGCTCCGGACCTCAAGGGTTGCTGGTGAGTAGTGGCGCCCCCGCGCGCGCTAGTGTAAGCGCGCACCGGCCCAGGCGAGCGTGCACGCCGGGTGCGCGTGCCCGGGGAGTGTGCCCGGCGGCCTGGCGCGCGCCGGCCCCTCTTCTGCTGGTGGCGTCCGGTCCCGGGCTTGCTGTGGGGGAAGAAAGTGCGCTTGGCCCGCCGGTCGCTTCCTTCCTGCCAGTCCTGCCTGTCGTGCCTGCGCCCCGCCGCCTCCGTGCGCCCCTCAGCCTGTCCCTGGGGGTTAGTTTCACCTTGATGCGGGAGGCAGGAAGCTGTGACTCCTGGTGGCGGGGCGGGACTCTGGCCGTGACCTGTACGTGGGTCGCGCGTGTTTCTGGCTCAGACTTGGGATGCAGCCTTGGAGATGATGTCGACATTCAGGGAGACCGCCGCACTGGCTTTGGCGGTGCCTGGTGTGCACGAGGGAGAGTTGGGAAAATAGAACTTTACCCCTGCGGGGCGGTGTGACCCGACTTTCCAGATGATGTTACCTCTGTGCCGTTTGTGAGGAACTCTTGAGATATTTTTCTTCACCTGAATAATTTAACTCTTCATTGAAAGCCTCAATGAGATACACAAAGAAATGGAATGTCACCAAAACATAATTTTCCAGAACTTTCTTTGCAACAACCTACACTACTGATACCCAAGAGCCTACGTGGTATAATTACTGAAATTTTAAAGAACACTTCATAAGAAATAAATAATTCAGGAACCTGATCTAGAGGATTGAAAAAATCTCGAGTGTTGGGGGGTGAGGGTGGGGTGGCTTGTTTTCTGGAAATCAGTGTTTGGTAGTAAGTAAAACAGACATCTTTAACAGTAAGTCCCAGTGAACACACCGCTTTCCAAACATCCTTCTAATTGCTGAGAATGCAAGGAAGTCCTAGGTTTTAAAGTGTTTCCAAAAATACAGCGGATATCCCCAGGACGCTGATTTATGGTCTCATGATTGTCAAGGTCAATAATGCAAATTTGGTTCAGCAGATGAATTACACCTAAATGTTTGATTTCCTGTTTATTTTTTTTGAGGGATGTTCTACACAGAGGTTAAGCCGTGTGTGTGTGTGTGTGTGTGTGTGTGTGTGTGTGTGTGTGTGTGTGTGTGTGTGTGTTCGTGTGTGTGTGTGTGTGTGTGTGTGTGTGTGTGTTCGTTCGTTCCCAGACCTTGTTTCTTTTTTTTCTTTTTTTTTTTTTTGTCGTTTTTTCGTGACCGGCACTCAGCCAGTGAGTGCACTGGTCAGTCCTATATAGGATCTGAACCCGCGGCCGGAGCGTTGCCACGCTCCCAGCGCAGCACTCTACCAAGTGCGCCACGGGCTTGGCCCCCAGACCTTGTTTCAATAGGCAATTTTACGTTTTCAGGATGGATGCTAAATTGAATTTCAAAAATATACTCTGCAACTGGATTATAGTGGCCATTTTGTAGCCAGACTGTAAATATGTGTTTATTTTTGCCAAAGTTAATGTCTTGGAGCAGTAGGGTCTTGTTTGCTATTCACTCCATTAGAACTTCTTCATTCAAAGGCATGAAATGTTACTGGAATCTACCTGGAAAATGAATTGGCTGCTTGTTTTCTGTTCAAGTATACCACTTGGAAATCTGCTTTTGAATACACTTTGGCTGCCATTTATGTATCAGATGGTTCTTACTCTTATGTTAAGTAAGCACGTTGTAAATTGTAAGGCAGAGAATCTGAAGTCCCTTACCCTATCTCAGTCTTCAAGGCCAGTTTCTTGTCTACTTTTGCCGTGTTTCATAGGATTCTTATTGCCCATGGGAGGTTTGGAGGGAATAGAGAAGACTTCTGAGTTACAACGGTGTCATAAAAGAGATTGCTTCTGGAAGGGAGGGTGTCTCTGGGCTTGGTTCCGGAGACATACTGATACAAAAATAAAGAATTGTTAATAATAGTTACCTCTTTCAGCACATAGGATTTAATTAACTCAGCTTGGCCATTTGCCTCTTTTAAGGACCCTTCCCAGGCCTAGTTACAGCTGTAATACGGGAAATGAGATTGCATTTTACAGAGACTAAAAGCCTGATAATTCTTGCTCAAAAATACGAGGGGTAAAAAGAAATGTGAAAGGAAATAATGTAGATGCTGCCCAGAAAGTGCCAAATGCCTTCCTGGCAGATGCATTTATCAATTAGAGACATTTTCATTGATCTACTGGATTTGTGATTCTCATACTAGTATTTTATCTTGACCCTGTGTAAGACTTGTAGGTGGCTTCAACTGAAACTATGGTTTCATAGTTATCCCTGAAAATATTAGTGCCAGATTTCCATCCCTTAGGGCTGATGGGTTGCAGCTGTTCAATAAATATTTGTTAAATGAATTACAAATTCTAGAATGTCTTTAGCTTTCTAACCTAACTACATTGCCTCTTCTGGTATTGAATTTTTTAGGTGTAACTTTATATGGATCACCAAACATTTCATCAAACTGAAGCCCATTTGAGATATATATATATATATATATATATATATTTGTCTTTTTGGTGACCGGCCGCACCGCGCTCAGCACCGGCCATCCCTATATAGGATCCGAACCCGCGGCAGCAGTGCTGTTGCGCTCCCAGCGCCGCACTCTCCCGAGTGCGCCACGGGGTCGGCCCCCGTTTGATATATTTAATTATGAAGATGCACTTCCTCAACTGAAGGAAAGGTAACAATCCCTCTAAAACAAAAAACAAAAGCAGACAAAAACATTGTATTGGTACCTGTTAACTCGCTTATTCCAGCTGTCTGAACATGTGAACCATCCAGTTGGATGTGTGAGTGTACATTCAGAAGTCCTGAGTTGACATCAGAATGTTCAGTTCAGGAATAATCTGGATGTGGCTTTTGTCAGAAATTATTTGCATTTCTAAGCAAATCAAATGAACTTCTAGTATAATCCTGCATCTCTTCATGTCAAGCGGAGAGGCCTATTAAACAACTGGCAAATAGCTAAGTCTTCAAAGCACATATTGTTTGATTTATTTCTAAATTTTAAATTAAATTTATTCATTTATTTAGGTCCATTAGTAGGGTTGAATTAGAGATATTCATTCAGACTGGTAGTTACTTACTAACTTGTGTTTATTAAAAGCAGCCTCGTGATATGAGCACCAGTAATTCCTATGTTTTGATTTGTTCTGGTTAGTCTTTCAGTGTACTCTTTTGGAAATGGGTGCATTGTTTGGTCTTGAATATTAAGGGTGTTATGCCTTCTTCTTCTTCTTTTTTTTTTTTTTTTTTTTTTGTCTTTTTTCATGACCGGCACTCAGCCAGTGAGTGCACCGGCCATTCCTGTATAGGATCCGAACCCGCGGCGGGAGTGCACTCCCGGCGCCGCTCTCTCCCGAGTGCGCCACGGGCTCGGCCCCTTTTTTCGTTTTAGTGTTGACTTTCCATCTCCAATCATTGAGGTTCTGCCTTTGATTCTGATTTCAGGATGAAAGACTAGAAAGCTATTTACAATTTAGCTGGATATTAACATCTCAGTGTGTAATAGTAATGCAGATTTTCTCTTATGTATTCTTCCCTTTATGTCCTTCTCTGATCTAGTTTGTTTCATTCTGAATAAAAATAAAATGAAATCCTCAGATTTTTTTCTGTTGGACTTTGTCCAAAAAAAAAATGTAAAATAAAAAATCGCTTATCATCATTCTGAAGTAACACAAACACTGCTATTCTCTATGAAACATGGCCATTCATACCAAGTACTGATTTGATAAGTAGGCACTTGAGCACTTGAATGAGAGTTAAAGGTATGTTCCCTCCATGTCTTATTAAGGCCCCTGGAAGCCAGGGGTGGAATTTTGATTTGATGTGGTAGTCAATCGTAGGTTCCTTGAAAGGAAGTAATGAAAACATCTTTTCAGAAGAGCATTTTGACAGCAGGGTGGTGAGTGGATTAGTAGAAAGAGAGAGTAGAGGCCATAATTTGGTGTCATATGATGACAGCCTGATATCAGATTCCAGGGACACTGAGATGGAGAAGGAAAAACTTTAGGCAGTCAGACATCAGAATACTTTTTTATGGAAGTGGGATTGCAAACCTGATCACCAACACATTCCACACCCACAGCAGCATCACCAGTTGGTCACAGGGTTATTTCCATCCCTCCAAGCCCTAGTGTAACCTTAGAGTCTTGCAAACATTTGACAGATATTTATTATTAAATGTTAGTTATTAAACATGTGCTGTATGCAAGGCATTATGTTAATGCCTTAATACATGTTATCTCCAGGATCATGGAGTGATTAGGAATATGAATTTGTTGTTGGTGTTGTCTTCCCGGTATGGGGATATGAATCCTTGATCTTAAGTCGTAACACTGTGCTCTAACCAACTGAGCTAACTGGCCAGCTTTTTTGCCACTTACTAGTTGTTTGTCCTTGGGTAAGTTACTAATTTTCTGAGCCTCAGAAAATATCCATTCAATTAGGATATTAGTTTTTATCTCATAAGACTTGGGGGAGGATTAAATGAGGTGTAAATGAAAAGTTCTTAGAACAGTGTCTGGCACAAAGTTAAGTGTTGTGTTTGTTATTCTTATTGTTAATTCATAAAAACAACCTTATACAATAGATATCATTTTGCAGATTAAAAAATTGAGGTACAGAGAGGGTAGGTGAATTGCTCAGCATCGTAGGCTGGTAAGTGATAGAGCTGAGAATCAAAGCCAGACAATCTGACTCCAATGCCTGCTTTTCTAACTTGTATATGTCCCTGTCTTCTCTACTGTGTGCCATTCTAGGTGCTAGGGATATTGACTGGAGCAAGAAAAGTGTGCCTCATGGAGCTTTAGGACTCCAATCATCTCCAGTGTAGATTTGCCTCTTCCAATATGGTACCCAGATTATTACACATTTTTGCTATCTTTTTCTTGATGCTTTGGCATTTTGTAAACATTGTTTTTTATTAAGTTCTAGTGTTCCAGTTCTTCAGTTAATTAATTTTTTGCCTAACACAGTTGACATTTACAATACCTACGTCTCTCCTTATATTCAATGACTCTTTGTTGGAGGCAGAGAGGATATGCCTCCCTAATATGGTATATCGGATTCTGGGGCAGATGTCAGGATTCTATGCCATCCACCGCTCTCTACGCATCACTCTCCCAGACTCTCATATATCCCCCATTCATAAGCTAGGATGGAGTGATGATTTTTTTTTTCAGCATATTCAGAATATTTTATAGGGTAATGGCAAAGTAAAATTTTGCTGTACTTTGACTTGTTGAAGTAATTACGACTAATTGTAAGAGGCCAGATTTTAATTATAGGTGGGAAGACTGCTGTGACAGTGAAGAATAAAAAATTCTTAATTCGTCCAGAGTGTCTTTAGGATGGAATCTGCCATCCCTGATTTCAATATTTTGACATTATTATAGCAATCCCTATAATTCTTTGTTCTCACAAATATCATTCAGAAATCTGTAACTAGTATTTTTTTCCTAAGTAGATGCAAATTTTTCTTGGTCTTGGATAAAGTTATTTAAATAAAGGTCAATTTCTTTTAAAGACACTGTTTTTAAATTTTAAATGACAGAATTTGAGGTTTGGTGAGTTTGGCGTTTTCTTTTTTACGCTCTTGTTATGTTTCCATGGCATCACAGTGACTGAACCAAACATTAAGCAAAAGCTCATACAAGAGATAACAGTTAAAGGGCCCATCACGAATAATTCATTTTAATTGTTTGTGTTGACGATTCCCTGGGTTGGTGTGGAAACACGTGATAACTTATTTTTAACCCTTTCTGGCTCCGTGTGAACACCGCCTGCCTGCTTTGCATCTGCTTGTGTTAAAAGAGAAGCTCTAGGGTGGGTTTCTTTTCAGACTGCTACATTTCAAACTCAATGGCTGGGTAAATAATCAACTGTGCACCTTTAATTTAAAGCAGAAAAAAAAACTACAACCAGTTCTGGTGATGATGGTTAAATTCAATTCATCTAAGGCCCCTGTGATTTTATTTATCTTGTCACTGGAGCTGTATCTTTTAACAATAGAAATGTGCATTTCAGCAACTGAGAAGAACTGTAGAGAGGCCTTTATGCCCATGGGTTCATGCTTCATTATTCTGGTGAATTGACTCTAGTTCTTTTTCCAATCTGTTTTGTCCTTGAAAGGTTGGTTTATAAATTGCTCCACAAGATAAGTTTTCTTTAACAGTTGGAACAAATGGACAGGGTGGATGGAATGAGATTAGAAAAGAAAGGCCTGGAATAAGCCCTTCATATGTTAATGTTTCTTTTTGAGAGGGCAGAGAAACTGTTTACTGAATTGATACACTACTTAAGCAAAATAAATTAGTAAAAAAAATTAGAATCACTTGCAGTCATTGGTGGATATGGAACTTTGTTTTTCCAATTAATGGAAAATTCAAGAAATTAGAATGTGGATCTTGAAAGAAATATAACCAACCATCTTATGTCATATATAGACATTTTTCTTTTGTCGGGTATATTATTGAGAGATTTAAAAAGATAAGTAGGGCACTGATTCTCAAATTAATCTCAAAAAAAAAAATAAATAAAATGTCCTCCATACCCCTCCCATAGGTTTTTATTCAGAAGGTTTGGGTTGAGCCTGACTGCTTGCTTTCAACAGTCTTTCCAGGAAGAGTCTGACTAAGGTCGTCAGTAAACCACATTTTGAGAAAAATCTGCTTAAGAGCTAAATCTAATTTTGTGTTCAAATTCTTGCTTCTAATTATGTTTTGAGCATTTATTTCTCCTGAATTCCATATACATTTTCATGTAATAACATCTACGTCAATGCTGCCTTCAAGTTCATACGATGTCCTGTATTTCATATTATACCTGTTTTTGGTGGACAAAATCAGAAAACCACAGGGTTGGTGGGATTTTTTTGAGATAATGTCATACATTCTTCTGAATGGCAGATGTTTGAACAGAGCAGAGATGGGTTTCATCAAAGGCAGTAGGGAAGAAATGTCAGGGAGCAGTGGAAAAAGCAGTCTAACACGCACAGGAAGGGAAGGGGATCAGATCACCGAGGGCACCGAATGGTTGGTGAAGGTGTTTGAACTCTTCTGCTAGGCACTAGGTTACCACCGTGCATTAACCTTAAGCAAACACGGGTACACCTGAGCTAGGGACACACAGTACCTGGTCCAGAAACAGATCAAGGAACAGGTGGGCAACAGACTGATTTGTCACTAGTAAGGGGGAAAGGAGCAAGGGTGAGAACTTGTGTTCCTAAAAGTCTGTAGCTGATAAATTGCTCTTTCTAGCAATTGCATGCACGCAACACTAAGGCCACCTCAGCTCAGCCATTGGGCCAGACCAGCTTCTCTGGATTTAGGGAGCCCTTGAATAACTACTACGACTTCCACTACTTTAATAACATTGTGAGGCAAGGAGGGCACAATTATTCTCACTCAGACCAAAGAATCACACTCAGAGAGTGAACTAATTTATCAAAAAATCACACTTGTGGAAATTGGCAGGGCTAGAATTAAAATCTGGGGCAATCTACTCAAAATTTCTAGGTTTAAAAAAAAATAATAATTTGATTATAAAGTGATACATACTTACAACAAGTTGTACAGAAATGAATTAATTGAAAGTGAAAGTACCTCAAGATCCCACCCCTGAGAAAACAGGTGAGAAAAATTGAGTGTATGTTGTTCCACACCTTTTTCTTGCAATTGCCAATATACACTAAATGTGTATGTATTTATGTTATTCCACAACTTGCTCCTTTCACTTAATGCTCTGACTTGGACAATATCTTGATTCAGTGCATGTAGATGTAAATCCTAATGGCTTCATCTGCTATGGAGATTCTTTATTTAAAATAATCCTTTTCTGGTGGCTATTTATTTTTATTTCCAAAATTTTAATATGTCTAAACCATGCTGGAGTGTGTGTGTTTGTGTGTGTGTTATTTGGGCAGGACATTCTATGAGGAAATCTTTGAAGTGGAATTGTTTGGTCAACAGGAATGTATATTTTTTAAAATTTTGCCAATTTTTCTTTTAATCCTCATCAATATTGAGTATGAACAATCATGTAAATTTTATCAGTTAAATAAATGAAAATACCTTGCTTAAATTCACAGTTATTTATTTATTTATTTTTTACTACTTTATTACTTTATTTATTTATTTATTTATTGGTAGCTGGCTGGTATAGGGATCCAAACCCTTGACCTTGGTGTTATGGACACTGCACTCTAACCATCTGAACGAACTGGCCAGGCCCAGGTTTTCAATTTCTAATGAGTTTAAGAATTTTTTCGTGTTACTTAACTGTTTATATTCCTCTTATGACTTTTTCCCATTTTTATTCAACTCTTTATCTTTCTTACTGTTATGCAAATGCTTCCTATAGTTTAGAGATAAGAGATATTATAGCTGTCTCAAGTGATGCAAACATTATTTTCCTTTATTGTCTTTTTACTTGTTAAAAATTTTTTTTAAGGTATTGTTTGAGCATTTAAAAAATATTGTGTTTTAAAATAATTTAACACTTCCAAAAATTGTAGAAATAGTACCCAGAATTTCTATACATCTTTTACTCAGATTCCCCAAATATTAACAGCTTACATAATCACAGTTGTTACCAAAATCAGGAAATTAACACTGATACAGTGCTGGATCCAATCCAGGGTCATACATTGCATTTAGTGGTCATGTGTCCTTAGTCTCTTTTAGTCTGGAGCGGTTCCTCAGTCTTTCTGTCTTTCATGATTTTGACACTTTTTTTTTTTTTTGGTTCTGCTTCTCTGATTGAAAATCTTGACACTTTTGAGCATTGGCTGGTGGTTTTGTAGAAAATCCCTTAACTTATGTTTATCTGACATTTCTTCATGAGTATATGATCATAGTCTGGTGGGGATCAAAAATATCTTGCCCGAAGAAGAGATGCTTAAGCTAATACTGGAAAGATGGGCAGGAAGTAGAAGGGTGAACTGAGGGTGGGGTACATTTGCACTGATTTTGCATAGTGCATCTCAGCAAGTGAACGATGCCAGTGTTTGGAGGAGGGGGTGCTAAAGAAGGCTGGTGTGGAGGCAGCTGGGTAACCCAGCTTTATGAGACTTTTACGGATACATATATTAACAACAGTGGAAAGCCATTCAAGGGCTTTTAGTAAAGGAATGACAATATCTGGTTTAGATTTTTAAAAGGTCACTATACTGTTGTATGTAGAATGAAGGGGAGCAAGATAGAAAACAAATAGACAACTAGAAGAAGACTATTCTAGCAATACAGATAGAGAAAAGGGTGGCATAGGCCTCCCAAAAAGATGGTGGGAAGATGCAGATTTGAGAGGTGTTTTGGGGAGTGAATCTGAAACTATAAATGTAGATAGTAGATTGAATGTGGGGTTGAGAGAGGAAGCAGATGTAGGGTTGCTATTTCCAGGGTTTGCAGGGTTTTGTGTAATTGATTGTATATTGGTACCATTCATTGAGAAGGGAGAGATGTTTTCTTCACCTTCTGATGGTAAAGTCAGAAATGTATCAGCCTCTGCAGTTCCCTTAGATATTTTACTTATTCGTGCTCCTATATCCCATTATATCCACTTAGCTTCCAAGCTCTATGATTTTTCCCCAGAATCTCCTCCAGTAACTGTCTGTCCTCCATTTGTTTTGTTGCTTTTCATTTCAGACCTGGGCTAGCTACTCATTCAACAGTTGCATGCTTCCCTCTTCTCTGGGCCGCCAGTTCCTCTTGTCTCTGTTGCTTTATCACTGCCAGACTATTTCACCTTAATAGATATGTACTAAATGCCTAGATTGGGTAGATCGCCTTGTTGGGAAGAGCTGAGAATTAAATAAGTTAAACATATCTGAGGAGACTAAGGGGTCAGTTCCCAATTTATTTATTTATTTATTTGGTGGCTGGCCAGTAGGGGGATCTGAACACTTGGCTTTGTGGTTACAAGGTGGAGCTCTAGCCATCTGAGCTATAACTGGCTAAACCCCAATTTCCAGTTATAATTTGAGGCAATAGGAAAGAAGGCCATTTTGCTTAGTGGTTAAAAAAAAAAAAAAAGACTGTCTTACTCCTTACATAAAAGTAAATTTGTCATGGCTCAAAGACATTTATCCCAAAAGTACCAGAATAAAAGATTGATGGATATATTTTTAGAATTTTAATGATCAGTGAGTTTGAAGGCCTTTAAGAATGTTTGAGAGACCCAAATACCACAAAAACGGTAAATCCTATTTGATAGCTTAAAAATTTTAAATTTTATATAAAAATAAAACAACTTTGAACGAAGAATTCCAAGTAAACTAATAAATGTAAAAAGGATGATGAAAATAGAAAAATCACTATTTTCAAACACCACTGTAATAATTGTTTCAGGCAAAAACATCTTTAGATGCTAAAATTAGTGGGCAACAGTATAAGAGGGTACTTTAAAAAGTTCATGGAAAGATTTGCATTATCTTTTAAGTCTATTTTTCTGTGAACTATTTGAAGTACACTTGTATTTGCATAGTCTCAAAATAACTCCCTACCAGATACTTCTTAATTACAAAGGGAAAATTAGTGTCTTTACAGGGGAGAAACCTGACAGACAAAACTTAAACAAATGATCAAAGTTAACATCACCAACAATTAGACAACTTGATGACGGGTGTCTCCTGATGCGTCGAGAAGAACACACCATCACTTCTGAGGTATTTTTGCCAAAAAGTGCATTAACTCTCATTGTTGCCTGTATTTCATCTTCGTAGCAGCTACCACATTTTTCATTATATAATTGTGTAGATAGTTTAATATCTTTCTCCTCTCTGCCCCACCCCTCACCCCTAGCAGAATGTAAGGTCCATAAGATCAGATAAGTCTGTCTCTTCCTCGCCATTGTTATCACCAGCTCCTAGCACAAAGTAGGGGCTTAATAAATAGTGTTGAATAAATGAATGAATAAGTCTATTAGGAGCTAACTATTTGTGGGAAAAATGTATTTAGCCTTGGAACGTAGTGAGTGAAAAATCACAGTGGGATATCCTAGTGGAAATGGATTTTAAGGTACAGTGCTAAGACTCAAATTGAGCTGAAACCATGAAAAATAATGTGTCCTACGAAATAAAAATATGTCAAGAGGAAAGATGGGAAATTAATATCTGAGATGCAGAATGAGGGAGAAGGGAGGAAAAGGAAACCCTTCAACTTTATAGAGGCTAAGGCAGGAGTTTGTTCTTAAGTGGAAAATATTTAGTTGATCAAGGCCAGGCAATTTAGGGGGTTATTTGTAACTGTCTTAAGATAGTTTTATTTCATGACATGTCTCAACTTTTTTTTGTTTTGTTTTTTGTTTTTGGCAGTCGGCCAGTGCAGGGATCCAAACCCTTGACCTTGATGTTATAACACCATGCTCTAATCAACTGAGCTGGTAACCAACCGGTCAGCCTGTCTCAAGTTTTACTGTGCATAAAAATATCTTGGGTTGCTTGATAAAAAAGAGATCTCTGGGCACCTTTCCCAGAAATTCTGACTCAGTGGGGCCTAGAAATCTTTTTGTAACCAGCACCCCCCCTCCTCTGCCAAGTAATTATGGTATGGGTGGTCCAGGAACCACATTCAAAGAAAACACATCAAAGTTAGGGGGATGTCAAATACAGGGAAGGGAGACAGGGAGGGAGCAAGAGGTAAACAAATAGGAACAGTGGACAGCCTCTTGCTAACAACTTTGCCAATATAAGGAGCTCTTCAAGAGTTTTAAAATGGATTGGCAGAGAAAGTTATGGAAGGACACTGCCTATTTTTTTTGCTTTTGTCCACTGCATTAAAGAGATTGTCTAGAGCAAAACCAACCACATGAATGCACCTGTCCACTGGAACATGCTGGACAGTTCAGATTCTTGCAGTTGGGGAACATTGGAGAAGCAGTGGATGAAAAGTTATTTCAGGGTAGCTGTCATTTGCTTTTGAATAGCAGAATTGGACTAAATTCATCTTGCTGTACTTAGAAAATTTATGAAAATTAAGTAAAATTGATTAATGCCCGAAGACTGACCCCATTTTTGAGCTTCAGACAACTGGCAGGGAGGAAAATGATGTTTTAAAAATTTATTTGACTCATCATGCTTCATTGAATTAAGTATATTTTGGATAGTATTTTCTTAAAAGCAAATTGAAATAAAAAGGGAAGTATATTAAAATGTACATAAAAGTTTATTGACTTCTGGGTGGCTTATCTTTGGAATATATTTTATCAGAATTTTTAGTCTTTTAACAGCAGGAGAGCAAAATTAACATGCTGATATAGATTTATGATAAAGAATTGTGTACAAATATGAATTTCTTCCCAACACCTCAAGTTAATTTACCAAGTGCTTTATAATGCATGTTAATTGAATCACCACAGTGAGAGAACCAGAATTCTAAATTAGTACATTTATGAGCACATGAAATGCCTTTTGAATAACATAAAATTTAGAATTCTTATTAAAAGTCAGCATATATTTTGAATTGAACTGTGCCTTGGTACAATAATTATTCACTTGAATTTCTTAATTGCATATACCAGGCGGTCAGTTCATAGACACCAAATCATTCTGCCTAAGAAAAAAGTCAAGGGAATGAATGCCTTTTAT
The DNA here is from genome assembly GCF_027409185.1 of Cynocephalus volans. Classification (NCBI taxonomy): domain Eukaryota; kingdom Metazoa; phylum Chordata; class Mammalia; order Dermoptera; family Cynocephalidae; genus Cynocephalus; species Cynocephalus volans. The sequence continues at coordinate 118,695,057 of NC_084466.1, forward strand.
TTCTTTGGCAAAGAGAGGATTATGAATCAGGTATTTGTAATGCTAAGCTGAAATCTTTATTTCTGCTGTAAATCTTGTCATTCTTGTCCAAAGCCCAAGGATTTGACCTTCCCCTCGTTTTACTATTAACTGTTAAAGGCTAATTGTCCGTACCGCTGTGTGACTAGGAGTATGAGCTCTGGACTCCCATGCCTCTAGTTTTGAGTTCCCACTTCATCGTTTGCTCAAGTTACTTAGCTTCTTCTAGGCTCTAGTTTTCTCGTCTGCAAAATGAAGGTAATGGTAATGATCACTTACCGTTGCTGACCCGAGCCTTGTGCTGTGTGTTTTACAGGCATTATCTTACTCAGCACCCCTATTCATTAGTTACTGTTATCAACTCCTTTTACAGCTTGGGAAGTGGTTGGTGGAGTCAGAATTTGAACCTAGATGATCTGACTCTGGAGGTTGCAGGTCTAATCTGTAGATTCGACTGCCTCCTTACTGCAAAGGCTGTTGTGAGGGCTACCTGAGATGAAATGGATTAATGCATTATTTCAGTTAGCCAGGGAAGGAAAACTTTCTGTTAATGGCACCTATTATTATTATGGCAGCTTTTAGCCCTTTTTGCTACATTAAAAATGGCACAGAGTCCTACAGTAGCACCTCACCTGCCCAGAACTCAGCTCTCTCCTACCTAGAAGACAGTGAAGAAAAAACAAATAAGAAAAAAATGCTTTTTGAGAAGCAAAATTAGAAATCATGTAGCACATTCACTGTAGTCAGCATGTCGTTCACTCACAGGGGATTTCTTCAGATCCTTGCCCAGTCTGTACTTTAATTTTATGAATAAACTTCTATCAGTGATATAAAATAGACTAAAGGAGGGGGAAGACTGGAGTCAAGAAGTTTAGTAAAGAAGTTGCTTTTTAAACAATTTTCCTAAACCCATGACAGATTAAAAGGAGCAAATTAGAAATGGAGGGAAGCTTTGCTATTGTCAGGTACATTGAGATAAGAGTGTGAATTGTCAAGAAAAGATAATGTTTCTATTTCACATCAAGGGAGAAGTACTAGGGCCGAGCCCGTGGCGCACTCGGGAGAGTGCGGCGCTGGGAGCGCAGCGACGCTCCGGCCGCGGGTTCGGATCCTATAATAGAAATGGCCGGTGCACTCACTGGCTGAGTGCCGGTCACGAAAAAGACAAAAAAAAAAAAAAAAAAAAGGAGAAGTACTATATCTTAGAACTATTTCCTTCAAAAATGGTTGCATCTCATAAACTTTTACTATTATTATAATTTTAGCTTTTCAGCATCATCTCTTATGTCATGGGATTCACATAGCTAAAGATTTCCTTATAGTGCCAGAGGAACTCTATATCAATTAGGCAGCATATTACAGAATCTCGAGGGCCTTAAATAATGGCATTTGTTTCCTTACATGACAGCGATTCCGAGGAGAACAGTTTCAGGGGAAGATGAGCAGCTCAGCAGTGTGAGCAGGAGGCAGGCTCTTCCACCCTTGGTCTCTGCTGTCCCCCACGCATCAGCGCTTCTAATGCTTGACCCTTCTGGGTAGCAAGATGGCTGCTGCATTTTGAGACTTCCACGAAGTCACATGTCCAGCTGATGAAAGGCCCATACTCTCTAGGTTGTTTCTTTGTATTAGAGATGAAAAATTTCTCACAGAATCTTCCCAGTAGATTTCCCCTGTTATCCAAGATTTGGTCACTTGACAACTAGCCAAGTCCTGGCTGCCAAGGGAGACTGGTGAAGTGGGTGTAGCTCTCATGGGATTGGCAGGGAAGAGATAGTGTGGTGAGGCAGGGGGAATAACTGTTGGATAGATAACTAACACTTCATTCTGGTGTCGGAATAAAATTTTTGTATTGCATTAGGCAAAATAATTATTTTATGGCCAAAAGTGCTACTTGGTACTCTCAAGGTAGCTTGACTTACCCCAGAGTAATTTAAAGCATGCATCAGGAGTGATTTATTTAATCATCTTTCCTGTAGCAGCAATATTCTTGCTTATTAATCTAACTTTTTTTTAAGGTGCTACAATAAACTTGCCAGGCATTTTAATCCACAATCCACATTCTTATTTGATTTTATGACTGCCCCATGACAAATACAGCAGGTAATGTTTCTGCCCATCCCACTTCCGGGATCCCCCACCTCACCCTGCCTGCATTTGACAAATGAGAGGACTGAGGCAGAATGAAGTTCAGCAGGAAGGCAGATCCAGGGCTAAAATTCCAGTTCAAAGGCTAGAGTTCTAGCTCAAGGGCTAGAGTTCCTGCCTCCCTTGTTAGGGACTTGCTCATTTCCAGGCCTGCTCAGCCCACTCAGCTTTTGCTCCTGCACCCCTCTCAGCCACCCAATGGGGTGCTGAGCTAGGCCCTCAACTCAGGGGGTGTATCTGGCTGCCGGCAGGGGTGAGACACTTGGAAGGCAGGGGTGAGACACTTGGAAGGCAGGGGTGAGACACTTGGAAGGCCTCCAATGCCAGCAGCGTCCTATTGGTGCAGCTGATGGTAGGGTAGGGGGTGAGATCCGTCTTGAACCTTTCAGCATTTGCTACCTGAGGCACTAAACACAGATCAGCCATGGACACCTCGTCTCCTACACAGTACTTCCCTGCTGTGCTCTGCAGGATCTGCTCCAGAGCATTAAAGCCAGGACTGATAGCCTTCTGGGCCCAGGCCAGCTGGTTCTCCTGTCCAACTTGCTTCAGAATAGACAGGTTCTGCAGGGGCTGGATGCCACCAGTGATGAGGTCAGAGATCATGCGCACACTGACCCTCTTCTTTGGGTCCTGAGGCAGGAGTCACGGAGTGGGCCATGTCTCTACCAGGTATTCAGTGATGGCCAGTGACTGGCCAGTGGTGATTCCATCAGTCTTCAAGGCTGGCACCTGCTTCATGGGATCCACGGCCTGGAATTCCTCAGAGAACTGTTGCCTCCCATCCTTTACGAGGTTGATGGGCACCATCTCATAGTCAGTGCCTTTCACGGCCAGAGCGATTCGAACTCACCATGAGCAGGAGCTTCGGAAATAGGAATAGAGGATGGGAGCATCTTGCACTTCGGCCAACCCCTCTTCCAGAAGAAACCTTGCCCCTGGGACTCGCGTGGCCCCTGGAACTCAAGACTCCTGGAAGTCCCAGTGAAACTCCGTTGCGCCAGGCCCTCGGCTTTCACATGGGTGAAGCAAAGGTTGGGCTAGAACAGTCTTCGGCCCGCCCCCCCATTAATCTAATTTAAACCACTCTATTGTGGTTGGTATGTTTAACCAACCACAATAATATACCTCCAGGGAAAGGAGACAAGCACCTGGCACCTAGTAGATACTCATATGTAGTACTTACAAATATAAGAAAAAATATCTCCCCAAAAAGCTATTTCTAATATTCTGATCAAGATTCATTTGTATCTCATCAATATTTTAGTACAGACAAGGTATCATTTGGGTCACAACATATTTTTGAGGTGCAGATATTACAGATGAGTGTTAAAATATCAAAGTAATCTTTGGTTTTCACGTCTGAATTTTTTAAATATTTCAGAAGGGACAGCCAGAGTAGGCCTAGATCTTTTTTTTTTTTTTTTTTTTTTTTTTTTGCTGAAGCAGGTCCCAAATCTGTAAGACTGTGACTCAGATCCTTCTTTGTGTTTGTGTCATTTAAGGCTGGGAATGTATGACCCTTTACCTCTCAACTTCAGATTGCACCATGTTCTTCCTAGAAAACATGAACTCTAACCCAGTGGGGAAAACAAAGGCTCCTGGTGTGGCCAATTAGAAATGAGACCCAGGAGGTGGTGTGAGGTGTTCCAGCCTCTCTCACCTGCCAGTGGCCACACCTGCTTATCCAGGTCTCTCCGGCACTCAGGTTGGAAGAAGTGCCAGGAAGGAAATTGAGTGGTGGTGTCGCTGGCTCTTTACTGTGTGCTTAGACTCTAAGGAGACTGTTCCTTGCCAGGTAGTCTCCTTTCTGTATTCTGGAAAATATCTCTGTGTATAAAAGTGAGTCAGGGTTCTGAGCTTAGCCGCACAAACACACACAAAGCATTAAAAAGAAAAAGAAAGAAAGAATAGAAAAGTTAAGGAAATTAAGGCTGACAAAAGTGACAAAATAAGCACTGTGCTAGATCACGTATTTTCCTCTGTTCATTCTTGGCATTATTTGCTGCTGGTTTTAAAAGCCTGAATCATAGAGCTTCTTTCACATTTCCTTGGGGGAGTTGAGACTTGGAGACATTGAACCTGGGATCCCAAAGCTGAGAGTATTCTTCTATTGGGTGTAGGGAGAGTAAACTCATGTAAGCTTAGAGCTGTGAAATGTCAGTCTGGAGAGGGTTCCTGCCACTTTGCAGGCCAGTTATGGATGAGATTTCATTTTTGCCACATCCCCCTGGGCACAGTCACCTGCTCATTAGCTGACCCCCTGGGGCAGGGGTTAGCCTCCTGGTGCTTATTGTGAATGAGTATGGTTCTGAAATCCCAGTTCCCCAAGCCCTTGGGTGTCAGAATGAGCAGAAAGCAGTCACTCCACTACTGCTCTTTAGAAGGTCAGTTTAAAGACAATGGTTGTGTCTTTGGAGTCTACAGTGAGGAAAAGGGGCTAGCGATAAAGGCAGGAAAGTAGGAGCTCTGAAGCCAAAAGAACTCTCAGGAGGTCTTGGACAGGTTAGATATATCACAAGGCTATAGTTTAGATGTTATCAAACCACAAGAATGTGGGCTTGGAGGTTAGGAGACAGGCTAAGATTAAATCAGGCATTCCTAGTTAATGTTTTCAATTTGTTATAAGCCACTCTGAGAGCTATAAAGTGGGACAGTAATAAGCCCCATTGTGCATGAGGAAAGTGAGCGTCTGAGGGACTCAGTAAGCGCCACCGAGGTAGATGATAGAGCCCAGACTTACACCCAGGCTTCTGCGACTCCAAAGGCAGTGTTTGCACTGCACTTCAGGCACATTGGACCTCCTTTTGAAAAATGAATTTATGCATTTGATCCTTGAATGATGCAGGGGTTAGGAGCGCCAACCTCTTACAGTTGAAAATCTGTATGTAACCTTTGACTCTGCCAAAATTTAATTACTATTTAAGTAACTACTTCCACTAATAGCTGAGGTTAGGTAGGCTACTTCACTCTTTGGTTCAATGAGTTATGCATTCATGACATACTGAGCCAAACATTTTCCTATATATTTATCGAAAAAAATCTGCATACAAGTGGACCTGTGCAGTTCAAACCCATGTTGTTCAAGAGTCAACTGCATTTTATTCTTCTATGCTGCTGGGTACTTCCCATTTACCTTTGGCTTTCTCTGGGTGTCCTGCTTCGGTATATTTCTGATCCTCCAAATTGCAATGATTACTTTATCTCTAGCACTTGAAGTCAACCCATCTTCCCATGTTAATTGCTGAAGTGTGAGGAATTAGAGAAGATGGTCCTGCCAGCTTCACACCAGCTCTCCTGGGCAGTTAATGTTACATGGATTGCTTCCTTCCCTGAAGTACCATTTGCTTGTAAATAATGGCACTCAAACTGTGTTTGCCTTTCCTCCTGTTGGAAATGGAGAAGGTAGATGAGAATGGTGTCAATTTCCTCATCAGAGACTGAACACTCTATTCGCCTGATCCACTAACTGCTGGAGTAAATAAATGTTCCAGGTGCTGGGCATTGGGCCCAGTGGTGCTAGATACTCTGATTTTTTTTTTTTTTTTTTTAAGAAAGCCGGAAATCTGAATATTTATATGATATCTCCCAATTTCTAAATGTTGATAACTAACTTAAAAGTTAAAGTTGACTGTAACCCTCCAATTAAACATTTATGACAACCAAATTGCCTTTGGGGTTTTAGCTTATAATATCCACCAGTCTGAGGGATTGTTTAATATCCATTCTGAAGAAGTCTACAACTTCTAAAGTGAAATCTTCCAGGCTGGGCAGGATTTAGGTGAGCTGAGGGAGGGACGGAGGGAGTGTCTTTCTGCTACTTCCTGTCCCCGGGGCAAAGGTATTGAGGCAGGACAAACCGGATGCTGAGGCTGGGGGAGGGCAGTGTGACAAAAGATGTGTATTTCATTATCAGCACTGGCAATAGCTCCCCCTGGGCTATGCTGAATCATCCTTTCTAGGTTAAATTTGCTGCCATTGTCAGGATACAGGTCCAGCTGCCTAAACAAAGTATTAAACAAGGTAGAAATTTGTCTGTCTCATAATGGTCTTAGTGTAAACGAACTAGAGTGCTCCTTTTCTCTTCTTGCTTTGCCATGACTCATCCTCATGACCCAAGTGTCTCACCTTCCTGTCAGCATTCCAGCTGGCACGGGTGGGAAGGCCATGCATGTCCCTTCCTTTAAAGGGTAGGATCAAGACTCTGATCCCATCACTTCTATCCACACTGTTGGCCAGACCTTGTGACATGGCCACACCTGTATTAGCGAAAAATTACATATCAGAAAAGAGAGAATGGGTATTGCAGAATATTTAGCAGTCCTCTGCTTTTGCGCTTGCAGGTCTCAGGTTCTGTGATATGGGATGCCTCATACTGTACCCTCAGTTTAAATTTCCTAATTATTTTAACAAGACCCTAGAAACACAAATGGGAGGTGATACTTGCCATGAATTTTTCCTTCTTTAGATTCTTATGGCCCACTTTATTTCTGGTTAGAGTGATATAATGTAAGACTGGCCCAAAAGCACGAATCTTACTTGTTGGGAAGGCTCATCTCTCAAAGACCAGGAGACAGAGATCGCTGCAATCAAGCAAGAGGTTTTTTATTTCCAGCATGCTGGGGTCACTCCGTCTTCAGGACAGAAACGGCCCCAAGCTCTTAACACGAGCTGACTTTGGCAACAGGATGAGTTGTATACAGCTTATTGGTCACCTTAGGTGACTTTTAAATTCATTGGTGGCCTTCAGTGGGGTGGTATACAGACGAGGAACTGGGGAATTGCCCAATAGCCCACCCCTTGTGTGGTTAGGCTCTTCCCAGAACTGGGTGAACTTTGGGCGGTTTGGGAAAGTCCCACCCGCAGGGGCTTTTGTAAAACCTTGCGCAAGCTAATTACAGAAGCAGAAAAGCTAGTCAGTTAATATTCAAGGGTGGGGGAAGGGGTTCAGGTCCACAAAAACATGGTGAGTTTTTTTGTTTTGTTTGTTTTACATAGTTGATTTAGAGCAGCAGTTTTTAAACTTTTTGGTCTTAAGATCCCTTTGCACTATTAAAAATTACTAAGGACACTAAGAAGCTTTATTGATGTGGGTTTTATTTATTTACTGTATTAAAAATTAAAATAGACATTTACAAGAGTATGCATGTAAACGTTCCCATTAACTGTACCCTCTGGAAATCTCTACTATACAACTGTGAGAGATTGATGTTAAAAAAACAAATTATGTTTTAGTAATATCATGAAAATAATATTGATCTCGCAGACCCTCTGAAAGGACCTTGGAGAACCTGGACCTCACCTCAATAGCCACTAATCTACATACCTGTTTATACTGACTTTGGTTCATTTATGCTGCAACTGATACGTACTAGCACTGGGAATTTAAAAGTAAAGGAATTAAGATAGGACCACTGCCATTAAGTGATTAATGTTTCTAAAAATAAGTTGGTTTACCAGTCTGTGAACTTTCATCTTAGATTTGGAGGGAGTTGATTTTCATTACCAAATTTTAAAGAAATTTATATGTGAGAGTTAATAGTGATTGTTTTTATCTGTAGTAATTTGCTAACTTATGATGTTTAAGATAGGTTTAATTGAATAGTATTTGCATACAGAAGCTTATTACAGAGAAGTTTTGTTTGTTTTTTTTGTGCATACTTACCTTTTTTTTTTTTTTTTTGACCACCACCCCTGAATTCACCTTTTCTCATTTGTCACATCCCACTGCCTCCTATAGAAGTGTAAAGTGCTAGATATTTGCATTTTCAACCCCCTTTGCAGGCAGACTGCAGGCATGTGACCTAGGCTTTACCAGACATCTCCATCTCATGCTTTGAAATAGAAACTAGGGACATGCAGAAATACATGGCAGCTACACAGTTTCCAGGGCAGCAGGTAGTTGCTAGAGTTGCTGGGGTTGGTGGTGGAAGCTGCAGACACTCCTCTTGGTCAGTGGCAGAGACAGCAGTGGTATTTTCACCAAACCAATGCTGCTGAGTAATTTTGGGTGATGTTTCTGGATATGTAGGCTCCGAGCCCGAATTCTGTGGCCCTTCTGGAAATTTGTGATCTTTCCATATCCTTCTGTGAATTCAAGAGTCAATACCTGAACATGGGGGTGCAGGTATCTCTTCTGCATGATGATTTCCGTTCCTCTGGATATATACCCAGAAGAGGGATTGCTGGATCATATGGAAGGTCTATCTGTAGTTGTTTGAGAAACCTCCATATTGTTTTCCATAGTGGTTGTACTAATTTGCAGTCCCACCAACAGTGCAGTAGTGTTCCCTTCTCTCCACACCCTCGCCAGCATTTGTTATTCACCGTCTTTTTGATAATAGCCAGTCTAACTGGGGTGAGGTGGTATCTCAATGTGGTTTTAATTTGCATTTCCCTGATGACTAGTGATGTTGAGCATTTTTTCATGTATCTGTTGGTTATTTGTATATCTTCCTTTGAAAAATGTCTATTCAGCTCCTTTGCCCATTTTTTAATGGGGTCATTTTTTTTTTTTTTTTTACTGTATAATTGCTTGAGTTCTATGTATATTCTGGTTATTAATCCCTTGTCGGATGCATAGTTAGCAAAAATTTTCTCCCACTCTGTAGGTTGTCTTTTCACTCTGTTGATTGTTTCCTTTGCTGTGCAGAAACTTTTTAGTTTGATATAGTCCCATTTGTTTATTTTTTCTTTTGCTCCTTGTGCTTTCGGGCTCATGTTCATAAATCCTGTGCCCTGTCCTAATTGCTGAAGTGTTTCACCTATGTTTTCCCTTAGTAATTTTACAGTTTCAGGTCTTATACCTAGGTCTTTAATCCATTTTGAGTTGATTTAGTGTATGGTGAGAGATGCATATCTAGCTTCATTCTTCTGCATATGGATATCCAATTTCCCCAGCACCACTTGTTGAAGAGGCAATCTTTTTCCCAATGTAGATTTTTGTTGCCTTTGTCTAATATCAGATGGCTATACGCCTGAGTCCATCAGTGGATGATTGGATAAGGAAACTGTGGTGTATGTACACCATGAACTACTACTCTGCCATAAAAAAGAATGAAATACTCCCATTTGCAACAACATGGATGAGCCTGGACAAACTTACATTGAGTGAAATAAGCAAAGCACAGAGGGATAAATACCTGATGTGCTCATTCATATGTGGGAGCTAAGAGAGAAAGGAAGGAAGGAAAGAAAGACCACAGTAGTGCCGTGGTCTAACAGAGGGAGGGAACATTCCTGGGGCTACAAAGTGGAGTGGGGGAAAGAGGGGGAGGGGGAGGGAGGTTGGGGGGTAATTGGGTAGGGACAGGGGGTGCAAGGGTAATTTCTGGTGGTGGGTATGCCCCCAGTGTGAATCTGGCCCTCACATCTTGGGCAGGAGGGGTGACAATCAGCTTTGTATCATGAATATTCTTGATAAATAAAAATGAATGAATGAATGAATGAATGAATAATAAACTCTAAAAAAAAAAAAAAAGAAAAAAAGTCAATGCCTTTGCCTGCAACTAAGAATCCTGCTTGATACATTCTCAAGTGCAGTGTCTCTCAAAGTAACGTTTGGAAACTTAATGTATCGAAATCACCTGGGCCATATCCTACGAATTCATGGGATTAAAACTGATGGATTCAGAATCCTTGTGGGTGGGTCCCAACAATCTGCATTTCAAACAAGTCTCGGGTTTATAGGATTTTAGGTACAGTAAAATTTAAGAACCACTGTCCTAATGTTTCCAACATTTTAAATTATTTGCTCTGGGTAGGCTCTCTGTTGAGTAGCTTTTAGAAGAAATAATTCTGCTCTTTTTACAAGGCCCTAATCAATGTCTTGACAGTATTTTTTGTTCCCCTCTGTCCCCACTCCATGTTCCCCATAACCCTTTGTTCTGTCTCTTTAACTCTTTTAATGGTTTTTTTTTTTTTTTCTGGTTTTTCTTCTCACTGAGAAGCTGTAATTCCCCACTTGGGATTGCCTACATTCAGTGGTGCTTGGAATTGTTAACTAGAATTTTAATTGACACTGTGACTGTGGCTCTCTTCAGTTGTTTCTTTCTCAGACATTTTTGTAATCTGCAGGTTTAGAGCTGAATGTTTACTCCAGGGATCACCGGGGGCAGTTAAGGGGAAAGACTGGAACAGACAGTGATTTTCCTTGAAGGGATTCAGGCCAGAAAATAGCATGGAAGGGTTGCTGGACCTACTTCTGAGATTTCTAGTCACAGAATGTTACAACTTGAGAGAATGTAGCTTAACCCCTTGTTTCCTAAATGAAGAACTGAGAAGATACATGCCCAAAGTCACCTAAGTGATTAATGGGATATAAAGGACAAAATAAATTTAGAAGTGGAAAGTGATGCAGAGTTTGACCTAAACTAGCATAAAAAGGAAGGGGATTTATATTTATTGAGTTAGTGTTTGAACTTGGGTACATTCACTTAATATCTCGGAGCCTCAGTTTTCTCAACTTCAAGATAAAGATTCTAGTAGTAACTAAAATTTATGAAATATTGACTATATGCTAGGGACTATTAAAAGGACTTCATGTGCTAACTAATTTAATCCTTACCACAACCACAGGTATTACTACTACTCTCGCTTTTCAGATGCGTGGAAACACCATATAACTTGCCTGCAGACACACTGCTAGCATAGTTTTTTATTAGTGCTTGATAAATTTCCATGAACAGTTTTATGGGTCAGGAGTCTGAGCACAGCTTGACTTAGTCCTCTGCTCATGGTCTCTCAAGGCAGCAGTCAAGGTGTTGGTCTCATCGGAGGCTCGGGTTCTCATCGGAGGCTCAGGGTCCCCTTCCAAGCTCACGTGGTTATTGATAGAATTAATTTCCTTGCAGTTGTGAAGGTTGTGGTACCTGAGTCATCAAGATCAGTAGGGAGTGTCTCCTTCTTTTAAAGGTCTCCTCTGGTTAGGTCAGGTCCCCCAAGGACAATCTCCCTTGTGATTAGCTTGACATCAACTGATTAGAGGCTTTAATATATTTACAATATCTCTTCATCTTTGCCATGTCACATAAGGTAATCGTGGGAGTACCACCTTTGCCATGTTCTATTGGTTAGAAGTCAATTACAGTTCTCGTTCACACTCAAGGGACTCGGATTATGCAAACCCATGGATACCACAGGGCAGGAATCACAGAGCCATTTTAGGATTCTGCCTACCACAGCTCTAAGGCTGAGTGTAAATGCATACTGGCTCCAGGTTTAAACATCCATCATCCCAGAGTTCATGCTGTTAACCACTATGATCTTTTTCCCTTTGAAGAAAGGCAACCTACTTTGTAAGCTTTCATAGCTTTCTAAGTAAGATAACACCCAGCAGATGAATACTGGGTGCTAGTCAAATTTTAACTCCCTTCACACCTGCGCTTTAAAGATCTGCTTCAAGGACCCATAAATACCCTGCAGTTTGGTATTCTTTTTCTTTTTCTTTTCTTTTTTTTTTTTTTTTGGTGGCTGGCTGATTCGGGGAACCGAACCCTTCACCTTGGTGCGCTCTAACCAAACGAGCTAACTACACAGCTCAGTTTGGTTTTTCAGGAACAGATTTCCAGCAGTCTCTCTGAATACTCAGGTTATATAAATTATTTTACTGTGTTCATGTTCTTTGAGGCAGAAATAACCCTGGGCTTTGGATTTGAGACTTGGGTTCTCAAAAAATACACTTAGCTCTGTTTTTTGTCTTTGAAACAGATGAAGTGATTGAGAAGAAACAGTGAACATCTTTATTTTGTAGACAGGACAACATGGATCAGCCATTTACTGTGAATTCTCTGGTAAGTTGTACCAACTGATATTGTACTTAGGGTTGGAAGGCCCCCAAAAGGGGAATAGTAACATACTAAATGTGAAGTGAATCTCAATTGCTTTAAGGAGTTTAGCACTTAATAGTTTTTCATCCATCTGTGTGGTTGTCTCCTTTGAGGAAGTGACTAATAACACTATCTTCACTAGACTTAAAAATAATTTTTTTTCCCATGAAAGTGTGAAATTTTAATTTGCCTGGCAAGTTTCCAGGGTAGTCTTTTGGTAAAACGATGGAGAGAATTTCAGAGTCGACATCATAGCAAGTTGAAACCTCTTTGTACCTTAGCTTCTTTACAGATAAAAACTGGAGGCTTACCTTGTGTGGCAATGACTGAGGGAGACATACATTTAACACCTAGGTATTACTTTGGCATCCTTGTGTAAATGTCTGCCTACTCCAAACTTGTTCTTCTCACTTTTCCCCTCACTGTCCAACGCTGTGCACACTTTCTCTAGCTATATCTTAGAAGAAACGTGTGCTGGAGAAGAAATAACAGGGGCCTTGAGATCACATGGGCTTATTCTGCATCCCAGATCAGTCTCTGAGTGTGGATAGAGGAACATTATGTAATCTCCACGGCCCTGATTTTGTACTTTGTGCCTTATAACAATTAAAACAATATTTCTCGTGTTCTCAGCCCATTACGGGGGCTTGATAAATAGAAGTGGTTATTAGCATTCCCCTCGTCCTGACGACCAACCCACTCCCGGCTTCCCTGTAGGGGCAGCCCCATGAGCAGCAGTGTGCTGAATACCCTATCCACACAAAGCCTGGTTCCAAGACATAAAGAAATAGAGGCCCTGCTCCTTTCTCTGAAATAGCTTGTGACCTAGTGTTTTCTCTCAACCATAGATGCCCTTCACAGGAGCGTGGTTGTTTTCAGAGTATGTTTGAGAAGTAGAGAATTCTGAGGACTTTTTTGCCTTCTCACCCCATGTTGTCAGTCCACTGTGGTTGCAGTGGATTGAATGGCTCCCCAAACTCACTGAAGCTTAATCTCCACTGTAATTGTTGGGGGTGGGAAATCGTATTATGATCATTGAAAGGGGAGACCTTAAGAGGTGATTGGATTGTGAGGACCCTACCCTAGCAAATGGATTAATCAGTTGATGGTTTAATAGTGGTCCTGGGCAAGGTTCTGGGGGCTTTGAAAGGGGAAGGAATGAGGAATTATTAGCTCTTTGTGCCCCACCCTTCTCACCATGTGACACCCTGCATTGCTGTAGAGTCACCTCACCAGATGCGTTCCCTGGACTTTGAACTTCCCAGCCTCTGAAACTGTAAGCAGTAAATATTGTTTTTTATAAATTACCCAGTTTCAGATATTTCTGTTATAAGCAACAGTGACAAACTGATCCAGTGGGAAAATAAAGACTGTCCCATTTCCATCTCTGCAGAGGAAGTAATCATCCTTATGGAGTTTCTAATGTGTTTTTCTAGAACATTATATAGGAATAATTACATTTTTAAGGTACATGACACTGTAAAGATAAACACTAAGGATTTTTTATCTGGAAAATTTGTGTTTTGTTCTTGGAAGCTCACAAGAAAATGAAATATTATGGTTTGATGAAGACTTAAGGTCATGTCCCAGGCTTATCTCTGAAATCAATTTTAAATTTGGTAAGGAGAGCACCCCTTCAGTAAAGGAAAAATAAATCTTATTTTTATCTTCAGGAAAAAAGATAATCTAATTTCAGTCATGTTGCTCCCCTTTCTCTCTTCCTTCCTTATTTCTCTCTTTTATTTGATACATTTATCATCACTTGTATTGCAGGGAATATGCTACATCCTAGAGAATAGAGATATAGAGAATAGAGAATGGAAAATGATTTCTTTCTCCCAAGGATTCATAAGGGTTTGTGCACAAATAATTATAATTTAGCATGGACTGTACAGTAATAAAATATGGACAAATTACTTTTGTACATGTGGGAGGCTAAAAGCCCCTCTTGAAAATGCCCTAATTTCTGTAGATGTTTTTCCAGTCATTTTATGATATCACTGAAGCAATTATCTGTGTTTAAATAATATTTTCATTTAGTGCTGCCTAGTTCTACAGGTGAGTGCGGGGAAAGTGGGTGGATTGCTGTGTTATCTGAGACATCTCAGTTGGAAAAGACTGTGAATACTCAGTCCCGAGGCTCAGAATTCACAAGCTCAGATTCCTGTCTCTGATGTGGTGAAGCTGCCAACAGCTCCTCTGAAGTCAGAGTCTTTCAGAGAATCAGAAGATCAGCACAACAGGGTTTGGATCAAAGAGAATGTGTTTTAATTTGAGATGAAGTCACTTAGGAAGGGCCTGAGCATTGGCATTGCTAGTGGTCATACTTCTCTGCTCTCAGAACTGTGGACCAAGTGAGAACAGATAAAAAAGATGTCAAGTGAGGATAAAAATTGAGTGTGCCCTTTATTCCTGGTGACTTGGACCTGGGAAAGGTGGGAGACTGATAAATCTCTTCTGCTCTGCATTGATCTGGCTTACCTGTCCAGTCACAGGAGGGACAGCTGGAATCCCTGAGAGCTTCCTTGAGGAAGAAAAAACAAGGAGGATGACTCACCCACACTGTTCTAGGCCAGGTCAAGAGAGTAATGGCAGGTGCAAGAGGCATGACCTGCTTCTGACTTAACGGAGCCTTGAGAAACAAGTTTATGGCTCTCTGGTTGTATATTAAACCTTTAGGAGCAGAATCTTTCAGCTCTCTGGGCTTCTATCTGCTATAAAATTATTACCAATGTAGACCTTGGAAAAACTCCAAATATCTAATTCATTGCACTCTGCCCCTGAGGGTTGGTTAAGTAACACAGGGCCAGACCAAAACTTATGTCTACCTTGATTTCTTCCATTGCTTTCTGCAGACCTTAATCAAGTGCTCTGCCCACACTGTAGTCAGAGGCCTTGGGAAGCTAAATTTTCTCTGGGCCAACTCCATTCTTGGAGCATCAAATGATGGTAGAGTGGTCTGAAGCAGTGCTTCTCAAGCTGTAGCATGCCTAAGTAGTACCTCTGGGAACAGTAGTTAAAATATTGATTCTTTTTTTGATTTAATTTTATTTTTTGGCAGCTGGCTGATACAAAGATCAAACCCTGGACCTTGGGGTTACCAGCACCATGGTCTAACCAAATGAGCTAACTGGCCAGCCCTAAAATGTCGATTCTCTAGCCCACTTCCAGAGATCCTGAGTCTATAGATCTGAGGTGGGGCCTGTTAGGAATTTGCATTTTTAAGCAACTCCCAGTTGATGCTGATGCTGCTGGCGCACGGACCGTACTTTGAGACACACTGGTCTAAAGCAGGGGTCAGCGAACTATGGTCTACGGGGCCAAATTTACCTGCTTGTTTTTTTGTAAATGAAAATTTTTGAAACACAGCCAGGCTTATTTGTTTCCATATTGTTTATGGCTGCTTTCACACAGGGAGAGCCAAATTCAAGTTGCTACAGAGACCATATGGTTAGGAAAGCCTAAGATATTTGCTATCTGGCTCCTAACAGAAAAAATTCCCTGAATTTTTTGCCATTCTAAAACACTGACTTTTTATTGAATAATTGAATAATTATTCTGAATGCATATGCTCTCTGATTTTCCGAATATGTATAGATGCTGTTTTTATTAATAAAATTCAAATGTATTAATTAATATCACTGGCTTTTTTTCTAGTAACATTTTCTCAGTCAAGAACTAATTAACATGTAATTACTATTATGTGGAGGCCTAAGAGTCTTTTTTCATTTAATTTTTTAAATTAACATGTACTAATTGTGCATCTTTATGGGGTACAGAGTTATATTTCTATGCATGTATACTATTTGTGATGATCAAGTCAGGGTAATCAGCATATTCATTGCAAAAATTTACTATTTCTTTTTTTTTCTCTTAGGAGTATACTTTTGTAAAAAATTTACCATTTCTTTGTGATGAGAACATTTGAGCTTTTCTCTTTTAGCCATGGAGAACATATAATAAATTATTGTTAGTTATAGATGCCTAGCGCTACTCTACACCACTAGAACTTATTTTTCCCATCTAGCTGTGATTTTGCACCCATTAACCATCCTTTCTCTATCCCCCTTCTCCCTCCTCTTCCCAGCCTCTAATGACCACAGTTCTACTCTCTACTAAGAGTCTTTTCATGTTTAAAAAAAAGGTGACAAGGGTTCTTATGCTCGAAAAGTCTTCTTCAGGACTTCAGGTGGTTTGTTGTTGGGTTTTTTTGTTTTTTTTCACTCACTGAAGATAGAGGGAGACCCTGAAATGTCTTATAAACTAGGTATATTCTGGAATAGAATTGAATCATTAGATTAGTTTTGAATTCAAGCTACTTCCTGGAGACCCTTCAGAGTAGAATGACAGGCACCTACCATGGCAGAGATTCATCTTGTTTGCTTCACATAAGAAACATTCACAGGGATGTGATGGTCAAGGATATTTTACCTAAAATGACCTAAAATATTTGTATACTCTGGCACTGCCACATAATTGAACCTGAAACCTAAAAGGAGATCCTACTCCTACTCCAATAATAATGGATATTTATCCTGGATGTGTGTCTTTTTGGTGCATAGACCATGTGTTTAAGCAAAACGACTTTACTTTGATCATGTCATTCACTCTTATGGAAATGTTTCCTTAGATAGATATTGGTGTCAGGTTTTTAGTACAGAAAATACATCCAGAATATCAGTCATATTCTTTTCTTCTTATAATCAGAGATTTAAATTTTGCTTTGCAGAAAAAGCTAGCTGCTATGCCTGACCACACAGATGTTTCCCTAAGCCCAGAAGAGCGAGTCCGTGCCCTAAGCAAGCTTGGTTGTAATATCACCATCAGTGAAGACATCACTCCACGCCGCTACTTTAGATCTGGAGTAGAAATGGAGAGAATGGCATCTGTGTATTTAGAAGAAGGAAACTTGGAAAATGCCTTTGTTCTTTATAACAAATTTATAACGTAAGTCTTGTGTTTATTTTTTTTTATTTTTTTATTTTTTTGACTTTTTTATTTATTTTTTTATTTTTTTGTCTTTTTCATGACCGGCACTCAGCCAGTGAGTGCACCGGCCATTCCTATATAGGATCCGAACCTGCGGTGGGAGCGTTCGGAGCGTCGCCGTGCTCCCAGTGCAGCACTCTCCCAAGTGCGCCACAGGCTCGGCCCAAGTCTTGTGTTTAGAGAATGGTTGGCAACCTTATCCCTACCTGGGAAAATCACTTGTTTTTAGAAAGTTAAGCAACAAATATGAAATTGGAGGTTACTAAGTGTTAATTTTTTTTTTTTTCACCTTCCACTGTTTTGTACACACCCCTATGGAATCATAAGTGTGGTGAAGGGGAAAGGCCACTCTACCCTCTTGAGTTACTGAGTAATCAGAATACCTGAATTCTCTGTGTCATTAGTGGTATGATAATTTGTAATTCACTTATTCTCCCTGGGCCTCAATTCCTCATCAATAAATAAAAGACTTATGGGAGAAAATCTCTGAAGTCTCTTTATCTCTAAATATCTGTGATTTTATTCTATTTATAAAGCATTGGGCAGCTGTCTACTTTTATGTAGCCTCTTTAAACCTTAATTTTCTCATTTGAGAAATGGGAGTTATACTGCCATTTCTCTCTACCCTGTAACCTTGTTGTCAGGTGAAACGAGATGATAAAAATATATAAATGTATGTGTGTGATTTGTAAACAGCAAAATCAGTAATTACAGGTATCGCATATTAGCTATTAGAAATAGCATTGACAGACCATTCTGATCTATAAAGGAAAGGGTATTCATCCATTTTACAAATATTTATCGAGTACTTATTACATTATTCATTTTATTATTACATTATTCATTATTACTTACAATTACATTATTCATTTTACAAATATTTATTGAGTACTTATTATGAACTGGACATTGTTCTTCAGGCTGGGGATATATCAGTGAATAAAAAGAGAATTCCCTGCCCTTGTGGAAGCAGTAAGTTCACTTTATCTGGAAGGGATGCACCTGGTTTGCTGTAGGGATTTCCCTTCACTTCTGCGGTCTCTTGTTCCTCAAAAAGGTGATGAAAAATAATTAACTCCTAATTCACACCACTTAATCCACTAGGGATTCTGGTTGCCATTTCTCTTAGTTAGGAATTTTCAGTTAAGTTTTTTATATATACAAGATGGAGCCACTGATTCATTAGTGGTCATTTGAGCCTTTTTCAAGAGCAAGAAGGGATTTCCATTGATCTTTGCAAACTCTTACGTCTTTATGTGGTCCTCTCTGTTGCCAGCAGCACGCATGTAAGTAAGGTGGTCTCTGTAGGTGAGCACCCAGACCTGAGAAAGAACAAAGAGACTTGGTCTATTTAGGGAGTATTCTGACTTTTACCCTGTAAGCTTCAGTGCTTAGTTTGTTGAGTTTAACTACCCTGAAATTCCAAAATAATACTTGTGCCAAACTTTAGTGAAAAGGCAGGTTCTTAAACATGACATTTTTGAAAAGGGTGCTGGTTCTCATCTTAGAAACTGTCATTGAGCTTTTGCTGTCATAAGATGCTTAGGACGTGTTTTCTTTTTCTCTAGCTTGTTTGTAGAAAAGCTTCCTAGCCATCGAGATTACGAGCAGTGTGCAGTACCCGAAAAGCAGGATATTATGAAGGTACTGTAGAGTTGATTCTCCGCAGGGGGATCAAATGCTCCATAAGTATCCATTATTGATTTGCTCCCCTTCCTTTCCTCCTCTATTTCATCCTCTTGAGAGTTTGAACACAGAAATTCATTCCATTAGCCACGATGTTTTGATTTCTTCTCATGCATTTAATGATCATTACTCAGCCGGTGTGGGGTGTCTAATTGATCCTGGTGAGAAAAAAAGAAAGAAAAAGATCCAAGAATGTGCTCAATCACCTTATGGTATGAAAAAGTAATTATTTTACAACTGTTCCTAGATGTTGAGAGAATGATTGTATATTTTCCTGTACTTGTCTGTGATGGCCACTTTGGTTGGTTTTAATTATTTCTTACAGCCCTGAAACAATAACTATTTGAAAATCAGTGTTGATTATTAAGGCAGATTTAAAGTTCTAGCTATTTATGTCTTATAGAACTGGGCTTCTAGATAATAAAGTGTTGAAGGGTGGCCTGAAATACTCTCAAGTAAAAGAAAGACTTGCAATGCATTTATTTATCATCAACTTTTGCCACAATATATAGTTTCAAATATCTCTTGCTGAGAATATATCCTTTAAGATAAACATTTAAGATGTTTCCCATTTATTCGTCTTAGTTTGTGTTGATTTTATATGAAGGAAGATAAAACAGTGCATATAAAGCCAATCTCAGCATGAAATTTTAAATAATTTTAAAAAGTATTTTATCATACAATGGATAAAGGCATTCCAACCAGTTGAGTCAGGCTTGAGGCCGCCTGGAAAGAGAACTCAGATTTTGTCAAATGGTCATCTATATTTTTTTAATGTCTATGCTCACTTACCTGAAGTATCATTCATTATCATGTCTTTGTGTAGCATTTTTCCTCAATTATCTCACTTATTCAACCTCAAAGAGGTCTGTATGGAAACCAAAGGTCGCAGGCTGCCAAGGTGACTCTTCTACTGTAATTTAGAGTTCTTATTTTTACTTATAGGAGAAAAATTTTCTAAAAGCATGTACATTTCCCTTGTTTATGCTTGTTGAATATATGGATAGATGAATGAATGAACGGATAACAAAGGATTAAGAGAACAGGCATTTTGGTTGAAGAGCCTGGCTAGAGTCAGGAGACTTGGGTTCTAGTCCTAACCTGGCCACTAGCTAGTTGTATGATACTGGACAAACCTTTCAATTTCTCTAGACCTTTGTTTCCTCATCTCTAAAAAGGGTGGTGGTCGGACTATATCAGGTTTCCCAGATTTTCCTGCCATTAAAAATCACTGGGGAAGTTGTTTGAGATCCAGATTTCCCAACCCCTTCTCTAGAAATGTTAGTTCAGCAGATCTGGGAAATCCATATTTTTGTGAAAAGTGCCTCAGCTGCTTTTTATAGCCTACCCAATGTCTCTTCTGACTCTGATGCTACATGATTTACATACTGTGGAATGTACAATTACAAACCCACTACCTAAAATCAGGTACCTGCCTAAACAAAATGCTTATCCAACCATTGAAGTCAATAAAGTTCTTACAAAAGGTATTTTTTTTTTCCTTCCCTGTTGAAAAGATATTTTGGACCCCCAGAAAAGAGATGTTTATTTTTCTGCCATCATCTTTGGTTACTTGTGACTTAATTTCTAATATACATACCAGCTGTTTTTCTTTCTCAACTGATGATTTGAAAGAGCATACTGAAAATCCCACTAATCGATATGTGTATATATTTTTAAAAGAAACTGAAGGAGATTGCATTCCCAAGGACAGATGAATTGAAGAAGGACCTTTTAAAGAAATATAACATAGAATACCAAGAATATTTGCAAAGCAAAGTAAGTTCAATTGGTACATTTATTTCATGACTGTTTTCTGTGCAAATATTTTTTGAATTTTCTTTTATATGAGTTTTTCAAATGTCATATGCATTCAAATTAAAAATTAATGATACAGTGAAATGAAACCAATAAAAAATTCATGTGGATGCCCAGGTTAAGCACTTGCACCAAAGATGTGGTATTTATATTTCCCTACAACTTCTAATAATGCAGTGCATTAGAAAACAGATTTCCTATGGTGATTTAGATAGAGCTTTTTGACCAACTCTTGTGAATGTAACCTTGAGCCACATGGCTGCTCTTTGCCAGATGAGCAGGGGCATTAGGAGGTAAGGAGAATAATATATGGTTTCTGATGTGTCTAATTATGTAGACCTTGGAAATGTGAATTTGATTTTTAACTATTATAGTCAATAGTACATTGAGATGGAAGAACAGCTAACCATATGGGTGAAAAGTAATTTTATCACCAAGGGGTGGTGGCTTCTGGATTGTTATTAAATAAAGAGTGAAAGTGATAATGATGTCAACAGGCAGAAAGATGTTGAAGGAAGAAATTGACCAGTCTATGGAATACTCAAGTTTAAATGTGAATTCTTAATTTTTATAGCATTATTATAAATGTTGTTTTGCTTTATTTCAGTGTTTATTTGCTTTGGAGTTTGCTGCCTTCTCTGACTCTCACTTCAGTTCAATCTCATCAGTTCTGAAAATGGTCATGTAGCTTTTTTGACTTTCTATGGGCATGGCCAGAAGGCTGGTTTTGAGTGAGGTGTTTTATCTAACTGGTAGAGGGAATGTTGAAACCAGAAGTTTCCCTCTAGTGTGGATATTAATGATTTGATTTGAAATATGAGAGATAAAAATGATCTTGGAGGCTAAGGCAAAACAACAGCAAGAGAGAGAAAAGCCCAGTTCAGGTCTCCCATCCATGCTCAGCAATGTGCATGATCTTCCCAGATACCCCTGGGAGGAGCAGCCTCAGCAACTGTTCCAGGTTCTGCCTTTGGTGATGCCAGTGACCTCACAGTCCACAATAGTATCCCATGTAGAAGTCTCCAAGGGTCAGAGTGGTAGCATGTATGCCTAGGGGAGAGGAACAGACATGCCCGTAAACCCTAGCAGGAGGCAGCACCAGCATCACCCAGAAGCTTATTAGAAATGCAGAAGCTCAGGCCTCCACCCCAGATCAGCTGAATCAGAATTTGCAATTCTAACAAGACCCAGGGTGATGCATGTGTACGTGAAAGTGCTTCTGTAAACTACCCCCACCTTCCAGTAGCTCACAAGATCTAGTTTCTATCAAAATCATTTGGGGAACTTATTAAAATTTTATATTCTCTGACCTAATAATACCCAGATATTTTGTTAGGACTGGGGAGCTTGGGGCCTTTCATGTTTAACAAAACTGGTTGGTTCTGAGAGGGACGATTGCTGTACATTTTGAGAACCATTTCTTAGTGATTGCCCGTTCTCCCTAGAATATTAGTTCTGGAGTCAAATGCAAAGGTTCTAGGGTTGCACTGTCCAACAGAACTTCCTATGATGATGGAAATGTTCCACTTGGCATTCTTCAGTATGGTAGCCATCAGCCACGCATGGCTATTGGGTGCTTAAAATGTGACTAGTGCAACTGAGGAACTGAATTTCTAATTTTATTTAATTTTAATTAATTTAAGTTTAAATAGCCACATGTGGCTGGTAGCTACTGTATTGGACAGTGCAGTCTAGGAGTGAGATATTTTGTTCCATGTGATCTGGTCAATGAGGCTGAGTAGACAACACTGACCTTGATTTTTCAGTATTTAGAGGTATACAGGAATGGAGAGAACAAGTGGAGGGAATGGTTCTCATGACTTGTCTCTGGTAAAATATGAATGGATTTAGAACTGCAGTCTTCATCAGATTAAGGAGATTTTGCTGTGATGTTGTGTATTTTCCTCATTGTCCCCTGAGTGTCTCTGTGGGGCATATTGCAATCAAGCTGTCTCTCTGTCTGCTAGAAGATTTAAAGTGTCTAATCCCAGTTTTATGTTTTTGCCTTGGAAACTAACCTTCTCTTCTGGCAACCGCATTTTTTAAAGAACAAATATAAAGCCGAAATTCTCAAACAACTGGAGCATCAGAGATTGATAGAGGCAGAAAGGAAGCGGATTGCTCAGATGCGCCAGCAGCAGCTAGAATCGGAGCAGTTTCTGTTTTTTGAAGATCAGCTCAAGAAGCAAGAATTAGCCCGGGGTCAAATGCGAAGTCAGGAAACCCCCGCCCTGTCGGAGCAGATCGATGGGAGTGCTTTGTCCTGCTTTTCCACACACCAGAACAATTCCTTGCTGAATGTATTTGCAGATCAACCTAATAAAAGTGATGCAACCAATTATGCTAGCCACTCACCTCCCGTGGACAGGGCCTTGAAGCCAGCTGCTGCTCTAAGTGCTGTTCAAAGTAAGTGATGAAATGCACCCTGCAAGACATCGAGGCTCATCTGGTGTTGCCATATTTCTGTAGCATCTGGGAGAGTTCTCATTTCTTTAGTCATTGTGGTAGGACCCCTACGTTATATGGTATATATGGTGTGAATCATATGACCCAGTACTCTCTGTCTTTTACTATGTATAACCTTAAAATTCAGGAAACATGATTTGCCCACTGATCGAGCAGAGACCCTGTAATACATAGAATTGTATTTTGTCCTTGAAAAGATTTCACATGAATAGAATTCCAAGCATTTTTTTTCTTCCATGTATTTTAGTCATGAAGTTAAATGCTAATACTGGAAAGGAAAGATGTTGAGAAACTTGTTTGTCCAGACCTTCGTTCAGCAGTAAAAGGTTTATGTTCAGTATGTTCAGCATTATTCCTGAACCCAGAGAATCTCATACACGTAGGTAGTTAACCTCCAAATGGATTATGTGTTTCTGCCAACAATTAGTGCTGCTTAGTAATGCTAGATCAGTGCTGGCAAGTTTCCAAGATCAAATAGGGAATTCTTCCTGGCAGACACTGTCAGACAGAGCTTGTGTTCTCATTTATTTTATTTTATTTTTCATTTCTTAATTGTTTTTTGGTGGCTGGCCAGTTCGGGGATCCAAACCTGTGACTTTGGTATTACAAGGCTGCGCTCTAACCGGCCAGCCCCCCATTTATTTTAAGAGTTATGACAGGCAACCGTTTTATAAGTTACTTTACTGCTAATTATTTCTAAAAATGTTCTTTTGCTTACTGATAACCAGCTGTCATATTGATATAAGTAACATATGGTAAATACAATAAAGAATAATTATCCAATATCTTATAGAATATGAGATGCATTCTATGCAGCCTGTACATTTAACGGTATATTGACCTCATGCCAAAAGGTACTATGTACATATATGTAGATAGTTGATGTAGCGCACAAACGTGTAAACATACTTGCACCTTCCCATTGTGTTCATAAAATAATTTACATACAAAGTATAATTTTACCTTCTTTTTAGTCAATGTTTACTTTTAAGAGTTTTTAAATAAAATATGGAAAGTGGAGCACTGGATAATTTCATTTCTGAAATTTAGATTTAACTGCAATTGCTTGCCAAAAACAATTTTAAAGGATGGGATGTAAGACTTGTTTTTTAGCTTTTTCTCTTTTTTCTCTTTCTTAGATTTAGTGGTTGAAAAATTGCGATGTGTAGTTTTGCCAAAAGATCTTTGCCACAGATTTCTGCTGCTGGCAGAATCTAACACAGTGAGAGGAATAGAAACCTGTGGAATACTCTGTGGAAAACTGGTATGGTCTTTTTTCATCTCTTTGCACAGGATACATTAATAGTACTAGCTTTCTTGTGATAAGCAGAACAGAATAAAAGCCTGTTGAGGTGTAAATATTATGAAATTTACATAGATTAATTTCACAAAACCACTGTCATTATCAATGAAATTATCCTCTAAAAATGGATTATAGAACTTCAGGGGCACTGTAAAAGCTTATTTTAAAGAATCAATTGAACTATAAATTAAATCTGTTTAGGAAAATAGTAGATTACATGTCTTAAGATTTCCAAATCCATCTAGTTTGCCAAGTCAAATTTCATTTAATAACAATTCCATTGCAATTGTTAGTTTCACATACATTTATGTAATTAACTTTCTACCCGTTTTTACCTGTGGCAGGTATCACCATGCCATCCTTTTTCAGATACAAGTGGAATAAACTAGGATTTTGTTGCTTTCTTTAGTTTAAGGCAGTAGTTTCAGCAAACTAAAATCCATAATAAGCACAGGTCGAATTTAATTATGGAAGATGTTAGCAGTAGTATGTGATGAAAGACAATGTCAAAATAAGAGGTAAAAGAGAGAAGACATATTTAATTTTCTACCTGTAACAGAGATGAATAATATTTCTTTGGAAGTGTCCTTTCTTAGTCTCTTTTGAGTATCAGATTATATTTCTGGGTCCAGGCTCCTTCTCAGTCTTCAACATTTAGCTTGAGAATTGCTGTTTAATTGAATACTGTGTTTTGTTCAAGACACATTCTTCTGCTGTATTCCAGTGTTTTGTCATCACTTCCTCCAAGAGAGAGAAAGCCACTGGTGACAAGCATAGGCAAATGATCCACTGTCTCCCACACAGCCACCTTCATTGTCCTTCAGGAGCAGTGTGCTCCCCCTCACCACGTGTTGTATTTCGTTTGACTGATGGATTCATTGACTGATTGATTCATTAACTCACTCTTTGACAAACATTTACTGAGTACCCCTGTGTGCCTGGCACTGTGCTAGGTATTGATATTCAGCAGTGTGCATCAGCTACAGTCCCTGACACGTGATGTTTAGACAATACTTGTGAAGAACCAGACAGATGACTAATTATAAGTGGGTTGAGCACTCCCAGTGGAAGGACAGGGCATCCTGGGAATGTGTAACTGGGAATTCTAACCTTGTCTGGAAGGCAGGGTGGTCGAGAAGGGCTTTTCTGAGATGTGATGTTTAAGCGAGACCTGAAGAATACATAACATAGCCGTGATAGGAGAGGTGGGGTGGAGGGGAGAGTTGCAATCAAGGCCAAAGGAATAGTGCCCAGTTTGCAGGAAGGCCCTGAGGCTAGAGAGAAGCCGGTGCTGTGGAGAGATAGAGAGGCCAGCCTGCCTGGGACAGACAGCTCCTCCCAGCACAAGCACCTCTTACCTGAAGATGCCACCAGCCTTCACAGCCCTCTTCCTTTCAACCATTATCTGTACTCAGGGAGGTAATTTGTTTTTCCTTTCTCTTTATCTGATTGCTAATCCAAAACAGTATCTTAATCATAGAAGATCGTAATGTGTCCTCCCAATATTAGAAGAAAGTCTTAAGTCTTGAAGTGAAATTAAATATAATTAGTAAAATAAAAGCAGGACCATCAACTCCATAGCCCATAGGAATGCCCTTCAGTAGAATTGCAAAATCACTTCACTAGTATCTCCTCCTCCCAATAAACCTGCCCTTGTTTTGTTCTGACTTTTTCATTGTAGGTGTAATATATCAAGACATTGTTTATTAACTAAACTTCCATGCACCAGCCTGGGAAGCTCATTCTTATTTATGATATGTTTTCTGTTGGGAAAATGGGTTTTGAGCTCTAAACAACTGACTCTCAAGCTTTTGGTGAAGAGTCCATTTTTACACTTGGGACTTTGGTTTTGGATTGTTGTGGGGGGTGTGGGGGGTGAGGATGCATGCAGTGGGGGTGCTCTCTAGTCTTGTAGCAAAACATTGCACTTGCTGTTCGGGTAGAGTTTTTTTCTGTCAGAGACTTGTTATTCGTTTTGCTAATTGTTTTTTTAGACGCATAATGAATTTACTATTACCCATGTCATCGTGCCAAAGCAGTCTGCGGGACCAGACTATTGCGACATGGAGAATGTAGAAGAATTATTCAGTGTTCAGGATCAATACAATCTCCTCACTCTGGGATGGATCCATGTATGTTTGACCTTTTGGATTTCTGTTTATTTTTGTAAGGTGTGTTATTTTCCTCCTTAGAGAAATCTAGCTTAGACTGGCTGGTTAGCTCAGCTGGTTAAAGCATGGTGCCGATAACACCAAGGGCCCAGGGTTTGATCCTTGAACTGTCTAGCTGCCAAAAAAAAAATAATAATAATAAAGAAATTTAGCATAATTTAAAAGTTTTTTATTTTTAATTTTTTCAAGTGTAATAAATGCCATAACACTGTGAAAATTGTCAAAATCAAAATGCATTCACTTATGTTACAAAAAACTGTGACAGATAGAGCCAGGGAGGGCCATGAAGGGAGGGTTCTCATGCATAAATGCCTGATAACAAGAACTATCACAAAAGACTATAAAAACCACAACTTTGCACAAAGGCCATCACACCCTTACACACAAAAAAATACATCTGCAAGGGCTTCTGCCCAGCAAAGTCCTGTCCAACCTCGAATTGGCACCACCCTTGTTATTGATCCTTGTAGCCAAGGATAATTATCTCAAAATAATTATGTAATCCTCCTCATTATTCCTTTAAAAATCTTTGTCTCCCCTTACCTCCCCGAATACACTCATAGTCTACTATGGCACACATGTTACCATTGCAATGTCCTATTCCTCAATACACATAATTTTCTATTTAGAGAGCCTCTCTCTGTTTGTTATTTAGGTTGACAATATTAAAGCATTTTCTTCAGTGTTAGACTGAGTGTAAATCTGTCAAGTCTCAATTTGGAGAGGGGTATCTTATGCTTTTTTGTACCATCCAAAGTTAAAAGGGAAAGAGAGAAAGTGAGTAATATATGAAAATTAGGTGATTTTTTTCTGATGATTTTACAGTCTTTTGGAGGCTTAGACAGATTTTTAACTGATTAGGCTAAACAATTAATGTTTTCTTTCCTTTTCCTGTGGGTCTAAATTAGATTATTTTAAGAAAATTTCTGAAAGTGTTTCTTTTAAACAGGTGTTTGTGTACATCAGGTAAGGTTCATATACTTCACTGAATCTCCCCAATAGGCCAAGGATGTATCTGTCTCTCTATAAACAGCCACAGAGTAAGGCCAGGGGGTAGGGCCAAGAATATTGGTTTCCAGTAACCAACCACCAGGCCATCACAGAGTGGGAGAAGGCTTACAAATCAAACAGACATGAGTTTACATCTCAGCTCTGCTAAGAATTCGCTACAGGAACATTGGCAAGTTATTTAAGCAATCTGAACATCAGCTTTATCACTTATAAAAAGGGAATTATAATGTATTAGTCTGTTTCTGTTCCTTATAACAAAATACACGGAACTGGATGATTTATAAGAAAATGAAATTTATTGTTTACAGTTCCTGAGGCTAGGAAGTCCAAAAAGTCCAGGGAACACAGCCGGTGAAGGTCTTGTTGGTGGCAACAGTGATGGAGGGTATCACACTGTGAAAATGGTGGAGCAGAGAGAGAGACAGACTCTTCTCTCTCTTCTTTTAAAGCCTTCAGTACCACTCCCCTTACCACTATTTTTAATCCCTTCATTAGGGAGTGGTCCTACAATCCAATCACCTCTTCAAGGCTCCACCTTTCAATTACCATAATAGGATTTCCCACCCTCTTTTAACAGTCACAGTGGGGGCCAAGTTTCTAAAACATAAAACTTGGGGGACACAATTCAAGCTTCAGTGAGTTTGGGGGGGGAACATAATTCAATCCACTGCATGTAATAATTGAATTCATATTATGTTGAGTATTAAATGAGATGTTAGTGAATTTCTTAGCGCATTTTTCTAGAAATTCAGAAAATTGTAGCTGTTGTTATTGGTGATGATACACTACTTTTTAAATTTATAGTTCAGTTCCTCTGGGGGACATTTTTTCCACTCAATCCCACAGAGCTGGACCTGGGGTAGTGTCTTAGTCTGTTTGTTCTGCTATAGCAAAATATCTGAGACTGGGTAATTTATAAAGAACAGAAAATTATTTATCATTCTGGAGGCTGTGTCCTCACGTGGTGGAAGGCAGAGGGCAAGAGAGCATTCCCTTCCACCTTGAGCCCGTTTATGAGGATGCTAATTCCACTCATGACTTAATAACCTCCCAAAGGTCAAACTTCTTAGTACTGTTGCATTGGGGATTAAGTTTCGACATGAATTTTTGAGAGGACACCATCATTCAAACCATACTAAGTTAGAGACAAGTCATCCATCTCACTGGCATGGGATGCTAGCCAAGAAGATTTTCAGGGCACATCCAAGGGAATTCTGAGAGCCCTTGAAGAATGATAAGTGATCATTTTGTATTTTACTTTCTTTTTAGAGAAGCACTGAGTAGGGGCAGCACAGATGTGCGTGCACACGCACATGCACACAAACATACTTGCCACACATTTGGTGTTATGTAATTTAGGAGGGTAGAGGAGACTTCAGTCCCAGTTCTACCTGTAAATACTGTGTGCTCTGAGTCAGGGCTCCTGACCTCCTTGTTTCCAGGTTCTCTCATTGATTGAGTGAGGCTGATGGATGCCTTCTGGCCTTCACTGTGTTTGTGTGAGCAGTAAACAGGATACCAGGTGTAAAAGCACTTTGAAAAGTATAAACTGCCTTTCAAATGCAAGAAATTACTTATAACGAAGAGTTTGCAATGTGTTCCATTTATCTATTTGCTTTACTTAACAGTAAATAATATGCCTTACTGTTTGCTTGGTAATTGCTGTATTTAAAAGGCGTTTAGCTTAACATGATTTCTGTAACAAGAAAGCATTTTAAAGCAAAACAAGTTATAGCAAAGAAACTGTAACATAAACTAAGAATGACAGTTCATTAAATCACATGCCTACATTGTCAAGTCAGTGTTACTTTACCTACAAAACATTTCCCAAATTAGAAGCAAAAGCTTTTCCCTTGTAACTTTCTGTGTATATAATTTATGCAATAATGAAGTTAAGTTGTTTAATAAATTTGGCATAATTCTAGAATTCCAGGTTTTAGCGTTTTGGTTTTTTATTTCTTTTTGTGGGAGGTCAGTACAGAGACCTGAACCCTTGACCTTGGTGTTATAAGGCCGTGCTCTCACCAAATGAGCTAACCGGCCAGCCTCCTGGGACTTAGGTTTTTGTGTGATTTATCTCACTGTATCAAATTGTAGTTCAATGAAAGCATAAAAACAATACATTTCGAAAACTCAATGGTTGTAATGAGTTTTTGTGATGGTTTTTAATTTTTAAAAAAAAAATTTTTTTAAGACTAGTCAAGTGCAAATAGTGAGAAGAGGGGAAAAGAGTAGAACAAGGATTTCAATCTGTAACTCACTGTGACAATCAATTGAGATAACTCAGTACCTTTGGACTGGCCGCAGTGATGGTTTTTATTGAGCATAATAGTCGCAACAAATCCCAGAGCTGATTTTTTTTCAGGCTTAAATTAGTCATAGAAAGAAGGTCTGAATCAGAATAGACAGACCTGGAATTGAATTTAGACCTCTTGGCTTAATTGGCTGATGAGCTTCAGCAGCCTGCTCACTCTCCTGATGACCCCACTTTCTTCATCTGTAAAATGGGGGTCATTAATAACACTGATCTCAGCTTGTTGTTATGAGGATTCAATGATTTCATGCATGGAAAGTGGTTAGTGCAGTGCTTGGCACACTACTCAGTTGCAATAAATTGCACCTGCTGCTGTTATCATCATCTTCATCATCGTGATTTTTATTTCCGCAGAGTGAGAGGATGGGAGCAGCATCTTCCCATGGGAGAGCTGTCCTCATCGGAATAGAAGTAATTTCTCTGGGCAGAAACAAAGGGCTTAGAAGGCCATGTGGTGTGCATTCAGTCTGGAAATAAATTGACAGGCAGAGTGATTTGTCTATTGGACAGCCTGCTTACTGCATCCAGAGGCACTATAGTTCCTTTACAGACTACTTACTTTTTCACTTCTTGTCTTTCAATACATGGAAGGCTGTATTTCACTAAGAAAAAATATTCCCTGTCAAATATCAAGCTGTCAGACGCTCCCACTTACACCCCTACTAAAGATTTGGGTTTTACTAGGATAATTTCCATTCCTCTGTTGATCTGATAATTTTATAGAGCAAGAGTTACTTTGCAGAAGTTACCTTGCAGAATATGTATCTTTCTGCAAATAATCAGTTGATTTTACCCTCATTCACCTAAATAAAGTAGAAAGGAGTTTTAAAATCTTGTATTTCTTTAACAGACCATAGTGTATGTAAAGGCATTTAGCTATTACTATGGGCCTATGCCCTTGAGTTAATGACGACAACATTAAAATAACAACAGCCATAAGTACAGCTAAGGACTTTGATTCCTTTTTATGTGTTGCTCTATGAATTTTACACTGACTTGTTCCATTTAATCTTCATAACAATCTCATGAAGAAAATAATTATTATCCCTACTTTTCAAATGGTGAAATGAGCAAGAGCTGGTTGAGTAATCTTTGCAGTGTCATATAGCTGGTGAGTAATGGGGCCAGGATTCAGTGTGTGCCAAGGACCTTTGTTTCATGATTAAGATGGTCACATTCCTTTTTCAAGGGTAATTAGGATTAAAAATGAATTTTTAAATTATTAATGTATGTATGTATTTTTCATACGCAAATATGAACCTCTGATTTACCTCACACAAACACAAGTTTGTAAATTGCCAGAAACTTGGAAGATTTCTTTTAATTTATAATCTCCCCTTCTTTCATGTCATATAGGTATTTAGTTGCTGAGCAAGATGAGTTCCAAACCCCTTCAAAAACTTGGAGACTCCTGTTCTCCCCTTTGTAGGGAATGGCAATCCACAAAAGGAGACCGAGCAACATTTGGTGTATTTAGTGAAAACTTTCTTTTCGTATATATGGTTTTGAATATAAATATCTCTGATCCAGGGTTTCAATCACAGCACTGCTCCTGTGCGACCCAGGCAGCCCACTTAACCTTCCTGAACCTCAGGCTCTCCATAAGTAAAAAGTGAGACAATAAAATAAATATCTCATAGATGAGTTGTAATAATTCAATGAGTATCTATTTAAAGCCTCTGGCAAATGAATTTCCAGCTCTTTCTGTCCCAACAACAAGAAAGGACATTAACGCTCCTAGGAGCCTCTTCTCAAAGTTGTAGCGACTCCAAAGAAGCAAATAATAGGAATGTATAAAGGGAAGGGTTATGTCAGCAAAACACTTTTTAAAATTCTTACGTGATTAATGGTGGTAGAAAAGAAACAAACAAATATATAGAATTTTCTATGAGAATGGGCTGTGGCTTTGGCTAAGACTCAACTACCCTGGTAAAACTGTCCTCTTTTCTTTTCATAGACACATCCCACCCAAACTGCATTCTTGTCTAGCGTGGATCTGCACACTCACTGTTCCTACCAGCTCATGTTGCCAGAGGCTGTTGCCATCGTCTGCTCACCAAAGCATAAGGAGTGAGTGTGACTTCTGAGGGGAGCCCGAGGGGAGCTTCGTCTGGGGCTGCTGGGTTCATGGGTATCCCCACACCAGGTTGTGGCACTTAGACTGACAGGCTCTAGGTGCCCTTGGGAAAAAGAAATGGGTGGCAGCCAGCTCCGCATACCTGAAGCTTTGCAGTCTTTTGCTTTTTAAGCTCCTTTCAGTGGTAGAGTGACTGGTTCTTTCTTTAGTTAATGTGACCTTGAAGCAGATAATATTTAAGAGAATGTTATCCTACTTTGTCTTTTGAGATATGAGTTCTATTGTCTTATGTCCTATTGAAAGAAATTTTTCAGCCTTAGTTTAATTGCTTCCAAAACCTTTCTAGTTTTGGGAGACCATGATTACTGTAGAGTAGTTATGAGCATAAGAAATATATTGGAGTTCTGGCTGCGCCCTCAGGTGGTGTGTTTAGCAGGATACCTGACCACTGTGAGCCTCACATTCTTTATCTCTAATACAGGCATCCCTCCTTATCCGTGGGGGATACCTTCCGAGATCCCTGGTGGATGCCTGAAATCACGGATATTATTGAACCTTATATATACTGTGTTTTTTGATCTGATAACTGAGATAGCTATGAAGTGACTAACAGGCAGTGTATACAGCGTGGATATGCTGAACAAAGGGATGATTCACAGGGTGGGACAGGATGGCACAAGATATCATTACACTACTCAGAAAGGTGCACAGTTTAAAGTGTGAATTGTTTATTTCTGGAATGTTTCATTTAATATTTTCGGGCTGCGTTTGACCATGGGTCACTGAAGCTTGTGGAAGCAGAACTGCAGATAACCAGGGATTCCTGTACTGCTCCCCATGGATTGCTGTGAAGATGAAATTAGATGATAGTCTATGTGAAATGCTTAGCATAGTTAGTGCTGGGCACCACAGCAAGCTCAGTAAATATTTGCTGCTGCTATAAACAGTATTCATATTATTAGAAAAATTAGAATGATTGATCCCGAGGAAGAGGCAGTGCTATCTCCAAGCGCCTGCAGGATTGTAATGCAGAGGAGGCGGCTGAGATGTGGTGTGAGACCAAAGAGGAAAGGCCAAGGCCCCCCCAGGGTATTCCCTCCTCCTGGTTTCTCTCCTCTATGCCAGTCCTCAAAAGATTGGTTAAAAAAGTTACTGTGGGATTCCTAGTTTGTGGTTATTTTTTCCATTGCATTTGAGGAACATGTATGCTTGTGCCAATCAAAATAAAGCATCTGGAAACCCCAGTGATTCTTAATTTTTATATCTTTTTTTCACCCTGAAATTTAGCACTGGCATCTTCAGGCTCACCAATGCTGGCATGCTTGAGGTTTCTGCTTGTAAGAAGAAGGGCTTTCATCCACACACCAAGGACCCCAGGCTGTTCAGTGTGAGTACATAGCTATGTTTGCAGGTGTTTATTTTTCACCATCCACCCCCACCTTTTTTTTAAGAAGAGAAATAGTAGCATTCTTTTTTTTTTTTTTTTTGGTCTTTTTCGTGACCGGCACTCAGCCAGTGAGTGCACTAGCCATTCCTATGTAGGATCCGAACCCGCGGCGGGAGCGTCGCCGCACTCCCAGCGCAGCACTCTCCCGAGTGCGCCACGGGCTCGGCCCTGAAATAGTAGCATTCTAATATGGAGTAAAAACACTGTTCTGCTTAGGAGAAAATTCATTAATCTTTGTACTTAATTTCTGATTTCTTCTTAATGTGATGTTATTTACAAGGAAATGTGAGTATTTCTGTAGCAGAGTTGCTGATGCACAAAGCTTCCTTTCCATTACGTATTTGTGTGATACTTAAAGTTTTCTTCAGAGTCTAAGTAAGCAAACAGTTATTAGAAAAAATGGTATTAAATATTTCATGAATTCTTTATGCTTGATATGGCCAAACTAGTTTTTTCATAGCAATTCAATGAAAACTGTAACCACATTTCTTGATTAGTTTTGTATAGCCCAAAAGAAACATTATTTGACTACATCTTTTCTATTTGCTTGGAGGGTGTAACTTGAGAGAAACATTATTTTGAAGTTAGAATTTATTTTAAATGAAAATTACTTGGCAGCCTCTATAAATATTTCTTGTTGTTCAGAATGAATAAACATGGTCTATTTGTTCCAGTTGGAAATATTTTTAAAATTAGGAAAATTTTTTAATGAATTCCCACTCCCATCCAAAAGGGAAGTATGTGTTAAATGTTATAATGTAAAACCAATATTTTCTTTTCTAGATATGCAGACATGTGTTGGTAAAAGACATAAAAGTAGTTGTGTTGGATCTGAGGTGATATGTCCCGAATATAAACACCGTCAACACCAGACACCTGCCCATGGACATGTGGTTGCTGGATTTTCTTAAGATGTTTCCAGAAATGACTGATATTTTATATTTATACATTTTAGATCAGAAAGTTTGATATTTATTGCTTTTGCATATTTTGAAGGTTTTTTTGGGGGGGTTGCTCTGTCTTGAGAGGTCACAAGGTGTTAAATCAATGCCTATTAATGTACCCCAATACTATGACCACATAATAAATTGTGCTGCAAACAATGTGTCTGGTATTTATAGAGGTCTCCGTTTATGTTTTCAGAGCTTTAATGTTTCTCTATTTTTTTTATTCACGTAAAATGTAATTTCAAACAAGAAATTTTGAGTATAGGTAGCCTCCAAGGTAGGCTGTCTATTTCTGCAGCCTTTTCCTGTGATAGCAGGTGAGCAGCTTCCACATGTGAGAAGAAATAAGGCTGCAGTCCACAGACACTGCATTTTCAGTATCATCAAATCCCAGGCTCAGAGAGAGATGTCTGCAGTGAATCACAGTGTAGGATAACAGAACAACAGGCTTCTACTCAGGGATCAGGTATCAGAGAGCCTGGGATAGCAGACAGTTCATTAATATGATTTAGGAGAAGCTCAAGAGAAGGATAAAAAAAGTCTCAGATAAACAGTATAAAGCCTGTTACTGTCAAAGTCAACAGAGGTGACAGGGAGATGAAATGACACATAGGAAATAACTGGTAATTCTTAGCCAAAAAGAATAAATAAATACATGGGAAAGATGGCTTGTAATTAAAGTATCTCTCTATAAGTTAATGTACAGAATGTAGGAATGAAATAAGTTTGAAACTGAATAGAGTGATGTAAATACAATGTTATGGTATTACTAAGGCTTGGAATGGCATTTGTGACTGGTCACCTAGATAATAAAAGCATCTATCTGGATCAGAAGACACAGATTAAATAGACGGAACGGGAGACTTAACGTACTCTGTTAGCAAGTTGAATTGGTAGAAAAAACCTGAGAGTGGAAACATTATGGAGAAAATTTAGCTGCAAATATAAGGAGGGAAGAATGGAAGTGTTATTGTTGAATATTTTGAGAATATATACATATTCATGTGGACACTGAAGACAGATTTTCCAGGCACGACCTTTATCTTGGCTGAGATTGCTCCCAGGCGGCTCGGGAAATCCTAAGCTGGCTGCCCTTCCCTTGATCAACAGCATTCTCACCACCTGTTAGGCTCCTACCTTGCTCTAGTATAGCCTTCTTCTCGTTTCTTTCCAACTTGTAAGTCTCCATCTTTAGCCGTCTCTCCCAGATCTTCAGCTTTTTCCTGACAGGGCCAAACTAATCCTATCTAACCTTCTTTCTTCCCATGTCTTATATGCCAGCCCCAGCTTTCCCAGACTTTGTTTCCCTCCTGACATTGTATCTGAGTCACCTGAACAACTCATGTTTGCATGTACTAGCACACGCTTCTTAGTTCAATGATTTCTGTATTCCAAAGAAGGGTATTTCCTGTACTCTGTGCTTGGATGGGTTAACAATCCTGCCCTCCTGTCTCTTGTCCAGTATTGGTGTCATGCCACTCAAATTCTGCTCCAGTTCTCATTCATAAAGAACCCACTATGGGCACCTTAGTGGCGTATTTTTGTTTTATGACAACTAGTAACCTTGGAAAGTTCAGGTCTCAGACTTCAGAAGCCAAGCTTGGCTTGCCCTATGCAGGGGGACCTGAGTCTACAGCCACCACTAGCTAAGGGCAGATTAATTCTGCAAGGGGGGCTCCACAGACAACCCACTTTTCCCTGAATGGAGCTGTACTCTGTTTCTTCGAACTTAAGGACATTGTGATATTCTTGTACACTTGATCAAAGAAAAAGATTATGTAATTTACTCAAGTAAAAATAGCTGTCGGGACAAGGGATAGCTGAGAAATGAGTGACATCCTCTGTTGAATTCAAAGATACATTAATAGACCAAGAGCATGTAAACTGAGAGGTGTCCGATGAAAAAACTATGGATATTGAATGGTGCCTAGAGATAGAAAGGATTTACTGAAAGTAAGAACATTTAGCTTCTTAGATTTCCAGAGAGAATAGGAGAAGCTGTGAGATGCCAAACCAGTTATGTCCCTTCTGAGTAGCAAATTAGAAGAGTACTCACTTTTTACTAAAAGGATATATCCCCTAAACCAGGGAGGCATTCTTGTCACTTGCTTTTTAAAAAATTTTTTGCAAGGGGAGTCAAAATCGTAGGTCTGAGGTGAAGTTTGAAAGGTTGTTTTTTTGAAGGGCATGTGGTTTTCTCATCGCCAAGTACAAACCCAATTAAGCAGACTTCCCAGAAGAACAGAGCTGGGCTCTTGCAGACAGCAAACTAGTGACCTGACTTTGCCTGGCAGAATGAGTCCCTGAGGCTGGGTCTGAAAGGAGAACCAACAAAAATGCAGCCACACAACTGAGGAATGGACTGGGCAGGAAGTAGAACCCGTGCAAGCCAGCCTGGAGGGCTGCCCAAGCATCCGTGTGTGCATGAGGCGTGGCCGCCAGTGTTCTTAGTTGAGCTTCCTTTGGAAAATCTCATTCACAGAGGGCAGTGTAGCTTCCTTTTAAAAAGGTGAATCAGTTCCAGAGCCCCATTTACCACGCCCTTACCTCCTAAGGCAAAGATAATTCTTCATTTCTTTTCAGATCTATGTTTCTGTAGGAAAATGAACCAGTTCAGCCTGAGCTACCTTTGGTTTTTAATGCTTGTCTGTGTGTATGCAGTGCCTGGTATCTAGTATGTCCTTGTTATGGGCTGAATTGTGTCACCCCAAAATTCATATGCTGAGATCCTTAACCCCCAGGACCTCAGAATGTGACTGTATGAGGAGATAGGGTCTTTAAAGAGGTAAGTAAGTTAAAATGAGGCCACTAGAGTGGGCCTCAATCCAGTATGACTAGTTTCCTTCTAGTAAGAGATTAGGACAGACACACACAGAGGGAACCATGTGAAGATACAGGGAGCCAGACAGCCATCTACGAGCCTAGGAGAGAGGCCTCAGAAGAAACCAGCCCCGCAGATGCCTTGATCTCGGACTTCTGGCCTCTAGAACTGTGAGAAAATAAATTTCTGTTGTTGAGCCATTTAGACCATGGTATTTTGTTATGGCACCCCTAGCAAACTAATACAGTGCTCAATAAATATTTACTGAGATTGTTTTCTTTTTTCTCACGGATGTGTTGGAAATGGCTTTCTTTGTTGTCATGAGAGGCTGAAATCATCCTCTTCTCCATAGATCTCATCAACTGTAGAAGAGCAAAGCAGAATGTCTGTGGGTGATTCTCAGCTACTGAAATTATTCCTGGTTTCTCTTTAGTAGGATTTTGCTTGTGAAAAATTAGCATTTTATTTGAGGACACATTCTAGAATTAGCTCAGCTTTTTTTTTTTCTCCCAATTCATTTCATATTGCAGCCGCATCAAGTGCTGGAGATGGCATTATTGTTACCAGGTGCAGGTCTGGCTGCCTGCCCCCTTTCAAAATCAAACCACTCAAAAGTCAAATGTTGGTGAAAATGGAAGTCCACTTTATTCATAGGCTCACTTATGTCTCTGGTAAACCTGAAGAGAATGGCCAGACTAAAGCCATCTCAAAGACTCAGGTTTACTGAAGGGTTTTTTAAGAGGGGGCTGAAGGAATGGCACACAGGAAATGAAAAGCAGGAGGGAGGGCGACGTGAGCCATGTGGGCTCTGTTCAAGGAGCCAGGTGCAAGGTCTTGCCAAGACTGTCAGGTGTCTGCTCCTGTCCTTGCTGTTATCTCAGGGTCCTGCTGGAGGGGTGGAATCAGCATAGCTTTATTGATGTATTCTTTGGTTTCCCAGGGTCTGGATAGTACACGCAAGTCTGTAGGTTTGCAGCTTCAGGCTGGCTGGAAAACAACTTCGCATTCATGTAAATAATGTCATCTTGCCCCGTAACCAAGGTTCAAAATACCAAATGACCATGGGAAAAGAGGGAACTCAGAAAAATTCATGCCAAGAAAAAAACTGTGTCCTTTTAAAATCTGTTAGAGCCCATGTGGTTTTAGATCCTAACATGGTTTTCAGTCCTACTCAGTCCAACATTGTTACAACAGTTCGACCTTAGATTGAGGTTTCTGTTGCAAAACCAGTTGAAGTGGTCCCACATGTGGAAAGGAGATGTTTCTCTTCTGGCATGTCTTGTAGAATTATCTGGCAAGAGAATGTCTTCTGTGAAGATGATGCTTGAGAAATGTCATATATTTGGCAATGATTAAGGAAGAAAGGTAAACTTTATGCTCCTTGTTCTTAGAGGAATTCTTGTTATTTATTGGGGAGACAACAAATATACAAGGAATGCTTCTCTGTTTCTTTAAGAAACCTGTTTTCTTTTCTAGTATCTTGGCTTTTCTTGATGCAAGAATATGTTTTCCTCGGGGACAGAAGCATATTTTAGTGGCTCTTAGGAATTCATCATACTGATGTCTAAGAATACTTTTTTTTTTTCCTTTTTTTAATTATCAAAAGTCATGTCTTAGTTCAGGCTGTTATAACAAAAATAACATAAACTGGGTGGCTTAAACAACAAAACATTTACGCCTTGCAGTTCTAGTAGCTAAAAGTTTAAGGTCAGGGTGCCAGCAACATGGTCAGGTTCTTGGTGCGGGTCCTTTTGCTGGTTTGCAGACGGCTGCCTTCTTGCTGTGTACTCACATGGTGGACAGAAGGGTCATGTCTTTTGTGCCACTTCCTATAACAGCACTAATTCCATTGTGAGGGCTCCACCGTCTGCCTGGTTACCTCCCAAAGGCTCTGGGGATTAGGCTCTAACATGAATTTTGGGGGAACACTAACACTGAGTTCATGGCAAGGCGACTGCCAAAAAGTGAATTTTTTGTCTGTTTGCAGTGCCATATGGAGGTTCTGTTGTTCATTTCCTTAGATCCCATAGTTATTATATTAAGAAGTACCATCCAGATGAGAATATGAATGGCTGTTACTATATTACCTCTCATCTGGTATTAAAATGCCTTCAAACAGATTTAAGGAATTATTCATTTTAAGAATAGTTTTCAAAAGCAATTGCCGATTGATTGTCACACTAGGTATTAGATTGTAATTTATGGAAGAACAAATCTTGAAGATAAAGTTTTTCATTTTAAATTAAAGCAGTATATTTTATATTGGTAATGTTTAGAAATTATACTGTTTTTAATTTTGTAATGTTTTTGTAATTAAAAGAACTTAATAAATCCAAATTCATGTGTATACTCGAATAACCAAAGAAGAGGTACAGAAATGGAAAAGATGAAGAAAATCTAGGGCAGGAAGTATTATTTAGAAAGGAAGCTTATTACACTCTTAAGGTGCTTTGCCAGAATTCAGGGCGGGGTGGGAGATGCAGAGGATGACAGAGAAAAAACCAGAGATAGACACCGGGGGAAGGAAGGTAGAATCAGAGTATTGCAGGCTGGCTTTATTTAATTTGTTTATTTCAAGTAAATGCCTTGGCATTATCTAGACCACAAGACATTCTAAAACCAAATGGGAGAAAAATTGATTTTTTTCCCCTCTATTAGGGAGGATTGTCTGTACTTCTGTATCAGATAAGCAAGAATTGATGGTGAAAACTTAAAATTGTTTACCCAAATCAGTCATTGTCTAAGTGGGTCCTGGATGTACCAATGGAATGAGTTTAAAATCCACATTCTTGATTCTGAAGAGGATGTTAAAAATTCCTTTCTGTACCTTTTCAAGGAGAAAAAGTACTTATGGTTGTTCAAAAAATAAGCTCAATTATGTTTCCCTCTAATACAGAAACTAATGAACAAGGAATGCAAAGCAAACAACTAGAAGACATCTGCTTTATTCTTGACTTTGGGAAAGGCCATGGGTGAATTGTATTACTTTTTTTTTTTTTTTTTAAATTTTATTTTGTCGATATACATTGTAGCTGATTAATGCTCCCCATCACCAAAACCTCCCTCCCTTCTCCCTCCCCCCCTCCCCCCCAACCATGTCCTTTCTGTTTGTTTGTTGTATCAACTTCAAATAATTGTGGTTGTTATATCTTCTTCCCCCCCCCCCCCCCGGTTTGTGTGTGTATGTGTGTATGTGTGTGTGTGAATTTATATATTAATTTTTAGCTCCCACCAATAAGTGAGAACATGTGGTATTTCTCTTTCTGTGCCTGACTTGTTTCACTTAATATAATTCTCTCGAGGTCCATCCATGTTGTTGCAAATGGCAGTATTTCATTCGTTTTTATAGCTGAGTAGTATTCCATTGTGTAGATGTACCACATTTTCCGTATCCACTCATCTGATGATGGGCATTTGGGCTGGTTCCAACTCTTGGCTATTGTAAAGAGTGCTGCGATGAACATTGGGGAACAGGTATACCTTCGACTTGATGATTTCCATTCCTCTGGGTATATTCCCAATACTGGGATGGCTGGGTCGTATGGTAGATCTATTTGCAATTGTTTAAGGAACCTCCATACCATTTTCCATAGAGGCTGCACCATTTTGCAGTCCCACCAACAATGTATGAGAGTTCCTTTTTCTCCGCAGCCTCGCCAGCATTTATCGTTCAGAGTCTTTTGGATTTTAGCCATCCTAACTGGGGTTAGATGGTATCTCAATGTGGTTTTGATTTGCATTTCCCGGATGCTGAGTGATGTTGAGCATTTTTTCATATGTCTGTTGGCCATTTGTATATCTTCCTTAGAGAAATGCCTACTTAGCTCTTTTGCCCATTTTTTAATTGGGTTGCTTGTTTTCTTCTTGTAAAGTTGTTTGAGTTCCTTATATATTCTGGATATTAATCCTTTGTCAGATGTATATTTTGCAAATATTTTCTCCCACTCTGTTGGTTGTCTTTTAACTCTTTTAATTGTTTCTTTTGCTGTGCAGAAGCTTTTTAGTTTGATATAATCCCATTTGTTTATTTTTCCTTTGGTTGCCCGTGCTTTTGGGGTCGTATTCATGAAGTCTGTGCCCAGTCCTATTTCCTGAAGTGTTTCCCCTATGTTTTCTTTAAGAAGTTTTATTGTCTCAGGGTGTATATTTAAATCCTTAATCCATTTTGAGTTGATTTTAGTATACGGTGAGAGGTATGGATCTAGTTTCATTCTCCTGCATATCGATATCCAGTTATCCCAGCACCACTTGCTGAAGAGGCAGTCCCTTCCCCAGTGAATAGGCTTGGTGCCTTTGTCAAAGATCAGATGGCAGTAAGTGTGTGGGTTGATTTCTGGATTCTCTATTCTATTCCATTGGTCAGTGTGTCTGTTTTTATGCCAGTACCATACTGTTTTGGTTATTATAGCTTTGTAGTATAGCTTAAAGTCAGGTAGTGTTATGCCTCCAGCTTTATTTTTTTTGCTCAGCATTGCTTTGGCTATTCGTGGTCTTTTATTGTTCCATATAAATGTCTGAATAGTTTTTTCCATTTCTGAGAAAAATGTCTTTGGAATTTTGATGGGGATTGCATTGAATTTGTATATCACTTTGGGTAGTATGGACATTTTCACTATGTTGATTCTTCCAATCCAAGAGCATGGAATATCTTTCCATCTTCTTGTATCCTCTCTAATTTCTCTCAGCAGTGGTTTGTAGTTCTCATTATAGAGATTTTTCACCTCCTTGGTTAACTCAATTCCTAAGTATTTTATTTTTTTGGTGGCTATTGTAAATGGGCAGGCTTTCTTGATTTCTCCTTCTGCATGTTCACTATTGGAGAAAAGAAATGCTACTGATCTTTGTGTGTTGATTTTGTATCCTGCTACTGTGCTGAAATCATTTATCAATTCCAAAAGTTTTTTTGTAGAGGTTTTAGGCTGTTCGATATATAGGATCATGTCATCTGCAAACAGGGACAGTTTGACTTCATCTTTTCCAATCTGGATGCCCTTTATTTCCTTCTCTTCTCTGATTGCTCTGGCTAGTACTTCCAACACTATGTTGAATAGGAGTGGTGAGAGTGGGCATCCTTGTCTGGTGCCTGTTCTTAAAGGAAAAGCTTTCAGCTTTTCCCCATTCAGGATGATATTGGCAGTGGGTTTGTCATATATGGCTTTAATTATGTTGAGATACTTTCCCTCTATACCTAACTTATAGAGGGTCTTTGTCATGAATGAGTGCTGAACTTTATCAAATGCTTTTTCAGCATCTATAGAGATGATCATATGGTCCTTGTGTTTGAGTTTATTAATATGGTGTATCACATTTATTGATTTGCGTATGTTGAACCAACCTTGCATCCCTGGGATGAATCCCACTTGATCGTGATGAATAATTTTTCGTATGTGTTGCTGTATTCTGTTTGCTAGTATTTTAGTGAGGATTTTTGCATCTATATTCATCAAGGATATCGGCCTGTAGTTTTCTTTTTTGGTTATATCTTTACCTGGTTTTGGTATCAGGATGATGTTTGCTTCATAGAATGAGTTTGGGAGATTTGCGTCCATTTCAATCTTTTGGAATAGTTTGTAAAGAATCGGTGTCAATTCCTCTTTGAATGTTTGGTAAAATTCTGCTGTGAATCCATCTGGTCCTGGGCTTTTTTGTTGGGAGCCTTCTGATAACAGCTTCAATCTCCTTTATTGTTATTGGTCTGTTCAAATTTTCTACGTCTTCACGGTTCAGTTTTGGGAGCTTGTGTGTGTCCAGAAATTTATCCATTTCCTCCAGATTTTCAAATTTGTTGGCGTATAGTTGTTTATAGTAGTCTCGAATGATTCCTTGTATTTCAGATGAATCAGTTGTAATATCACCTTTTTCATTTCTAATTTTTGTTATTTGAGTCTTCTCTCTTCGTTTTTTTGTTAGCCATGCTAATGGTTTGTCAATTTTATTTATCTTTTCAAAAAACCAACTTTTTGATTCGTTGATCTTTTGAATTGTTTTTTGGTTTTCAATTTCATTCAGTTCTGCTCTGATCTTAATGATTTCTTTCCGTCTGCTAACTTTAGGATTGGATTGTTCTTGTTTTTCTAGTTCTTTAAGGTGAAGTGTTAGGTTGTTCACTTGCCATCTTTCCATTCTTCTGAAGTGAGCATTTAATGCAATAAATTTTCCCCTCAATACTGCTTTTGCAGTATCCCACAGGTTTTGGTATGATGTATCATTGTTTTCATTAGTTTCAATAAACTTTTTGATTTCCTGCTTGATTTCTTCTTGGACCCATATGTCATTAAGTAGAATGCTGTTTAATTTCCATGTGTTTGTATAGTTTCCAGAGTTTTGTTTGTTATTAATTTCTAGTTTTAATCCATTGTGGTCTGAGAAGATACATGGGATAATTCCAATTTTTTTGAATTTATTGAGACTTGATTTGTGACCTAATATGTGATCTATCTTGGAGAATGATCCATGTGCTGATGAGAAGAATGAATATTCTGAGGTTGTTGGGTGGAATGTTCTGTAGATATCTGCCAATTCCAATTGGTCTAGAGTCTTGTTTAGATCTTGTGTTTCTCTACTGATTCTTTGCCTAGATGATCTGTCTAATATTGACAGTGGAGTGTTCAGGTCCCCTGCTATTATGGTATTAGTGTCTATTTCCTTCTTTAGGTCTAATAGAGTTTGTTTTATAAATCTGGCTGCTCCAACATTGGGTGCGTACATATTTATGATTGTTATGTCTTCTTGATGGATCAGTCCTTTTATCATTAAGTAGTGTCCCTCATTGTCTCTTTTTATGGTTTTTAGTTTAAAGTCTATTTTGTCAGATATAAGAATAGCCACTCCAGCTCGTTTTTCTTTTCTGTTTGCATGGTAAATCTTTTTCCATCCTTTCACTCTTAGTCTGTGTGAATCTTTATGGGTGAGGTGGGTCTCTTGTAGGCAGCATATAGTTGGGTCCTGCTTTTTGATCCAGTCAGCCAGTCTGTGTCTTTTAATTGGGGAATTTAAGCCTTTAACATTAAGAGTTGTTATTGAAAGGTGTTGATTTATTCCTAGCATTTTATTGGTTGTTTGGTTGTCTTAGGTGTCTTTTGTTCCTTGCTTTCTGATTTACTGTTTGGTTTCTTTGTTTGTTGGTTCCTTATACTTTTTTGAAATGTAGTTTCTTTACCTACAGACATGAGGTGTGTAAATTAACTGATTTAGCAGGTTCCTTTCAGCAATAAAATTTTGTACTTATTGAAGTTTTTCCCAAAGCAGTACAGTACATTATTTTTTTTTTCATTAAAAAAAAATTTATTGAGGTGAAATTTACATAGCATAAAATTAGCCATTTTCAAGTAAACAGTTCAGCGGTGTTTAGTACATTCACATTGTTGTGCAACCACCACATCTATCTAGTTCCAAAACATTTCCATTACTCCAAAGTAAAATACCTTACCCATTAAGCAGTTTCTCCCCTTTCCCCTCCACACAGCCCCTGACAACCACCAATCTGCATTCCATCTCTGGATTTACGTGTTCTGGATGTTTCACATAAATAGAATCGCACCACATAT
The DNA here is from genome assembly GCF_027409185.1 of Cynocephalus volans. Lineage (NCBI taxonomy): Eukaryota > Metazoa > Chordata > Mammalia > Dermoptera > Cynocephalidae > Cynocephalus > Cynocephalus volans. The sequence goes on from NC_084466.1 coordinate 118,739,644, forward strand.
GAACTATTGTGTCTGGCTTCTTAGCATAACACTTTGAAGGTTCATCCATATTTTAGCATGTATAAGTACATCATTCCTTTTTGTGGCCAACTAATATTCCATTGTATGTATATACCACATTTTGTTTATCAATGGATGCATTGATGGGTATTTGAGCTGTTTCTACTTTCTGAGTATTGTGGATAGTGCTGTTATAATCATGCATGTACATTTATTTGTTTGAGTACCTGTTTTCATTTCTTTTGGGAATATACATAGGAGTGGAATTGCTAGGTCATATGCTAACTACATGTTTAACTTTTTGAGGGACCTCTAAACTGTTTTCCATAGCAGTGAAACCATTTCACATTCCCACCAGCAACGCACAGGGTTCTAATTTCTTTACATTCTATCATAGCCCCCCTATTAGATGTGAAGTAATATTTCGTTGTGGTTTTGACAGAGCAATTCATGATTAGCTTAATTCTTTCAAAGTCAAATTTTAATAATAAAATAGAACTGATGATGAAGCATCTGAAGCTTCCAGAAGTCACTCATTCTCATCACACTGTTGCTGTTGTGGGACACTAGTCCCAAGACTTTGTCAACCTCATTAGCACTATGTTTGGGAAGAGAATTTGATTTTATCAAGGACTGTCAGCTAATTTTAGCTGGGTAGGATTAGAAATACAGAAGAGAGAACAACTGATAAGAGCCACCGGTAATAGCACTTTGAAATACTATTTTTGCTTTCCATTAAACTCAATGGTTTATGTATTCATAAGAGAGCAGACTACATTGGAATATCCATCTGAAATCACATTTTTTTTTTTTAAGAACAAGGCTGGTTTTAAATTTGAAGGATAGAATTCTCATGTTTGGCATATTTTTGCCTGAGTAGGTGATGCCATTTTGTAAAGGAAAACCTGAAGTTAAGTGGTTTTGGGTCATTACTTGGGGAATTTCGGATTGTAGTATAGGTGTGGAGATCCATAGCGGGGAGGAAATTATTGATCCATGCAAGGGCAGAAGAATAGAGTTCAAAACTAAATGTGGTGGGAATAAGTAGAAGGCAAGATCTAAGAAGAATGAAAAGAGCATGTTTTGATTTGGTGTTGTAGTGGATTGAACTGTATCCCCCCAAAACCCCCTGAAGCTTGAATTGTGTCCCCCAACATTTATGTATTAGAAACTTGGCCTCCACTGTGACTGTTAAGAGGGTGGGAAATCCTATTATGGTAATTGAAAGGTGGAGCCTTGAAGAGGTGAGTGGGTTGTAGGACCGTGCAGTAGTGAATGGGTTAAGAATGGTGGTCGGGGGCGTGGCTCTGAGGGCTTTAAAAGAAGAGGAGGGTCTGTTTGTCTCTTGCTGTCTCTGCTTCCACCTTCTTTGCAATGTGAGACCCCTGGGTCACTGTTGTGACCACCAGATGGACTTTGGACTTCCCAGTCTCAGAAACTGTAAGCAATAAATGTCATTTTTCTTTATAAATCACCCAGTTTCAGGTATTTTGTTATAAGCAACATAAACGGACTAATACAGGTGTGTCTTCAGAACCACATATTTTTCTCCAAGAACAGGAAATCTGCTTAAGGACACCTGAGATTTAGGCCTCTGAAAAACTGTCATTAACCACACTATGGGGCCGAGCCCGTGGCGCACTTGGTAGAGTGCGGCGCTAGGAGCACTGCGACGCTCCCGCCGCGGGTTCGGATCCTATATAGGAATGGCCGGTGCACTCACTGGCTGAGTGCCGGTCACGAAAAAGACAAAAAAAAAAAAAAAAATTTAAACCACACTATGTAAGAGCCTGTTCTGTTATCAGTTTTTCTTTTTTTCTGACCGGTAAGGGGATCGCAACCCTCCGCACGGTGTGGTCCGCACCGCGCTCAGCCAGTGAGCGCACAGGCCATCCCTATATAGGATAGGAACCCGCGGCAGGAGCGTCGCCGCGCTCCCAGCGCTGCACTCTCCCGAGTGCGCCATGGGGCTGGCCCTTGTTATCAGTTTTTCTTGAAGACAGCATGAGTTACAGACCCGGTCAGACAAACAGTAATCATTTATATTCCCTTCAACCCTTTAGGGGCATGAAGTTGCTTATAAGGGGAACATTCCAGAATAGCGATAGGCTCCATGAATAAATCTGAGTGAGAGGTGGGAATGTTTAGATGTTCATTTCCCAGATGTGAGATGAAGAATTTAATTAACGAGCAAGATAAAACACTTAAGAAGTGCAAATGAATCAGTGATACCAAATTTCTCACTCAAAATTGCTTCATTGCTTGTAACAGGTGTAAGATTTCAAGACAGACGTTTCACTGAGAACATGTTATGAATCTTACTTTGGAAAACTGTAAAGTCATAGTCACACTCCTAAAGGCTGTGTGGTGCAATTCTTTGGGGTTCTTTTCCCATTTGCATAGATGCAACAGCACACTCTCCCATGTCTGCGCCTCTGCCTGGAACACATCCCATGCATGGTCTACTTCCTCATCCCCAACCTCAACCCCCTTGATTTTTTTTTTTTTTTGCCCACTCAACTCTTACTCTTTGAGCACTATATCCTCAGGAAGGTCTCTGCTGAGCCCCTGGCTCAGGTTAGAGTCCTTGGCTATATTCCTTCTTTTGTAATCCTTACCGTGTGCTCTAGCTACTGGTTTGATGTCCATCTTCCACCCAGGCAGAACCTCGCTTCATTCTCTGTTTCCTTCACACTTCTCTCTGTCCTAGCTCTTTTTTTTTTTTTTTTTTTGTCTTTTTCGTGACCTGCACTCAACCAGTGAGTGCACCGGCCATTCCCATATAGGATCCGAACCCGCGGCGGGAGCGTCGCCGCGCTCCCAGCGCTGCACTCTCCCGAGTGCGCCACGGGCTCGGCCCTGTCCTAGCTCTTAATAAGTGCTCCTCAAACATTGCTTGAATTGACTTGGCTCTCCCAGGGATAATCATTACTTAAACATCTGGTTGTCTTATTCTGATATGGAAGAACCACGTCTTGGGCTGTCTCATTCCCTTCTTTTGTTGTGTCTTTTTGAATAAGCTTAGCTGCAGCAATGGCTTCTGGTTGGCTTGTGAGTGTGTGTTGTCCCAGACAGCCTCCTGTCTAACTACAATCAGAGATCCTTCTGTGTTGGAAATTGTACCAAAGAGAAATTGCTGGTTGCACAAATGAAACCACACTGACAATAGAGAGATTTTTAAAAAATAAATACTGTCACCTCCCATGCATCTGCATACCTCAAAGGCTGCATGATGTGAATTAATGTTATTAGAAACCCATGTCTTCCTGGGGAGTTGCGAAAGCCTGTCATGGGAAAATTGGTGGTCATAGGAAAAGGGTGTTCCCCTTTTAGAGTCTGGTTTGCTATTAGAAGAGAGAAGAGGATTCAGATGACAGTCAAATCTTTGTGTTGATGGTTTTAGCTGCTCTGGAAATCCACGTGTAGCTCCTCGAGGGGATTCTGCCACCTGTGGAAAAGCTCAGCCCTTCAAGTCACCGGGCTTCTTGTGGAATCACAGGAGGAATTAATATCTGTGACTGAGAGGAGGGTGCTTAGGCACGCAGCTGAGCTGCTCACAAAGAACGAACATTTCACTAATGCACACTCGTGGGTGGTTCTGGTTTTCCTGATTTTTGCCCTCTGGGCATGCCAGTTTGGGATTTTTTTTTTTTTTTTTTTTTTTTTTTTTTTGTCGTTTTTTCGTGACCGGCACTCAGCCAGTGAGTGCACCGGTCAGTCCTATATAGGATCCGAACCCGCGGCGGGAGGATCGCCGCGCTCCCAGCGCAGCACCCTACCAAGTGCGCCACGGGCTCGGCCCGGGATTTTTTTTTTTTTTTGAGGCCGTTCCAAACACCCATTCCTTTACCAGAGAGCTTACGCCCTCTGGTGGTAAGTATGAAATACAACAGTACAACAGACCTGTCTTATTCCGAGTAAACCCCGTAGAGATGATGGCAATGGTTGGTGATTTTTTTCTAAATTATGAAAGTGATCTGGTGGCAAGTACCTGTACACTAACCCTTAAGTTTAAGTCTAGTGGGTATGGAGTGTCCTTGACTGGTAAGTATGAATTTTCAGCTAGAAAATTTCCCTCACTCACATTACAGTGGTTGTCAAATTTTGATGGGTGAAAGAATCACCAAGGAAATCTGATAAATCTCAAGTTTCCAGCCTCAGTTCCAGATGTTCCATTTCAGCAGTCATTGGATGTGACCCAGAAATCTGTCCATTTAAAATGAGCCCCAGATGAGTTTGACATGCATGGCCTATTCTCTGAGAAATGCTGGTCTAGTGCAGTAGCAAGCTGATACCACCTTTGCCAATCATGTGGCACTGATGATGTTCCTTAACCACTCTTAGCCTCAGTTACCCTCTGTAAAGAGGCAGTAACAACACCAAATACATACGTCCGTTGAAGGATAAAATGAGGTTCTAATATAAAAAGCTTGGTACAGGGTCCGGTCAAGACAGGCAGCCAGTAATTAGTATTAAATTATTATATTATATATTATATTATTATGAGTATATTTTATTATTATTATATTATAGGCACCTAGCTCTCACTATTTGTAGCATTAATCCTAATTATCTGTAAGTTACAGGGCAGAGAAGACTAGGGAAGCTTGAGTTTTCTGGACCATAAAGTCCCTAAATCCTGGGTCCTGGGGTCTCTGCAATGAGGTGCTGCGGCAGACAGAGCAGCCCTCACTCCTCAGAATGATTAGTGACTGCAGAACACTCTGGTATGTTGATACACCAAAGACCAGCAGCTCCCAGCTAGGGAGCTGCTGAGAATGCTAAACAGCCTGGGCAGAAAAACACTTCGAGACTAAGACCCCGAAGGGCAAGGGAGGGTTTTGGTGGGTTTTTTTTTGTTGTTGTTGTTTGTTTGTTTGTTTTTAACATTTTGTACCTCCCAGGTCAAATGGGCAAAGGAACAGTTGAAGTTGGTAGCTCCCCTAAGTAACTCTGCTTCTGGAGCAACCTCTGTCTCATCCGTGAAATGGGCTGATAATACTACTTTCCCCACATAGTTTCGAAGAATAAATGAGAGACGGTATGTGTAAAATCCTTTGTATGGATGCTAGTGGTCCTTGGAAAGTATTGTTATTGTCTCATCCCTTCTGGTGTGAATATATCCATAGTATCCTTTTCTAACACAGGTATTGATCAGAAAGGAGACGGATGGTCCAAGTGTGTAGTGAGGTTTTAAAGCAGTGTTTCTCAGTGTTTTTTAAAAAAATCTATGTTTCCCCCAATAAACTTAAAAGTTATACTTTATATAGATATATAGAGTTAAATATATAGTACATATATATTAAAAGTCATAAATTGTATATGAACAGTCACACATATATACATATATACATGTGGGAAATGTGTGAGACTTAATGTACAAGGTATGAATTTTAATATATATAATGAGTATATATATATGTATATATATGTACGTGTGTGTATATATATGATAATTGTTATTTTTGTTTTCATCAATCAGGCTACCAGTACTGGAGTTATGAATGTAAAGTAATATAATCACTCCACACGTTGGGGAGTCATTGTAGATATCCCACTGATACACTTTAATCTGTGTTCGTTCTTTTATTCTCCCGTGTAGTCTCAATTCCTTCCATTTACAGAACGTAAGTGGAGCTTCCCGTGTTCCTGCTGGGATTCTACCCTTTCTTTGCCTGGGAAACATCGGTGCCAAGTGCGTCGCGTTCTCGGCTGGACCACTAGAAGGAGCCACCGAGCAAGGAGTGAGGTCAACCTTGCAGAAACGATCAGCCAATGCCAGACGTTACCGGGAGCACATTTAAGATTTATTAAAACACACATAGGTAACGATCAGAGCTTTGGCCAGGAATGATTTGGAAAGAAACTGAAGGCATTACTCCACAAAACATTCACAGTCGTGTGCAGGAGACAACAGAGCGGGCGAGCGTCTCAGAAGCACTTGCGGTGCACGATGGAGGGCCCGGCCTCGTCGTACTCCTGCTTGCTGATCCACATCTGCTGGAAGGTGGACAGCGAGGCCAGGATGGAGCCTCCGATCCACACCGAGTACTTGCGCTCTGGAGGGGCGATGATCTGCCGGGGGGGGGGGGGGGGGGGGGGGGGGTAGAGAAAGAAAGGTCATTAGTGCAGTGGCAGTAGCACAGGACAGCTCCTGGGTGTTCTGCCATGGGCCACATTTCCGCTGTGGTTTCTTGAGCAGCAGCAGGGACACTCTGGGCTGTTACAGGACAAGGAGGTGTGGAGAGGCCGCCGATTCAGAGATTCTGCAGTGAATACCTTTGTTTTTCTGCCTTCCCTCATGCAGTCTATTCCCGACCATCCCTAACTCCTCTACCACATTACTGAGCAAACTGAAAGTTGGCCCTGAATCCTACCATGGCCTCCATTTAGGAGCTCTGACAATGCCTCTGATTTCCGTAAGCTCTGCCTCGGAACTGAGCACCACACACACCCTCTATAGAAACAAACACCAGCATTCTTCAAAGGAGAAGTTTTAATTGTGCCAGAAATTTCTATATGAGTATTTTTCCACCAGCTTAAGTCAACTGTCACTCTTTGAAAGGCCACCCAGATGCACTGCTTAACATCCAGAGACACAGGGTCCCTGTAGGGATGAACGTTCCCCTGGGATGGGTTCCTCTCTCAGCTACATTGGCTGGCCTTTCCCAGCACACAGGCCTGACATACAAGGTCATGCTCATGTTTCTTAAATAAATTAATGCTTTACACACAGAGAGCAGTGGATCTGACCAGGGGTCTCGTCCACCTGCAGCAGCTCAAAAAATAGCTACAGTTGGGCAATTCCAAATTTCATTCCAGCTTGGCTTCTTGGGTAGAAAGGGAAATGGACACTTTTGGCAACAGACAAGGTGTTTCTGAAACTGTGGTTAAAGGGTTTAATTTCCTTATATCTCCCAAGCTCTGGTTGAGCATTTGTTGTTTAATACCAATAGCTGACATTTACTGAGCGCTTACTATGTACCAGGCACCATGGTAAGCATTTTGCATGTACTATCTCATTTAATTCTCATAACGACCTTGAAGAGTAAGTATTAAATTACTCCCATATTACATATGAAGAAAAAAAAGGCCGAGACAGGTTTAAATAACTGACTCAAGTCATACCAGTTGTATCAGTGGCAAACCCAGTACTTGAATATGAGCATTTTCAGGTTTTTGTTTTGTTTTATTTTGCTTTAGAAATAACCTTTTTATTTTGGGATGATTTTAGATTTCCAGAAAAGTTACAAAGGTAGTACACGGACATTGCATAGATCCCTCACCCAGTTTCATTTTCCCCTAATGTTATCGCCTCACTTTCCCAGGTTTTCAATGGTTCCCTATACTCTCTCACCACACAGTCACCTTAAGTTTCACATTCGTTTCTAATCAAGCCAGGTTCGGAGAACTGGGAGCTGCCAACTCCAGCTGCAGCCTCTCTTTGTTATATACCTTCAACTAGGCTGGCTCTGCGGTAAGCCCAGCAGCTGGCTTCACCCCCTCCCTCCAGTGTGGGAGGGTCACCCCAAAACACAAACCCTTCAGAAAACAGTTTCTCTTCTCTGATGTTGAAGTCTTTTAGGGCAGGATTGCCCAGAGCTGATTGTGGAGACAGCGAGCATGTCTTAGTCTAGCATACTCCGTGTTAGCCACATACTGTTTCCGAAAAGAGAAGGGAGTGCAAACAACAGAGGACTTGTTTGAAGACTTCTCGTGTGTGTGTGAACTGCACTAGAATTGTCCCTTCTGCATCCTGTGACATGGGTCAGAGGGTACCAGCATGGCCTTCGGATTTCAGAGAGTGTTAATAGACTTTGAGAAGACACCAGCCACATGTAAGGTTGCCTTCAAAGAATGATCTCCATTTAATCCCTGAGTTCACTGAATAAGGACTCAACACTCACACCATATAGGGGCCCTGGGTGGCTCAGGGACTGAGCTTGGTCATCCTAGAGTCATTGTGTGCTTTTGAGCAGCTATATCAAAAGATGTGCCAGACACAGAGATGAAGATAGAATTCTAATTCCTGGCCACTGGGACGTGGGCACATTCAGTAGTGAAAGAAGAGTAAAAGCTACTGAATCTATAGGGTTTAAATTACTAAAGAAATAAATCTAGCTCATCTGTATTTTTTTTTTTTAGTATTCACATGAGATAGATTATTTTTGTGATGAGGAAAAACAACAAAATATGTATTTTATATATATTTTTTAAAGAGATGTAAGCACATGGGGAGCTCTGTTGAACTTGATTGCAGCTGCTGAAGGTAGCTGATAGGCAAGGATAAGTATAGATCAAATTTTGTTTTAAATAATTCAGTTCCTCTTATAAACTTGATTGGTTTATATCCTATGAAGTCTGGGATGTGTGGATTTTTACCCACTGCCTAGTCCTAGAACCCATGGCTGCATGTGACAAGATATGGCCCCTTAGGAATCCTTCACATGTGGTTATAGGTCTGACAGTGCTGGGGACATAGCCAAAGGGAGGTCTGCACTGAACAGTACCTTGATCTTCATGGTGCTGGGTGCCAGGGCTGTGATCTCCTTCTGCATCCGGTCAGCAATGCCGGGGTACATGGTGGTGCCCCCTGAGAGGACATTGTTAGCATAGAGGTCCTTCCTGATGTCAATGTCACACTTCATGATGCTGTTGTAGGTCGTTTCATGGATGCCAGCAGACTCCATCCCTGGAAAAGAGACACAGGCCATAGTCCTTGGGTGGTGGTAAGACCCAGATGAGACATAGAAGCTGAGCTAAGCGACTGGATGATCTAGCACTAGACTGAGGCTGGTCAGGCATAAGAATCCAGGAACAACCCATCTGAGAGACTAAAGGGCCTTGTTATGCTCCTTGTCTTCCTGCTTTTGTCTACTGAGGAAGCCCTTTTGCAGCATAGCCAGCGTGGGACTACAACATATCAGTGATTTTTAAATAGATGCACTGCTATGTGTGGTTAAATAAGGAGCAAAGCCTTCAGATTCCTCTCATAGTTCCCACACTGAGCCAGTGTCAGAGCCGTTGCTCAGAACTCTCCCGGGTCTGTCTTTGGCCACTTCCTTTCTCTCCTGCCGAAAGCTAAATGGTGCTGAATCATCAGAGAAATGTTTTGTCCTATTTGGCAAAGACTTATTTTTTTTCAAACTTGATAAATTTTCTTTTGTCTGAACTTTTTTGTTAATTTCTGATGGGTCTTTTGAAAAAAACCTCTAGGCGTCCATTGTTTGCAGGGCTGTGATGTGATAATAATAGTAGCAACAGTAATGCCTAATTATTAATTACTAACAACATCTAATAATTATCGGATGCTTGTTTTGCCAGGCACTGGGCTAAGTGCTCTGCATATATCTCCTGTAACTCTCAGAGCCGTCCTGTGATAGAGGCACTATTAAAATTTTCATTTTATACATGAAACTGGGGATTTGGGGAGATTAAGGGACTTTCCCAAGATCATGAAAGTAGAGCTAAGACTCAAACCCAGGCTCGCTCCTCCCGGAGCCTGTATCTCTAAACAACTGTGTGAATCCCTCTCCTGAAGTCAGTGCTAACGTGGGAACAGGCTCCCTTGGGTGCTGTTCCATTTTTCTCTCTCCCCATCCCCAAACTCTCAGCTCTCAGCACACTCTCCCTGCCCACCCCAGAGGCTCCACTGTGTCCTAAGCACAGACAATATTTAATTCTCTCACCATACACAAGAATGCTTTTGGCTTGATGACAATAGAAATAGTGTTTTCCTAGAAAGAAAACTTTCGTGGCCTCCTTAAGTCTTCTAACCTTGAAAATGTGATACTTTCCCTTTCCCTGGTTTGGAAATGCTTTTGGTCTTTGGGCCCCTGTCCCATGTCTCCATGTGCAGAAGGGTATTGGTAGCCAAGGGCTGGTTGGACATGGGGGAATAGGGTGAGTCCCCTCCCCAGGAAAGGGGTGTTTGTTGCCTACCAATGAAGGACGGCTGGAACAGGGTCTCTGGGCAGCGGAAGCGTTCGTTCCCAATGGTGATCACCTGCCCGTCAGGCAGCTCGTAGCTCTTCTCAAGGGAGGAGGAGGACGCAGCAGTGGCCATCTCATTTTCAAAGTCCAGAGCTACATAGCACAGTTTCTCCTTGATGTCGCGGACAATCTCACGCTCAGCTGCCAACCAGATACAAACATTATGGCAAATGTGAGGGTTTCACAGTTGGTAAAAATCCATCTGCCTCACTTCAGTCTCTCCCCCAGCACATGTTCCTTCAAAAAAGTGTCAGTTCAATGCTCTGCAATCCAAAACCCATGACGGTAATTACATTGTAGGTCTACCAGGGAGACATCTCTGTTCCTAGCACAGTGTCTGACACATAGTAGGTCTTAGTAAATATTGTCTGGAAAATGCATTACAGGAAGAAAATGAGCTAGCTAGAGAAAGGCACAGAGCAGGGAATCCTTTCATGCAGTAACTTTTTTTTTTTTTTGCAGGATAACTAATCATCCTACGTTATAATTGTTTTATAACAGATGATTATACAGGAGTTTGAGTTGACCAGAAAGTCTTATGCTAACCAGCTCCTCAGGTACCTCATGATTTTCAAAAAGCCTCAGAGACCCGTGCAGCCTGGCCCAGGTAGAGTCCAGCTCACACCTTTGGCCCACTGATCACCTTCCAGAAAGAGGCGGTGCTGGCTCAGGACCAGTCCTGTTCCAGAAGGCTCCAGTGGTGCATATCGAAGGAGATGTGGAAGGAGTGGGCAGGCAGATACATTTCATACTCCTGGGCTCTGAAGATCTAAGTTATGGGTTGCATGTCAGCCCTTGGGAACCTTTTGGAGGTGTCTTTGTGGGGATCAGAGGAAGAATGAAATTAATTCAACTCCAGACCACAAAAGGGGACTTTAACACCATCAGGGCTCAAACTGAGAACCCCAGAATAAGCCTCAGGTATGTCCAGAAAATTAATCATTTGGACAACGCTAAATTGGTGAGGGGAGGACAGGCAGCTAGAGCCAAAGGCACTGAGGCCATCTCAACGTTCCTAGTAATGCCTGACACTGCCTTCTTGTGGAGGAACACAGGGTGGCACCGGCTCAGAGTCTGAGGACACGTACCCCTCCCTGCCTGCTGGGCTGGCAAATAGCTAGCAATTATTGAATGCTTACTCTGTACTGGGAATTCCACATGCATGACCTCATTTTATGCTCACAGTAATCATGTGAGATAGGGTCAGTTATTATCCCCATTTTACAGATAAAGAGATGATGGCTCAGCAAGATTGGTTAACTTGTCCAAGGTCACATAGTGAATGATAGTTGGGTCCCATGTTCTGTCTAGATGTCTCTAAAGACTGCCAATACTACATCATGCCATTTTCAGTCTCTGCACATTCTCTTTTCTATTTGTCAATAGAAGGGATTAAAAAATGCTCAGGTAACACAACTCTGACTAGCTCATAACACTAGACAACTCTAACTGTCCTCAAGGAAATAGTATAATTGTTTTGCAACTTCACATAGCAAAAACGCCATGTTTTGCTCTGTGCATTAGAGTCAGGCCTTGCCATTTGCAAGACTCCCTCCCATCATCTCCTTGGATAGTCACTGTGGTCCTGTAAGTTACTGGGAACAACATACTGTCCTACACTCTCTCCCCTTTATTTCCCATGGGCCTCACCGGTAGTCACGAAGGAATAGCCACGCTCGGTCAGGATCTTCATGAGGTAGTCGGTGAGATCTCGGCCAGCCAGGTCCAGACGCATGATGGCGTGGGGCAGGGCATAGCCCTCATAGATGGGCACGTTGTGGGTGACTCCATCTCCAGAGTCCAGCACGATGCCTGGGGGACAATGGGGCATGATAAAAGCCACCACAGCAGCTGGTGTGCAGTCACTTGCTGGTCTGGTAGAAGGAAGTCTTAGGGGAGGGGGAACTTCTAAGTCCCTTATTTGGAAGGAGGAAAGAGGGTATTTGATAGGAGATGTGAGGCAGGGCAGGGCTTGGGGAAGATGGAAGAAAGGAGGAACAGCAAGAGGGAAACAGTAGAAAAAGTCCTGCCAGAAATAGGAGGTCAAGGGCTTATTTTGACAGGTGAGAAGCTCTTTTAGGGCTAGGATCAGCACTGTCAATACTAACTCACCCCAGTCCATTACACCCACACATTTACAGTCGTCAAACCCTGTAACTGGCAGTGTATTCAATCAGGGCTCTCCATTGCTCCCAGCCACCTACCAGTTGTACGTCCAGAGGCGTAGAGGGACAGCACAGCCTGGATAGCCACATACATGGCTGGGACATTGAAAGTCTCAAACATAATCTGCAAAGCAACCCAAAGAGCTTAGTTAATGATGTGGCCAGTCTTCTGAAAAGTGTTCAAGAGCATACACCTTGTTGAAGGATGCAGATGGGCCTGCCTGGTTCTGGGCAGAGGAGACCAAGGTAAAAGAGGCCAAGGCAGTCCTGGTCACTAGAAGAGGAGAACTGACGGTGTGAATGGACAGACTGTCACATCGGTGACCTGATGGGAGAGGGAGGGGCGGAGGTTGTATGCACACACGGCCTGGCCAGGGGAAAGGAGGGTCTAGCTTCTCTCTTGAGCCCTGGCCTTGACTTGAATGTGACCTGGAAGAATTCACCAAATTAATAGTTGACTGATGTGAGCTTTATTTCAGGCTTTTCAACTGTAAATAGAGGAAGAGTTTGGACTAGATGAGTTCTCAGGCTCCTTCAGTGTAGACAGTCTAAGTCTTATTAACAATATCAAAGCCAGAAAAAAAAAAAAAAAAAAGGAAAAAAGGAAAGACAACACCTATGTTTTGATTTCTCTGGCACTAAGAAAAAGACCTTTTAAACCTGAAGCTCCAACTAATTGGAATTAGCCCAGTGCTGTGATTTGTCTGAGGTTCCATTTAACCTCTTTTTATGTAGTTTCTGGGTCAATGCTTGCCCTAGAATCTGAGGCCTCTTTGGCTGCAGTGGGAGGGCACCGGATTCCAGGATGACAGGAACTGATGATCATGGAGGACTGCGTACGACTGTCAATGCCCCAGCTCACCCAGTCCAGGGACGAATAGAACCAAAGCCCTTCCAGGTCACTCATGAGAAGTTTGCACATCAGGAGACATACATGGGACTTCATTTTTTCATCTGTAAAACCCTTACTGGTCTATTAACCAGAATGTCTGATATCATTTGCTAGATAGGCGTAATTCCCAACTATTTTTCTGCCTTCACACCATTCACAGGAGCAATAACTGTCATCAGAAGCAGCGTTTCTTGCTAGAGGGAGCAATTCCCAGGCACACAGATGCTCCCTTGTAGAGAATAATTGCTGGTGTAAGCACCAAGAGCTCTTCCAAGGAAAAGACCCTGCAGTGTTTACACTTATGATTCTCCAAGGACAAAAGATCATGGGTCAATTCCAGGCTCTACCACTTCTAGTTGTGCATCCTTGGGAAAATCACTTAATGTATCTGAGTCTTGATCTCTTCATTTATATAATCAAGATACTAATAGTTCCTGTTTTAGGTTGTTAGGAGTTAAAGGGACAATGCATGTAAAATGCTTAGTCTAGTACTTGACCACAGCAAGTGTGAATTGACAGTAGATGCTATTATTAATAGCTCATCCAAACTAGAAACTTTCTCTGGCTGGTGAACTGGGTGGTCTACTGCTGTAAGGTCTTAATGACAATAATAATTATTATTTGTTGATTGTTTATTATGTCGGGCACCATGATACACATTTATCATTTTGTCTCATTAATCTTCACAACAATCCTTTGAAAAATAATAGTACTAGTACTATCCCAGCTTATAGACAAGGAAACTGAGGCTCTGAGAAATTAAGTGGGTTCTTTAAGATCGCATAACTGGTAAGTGATGGATCCTGGTAAGTCCAACTAGATCTGTCTGACTCCAGAACCAAAATTCCTACTGTATGTTACACTGCATTTTGGAATGACTTCTCCTTAGAAGTTTTTAACCTAAACATGACCCCATCTCAATTAAATCTTTTAAATTTCTATGGTTCTTGGAGGTCCAAAGGATGATCCTGCAGTAAAGATGTGCGTACCATCAGTATGTTCCTGTCATCTGGAGTCTCTGAGTTGCAGGAAAGTTGTCAGTGTGTCGGTGGACTTGCTGGTTGGGGTCTTCTCTCTGCTGTCCTGCTTAGCCCCTTTCTAACAGGACTTCCCCCAAATTCTAAGGTGCTGGGTGCTAGGGTGGATATTCACCTGGGTCATTTTCTCCCGGTTGGCTTTGGGGTTCAGTGGCGCCTCTGTGAGCAGGGTTGGATGCTCTTCTGGGGCAACACGAAGCTCATTGTAGAAAGAGTGATGCCAGATCTAGGAAGCAGGGGACAGAGGAGAAACACAATGATGTGATGTCGTAGACACTGCAGAGCACCAAAAGGGACCAGAATGAGCTAAATGAAACCAGGACCAGATATAATGTTACAAATCCTCATTTTGTGTCCACATTTTTACAGATGTGGAGATTGAAGTTGGAAGCATGTGAGTACATTACCCAAGGATTCATATCTAGTAAATGACTGAGCAAAAACCCAAACCCAGATTTGTGAGATGGTGCAGTGGTTGAGGGCACAGGCTCTGGAGTCAAATCTGGGTTCAGACCCCAGCACGCCATGTCTTGGTTGTGTGAGCTTCGGCCAGTTTTTAGCCTTTCTCAGCTCCAGTCCTAGCACTGGTAACATGGGGAAGAAAGTAACCAGTATGTACCTCATTGGGTCTTTGTGCAAATTACATAAGGTAACCCTAGAGATACTATCAGCTCAGTGCCTGGCCCAGAATAAATATTATTATTCAACTATATCTTTTTGACCCACTCCTTCCATTGTAGTTAATATTCATGGGAAAATTATCTAGTTTAGTAAATAAAAGGACAAGTGAATGCATACATGAATGAATGAATGAAGCTGACCTTAAAAACTAATTGCCACTTTTTATGCTTCCAGAGAACTTGCCCTTTGCAGTGTATGTGGACAAGAGAACAGGTTTCCCTGCCTCTTGGATCCACCACCCTTTTTGCTCTCCAGGCTGGCAGAGCCTCTGTTGGCACACTCTGATAAATATGTGTGTGTGTGTGTGTGTGTGAGAGAGAGAGAGAGAGAGAGAGAAGCTTATAGGTAAATAAAAGGCCACGTATTGTAACTCTATTATATGTTGCTGCATTTTTAAAATTTTATGTAATTTTCTCATCATTTTTTCTGCTTTTTCTCTGATCACTGGTGTTTCTAAAATTCCTAATAGCAAACATCAAAATCAAAATGAACTCTTCTCCTCATTAGCTCTTTTGTACAGGTCTGGGAGATAAGGCCTTACTTAATGCAATACAGGGAGATAATTTTAAAAATATTTACTTATGAACGTTCACCAGTGGCTATTGTGCTTCAATATGTTGAGGGGTATTCAGAAAGGTACCAATGATACAGTCCCCTTTTCTATAGTGAAAACTAAGAAACTTTTTTTTTTTTTTTTAATGTTCAGGGTGAGTTAATGAAAAGCTTTCAATTGGTTGGTTAAGGCTATTCTCAGCTTTTCAATGCCTCTTAAACTGTATTGCATGGAGAGGTCTCTGATGGGAATGAAAGAAGGATTATTCTCTGAGCTGCTGCTCATACAACACTTGTCCTAGGAGGGTAACCCAGTTGACATGAGCAACAGACTGTTAATTCCCACCACTGGCAAAGGGCTGCTCTTATAATCTATGGAACTGTTTCCTTTTGATTAGTTTATAAATCTGGTAGGCAAGGATTTCTTTTTTTTTTTTAAAGAAAAATTTCAGGATTTTTTTTTTCAGTGAGTAAGAACCCAGAATAAACACTAACAAGTAAAAGTACAATTGAGCAATGCGATCCAGTTATTTTCCCAGCAGTAGCATGACGTTGTGAACCAGAGGCCATAGGAATTAGGCATCCTGAGTGCTCAACCTGAAGCAAAACTCCCGGTACCTTTTCCATGTCGTCCCAGTTGGTGATGATGCCGTGTTCTATAGGGTACTTCAAGGTCAGGATTCCTCTTTTGCTCTGGGCTTCATCACCCACATAGCTGTCTTTTTGTCCCATTCCTACCATCACCCCCTAAAAAGGTTCAACACATTAAGAGTCAGCCTCTTCCAAAACTTGTGAATTGATAAGAGTCTAATCACAAAGGGTTAAATGTTGAGGTAGAAAGTTTCTCTTTTGGACCAGCAACAATGTAATGAGTCATTGTCACTATGCCCTTAAGCCATATCCCTTTGGTGATTGAAAACAGAACTGAATCTGCCTCTCCTGTGGGAGAGGCAACTTTACATTGTGTTTTTAATTTTCTGTGTCTCTTGATGAGCTCTGTTAGGGTAGAGATCATGTTTGTCTTTTTCACCACTATAGCAAATTGCCTGGCACATAGTTGGCACTCAATAATTATTTGTTGAACTTATGAAATTTTACATATTAGTTAAATGGCATTCTGTCTGTTATAAATCCTTTAAACCATACTTTTAAAGTTGTTTTCTACCCAAAAGTATATAAATATTGTTTTCTAACCATTATAAGCAAAAGCATTACTTCTACAAATAACCTTGATGCTTGATTTCTAATAGATAAATCTATACCAACCAACTCTATACCAACCAGCTATTAAGATATTTGCCTAAACTAGTCAGCTGCATTTTTTTAATCATTAAGGTGAAGTCTTAAAAAAATTCTCATTACTAGATTTTAAATTGCACTGGAGTGACTATTTTAGAATTGCAAAACAGCCATGGCCACTATAGGTATATAGAATACTGGCATGTACAAATATCTTCTTTGTACAAAGTTCAACAAAGAGAAAGACAGATTTTGTGCATTGAAAGAGGCTTTGAGGGCTGGCCCCGTGGCTCACTCGGGAGAGTGTGGCGCTGTTAGCGCCGAGGCCATGGGTTCAGATCCTATATAGGGATGGCCGGTGCGCTCACAGGCTGAGCGTGGTGCAGGCAACACCATGCCGAGGGTTGCGATCCCCTTACCGGTCAGAAAAAGAAAAGAAAAAAAAAAAAGAAAGAGGCTTTGATTACTTATTCTTTTGAATATATGCCAAGCTGAGAGTCATAAATGAGGTTGGTTCAATGCACAAAATATATTTCTGATGTGAAGGAGAATTTCTGAGGTGAAATCACCAATATTTTGTTTATACATAATACATAAAATCACCATGTGGCTGCCTGGATATATTCTGTTTGAAAACTAACATTATGTAAAATTACATTTGACATCAATGCTTGCTTTCATCTAACACCAAGGTCTATGAGTTTGGGTGACCTGGCCTTTTGTTTTCGTTTCCTTCCAAAGAGTAACTATGGTATACATCCAGGAGAACTTGCAAGTATTTCTGATGATGATGATACGATGGTGATGAGGATGATGATGTTGACAATGACTATATTTAGACAAAAAGAACATATGAAAAAGGGGCAAACTTTATATCTGATAGACACCCAGATAATCAGTCTGCATTATGTATGAAATTGGCATTTACTCCTGGACATGAACCAACACAGGTATATTTTTAACAAAGTTACATAACTTCTGGGCAGAGACTCAGATCATCTCTGGATACACATGGACACAGAGGGACCTAATCTATAGCCCTGCTCTCCTCTGGTCCAATCAGAGTTTTGCTCACCTGATGTCTGGGACGTCCCACAATGGATGGGAAAACAGCCCTGGGAGCATCGTCCCCAGCAAAGCCAGCTTTACAGAGCCCAGAGCCATTGTCACACACCAGGGCGGTGCTGTCCTCTTCTTCACACATGGCTGGAGCTGCTTCACAATGTTCTGCAGAAAACAGGGAGGGAGCAGCCTCAGCTGTAACCCAGCAGTTGTGGCACTTACCTGACCACTCCCACGTCCAGGCTGGGCTTGGGCCCCTCCTCGGATCTCCAAGCCCTCTCTCCTGCTTATCTGACAAAGCATTTATCTCCAAGTACTTTAATTAGACCATAAACCTTTGATGAGCTGAAACTCTGACTTCTGTGTTTACACAACTGGCCCTTAGCAGTGGCAGGTACATCTCACCTTCTCTCTCATTGGCACTTTAAAGACGGACTAAGCGAGTGAATGAATGAGCAAACTAGAGCACAGATGGGCATCTCAGACGAGGAGACCAGATCTTCACAGGGCCAAGCCGCTTACCATACATTAAAGAATTTTCCAGAACTTTCTGTCTGTATCAACCCAAAGTCACATTTTTCTAGACACGTTATAATTTTTTAAAATTGCTTCAAAAAGTTAGACTTTGAGGGATGAGGAGCATGAGAAAATTTTTAAATGTTTAAGTATTTAATGTAAATGTTTAAAAGAAAAAAAATCTCTTTTGGATCCTGAGGACTTTTATCCTCAGAGAAACATTCAAACAAATCAAAACTTTCTAAAAAGGTGCTTTAAATTTTAGGGGCCGTGATTATCTGCCATTAATAAAAGTCACTGATAATCTAAAAGCCCAGCAAGTGAGGATGAGTCTGATAAGTTTTACATCGTGTAGCAGAACACTTTGCTGCCATTAGGAAAGGTGAGTAAAAGGATAAGCTAACAGTATATTCTTATGTAAGAATAATAGGTTACAGAAAGTGACATCGTATGATCCCATTAAAAATGTATTTTTACGCATTGCAAATAGATTAATCATATTTACCAGGATGTTGACTGAGATTATTTTGAAATGGTGGGTTTTGTAGGTGTTTCTAATTGTCTCCCCTGGGTTCTGTCATATTTTCTTAATTTTCTAAATTGAGCATGTATTCCTTTGGTTATAAAATGATATTTTAAATAACCCACTTTTAAACTTGGATCCTTTGACAAAATTTGAAAGGCTGGAGCAGAAGTGTCATTTAAAAATTTGGGAAATTGGGGCCGAGCCCGTGGCGCACTTGGTAGAGTGCTGCGCTGGCAGCGCGGCGACGCTCCCGCCGCAGGTTCGGATCCTATATAGGACTGACCAGTGCACTCACTGGCTGAGTGCCGGTCACGAAAAAACGACAAAAAAAAAAAAAAAAAAAAAAAAAAAAAAAATTTGGGAAATTGAAGGTATATTAGAGGACATTTTTCATCCAATGCTTTCATTTTTACAAATGAGAAAACCCAAGGGAAGTGATTTGCTTGAGGGCACATGGTCATTAGAGGCAGAGCTCCAACCAGAGATCAGGTTCCTTTTGGTTTACCCCTTCACTTCCAATCCAGGATCCCTTTCATTTTTGTAAGCAGAATGAGAGGGAAATATTCTGTAAAGAGAGGGACACCCAGAGTTCTCCACTAGGCAATGAGATCTCAGTTAGGATTCCAAGTTGACGGAGATTCTTCTATTAAATTGGTGATCTCATTGCAAATCCAGACCTAGGTATAAGAGTCCATTCTGTTAAGGACATTTCTGGGAAGTAGGAAAAGAAAATAGCTATTACAGTTGGAGTTCTGCCAGACCACTCCCACAAAATAAAGTCTGCATCGTCTTTCCAATTGCCTGGAACGTCCACACAACAGTACTTCAAGTAGCATAATCCTTTGTGAAGAACGTAAACCTCAACAGAGAGGATGTATTTTAAAATCAGGGTATGCTATCATCTCTATCCGACAAGCAAGGAAACCAAGGCTCAGGGAGTTGAGGTGATTTGTCCAAGATCTCCCAACTGGTAAATTTAGGCCAATGGAGATTATAGAGCGCAGTGATTATGAGCTCAGACTCTGGAGTCAGACTGCCCGGATTTGAGCTCCACCACTTAAAAGCTGTGTGATTTAGAAAGTTATTTAACATCTATGAATCACGGTTTTCTTAATTATAAAACAGCGATAGTATTGGTACATACCTTACAGAGTTCTTATGGATATTAGATTTTTTAAAAAAGCATTTAAAATAATTCCTAATGGCATACACATGATAATTTCTCAGTAAATGTTAGTTTCATCCTCATTATTGTTAATATCATTTTATGACTATTATCATGATCCAGAGCTTTCTATGTTTCATCTTTGCTTTCTTCCTACTCTGCCCCAGGCTTAGAAGAAAAATCCTCAACATGTGGATTCCACTTGCAAGAATGGAAAACGGGAATTATCAATGGCTCGCCTTTTTTTTCCCCCACCCTTCCCTTCCTGTTCCACACACTGAATTAAGTTTGGCATTCATGTGATTTGTTTTTTTTTCCTAGCAGATTAAGAACTTTAGAAGAGAGGAGAGAACTATATAAGGGAGGTAAGACAGAAGAAGCAGGAAGAATCTGGGACATCTGTCAAGAGGCAGCCAGCACTGAGGGATCAGCAGGCCCTCTGTGATGTGCTAAGCACACTTTCCACACCAAAAGGAAGGACTGAAAATGGGATAAAATATTTGGAATTCAGGTGGTCTCTGCAAATGGGGAGGTACGACCACAATGAACACAAGGATATCCTTAACCCCTTTTTGTTAGGCAAGAATGGTTTGGGGGAGTGTCTGAATACCTGCAGAAAAAAGTAGTCAGACCCTTAGCGTCGGGAAGAATACAGAAAAAAACCTCAAAATTCAATAAACGTATTTTTATTTGGCAGAAAATATTCAGGAAGAATTTTATAACCTCTGAAAGAAGCACTGCTGTCATTACAGAAGAAGTCTCTGTGTCCCCGGAAAGAGCTGGCTCAGTGGTTCACAACTCTTATCTAACCTGAATGAGCAGCTGCTTTGGAGCAAAGCGTTTCCTAATTAGGTAAAACATGAACGTCTGCTTTTGGAACTGCACCCGGGTTAGGGTGTTTGCTCCAGCTGCCTAGAGTACATTTTATGCCAAAAAAGAGTAGTTAGTGGGAGGGGAAGGGGGAAAGGATGTTACAGTTCCCAGCTCATTGGTCATGAAACGCAAACCATATTTAGTCATGAATCACAAAATTCAAGAAAATCTCAGTGTGAAAACTCCAGTCCAGGCTGAAGCTGCCAAGCCCTGGTTTACAGGAAAGTTCAGCCTGGGGTAGCAGGGCTGGTTGCACAGTCATGTTCACCTCACCAGGCTGAGCAGAACTTTAGGCTGAGAGAAATGCAAACCAGAAATCCCAGGGGCTGAGACACACACAGCTGTCAGATGCAAAGTCTGCTCCTTCCCTCTTTTTTTGAAGAGAAAGATTCGGTTGGTTGCCTGCTATGCTCTGCTGCAAATGACCCATAATGCAGATCTTAACATGTAAGCTCACAGATGCATTCAAGAAATATGCATTTCCAACATAAGACACTGCTTGTGAGAGCCATGGGTGCCCAGAAGCAAATACACCAATCCAGCCAAAATCAAAGACTAGGCAACTACCCTCTGTTCACTTCTAAAATCCACTTCCAGGCACCTTAGCTGCTCTGGAGATACAGTCCGCTGAAAAATCACTACACCAAAATCTGAACCACAAACAAATCCCTGAGCTTCCAGTGCCTAAATATAAATAAATGTGTAACTTATTACAAACAGCTAGACTGCACATCTACAATGTCTTGCAAGATCTGGGCTGTTGGTTTAGTATAAACAGATTTTATAGATGACATGCATGAGTAAAAATTTTATTTCATCTTCCTCTCCACCTCCTCTACTACGCCAAGCTGCATATTAGTTTTGTCTTTCATGTCAGATCATTAGAGCTAAACATTACAATTATTTTAGGAATACAATCTTCATTCAAAAATAGCAGAGCACAGAAGCCCAGCCAAATCCCTGCAGCCGACGTCTGATTATACAGGGTAATAAAAGAGCCCCTGTAATCGATAAGTCACATCTCTGGGCGGGGGCACTTACCCTGACAGTGCTTGGCTGGGCTTCTCTGGTCTGGGTGGTGTTCAGGGAAGCTGAATGCTGAAGGGTTATATAGCCCCTTGGCCTGCTCCCCTCCCACTTGCTTCCCAAACAAGGAGCAAAGACAGACTTGAGCCTGTCGTTCAGGCTAACACAACCATATAGGGACCTCAGCACAAAACTCTCTAATCTGGGTGGCCAGAGGCCTGGGTCTCTTCCACTGCATTCCACTGCTCTGCTCATGAAATGCGAGGCAGTTCAGCTGCCTGTGAGATAAACGCCCTGAGCCTGCAGGACAACTGCTGCAATGCCCGGAGATACGGAGCTAGTGTAATGCGGCAGATGCAGGCACGGTTTGCACATTCCTCAGAGGATGCCAGTCTGCTGTCCTGCTGGCATTGCAGGCCGTGTCCTAAGGAACACAGTGCAGAAAGGGGCTGCCTCTGACCAGCACAGACTTTTAAAAATTCTCCTACAAAGGTGGCCTGCAACAAAGAAAGATATTACTTCAGTAGTCCATAAATATGTAGAGGGAGTGATGATTTTATGGTAGTCACACTGGGTTTACAAATCGAGTCCAGGAGTGGTGTTAAAGGAAATAGGAGCAAAAGTATAGATACAGGATTGACATGTTTCACAAAGAGGAGCTTGGAAGTCAGCATTATTATAACCACTTTAGTCCTTTGGTACACTACATAAGTCTACTAATTTGTCCCTGAGCAATTTAGCAGCATGATTAGGCGCCATCCTGTGACCAGAGAGACTACCGAGCACTCTGTCCCAGAAGTAGTTTGAGAAAGAAAAGAGAATGTTCAGAGGAAGCCTCTCTAGTCCTCCTCTCTGCCCACTAACCCTTTTGACAAGTAGCAGAGAGAGACCAGGTGACTCCATCCTTTCTGGAAGATATAAACTCTTATTCTCAAGTGTCGATAGATAGCTTCAATGGTTTTACATTTGTCTACTCCCCTCCTCCAAGCCCAGGTTCTAACTAAATTCATAATAGAAATATTCTTGGTGGATACCATGAGTATTTCTGGACTGCTGACATGTGAGAAAAATCCCAGAATGAATGGCTCCATGTTACAGCTGTGAACAGCTGTTCACTCATGTCAATGTCTGATGTGTTTGATTTATGCTATATACACATGTACAGACATATTTATCTTTGAGGAATTGCAATATTGATTATTAGAAAATTTTAAATGGCTTAAGGCTAGATCATAAAAGGATTTCTCTGTGTTCAGGATGCTGTCAATTGTGTCTAGTTTCTACCAATCACAAAACAAACTGTCTGAATGCTCAAATATGAAGACTACATGGTACAACATAAAGTTTGGCATTTGGGATTAATTCAATGGTTTTCATCACAGGGATCATGTGAGGCAAAAATTCCATACTTTCCTGAATAGGAGGGCAATCTGAGTAGAGGTAGCACCCCCTTTCCTCCTGCTTCTGTCTGCAGCAGTGTCTGTGCTGTCTTCAGTAACTTTATGAAGTGACTGTTTCTTTAAACACCAGAGAGAAGAGTGTTAGAGTGTTGGTGCTCAGCTTTAAGATTCTTACATCATTTCTTCTTTCATTATAGTCTATAGACCTGATAGAAACAGACTATGATGATGTAAAGAGACAGATTAGAAGAGAACTCAAGTCTTAGTTTTGCTTACAAGTTTTTTTTTTTTTTCTTTTTTTAAATAATCTATGACACTAACCAGGAAGGACATGCAACTGAAAATAAATTTCTGAGCAAGTGATTAAACAGTCTCATTGTCTGGGTTTGAGATTTATGCTTTCATATTCCATCCAAGTTTCTTCAGTGAGAGAAAGCAGCACTGGATGAGTATGTGTGTGTGTACAAAGAAAGCTTTAGTTGAGTGGCCAGATATCTCCCAGGCCCAACAGCCATGTATCCAAGGAGTTGTGGAGCAATTAGAAAGGTGGTAGTGTCTGGAGACTTGGGTGCAGTTCAGGGAAACTATAAAATAAATTCCAAGCTATAAGCACACATTCGAGGATCATCTCCAGATGTGCTGTTCTACAAACATCGCCCACCATCTTGGTAACATTATTTAGTGATGATTTATTGTAAACTCCTTGAGAACTGGGACAGTTTTAATCCTCTTTGGGGCCTAGTCCAGAGCTGAGTAAGCAGTGAGTGCTTCATAATTCCCTAATGATTTCTTGATTATTCTTTATCTCCAATACCTTGTAGATTTAAATCAGGCTATGTAAGTGCCAGCAAGTATCCACATAACATGGATGTCTAGTAAGGAAAATGATTTTCTGCTGCTGCTGAAAAACTGGGCTATAAAAATTGTTTTCTCTAGATGGATCACAATCATTAGCTATTTTGTTCAGCTCATAAAATTTGTTTTGTTCCATCTCCCATTCTCGGAATTCTCTAGGAGAACCAAAGGTTGATTTCTCCTAAGACGACAGCCCAAGCAGACAAATGCAAATTCAAGCCCACATTGGCACGATGATCACCTCTAGACAGATCTGCAGGGATTTCCAGGCTCTGCTCCATTCTTCACTTGAGCATAATCGAAATTCTTTATGGAACATTTGATTTGATACCTCCAATGGTATGATGTTTGACACTACCTACGGGGGTGAAAGGGCTGGTATTTCGGGGATAGTAATGTAGTTCACTTATTTTCATTTATTTCAAAATCAGAGGACTCTCCCATCAGAGAAGACACTTGACATACCAAATGTGACACAGACAACATGCAACATGAGAGAGGAATGTAGTAACAATTGACCCTCAGACCTCATCTTTGTGTAAAGGCAAAAATTTGGGGAGCAATATACAAGGAGTTATGACTCACGGTTCAAGTTCCAGAACTACCGCTTACTAGGGCCGTGTCCTCTCTGTGCCTTAGCTTTCTTATATGAAAAATAGGGTTGATAATTATATCTTATCACAAGGTGGTAATGAGATGTGAAGAGTTAATAAGCAAGAAACACCTAAAGCACTGCCTAGCCTGTGCTGAGCACTACGTCATTATTAGCTATTATTATCATTGAGTGCTCTGTAAGAGGAAGTTCTAGACGTGAGGGAGAAACTTTTTCAGACAACAAAAGTGCAGATGTGAATTCAACAAGCAGGATGTGACCCCCCTCCCCCGTGGTAGTTTCGTATTGCTGTGCTAACAGATTACAACAAACTTACCGGCTTTAAACAACACAGATTTACTCTACTACAGTTTTTGAGGTCAGAAGTCCAAAATAGATTTTCACTGGGCTAAAACTGAGGTGGCTGCCTTCCTTTTGGAAGCTCTGGGGAGAATCTCTTTCCTTGTCCTTCTAGTTTCTAGAGGCCACCTGCATTCCTTGGCACATGGCTTCCTTCTCCATCTTCGGAGCCAGGAGTGTAGCGTCTTCAGACTCTTTCTGACTCTAACCCTCCTGCCTCTTTCTTTTTTTTTAATTTTTTAATTTATTTTTTATTTTTTTTATTTTTTTTTATTTATTTTATTTTATTTTATTTTATTTTATTTTTTTAAATTTTATTTTGTCGATATACATTGTGGCTGATTATTGCTCCCCATCACCAAAACCTCCCTCCCTTCTCCCTCCCCCCCTCCCCCCCAACAATGTCCTTTCTGTTTGCTTGTCGTATCAACTTCAAATAATTGTGGTTGTTATATCTTCTCCCCCCCCCCCGGTTTGTGTGTGTGTGTTCCTGCCTCTTTCTCAGAAGGACTTTTGTGATTACACTGGGTGCTGATGGAGAATCCAGGATAGTCAGGGATTACCTTCCCATTTTAAGATCATTAATTTAATCACCTCTGCTCAGTCATTTTTGTGTGTGTGTAAGGTAACATAGTCACAGGTTTTGAGAATTAGTATGTGGACATGTTGAGGTGGCCACTATTCTGCCTCTCACATACCCTATCCCACCACACACACAAATGTGTTTGCTCTTGCATGTCAAAGCATTTGTAATAGCTTCTCAGTTTCAAAATAGTATTTCCATCAATGGTGCTGACATTAAATATACTTACTAACACTTAATAGACACTGTCTTAGTCCGTTTGTGCTACTGTATAACACAGAAATTATTTCTCACAGTTCTGGAGACTGGTAAGTCCAAGGTCAAGGTGCTGGCATCTTGTAAGAACCTTCTTGCTGCATTTTCCCATGGCAGAAAGCAGACGGGGTGAACCCACTCCCTCAAGCCCTTTTTATAGTGGCATTAATCCGTTCATGAGGGAGGAGCCAACATGACCTAAACACCTCCCACTAGGCCCACTTCCCATTGCTGTTACACTGGGGATTAAGTTTCCAACACATAAATTCTGAGAGACATGTTACATAGCAGACAGTTAGGAGATAACACACAAATCTTATCTAAGTGAAGGGATCAGAAAACTACTGGCTCATAACCCCATATAGGCCAACCAGAAAAGCAGAGTAAGCATGTATCACTCTTTTAACCTTTCCAAAATGTCTAAATAGTGTAATGTGTTTACAAGATTCAGAGGCATCTTCAAGTGTTTTACCTTATTTCTTTTTGTAAAAGAACAAAATGCATGTCTATGGAAGAATAGCACCCTGTTAGATTTGAGAGGCAGAACAACTTTTAACACCCTTTGTCACCAAAAGATAACTTGGGAAATTAGGTGTAACCATAAAGAACAGAGCTTTAAAGGCTGAGTTAAACTCCTGGAGAAGGACAATACCTATTTCACCATTGTTAACAGCACTTACATTTTGCCTGCTTCTCCCATCTGATCTTTCCCACTAAGAACTAGTAAGCTCCAACATTGCCCCAATAATACTGAAGGTGAACTTTCTCATTAACAAACCAGACCAGCTCATAACCACAGACCTTTGCTGATGCTGTTTCTCTGCCTGGAGCAGTATTTCCCACTTACCTCTCTAACTCCTTCCCCAACTCCATCTCATCTTCTGGCATGCTCTACTCATCCTCATCAACTCAGTTAAGGTGTCACCTCCCCCTATAAAGCCTTCCCCGCCCACCTTCACCCCCCGTTTTGGTTAGGGGCACCTCCTCTGTTTACCCACATGCTCTATGTTAACCTCTCTCACAGCACTCACTACTTATTCTATAACAACGTGTCTAACTTCCATGCTAGACTATAATGTGTTTGAGAGCAAAGACTAAGTTGATTTTATCTTTGCATTCCTAGAGCCTCGAACATTCAGTAAATGTTTCTTGAAGTGAACTGAATCAAGCACAGAAAATGTTTAACATATGTTTTTTTTTTTTTTTTTTTTTTTAAATTTTATTTTGTCGATATACATTGTGGCTGATTATTGCTCCCCATCACCACAACCTCCCTCCCTTCTCCCTCCCCCCTCCCCCCCAACAATGTCCTTTCTGTTTGCTTGTCGTATCAACTTCAAATAATTGTGGTTGTTATATCTTCTTCCCCCCCCCGTTTGTGTGTGTGTGTGTGTGTGTGTGTGTGTGTGTGTGTGTGTGTGTGAATTTATATATTAATTTTTAGCTCCCACCAATAAGGGAGAACATGTGGTATTTCTCTTTCTGTGCCTGACTTGTTTCACTTAATATAATTCTCTCAAGGTCCATCCATGTTGTTGCAAATGGCAGTATTTCATTCGTTTTTATAGCTGAGTAGTATTCCATTGTGTAAATGTACCACATTTTCCGTATCCACTCATCCGATGATGGGCATTTGGGCTGGTTCCAACTCTTGGCTATTGTAAAGAGTGCTGCGATAAACATTGGGAAACAGGTATACCTTCGACTTGATGATTTCCATTCCTCTGGGTATATACCCAACAGTGGGATAGCTGGGTCGTATGGTAGATCTATCTGCAATTGTTTGAGGAACCTCCATACCATTTTCCATAGAGGCTGCACCATTTTGCAGTCCCACCAACAATGTATGAGAGTTCCTTTTTCTCCGCAGCCTCGCCAGCATTTATCGTTCATAGTCTTTTGGATTTTAGCCATCCTAACGGGGGTTAGATGGTATCTCAATGTGGTTTTGATTTGCATTTCCCGGATGCTGAGTGATGTTGAGCATTTTTTCATATGTCTGTTGGCCATTTGTATATCTTCCTTAGAGAAATGCCTACTTAGCTCTTTTGCCCATTTTTTAATCGGGTTGTTTGTTTTCTTCTTGTACAGTTGTTTGAGTTCCTTATATATTCTGGATATTAATCCTTTGTCAGATATATATTTTGCAAATATTTTCTCCCACTCTGTTGGTTGTCTTTTAACTCTTTTAATTCTTTCTTTTGCTGTGCAGAAGCTTTTTAGTTTGATATAATCCCATTTGTTTATTTTTCCTTTGGTTGCCCGTGCTTTTGGGGTGGTATTCATGAAGTCTGTGCCCAGTCCTATTTCCTGAAGTGTTTCTCCTATGTTTTCTTTAAGAAGTTTTATTGTTTCAGGGTGTATATTTAAATCCTTAATCCATTTTGAGTTGATTTTAGTATACGGCGAGAGGTATGGATCTAGTTTCATTCTCCTGCATATGGATATCCAGTTATCCCAGCACCATTTGCTGAAGAGGCAGTCCCTTCCCCAGTGAATAGGCTTGGTGCCTTTGTCAAAGATCAGCTGACAGTAAGTGTGTGGGTTGATTTCTGGATTCTCTATTCTATTCCATTGGTCAGTGTGTCTGTTTTTATGCCAGTACCATACTGTTTTGGTTATTATAGCTTTGTAGTATAGCTTAAAGTCAGGTAGTGTTATGCCTCCAGCTTTATTTTTTTTGCTCAGCATTGCTTTGGCTATGCGTGGTCTTTTATTGTTCCATATAAATGTCTGGATAGTTTTTTCCATTTCTGAGAAAAATGTCTTTGGAATTTTGATGGGGATTGCATTGAATTTGTATATCACTTTGGGTAGTATGGACATTTTCACTATGTTGATTCTTCCAATCCAAGAGCATGGAATATCTTTCCATCTTCTTGTATCCTCTCTAATTTCTCTCAGCAGTGGTTTGTAGTTCTCATTATAGAGATTTTTCACCTCCTTGGTTAACTCAATTCCTAAGTATTTTATTTTTTTGGTGGCTATTGTAAATGGGCAGGCTTTCTTGACTTCTCTTTCTGCATGTTCACTATTGGAGAAAAGAAATGCTACTGATTTTTGTGTGTTGATTTTGTATCCTGCTACTGTGCTGAAATCATTTATCAATTCCAACAGTTTTTTTGTAGAGGTTTTAGGCTGTTCGATATATAGGATCATGTCATCTGCAAACAGGGACAGTTTGACTTCATCTTTTCCAATCTGGATGCCCTTTATTTCCTTCTCTTCTCTGATTGCTCTGGCTAGTACTTCCAACACTATGTTGAATAAGAGTGGTGAGAGTGGGCATCCTTGTCTAGTTCCTGTTCTTAAAGGAAAAGCTTTCAGCTTTTCCCCATTCAGGATGATATTGGCTGTGGGTTTGGCATATATGGCTTTAATTATGTTGAGATACTTTCCCTCTATACCTAACTTATAGAGGGTCTTTGTCATGAATGAGTGCTGAACTTTATCAAATGCTTTTTCAGCATCTATAGAGATGATCATATGGTCCTTGTGTTTGAGTTTATTAATATGGTGTATCACATTTATTGATTTGCGTATGTTGAACCAACCTTGCATCCCTGGGATGAATCCCACTTGATCGTGATGAATAATTTTACGTATGTGTTGCTGTATTCTGTTTGCTAGTAATTTAGTGAGGATTTTTGCATCTATATTCATCAAGGATATTGGCCTGTAGTTTTCTTTTTTGGTTATATCTTTACCTGGTTTTGGTATCAGGATGATGTTTGCTTCATAGAATGAGTTTGGGAGATTTGCGTCCATTTCAATCTTTTGGAATAGTTTGTAAAGAATCGGTGTCAATTCCTGTTTGAATGTTTGGTAAAATTCTGCTGTGAATCCATCTGGTCCTGGGCTTTTCTTTGTTGGGAGCCTACTGATAACAGCTTCAATCTCCTTTATTGTTATTGGTCTGTTCAAATTTTCTACGTCTTCACGGTTCAGTTTTGGGAGCTTGTGTGTGTCCAGAAATTTATCCATTTCCTCCAGATTTTCAAATTTGTTGGCGTATAGTTGTTTATAGTAGTCTCGAATGATTCCTTGTATTTCAGATGAATCAGTTGTAATATCGCCTTTTTCATTTCTAATTTTGGTTATTTGAGTCTTCTCTCTTCTTTTTTTTGTTAGCCATGCTAATGGTTTGTCAATTTTATTTATCTTTTCAAAAAACCAACTTTTTGATTCGTTGATCTTTTGAATTGTTTTTTGGTTTTCAATTTCATTCAGTTCTGCTCTGATCTTAATGATTTCTTTCCGTCTGCTAACTTTAGGTTTGGATTGTTCTTGTTTTTCTAGTTCTTTAAGGTGAAGTGTTAGGTTGTTCACTTGCCATCTTTCTATTCTTCTGAAGTGAGCGTTTAATGCGATAAATTTTCCCCTCAATACTGCTTTTGCAGTATCCCACAGGTTTTGGTATGATGTATCATTGTTTTCATTAGTTTCAATAAATTTTTTGATTTCCTGCTTGATTTCTTCTTGGACCCATATGTCATTAAGTAGAATGCTGTTTAATTTCCATGTGTTTGTATATTTTCCAGAGTTTCGTTTGTTATTAATTTCTAGTTTTAATCCATTGTGGTCTGAGAAGATACATGGGATAATTGCAATTTTTTTGAATTTATTGAGACTTGATTTGTGACCTAATATGTGATCTATCCTGGAGAATGATCCATGTGCTGCTGAGAAGAATGAATATTCTGAGGTTGTTGGGTGGAATGTTCTGTAGATATCTGCCAATTCCAATTTGTCTATAGTATTGTTTAGATCTTGTGTTTCTCTACTGATTCTTTGCCTAGATGATCTGTCTAATATTGATAGTGGGGTGTTCAGGTCCCCTGCTATTATGGTATTAGTGTCTATTTCCTTCTTTAGGTCTAATAGAGTTTGTTTTATAAATCTGGCTGCTCCAACATTGGGTGCATACATATTTATGATTGTTATGTCTTCTTGATGGATCAGTCCTTTTATCATTAAGTAGTGTCCCTCATTGTCTCTTTTTATGGTTTTTAGTTTAAAGTCTATTTTGTCAGATATAAGAATAGCTACTCCAGCTCGTTTTTCTTTTCTGTTTGCATAGTAAATCTTTTTCCATCCTTTCACTCTCAGTCTATGTGAATCTTTATGGGTGAGGTGGGTCTCTTGTAGGCAGCATATAGTTGGGTCCTGCTTTTTGATCCAGTCAGCCAGTCTGTGTCTTTTAATTGGGGAATTTAAGCCTTTAACATTAAGAGTTGTTATTGAAAGGTGTTGATTTATTCCTAGCATTTTATTGGTTGTTTGGTTGTCTTAGGTGTCTTTTGTTCCTTGCTTTCTGATTTACCGTTTGTTTTCTGTGTTTGTTGGTTCCTTAGGTTGTAGACAGTGTTTTTGTTAGCTTTTTTTCTCTTCATGAATGCCATTTTTATTATACTAGTGGGTTTAGATTTTTCTTGGGTTTTTATGGCAGTGGTAGTTATTTTTCAGGAACCAAACCCAGTACTCCCTTGAGGATTTCTTGTAAGGGTGGTCTTGTGGTAGTGAACTCCCGTAGTTTTTGTTTGTCTGAGAAATATACTATTTGCCCCTCGTTTCGGAAGGATAGCCTTGCAGGGTAGAGTATTCTTGGCTGGCAATCTTTGTCTTTTAGTATTTTGAAAATATCATCCCATTCCTTTCTAGCTTTTAGGGTTTGTGATGAAAAGTCTGATGTTAACCTGATTGGGGCTCCCTTATAGGTGATTTGACACTTCTCTCTTGCAGCTTTTAAGATTCTCTCTTTATCTCTGAGTTTTGCCAATTTGACTATGACATGTCTTGGAGAAGGTCTTTTTGGGTTGAATACATTTGGAGATCGTTGAGCTTCCTGGATCTGAAGATCTGTGACTTTTCCTATACCTGGGAAGTTTTCCGTCACTATTTTGTTGAATATGTTTTCAATGGAATCTCCATTTTCCTCCCCTTCTGGAATACCCATTACTCGGATATTTGATCGCTTATGGTT
This sequence comes from Cynocephalus volans, assembly GCF_027409185.1. Taxonomy (NCBI): domain Eukaryota; kingdom Metazoa; phylum Chordata; class Mammalia; order Dermoptera; family Cynocephalidae; genus Cynocephalus; species Cynocephalus volans. Next base: position 118,771,399 of record NC_084466.1, read on the forward strand.
GTCTGATATCTCTCTCAGATTTTCTTCAATGTCCTTGATTCTTTTTTCTTTCTTTTTGTCTGCTTGTGTTATTTCAAACAGCCCATCTTCAAGTTCAGAGGTTCTCTCTTCAACTTCGACAAGCGTGCTGGTTAAACTCTCCGTTGTGTTTTTTATTTCGTTGAATAACTTCTTCAGTTCAGCAAGTTCTGCTACATTTTTTTTCAGGACATTGATTTCCTTGTACATTTCCTCTTTCAGATCCTGTATACTTTTCCTCATTTCATCATGATGTCTAGCTGAGTTTTCTTGTATCTCATTCAGTTTCCTTAGAATTATCACTCGAAATTCCTTGTCAGTCATTTCAAGGGCTTCTTGTTCTATAGGATCTAGAGTTTGAGATTTATTAACTTTTGGTGATATACTTTCTTGATTTTTTGTATTTCTGGTATCTTTTTTTTGGTGTTTATTCATTGTGGCCAGGGGTTTCACAGTTAACCGGTTTAAGACTAATGACTAACTAGGATGTTGCTGTGGTTGCCAATTTCGTATGGCTCCCTCCGTGACTGCTCAGTTGGCCTCTAGTGCCTTGTGTGTGTGGTTGCCTCGGGTCTTGGGCTTCTCCGGGGAGCCACCTTTCTGGTCAGCTTGGACTCTGCTGTGCTTGTGGATCACGTACCACAGGGTGTGTGATCTCTGTTGAGCTTTCACTTCCTGTGCAGGACTTCTCCCTGTTCCGTGTGCTCTGGCCCAGGCTGTTAGATCGTGCAGTGGCGACCCCACCGGGTGTGTGGGTTCTGTCGAGTCTCCCCCTCCCTGGCCGCACGTCTCCCCACTCTGTGCACACTGTGCTGGGCTGGGGCGTGTCTTCTGCACCCCTCGTCTATCAGCTGGGCCTTCAAGACCCTGCTCGGCACCGCCTCGCCCAGGAAGTCTACCAGGTTTCTGCTGGGCACAGACGACTGGTCTCTCTGGGTGCCTTTGTAGCACTATGTAGATCTTTCTCGGGTCTTGTTCACCTTTGTATCCCCCCAGTATCAACCGAGTCTAGCGCCCACCTGCAGCCTGGCCTCCGGCCGGTTCAAGCGGACCTGGGAGCTCTCCTACCACACTATTCCCAACCAGAAATTCGTTAGGCTTTTTTCCAAACTGGTGGCCGCAGAGATGGTGTCTGCCTCCCAGTAACAGGGAGTTTACCTGGGGCCGGAGTCCAGGGTATGGTGGAGTGACGGGTACTACCTTGCCCTCCCGACACCGGCCCGGGACACCCCTGCCACCAGCCCCGCCAGAGAACCGCGGAGGGAGTTGGAGCCGAGGCCGGTCCGCAGGCTCCGGAAAGCCCGGCGCCAGGCCAAGCAAGTGGGAGGGCTCAGTGATGGCCGAGCAGGGCGGAGCTGCCCACACCTGGGAAAATGGAGGCAGCACCGGGCGGTGAGTGGCCTGGTGGTGCAGGTGGGAGCCGTGTGGGCATGCACCCCCCGAACAGAGCTATGCCAGGGATCACTCACAGTGCTGTGCCAGGTCGGGTGCTCGCTCTCTGTCTCTGGTTTGCCGCCTTTCCCAGTTCTCGGCCGCTGCCGCCTCGGGCTGTTCAGTTGCGGCGCGGCTCGGGTGCTCCCAGGAATCTTCTTTAATGCCGGCCTGAAACCTCGAATCCTGAATAGGGCAGCTGGCCGCCTTCAGCGCGGTCCCGGCCTCCGGGATCCTGGCTGCATCCACAGCAGCGCTGGCGCTGTGTTCCCTGTTTCGAGACTCGCTTTTGCAGCTAAGAAACAGTTCTTTTCCTGCTCCACACTTCAAAGCTGTTGCCTGTAAATGAGGCAGCCTCTCCTGCCGGGGGGCAAAGTGGCGGTCACCCCCCACGACCGGTCAGCAGCAGCAGTCCTCCCTTAAGAGATGGCGAGAGGAAGGTCCATAAGTTTCCGGGCTGCCTGAGGCCCAGTGGCCACCTTTTTCACCTCAGCTACTCCGCGCCAGCCGCCGCAGCCGCCGCCATCTTGAAAAACCTAACATATGTTTTTTAAACAGTAAAGAGCAAGGGCATTCTGAAGAGAAGATAAATAATAACAATACCAATTAATATTTGGCAGACAGTGCTAAGAGTTATTTGCTATACATACATGAGCTCATTTAATCTCCACTGCAGCCATAAGGGATACTATTATTCTCATTTATAGATGAGGAAGTGGAGGCTTAAGTAAGCTAAATATCTTGCTAAAGGCCTATCTACTAAATGGGAGAGCAAGGATTCAAACCCACACCCATCTGACACCAGAGATTGAGTTCAAGCACACACACAGAGGTGTGGTTAGTAGCCTGGATGTCAGACTCCATTAAGGTGGTAGGGAGCAAGAGGTTAAACCATCATGCAAAAGCAGATGACTTCTCTATTCAACATCCCTGCCTCATGAAATCTTGGGTATTTAGGACAATATTAGCACCAGCTAGTTCATGTGAGCCCAGCATGAACTCTTCCCTACTGACCTGACTAGATCCAACTGCCCCAGCTTCCTGCTGGTTGAAGTACTCCTTCACAAAAGCCCTTGGATGACCAAGGGTCTTGATTTGCCCACGAGGGGTTTCCTAGGTTGTGGGATTTTCAGTGTTTTTAGAAAAATCCCAGGAAAACCAGAGCAAGTTTGTTATTCTAATGATCACCATTGATAAGAGCAGCCTGTCCTGTGTATGACTCATAGAGAATGATTGTGAGACTCTTTCTCTTAGAAGCTTTTGGAGAAGACCACAAATATCCCCTTTACATCAATGGTATCGACCAGCATTGTCCAACAGAACTTTCTGCAATTGTGGAAACCTTTAATATCAGTAGTGTCCAATACAGTAGCCACTAGCCACATGTGTCTATTGATCATTGGAATGTACGTAAGATTTTTTTTAATCTTAATTGAATTTCAATTTGAATAGCCAAATGTGGCCAGTGACAACCATATTGAACAGCACAGGTATAATAAGTGAGTTTTAAACTGGGCTGCAACTGAAATCGCCTAAGAGGCTTTTAAAAACCCTAGTGCCTACATCACACTCTAGACCAATTAAATCAGAGCATCAGGGTGGAACACAGATGTCCAATGTGTAGTCAAGGATGATAACCTTGAGAGTGGATCAGCGTTCTGGAAGCATGGTTTATGAGTTGGCTGCATCAACAGGAGAATGTGTTAATAATACAGAGCTGATGCCTTTCCCCCTTGAACACACCCCATGAATCACAATCCTTGGGGAAGATTCCAGAATCAATTTTTTAAAAAAACTTTTTATTTTAGAGCAGACTTAAGTTTACAGAAAAGATGGAAAGATAGTAGAGAGAGTTCCCCTATAACCTACACCAATTTCCCCTGTTACCAACATCTCACATTAGTGTGGTACATTTGTCACAATTAATGAACCAATATTGACACATTATTATTAACTGAAGTGCATACTTTATTCAGATTTCCTTAGTTTTTACCTAACGTCCCTTTTTTATTCCAGAATCCCATCCAGGATACCACATCACATTTAGTCGTCATGTCTCTTTAGGTTCCTTCCTCTTTACTGTGACAGTTTCTCAGATTTTCCTTATTTTGAATGACCTTGATAGTTTTGAGGAGTACTGGTCAGGTATTTTGTAAAATTTCCCTCAACTTGGATTTGTCTGATGTTTTCTCATGATTAGGCTGGAGTTATATGACTTGGGGAGGAAGACTCTAGAGGCAACGTGCCATCCTTCTACCTTCATATCACGGGAGATCTCAGCACTCTTGCTGTTGATCTTAACCACCTGCCTGAGGCTGTCAGGCTTCTCTACTGTAAAGTGACTCTTCCCTCCCCCGCTGCATACTCTTTGGTTGGGAGTCACTATGCACAGCCTACAGTTAAAGAACGGGGTGTTATACTTCACCTTTTTGACGGCAGAGTATCTGTATAAATTATCTGGAATGGAATCTATTTTTGATGGGTTTCTCAATGATTCTTATCCTTACCAAAATTTGAGAATCACTCGTATAAACAGCTGAAGGGGGCAGAGCCACGTGATGTCCTGGGGCTTCTTCCAGCTCGACTCTGATTCTCTGAGTGTAAATGACAAGAGGAATGGGTGGATTTGCTGGACTTCCGTGGAGACTTACTGATAGTCACTTATTTAGTCTAGAAAACAAATCACGGATTCTCTGGACACGAAACAATGAATAAAAATAGAATTGTTGATATTACCACCATGGAGTGTTTTGAAGTTGGAACCTAGCATATCGGAGTAGAAAAGGCCATACCAAGGAGAATATATACAGTGCTTTGGACCAAAGTCATACACTCTGGGGAGAAGTCAGCTAGAGAAGAGAAAGTAACAGCTGTAGCAGGTAGAGAAATGAGTGTCTGGTGCAGTGAAGGATACTGGGGTGTATAAGGCTGTGTGAAGAGGACCACCATGGCCATGAGCAGTACAGAGCACTCAGAGATACAGTACCATTATTCACAACAGTGACAAACGAGCTACATGCTAAGCAGCTAGCATGTATCAGGCACTCATTTAGCATTTTGCATTAACTGTACTATTAATATATCCATTTTTTAAATTAGGCAACTGAGACTGACAGAGTTTAAGTAACTTACCCAAGGTCACACCATTGCTGAGTGATGGGTTTAGGATTGACTCAGTCCTGAATGACTTTGGACCTGAGGTTAAAGCAAAGGAGAAGGCTGGTTGCATTCTTAGAAAAACAGGACATCTCCAAAGATACTGGCAGGAAACACTGCACATAAAACAGGAAAGAAGCAACCATGTTCTCACTCAGGAAGGTGAATAAAGGAACCACTCTTATTAAAGTCTCTAACTTCAGAAAAACAATATAGAAAAGTCACTCTAAAGAGTTTAGCAGATGAACTGTTGAGAGAGTTTGTAGTATAAGAAGTAGTTTGGAAACTCATTTGTCATGAGTGGATACCTGGAACTGGTAACAAAGCTATCTTAGCAAGGGGAAAATGTTTTATTACTGCTGCTAATAAGCTACAGAAAGTCTGTGTTCTCTGGATCCCTGCTTGGCTTTGGCAAAACTGCATTGGTTTCTAAGGACACTGACCAGCAGTGTTAACTTTTCATAATCAAGGAAATGGTCAGTGACAGTGACATGTGGCAAAGATTGTGAGAGGCCTAGAAACCTGACCACACACATGTGTAGCCCTGAGTAACTGAGAATGCTTAGTTAAAAGTGAGGACCTCAGGAGACAAAGTGCTGCCATACAGCGCTGAAGTGACGTGAGGTAGAAGAGTGAGAATCTTTCACGTTCCTTGTGAAAGTATGACTAGCATCCATGGGTTACACCTGCAAGGAAACAGATTTCATTCACTTTCAGCTAGAAACATAGGTTACAGTTTCTAACAACCTAATACCCCTTATGGGGTAGTGAGTCATGGAGGATTGACTAAGAAGTTATTAATGAGATAGAAATAAAGCACATGTATTTCACAGGACCATAGTCCTTAATGTAGAAGGTCTAAGCCTGTAATTTAGAGGACCAAAGTCCTGTAGTTTAGGAGACCAAAGCCTCTAGGTTAGAGGGCCAAAGCCCAGCTGTAGAGGATTCATAAAACAAATGTACTTCACAGGGCCTGGTTTTCCAAAGCCTCGCAGTTTCAAATATTGACCTTGCAAAGGACAGGAAATTTTCCTCACGCTATAAAGTCTCTGGTGTAAGATAAAGATTTGTAACACAGCAAGATTGCTGGCTCAAAGATAGACAAGTTACTGATTGATATGTAAAGATACTGAGAAATTGCTGTAAGAAAGGAATGTTTGCTAAGATCAAGCTTTTGTTGGTGGATCACTTAATTGCCTTACTGGAATGTCATCTGGCTTGTTTCACTGAAAGTTACCAGCCTGTATTGTTAAACTATCACCCCACCTATGTTCCCTTCCTGTAACTTCCTGGTCTGGAAAATAAATGCAGGAAGAGAACCCCAATTCAGGGTTAATTTCCCAAGGAAGGAATGCCTTTCTCTTCAGGGTTCTGGGGGAGATTAACCACTTCAGGGCTTCTCACTGCTCAGAAGAGATGGGCTTTGAGTAATCCTTTGCAGCTCCATCACCCAGGGGAAGTGGGGTGACAAATCTGTGGGGGGCTAAACAACACCCAGCCCTTTAGGAAAACACATAGAAATGCTAAGATTAAAAAAGACCAGAAAACATTCACAGGACTAAAGTCTTTGATGCAGATAAGAGAATTGAAGCACAGCAAAGAGTGATTGCTCTGAGGGCAGTTGCCCTTGGTGCAGCTAAACCTAAATGATGGGAAAGTATGTGAGCTAAAATCTTCAAGGATATTCTGCTAGTTAGCACTTGGGGGATGTTCCACATCTTGCCCTAAGCTGTTTCTTTGAGTTTCTTGGGGAGTTAGGCACAGTGGTGATTATCTCATTGTTTCTTTTTGTATGTCACATAGCTTAGTTTTATGACTCCTTTTGATGATAAATTGCTTGAATAATTTTAAGTTACACCTGCTTTAATGAAGATTGTCATGTAGCCAGTTTGTTTATGTTTTCACTATGATTGATTAATCATCTGTTTTTCTTCTGTAACTTTCTTGTCTTTACAATAAAAGCTGAAGCAAAAACTGACTCGGGGCTGTGCCTGGGCTCTCATCTCTTGAAGGAGTTTTCCCTTGGTGCAGTCCCTTCGGGGTTCTCATTGCTCTGAATACATAGACTCTGAATAATCTTTTGTGTCTCTGTCACTCTGTAAGAGGTGACAGTGAGTGCCATGTTAATTGAATTAGTTAAGTGGGAGCAAGATGGTTTCAGGGCTGTTTTAGAAAGGATTTCTGTATTGCGTGGAAAATTTGAAAAGACCTTTAAGTACCCTTTAACTCTTTGACTCTTCAACTTTTGATACAGTGTGAGTGACACCATGCCAAGTGTCTGGGATATCACTGCTCATCTCTGGTTCTTTGTCAACATCAGCTGTTACAAACAGGCAATATGCAGCTGTAAGGGTGGGATGCTTTTCTCAATCTGGCTGCTTTACACACATCAGAGGAAAACTCCATATAGGCAAGGAGAGAATAGCTGCAGAGTAAGAGAAAGACCCATGGTGTGGGGATCCACATTCTTGACTCTGACACCAAGAAGCTATTGTGACCTGGGACAGGATCTTTTCACCTCTGTGTCTCAGTTACTCATCCTAAAATGAAGACTCGGGGCTAATTTGCCTCTCAGCTTTCTCCTAGTTCCTACATTACATGCCATCTTCCCTTTGTCCTTATCCTCAAACAGCATTTACTAAACCTCAATGAGAAGGTACTAGGCATTATTATTCAATGAAAATCACAAGCCTGAGATTAGGGTTTGCTGATGGTGAACCAGAAAATATAAACAACAGGATTATTGCTGCTGTATTGATTTGCCTTTCTATTTAATTTCTCTAAATGTGCACAACTATATATGATATTTTTGCCAAGTGTCAGTCATCTGTGTTCCAAAATCTAGTACAATTTCTGCAAATCAAATGTCTATAGGGGCAGGAATGCCTGCAAAGCCAAGAAGTACTTCTGATGAACAGGGAAAGGGGTCGTGCCTACCACTCAGCTCTTCCCATTGTTGATATGCTAGTTTACAGTCGCTAAATCTTGCAGTTCTTAAGAAGAGGAAGAAATTGTCCTTTCATGCAAAAATCCCCTTATTGTAAAATAACAACAATTAATTAACATAAAAAAAAAGGAACAGTCTAAATCAATCCTTTCTGTGGGCGTTCAGTTTGTAAACTCTGATCTACAAACAGTAATAACAACCAATCCAATTACAACTCCACTGCTCTCTGACACTCCATCCTACAGTATTTCAATGTATAATAAATTTTAAAAAGGTGGAAGCTGAAGTATGAAATACCATCAAGGTTAGTGTAAAAAAAAAAGAGAGAAGGGCACAGTCTCTGGAGAGGATATTTCAGATCTGTATTCTCCTGCCTGCTTTGATATCAGCTTCTTAGATGTGGTTCTGCAGCTTTCACTGAGGAAGGAAGTAGTAACAAAAGTTCTTGGATCATTGTCTCTAATGACACACCACAGATAGTGTTATGTCCTGAGTGTGGGAGCATAAGAGTGTCACACACTATTTCAGTGTCTAAAATAAGGAGAAATGACCTTTCAACCAGCAAGTGACTACTATGATGTGGAATAAATTTTATAAGGCAATCTGGGAAAATTTCCAGAATGGCAATTCTCTGGGCAGCTTTTTAGGAGCATAGGATTTGTAGCAAATAAATGCTTGATAATGTCTTAGGGAGTCTGAATTTATTTCCAAAGATTCACAGGGGAACAGAACTTAGATTTGTTTAGTGTCTAGCATGTCCCCAAGTATAGTACTTATTATACAGATAATAAGGTAAGTGAAATAGTTTCTTTTTCTTTTCTTTCTTTTTTTTTTTTTTGGTGGCTGGCCAGTATGGGGATCCAAACCCTTGACCTTGGTGTTATCAACCCCTACTCTAACCAACTGAGCTAACCAGTCAGCTCTGAAATAGTTTCTTACTCTTCAGGAGCAAGTGAGCATGTCAGCTTGTCTGACTTGCTGGGAGAGGTATGATTAGAATCTAATGAGAATTTTAATTTTTTAACACTCATCTGATATTATACAGCCAAGCAGTTTTTGCCTCTCTCGTAGAAGTAATTTTGGGAAGTTAAACTATTTGTACAATGCTCAGATCTTCTGGACCCATGGTCCAAACCAACAGCCAATTATTCTGGATCATTGTAGTGTTGCGAGTCTCTGTTCTTTGGGGGTGAATTTGATTTTCATCTGCAGCCAAGTGTCATTCTCATCGAAGGCTAGTAAAGAGGGTGAGTGGGCAAGCTTGGTCAAAAAAGAGGTAGGTTCTGGAGTAATTAGATTGAGATTTTTGTGTTGTTTGTAAAGAATAAGGATGTACAATGCATGTTTAGCTATACATTCTTGCAGGCAGTATTAAAGTTCTCTCTTTTCTGTATGTCCATACTTTATTACAATGCTACAGTTTCTGGCTAGACTACAAGTCTCTTTCTCACTCTGGCATCTCATTTCTGGTTGCTGTTTTTTTTTTTTTTCCCAGCAGGTCCTATCTGAGTTTAGACTATGCATCCATGTATTTTGCATTGTACAGGAGAACAAAATAATTCCTCCTCCACCCTTCTAAGTCCTTATCTGGGACCTCTGCAACAAAAGGCAGACTAACAAGAGAAAAGCAAACAGAAGTTTAGTAACATAAATACCTCATACATACATGAGGGACACCCAAGGAATGTGTAGCTGTCAAAGTTGGTGGCTCTCTGGTTTGTATAGCATCTTCAACAAAGAACAATACATTTTTGGAGAAGTGACAAGACAAAGGAAATTAAGTTTCTAGGGATGGCAAATTGTGGGAATGCAAACATATGGGAAACTAATGGTAAATAAAGGCTAGTTAGTAAAGTTTGTTATGTAGATTCCTCTGTGCTGTCCCCAGGCAGGTAAGTGTCTAGGGTGATCAAATTTTCTCTTTCCTGGTAGAGAGGGGATGAGGGACACCTTTGTAAATTTATGTCTTGCTTTTAAGCAAATAGGGGAAGGGTAGAGAGCTTTTTTTGTATCTGCTTCTTCTCAATTGCTTTCAGCTCAAAATAATGCTTATGTCAAAGTGACATATTTTGGGGTGGCATATTCTGCTACCTTTCAGCGTATAGTATCTACACGTTTTGTAAGGACTGGATTCTTTTCCTCGATGTAGCTCCAAGAATTAAACTACTAGGAGAGCACGAATATTCCAAGGAAGCTCTCTTCCACTCCTATCTGCTGCCTCCTCGCAATTTTCGCTCCAGGCTTCACAAATGTGTTTAGTGCCGTATATTTCCCCTTTCCCACAGCACACAGATACATACATGTGATTCAGACTCTAAGCCCTCATATATTCTATTTTCAGGACCTGGGGATGCTTTCCCTTTTTTAATTCTGCTCAATCATGTTCTTGCTTTATTTCAAAAGCCTGCTCAAAATTCATCTGTAGCAAACCTTCTTAGGTGAATTTTTCAACTTAGAGATTGCTCGAATCACTCTAGTGAGTCCCTCAGCACAGTTACTTTGATAAGCTCTTATAATTTCTCACATTTGTGGTACACTCACCATTAAGTTGCAAACTTTTGGAGATAGCCAGTGTGTTCGTTATTCCCTTGGGGCACTCCACATATAGTGGGAACTCAGGAATGCAGTTAAGCAACTTGCTATTTTTCTCAAACCATAAAAGAACTGCATTGACTATCTCATTGTTATTTTCAGAAATATTTCCTAATTTATTTTAAGAAAAGAACAGATAAGATGTATTAGATAAGGAAAATTCTCTGTCTGTAGGCTTTCTTTAGCACATTTCAGGATTATTACAACATAACAGCTTTGCCCTGTTTTCCCAAGTGCGCCACAGGGTTGGCCCTGCCCTGTTTTCCTTAAGCAGATTGCAGCTGTCTAGTGTTTTTGCTTTAGGAGGTCAAGCACATTAGGTTTATCTACATACATCAACAACCAAAGCTAATGCACAGAACAGAGGACATTGAGCAAGCAGGCTGGACCACAGTCTGGAAGTTTAGGTCTTTAGGCAAAGCATCCAAGAATAGCTATCATGCTTCTCTTTGTGTTTCTGCAAAGCACAGGTTTTGCCAGAAATTGATGAGTGAAAGAGCCTTCACTAAAGAAACAGCTCATTGGAAGAGTCTTGGTTTTAAGGTATACTGCTGGTTTGGGTTGTTTGCTGTTAACCAATAACTCATGATTATGGCTTCTTTGGGACAGCATTATAAAAAGGAAACTGTTCCTTAAATATAGGTAGCCGATGTTTTTCACATCCCAGTCCTTGAAAATAGTGAGTTAGAGCAGAGTTTCCTAAAGCATGGCCTAAACTTATAGAACCATAGTCATCAAAATCACTTGGCTGTTAAAATGTACATTCCTGGGCCTCACCAGAGCCAGACTCTATGGTGTGGGGCCTGGAGATCTACATTTAAAAAGGGCCACCCAGAAGCACTGGTTCAGAGGGTAGAGGGATGGTGTGATGCAGAACTCTCAAAAGTATAGAAAAATAGTGAGGGATGGTTCATCATTATTACCATAATTGTCTCTTGTTAGACTGTGGGATCCCCGGCACATGTCCTCAGAAAGCAGAGTGGATAGCAGATATATAGAGAGGGACGGAGACTGGGACCTATGTCCTATTTTAGGCTCTGCCACCCGTTGTCTGTGTGAACCTACATATTTTAATGTCCCGTCTACCTCTAACAATCTGATTGAAATATTGAATTTGAAAATATAAATAGAAAGTAGAAACTCTCCTTTTTATCTGTGGCATCTGTGAGGTAACAGGCCAAAGAGGCTGATAGTCTCACAAAAGCAAAGCATCACTCAGACGCAGTGGCTCAGATTTTGCCCCAGGAGCCAGTCTCTTATCACCTGCTGGCTGTGTGTGTTACTTGGGTAAATCACCTGCATCTGTTTCCTCACCTGCAAAATGACGATGACACCTGCTAGCCACCATTTTGCAGGGTTCCCGAGCATGTCAAAGACATAACCTGCTCAAGTGTTTTGAAAACTTCATATATAGTGCCAAACAATGGGGTGCGTTATCTGTTGTCCTAAAATCCACCTAAATTTGGATTAATTCAGTCAAGTATCAGGTGTTGGGCAGTGCTTAAACGTTTGCTGTCCGGAGTGATGTGGGAAGCACTGGAGACTTAGGATTCCATTAGGAGAACTTGAAGCTTGAGTGAAAAGATCCCATAAAGAACAACATGGCCTGAACAGCACCAAGAGGGCAGACTTTGTGCCCAGATGAGCCCAGGAGTTTATACAACACTCACTTTAGCATCAGACATATTTTAGCCCCCAAACAGAAAGTGAACAGGAAAGCCCTGTGGATATCTTTGGATGCTTCAAGAATTTTAAAAGCTGCAACTTGGAATTTGAGGCATTCACTTCCTTTTCTAACAAAATTGAGACCCTATAGGGTAATTTCATACTGAAGAGTTCCCACTTCTTGAAAACCTGATTGGAATTTGAGACAGATGGAACAGACCAGGACTCTTACTACGGTAAATCTATGATGAAATGCATCATAACGTAGGGGCAAGAGTATGGACTTTGGAGTCGGATTGTATTCAAACACCAGTTTTTCAACAACCTATTTTGAACCCCTGGGTAAATCATCCAGCATCTCACTTCCTCAATTTTTTTACATGTAAAATGGGAATAATGTAATACCAACTTCATCAGTTGGTTGTGCGGACCGATGAGCAAATATAATGGAATTCTGCGGAATATAGTGGAATATAGAGAATTCTGGTGACTTTCAGTATTATGTTTCTCAGAAATGGTCACTCTTTACAAGCATTTTATGACAATCCACATTGCCTAAATCCAAATTGCTAAATGCAGCACAACCTGTCAACCTTCAAATACTGGAAGAAAAAAAAAAAAAAGCATACAAACCCTTGTTTCTTAAACTTTCAAATATGGAAGATGAACATATAAAGTAGAACACATTTCATGATTTTCTTATGGTAAGCTCTGTCTTATAAAGGCCAATACAAGCAGGGCAGTCTGACTCTTTGTGAATTACTTTAGCCAGTCCAGAAGCAATGATGGCTCACAACCCTAAACCCATTTCAGTCATCACTAAACTTAAAACAGGAAGATGGTTGGCAAGATTTTCGTTTTTTTTCCCCTCTAGGGACACTACTTGGAATAAATATAAATTTTAATTTTTACATGAATGATTTCTCAAGAATTTGTCAGTATGATCATCATAGTGCAAGCTTATATTTTATCCAGAATTCAAGCAACTGCAGAGTCCAGATAACAAAAGCTTTTTTTGCTGTAACATATAATAATAATTGGGGTTTTGTAGTTGTGACCTTAAGGTATGTCACGGTCTTGATATTCCTTTAGAAGTAAACTATTCAATTCAGTAGTTTTTGTGTTTATAATTATTTGTATTTAACTTGCATTTTGTATATTTAATATGTCTTTAGGTCCTCAAAAACTGGTGACTCAGATAGAAGTATGGCTATTCTCACTTATCCAGGATGTTTGACTAACCAGAATATTTAATTTCATTTTTGAGTGGTCCTCTCTATGCAGTTAATGAATGTTCTTATTTGGCAGGAAGGATATAGTCATGTAAATATACTGTAGGTGGTTCCTTTCAGGAACAGGACCCTGGAAAAATCTACATGTAGAGTTTTTGGTTTCTTTGGGTTTCAAACTCATAATGGAACATTTGAAAACATGCTTGTTTTCCTGAATCCATGACAACAAAGAACGTTATCCAAACACCAGCTGTAAATGCTGGCAACACGGGCACTCCACTGACCTGAAAGAATGTAGGCACGGTCTGCATTTTGAACGCATACTTGTTGGTGGAGTACTTTTTTGGTAGAGAGGGACAGAAAATTCTGGCTTCTTCAGAGAACTGGATGCAGGCAACCCCTCCTCCAAAAGTAGTTAAAATACCATTGTGGAGAACCTTGACTTTATAAGGGAAAGCAGCTTCTGAATCACAGAAAGGCTTTTCCTGCTGAATTCTCACTGGCTGGCCTGGAATGAGGCTCTGCTAAAAATGTTCCAGGCAACTGTTGGTTTAGGCATTTCTGTCTTCTTTTCTGGTAACATAATGTGTACATGTTAAAGAGATTCTTCAGGTTCCTTGTACCTCATCCACCCCTTTTAAAGCCTTCTTCTTTAAAAGTAAATGTTGAAGGAGGATTTCCCAGACTTTGAAAAGGAAAAGTTTCTGTCTGCCAGAACTTTGTGTAGGTTTGGTATTTTGGATGAAGCATTACATTATTTAATTTTTTTTCCCCAAGGCTACATAGAGATGGAAAATGTGTCTGGGTAGAAGATCCTTCTGAATGAAGAGAAGGAAGCGTCCCGGAAAACATAAACTGTTAAGGGTTTGGAAAGCTATCATCTGGTTGTATTAGAACTTTGCAATTTTTTTTCCTGCCATACTGAATAGTACTCAAGACAAATATTTTTATAAATTGGATCTTGTTTGTTGAGCCAAGAAGTATAATCCTAAATGGTGGAAATGGGGAAACACAATGTTTTTTTCCATAGGATTAACATAGATTTTTCTAATTTTCTGTTCTCCTGGCCACTTTTATCATTTTCCAAAAAAGGTCTTTAGTGTCAATGTTCCATCTTAAAGGAAAAACAAACAAACAAAAACTTCTCTGGGAGAAACAAGTATTTCCTCATTCTGCTATGTCTTGGGGTGTCAGCTGTGCCTGAACCCAAGCATATGAAGCTGAGCAGTCACTCTGCCTTTGATGTCTCTATTTGGAGCCTGTCAATCCAAGGAAAAGCAGGCCCAGTACGGCATATTCTCTTTTGTGCAAAGGAGGCTTTCACAGCTTTAGGCTCTATCTGTCATCATTTTTTAAATAGACTACATTTTTTTAGAGAAGGTTTATGTTCACAGCATCATGATCATTTTTTAGCTGGTTTATTCCTACTCAGATGTTTCAGATCCCTGGGATGATAAGATTCTCAAGGAAGGAGACCTTCCCTAATCACCATACCACCCTCTGAACTAGGTCTTTTTATATACTTTAATAGCACCCCATCTTTCCCCGTAAAAGTGGAGATGGGAGTCAGGAAAAGGCTCAGCAATTTTCTGCATTCAAAGGGAGCTCAGTGGAGAGAACAATCAGGTCATCAAGACTTTACTGGGATTTCTGGAGGGTGCCATAGGAGGCAGAGATTAAAGAGATGTTTCTTGGAGAGACAGATCTGCTTGAACAGGGTGGTAGCTTATGAGTAGAGAAAGAGCTGGTAGTTGCCATGACCCAGGTACATAAAGTAAAACTTTTTCCTAGGCAATGTATCCTGAACTTTAACATTTAACATAGGGAATTTGTGGGCTGTTTGAATACTGGGAACACTGTTCTATCTCTCTTTTTTTTTTGACCAGTAAGGAGAGCACAACCCTTGGAGGACATCTTTCTTGACCTTATTTTTCCTGTAGAACAAAACTTCAGCTACTTAAATAGGTATCTCACCTCCAAGTGTGTGCGATAATAATGATGTATTTGTCTTCCATCCTCAGAGTTAACTTGATGAAATAAGTATAGCTAGAAACAAATACAAACAGAAAATGAGCAAACCCCCTGAAGGATGTTTCGTAAAGAGTGTCAAGGGGATGGAGCCATCTGCTTCTGTCTCAGTCTTTGTCAACATGGCCCATTTGAATTCAAGTTAGAATCTGCATGTGTTGGTAAGTAGAGTAAGCTAAGAATGGTGGCAGACATATTTCCTCAAATCCCATCTGATAAAGGTTTGGGTCCAAGTCTTATCATTAACTCTTTCCATTCTAGATGATTTGAGTTTGATTTTTTTCTCATTGGTTTGCCAGAAGCAGAAGTAACAATGCTAACCACATGAAGAGTTCTTTTGTTGTTGTTGTTGTTTTGTTATTGTTGCTGTTGTTTTAAGTAATAAGAGATTTTAAAAGCAGCACTATCATACAGATAGGAGTCACAGCATGTATTGGCTTCAGCAATATGTATCTCTCTTCTTGTCCTTGCTGCATAATTTTCCCCTAGAAAGCAGCCAAGAATTGGTGTTTAGAGGCTCATGCTCTGATGGTGAGCTGACATCCAGATCTATAGCTTTCCCAACAGTTTACTTAAGCCAGACGTATAGTTCTGGAGAAGTAGAAGACTGCTGCTCAGTGAGAGTACTTATTAATTGGCCATTTTTAATTAAATGAAACAAAGCTCTCATTTGCTAACAATTAAGTGCAGAGGTATTTACATTTAGCTATTGGCTGGTCTTCAGGCAGCAAGAAAACAAGGAATTGGATACTGTTATTTGTAATGGTTATTGATGTCATGAGAGGAGTTTTGGTAACAGGGGATTTAGGAAAACAATTGATCCCTATTTATTTTTAGTCCATTAATATTTAATGTAATATTTGATATGGTTGGATTTAGTCTACTGTTTTATGACCTATTTCTTTTGTTGCCTTTGTTTTTTGTTTTGTTTTGTTTTGGGGGGTGTGTGTGTTTTGTTCTTCTGTCTCTCCTCTTCTGCCTTCTTTTGTTTGAATATTTTCTAAATTTAATTTTAATTTATCTATTAGCTTTTTAGCTATACATATCTTTTTGCATTATTTTTAAGGAGTTTCTCTAGGGATTACAATATATATCCTTAAATATTTACTATCCACTTAGAGTTGCTATTGTACCACTTAATGGAAATTGTTGAAACCTTAGAAGTGTGTAAATGTATTTATCCCCTGTTCATCCTGTTATAACATACATTATAAACCCCATATAATGGTATGATTTTTGCTTTAATATTCTCTGCATTGTTTCTATTTCAGTATATGTGCTATCAAAGTGAGCACTTCATGTATCTTTTAATCTATTTCTGATCTGTTTTTTCAATATCTATTTAACTGAGAATCCTAAAGGCAGATATAAAGATTGTGTTTCTATGCATGTGTATGTGTGTTTATGTGTGAGGGCCCAGCTATTGAAAAGAAATATTGCAGAATACTAAAGCAAATTTGAACCCATATAGAGTTTGTGGTTGTCTTGTTTTATTTTTGCCGTTTTTTGTTTTATTTTATAAAATTTTAAATTCATTTTTTTTCTTATTTTTCTTTTACACTTGAAACATGACTGATTATACATATATATGGCATACAGAGTTGACTATATTTGTGTATAGCATGTAATGATCAAATCAGTAGTTGTCTTATTTTAAAAGCTAACCTTGTCAACTCTTAGTCTTTCTAAAAGTAATTTTACTTATAAATTTCACTTTTCTATTTTCATCTGCCTAAGCCTTTCCCCCCAATCCTCCCCTCCTTTTTTTCTCCGTGTGACCTATAGAGTCAGAAATTCCTTGTTGGGATAATTTCTGGTCTTACTTTGTAGATAGAGTTCATGAAGACTGACCCTGCCGATCCCTGACATGGCTCTAATAGATTCCCACCCTCAGAAATCTCTAGATCATCATCACCATCTGAACAGCTTTGAGACAGGAAGTGCCCAATGGGGAAAATGATTAGGCAGTCCCAGAGGTTGCCAGGGGAACCCTTGTGAAATCCTTTCGAAGAGTTCACGATGAAGAAAACACTTACAGAAATGGTCTCTTCTTTCCCTTTTCTAAAGAAAAACATTCTGTTTCATCCCAACTGTCAATTGATTAAATACTCATGTATGTGAGGCAGTGGACCCTGTCACCCAGGCCCTGGTAAGGATGCAATGTGGTGCTTGCCCGCCCTCTCCCCACACCCCAAAGCCTCTTTAACATAGGCCATTTTTCCTTCAGGTTCAAAGTACTTAACACTGAACTAAACCCACATGGCCCTCGTTAGTTTACATCTATTTGAATAACATCCATATTCATTTTCCCTACTGAACAAAGCCTTTTCCAAAAAGTTAGCTGGTAAACTAGTTTTTGGCAGTCCAAATATAAACAGGCATATATAAACATACATAAAAATATTTACTATATGTTTTGCATATTTACTTAAATATATATTTTCAGAGATTTAAAGTCTATTTAAATTTGAAAATTGGGGTTAAAGCAGACATTGTGATAATCCATAAACATAGCCTGACTAAAGTGATATGTCATTTGGCTTGACTCTTTGCTAAAGTATCCAGGCTCTCAAGACCTCGATTTAGGAAACCAATAGCAAATAGAAAAATGTTCTTGGCATTTTCCCCAAAATAGATGTCCAAATAGTTTGCATTTTCAATTGGATGTTTTTATTAAAAGTTATATTAATGTGAAATCCCTACCCAGTTAGTTTGAAAATATGGAAAAAGCAATTGCCATAGCATGCAATTTATTAACTGTTGGTGGTCTCTTTAAAAATGAATTCCTCTGGTAACCAGATAGGTCAGTTAATGGTTATGAAGTAATAAAAATGTTTCTGTGAATTCCACCTGACTACTGACCTTGGCATAGCTCATTTACAACTCTGGTAAAATAAATCTCTTTACTTCTAAGTACAGAGAGTTTTGGAGAACATGGCTAATGTTCTAATGTTTTGGGGTCAAAAAATATGTGGAATGTGTCCCCTCTTTTAAGAAATATTCTCAGTGATTGACAGGAGCAGGGGGAGGACCAGCCTTCTGGGACAAACAGCAGAGAGTATAAAGGTCAGTGGTCTAGAACTCAGTCTCTGGAGTTAGCTGAGATGGGTTCAAATCCCAGATTAGCTACTTGCTGGCTTTGTGACTCTGGGCAATTTACTTCACCTCTCAAAATCGCATCTTTAAAGTGAGGAAGATGGTAAGGTTATTTTGCGAATTAAATGAGATAATGATGCAAATTGTTGAGTGCAATGTCTAGCATGCTCCATGCATTTAACTATTATTACAGGTTCTGTTAGTGTCACATTAAGTTACCAACTGAAGCGAAAGTGAAACCAGTGTGTTGTCATCAATTGAAAAAAAAACCTCTCAAGCAAGAGCAAACAACGATAATGCCTCTACATTTGTTATACCTTTCAACATTTGGGCATTTTCAGGTTTGTGGAGAAAAGATTGCTAAATTTGTAAAAAGGGAGGTGATAAATCAGAGGCAGAAGAGGATTCCTGCAGATCAGTGTTTGTGCTTCAGTGAAGTGTTAGCCTCGAGAAGAAAAGTCAGCTGAGGACAACATTGCTGTAATTTTTTAGAAAACTGAAAATACTGAAAGTGTTCGTCTTTTGTTTGTTACAGATTAGACATAACAAAACTTTCTCTGTCACCCCTGCTTTCCCAATGTTATGACAGGTCAAGAATTTCAGGTGGAAAGGGAAAGAGAATTCAGGAAGGGGTGTAGAAAGAGAAAAGGGATCGGTTAGAAAACAAATCTGTGGGTTCTGGGCTCTGTAAACCTGGGACCATCAGTGCTTCTCCTTTGGATTGTAAATTCCATGGGGGTGGGAATTTTTTTTTTCCAATTTCATTTATTGCTGCAGCTCCAGGACATAAAACAGGGTTTGGCACATAGTGGGCTCTCCATAAAAATTCTACAATAAAAGGAAGGCCACAAACTGGGAGCTACAAGACTCATAAGGTAGGAAGAGCCTTGGTAAGCCTTTGGTAATTTACAACTTTTGAGGCTCAGCTCTTGTGGATCTGTCTTTTCTCCTTAGACTTGGGGAGTGTTTAGTATAATATTAGTGCATAGTACTAATACTATAGTGCTACACTATAGTACTGTACAGCTATAATTCAATGAGTTTAACTTAGGACTAATATTTGGGAAAGAGGTGCCATCTGGCTCCTCTTCATTAGATTTGTAAATTAATAGCCACCAAAATCTGAGCTCCTCCTTAAACATGAGGCCAAGGTCAAATGGCCCAGCCACTGAATCTTAGGACTCTACCACAGATTATTATTTATAATTAATTATAGTAATTGTATAATGAGTAACAGATAATATACAATTAATATATTGATTTGTGATAATCACAAATGCCAGAGTAAAGTGGGAAGCAGTATTTAGTCTCAAACAAAGGGGTTGATAGGGTTGAGGGCATTATATTGGTTCATTTTGAGGGTCATGCAAAATGGACAAAGACGGTATATCGATCACACTTATATATCCTTTCCATTGTACTGACCTAATTTAAGTTTTTTTGGCTCTAAAATTCTGTAATTTTATAGCTAAAACTCATTTCCTCTTCAGTGATTTGAAATTGACTAATATATCTGTAATGCATCCTGAATATAATGAGCAACAATTCAGTGATATTATATCTACTATTTAAAAATATATGCTAAGTATTGAGACTGTAACTTTAAAGTAATGCAATTGTATTAAATTGACGTCTAAAATGTGTATTCATAATTAAGAAGCTATGATGGAAAGAAAATGTTGAACAGAATTTCTTTAAATTTTTTTTCATGAAATAAAGCAATATCCAAATGGCCAGGTGTTTGGGTAGAGTTAAGTTTTGAAAATTGAATTGAATTATTCTTTCTTTCATTTATATTAGACCCTCTTAGAGACTTAAACCAATGCCAATATTTGCAAAAATAGCACCTTGTGTTTGAGATGCTTAACTCTGATTAAGGTCACTTTTGCCTATGTCCCCCAGATTTCTTTGGATAAGCAGCAAAATGTACTCCTATGGATCCCAAAGGAGAAACTTATTTTCTGCTCTTTTGGTGTCTAATGAATTAATACTTTTGTGGACTGAATTGTTAAAAAACTAAAATAAGCTTTTAACTCTCCCTTTCACATAAATAGGTGAAGCTGAGAAAACACAACTGTGAATATGTTTGTCGAACCCTGCAAATCTGCACCAACACTCACACCTGCTCTGCCATGTGAGCAAGAGGTAAAAGGCAGAAGAGATTCTGTTCCATTGGAACCCAATCTCAAAGGAAAGAAGAAATGACAACCAGATAGGCTCATGCTGTGTCACTAGCCTGGCTCAGCTCTTTGCACCAGAGCTCCAGCACACCCTACTACCAGGGAACTGAGGAATCCCAGGGTGTCTGGAGCCACCCTCTGACAGGGAATTTATTAAACTGAGTCATCTCTCCTACTAACTCATGCTAAATTATTCCACATCTAACATTAGCTTCTCCAAAAAGCCTTCTATGATATTTGAAGCTAGAATCAATCCTTCCTCCTCTTTGCTGTCTTAGAATTTTGCCACTTCTTTTTATTATTATTAACAGGAACTAATATTTATCAAGAACTTACCATGTGTCTAGCACTGTGTAACATCTTTTCTATGAACTACCTCCTTTAAGGCTCATAATAAGCATATAAAATTCATTCTGTTGTCATTCATTTTACAGATCAGAAAAATAAAAGGTCAGAAAAACTAGGGAACTGGTCCACACCCACATAACTAATGTGAGTGATGCGGGTGAAGCCATAATTTTATTTCAGAGCCCATGCATTTAGCTCATATATTCTATTGACTTGCCTTGTGTTCTTCTAGAGGAGAGGACACATAAACGAATCTTCCTTTTCTTCCTGTCACCTTAAAGATAACACTGTGCCCCCTATTCCTGGGCCAGGACAGATTGGCAGTATGAAATTGTTCCAGCCCATCCCTGCTTTCTAACTGAGGGATATGAAAGTTCCATATAGCTCTGTGAGCTATTTAAGTACAGCATTAAAGATGAAAAAAATTGTCTTCATGGATGGTTTTCAGAGAAGAAGTTCCTCTTCCCTGTTTAAAATGAGAAATCAGCTTTTACTTGACCATCTCACTGTATAAATCCAGAATCCTACCATCTTCCATAAAATAGAGAATGACCCTTAGTACAACTGAGCTGTTGAAAGCAGTGAGCACGGGGAAATGCACCTCCTTCGACAGAAGGCTTAGCTCTAAGAGGATCCTGGCACTTGACAATCTCCCAGAGCAGATGTGTGCACGTCGTATTTTTTCTGTTCTGATCTACATCCACACAAAGAAGTTGTCCCTCTGTCTCCTCTATTTACTGAAGGAAAAAGGAGGATGACCAAAGGCACGGAGAAAGGGGAAGTAATACATAAATGTGCATCAAAAAAAAAAAAAAAAAAAAAAGTCATTGAGGGCAGACTGGTTAGCTCGGTTGGTTAGAGCATGGTGTTATAACACCAAGGTCAAGGGTTCAGATCCCTGTACTGATCAGCTGCCAAAAGAAAAAAAAAGGGGGCATTGGTAAGAAAAAATCAACACCTTTTTGTATTATATTTAGAAACATTGTCCACTGCAACACTGAAAAACAGAAGAAAAAAAAAAGCATAATTCAAATTATATATTCTTTAGCTACTGTTAAGCTGGTTCTCATGGGTTACATTGTTGGGTGCAGGGGAGCAAGGGAGGGAGGTGAGGCCTGAGAAAGGGAAGGAAAAGTGGGACTCGCGAGTTTGCAGGCTCTACAGCAGGGTGCTTTACCAGCCTTGGCTCCTGAGAAGCAAGGCCTTGTGACGGATCACAGGTCAGATTCTTGTTGACTTCCAAGAGAGATATTTACAAGGAGAAGATTCGAGGAGGGATGAGAGTCTGGCCAAATAATTGTCAGGAGCCCTTAAAATGTAGACTACTCAAGTTGAGATGATTTTAAACTCTGGTAAGTGTAGGCAGCAATAACCCTTATAAAGGATGCGGAGAAAACATGAGAGTCTCAAATCGAGGCTGGCTTTCTTTCTTTCTCTCTCTTTCTTTCTTCCTTCCTTCCTTTCTTTCTCTCTTTCTGCCTTTTAATTGTTAATTATGATGTTGTTTTTCTTAACGTCTATAAATCCAGAGAGATGGCAGCAGGATAACACAGAAGTGATCGTTTTAATCTTTCTATCAAAAATCAGGATAAAATCCACCACAATTTAATCAAAAAGGTTGAAAAGTGCTTGGCCATATAATTTACTAGACATCTCATAGTTCTAACTCCACAGTCAAATGCCAGGTGGATCCACAAAGCAACAGCAGAGGACATTGCCAGTGTCCGTCCTCATCATACACCTTCTCACATGTGTGTAAAGCACCCGTAAAGGCTTTGGGGTAGACCCTGGCAGAATGGAAGGATAGGAGATGCAGTGTCCTCTTTCAAGTAACTTCCAATCTGATAAAGGAGACTGACAGACACAGAAAAAGGCAAAACTCACTTGCAAAGTCTGTGGGTTCAGAAGATGGCCAGAAGGCAAAACAGATTTGCAAAGTCAGTGGGTTCAGAAGACTGAAGTGGACTTCTTTCCAATTAAAACTTTGTTTATTATTTATTTATTTACTTATTTATTCACTGCTTCCAGTTTCCCCACCCTTCTAGTCTGAGTGGAAATGAAAGAGTTCAGTTTTAGATACTGTAAGAGTTTGAGGTAAACGTAACGCACTCGAAATGGAAAGCTAAGACGTGAGAGCATGAGGCATAGATTTGAAAATCATCTGGGAGGAGGTGGTGGTTGACATATTAGGGCATCTGTGAAGAAGTGAGGGGAACTGAGGACTGAGGATAACACTTCAGTATGCAGCAGGACACTGAGCATAGCCAGCATCAGGGAAGCAACCAGCAAGGAAGGAATTTGTGTAGTATCTCTCCTTTACAAGGTGAGAGAAACATCTTCGAGGTTTTCCAGACTCGGAACAGTGGTGTCTGGTAAACCAAAGAAGAGGCACTTTTTACAAAGCAGAGGGAGGTCAGGGCTGACTACTAGGTCACAATCACTCTTGTGTGTCATCCTAACTAATCTGTAAAGTCCATGAAGGCTGGGACCTCTCTCATCCTGCCTACTGCTATTCCACAGGGCCTAGCATAGTCTGTGGTACAAAGTAGGTACTCATTAATATTTGTTTAATTAAGGAAAATTGTTGAGATCCAGACTTAAGCTCAAAGCCTCCATTCAAGGAAAGTTAAAAATATGTCCTGCCCTCAAGCAACTTGTATTCTGACAAGAGTGTGTTGCATGTCATATAAAGTCAAGTATAGTCACAAGGCTATGATAAGTAAGAGTGGGATAGTTCAATTCCAAGTCAATCTGGATTTATTTGAATTGTACATTTAAAGACATAATTTTCATAGACTCCCAATATAAAAATCAGTCCCATTCACTCCTCAAAAGTGCAGAGAAGGTTATAAGTTTGGAAAGGTTACAAGGGGGTAAAATGAATCCGGGAAGGCTACACGTCTTCGACTCTACCCTATATGAAAAGTGGGACTCGGACTGTCAAAGTGGAGGAAGAGGGCTTTTCCAGAAGGGAAGTTTGGATGACAGGGTAGGGACAGGGCGTGGGCAGGCCAACTATGAGGAAGTCAGCCTAAACTAACAGCAGTTTTCTATCAAAGCAGAAGCAAGGTCAGTTGACAGAGTGGTGAATTAGGAACCTCCAGACGGGTGTCCCAACCCTAGCTCTACTACATACCAGCTATGTGTAAGTTACTTAAACTCACCAAACCTAAGTTTCTTAACCTGTGAAATGAAGATAATATTAGATATCAGATATTAAGACTATGTGAGGATCAAATGAGATTGTGTGCACATAAAGAACTTTTCTAGTGCAGTTAAACCTTTGAAGAGTATTAGCCATGAGTTAGTAATTGGGCTGAGAGAAGAATGGCTTTTTTTCTTAAAAGGAATTGGCCATTGTTTGCTTTATCCTTCATTGTTGTCGTTTACCGTCTTTAACTGTATTGACAACATGAAGAGTAGATAGTAAATTCTATTTTGGATGAGGTTTACAGTAGTATCCAAGGAAAGGAAGGCAAGAGGAAGAGATGCAAGCCTAGGACACAGAGAGGAGTCAATGGAAAAGCAGGACAGGAACAACTCCCAACTCAATCCAGTGTCTACTTCATTAATAGTGCCATGAAGAGCTGGATGGGTGGGGGTGAGGGTGGGGGAGGCACGATGTCCTAGGAAAAGGGAACTGCAGGAGATGGAGAAAAGGAGGAAAAAAAATGCTAGGCAAGGTATTTCAGACCCTTTCAAAGAAAGTGTCCCAGTCCCAGATTCTATATGTTTCACTCTGTGCTCTGGTATGTGCAAAGGTTTTAGACTGGCTCTCTATAAAAAACAGCATGAGGCACAGTCTCATTCACTAAAAAGGCAGGAGATATCATGATATTGTGCAAAGAGCATAGGCTTTAGAGTGAGACAAACCTTGGAACTTATTTGCCACGTGAACTTGAACAAGGTACCTGTTCCTTTGAATCAGAAAAGTCCTTCTTTCCTCACAGGTGTGGGCATGAGAATTAAATGAGATACTATATGCAAAAGGGTCTGATACATAGTGAATGCTCAATTAATTAGTGAGTGTTGGTTCAAGATGAAGGTAGCACATTGTTAAATGCAAGAAGCAGTTGCCTTGATTCATATCCCAGCTCTATAATGTATTAGCTAAATGGCTAGTGCAAGGTCCTCACCACTTGGGGACTTGGTTATTTCACCTATATTGTGAGCATCGTAAGAATATCTACCTCACAGGATTTTTATAAGCATGAAATTAAATCATATTTATAAAGCCCTTAGAATAGTACTTGGCTCATACTAAGTGCTCTAAATGTGTTAGATATTGTTAAAGAGGTAATCAAAAGCTGTATGTGTAGTAAGTTAACAGTTTTTAACACAGAAGACAATGGATTTTTAGCTGAGAGATCCCACTGAACTTAAATATTTTTTGAGAAGAGGAAAGTAAGACATAAAAGGCAGAGTATGTGGCACAGCACTGTAAGATACATGTCCCCACGACAGAAATAAAAAGGCAGAGATTCGCTGATGGGAGAATTCATGGACTTTTATGGTCACAATATTCTGATTGGCTGAGGGAATCAGTTGGCTTCTGGCCAGTTTTCTTTAGGTTCACAGAAATAAAACCTCAGTGTGTTTGAAAATGAACTAATTTTTTTTCTTTTTCTTTTTCTTGATAGAAAAATTTTATTTATGTAGTGAAGGCAGTCTTTTCTGCTAACTGAAAATCTGGCCTAAGTAGTAGGCCATAAAATATGTTGAGTTTGTTGATTTTCCTACATTTCTACCTAATACCACTAAAATGATGCTCAAATAATAAAACAACTGGCCAAAATGTTAAAAGTAAGTCAGTTTGTTTTTATCTGTATGAAATCAAACAACTGGGTTGCTGGGCAGTTTCCCTGAGCTGGCTAGACTCCTGCCACCTTGTGCGTCCTTTCCAAGGGGTGGGATCAACACCACGTGGGAGTTTGTGAGAAACAGAATCCCACCGAATCAGAATCTGAATTTTAATAATATTTCCAGGTGATCTTTATCTGCATTGAGGTTTGAAAAGCACCAAGTTAGAGGATGGGGTTATAGCCACAAGATCTTAATTATACTATATTTCAATCCGATTTGCACGTCTATCTGAACTAAGATTCTTAGAAATGAGGAAGAATAAAAACAACAAAATTTCTTACTAGATAGAATTACTCAGTGCAATAAAGCTCACTATATTACGAGCTTAGTCAATAAAGCCTGAAATTTAAGAAAACAATATGACAAGAGTATACCATTAAGCAACAGAAAACCACATGTTTAACAAACAACAAAACCACCAGGTTATGTATTTCCTTGAGTAGTTTATGAGTTTATATCTTGATTATAAGGCCACTGATGTAACAGTTCTGAAGAGGAAGTGGATTTAACGTGGACTGCAGAAGTTACTTCTGTCACTTAGTAAGAGTGTGACCTTGGGCAAGTTATTTCAGGATTGTATATAAAACAGGATTGTAACAGGACCCACTTCATGGGAAGGTGTGAGGCTTAGATGAGTTGACAAGTATGCAAAGGACACACAAATGTCCCAGGCACTACATAAGCATTAGCCATTATTAATGATACCTTTTTTTTTTTTCTACAATTTTTCTCTCTTTAAGCTATTAATCCCAACATATTTTCATGGTTTCAATAAAAGTAAATTTAAATACATTTCTGAAAGAATTTTGATAGACCCCTTGGATGACTTGGAATTTCGAAGAGGATTTCAAAGCCACAGAAATGCCTCCTTCATGTCTTTCCTTAGGGTGGAGGCTGCCGCACAAGTCTCAATTTCCCCCTCAGTTTGCTATGATCAGGTCAGACTGCCTAGTTATCTTGTTGCTTGGATGAAAAGCTCTTTAGGTGCAGGTTTGTGTAGGGTTTGTGGTGAGGTTTTGGATGGTAAAATGCCTCTTCTTAACTTGGGTGAGGGGAGGGTTACTATCACCCATTTTTCATGGAGCTTCTCCAGTTCAGTTTATAAGTAACGTTCTCTGCATAGTGGATATTGACCAAACACTTGTCAAACTACAGGAAATTATAACATCAGGGAGAATTTCCAAACACTGGAAAGCGTTCTAAAACGGAATAAACTGCCGTGAGAAAGAGTAGAAGCCAAGGCTGGAAAGATTCAAGCCGAGTCTGGTGCTTCACTCCCAGGACTATTGCACAGAAGAGTCTGGTTAAAGAGGACGTGTTGATCTCCTGGTCCTGAAGGTCTCTCCCGCCCTGACGTTCTGCCTCTGAAGGTCAGAGGCTGTCAGGAGTGGGTAGGAATGGCCCGGGCCTCACATCCATGAAGGGCCTTAAATGATCTTAGGACACTAGTGTCATACGTCAAATGACAAATGACACAATGACATCAAGACACTAGCCCCAAATGCAATTCTGCATTGAAGTTTTGTGTTAAAAGCATCAATTTGATACGTGGAAACACTTAAGACATTCCATAGTTTTTGTCAACCCATTTCAACATCTGTGTTGATTTTTGTTTTGCTTTAATGTACTAAGAGAGCCTCAAAAGGTGGATGTGGCTCAAGCTCTCTGAGCCAGGCCTCTCTTGACCTCTGACAGATCTTGCTCTTGCATTTAGTTATTCATAAAACCAGCAGGCTGGTCTAGATGTCCAAGTCATACATGAAGAGAGGGAGAGAGAGAGAGAGAGAGAGAGGTCTTCTCACCTTCAGACCTGATCAGAGGGAACAATGGACAAACACAGGAATGAAAAGCCTGATCCAATGATTCCTTCTTAGTTCTTTTCTGAAAAGTTTAAAAAATAATTTTCTTCATGGAGAAGCCAAAAATGGGCTGCAGGCACTGCTCATGCTCTAACCTGGTGAGGAGGAAAGCAGGAAAGGTCAATAAAGGGCGCTGATGCAGGTGACTATGGGCAGGACCTGCATGAGTTGTCATCTATGAAAGGTGTTGGTGATCCACACTGCCTTGAGAGGAAGTAACCAAACCGGGCTTGAAATCCATAGGGTCTATCCTTTACAGGACCAGTTGCTAATATGGGGTGTTCTCAAGGAGATGGAAAATGCCTTATATGATCAGGTGCACAGATGACCCATCCAAATCAAAGCTTTCCTTTCTCTTTCTTACCTTTCCCAGTTGTATTAGATAGTAATACCACTATCTGTATTGGTTAGCTAAAGCTGCCTTCTGCAGCAAACCCTCTACCTTTCCCTTCTACCCAAGTATCTGTGCTCTAAATTAGCCTTTGGCTCTGTTACCCTCTCCTCTCCAACATCCTGCTCCACATTCTCTCTCTAGCTCTGCGGGACTTGCTGTAGCCCTCCCCTCTTACCTGTCTGTCACCTCCCTTAAGCCATCCTTCAGCATCTTCTAATAGGAAAAGGCTGGTGCCTTGGTAAAGGGTCTCTCTCCTCCCACTCCCCTGCCTTTTCTCTGGAGGTCATTTGGGGGCAGGGAGAGAAGCTAAAGCAGAAAGATTGCCTTAAGCCAACTTTCCCAGAAATATAGCGCCCTTACCACTGGTGCTTTGGGAAACAATTTTTAATGGTATGCAGTCAAATATTTTGTTCCAGTAGTTGTGTATTTAATTTTATGAATACCTTCTATTTTTGGCAAGGAGTTGATTTTCCAAGTATGGTTATTATAATGCTTTATTTTAAAAATAAAATAACTTAAGCAAAGTAAGTTGATTTAAAAACATGTACCAGCTAAATATATATATTTAACATATACAAGTGACCACAGAAAGGGAAAAAGATAGAATGAGGTTTGAGAAGCATCGCTTCAAGCTGAGACCCCTCAGGACTAAATCTCACCTGCCCCCAATCAGCATCTCTTGAAAAGTGGTCCCTATCTTTTCATGTGTCAGATTTGAACACCTGGGGGTAGGCACATTTCTCATATGTGGATTCATGGAATGTCTGTGCTTTAAGGGCTCCCCTATATGCAGAAATGCCAGGGAGGGCTGTCTGTTTTGACTATGAAACCAGGTCCTGCAGAACAGCTGTTTTCTTCACCCACTCACTGACCTAAATGCTCTTTGCGTCCTAGCAGTTATATTTTAAACATTCTTTAATACATTGTCTTTTCCAGGTTAGCGCTCAAATGGTAGGTTAGTGCTCAGATGGTAGGTTAGTATACCAGTTTTTTGTAGTGGGAGAAACTGGGAGATTTAAAACTTGCTCCACGTCGTGATGGCCAAACTTTCTAGCCCTGGTGGCCAGGCTCCAAGACACTATTCCTTGGCCTGTGCTGTGCCTGGCCTTCAGGCATGTCAACTTACTCATGCAGGAAGTAGTACAGGAAAGGAGGTTGCAAGCTACATAACTTGTCTTTACTTCCATCTGAACTGTGACATCAAATTAGCAATTTGTCTTGTGAAGGCACCTCATTTAGGAAGAGTGATGCAAAAGTGGTAACTAGCATTTATTGACTGTGCTGGCACTTACTGAATTTGCATACATTATTTCTTCAACTTTGTAAGAAATGATATGTTCTCTGGCAGATGAAAATGTCTGTATGATCAGGTTCACAGAGTACATATTCAAATCAAAGCTTTCCCCCCTCTCTCTTCCCTTTTCCAAGAACCCAAATGTATTTCTATTAATTGACAGAAACAAAATTCAATGTTGTCAGTGGGCTGATGTGGGCTCTGACTCCCTCTAGCGACAGAAAAATTCTTTGGTGGAAGTAACGTCCCTAGATAGTGATGTTTGTAGGAATGTTTAGGCAATTATTCTTACTTGAGCTTGAAATCAGAGAAGCTCATTTGAAACAACTAATTTTGGTGACAAGGGATTTATTATGCTGATCATAAATATCATATCGGTTAGGGTTTTTTCAGATGTAACAATTTGGCTTAAGGCAAAACCAGAATTTATTGAATTGGGTCACTGTGGGTAGTCCAGAGTCCAATTTCAGGACTAAATCCACCTAGGACTCATGTGACACTACCAAGCTCTGCTTCTTGGCGTGTTTCTCTCTTGGCATGGCTTACTCTCAGTGTGAGTTGACTCTGCTTTCAGCTCTGGTAGTTCCACAAGCTCCTTTTACCACCAACCACATCAGTTCCACATTGCACATATTCCCACTTCAAATCCAGAAGAGAAGAAAGCATCTGCGTCCCAGTGTTTCCAGCCAAGGTCGTAAGGTTTATCCCAATTGAATGTGATATGCTGACCGGCTCATGCCAAGTCCAGTTCCCTGACTCCCACCTTGGTGTCAATTTAATTTTATGTGTCAACTTGGCTAGGCCATGGTTCCCCAAAATCTGGTCAAACACTATTCTAGATGTTTCTGTGAAGCTATTTTTTGGATAGGATTAACATATAAATCAGGAGACTTTGAGTTAAGCTGTTGCCCTACATGATGTGGGTGAGCCCCATCTAATCGATTGAAGGCCTTAAGAGAAGGACTGACCTCCCCGAGACAGCAGGAGTTCTGCCAGCATATTGCCTTTGGATTTGAACTACAATTCTGCCATCGGTCTCCAGCCTGCTGGTCTACCCTGCAGATTTTGGACTTGCCAGCCTTCACAAACACATGAGCCAATTTCTTAAAATCCATTCATCTATATATCTATCCATCCATCCCATCCATCCATTCTTTGGTCCTGACTAAAAGAGCTACTCACATCAAATAGTTAAGAAGAGAGGAGAGGAACAATTTTTCTAAAGGCAACTTGGAAGTGCTGTTACCAGGAAGAAGAAAAAAAAAAGAAAATTGTAGGAAAAACAATTATGGATGCCCACTACAGTTGGTAATTATTAAAATCAGCTTATTGCTATTTTGTAAAAACGATTTGGTTGACAACAATTTTTAAAATATTAGGTCTAAAATGAACAAAAGTAACAAAAGTAAAAAGAAACAAAAGTAGTCTTGGTGGTAAAAAGGTGTTGAAGTTTTTCTTTCCCTCCTAGCTTTTCACATAGTCAGACATGTGTTTAAATGTTATTCAGAATGTTCAGAGACGAGGGTATCTTTAGAGTAGAAGAAATGAGCTTTAATTTATATGGTGTGGTTTGAGTAAAATCAGGATGGTTATATCTCCCACATCCGGTAGAGTGCCTGAAATTCTATTATTAAGATTGTATTTCTTTGCCCTTGAAGGCTTGGGGACCCTTAGAAACATGTTGGTAAAATATAAAACCTTTAGAGATGCTCAAACTATTTTCCCCATAGCATCAGCATTCATGAGGTGTTTATTCAATAGATGTTCTTAAAAGGGTTCCATAGACAAAGAAGTTTGGGGAACAGTATATATCACTACTCTTAGATAGTCACAATGCATATTAGCATATTAAGTCTTGGATTAAGAGGCCTGTTTAAATGAAATTAACCCAGAATTTTCTAAAATCATCTGACTATGAAACACATTCCTCCCTACAGAGCGCCTATTGGGAGTGGGGTTAAAAAGAACAAGGTCTTGGGAGCACGAATATCTAATTTAACTCCTGGCTTTGCTATTCATTAACTAACTAATTTTGCCAATGCTGCTTAAACTTTTTTTTTTTTGGCTGCAATTCTTTATTTGTAAAGAAGTTTAATGATCAGCCACCTCACTGGACTGTAAAGATAAATATTAAGTAAGGAATAACCATTTGTGAAAGTTGCTGGCTCATAGTTCACACTCAGGAGATGCTGATTTTGTCAATTATCCTTTTTCCCTCTTTTCCCCCTTCTCCCTCTCCTCTTCCCTCCCCTCCCCCTTTCCTGCCTTCTTTCTTTCCTTTTTCTTTTTTTTTGATTTAAACAAAGTTTTCATTTTAGAATATTTCAGATTTACAGAAAAGTTGCAAAGGAAATACAGAGACTCCCCATATACCATCCTCCATAGCCCCCACTCACTTCTTTTTGTGTCTATTACACACCCAGTACTGTGTGAACAAGACCAGCACAGCCAGGCTCTTCCTCATGGCACTAACAATCTACTGGAAAGTGAGGCAGAGACAAGTAAATAGATACATTCAGGACTGGGTGCTAAGCACAGTGATAGATGCACAACACAGAATGAATGCAAGTGAGCTAGGAGGTGCTCAGTTTCCTGGGCTTGGGTTACAGGACAGGCCTCTGTATTACAAACCATTCCCCAAGGGTTCAGGACTCTCTTCTAGGCCCTCCCTTAGAGGAAAGATACTGTTAGACCTACTTTCAGCACCAACATGAGGAAATTGAGACCTCAGAGGCTGTCTTATGCAAATCCAATGGCTGGGTATGCTCAGTGGAGAGGGGCTGTGTAACCCTGGTGTCTGAATGACCCTCCACTAGGGGTGCAAAGAGCACAGAATATTCTTGAATGTGTTTGGTGCATGTGATAGAATTCGACCAATGAACGTGCTCCAGAGAGAGCAACTGAGCATGTGCAAGACTAATGTTACATAACTGGGAACCGTCTCCTTAATTGAATATTCATTAGATGGCAAAACTATAAAAGCGGGATCCCAGCAGAAGGCAGGGCTGTTGCTCACTCTCTTGAGCCAGCCTGCATTCTGTGGAGTGTATTTCTCTCTCTTTGTATCAAACTCACTTTCAGTGAGCAGCTGCTTACTCTCTTGAGCCAGCCTGCTCTCTGTACTGAACTTTAGGTATTTCTTACTTTTGTATTCAGCTTAGTGTGGGCCCTGCTCAGCCTCTGGGACCACGCTGCACTCTCTCTGTGAGATCTATTTCTCTTATTCATTATATTAAACCTGTTCTCACTTTCTACTGTGACTCTGCTCTTGAATTCTTTTCTGTGGAGGAGTCAAAATCCTGGTAAGAGGATGGGGTGGCTTGAGCCCAACTATCAGCACCCCCTCCAGACCCTTCCTCCAACATCAGAAGCACTTAGGAGGGTGACCTAACCCAGACTTAGGGCCTGATTAGGCTTCCAGAAGAATATGTCAACTAGGAGGAAGCTGAAGGATGAAGAGTGGGCAGGCAAAGGGAGCCGGAGAACAGTGCTCTTGATGGGATGAATCCAATTGAGAAGGAAGAGACAGCAAAGTGAGGAGCTGGGCCTGGTGAGGAGGCCAAAGAAATATTGAACCCTTCAGTTGTGTCCAGTCTACCAACTGCTTCCAGACTCAGGCTCATGAATGATGTCATTAGACAATGGGATGTCATTACACAAACTTACCTTCTGTAAAATGCAAGCAGAACCATCTGAAGAGATACCTACTTTTCCAAAACAATAGTGACTTTGAACAGGGCCAACCACAGCATTAAAGAATTACAAGATTTTTTTTAAGAAAATTGGTCAGGAAATAATGAGTAACAAAGGAGAGGAAGTAATAGTGAACGTTTTCTACAGCTGGGGCTGTGTGGGGTGCGTAACTTGTCATAAGTAGTTGTGTTCTCCTCTCCAGAAATAAAACCCAAGGGGCCTCCCCTCTTCAGAATCCCATAGCACAATTTCTGCACTTTTTCACTATACACCTTCGGGTGCTCCTGTGAGCCTCTCATGTGGCAGTCACCATACCGGGAGTTGAATGAAGGCCAGGTCTTCCTCGGATTGTCCCCAGCAGTTGGTCAAGGCTCTGCACCCAGACAGGATGTCTGCGCTCTGGGCTCCTCTCTTTTCACGCCCTCGCCAGCTATCTCAGGTTGAACCCCAAAGCAGCATTTACGAAGGGCAGCGAGCCGGCTCTCAGAGTCCTGGCAAGAACGGAGCGCGCCAGCCCACGGAGGAAGCGCCCCAGGACGGGGAATGCCCGTCTGTGCAACAAACCCCGACTCCTTCCCCAGCCGGCTTCCCTCCCCCCACCCCCGCGCAGGCCAAGTTGCTGAATCAATGGAGCCCTCCCTCCCCCAGCAGAACTTCCTCCCCCTCTCCTGACCCCAGGGACTTGTCATTAAGTCGTCTCTGGTGTTTCGGAAGAGCGACACACGGGTGTTCAAATCAAAGACGCTTCTGGGGAGAGAGAGGGAAGCGGCTTGAGAGTAACCGCTGGAGCGCCGGGGGCGGGCCCCGGCAGGCGGCACACCGGAGGCCAGCCCGGGCTCGAGGAAGGGGCCGGGCGGGGCTGTCACTGCTCCCGCGGGTGAGTGACCTGCTCTGCTCGGCCTTTTCACTTCGGCGGATTGCTCCACAGCCATGCCAGCGATCTGGGTTCTCCAGCGTCTGGTGAGCTCCCTCCCTTGCCCGGGGCCAGGCTTCTCCCTGCTTAGCCCGGGGACACGCTCCGGGGCGGCGGCGGCGGGGATGAGTGCGTGGGCGCGCGGGCAGGGTGGGCGCGTGGAGAGGGTGGGCGCGCGGGCAGGGTGGGCATGTGGAGAGGGTGGGCGCGCGGGCAGGGTGGGCCGGCTACGGCGGTTTTGACCAGACTGGCTCCCAGTGGCTGCTAGGACGCTCCCTCCGGCCCCGCTGCTCAGGAAGCCGGGGGACTGGCTTGTCTCGGGGCCCGATGCGAAGCCCTGACCCCGCGGGGCAGGCGGAGCAGCTCCAGCGCTCCTTAGGGACGACTGTGCGCGACGCAGAGAGGTGGGCGTGGGGGACGGACGGGGCTTGGGGCAGGGGCGTGGGAGGCTTGGTGGCGCTGGAGGGGAGACCCTGGCCCGAGAGAGGAGGGGACCTTCTGGACTAGTCCTTACATGCCAAGCCACAGGTCCGTGTCGCTGTGCGTGGGTGTGTGCGCGCCGCGATGCCGGAGCCGCGAGAGAATCTGCGGTCTTGGGGGCAGGAACGGCTCGTTTTCTGACAGTTCTCAAACTTAGGGAGTAAGTCAGTACCGAGGCAGTGATTAAACCTGAGGCTTCGGAAGGCACAGTTTCTGCCCAGAAGAAGTTGCCTTGGGGCTGAATCGCCTCGGGAGGCTTGTTTACCTTCTTATGGCAACACAGAAAAAGAAACTGTTTTGTTTCCCTTCCGGGAATTTCTCTCCTTAAGACTGTAAGTCATTGTCTCAGTGGTTTTTAAAATTTTGTTTTTGCCGTTCTTTTTTTTTTTTTCTCTTACCCTTTCTTAGCTTGCCCTCCCAGGGTAGCTTCTGCTTGGCCTCCCTGCCCCGCGGGTGCTACCCGTTCCCACCGCGCAGGACCTCCGGCGTCTGCACTTGGCCTAGGAGCTTGAGCAGCCTCTTTTGGAGAGTTTCTCGCTTAGAAATGCTAGCTTCATGGTGGCTAAGCGCAGGGAGCTGGCCCCAAGAAGTTCATTTGAGTTCCGAAGCCTCTGGGAATCAATGGATTCTTATTTGATTGGGTCCCAACCAAGTGTCAGGTACAGTGATAGGAGTGTTTACAAATGATGGAAGTGCCAGGTACAGTGATAGGAGTGTTTACAAATGTGATCTCGGTCAACAGTGTTCGCAGCAGCCCTGTCGCAAGGAAGATGCCTTCATCTACATTTTGCAGATGGCGAAATGGGATTCAGACAGCTGAAGTAATTCAACTGAGGTCACCCAGCTAGTATATGCCAAAGCTGGGATTGAACTCATCTAATTCCAAAGCCCAGGCAGTTTGCTGACTGCACCTGATTTCCCGTAGATAATCATTGTTTACATTTTGTACTATTATATCTTCCACTTCCCCCCTCTAATATGACTCTTTAATTTAGTTAGATTGAATCCAGCCTTGCGCCCACCACTTGTCCAACATCAGGCCTCTCTGTTCTTAAAGAAGTGTCCACACTGTTGTCACTTCGAGTGTCTCCAGAAAATGCTCGCTTTTATGCCTTCATACTTAGTAGTGCTTCCTAGGTAGTAGCAATAAATAAAATAAATAAAATGGGGGCAGAGTGCTAATTACTTGGAACACAGAAGCAAATTTTGTTTAATTATGTTAATAGATGGGCTTGAAGTAAATCAGGGAGGCTGCTTTTATCCCCCTGCCCTTCTCTCTTTTACCCTAGTCCTCTTGTCTCTAGTGCTATCAGTAGATATAACCAGTATCTGCAAATATCCCCAGCTTTTCCTGTTTTCTTCTCTTCTCTCTACCCTCTTGGAGTTAGTTTTCTCACCCTTATTTCTGGGTGTTTTTTCCATGGCACCTACAATAAATAAGTTTGCAATCCCCCAAAACTCACGAATTTCTAAAAGAGTCAAGCTTATTTTGAAAATTAGTGTGAAAAATAGTTGTGAGTACTGTTTTTTTTTTTTTTCCCCCAGTACTGCGTGGACCTGTAGGTTTTGTCTTGTACTATTGAGGACACTGGCCAGGTGATAACTAGGCAGCCAGTTTCCTACATTTCTTAGAACTGTTTTCTTAAAATTATGGTCTAAAGAAAGGAGAGGACATTTAGAAAAGAAACTAGTATATTTACAAGTAATTATACAGAATAGCTCCAGGACAAAAATAAAGTTGTTTAATTTATTATTTAATCATTTCCTTAAATCAACCCAGAAACATGAAATGGGCTGCAATGTGTTTCTAATTATTTTTGTTTTTAAATGAACTGTACTTATATCACAGAAGACTTGAGAAGATTTATGAAAACAAACAAAAAACAAATATAAATTAAATATAAATTAAAATTAACAACTAAGATGAAAGAATACAAATTTACAAATGATGGCAGGACGGGGAGGCAAAAATTAAATTGATATATGGAGACCATCAGGGCCTCCACTACTAGCTACAGTTAGACAAATGAAAAGTTCTCTGTTGTCCATGCCTGAAATACAATTACCATCCTTGGCAACAAATTAGAGTTTAATTAGGAAAAAGAAATTGTATCTCTTGCACTGAGTTTAGAGGGGGGAAAAGGTGAAACAGAGGCAAAGAGGAACTGGGATTTAGATGGTGTCTCTGAATAAATCTCTTTGGGACACTGGAGAAATAATTTACTTCTAAATAAGCACTAGTAGAAGTGTCAGTATTTCACAGGAATCTTTCTGAAGACTGGTAGAATGTGTCAGGAAGCCAGACCTCTAGTAAAACTGCCAGTTGGAGAAAATAACTGTTTTCTAAGAGATGGTTAGAAACCTGAATAAGGAAATTCCCCCCTTGAAAACCCCTAGTAAGTTAAGTGCTTTTGGTGAATTATCTTGGGTCCCAAAAGTCCCTTAATGAGCAGATGTTTTGTAATAGGTACCACAGACTATTAACTTATGAAGAAAAATAATAAAAGGACATAATTTAAAACATGATTTGTACAGTAAAAAGCAACTTAAAGCCAAATTTAGGACAGTAAATCCATCTTTTTTAAAATAAGTAAATGTAGAAAAATTGAACATATGATGTGAAACAAAAGTAAATACTGAAAAGTAAAGTCTGTCATTAATTTACCACCCTAATTAATGTAAGCATTCTTATTTTACTTATAGCCTCCTAGTCCTGTCTGCACATATACATAATTGCATGTTTAATCGGTGCTATTTATAGTCTGCTTTTTTTCACTTTGCATGCACACAGACCTTTTTCTATTTCTATATAATTTTCATCTTATAATTTTTATTAGATGCATTATAGAGAGGTCATTTATTAAATGAGCTGGGATTACTATAGCTTTTATTATTTATTTGATTTATTATTCATTTTTTATAGTTTATTATTATAAAGAAAGCATTGCTTAAACATACTGAAAGATACAAAATTGAATGTAAAGATAATATGAATCTTTCCATGAACTTTCTGAAGTACCTTGGTACTTTTTCTTATTACCAAAGGCTTTTTCTTATTACCAGAGAATTATCTGTAGAAGCATGGTAAGTACTTTAGTGTTGAGTTTTGTATTCTTTTTGCTGTGTGTATAGGTATATTCGCAAAAGTAGGAAAATAGCGTTTAACTATGTAATAAGTCATTTTCATTTTCTAGAAACCCTTGCTTTAAAAAGAAAAAAAAAGGTCTGTAGCCTTTTATCTTTCTAACACCAATTACGCATCTCCAATTCAGTTCTAAAGAGGAACAAATCATTCAGTCTACATGCCAACTTTTATTTTCTTTGAAGTTGCAGTGTGAGCAATAAAGCCCAAATTAAAAAGAAGTTAATTATGGTAAGATTGGTAACTTCATCTTCCAGGAAGGAAATGAGAATGTTCTTGCCTTTGATCACAGCTCCTTTCTCATTCTGAAATGAACTACTATGCAACCAAGTCACCCACATCTATGGCATTTAGAAATAGCAGTCATAGTTGTATGTCATAGGACAGTAGGACTGAGTCCACTAAGTGGAGATGTTAGTGAATTTAGTATGAGGTTATTCATTTTGAGCAAGGCCAGCTTTATAAAATAGCAAATCTAACCACAAATTTGATCAGTAGGTGTACTCAGCCCAGCAAAGTAGGCAAGCTTAGTGTAGGCTGTGTTAAGTTGTGGACCAGAATAAGCTTGCAAAAGTAGAATAAATTTGGCCTTGGATTCATTAATAACAGGCTGTCCTTCAATCAAGTCAAGGAGAATCACATATTTATACATATACCTCTGCACTCTGTGAGGCCATAAAAATATAAGACGTTAATACTTTTGATCTCTGAGGGCAGAGATCTTGAAAAAAACAAAAACAAAAACAAAGCCCCAAAATGTAGAACAAACTTGGGGTGTGTGGTTGGCTTTCGTTCCTTGCTAAGGCTCAAGCTTTGGTTTTCAGCCTTCCTCACAAAAGAATCATTGGTCTTCTTGAACTTTTTTTTTTCATAAGAATGTCTGTAAGGATTTAGGCCTGATTTTAAAAATTGGACCGATACTCACGGAGAGACAAATACCGCACTCAGTGATATGTGGAATCTAAGAGTCAAACTCATACAAGTAGAGAGAAGTGTGGTGGTTCCCAGGGACTGTGTGGGGTGGGGATTAGGGTTGGGAAGATGTTGGTTAAAGGATACAAAACTTCAGTTAGACAGGAGGAGTAAGTTCAGGAGATTTATTACACAACGTGGTGACCACAGTAAGTAACAGTGTATTGTATACTTGAAAATTGCTAAAAGAGTAGATTTTAGTGTTCTCATCACATACACACACACACACACAAAAATGTTTGTGAGGTAATGCAGATATTAATTAGCTATATTTAACCATTCCACATGTATATGTATTTCAAAACACCATGTTGTACCCCATAAATATATACAATTTTTATTTGTCAGTTTAAAAAATACAAAAAAATTGGGCCTACACTGTCCCTAGACTATGTTTTGTTTAACCCGCATGGTACTGACACATAAATACGTATGTATGTAAGTATGGCTGCATTCATTTATTTATTCATAATATTAGTTGCCATCATTATAATGGATTTTGATTTCTCTTGAAAAATGGAGGATTAGGCCCACATACCACATGGCTCCTGTTCCCCTGGAGCTCAGTAATGGCTGCCCCTTGGGTCCAGGCAGAGCTTGACAAGCCACTCCAATGCTTTGTTGTCTGTTACTTCTAACTGCTTTACTTTGGTGTCACCTGTGTGCCCCTCTGGGCATTTAAAGGCTCTGGAGCTTTAGGTTAGGCCTTTGTAGCCCTCACATTGATTTGCAAGTATGGAGTACAGATGCTGTTATCTTCTCACATGTAAATGTAGTTGCCTGCTAACCTCAGATTTTGCTTCCTCTAGCCCAGTTGTTTAATTGTGGTGAGGATCAAAATCACTGGGGGTACTTGTTAAAGATAATTATGAGGAGGGCCCCACTCTCAGAGATCCTGACTCTTTAGGTTTGTGGTGGGGCCTAAGCATTTTTTTTTTTATATGACAGACATTCTGATGTCTGTCAGGATTTTTAGAACTATTTTTCTAACTTTAGCACTAAACTCAAAATCTAATCTTAGATAGAATTTTCTAAACTCTTAAATTTTATTTTATTTATTGCCTGGTCAGTCATGGATCTAACCAGTTACTATTCCTACTGCCTCAACTCTCTCCTGGACTTTCCAGAAACTGGCCTTGAAAAAGAAAGAGGACATCCCTGGGATACGATTACCTGTGTATCTTATTTACACAATAAAAAAAAAGAAAAAAAAATAGTAAAACCTAATGGAATCTTCACTTATCTCTTTCATGAAGAAAAATTTATTTTATTTTTATAGTTTTTCAATAACGTAGTAGTACAAAATGGCATTTTTATTTGTTTTTTTACACAAATATATTAGAGATACATTATACCATTGGAAATGATAAACTAATAATGGTCTTTTTAGAATTTCTTTTCCCTCAAAGGTTGATAAGTAACAACGTCTGATAAGGAAGTGAGCAGACTATGGGTGGAACTTCATCTCTCGCTCCATTTTTGTTCTGAGCAGTAGGGAATGGTGAGATTTCAGCCCAGCCTAGGGGTGACCAGAAAGTCCGAG
This sequence comes from Cynocephalus volans, assembly GCF_027409185.1. Taxonomy (NCBI): domain Eukaryota; kingdom Metazoa; phylum Chordata; class Mammalia; order Dermoptera; family Cynocephalidae; genus Cynocephalus; species Cynocephalus volans. The sequence continues at coordinate 118,811,245 of NC_084466.1, forward strand.
AAGTGGTAGTTCCAGTTTAAATTGGCCCCTGATGATTTCAGTTCTATAAACCATAAGAAATCTGTTTAGCTTAGTGATCACTCAGGATGGGAAATCCTTGGGCTCAGTTATGAGGGATCCCACCAAATTCATATGTAACACTGACGTCCCTCACATCAAAACTCTGAGACAACCAAGAGGCTATAGTTTGGTACTTGTATTAATGTGAACAGACCCCCATCACCAAGTGTCACAGACGGGGTGGCTTAAACAACGGACATTTATCATCTCATAGTTCCGGAGGCTACAAGTCTGAGATCAGTGTCTGCAGGGTTGGCTCCTTCTGAGGGTCCTGAGCGAGGGATCTGTTCCAGGCCTCTCTCTTGGCTTGCAGATGGCATCTTCTCCCTGTGTCTTCTCTGTCCGGGTGTCTCTGAGTTACCTCTTAAAAGGTCACTAGTCATATTTGGATTAGGGCTCACCCTGCTGATTTCATTTTAACTTAATCTCTTCTGTAAAGACCCTGTCTCCAAATACAGTCAAGTTTTTAGGTCCTGGGGGTTAGGATATCACCATATGAATTTGGAGGCTGGGGGCGGCGGGGGGGGGGGGGGGGGGGGGACACCTCAGTCCTGAATAACGTCCTGACTCTCTTGATCTAGCTGCATGACTGTGGGCGGTCACCTCACCAGTTTGGAGCACAGCTTCCTCTATCAGATAAGGGGATTCTGTTAAGTCATCTATAAAATCCTTTGTGCACCAAAAACTGTAAATAGAATGATATACTAAATTTCAGTTTAAATGTTTAAGATGTGAGGAATTAGCTGGAGGATTTGCTGGTGTCAATACCTTTTTTTCCCTTTCTTTAATTTCTCACTTTCATTTTCTACCATCCTCCCAAGAGCTCCTCTGCCTTCTGTTACCTCTTAGCTGAATTCTGAAAGAGGATTTGTGTGGTGGTGGGAGAGCGACACTCTTCTCTCTAGAAACCTATAATCCATCTATTCTCATCAATGTATTTGAATTTTGGAGCCCAGGGTTTAAAATGTCCACTTTCAATTTCAGATGCCTGACGTTGAAATAATTCATTTAGCACGCATTTTTAAATGACTTTTAAACCAAGTGTTTTACTTCATTTTACTAAATTTGTATATTAGAGTAACTATTATACTTGTATAATAAGGTACACTTTTAAAAACACCTGGTTCAAATATAATATTTCTGACATTTTAAGACCAACTTCCTAGAACATATATATATAGAAGTGAATGGCCTTTTTTCCCCAGAGTAATCTCTAAGGGTCCCTAAAACTATACTGCAGTATTAGTTTTTTCAGTCAGTTTATAAGCCACGCTAGAAAGTCAGCCCAGGTCCTCTCTAGAAGTATACAAATAGACAGTATTCTGAGAAATATATATATTTATCCATAGTTCATTAGCAGCACAATGAGATCCTAAATTATGACACACTTTCTGTTTGTGTTACTCTCCTTAGTAGCCGAGCAACTCAAGTGCTGCATTGCGACATAGGAATCTATCAGGGTGTGGTTAATAAAGTATACTTCTCTGGTAAGTATTCTTTAAGAAAAATAAAACACAATCTCATCAGAGACAGAACTATCTGCAAACCGTAGTTACTAGTTTGTGGTGATTTGTATAACTGAGCTTTCGATTTCATAAATTAAAAAGTTACCTTTAGCGTGACACATCCTTTTGTCCAATAATTTTACTTCAAAAACAAAATAAAATTTTCTACACCATCAAACGATACTGCTATCATGAGTAGTAATATATTTAGTCTCAGTGGACTAAAGGGAAATAAAATTGCCCTGATCACAATAGTTTAAGGAAATAGATGCAGTTAAACAAAGGTTTATGTTTATGATGTTTGATTTAGTAAAGTTACAAGACTGCCAAAGAAAGCTAGAAGAGCAAAAAAAAAAAAAAAAAAAAAAAAATTTATATGAAAGATCAAGTGTTAATAATTCAAAGGTTAAGAATTTTTTCCACCTTTTAAATGCTAGGGAAGTTGCTATTATAGATTCACTACTATTATTATCCAGATTTTCTAATCTTATTGAAAAGGAATAACAAATTATAAATCAATATAGATCTTTAGGCTTAACACAATCCTGCTACCTCTAAAATTGTGCCTTTTAATTTTAATTTTTATTATGCAACGAACATGTGTCCCTTGTAGAAAAAAACAGATGAGTTAAGAAAATGAAGGAAAAAAGTCACTCTTAATCTCAACAACTAGAAATAAACACTTAAAATTTCGGTGTCTTAAAAGATACTTTCCTGCTGAAACATTTTTCTTGAAATATCCTTTTTTTTCCCCTTCCTTTCACTTTCTTAATCACTAAACTTCTAGTGTTGAATCGTCTGGACCACCATTATACGCCTTCATCAAGAAAGCATTTTTCTGCAGTGGCTGAGCACAGTAGTCATAGTAAAGAAACACCCTCATGTGATAACCGTAGAGCTTGCTGCTGCCTGGCTATGGCAAGGCCTACAGCTTGCATCGGTCCGATCCTGTGCTCAGCAGTGAAAAAGCTCACTCACTCGTCCTGGCATCTGTCTACTCACTCGTGCCATTCGGAGGGCTGCCATTTTCACCGCCCAACGTCTCTTTTTTTTGTTACTGCTTTTTGAAAGTCTTTTCCTGTTTGCTTTGAACTTCAATAAGAACAGAAAAAAAGGTGTTTTTTTTTTTTTTTTTAAACTTCCTTTTCAAATCCTCTCTCATCTCTCAAGGCCGATTGCCACATTGACTCTTTGGAGTTATCCTTAATGGGAATCTCGATTTCTTCCAGTAGTTAGTTTCAGTCAGTTACTGAGCTGTTACTCTATTCCGAAGTACCCCATTAGATCCCCAGTGCTGACCATTCCTGGGAAAGTGTGGAGAGCCTGTCAGACTAGGGTGGTGTGGAGGCAGGGGTCATCATTTTCTGGGTCTGCCCATTCCTGCATCATTTCTTCTATTAAATAACCTGGTCGGCTGTGAAAAGTGATTCTTCACCGATGCTGCAGACAATGAATAAATAGCCATTTGTTCTCTTAGTTTCTTGTCATCTGATACAAGGGACAAACTCTATGTGTTCCTATTTCTGAGAGGTTCAAAGGGAACAAATGCAAAGATCCTGGTACAGAACGACTTCCAGTTCCTAACTATTTGTCTGGTGCATTTCAGATCCCCGCCCTGGCAAGAGACTGCACTTGTGGTCACGGCTGTGCTCAGAAACTCAGCACCCAAAATGGAGGGAAGGAAAGGCAAACCCAGCTTCTTCCTAAGCTGTGGGCCACGGCTGGCAAGTTTTGCCTTCCCTGCCAGCCAGAGTCCTGACTTTGGGGGTCCTGCTAGTTTTCTCAGACTAAAGGACTGGGGCTGACTTCTGGTTCTCAGAGAAATCCTGCCAAATACCTCCTCTTCCCCCAGCATCTATTTGTTTTGAAGGCTCATTATATAATTAACATGCAGGCTTCTTGCCAACAATTGTCGGAAAACAAATTGAGTTGTTTGCGTGCCTAGATGGAAACGTTTACAAACCTGAAACAGAGCCCAGACTTGAACCAGAAGTACTGGGTCTGAGTCCACTGTTAGCCATTCTTAACTGTGGGTTATAGGGCAAGTCATTTCTCATACTCTGTGTTCAGTTTCCCCAGCTGTAAAAAAGGCAGTAATAACTCCTCATGCATAGGTTTATTGTAACTACCAAGAGTTGATAATATGAATGAACTTTGTAGAAAGCCAGGCAAGTGTCAGCAAGGAACTTGTAAATAACCTTCTAAGGATAGGTGCTTTCACTTAACATTTTTATGAATGATTCAAAAGGTGAGAGAGAGAAGCAAAATTTCTGATTTACAGAAAATATTAAAATCTTTTAGGTAATGAAAGACTCGAAGAGATACATTTTAAAAATCTATCTTGAAGCTGAACAGATGTTTATGGTTTCCTTCTGCTTTGACATGCCAGGATTCTATAGGGTTGAAGCATCTGTGGATATAGTCAACCATATGATCCCACTATGGCCTTGACTGTCAGAATGTTAATTACCTGTGCGGTTCAGGAAACATGGATTTTATTTTAATAACTGCTAGTGATGTTTTTCTCTGAGGGCCTTGGGTTCTTCCTCCTTTGGGCCAAGCCAAGTTCCTGTAGAGCTCCTGGGTATGACCTGCCTGAAAAGCCTGTCCCAGATAATCATCCATACAGTTCACACTGGTACTTCCATCAAGTCACTGCCCAAATGTCCTCTTACTCAGTGGCCTTCCCAAACCACTCTTTCTACAACAGCGCTGTTCCACTTCTCAAACTCTCCATGCCCCCTAAACTGGCTTTGTTTATTTAAATAGCATTTATCCCTCCCTGACATATTGTATATTTCTTTCTTTATTACCCATCTCCCTCTAATTTTGTGTGTCAACTTGGCTGGGCCATGGTGCCCAGATATTTGGCCAAAATTTCTTGATGTTTCTGTAGAGGTATTATTTGAATGAGATTAACATTTAAATTGGTGGACTTTGAGTAAAGCAGATAATCCTCCATAATGTGGGTGGGCTTCATCCAATTAGTTGAAGGACTTAAGAAAACAAAGACTGACTCACCTCCCTGAGCAAAGAAGAATTCTGCCAGCAGACTGCCTTTGGACTTGAACTGTAATTTTCCCCTGAGTTTCCAGCCTGCTGGCCTACCCCATCAGATTTTAGAAGTGCCAAGCCTCCACAATTGCATAAGTCAATTCCTTGAAACAAATCTTGCTTTCCGTATATACATATATGTACAAATTCTATTGGCCCTATTTTTCTGGAGAACCCTGACTGAAAACCCCACTTGCATATTAAACTCTATGAGAGAGACTTCATCTGTTGACTGTTCTGTTCCCAGACATCTGTCAGATACATAGTAGGTACTCAATAAAGTATTTACTTAATTATTTGGCTAGTGGATTAACCAATATTTTCCCCAGCAGACTATATAGTCAAGGTTTCTCTTGGCTTTTTAATCTTTATTATGATGAAGATTTAAAATAGTTTTTATTCTTTGTTTTATTTTATTTTTTCTATTTGGTTATCAAAAATAACCAAATACAATATAAATTGCTTAATTTATCCACATTTCAGATTTTTTATTTAACCTATTTTCTGGCCTTTTCAGCTTTTCTGAAAACAAAGACAAACACTATTCAGAGCATTTAGTTTTTACATGTTTCCTGTCCTGATACAGTAAGAATGCCCCAGTTTCTACCTGGAAGGTTTGAGTTAATTCTTTGCATTCTGCAAACTTGAGTTAGTGCAAAAATTTAAGAATACAAAATGTATGGAGTGCTGTTTGCATTACATTGTGAAATATTCACAACACGCTCTTCAGATCCATCTTTCTTTTTTTAGGCCTGACATAAGTCTTTGATGCTGAAATAAGGATGACGTTTTTCAAAAATTCAACTCTGTAAAGCAGGTGTGATTAAACATGAGATGAGGTTGGTGCTGACATCTCCTGGGATATTTGTGTCTCTTTATTGCTCTCTGCCTCTTACTACAGGTTTCACATTTCTCATATTCTGAATGAATTTTGAATAGTAGATTTTGATTTCCAACCCAAAACTTCAAAGCTGAACCAAATTGAATTAGGGAATTCTTTTAGACAGACAGCTCCAGAAAGTTGAGTATATGCACATTTTTTTTCCCAGTAATGTCACTAATAGTGACAGTTCATAAGTGCAGAGTGTGCTGCTCCTCTGAGTACTTGACTACTTAAACTAGGAATTATGGATCTGCTCATTGTACTGTCTCCTGAAAACTGGGTTAAATTACCATACCAAGGAGGATAGGGCCCTATACTCATGGGGAACACACGAACACACACACATATACACAATTGGGTATTACCCCTGAGTGCCTTTGGCGTGTCAATTTGGGCTAGTCCAATCCCTCTAAATCCCTTCCCTTTGAGTTTAAATATGGGTTATTTTCTTTAGTTTCTAGGGATAAACTATAATTAAAAGAGAAGGAAAGCAAGTAATATTTCACCATTAAATTTATTCTTCATAGCAATTAAGGTGGCTGGCAACAGAAATGAATTGCTCCTACTCAGTTTGGTTGTTTAGATTCAGTTTTGATTACCTGTTGCACACAGGACTTAGTGATCTCTTCTAGCTACAGAGGAGTTTTTACACTGGTTTGAGAATTTTCACATGCTGACAATGTGTGGAATGCTAAATGATTAGTATAATTAATCCCTGACTGTCAAATAGAATTTTGAGGTAGTTCTGGAATAAGGAGTCCTAAAAAATTTGAATGATTTTCATTTGTGAGCCCCCCCCCCATCTTAGCAATTACCCCTTTGGTATACTTCCAATCAAATTACTATTTCCTAGAGTGTACAATTCAGTTACTGTTAGCTAGCTATTGATTCTCTGATCTAAAAGAGGGACAAATATTAACAATCAATATTGCTCATCTTTGCATTCTCAGAGCCTGGCACATAGTAGGTACTCAACAAATGTCTGTTGGGTAATGAAGCCAGCATATTTAAGCACAGTTCTTTTTGTCTGTGTACCAGTCCAGTTGTTTCTTACATACAATTGTTCATCTATAGAAAGTAAGCTATATTCTGTGTTAAGTTCACTCATCTTTGGATATAGGGAAAGATCACTATGATAGGAGTTAGGAGACTTAGGTCAGTCCCATCTCTACCCTCTGCTGCTAGTGAGTAACCTTGGACAAATCATATTGTTTCTTGATATTTTGGTATCATTTTCCCTCTTAGAAGTCTAAATATTAGAAATACATCTTAAAACACATCTATCCCAGGAGGAAAAGTGGACAACCACATTCTCTATCCCTTCTTCCTCAGTCAGAGGCCCTGTGCTATCCTGTGAGCTGAAGTGCATCCAAGCTTTGGTGACAAAGAGGGAATGGCTAAGAGGGAAGAAGTGGGGACTCCTGTGACTGTGATTATATGTGTGGAACATTTAGTTCTCTTGACTAAGAAGATGCCAGTATTATCACTATAACCTACAGTAAGGAAAAAATAAGATGTACCATGAAAACTATGAAAAATGATCTTGAGAAAACAAAACTCAGAACTAATAATTTTAAAACAGTTTGATGATTGCCAACAGAATTTACGTGTTTTACATAAGATGAGTGAAAGGTCAGTGATTTGCAGAGACTGGTACTGAGACGAGAAATCAGGCTTGGAAGGCTTTATCTGCGCAGGCAGCAGCATCCCCACACAGGCAGCGCGGGGAGGCGGGAGGCGTCAGTACAAGACCCAGCCTGACCTTCCCCCTGGGGGTTGGGCTTATATTTCTTGGGTGGTGAGTTGTGTTGTTCTGATTGGCCATAGCTTATATTAATGAGGAGTTAAATGAAATATCCAATGGGAGTTGTTGAGGCCTTATGTTAATTAGGTGATTTTTAAGTGTATGATTATTGGTTCCCTTAGTATGTAAAGTAGGGTTTCAGAGGGGGCCAATGGCATGGAGTTCTGTTAGGCGTATGAGTTCCTTTGTCTTTTTATTTTACGGGGAAAGCCCATAGGTTGAGAACTGCCATTTTGAGCATTTTTGGGTGGTGCCATCTTAAGTGGTCCTCCCTGAACCTAATAATGAGAGATTATTTGAATTTATGTTTAGAGAGACAAAAAATAAATACTTAGAAAACTCAAGAAAGGACTCAACCAGGGATTACCCTCAAATGTTTTCAGCTTTCGTATATATGTATATATATATACTTTTTTTTTTTTCTCTCTCTCATTTTTCGGAGGAACTCCACTCTGTAGCTGGCTAAGATAAATTTGACACCATGTTGCTTGGAGTCATGGGCTTTTGTCTCCAGAAGAAAGGAATGAAAAATTGATCAAAGATTGGTTCTGTATAAAGAATAGTCCATTTTTTCTGAACAAAGGTGAAGAAAATCCTATTCGATTTAGTGGGATATTTATAGTGTGCTTGGATAACCTGTGGGAATTTTATCAAAACTAATGGCTTTGTGGTTGTGTATAAAAAGAGAATAAGTAGATGTGCTGACAGCTAAGTATCAGGTTAGATAGAAACGATCACTTTTTATCCTCACAACCCTTGAAGACACGAAGTACTGTTTGCATTTACAGATGTGGAAATTGAGGATCAGGGAGGTTATGTAAGTTGCTGAAAGTCACAGTGTTGGTAGCAGAACTGGAATCCAAACCACAGTTGTCTCGAAATTTCTTTTTTCCTAGTCCACTATGCTGCCTCTCATTAGAACTTTATGACAGTAATAATAATAATAATACCACTTATTGGGCACCTATTTATTATTGTGTGCCAGATACTGTGCTAACAGCTTTAAGTTTATTTTTCTATTTAATTATTACTACAAACCTCTGAAGAAGAGGTTGTTTCCACTTTACAGATAAAGAAACCGAGATTTGGAAAATTTAAGTGATTTTACCCACAGATACAGGGCAGTAAGTGTGAGATAAATTTCACTTTGAGCAAAGCCCTGGCTCCTGTCATCCCTGATGCTATTTCTAGTGTGGTTTGGAGGACCTATATTCTGAGCTGCCATGTGGTTGATCTGCTCCTTTCTTGGAGGTAACTCAGCATGAGGATGGAGCCCCGTTATTGACTTCCCTCGTGCACAGCAAATTGAACGACCATTCTGGGTGAGTTATACCTGTTTACCAAGTTGCTTAGTTCAGAAATCAATAAAATTCTCTTTATGCTTTTCTTTTACAGGTGCTTACCTTTATTGCTGGATCGTTGTCCACCAGTGTTAATGCCCGAGTAACTGATACTAACTCTGAGGGGTTGGAATTGAGGAAGAATGTTACCAAAAATGAAACTCAGTGCATGGAAGGCATGCATCATGGAGGCCAATTCTGCTGTAAGCCATGTCCTGCTGGTATGTTACACAGAACATCCAGAGATTAGAAGGAATATCAGGGTGAGGAGTAGCACATAGTGATAATCAGTGCAATTTGTTTACGACTTTTGGTTCTCCTTTATTATATAGCATAACTGGGGGGAAAGAAAACAACTATGAAATTATTTTCCCAAGACTGGTTTTATTCATCTGTATCATACTTGTTTGATATGGTTACAAATAATCCAACCGATAAATAGCATGAACCTCTGAAATGAGATTTGTGTATTTAGATTCATTTTTCATGAGCAAAAGAAGACTTATTAAAATAAATTTAATTTGTTCTTAAAACAAATTAAAACTTATGTCAAAACTGATTAGAATATGTCATTATACTAGGGAAGTTCCGAAAGCAAAGGACTTCCACCCCTAAAAGATTTGTCGCAGCACTTATCCTTCAATCAGAAGGTCTTTAAGAAAGCTATTTGTCCTGGCACTGAAGCCTGCAAAATATATTTGCATCTTGCAGCTGAATAAGTAGATGAACTAGAAAAGTAAAGGACAGAAACCAACAATTTTTTATAAATTAGTACTTTGAAGTGCAAACTCATTTTAGACCGGAAATCCTTCAAACACTAGCAAACTAGAAACTACACAAAAATGCAATTGTGCAAACTTTTTTTCAACTTGGGGTAGAGTTGACTACTATTAAATACAGATACAGATTTCTCTCAACTGCATTGTGAAGTAAGACAGGAAGGTAAAGGACAACAACGTGCAGGTTTATGCAATAGAGTAATAGAACCACAGAGGGCTGTTGTAGTAGTTTCATGGTTTCGTGTCATAGGTTTCATGGTTGGCCTCCCAGGCTTCCCACACTCAAACTACAAAATAGGCCTGTATCTTGTTTAAAAAAATATTCTGCCAGTCTCCCTTGGCCTTCTGTTCAGATTTTAATGACTCTTATGGAAAAATCTCCCTTGTAATATAACCCATTTGTACTTAAACCCATTTATACTTACTCTTCTCTGAACAGGAGTAAAGAATGGCTTCCTAGTTTTGTTTTGTTTTTTATAACTTGCTAAACACAATCAATTTGCCCTATGAAATGAAGTCTTGGTTTGTATTTTTAAAATCGCTAATATAAATTAAAACAAAGATAATATGCTTTGTATAACAAACTGTCAAGTATTTTTGTCTTTGCTTTTCTGGATTTGCTTTGTTTTATTTTCATGTAAGAAGTGATCTTGGCACTGGTGTGTTTGCATGTGAGATAAGAACCCTCATATACCACTATTGGAATGTGAATTGCTACAAACTTTCAAGAAAGAGATTTGGCTGTATGGGTCAGTAACTTGCAAATGTTCATATCTACTGACACAGTAATCAATTTGTAGGAAAATGCCTTGAGAAAATAATCAAAAATAAAAGAAAATATTTTATGTGTAACATTTGATTATGATGCCCAATGATGTGCAATTGCTTAAGTAAATTTTGGAGTATTCAATGGCTGGAATAGCATGTATTAATCAAAGTCATGTTTCCTGATATACTTATAATATAATTCTTAATTATATCAATCCCCTTACATGATTTTCAACTGATCTCCTGGCTGGATTAACTGATGTTCTCTTTTCTCTTTCTAAAATATTCTGGATAGCATCAAGTGCATGTTAAACACTCTTTCCACTTCTGTTCTTTAGGTTTGTTAAATTTTAGGCTTATTAATATTCAGGCTGCTTCCAAATCTGTCTATCCTCATTGGTGTTGTGATATTAATTTATAATCTAATTAAATATTATATAAATCAATGAAATAAGAATACAGAGACAAGACATTCATTTCTATGAAAACTAGGTTAAATGCTTTGGAGAATTTCAGTTAAGTGAGCTGCTAAAAAAATTTGATGAAATAGGTGAGGGCAAAATAAATGTAAAGAAGTAGGAAAAAACCACAAAAAACTCTAAAGCCATTCATACAGATTATTGATGTGTTTAAGTTATCTTTCCACTGATAGTACTGTACATTGATGCAACCATTATGGAAAGCAGTATGGAGGTTCCTCACACAACTACAGATAGTACTGACATATAATCCAGCAATCCCACGGCTGGGTATCTACACAAAGGAATGGAAATCATCATGTCAAAGAGATACTTGCACTCCCATGTTTATCACAGTTCTATTTACAAGAGCTGAGAGTTGGAACCAACCTAAATGTCCATTGTTGGATGACCGGATAAGGAAAATGTGGTATATATACACAATGGAATATTACTCTGCCATAAAAAGAATGAAATACTGCCATTTGCAGCAACATGGATGAACTTAGAGAAAATCATGTTAAGTGGAAATAAGCCAGATGCAGAAAGAGAAATACTGCATTTCTTCACTCATAGTAGGAGCTAAAAAGTAAACAAATGAATTAAAAAAAAAAAATAAAGAAATAAAGAAAGATACAGCAATCACAATAATAGGTTGAACTTTCAAAAGGAGAGAACAGAGATGAGGTCACCAGAGGTGGTAAAGGGAGAAGTGGTAAGGAAGGAATTAGTAAAAGGCCACAAAAGTGATTACATTGAATAATGTTGAATATACTAATTATCCTGAGTTGAGCATCACATATTGCACACAGGTAATGATATTCAACTCTGTACCCCATAGATATGTACAATCAACTGTTACAAATTTTAAAAAAAGTTATCTTTCCATCAAAAAGGAAGGAAAGAAGAAAGGAGAAGAGAAAGAGAAAAAAAAAAGACAAGCAGGCAAACAGGAAATCATAGGTGATGCATTATGAATGTGGCAAGTGAGAAAGAATCTGGAACTCTAATAACTTAGTTCTACTTCACAAAATTAGCAAATGATTACATAGTTATACTTTATGAATTAAAACAAAATATTTGCAGTATTTTTTTCAACGATTCCCTATGTGAACTGGAATTTTTGATTACTCAATTAAAAAATTTCTTATCACATCACCATATCCAGTCAGAAGGATTCTAGGGAATACTGCATACATACAAAAATACTTCAAAAAGTTCATAGAAAAATGGAATCAAAAGATAATATAATCCTTTCCATGAATCTTCTGGAGTACCATCATATTACATATTTATACATGCCTCTTACATATGTATATACTCACATGTATACATATATGTGTATTTAAATGCATAGGAATGCAACAAAATAACAGGCAATATCCCCAGGTGCTGATATATAGGTGTTTTTTATAATTTTCTGCCTTTTCCTAATTTTCTACAAGGAAGATAAGTATTATTATACTCAGAAGAAAATGTATTTTAAAAATCCTATCAAAAAAAACAAGCACTCACTCTTTATATGTTAATAAATTTCGATTGTATACTTTGGAGGAAAGAAAGAACCTGTGGTTTATTGTATCCCTATCGTGCCGTTGGTGTTGTGCTTGGCACATTCTGTAAAGTAACTCATTAAAGAAGCCAATTCATTTAGGAACCCATATAATACTACTAGCAAGCAATAAAATTGTATTTTAGCTCAGCTTTCTGTAAAATATTGTTACAATGTTATATTGTCCTGATACACTATATTTGAATTTTGTTCTGGGTTTCCACAGGATTTTTTTTTTCATTGACAGACTATATTGTCTTTGTTTACTGAATATAATTTGTTTATGTAGTTGATATTTTATTTTATCAAAAAGAATGTTATGAGGTTATTAAGAGAGTCATATACCTAGGAAAGACAGCATAAATTATTTTTGCTGTACATGCGAGTGGAGTAGATTAGACTTTACCTATTTTTTAAAATTAGTTATGCCATTAATAATTAGAGTCACTTGTAAGGCTTTTCTCTTGTACTTCCCTTTACATTTTCTCTTTCTTCTTCATATTCTAACTACTTGCCCTAATCTAGTTTTCCCCTTAGCACTTATCATCACTTGACATTATACATTTATTTGGCCATTGTCCACCTCTAGCCTGAGAAGGTGAAGGCCTTGGAGTTCAAGGCTTTATCTTATTTTCTGCAGAATCTCTAACTCCTAGAGACTGCTGGCACACAACAGGCATTTCATAAGCACTTGTTAAATAAATAAATTTTCCAGAAGAAGGCATTGTTGTGTAATGCTTACTGATGGCAATATAATGACTCAATTCATTTTTAAAGTAAATTAAAGCAAACATGAATATTTCTAAAAATTGTTTGTATTAAGATAACACACTAATAAATTTTGTTGCAAGTATATTTATGCCTGCCCATCAAAATGTTCTCTGTCCCTTGATGGAAAAGGAATAGAAAGGAGGCCATATGCAGTTCTGAGGGTAACATTAGAAGTTCTTATTTCCACCATATGCATGACAAAATTTTGGCTTAGAGAGACTGAACACTTTGATAAAGATTTTATCACTGCTAAAGATTTCACCACGGTCTTTAGAACTTCAAATGTTCTTTTCTTTACACTATACCATCTCTTAACAGGATTTGTGGACTTTGGAAAGTAAAATAAGTCCGAACAAAGTGAATTACAGTCAGGTGCCTCATAACGATGTTTTGGTCAATGGTGAACTGCTATACGGTGGTGACTATGCCCTGTAGCCTAGGTGTGTGGTAGGCTGTACCATCCAGGTTTCTGTAGTGCACGCTATGCTGTTTGCACAGTGAAGAAATTGCCTAACAACACCTTTCTCAGAACGTATGCGTGTTGTTACATGACTGTAGTTGGGTAACCTCATGATTGTAGTTGGGCAACCTCATGATTGTAGTTGGGCAACCTCAGTGGCTCGTAACGACCATATTCATCCAGAATATTTACCTACCAACATCTCCTCTTCCCCCAAAGAAGTTAATCGGTAAAGGCATTTCTTCCAGCACATTTGGTTATTCTAACCTTCCTTTTTTTCTTATATGCTCCTATTGTTGATCATCCTATTTCTATAGGCACAGTCCTTCAAACACTCTTAAATTTTGGCTTGGGAGACTTTCTGGCTCTTAATACATGTATTTTGAGCCGGCCCATGGCTCACTTGGGAGAGTGTGGTGCTGATAACACCAAGGCCACAGGTTTGGATCCCATATAGGGATGGCCGGTTAGCTCACTGGGAGAGCCTGGTGCTGACAACACCAAGTCAAGGGTTAAGATCCCCTTACCGGTCATCTTTAAAAAACAAACAAACAAACAAAAAAACATGCATTTCTGTATCATTAGCTTAACTCTCCCCATTTTAGGTGCATTTTATTGTCATCCTTGCATATTTCCCATGCTATTGCATGGCCACCTCATGTTCAAACACCTGTGCCTTTTTATCTTGGGCAGGCACATGGAAAGCTGCTGACTGCACAGTTGATAAGGGCCCACCACACTGTGAGTTCTGCCGAGAAGGGGAGGAGTACACAGAGAAGGAACATTATTCTCCTAAATGCAGAAGATGTAGAATTTGCGATGGAGGACATGGTAAGTGTCCTAAAAAACAATCAGAAGAGACCAATCCCGGGACTCCATGTGGAGCCATTTATTATGCAGTTTGAAATTGGGACCTCCTCTGGTGCTATGTTGGCATACAGGAGTGGGTAGGACGGGGCTGGCTGGGGGTAAGATGGTCCAGGTTCTGAGCTGATCATTGGTCTAGACATTTGTGGATCAAGACTAGGCAATTCTTCCAGGCATAGGTGAATGACTGAATATGAACCCTGTGAACAGGGCTCATCAGCTCCAGTCAAAACTGCAGAACTATTTTTCTTCCTGCCTTGACTTATGCTTGTATGATGGCTCTTGTTCGTGGCCAGCAATTGCTCAGAAGCCTATAGATGCAAGGACGGAGAATCCCAAGAGGTGGGTGGGATGATCTTCATTCCTTGAGGATCTGGTTTGTTCTGATAATTCCAGCTGGGGACCTGAATTTTCATGGATATCTCATCTCAATCTATTCTGAGGGATCAGATTAAAATATAATAGAAGTATTCCTAGTTTTATTTGATAACAAGAAACTTCTGGACATTAAGTTTCTCTTGTCCCTATTCAGGCTCAGCCCATGCTGTGGATAAGAAGTGCCTAGGGAGCTATTAAAAATGTCAATGTTTAGGTCCCACCTCAGAACAATTAATCAGAATCTCTAAGTGAGGACCTTAGCATCAGTCTGACGGTCTGATTGAGTAGGTCTAGGGTAGTGCCTCACGATCTGCAGTTGTAACAAGCTCCCAGGTGATTCTGATGCTGCTGGTCCCCAAGTCACACTTCGAGTAGCAAAACACTAGACCAGAAGAACAGGGGAGCCTTCTAAGCAAGGGTGAGGTCTGTCTTGGTTGCTGGGTTGTCTGTCCACTTAAAACTCTGCTAAGTGATTGCTGGCCATTTCAACCTGAGGTTGCCTGTTTTGTGTTTAAACACTAGTTGTGTTACTAAAGGTGTGATGTTGTGACTGTTGAAATAAGCAGTGACTCTCAAAAATCTGTGCAGCTCCTGCCAATTATTTTTGTTGTCCTTTTATAACTAGCTGCTATAATTAATAGTTTGCAAACTGATTTTTTAGGCTTGGAAGTGGAAATAAACTGTACCCAGACTCAGAATACCAAGTGCAGATGTAAATCAAACTTTTTTTGTAACACTTCAGTATGTGAACACTGTGACCCCTGCAGCACGTAAGTTTTGGTCTTTTCTGATTAAAACTCTAGCTATACCTTGAGAGATACTGTCTTTTTAGAGGGTCTGTGAGTCAAGAATTAGGGTTCTAGTCCTGCTTTGCCTTCAAACAGCTAGATGACAATCTGCTCATTCAAACATCTACTAAACATTCCTAAACACTTCCTGTGTGCTGACATTGTGCTGGCTGCTTAAACTAACAGGGTGAGCAAGACACATTCCTGGTATCAAGGTCTCAGTCTAGAGGCAAAGACAGTCAAGAAAAGCAATGGTTATTGTGTGTCAACACCACGTGGTAAGCATCAGAAGAGAATTTGCCCAGGGAGTTAAAAGTTATACAGGAAAACCTTTCATCTCTGCCTGAGGAGATGGGTGTCAAGATGTGACACAAGTCTTGAGTCTTGAAGGAAGGAAGGAAAGAGCATTAGCACATGTACATGGATGGAAAGCACATTTCAGGCAGGGGAACAGCAGCTGCAAAGACATAGAGGAAACTCCAGGGAACAGGATACCTGGCTGGAGTGTAGGAAAGACCGGGAAGGAGCCAGGGCCGGATCACAAAGGGCCTTGTTTTTCATGCTAAGGAGCTTGGTTTTGACCCAAAGTTAGAAAACTTGATTGTTCATCTCCCTTTTCTGGTTAACTGTCTGAGTTTGAGATCTCTGAACCTCTCTGAGCTTCTGTTTCCCCCCTCATCAAATGCATGTAATATTTATTTGCCTTATCCGCCTCATTTCTGTGAAGATCAGATTAGGCAGTATGTGTTGTAAAAGTAGTTTTTGCATTGAAAGATATTGTTTTGTACAAATACAAATGTTTAGGATTACTGTTCAGCTGCCTCTCCTCAAACTTGTAATTCATCTTGGGAAATTTTTAGGAGTTCATCTAACAGACTTAAAAAGTAGACACGTGATGCCTTATGTCTTATTTGTAAGAACAATTTTACAAGCAGCCACCCTGGCTTCTCCCTTCTAGCCCTAAGTGTCTAAAAGTGCCCTCATGATTGATGACAGGATAGGCCGGAATTGTGGGGAAGGGGCTAACTTAGTAAAATAATAATAATAGTTCTAAATACTTCATAATCTTGATTTAGTTTTCTTCTCATCATAAACCTTTGAGGTAGACAACATCATTATCTCCACGTTATTGATGAGATAATGGGTTCATGGCAGTTAACTGACCTGCCCAAGCTGACCTAGTTAGGTAATGGGCAGAGGCAGGCTTCGAACTCACCCATCTGACTGTCAGTGTTTGTCTGTCTGAAGAAGATCCCACGTGAATCTCTTGAGTCTCCTAATCATCACCCGCTGCTAAAAGTGGCAACTTCTAAGGGACAGCTGAGTATCCTCCCTAAACAGTACCATGGGCAGTGGCTACTGTCTGGCCATTTTATTATTCGATGGGAATTTTTTGAGATTGAATTTGGCAGTTTAACAGCCAGTTTATTTTAAGCCCTAGTGTTTTAAGAGATCAGTTTATTACCAGTTTTAAGTTTATTTTTTTTGTCTATTTCATTCTCTGTCTTGCATGTTAATATTTTATTGCTTTCCTTTAACTCTTAATATCTTAAAACGTAGAGTCACTTCTTAAGGTATTTTTCATCCAAACATCCAAATTACGCTATTAACTTGTACCACCTTTACATGTTCATCTAAAAATATTTGAGGGATTATGTTTACCAGAGATGCAAAGATGAATAAAATAGCCCCTAATTTATAATAAGCTATTGATTGAGGAATCAGTCCATCTGGCTTTTAAAATTCCCCCTGTGCTTTTTCCTAGGTGTGAGCATGGAATCATTGAGAAATGCACACCGACCAGCAACACCAAATGCAAAGAAAAAGGTAATTGTTTCTTTTTATGGTTATTTTCTCCTTTCTCTCATCCCCATAGTAAAATATGATGAAAAGCCAATTGCTCTTGCTTATCTGGGAGTACTTTGTTTAATTTTAAAGTTTGCTTATTTTCATATCAAATGCCCAATGTTCCAATCCACAGGATCCAGATCTAATTTGCCGTGGCTGTGTCTCCTCTTGTTACTGGTTCCAGTAATAGTTTGGGGTAAGCTCTTACTTTTTTCAAAGTGTAGATAGAAATAATTCGGGAAGTCATTGTTCACAAGAATTTCCCTCCATATCTTACCTATTAGAAAGCTATCAGGTAGGTAGATCTGTTGGATTGTTAATTTCCTAACACTGAATGCACCCTTGAGAGCTGATAAGAATAGACGAAATTGTCCCTCAGCTACGGTTTCTGAGCAACAGTACTGTAGCATCGAGTGATATTCCCATACTTCCTGTGAACAAATAATACTTTACTGTTCGTTGAGATCACTCCACGCATAAAGAGAACAAAAGGAACAAGGGCCTTTCTGGGAAAGGCATTGCAGGGGGCAATTGATAAACTTGTTTCTCTCTGTGCCTCTTCTTTCTTGACCAAACTCCGTGTTTTTTTATTATTTCTCCTTTTTAACTTAAAATACTATGGTGACGTATTTTATGCAAGTGTTACTTAGCAAAGACAGCAGATAAGCTAAAATTAGGTATAATCATATTTAGTCTAGAAAAATCCCTTTAAGTCATCCATAAAACACAGGGTTGCACCAATTTTCAATAACTCAGAGGCATCTAATTTTTCTTTCCGTGTTGGAACAAATCACTACTTCTTCAGTTCAGCTGAAAATAAAGAGGTTGCCTTGCCTTTAGAGGTTGTTTAGCTAAAAATACTTGATGTGTAAACACTGTAATTGTGCTTAGAGACTGGCAGATTCCTTTCTTCTATCTCACACTAACTTCAAGGCATACACTTATTAAGTGCTTATACTTGAGTTATTTGAAAGTGTGTGTTCTTGAATTTCTGGGCATTAAATGCCACTCCATGGCAAACTGATGTCAACTTTGCATGTTCTATGGGTTTGTCCCCTGCTCCAGCTGTGCCCCTACTTCCTTGCTGAAGAGGGACTGGTGGTGGCTCTACATTAAGTCAAAAGCCAGCTGCATGCTAAGCCAGTATGTGGTAATTGGGTGATTCAGTTAAGGTGTGGCCTATCTCTAGAAGGGGTGAGAGTTCCAAAATCAGTATGGTGCTACCTTCTGCAGTGTTCGGCCACTTTAAGTTCAATGAATTTCTCCTTCTTCCTTCTTACACTTCTCTTAATGTGAAAGTATGTTCTCATATGCTTCTTACAAGGTTGAGATCTGAGTCTAATGGAAATTTCTTTGATCTTTCAGGGCTGAGAAAATACAGATCATGGAGCAGTAAGAAGCGTGATTGCCACGAATCTGCAGCACTAAATCCTGTAGGTGCTGAAACATGCATGGCTTTCTTGAAAAAAAAGAGAAAGTAGAATTCAGTTTATTTGTTACTTTCTTTTAAACCAACATTTATTGTGTTTGTGTGTGCATGGGTTAAAGGAGCATCAGAAATGAATTAAGATATGGTGCCTAATTTATAAGTAAGCTTCTACACAAATACTGTAAGAATTCACAAGAGGGAATTGAGAGCGTGCTGAAAGAGAGTTGCAAAAGATCATGGCTAAACTTCATGTTCCACGTGGATGTTATCCCTGCAGAGGCATTCTTTCTCAGAGCACAGATCCACTATCCAAGCCCTGACAAAGAAACAGCTCAGCTCATAAAGTCCATTATAAAGGCACAGCTCAAGTGTCTCCAGCTACCCATTGACCTTGTCTTTTTCCAACATGGGAATCGAGTTATTTCAAATGAACAGAAAGACACACTGAGAAGAGAAACCAGTGCCACTGAATTGAATAATGCTTTTCTCATTTGGTGCCAGGGTTTACTGGGAATTAGAGTTCTTTAAACTGATAAGTACAAAAAATTTTCAACTTAAATCATTTTCTGGTATCAAAATTAAGAATAGTTACAATAAAAAATTTTAGAATGATTATGTTATTCTTTATTTTAATGAATCTATATGAAAAATAATATCAGCCTATTCCATGAACTTCTTAGTTTCCTTGTCTTTATAAAAAACAACTCGCATTGCTTAGTTTCTGGAGAGGCTGGAACCTTTCAGAATTGAAATTTGAATGGTGAATCAAATCACTTTGTACAGTTTCCTAATTTTATTCATCAAGCAAGTGATAGTACTTCTTTCAGAATTAAGAAAATTAGAAGATTACACTTAGGATATTCTACATATATTTTTATTAATTGATTTTCCTGCCTCCATTTTTTTTTTTTTTCTCATCAGGAGATAGTGCCAATGAATTTATCAGGTAAGGCTTTTATCATTTCATTCCATAGAAATGGCTTCCTTTGGAGTAATAGGCCAAATTTAGAGTAAAATAATGTTGCTAATTTTAGTGACAGATTGTGGGATTTTGCCATTCCTTGAGCTTACAATTCTTCCTACTCACCATAAAGGATTTATCAGGCAGTTTGTTTAAATTTACAACTAATATTTGTAGTTTAAAATAAACCAGGTAGCAACAGGATACTATGTTCTGAGGCTTAAGAAAATTTTTCTCTACTATCAATTATATGTATTATAGAATTCCTTCCTAAACTGACTTAGGGGTTAACCTGAATTGCAGCCTCAAATGTTATTGGTGTACCCAACTCTATAACAACATATGTGATTCTATTCAGTTTTGTTCTTTGACCTGATTCAGAAATCAGATTTATCATAAACTCTTTGCCTGTCCTTTTAAGTTAGTGGGTCATTGAGCATCAGATTTATAAGGGATGTTATAAATTTATCATCAAATTTATAAGGGATCTTTCCCAATCCTCTTATTTTACAGATGAGAAAAGAAAATACACAGATGTTATGTCTTGTGCCCAGGTTATATGGCAAATTAATGAGGACATAGCAGGAACTGGGATTAGAACTCAAGGATGTTTTTGTTTCTTTTTCCCCAATTTAGCTCTTTATGTCTCTAGGACTTACCCATTTTCAATAATGGGAATTTCATTTAGAAAAACAAATTTTCAGAGACTATTTTCTATTTTTCAGACATTGACTTGAGTAAATATATCACTACTATTGCTGAACAAATGACAATACATGAAGTTAAAGAATTTGTTCGGAAGAATGGTATGAATGAAGCCAAAATAGATGACATCAAGAATGACAATCCCCAAGACACAGCTGAGCAGAAAGTCCAACTGCTTCACAATTGGTACCAATGTCACGGGAAGAAAGACGCATATAAAGCTATGATTAAAAGTTTCAGAAAAGCCAATCTTTGTGCTCTTGCAGAAAAAATTGAGGAAATAGTCCAGAAGGACATGACCAGTGACCAGGAAAATTCAAACTTCAACAATGAAAATGAAAGACAAAGCTTGGCCTAGAGTGAAAAATGACTAACTCAGTTGTGAGAATGTGTAATTAGTGTTTGAAAAAGTTCTTAATATCTGAAGGCTGTAAATATTGCTTGGCTTTTTACTGGGTGTGTTTTACTTTCAGAGTTAATATATTCGCAGATTTTGAAGATTTCATGATTTTGCTTCTGAAGATGTTTAAAATCTAGTTGAGAAGACAGACATGGTCAAGAGTAAATGCAATGGCATGTTATTAAGTACCCAAATAGGAGAGTAGACAAAGGACAGAAGATTAGGATCGTGTTCTAGTGTCTAACATATGATTCTGTGGCTGCGAATGTAATTAGGGTATGTTAGTACAAATGCCTATCCATAGGCTGACCCCATCCCATGAATTAATAGAAGCTGTGGCCTTTGGTTGCAATATCACAGTCACTGGAAAGGCCACTTTGCCTCTAAATTATCTCCCCAACTCCATGATGATTCTAGAGATTTTACCATGTTTATAAACATTGTTTACAACTCTAAGAGGAGCATATCTAGGAAATGCATGCATAGTTGAATGCAAAATTTAATAACGTTCTACCTCAAACATCTTTGCACAGATGATTGGTGTTTTATTGTGCAATATTTCAATTTTGTATTCACATAGAAAATACAGATTAAATTATAATGCTTGAGTACTTTGTATTTGTATGCCATTTTACTGGATCAAAGTAATCTACTTTTTTTCTCAGGTGTCCACAGCATTTTGACCAGGACAATATTAGCAGAGCCTTGCCGCCTCTCCATTTTCTCATTGATATTCATCTTGATAGCCTAATACACCCCCAAACCTGGAAGTGTCACCAAAAACATTTAATGATCCACTAAAAGTGAAGACTGCCCTTAGAAATTCTAACCTGATTCAGAGAGACTAACTGCTCTTACAGATGGTAGCTTTGTGGCATATTATGAAGCCATGTCTAAAACCAAAGGTGATAAGATGGATCCTTATTTTTCCCCAGCCCACAAAATATTCAGTAACTCCACATGTATTCTCTTTTGCCACAGATGGCAGTTTATACATAGTAAAGGTAAAATCATCATCAGGTTTCAGGAATTGCTCTTGCTCTGCCCTGCAGGTGCTTCGACAAACAAGCAGCTACTTTGTTAGTTTTACATTTGAACATCTCTGAAGGTTTTTATTAAATGTGAATTTTCATAAATACTATTTATATTTGTATAGAGGTAAACTGAACATAGTTATAAACTGAAGCAGATACTTAGAACTACCTACAGAGCTTCCTCTAATGGAGGATTTTTTTTCCTCTTAAGTTTGGAAATATAAAATATAGGTAAAATATATAATGTTTTTGGTATTTCTGGTTAACTCTTTTTTTGGTGGGGGCTTGCTTTTCATTTTTATTTTTGTTATCAGTAACTGCTCCTAAATGTATCCTGTTTATGAATCCTTAATGCTTTCTTTGGTCTCTTAGAAGACACTTCCTTTTAAAAGCCCTTTTAGTAGTTGAATAATTCTTACCATACATTGTTAGTGCCAAGAATACCTCTTCCAAATAGACGTGATTATTTGTTAGACAGGATTATTCTCCGTACACTGGAATGTGGATAAGAAAGCACAAATTTCTGAGGGCTGGCCAGTTTAGCTCACCTGGAGGGCATGGTGCTAATAACACCAAGGTCAAGGGTTTGGACCCCCAGACTGGCTAGCCACCAAAGAAAAAAAAAAAAAAAGAAAGAAAAAGAAAGGAAGAAAGTACAAATTTCAAAGAGTAGGTTTTATTGGTAAGAAGCTAAATGGGGATTTTGAAATATTCTCACCTGCCTACTTTCTGTTCTAGCTACTTAGTAACCACTGGACCACCTCCCTTTTAAAAAATTTAACTAAAATAATGTATTTTCTTTAACCCCTTATTCCCCAAATATTAACATTTTAATATGTAATCAATATAAAAACTATTAACAAGATAGTTTACTTTCTTTTTTTCCACACTAAGTCTTCAAAACCTGGTTTATATTTTACTTATACTTACAAGCACATCTCAGCTTGGTCTTTTCATTTCAAAGGTCCGATAGCCACATGTGCCTAGTGGCTGCCATATTAGATAGCTCTGGTCTGTATACTTGTTAGGGCAGGTCTAGAATAGCCTCAACTCTATGGTTAGTTTAGCTCTACTCTTACTCCTAAAATCTGGCATTTTCTGGGTCTGTTTAATGGGGTCTCTTCACTCTGGTTGGTTGGAACTCCAACATTTCCCACCTCTGTGTTGACTTTGGTAATTTTCCTGCTTATGCACTCAGTAATTGGTTTTCCCCTGTAGTTGTTCTTTGCCTGGGTTTTAGAGTCTTACCTCTGCATGTGCACAGAGTATTTAGCCAAAGACTCCAGAGAACCTCTGTACAGGCAGCCCTGCCACCTTCCACCGTGAATACAAGCAGCCTGAGGCCAGCACCAGATGCAGCTGTCCCAGAATCGTAAGCCAAATAATCCTTTGTTTTTATAAATTACCCAGTCTCTGGTATTCTGTTAAAGCAACACAAAAATGGACGAATACACTGAACTAGTCTAAAATCAGGTTATAGAAAGAAAAACATCGGGATCAGATTCCCATCAATTCCACATAGAAAGAATTTTAATGAGCTAAGATTTTGATTTTATGTTCCCTAACTTGCTCACTCTGTGTCATAATTTAAGAAATCTAATATGAGAAAAGTTACTTTCCATTTTACAAGACTGAATTTAAGATTCAAGATAACATTAATAAAAAATTTCATTATCTATTTTTCATAGAATTCAAGGCCAATAAAGTATTCATTTCTCTAGATCAGATCCTATTATGTGTGTAATATTCAGGAACCCCAGAGACCAGGTTCAAATTACAGCTCTTCTACTTACTGGTTGTGGGATATTAAGCAGGTTATCTCACAGGTGAAATCAAGATAATCATAATGCTGGCCTCCTAAGGAGAAGGTTAATAATAAGGGTCCATAAGTTAATATACAGAAAGAGCTTGGGTGACTGGCACATAAAGAGCTATTGCAAAAGGACAGGAAAGACATGACAGTGACTTGTACTAAGTTAGTAGCACCAGAAATGGGGAGATCTGATGCTATTTCTCTGTGTAGCTCCCTTCCTTCCAGTACTCTCTTTTGCAAAGCCTAGCATCCTCAGCCTCCTGAACTCCCATCTCTGCTCTTCAACTTGGCAAGGTGACTGTGCTTTGCACAGGTTCCCTCCTGTGCTATGGTCTAGAAAGTGCCTTTAGGCAGCAAGTCTGATTGATCACAGGGCTCACCTCACTGGTTTCTCTTCTCTGAGGGATAATCTGTACTGCCTATTGTCCGGTTTTCCAGTTGTAGACGGCAGAAGGGCAAGTCTGATATTAATTATTCTTCATGGCCAGAAGTGGGAGTCCTACTTTGCAAGGCAAAATCCAGTTAAAGCCCCTGTGCCCAATCTGGTGAGTCCCAGCCAAGAACTTTGGGTTCCTTTGGGAGGAGGAGGGAAGTTAAGAAGGTCTTTGGACTTGGTGATTTGTTTTTTTCCCTTATGGCTTTACCCCGTGGCCCCAAGCGTGACTGCTCCTGTATCAACAGTCACAGCTGTGTTTCTGTACTGAGGTGGTCCCTGGGTTCAAAATCACCCTTATTCTGGTGCACCTGGTCCTCTTTGTGGTGGGCATCCTGAGTAGGAGTATCACCTGAAGGTCACCCCCGAGGTGTGGTCACAGATCACACGGCGAGCCTTGCATACACAAACATCTTGGTCTTCCTCATCGACATGCCCATAGAGCCCTCCAAACTCTGATTTGACCAGACATTTTATAGCTATTGAATCATCACCTTCTGTACAACTGTCTATATATAGCGCATAACCAACACACTTTCACATTTTTTGCATGCTTACTCCTGAATGGCAATTTATCTTACTTTAGAATTCTATACCAGGGTATTTGTAATTTTTTTCTCAGCACCTTGAAAATACTAATACACTGTTTTCTTACACTGGTTGCTGCTGCTGAGGTGTCTGCTGTTCGTTTTCCCCACCACTTTTCCTCAGTGTTCTGCAATTTCACTGCAGTGTGGGGTGTTTTTTATTTAATCTATTTAATAAGAGCAAGTTTTCGGTCAGAAAGACAATGCTGTCTTTTATCATTTCTGGGAAATTTCCAGATATTTTCTCTTTGAATAATTCTTCTTTACCATTCCCTCTATTCTGGTCTTCTGAAATTCTTAATATTATCTGGTGAAGATTCTTGAGCCACCCTCCAGGTCTCTTAATTAAAATACACACACACACACACACACACACACACACACACACACACACACACAATTATCTCTGTATGTTGCATTTTGGGGAATTCCTCATTACTCTCTTCAAATTAACTACATGTATCTTCTTTTTTAATGTCAGGCTAGAGTATTCTATCCACTGAGGTTTGCATTTTGTAGTATATATTTTTCATTCTTAATATTTCTAGTTGCTTCTTTTACATTATCACTTATACAGGTTTCATTTCTGCTTGCTTTTCATTGACTATTATAGCTTAGTATATTTTTTTCCACCATTTATCTCCTTGAGGATCCTACTTGTGATTATTTTTGAAGTCCTTTTTGGAATTGCTTTGTTATCTTAATTTTAACTGCAATGATTTCATGCTAATTTTGTTGATTGGCTTTCTTTGTGTAACTTTCTTCAAGTATTTTTGAACTGTGTTTGTAGGTTCATCTTGATTGTCAGATCTTTTTCTATTTTTCTGTGCTCACCTCTCCCTGTCTAGTGGTTTTATGTGTTCTTTTACCAGATATTACAGAGTGCCCAGTTCTGAACCAGGATTTACATAGGTGTCATGGGGCTCATGACCCTTGACCGTCACATATTGAGTCATGCATCCGAGGCCAGCTTGGCTCTGCTCCTGGTCATGATGTTGTATCTAGCTCTTCCCAGCTTCTTAGATCCACAACTTCACAGAAGCCATGGTCCCAGGCAGCATTTCGTAGGAGCTTTGTTTAGGCTGTCTTTCACAAGCCAGAAGGCCCTATCTTACTCAGCCCTTGGTTTTAAGAAGGGAGCCTGGTTCCTGTTTTCTGCCTCAGGTGGGGCACATTTATTCTCTACTAAGTCTAAGAGCAAGCTCTGCTTTGCTTCTAGACATTGACCCAACATGGCTTTGGCTTGTGCCAAATTCATCATTTTGCAGTTGGTTTCCATTTTTACAGCAAGGAAGAATTTATTTTATTTTTGAGATTGACTATGCCTTTCTATTTTCCTCTAAAAATATTTTGTTTCATTGCTATGTACTCAGATTGGGAAGGGATGGCTCTCAAACAGTGAACTTAAAATTCTATATGAATCCTTATGCCCCAGTTTAGTCATTAGATGACTAGAAACAATGTTTTGTTTTACAGTTTTAAGTTCAAACTAATGCTTAAGTTGCTTTTCGTTGTATAGGGTCCTTTGACAGGACTCAAGAGAGAACAGAGACTGTGGGGTTTTCCACATAGTCCTGAATTTTTAAAAAAACTCTTATTTATTTATTTATTTATTAATGTTATTATGTTTTTACATTCTAAGATGTTGTTGTGGAGCAGTTGTGGGAAAGGAGGAGAGTGGAAGGGGGAAGGAAATAGACCGGGAGAAGGAGGAATGACGGAGGATGTAGTTGAGGCTCATGGCACCCCCCTCATTTCTGCAGGGGAGACCAGGGGTCTTCCAGCAGTGGCTTAGTATTGCTGGGCTGGATGCAGATGTCAGGGGGGTATGGCTGAAGCCCTTGGCCCCCTCACCACCCCAGCTCGGGATCCCAGGGTGCTTCCTGTGGCAGTTTATTGGTCATCAAGGGGCTGTTTGGAGGTATTGGGAGGGGCATGGCCAAGCCCTTCAGCCCCCCACCACCCAGCTTGGGATCCCGGGGGGCTTCCAGTCCTTCTAGGTATTACAGGTGTTCTTTGGTGATGTGAGACCTTTATTAGTTAATATCAAACTTTGTCTCTGGTCTGTGGGTATTTTGTTTTTTCTTTCAGTTCTGTTTTGGATTATTTGGTGTTCCCAACACTTAAACTCTGTGCTGGAACTAACTTCTTGACCTGTGCTAACTTCTAAAATAGGGGAACTTCCTGTGTGGAGCAGCACTTGAGCCCTGTAGTTGAGCTAATTTGCTGCTTTGCTTTTGATTCCCAGAGGAAGGCTTTTTGTGCAGCTCAGGTTATAATTGTTGACCTTGTAATGTTCTTCCAGGTCTTGTGAGTTCCAGTACACCTGGGTTGTGTGGAAACTCTAGTCTGGGCCTGAGACTTTTCAGCAAACTGCTCCCCCTGCATATCTGTATTCCTGACCAGTCTCCACTGAGTGGCCTTGCACTGATTGGGGGGCAGATCAGCTGTCCATGTTGTGCCCCAGTGTTCCCCTGGTGGCCCATCTCCCCCATCGCCCATATGCCAAACACTTCCCTTGGGACAAGCTGTGTGCTAGTCCCTTACAATGACTTACCAGCCTCTGTGTGGCTCCTTTTCTAAGTTGTTGTGGCTCCTCATTCCTATGTGGGTCCATGGGAATCTGTTAGTGGTTTTGCTGGTCTGGGGTCACCAAGGCCCTCCTCTCCCCTCCCACCTCCAAGCAACTTCATATGAAGGGAACAGCTGCGACTTTTGCTAGCTCTTGCTCTGTGTGCTCAGCAGCTCCAGCCTTGAAGTGGCTGGGATTTGAAATGATGGGAGTGGTCCTTTCTTTCTGTCGTTGTGGCTTCTCCTGCCTTCATGAACTCTGTAGGTCTCTCTCCTCTTCCCCTCAGGTTTAGCAGCCCCAGCTTGGGTGTCATTGCTTTTTTATAGTTGTAAATTGGCTGATTTCTGGGAGAGAGTGATGCTGGAACCATCTATTCTGCCATCTTGACTGGAAGCCTAGTCCTGAATTTTATTATAGTGGTGAATTGAAAGTCATACAGATGGGCCGGCCCGTGGCTCACTCGGGAGAGTGCGGTGCTGAAAGTCATACAGATCTGAGATTAAATATTTATTTTCTCCATAATGGTAGAAACAAATGGTTTAATCTCATTGAGCCTTAGTTTCCACATCTATAAAATGGGAAAATTGCTTCAACATTTTTGGGTTTTTATGAAGATTAGATAAAGTGTGTATGAAGTATATACCGCCATACCTGACTCTGTACCTTGATAGATAGTAACCAAAAAACCCAGGTCAGATGCTTAAGCAAAGTACAAATTTATTGGAATATTTTACTGGGAGTTCAGAAATTGGGGGGGGGGGGGGGTTGACTGACTTAATCCAGTGCTTCCCTCCAGTCATGATTCCTTGTGATTTGATCTACCCTCTTCATATATTTGCCTCTTGTATATCTCTTCATACATCTACTTGTCAGACTGGCAGTGACAAGGTGCCTGCAACCATTCTGGACCTATCTATACATCATGACATCCAGAAGAAATAATACCTATGTCCTAGCACTCCAAGCAAGAGTACTAAGAACCATTCTTATTGAACTGTTTAGGCCATAAGCAAACCCTAGATCAATGACTATAATCAGGGAAATGGGAAGTGCTTATTGGTTTAATCCACAAACCCCATTCTTGGAGCCAAGGGTAGGATCAGTTTCCCCTGGCTATCATAAGATGGGGGTGGGGGAGACTAGGGGGGACTTTTGTTAAGAAGCTGAAAGGATCTGTGTAGGAGTGCCAAGATATTTTGGGGTACCCAACTCAAACAGGCTTAGGCAATAGAAAAGTACATTACCTCACATGACAGTCCAAAAATACTTTTTACTGGTATTCTGAAGCCTGGTTGTACCAGCTCACAAAAGCCTAGGAATTTTGAAAGCTGGTTGTTAAACTATTGGTCTCTTGATATTGCTGTGGTGGGAGTACTTAAACCACAGAAATTGGCAAAGGTTGACTCAGTGCCTCTGTGATGTTATTAGGGACACAAGATCCTTTTCTAGCTCTTTAATCTACAGGACAGCATTGGATTTAGCCTTGGGCTAGATACCTGCATGGTCATAGAATGGCTTTATCAGTGAATTGGCAACGTGATTTCTTATTCATATCCAACAGCAAAGAAAAAAAGAAAAGAAAAAAATCTGCCCTTAGGTGTGGATCATATATCTGGCCTTTTGGTGTGACTGAGCCAACTTCAGTCATTTGCCTACCCATGTGGTCTGCCATGTGCTGATTGGCTTAAGCACCATGGGATCCACCTCTAGATCTGGGGACAGAATCCATGTCTTCCAAGTTTTGTGAATTATGGAAAAATGTACACCAAAATCGAATTTCTATTAGGAAAATGAAAGGGTGAAAAGGATGCTGGATAATGTCCACTATGGAAGTAAACCAACAATATCCACTACACATACTCTCCGTGTTCCTCAGCAAGTAGAGTAAACATTTGTGCTGAGACTCTGGATCCTAGAACAAAAGGAAGCCAGTTGTTATTGGCCTTACTATGTTTGAGAATTCCTGAAAGAGACACATTGACTTCCTTATGAAGTAGTCAGAGACCTCTAAGAATCGTTACACTATTTAAATGACTCTCAGCTTGAGTCCAAGACAGCTTGTGGCAATTGGAGAGTGTCATTGTTTGGATTCCTTCAAAAGAATCTTTGAGGCAAGGTTTGGGTGCAGGGGATTCATTTGGGAGGTGATCCTAGGAAACATGATGATGAGGTTGGAAAGTAAGACGAGGAATAGAGAAAAGCCCATAAAGCAGGCCCTAATGACTAGGTTATGGCTGTAGACAACTGGGGTTCAGTTCTACTGGGGTCCCTATGTAAGACTGTGTAGAACACACCTCAACATTGTACCAGTGAGGAACAGGGAAACTGAGTCTTGGCACCAACTCCAATCTTTCACTGGTTGACAGACCTTTCTAAGGCATTAACTCCCTAATATCTTTGCCTGTCCCCCTCTGCCCAGCCTTGGTAGCCAGAGGACAGACACTCTCAGGCAGAGGGATGCGGGAGGCCATGTGTCACGTTTGTTAGCAGGCAATCTCTGAATGATCAAAGGTTACCAATAGTGTCTGCTACAAAAAGCACGCTGCTGAGATGTCCAGATGCAGAATGACTGAGCAGTCTAATGGGAGAACTCACTCTGCATGAAAAAGACACTGGGCATGTTGAATTTGATTTAGCCAGAACACCTTGTTTGGTGACAAGAGAAAGCATTTTGAATATAGATTGGCATCTATATTAAGTAAATATATTAAATCTCTTGCCAGCTCAGTTCATGGTTGAATGTCTGAGTCCTAGGCAAAGAGAAGACAATAAAGAATGTTGAAAGACCTGTTTTACTAATCTCTGTAAAACCCTGAGCCTCTCACCCCAGGCTTTGCAGACATCTGAAGTTCTATGGAGATCTGTGCCATGGACATTATTTATAGGCTGGTAGAACATGGGAGGCTTGGCGTACAGGTATAAAAAACACGCATTTTGCTCAGAGAGCCCTGACTTTGCATTTTAAAGTAGAAGAGATCAGTTTGTTATGTAACCAAGAGAATGTGGGGGGCAGGACAGGGGGTGGCTTCGGCAGGTTTTACCTCCAGCTACAAGTCCAACATTTAATTTCTAGCCACTAAGCTTAGGTTCTGTCTGGAGATATTTACCATCAATAACGTTAAGGCCAATCTTTATCTTTTTTCTTCAATGATAATTCTTGGAGGGAGGGATTATTAGTTTTTTTTTTTAATGAGAAGTGATTCCTTTGGTAACATTAGTTCCCGTGGAAGATGCCTCAGTCACCAGCTGTCAGCATCTGGGTCACAAACCTAGAAAGACAGAAGCTGGATACCACAGGTGGCTCCCACGCCAGGAAAGAGGGCAGATCCCTTCCTCTTCCCGTCCTGCTTTCCCTCTTTTCTCCGCTTTCTCCTTCTCTTCTCCGCTCTTCTACAGCATGGGCATGAAATCCTCTCTTTCCCCTCCACTCTCTTTGCCTTTATTCCCCTTTTTCCTTCTTCTCTTTTTCTCCATCCCACACTTTCATCGTTTCTTTTCCCTTCTTTCTCTTGTTCACATTTTCTGTTGAGTGAAAGCCCTGGTGTTAGGGACTGTGATTCTCCCTACGCTTCACATCCAATCTGTCGCCAGGTCCTGTTGATTTGACTTCCTCATTATCTCTCGAATCCACTCATTTTTGTCTGTTCTTCCACTGCCACGACCCTAGTATTCCCAGCCACCTTCTACTCTTGGATTCTTGCACGGTATAGCTTCTTAACTGGTCTTCTTGCTTTCACTCTTGCCGCTCCAATCCTTTCTCCAAAGAGCAGCCACTGTGATCTTTCTAAATGGCAAATTCCATTATGTTACTTCTTTGCTTAAAACCTGCCAATGGCTTCCTTGGCTACTTCCAATTTATCCTTCAGGCCTCAGCTTAAATGCCACTTCCTATGGAATTCCTACCGTGATGCTGTCTGAACTATGCACTTCTGATGTGTGTTCACATGTAATGCTGTTTTTGTACATAGCTGTTTAATGATCTCTCCTGTGCAAAGCCATAAGCCACCTGGAGGTAGAAATCATGATTAGCACAGAGTACATATTCAATCAATATGCAAATATTTTTTAAGGAATAAGGTTTATTGAATACAGAGAGTTGACAACATATTTCTATAGGGTAATCAAATGAGTCATCATATTTGTATGTGACTTTCTTCCTGATGGGTGGGGAAATACTGCTACTGATTGTTGAGAAAGAGAAAGTAACAGAAAGACAACAGGACAGACATTTTTCTTAGACTTGCACATTTCTCAGGACTGATATATAATGTCTTTTTTCCATGAGGGGATTTGACGTGTGTTCTCTGTCCTGTCTCAAATGTATTGCTTTGAGATTTCTCTTCCAGGTAGCAGAGCTTGGTGGTGGGTGTTTTGCTGCCTTGGTCTATCTCCTCAAGAACTTCCTTAACACTATGGGTTTGGCATGCTCCGTGGCTTGCCTGACTGTGGAGGCAGGGGTGGGGCTGGCCCGCAGCCCTGTCTCAGGACTCCTGGGCAGCAGCAGCATCAACCAATATTTCTTGAATGAATCAGTTAATGAAGGAATATATGTATTCAGTAGTCATTTATGTCACTTTGTAACTGGAATTTGGTAGGAAAGTTATAGTGGGTATTAGGGAGGATAATCTTTTTTCTTAAAAAATGACCCTATGAAATTATCACATGTGTCCAAGGTCCTTTGAGAATCCTGCCTCAGGACCCCACGTCATTCCAGTCTTATTTCCCACTGCTTCCTCTGTGCCCCACCCTTCTTGTTTTTTAACACCATTATTCCTAGTCCAAATCTGCAGCAAACAATATGGGAAAGAAGGCCACATCAGTGCAGGAAACTTGTGCTAACCCCCCAAACAAATGACACTGAAGTGAAAGCAGCAAGAAAACGTGTCTTTCCTATGTGGCATCCTCCCACCATCCATCATAAACCCCTCTGTCTAAACATCTCGCTTCAACTCTGAGTTGCATGAACTCCATATTTGTTTCCTAAATCTGGGACCCAAAGCCATCACCTCCTCAGTCTTCTCCCAACCAACCTTATCTCATTTAAAAGTCTCCCCAACAATTCTAACAAATGCAATGGTCCAGCTACTTGACCCCATGAATGCCTCTCCTCTATACCTTTTCCTAGACTGCTTTTCACCTGGAATTCCCTTCTCCCCATCCACAAAAGTCAAATGCCACCCCTCTTTCAAGGATTAGTTGAGGCCCACCTCTTCTATAAAGTCTTCCCTGGTGTCTTAAGCTAAAGACACCTTCCTTCCTCTAGCATTCTTGGAGTTCAGGCTCATCTGTTTATTAGGGCTAAAAATGTCTTCTTCATTTTTTATAGTATGGATTTATGATGTGAATGTGAAGTACATAGCACAGTGTCTAACTTACTCAGAAGTAGTAGATATTATTATAATTATTGCTCTCATCTTAATTAATTACATACAGAGCTTATCACTCTAAAAGCAGGAGGGCAAGAGTTAGGTCTGACTAATCTTGCATGTCTAGGCATCCAAGAAAAGTTTGCTGAACGAATGATCATGCAAATTTATGAATCAATCCATTCTTAACTCACCCCTGAAAGAATATAAGTGGCAATTGACTTGCATTTTTTTGTGATTATGAATCTGCAGTACAACTTAGCAAATACACTATTGTTTTTTCCCTCTGATTATGAAGTCAACACATGATCATCTAGAAATTCAAGCAATACAGACAAGTTTAAGGAAGAAAATGCAAATTAACCCAAATCTCAATCAGAGATAACTCTTGTGAATTTCCAGATATCTACATGCACATACGCACACACAGAGTTAAAGAAAGGCGATTATACCATACATGCTTATAACCTGTTTTTTACTCAACAATGGGTCATGGATGCTTTTCCATGTTAATAAATATGGATAATTTCTTTTTAATATTTCTCTAAAATATAATATCCTTTTTGGGTGAATAGTATTCCATTGTTTTGGGTATCATACATTGTTAAAATACAAATGTTATAATTTATTTTGCTAAAATATAAATGTTATACAGGAATGTGAAGGACATTTAGCTACTATAGGTCATCAATACTTTAGTTCCTACTTGACTTGTTTAACCTTAAACTAATGACTTGGTGGAGAAGTACAAGGAGGAGATGCCCCAGGAATTGGACATATAGGCCTGCTAGGTCAATAGGCTTTGGCAAACATAATGTCTCCATATGGCTGGGAAAAGGGGTGGCCCTACACAAAAAATGAGGGAGAACAGGTTGATGTTGAAAATGGAATTTTCTCGATAGATATACTTGGGTTAGCCCTGTCTGGGGCTTTGGATCTCTCTAACTCTAGCCCCCAGTACAAGCCTAAGCCAAGTTCAAAGGTGCAGGGTCTGGAGCAACCCCTAAGATGAGATTGTTTTCATATTATTCACTGCTGGCCTAGCAGCTAACCAGGAAGTTATGGGGAGGAGGAAAATAGAGAGAAAGTAATCAAAGAGAGAAAATTACCTCTATTGAGTGTTTACTATGTACCATGCTATATGCTTATGCAAAAAAGTATTTGACAAATTCAGTACCTATTCAGGATAAAAATTTTCATGAAACTAAGAATAGAAGGGAACTTCCTCAGCCTGGGGAAGAAAGTCTAGGAAAGACCTATGACTAACATCCTACTTAATGGGGAGGATTAAATGTACATTATCTGGCTACTACTTACGTTGGTCCTGTTATCTCTACAGATGAAAGAGGTGAGGGCTGAAAAGTTCAGTTAACTCATCCAAAGTCACCCAAACTGTAAGAGTCAGAAAATTCTAAGAAATCGCAGGCTATAGTCAAAAAAAAAATTGCAATTTTTCAAGGTCTTGCTAGGACTCTAAAATCGTGTCTAGCTTCTCACTATCTTGAGGTTTGGGTTTGATTAATAGGAGCTTAAGTAGCGACTTGGAGATGGCTGACACCAATGACATCAGATTCACTCTGGAGGCTGCAACAGCCTGTCCATCAATGACATGGTTTGAAAGATGTGATTTGAGGGAAGTAAAGTTGAGATTTGGGGGCCAGGATTAGCCTTGTTTCTATGTTCATTCATTCATTCATTCACACAATAAATGCTTACTGCACTTCTACTGTGTGTTAGGCACTGTAGTAGGTCTGACCTATCCACAAGGTTATCTCCTGGCTTCTCCGGTCAAGAGGCAGACTTTAATGGGATAGTGACACAGTCAAACACTAAATCACAACTTTGACAGGTGCCATTAGAAAAAAAGGCAAAGAGGTAGCATGACAGGAGGATGTGACCTAATATGTGAAGTCAGCAAAGTGACAATGATCTGAGATCTCAAGGAAGGAAGAGTGTGCTAAAGTTTCCCATGGCAGGAGCAATTCAGAGAAGTAGAAACAATGAAGGGAGAGCCTTGTCACTGCATAAGGAGACCAAGAACAGCTGGAGCCCGGAGTGGGGAGTAGGGGTTCCACTTCTCAACACTAAAATGAAGCCATGGCTTCTCCAGGAAGACTCTGCAACCATGGGAAAAAAATAGAAAAAAAAAAATAATAAAAATTTTTAAATTAAAAAGACTGAAAATCTAGAGATCTTGAGATATGTTGGGCTCAGAAAGTATTTCACTAGGGTCCCTGGGCTTTGCTGGTTATGCGTGGCACTAGTGTCCCTGCCCTAGATGAGTAAGTTAACATCAGTCAGGGGGAAAAGAGTTCAGCTACAAAACCAAAGGGCAAAGTCCAAAGGACCGGTCAGACTGAGCATGGCTCAACACAAATCCCCAACTGAGAGGTGAACACAGGCAACGGGAGGAAATCACCCCTGTTCAATAGGGCTGCACTTTGCTTCCAGATGGCCACAAGGTGGCAGTGTTTCTCCTAGTACTGAATTTCCCTCGCCTGTGTAAAAGGCTGTTATCCCTATGGAAGTACATTCGAGTCATTTCGTATTTCGATTCTTTTTATTCCCCAGCACAGGAGCCTCCCAGTGTAGAGTAGGTCAAAGATTGGATCTGGAATCAGGCAAACCCAGGTTCAAATTCCAGCTCTGCCACAAATTAATTGTATAACCTTGGATTGAACATCTGTGAATTTTGTTTTCCTCATCTATAAAATTAAGACACACCTTACCTGCCCATCTTACAATCGTGAGGCACAAGAAGAAAACATATGTGCAAGTGTAATAAATTATAATGTACTGTAACACTGGTTCTTAACCTTTAACATGCATATGAATCACCTGAGAAACTTTTTAAAATACATGCTCCTGGGCCCAGATCCCAGAGAAATTTCAATAAGTTCAGTACTGTGCCTGAGAATCTACATATTACTGAATATTAATCTGTAGTTATCAAGAAGCAGAACACTTGTGAGCCACAATCTGAAAAACTGCACTATGCAGATACAATACCAATGGAAGGCGACAGGTTTAGGCACAGAAGTTATTCTTAGGTTCCCTTAAAATGGCATTCCTTCTTTTCTGTTTTGAATAAAAGTTTTACAAAGTCTCAACTCCTCTTAGATTAAGTGAGCTCAGATATCTGTATTTTGTTTGTCTTCTTGCATTCATAGCTATTGCAGAATGTTGCTTGGGTGATAATCAGATCACAACTTTGCACAGTTTGTACAGCAGCACTAGCAGTGTCACGACATTTATAGGTATATTTGATTGATAGGACCTAGCAGACTCAATGTAATTGTCCTGGGCTTTGCCTTTGGACCCCCATGAGCTCATCTTTGCTTCCAAATAAGTGACCTAGTGCCTTCTGGTAATGGCTAAATCATGGGCTTCACTCTGCTGAAATAGGCAGTTGTGTAGGAAGTTTAGCAGTGAAGTTCCATGAACTTCCTGGAGTTCCCTCACTATGTCTGTCACAAACCAGCAAGACTTTTTGGCCAGCACTGGCAGCACTTTCACAATCGTTAAGCAGAGACTGAGCTCCCCCTCCTCAGAGGGTGCTCCCTGCTGGGCTGTTGCCCCAGAAGAGAAGGTCTGGGTCAAGGGTAGATGCAGCTGGAGAGGCACGCAGTCTAGCACCTTGGGCCCATGGCCAGGGTACAGTAGCTTGGATGTGATATTCCCAGCACCTGGGAGTGGGTGTTCAAATCTCATTTTTGGTAATAGCAGATAGGACCGTTAGTAAAGTTTTCAGAAGTGGCTGCAGAAACTTGCTTCACTTGGACTGCATTCAAACTTCACACCGACAGAGAATGGAAAATGTTTAAATAGGATTCCGGGAATTTTAGTCTTTCAGCAAATATTTATTTATTGAATAGCCATTATTTTTGAGCCAGGCACCATTCTAGCCCTGAACTAAAATGCTGATAAAATATTCAAAGACTCTGCCACTATGGCACTGGGATTCTAGCAGCAGGAGACAGATAAACAACAAGCATAATGATTGTATAAAATACTATATGTTAAAAGCTGGTAGATGTTCTGGTAAGTAAAACAGTAGAATAGGAGGATTAGGGAGAAAGCAGTGAGTGGGAGAAGCAAGGTGTGTTGTTGAATAGGGTGGTCAGGAGAGGCCTCAGTGGAATTTGAGCAAAGCCTTAAAGTAGAGTGGGTCAAACAGAGGGAGAGAGTAGCCAGAGCAAAGCCCTAGGCCAGGGCAAGCCAGGCCGTGTGAGGCTGGCACGGCTGCCGTGGATGGGAGCAGGGGAGAGACACGGGTGATGAGGACAGGCAGGTAACAGGGATGCGGACCACATTGATTTATTTGGTCCTACCAAAAGACAAAGACCTTGCTGAAGGTGTGTCCCTGATGTGCAAACTGAGTGACCTCATTATAGAGGACAAAACCTTGGGGAAGACTGAACAATAGGAAAGAGTTGGAGGACTAAAGCTCAGGGAGTGGACACCTTTTGGGAAAAGAGAGAGTAGACCAGAACTGATGGGCACTGATGTGAATGCAGCCCTTGACTGCAGTTTGGAGAACCTGCAAAGACCACTTGTTGAATTAGTGGGACTCTGAACGAGTAAATGGGGGCGGGGCAGGCGCCTGCGTCCCACTGTGGCACTCTCTACACCCCCTCCCAGGTCCTTCCCGTGCAGGAGTACTCTGCTTGAGGGCGTTTCCCCGCCCCCACCCGACCCCCAGCACTTGTCTAACTATGCATGACACCTTGCTCATCCTTTCACTGAGAAAGGACTTTCCTAAGAACTTGGAATCTGGAAAGTCCCTTTCTCCGCCGCGCCCCCCCCCCCCCCCCCCCCCCGCCACTTTGGTTTTTACTTGAGGCGAAATTCACATAACATAAAAATTAACGATTTTAAAGTGACATTTAGTACATTCACAAAGTTGTACAATCACCCCTCTGTCTAGTTTCAAACATTGTCATCACCTCGAAAGAACACCTGGTAACCATTAAGATGTCACTTAATGCCTTCCCAGTCCCTGGAAACCACTAACCTGATTTCTTTCTGTATGGGTTTAACTATTCTGGATATTTTCTATAAATGGAATCATATTATATGCAGCCTTATGTGTCTGGCTTCTTTCATGAACGTGCATTTCCCAGCACCACAGCGATCGGGTGAAAGTGCAGATTTTAATTACTGCACAGTCAGAAAAGGAAATGTGACGGCAGCTAGTCATTGTCTGGCAACAGCAATCAAAGGCTTTACAGATTTCTTCAGCCTCAGAAGGTGACATGAGGAGAATGCAATGTATACAGTGCTTGTCCGACTTCTATTTTCTAGGGCTGGTAAAAATAGCTCTGGTGGATAACCTTACATCCTTACCTCGCTTTCTGCTCTTACTGTCCATAAGGGCAGGTGTTCAAACAGGGAAGTTTACTGTGCTGGTTTCCTGCAGGAGGTGGGGATGAAGAGAGGTTAGAGGGAGTCTTACTTTTCAGTTTATGGCGTGCTATCATCGGTCCATTCAAAACCCCTTTTTAAATTTTATTTTTGTTATTGCATTTTATTCCCAGACTGCACTTCCATTGCCATCTGTGATAGGTAGCTATTCTAACATATTTAAAGTGCAGCTTTTCCTTTGTATCCAGTCTTGCAAAATATTAATTGCAGTTTTGTGTACCTGGGTTTTTAATTTATATAACCGATGGTGTGTTGCATATCTATTGATGTTTCCACTCAATACCATATTTTGAAAATCAACCCATATGTAAATAAGTCAATAAAACCTATATATGTATAAAATCTCTATATATCATCTATATATTTGTATATATCATATGTATCACACACAAGTATAGATCTATGTCACAACGCCTCACACAAAGTTGGTGTTAAATAAATGTGTGTGGACAGCAGGATCAAGTTTTGCTTTTCAGGCCCACAGAACACTTATTTTATTCTAACTAAGCTACCTTTTTGAACTGCAGTATAAATGTAGTAAGGCTTTAAAAAGATAAGGCTTTATACAAATCACATTTCTTTCTGCTGACAACTCAGGCTGAGTTCTACTCCAACAGATTTGCAATAACATGAGTGATGTCACTTCTAGGAAATCATGCTCCTGTCCTCACTGGAAGCCTAAATGAACTTTCACTGAAAACCAACATGGGGCTAGCATGAGAGGGTGCCTGCCCCCTCCTGCAGAAGGTTCTCAATGAACACTTTATAAAGATGACCAGATCAGGCTCAACTTAGCCAGGCATCTTGTATGCCATGTACTGCTTTCCATAAACGTGTGTGTGTGTGTGTGTGTGTGTGTGTGTGTGTGTGTGTGTGTGTGTGTGTGTGTGTGTAACAAGAGCTATAGTGGCATTGTTTGTTTCCTTGTGATTCTTTCATGATTGCAGTCGACAAAATGATTGAGTCAGCAGCTAAGTGGCTTTAGAAACACATTCTCATACATATACACAAAGACTCTTAATGCTACATTTTGTTAACTCAACAAATATGTGTTGAATATTTATCCAACCACATGTCATTTCTCAGCTAAATTCTAGGGATATAGTAATGAACAAGATAGATACAGTTTTTACCACACTGAGTTTAATCTCATAGTGAAAATATATATCAGAAGACATCTATAATAATTAACTAAATAATTTCTACCCTAATAAGAAATATCAAGAAAAAGTGCAGGTGATATGAACTGGTATAACAGGAAAATCTAATTTAGACTGTGGTGGGAGCAGAAGATCACGGAGGATCTTCCTTAGGAAATGACATCAAACTATATGTCCTTCCGTGTCTAAATGTATCTCTATGCAGACATGAACAAATACTTGTGAAAACTTAAAGGTGATTATCTCTTGGCAGTGGAATTACATGGGATTACTCTTTTTCTTTCATATGTATTTACACATTTAGAAAAGTTTTTTTTTAAAGTCCCTCGAAGTTCATGTGTTGAAAATTTAATCCCCAATGCAACAGTGTTCAGAGGTGGGACCTTTAAGAGGTGATTAGGTCCTAAAAGCTCTTCCCTCGTGAAGAGATTAATGTTGTTATTGCTGGAGTAGGTTCATTATTCAGAAAGTACATTTGTTACAAAAGCAAGTTATTCAGAAAGTACATTTGTTACAAAAGCAAATGTTCTCTTGTTCTCTCTTGGCATGTGATGTCTTCCATCACATCATGACATAGCATGAAGGCCCTCACCAGATGTGGCCCCTTGATCTTGGACTTCTCAGCCTCTAGAATCATGACCAATAAATTTCTGTACATTATAAGTTACCCAGTCTCAGGTATTCTGTTACAGTGGCACAAAATGGACTAAGACAGCAGAGAAGGTCTATAGGCCTTTAGTGAAAGTTAGATCTAAGCACAATCAAATCAAGCCTATAACAAGGTTAAACTTAGCTAATTTTGTATCTTGGTAGCTTTGGCTCAATAAGGAACTATTCTTTATTCACAGAGGGTCTTAAGAAACCTCAGATGTTTCATTTTCCTGAAGAATGAATTGCAAAATATTCATTACTCAAATACAGACAGTGTCTGCTGGACACTAACTGAAGCCATCACACAAGGCTAATTTTTCTGCAACAACAAAAAGTCAACCTCCATTATGAAGCACCCACTCAGATCTGAGCACCCATACCATGTGTGGACACAAAGAAAGATACTGAACACAGCTTCCACTACTTGGGAGCTTGCTGTCTAGCAGGAAAGACAAGAGAAGCACATAAAAACACATTCTGCGAGCATGTGGGTAGCATTCTTATTCCTGTGCGGTAACCCAGAATAGCAGGTTAGGCAACTTAACTGTGGTCACTTAACCTCTAATTCAGTGAACATGAATTACCTGGTGGGGGAAGTTTAAAATGTTCACGACTGTACTCATGCCTGAGATTCCAACGCAGAGGTGCAGCCCAGAGATCAGAGTTCCTCATGTGTTTCTCCAGTGGTGAATTCCACGGATGATCCTTTGAGAAATACTTACTTAGAGGACCTGTAGATGGTCTTCAAGTGACCTGGAATCCTCTAAAATTATATATTAAATTGGGATTGCATGTACATTTGTCTAGGAAACAGTCCATTCTGTTCATCAGCTTCTCTAAAATCTATGTTGAAAATAGGTTAAAAATCACGTCCTTAGAGAGTAAATATTTCTGTGCATTTAAGAGTCAATCTCTCAGTTAGGCACTTTACATACATCGTTTCTTTCCAACAAAAACCTGTCAATGAAGCATTGAGGTCTCTGTTTTACAAATGGTGAAACTGAAGCTCAGAGAAGTTAAATATTCTCTCCTTCCTCTCACCCCTGTAGCCCTGCCAGTTACATAGCTTATAAGGTAAAGCCAGAATTTGAACTCCAGTCCTTTTCCTTCTACATCTTTACTTTGTGTGTGTAGTTAATTTTTAAACAACCGTCTTTATTGAAATACAATTCACATTACATACAATTCAGCCACTTAAAGTATACAGTTCACTTGCTTTTAGTTTATTCATAGAATTTGCAGCCATCACCATAATCTAAGCTCAGAACATTTTCATCACCTTCCCCCCAAACCCTGTTCCCATTATCAGTGTTTCCCCATACCCACATCCCCAACCCTAGGCAACCACTAATCTACTTTCTGTCTCTATATTCTGGACATTTCATGTAAATGAAATCATGCAACATTTGGCCTTTTGTAGCTGACTTTTCTTACTGAGCAAAATGTTTTCAAGGTATATGTATGTTGTAGCATGGACACCAGTATTTCATTACTTTTTATGGGCAAAAATATTCCATTGTATGGATATATCACATTTTATTTATTAGTTGATGGACACTTGGGTTGTTTACACACTTCTTGGCTATTATGAATAATGCTTCTATGACCATTCATGCACTAGTTTTCGTGTGAACATATGTTTTCATTTCTCTTGTGTACATACCAAGGAGTGGAATTGCTGGATCTCACAATAACTGTTTATCATTTTGATAAGCTGTCAGACTTTCTTCAAAGTGGCTGCACCACTTTGCGTTTCCAACAGTCATCAGTGCGGGTTCCAGTTTCTCCACTTTTTCCCTAACACTTGCTAGTGTCAGACTTTTTAATCATAGTCGTCCTAGTGGATGTGAAGTAGTATCTCATCATAGCTTTAATTTGCAATTCCTTAATGACTAATGATGTTGAACATTTTTTAAATGTGCTTACAGGCCATTAACACAT
Organism: Cynocephalus volans; assembly: GCF_027409185.1. NCBI lineage: Eukaryota > Metazoa > Chordata > Mammalia > Dermoptera > Cynocephalidae > Cynocephalus > Cynocephalus volans. The sequence goes on from NC_084466.1 coordinate 118,853,036, forward strand.
CTTTGAAGAATGTCTATTCAAATCTTTTGCCCATTTTTAAATTTGGTTATTTGTCTTTTTATTATTAATTTGCAAGAGTTCCTTATGTATTCTGGATATGTCACTTGTCAAGTATGATGTACAATATTTCTCCTGTGGATTGTCTTCACTTTTGTAGTGATATCATTTGGTGAACCACTTTATTTTTTTCTTTTGTCACTTGTGTTTCTGATATCATACCTAAGAACCCATTGTTTAACTCAAGCCTTCAAGATTTACTTCTATGCTTCTTTTAAGAATCTTATAGTTTTATCTCTTGTGCTTAGGTCTACAATCTGAAGTTATTTTTTGTATATGGTGTGAGATAAAAGTTCAACTTCACTCATTTGCTTGTGGATATACAGTTGTCCCAGCACCAATGTTGAAGAGACTATTCTTTCCCCATTGAATTGCCTTGGCTCTCTTGACAAAGATCAACTGATAATAAATGTAAGGGTTTATGCATGGACTGTTAATTGTATTCCATTGACCTATATGTCTATCCCTATGCTGGTACCACTGATTATTATAGCTGTGCAATAAGTTTTAAAACTGGGAAGAGTGAGTCCTTTAGCTTTATTCTTCTTTTTCAAGATTGTTTTGGCTATTTGGAAGCTTTTGAATTTTCATATAAATTTTGTGATTAGCTTTACAATTTCTGCAGAAAGCCACACAACTGCACAGCAAATTTTATGCTCTCTTTTCTTGATTTTGGTCTCAAAATATATGTCATTCACAGACAAATGTATTATTCCAGATGCTGTATTATTAGATAATGCTTTGTATTCAATTTTCACCAAACTGTCATCAAACAGAAACCTCATTTTTAGCAGTCAAAGATGAAAAAAACCCAAATATCTGTAATAGTATGGGTTTTCAAATCTATTTCCACTTAATAATTTGCTCAGTGTTGTGTTTCTAAGGCTTTCATACTGTCTTTTTGACTGATTAACATATAGGAGTTAAGGTTATAGCTTGATGCTATGGTTTGAATGTATGAGTCCCTCCAAAATTAGATATCACATGTCCTCCTTTATAAGTGGGACCTAAAAAAAATAAAAATAAACAAATAAACAATAAAAAAAGAAAGAAAGATACAGCAATCAGAACAATACACTGAACTTTCAAAAGAAGAGAACAGAACTGAGGTTTACGAGAGATGGGAGAGGGGAAGGTGTGTTGGGGGAAGGGAGGACCTGGAAAAGGGCCATAAAAATGGATTACATTGCATAACGAAGAACATGCTAATTATCCTGATTTGTACATCACATATTGCACACAGGTATTGATATTTAGTACTGTACCCCACATGAACAATCAACTATGTTCCAATAAAAAATAAATTAATTAAAAACAAAAAAAAAACCAAAATTAGTATGTTGGAACTTAACCCAAAAGATGATGGTATTAAGCAGTGGGCCACTGGGAGGTGATTAGGCCATTAGGGCTCTGACCATATAAAAGGGCTTGCAGGAGAGAATTGATCCCTTTTGTCCTTCTGCCCTTTGGCATGTGAGGTTGCAGCAGGAAGTCACCCTCTTGGAAGCAGAGAACAAGCCTTTACCAAAACCTGAATCTGCTGACACCCTGACCTTAGACTTCCCAGCCTCCAGCACTGTAAGAAATCAACTTCTATTACTTATAAATTACATAGGCTAAGGTATTTTGTTATAGCAGCAAGAATAGATCAAGGCACGTAGAGTCCAACACTTGAGATTAAAGCCAGCTGGTTTATTGTTAAAATTTTAATGATTTGTCTGTAAATGATGAAATGGGGATTCCAGTCTTCTTTCAGTGAGCAGTTTTTCATAAAGAATATATTATGAATGAGAAAGGTATTCCTACCAATGAAAAATCAGGTTGTATGTAATTGACACTCTCTTTTCTCTTTCTCACTATATTTTTCAGCATTCAAAAGGTGCCCATAGTCCTGTGATTTTGAATAATGACACAATGGGAAAGTTGGGAAGAAGGAATGCAAATATATTTTTTTCGGTGATGGAGTATCTTATTTACTAAGTTCAAGTAAGCAATACTAATTGAATTCATACAGTGAAGCACATGCTGTGCCAGTCTTTCAGAATGCAGTGGAGAAAAACACAGACAGGGATCCTATTCCATGACGCTCACAGTCAAAGGGAGGAGACTTCCCTCCAAGCCTGATGGGATCGCACTGTGACTTGCATGTTCCTTCCAATTCTTTCTGCATTCCATGTGTATCTTCCAGGCCCACCACGGAGACTTGTTTAGGGAGGAAACTGTGCAGTCTTCTGTCCTCATTTCTTCTTTGGCTTAAAAATAGCTGTTGACTCAAACCTCATTTGTTTTTACAACCCCCTTCCCAAACTTAGGGGAAATAAGTTTACAAATGAATGAGTCGTTAGTGTGTGTTTTTCTCCACTGTCTTTTATGCTCAAATTATCTTCACAACCAGAGAAAGACAGAGGAGTGTCCTGGGAATTAGAAAAGAACATTGAATAAAGGGTCATTTTTGGTTGTAACCATACATCTCAAATAGCTTCGTCTAGCTCCTTACCCCTCCATATTATGGCCAGTCTATAAGTGGATTTTCTACTCAGAAACAGTGATTGACAATATTAGCATCTCCTAGTGAAGAGCAACACCTCATATTCATACCTACATGGAACGGAGATGAACAAAAGCAAAGGGATTCTTTATCTTGGATATTTCCACCCAAATATTCCTAAGCACAGAAAATATTATGTAACTCTCATAATCTGAGAGGTCAAATGCTGGTCTTCATTAAAATGATTATATAAATCTTTCACTCAGTTTCACAGTTGCACACACATTTGTTTTATCATAAAAATGCAAATTTTAGTTACTTACCTTCCTCACAGTTACTACAATCTTTGAGTTAATGCTTCAGGAAAACACACCACTTTATCTTATTGATTTGCATGACTTCTACTGGCTATAATTTTTATTTCAGTTCTATTGAGATGAGAACCATCGCAAAGACACTTCTGTCCTTTCCTCTCACTCTTCCCTGAACCTCCCTTTTTCTGGCTTCCTTCCCTACCTCATCCTAATGCAGCTCAAAGTGACCTGTTTGGGGAGAGTTAACCAATGTTTGGGAGTTGTCAGAGATTATAAGTTGAGGAAAAGGGAAGAATCACCCCAGGTGCTCTATTCAGAAATTTCCACAGGATCAGTCAAATACCTGAAAGGAAAACACAACTCAATAGGGACATAGAATTGCATGAAACAGTAAGCCAAGTGTGTCTTTAAATTTGTGGGTTTTCATAAAGTAAAATAAGGAGAGTGTTAGTTTATAACTTCAAATATTTCTCACCCAGCAATAATTCAATGGCTTATGAAGTTAGATGATGGAGACAGAAGGAAAGATTGGCAGACGGGTGTTAGGTATCCTGTGAACCATTATACTAAGTTGAAAGGTAGATTTACTTATATAACCCTTTTCAGAGGTGATGGAAGTATTGGAGAAGAAAGTAGAAAGAGCAGCAATATGTGAAGCTAAATAATATTTCTGGCCGGGAATATGTTTCAATAACTAAGTCCTTTCTTTGAGGATGTTTATTTTATTCATTCATTGAGCCCATCAGTCATTCAACAAATATTTATTACCAGCTACTCTGTGTGCAAGCCCCTTAACAATGGGAATACGATCTTAATCATTTTTGTATTGCTGGCACCTCACATGAGTGTATTAATCTTCCATTGCTATGCAAGAAGATTTCCCCCAAAATCAGAAACTTAAAATAACAAATTTTTGTTATTTTGTTATCTCACACAGTTTCTGAGGGTCAGGAATCTAGGAATAGTTTAGCTGGATGGTTCTGGCTTAGGGTTTTTCATGAGATGGCAGTCCAGCTTTTGGCCAGGGCTGCAGACTCATCTGAAGGCTTGATTGTACATGTGTGTGGTGGGTGGCATACTTCCATGCTCAATCACCTGATTGTTAGCAGGTTCCAATTCCTCTCTGACTGGTGCCTCAGTTCCTCTTCTTTCCCCATGGGACCCTCGATAGGCTTCCTGAATGTCTGCACAACTGGCAGCTGGCTTCCCCTGAGTGAGTGATCCAGAAGAGAGAGAAGAAGAGTGATAGACAGCTCCCAAGACAAAATATAGTCTTTTAAAGCTGTACTTTGGAAGTGACATATCATCATTTTACTGCATGGTATTGGACACACAGATAACCTTGGGAGGGAATACTCAAGGGCGTGAATACCAGGAGGCAGCAGTCTTTGAAGGGTTATCTTAGAGACTGCCTGCCACGGCAAACTTAGGCTATTGAAATACTCAGTATATGTTTGTTAAATGAATAAATGAATGGATAGAAGTTCTGTGATGTTTGCTATATAGAAGTTCCACAGTGATTCTTTTAATGATATTATTGGGTGCAATAGCAATGATTATAGGACTGAAGTGTTCAACTCTGAAAAAATTCCCCAGGACATGGTTCAGAAATTACAATATCATAAAGTTTAGTACAATAAATAGCAAAGTAGAATTTAAAAACTCAGTATAAAGTAAGCAAATTAAAATGGGCTGCTTTTACAATCAAGATCAGAAGTGAAGTAAAGCATTTAAGTAGTTTAAGATAAGATTTTTCTGACAGCTATGATACTTGTCTTTTGAGATAATGTTTTGTTTTGTAATTCTTTAATAATTACAAAAGTCAAGAATTGGCTGTCAGGTTAGTTCAGTTGGTTAGAGTGCTATCTTGTCACACCAAGGTCAAGGGTTCAGACCCCCTTATGGGCCAGCCACATACACAAACAAAAGTCAAGAATCATCACATGTGCACAGTAACTCTTTTATTCATCTCATGTAGATTTCTATTTAGTTTGAAGATAAAATGTGAGAATAGGAAGGAGCTATTTGTTAACTTTTCTGAAACATTAAATTTTAACATAGGAAGCATGTTATAATATAGCCTATAAGTAGACAAAAACACAGAAATCTGAGCCTCACAAACAACTTTCAGTTTTCTTTCTTTTTAAAATTTTTTTACTGAATCATAATTGATTATACATATTTTGGGGTTCAATGTTGGCATATGTTGATCAAATCAATATTACTAGTATATGTATTGTTACAAATTGTACTTGTTCTTTATGCCCTTTTTCCAATCTCTCCCCATCTGCCTCTCCCTGCCCCCTCCTACCAATGATAAACCTAGATTTCTTCTCTCCTTCTGAAAGAGTAATGGTTACTCTGTTGAGTTGTTGCCTAGATGACCTGTCCAATGCTGAGAGGTGTGTTCAGGTCCCCCAGTATTATCATAGAGCAGATGCTTCTTCTGTCACCCTGGAATGGGCTTTGTGGAGAGAGACATCCTCTTCTTTTCTTTGGTCTCTGCTGGTGACTCTCCTTGTTTCAATGCACTCCAGTGGCTGGTGGACCATCTGCATGGTGGTTGTGACATCTAGCCACTTTTGCAGCAGCTGTGGTTACTGTAGTGGCTGTGGTGGGCCACCCACATAGAGGTGATGTTTTTGTCATGCTTCTTGGCCCTGGTGGTGTGCCTGGTTGTGGGGGGGTCTGGTCCCTGGCTCTATGCTTCAGGACTCCGGGCAGGCCCCTAGGCATTGGCTGTGTGCCCAGGTGTGGGCAGGGGTGTCTGTTCCCTGGTTCCATGCCCTGGGCAACTTTCAGTTTTCTATTGGGTCAGTGTGAACTAACAAAAAATCTCAGATTTTTGAGCTAAGCAAATCTGAGTTTGAACTATAGCTTCAACACTTACTAGCCAAGTGGCCTTGGCCAACACATGTAACACCACTGAGTCTTAATTTCCTCACTTGTAAAATGTGTATAGGGTTGTTGTGAATATCAAATGATATGAATCAAGTGCCTCATGTGATACTCACAGCAGTGAAAAAGAAGGATGAATTATGTATCAGGAACAACTCTTAAGTACCCCTTCAGATTCCTCCAACTTCACCAATTCCCCCAGCTGTGGCTCCACCTATCACTACTATACCCTAAACTCTGCTTAGTCCTCATTGTTCTGCTATCGTGCCCTGAACATGTTGGATCTTTTGCCTTAGCTGACCACCTGCACACATGGAGTTTCCGGTTTTTATCACCATGTCCGGGTGTAGACAGTACACCACACAGCAATCTTGATTTCTAGCATCTCAAGAAGTCACCAAAGGGACTGGATGACACAATACAGAAGTGCAAGGGTATTACTTCCTTAAGGGAAAGATTAGACCATTGGGAGAAATCTGGGAAGGAAAGAGAATCCTTCCTCTTTCCTTAAAATATAGTTTCTCTGTGCCACCCACATGGAGAATACCCAAGAGGAATGCCTGCTGAGCCATCCTCTGTGACTTGTCATGGAGCAGTATGCAGCATCATTTCAGATCAAATCTTTTCTTGCCAGGAATTCTCAGACGTACTGTTACGTTCAGCAGAGTTCAGGTCTGCTTAATTTTGCCATCACTTCCCGTCTTGGTCTAAGACTTTCTTCATGCAGATATTGGATAAGAAATTGTGAAGGCTTATGAAAAAAACATGGATAAACTAATAGAAAAGTCATGTCTTGAATATAAGCCAGTCTGCCTGGAAGCCTCTTTTACAGAAGGGCAGTCTCTCTGGGAAGTCAGGAACAGTAACACGAGAGAAGAGACATCCCGGGTGTTTGTTCAATCTTTTTCTATTTTTTATTATTTATTTATTTATTTTATTTAAAATTTTATTTGTATTTTTTATTAATATTATTATTTTTATACCTTCTATGATGCTGTTGTGGAGCAGTTGGGAGGGAGGGGGAGATGGGAAAGGCAAAGTCAATGGGGAGGAAGAAGGAGGAAGGAGGAGGGGCGGGACTGAAGCCTGCAGCAGCCACATTCATTCCCACAGGGGAGACCAGGGGGCTTCCAGCAGTGGCTTGGTCATTGCCAGGCTGGGTGGAGAGGACAGGGGCTGTGGCAAAAGCCCTCACATCCCACCACTCCAGCTTGGTTACCTGGGGGCCTTCTTGCTGCGGTTTGGTGCTCATTGCTGGGCTGGTTGTGCTTGTCGGGGGTGTGGCTGAGGCCCTCGGCCCCCACCCTTGAGACTGGTTGTGGGTGTCTGTGAGCCCGGCTGTGGCCCCCGGCCCTCCTGTCTTCCTGGCTTGGTAGCCTAGGGGACTTCTGGTCCTTCTAGGAGTTATAGGTGTTCTTTGGTGAAATGAGACCTTTACTAGTTACTGTCAAACTCTGTCTCTGGTTGCAGGTACTTTGTTTTTTCTTTCAGTTCTGTGTTGAATTATTCACTGTTACCACCACTTAAACTCTGCACTGGAACTAATTTTTTTGTCCTTTGCTTACTTCTAAAATGGGGGAACTTCCTGTGGGGACCAGCACTTGAGTTGTGTGGTTGACCTAAACTGCTGCCTTGCTGCTGATTCCCTGAGGAAGGCTTTTTGTGCAGCTCAGGTTTTAATGGTTGATTTTATAGATACTTCTGGGTCTAGTTAGATCTGGTGCACCTGGATTGTGTAGAAACTCTGGTCTAGGCCTGAGTCTTTTTATCAAACTGCACCCCATGCCGTTCTATATTCCTCTTCCCCTGAGTTCTAGTGGCCCCAACTTGGCTGTCGTTGCTTTTTTATAGTTGTAAAAAAAAGGTTGATTTGAGGGAGAGAGTGAAGCTGGGGACCGTCTATTCTGCCATCTTGACTGGAAGTCCCTGTTTGTTCCATCTTAATGAGCAAACATCTAAGCTAGGAAAGCAAAACATCCTCACCTTCCTTTTCTCTCTCACATCCATATCCTATCTAACACCCATGCTGGTCAATGTAACTTATTAATATTTTCCAACCACTTCCCTGCTTTTTGTCCCATTATCAACATAGTTCAGACTCAACGCTCTTCTGGACAAAATCCTATGAGTTGCTGGTTTGCTGCCTCCAGTCTCACCTTACCTGAATCCATTCTCCAAATTGCTATTAGATCAGTCTTTCTATAATGTAAGACAGATTGCTTTGCTTCTCTACTTAACAATTTCTCAACAATCCCTCACCGCCTTTCAGAGAAAACCTTCAGGTTAAACTCACTCTACAACCATCCCCTATCCCCTACCCTCCACCAGTACAGAGTAATTACAAAACGGTGTGATAAATATTAAATAGGGAAATGCTAAATGAATAGGGAGACAGTCTTACACTCTAGCTGGGATAGTGGACAACAACTTAAAAGAGGTACTGATATTTGAGCAATGTTTTTTTCTGAAACTAGATTTAGAAAGTGTCTAACTCATTTACTCTTTTATTGTTCTTTCTCTTGGATAAGGATGTTCACTTTGGTAGAACACATTATTGTTCAAAGTAGTCCCTATTTCTTCTCCTGTGAAAGAATTTTGCACAGATGCCCTGTTGTAGCTTGTCATGTAACTTGTTATTCTCCCTGCAGGAGGATTATTATACACCACCACCCCCACTTCACCCCCCACCCCACTGAATTGATGTCAACCCTGACTACGTGACTTCTTTGCCAGTGAAATGTGGGTGGAAATGATGTATGTCTCTTCCAGCTAGAAGCTTTAAGAGCCATCATGTGGTTCCTTTTTCTCTTTTCCCTTTGCTATGAAGTCATGATGTCACTGATAGACTCTGCTCTTTTGGCATGAGTCCAGAACAAAGACTATTTGGAGCAAAAATGCAGCTGAACCACAATGGACAAGCAATGTAAGTGAGAAATAAACATCTGCTATCGTAAGTGTCTGAGCTTTGGGAGTTGACTGCTACTGTAGTATAGCCTAGCCTAAGGTGTATGTACTTACATACTGTTTCAGTTATCTGTTGCTGCTTACAATCCACCCTCAAATTAGTGCTTAAAACAAAAACAATCATTTAGTTTGCTTACAAATCTGCCACTTAGGCAGTGCTTGCAGGCAGGGGAGTTGCAGATAGCTTTCCTCGGCTTCATGCAGCATAAGCTAATGCAGTTCAATGGTTAAGAGCTGGAACCCTAAGATGGCTCACTCTTTCACTCATGCATCTGGAGGTTGAGGCTGGCCATCACCTGGGATCTCAGTTGGACTGTGTCTAGAGCACCGACATGCAGCCTTTCCACTTGACTGCTTGCTTTCCTCACAGCTTGGCCTGGGTCTCAACAGGGAGCACCCCAAAGAAGCAAGCACAAGCTCCATCTCCTTTCATGACCTAGCTTTATAAGTTGTATAGAGCCCTTCCACCTCACATCTTACAGGCTGAAAAGAAAATCTGCATTAGGATTCTCCAGAGAAACAGGACCACCAGAATGTGATCGTGGATATATAGAGATGTACATCTATATATAATATAGATAGGTAGATAGATAATATATATGTAATACAGATAAATGATAGATAGAGGGATAGACAGATAGATAGACAGATAGATAGATAGATAGACAGATGATAGATAGATAGATAGATGATAGATAGATAGATAGATCTTGCCAGAGGGAGAGAGAGAGAAATTTTAAGGAATTGGCTAATGTATTTGTAGGGGCAAGCATGTCTGAAATCTACAGGGCAGAGTAGCAGGAGTCCACGTTGCAGTCTTGAGTCTGAAGGCAGTCTGGAGGAAGAATTTCTCCTCATAAAATGGCTTATTAGTTCTTTTGGTGATTAAACTAAAAAAAAAAAATTTATTCATGGGCATTATTGAAAGTGGCTATTTTGCAAAAACATTTCATAGGGTAGATGAGGCAAGAGAGGTTTATAATGCACATTCGAGTTAACAAATCTTAATTACAGTGAAAAAATCAAATCAATCTAATGGAAAAGAATATTAAATTTTCCCAGAATGTAAAGGTAAAGGGAAAAATGATTTATTTATTTATTTATTTATTTTATTTTTTATTTTTTATTTTTTTTTTATTTTGTCAATATACAATGTGGTTGATTATTGTGGAATCCCTCCCACCCCTCCCTCCCACCCAAAAATGTCCTTTCTGTTTGCTTGTCATATCAACTTCAAGGAATTGTAGTTGTTATATCTTCTTCCCCCCCCATTTTCATTTTTGGGTGTGTGTGTGAATTTATTTATTTATTTTTAGCTCCCACCAATAAGTGAGAACATGTGGTATTTCTCTTTCTGTGCCTGACTTGTTTCACTTAATATAAGTCTCTCAAGGTCCATCCACGTTGTTGCAAATGGCAGTATTTCATTCGTTTTTATAGCTGAGTAGTATTCCATTGTGTAGATGTACCACATTTTCCGTATCCACTCATCCGATGATGGACATTTGGGCAGGTTCCAACTCTTCGCTATTGTAAAAAGTGCTGCAATGAACATTGGGGAACAGGTATACCTTCGACTTGATGATTTCCATTCCTCTGGGTATATTCCCAACAGTGGGATAGCTGGGTCATATGGTAGATCTATCTGCAATTGTTTGAGGAACCTCCATACCATTTTCCATAGAGGATGCACCATTTTGCAGTCCCACCAACAATGTATGAGAGTTCCTTTTTGTCTGCACCCTCACCAGCATTTATCATTCAGTGTCTTTTGGATTTTAGCCATCCTAACTGGGGTGACATGTTATCTCAGTGTAGTTTTGATTTGCATTTCCTGGATGCTGAGTGATGTTGAGCATTTTTCCATATGTCTGTTGGCCATTTGTATATCTTCCTTAGAGAAATGCCTACTTAGCTCTTTTGCCATTTTTTAAATTGGGTTGCTTGTTTTCTTCTTGTAAAGTTGTTTGAGTTCCTTGTATATTCTGGATATTAATCCTTTGTCAGATGTATATTTTGCAAATATTTTCTCCCACTCTGTTGGTTGTCTTTTAACTCTGTTAATTGTTTCCTTTGCTGTGCAGAAGCTTGTTAGTTTGATATAATCCCATTTGTTTATTTTTCCTTTGATTGCCCGTGCTTTTGGGGTCCTATTCAGGAAGTCTGTGCCCTGTCCTACTTCCTGATGTATTTCTCCTATGTTTTCTTTAAGAAGTTTTATTGTTTCAGGGTGTATATTTAAATCCTTAATCCATTTTGAGTTGATTTTAGTATATGGTGAGAGATATGGGTCTAGTTTCATTCTCCTGAATATGGATATCCAGTTATCCCAGCACCATTTGCTGAAGAGGCCGTCCCTTCCCCAGTGAATAGGCTTGGTGCCTTTGTCAAAGATCAGATGGCAGTAAGTGTGTGGGTTGATTTCAGGATTCTCTATTCTATTCCATTGATCAGTGTGTCTGTTTTTATGCCAGTACCATACTGTTTTGGTTATTATAGCTTTGTAGTATAAAGTCAGATAGTGTTATGCCTCCAGCTTTCTTTTTTTTTTTTGCTCAGCATTGCTTTGGCTATGCGTGGTCTTTTATTATTCCATATAAATGTGTGAATAGTTCTTTCCATTTCTGAGAAAAATGTCATTGGAATTTTGATGGGGATTGCATTGAATTTGTATAGCACTTTGGGTAGTATGGACATTTTCACAATGTTGATTCTCCAATCCAAGAGCATGGGAAATCTTTCCATCTTCTGGTATCCTCTCTAATTTCTCTCAGCAGTGGTTTGTATTTCTCATTATAGAGATTTTTCACCTCCTTGGTTAACTCAATTCCTAAGTATTTTATTTTTTTGGTGGCTATTGTAAATGGGCAGGCTTTCCTGATTTCTCTTTCTGCATGTTCACTATTGGAGAAAAGAAATGCTATTGATTTTTGTGTGTTGATTTTGTAACCTGCTACTGTGCTGAAATCATTTATCAACTCCAAGAGTTTCTTTGTAGAGGCTTTAGGCTGTTCGATATATAGGATCATGTCATCTGCAAACAGGGACAGTTTGACTTCTTCTTTTCCAATCTGGATGCCCTTTATTTCCGTCTCTTCTCTGATTGCTCTGGCTAGTACTTCCAACACTATGTTGAATAGGAGTGGTGAGAGTGGGCATCCTTGTCTGGTTCCTTGTCTTAAAGGAAAAGCTTTCAGCTTTTCCTCATTCAGGATGATATTAGCAGTGGGTTTGTCATATATGGCTTTAATTAGGTTGAGATACTTTCCATGTATACCTAACTTATAGAGGGTCTTTCTCATGAATGAGTGCTGGATTTTATCAAATGCTTTTTCAGCATCTATAGAGATGATCATATGGTCCTTGTGTTTGACTTTATTAATATGGTGTATCACATTTATTGATTTGTGTATGTTGAACCAACCTTGCATCCCTGGGATGAATCCCACTTGATTGTGGTGAAAAATTTTACATATGTGTTGCTGTATTCTGTTTGCTAGTATTTTAGTGAGGATTTTTGCATCTATATTCATCAAGGATATCGGCCTGTAGTTTTCTTTTTTGGTTATATCTTTACCTGGTTTTGGTATCAGGATGATGTTTGCTTCATAGAATGAGTTTGGGAGATTTGCGTCCATTTCAATCTTTTGGAATAGTTTGTAAAGAATCGGTGTCAATTCCTCTTTGAATGTTTGGTAAAATTCTGCTGTGAATCCATCTGGTCCTGGGCTTTTCTTTGTTGGGAGCCTTCTGATAACAGCTTCAATCTTCTTTATTGTTATTGGTCTGTTCAAATTTTCTACGTCTTCATGGTTCAGTTTTGGGAGCTGGTGTGTGCCCAGAAATTTATCCATTTCCTCCAGATTTTCAAATTTGTTGGCGTATAGTTGTTTATAGTAGTCTTGAATGATTCCTTGTATTTCAGATGAATCAGTTGTAATATCACCTTTTTCATTTATAATTTTTGTTATTTGAATCTTCTCTCTTCTTTTTTTAGTTAGCCATGCTAATGGTTTGTCAATTTTATTTATCTTTTCAAAAAACCAACATTTTGATTCATTGATCTTTTGTATTGTTTTTTGGGTTTCAATTTCATTCAGTTCTGCTCGGATCTTAATGATTTCTTTCTGTCTGCTAACTTTAGGTTTGGATTGTTCTTGTTTTTCTAGTTCTTTAAGGTGAAGTGTTAGGTTGTTCACTTGCCATCTTTCCATTCTTCTGAGGTGAGCATTTAATGCAATAAATTTCACCCTTAATACTGCTTTTGCAGTATCCCACAGGTTTTGGTATGATGTATCATTGTTTTCATTAGTTTCAATAAATTTTTTGATTTTTGATTTCTTCTTGGACCCATATGTCATTAAGTAGAATGGTGTTTAATTTCCATGTGTTTGTATAGTTCCAGAGTTTCGTTTGTTATTAATTTCTAGTTTTAATCCATTGTGGTCTGAGAAAATACATGGGATAATTCCAATTTTTTTGAATTTGTTGAGACTTGATTTGTGACCTAATATGTGATCTATCCTGGAGAATGATCCATGTGCTGCTGAGAAGAATGAATATTCTGAGGTTTTTGGATGGAATGTTCTGTAGATATCTGCCAAGTCCAATTGGTCTGGAGTATTGTTTAGATCTTGTGTTTCTCTGCTGATTCTTTGCCTAGATGATCTGTCCAATATTGACAGTGGGGTGTTCAGGTCCCCTGCTATTATGGTATTAGTGTCTATTTCCTTCTTTAGGTGTAATAGAGTTTGTTTTATAAATCTGGCTGCTCCAACATTGGGTGCGTACATATTTATGATTGTTATGTCTTCTCGATGCATCAGTCCTCTTATCATTAAGTAGTGTCCCTCATTGTCTCTTTTTATGGTTTTTAGCTTAAAGTCTATTTTGTCAGATATAAGAATAGCTACTCCAGCTCGTTTTTCTTTTCTGTTTGCATGGTAAATCTTTTTCCATCCTTTCACTCTTAGTCTATATGAATCTTTATGGGTGAGGTGGGTCTCTTGTCGGCAGCATATAGTTGGTTCCTCCTTTTTAATCCAGTCAGCCAGTCTGTTTCTTTTGATTGGGGAATTTAAGCCTTTTACATTAAGAGTTGTTATTGAAAGGTGTTGATTTATTCCTGGCATTTTATTGGTTGTTTGGTTGTCTTAAGTGTCCTTTGTTCCTTGCTCTCTGATTTACTGTTTGTTTTCTGTGTTTGTTGGTTCCTTAGGTCGTAGATAGCGTTTTTGTTTGTTTGTTTTCTCTTCATGAATGCCATTTTTATTATACTAGTAGGTTTAGATTTTTCTTGGGTTTTTATGGTAGTGGTAGTTATTTTTCAGGAACCAAACGCAGTACTCCCTGGAGAGTTTCTTGTAAGGGTGGTCGTGTGGTGGTAAACTCCCACAGTTTTTGTTTGTCTGAGAAATATACTATTTGCCCTTCATTTTGGAAGGATAGCCTTGCAGGGTACAGTATTCTTGGCTGACAACCTCTGTCTTTTAGTATTTTGAAAATATCATCCCATACCTTTCTAGCTTTTAGCGTTTGTGATGAAAAGTCTGATGTTAGCCTGATTGGGGCTCACTTATAGGTGATTTGACGCTTCTCTCTTGAAGCTTTTAAGATTCTCTCTTTGTCTCTGAGTTTTGCCAATTTGACTGTAACTTGTCTTGGAGAAGGCCTTTTTGGGTTGAATACGTTTGGAGATCGTTGAGCTTCCTGGATCTGAAGATCTGTGACTTTTCCTATACCTGGGAAGTTTTCTGCCACTATTTTGTTGAATATGTTTTCAATGCAATCTCCTTTTTCCTCCCCTTCTGGAATACCCATGACTCAGATATTTGAGCGCTTAAGGTTGTCTGTTATCTCTCTCCGATTTTCTTCAATGTCTTTGATTCTTTTTTCTTTTTTTCTTTTGAACAGCCCATCTTCAAGTTCAGAGGTTCTCTCTTCAACTTCTGCTAGCCTGTTGGTTAAACTCTCCATTGTGTTTTGTATTTCGCTGAATAACTTCTTCAGTTCAGCAAGTTCTGCTACATTTTTTTTCAGGACATTGATTTCCTTGTACATTTCCTCTTTCAGGCCCTGTATACTTTTTCTCATTTCATCATGATGTCTAGCTGAGTTTTCTTGTATCTCATTCAGTTTCCTTAGAATTATCACTCGAAATTCCTTGTTAGTCATTTCAAGGGCTTCTTTTTCTATAGGATCTAGAGTTTGAGATTTATTAACTTTTGGTGGTGTACTTTCTTGATTTTTTGTATTTCTGGTATCTTTTTTTTGATATTTATTCATTGTGGCAGGGGGTTTCACAGTCCACCGTTTTGAGACTATTGACTAACTAAGATGTTGCTGTGGTTGCCAATTTGGTATGGCTACCTCCGTGACTGCTCAGTTGACCTCTAGTGCTTTGTGTGTTTTTTGCCTTGGGTCTTGGGCCTCTCTGGGGAGCCACCTCTCTATTCAGCTTGGACTCTGCTGGGCTACTGGATCACAGGGCGTTACCACAGGGTGTGTGGTTCTGCAGAGCCTCCCCTTCCCCTACAGGATGTCTCCCTGCTCTGTGCGTGCTAGGCCAGGCTTGGGATGGAGCTGGGTGGTGGCAGTGAAGCCTACCTGCTGCTAGATCGCGTGGCAGTGGCCCCCCCCACAGATTGTGTGGACTCTACGGAGCTTCTATTTCCCTTGCTGGACGTCTCTGTGCTCCGTGCATATTGGGCCAGGCTGCTGGTTCACGTGGCAGTAGTATGGTCCCCGTGGAGTTTCCGCCTCCCCTGCCGGACATCTCCCTTCTCTGAGCACAGTAGGCGGGTCTGGGGATGGAGCCAGGTGCCTGCAGTGAAGCCTACCTGCTGGATCACGCATTGGCGGCCCCACAGGGTGTGTGGTTTCTGCCGAGTCTCCGCCTCCCTAGCCGGATGTCTCCCCACTTTGTGCGCACTGGGCTGGGCTCGGGGTGGGGGGGGGGTGGGAAATGATTTAAAAGAGCTAAAAGGAGAAAATGACAACTACTGTTTTTGTCATTAAAATAACCTTAGAGTTGAGGTTAATACACTCAGAATTAAACAGATTTATTTAACCCAATCAGTTAATAAAACAATCTAAGTAGGGGTTACAGAGTATCATTAAAGTATATCATGTGACAAATTTTAAAAAAGGTCAGAAATACACGAGTATGTATTTGAACCCAGAGGTCAGGGTTTTAAAACTAAACCTATATGATCAGTATTAACTTGGAATCTCCTATTGTCTTCATAATTACACAAAAAAGAATTGAGCAAGAGGGCTTAGTGTGTCTGTCAGTGGCTTAGGAATTTTCATCTTAGAAATATATAGCCCCCAGTCCTTCATGTTGTTCTCAAACTTTTGACTGAGAAATAACTGTATTAAAGTTATCAATTGTCAACCCAGAAACTGCAACCTTCTTGACACGGTAACTACTATAGACAGAATTTTTGTGTCCCCCCAAACTTAGTATGTTGAAATCCTAACCCCCAGTGTGGTGGTATTAGCAGGTGGGAGCTTTGGGAGGTGACTGGGCAGTGAGGGTGGAGCCCTCACGAATGGGATTAGTGCCCTTGTAAAAGGGTCCCCAGAGAACAATCTCAACTCCTTCCACCATGTGAGGTTGCAAGGAGAAGTCAGCATCAGTGAACCAGGAATGTGGCCCTCACCAGACACTGACTCTGTTAGCACCTTGATCTTGGACTTCCCAGCTTCCAGAACTGTAAGAAACAAGTTTCTGTTGTTTGTAAGCCCCAGTTCAGGGTATTTTGTCATAGCAGCCCAAACAAACT
Source organism: Cynocephalus volans (assembly GCF_027409185.1). NCBI lineage: Eukaryota > Metazoa > Chordata > Mammalia > Dermoptera > Cynocephalidae > Cynocephalus > Cynocephalus volans. Next base: position 118,869,544 of record NC_084466.1, read on the forward strand.
AAAACAATTACTTCGATTTACCTTAAAGGTAATATCAATTCATCCTATCAGTCAATATCATCTGAACAGGATGATTCTGGCTTTCTTAATATAAATGTTTTTGTTTTTGGTTTTTAAAAATTTATTTATTTTTACATTCTAAGATGCTATTGCAGAACAGTTGGGGAGGACAGGGAGAGGGGAAGGGGGAGGCAGATGAGGTGGGAGGAGGAGAAAGGAGGGAAGGGGTATGGTCAAGGCCTGTGGCACCCCCCTCATTCTGGCAGGGGAGCCCATTGGTGGCATGGTGGTCAATGCTGAGCTGGATATGGATGGCAGGAGGGCATGGCTGAGGCCCTTGGCCCCCCATGGCCCTGGCTTGGGAGCCCATGCCTCTTCTGAATGCAGCTCAGTGGTTGTCACTGGACAGGATGCAGAGGTCAGGGGGACATGGCTGAGACCCTCGGCCCCCCTACCCTGGCTTGGGAGCCCTGGGCACTTCCAGGTGCATCTCAGTGGTTGTCACTGGGTTGGGTGCAGACATCTGCAGGATGTGGCTGAGGCCCTTGACCCCCCACTGCCCTGACTCAGAAGCCTGAAACACTTCCAGATGCTCAGTGGTCATGGCTGGACTGACTGCAGATGTTGGGATGGGATGGCTGAGGCCCTCAGCACCCCACCAAACCCAGCTCGGGAGCCCAGGGGACTTCCAGTCCTTCCAGCTGTTATAGGTGTTCTTTGGTGGTGTTAGAACCTTACTGGTTAATATCAGAACTTGGTCTCTGATCTGTGAGGTTTTTGTTTTTTCTCTCAGTTCTGTTTTAGATTATTCACAATTCCCACCACTTAAACTCTGCACTGGAACTAATTTGTTGTCCTTTGCTTACTTCTAAAATGAGCAAAATTCCTTTGGGGACCAGCACTTGAGCTCTCTGGTTGAGCTAAATTTCTACTTTGCTGTTGACACCCTGGGGAAGACTTTTTGTGCAGCTCAGATTTTAATTATTGACCTTATAAGCACTTCCAGGTATTGTGAGGTCTGGTACACATGGGTTGTGTGGAAACTCTGGTCTGGGACTGAGTCTTTTCAGCAAACTGTACCCCCTGCAGTTCTATATTCCTGACCAGTCTACACTGCATGGTACTGAGCTGACTGGAGGGAAGATCAGGTATCCATGCTGTGCCTCAGTGTTCTCCTGGTGGGCCTGTTTCCCCCACCACCTGCACTCCAAATACTTCCCATGGGATGGGCCATGTACCGGTTCCTTGCAATGACTCACTGGACTCCGAGTGGCTCTTTTTTTCAGTTGTCTGTGGTCCATTGCTCCTTTGTGGGTCCACGGGAACCCTATCAGTGTTCATGCTGGCCTAGGGGCATCCAAGGCCCTCTTCTCCCCTGCCACCTCCAAGCAACGTCATATGAAGAGCACAGTTGCGGCTTTTGCCAGCTCTTGCTCTGTGCGCTCACCGGCACCAGTCTTGAAGTGGCGTGGGTTCAAAATAGTTGGAGCAGTCCTTTCTTCTTTCATCAGGGTTTCTATTGCCTTCATGAACTCTGTAGGTCTCTCCTCCAATTCTCTTTAGCTCTAGTGGTCCCAGCTTGACAATTGCTGCTTTTTAATAATTGTAAATTTGTTGATGATGGGAGACAGTGATGCTGGGGACCATTTATTCCACTATCTTGACCCAAAATCCTAATGTAAATGGTTTTTCATCCCTGGGAAATTCATAATAAAATATAAATCAAACGTGCAGATTTACCATTTGTGTACTAGGTTTAAGAATAATTTTTGTAATCAGTGGAGTACTCTCTCAATATTTTAATTTAAAGTGTTCGCAGTGTTTAAGAGATTCTGACATATAAGCCTTGTGATTTCTAATAAACTATGTAACTGATTTTAGAGTTTTGGATTTAAGTTGAATGTTATAAAATAATTTTCCAAAATACATAAACTATTGAGATGTTTTAGATAATTTGAGATTAACTATGTTTATAGGCTTATTAGGTATATGACTGTTTAAGTACTTAGGGAAAACTTGATAGGGCTGTAAATTTTGAGGTATCTAACAAGGAAATTGAACATAATAATTATAAATACACTTAAAATATTTAAATAATTTAGTTGCTAAGTTTGTAAGTAGTTTAATATGTTTAAGTTGAGGTGATTGAACATTTATCAAAACCTCTCCCAGAAATAACAGTTCTTACTTATATAACATTGATTCGATTCATAAATTTACCAGACTGACAAAAGACATAAGGGCTTGAAGAAAACTAGGTTTCTCAATTTTTACTTTAATAAAATCCTAAATATTAATTTAAAATTCAAGTATCTTTAAATTATTTAAACTCAAAAGCTCTCTCATGAAGACAAAAACTGGAGGTAAGAAACTAAATTTCCAGTTTAATAATTATAGGGATTTCAAGTCAGAAATCATTACAGTTGTAATCAGAGTAACATCAATCATGACTGAATTAAACTTTCTCAAATTGGAGAAACAGCTGAAATGTAGAATTAGCAGTGTTCAGAAGATAAAAGCGATAAAGAGACTCACTATCTAAATATACGCTGGCAAATAGAAGGATGGGCATCCAGCCAGGAAGAAATCTTTAACCAACTAAAAAAAAGATAAAATATCAGTCTGGTTTTGTCAACACTAACTGCCCAAAAACATTGGAAAGGAAAAATAATGCCCTATACTTTTTATTCTCAGGTAAATCATTTTTCATTTATGGGGACAAAAAAAGGATATTCTGAGCAATTTTGCAGGAACTCAAAAAAATACCATCCAAATAACCTTCTTAGAGAAAAAATGGTTCAAAGATGGACTTTTAATGGCAAAGAGATTTGTCAAAGTACAGGACTCGAGGGGAATGAGACAATACAAATGAATCACAGGTATTCTTTATCTTCACCAGCAACTTGAAATTCCAAAAGGATGGGTACATTTTGTAATGATGAATATTCCAACTATCCTGATTTGATCATCACATATTGTACACAAATACTGATAGCCAACTCCATACATCACAAAAAAATGCCTAAGCAATTATGTTTCAATAAAAAAAATAAAATTCCAAATTCCAAACCCTGCTATTTCTGGCATCACATTCTTCATTCCATTAATTGGTTAGAATCTCTTACCATTTTTGAATAAAAGTTATAATAATCCCACTGGTAATATTCTATTAAGTAGCTGTATATCAACAATAGCTTAAATGCTTATACCTGTAGGTATTGGTCTGTATGAATCACAAAGAAGAGATGCATAGTAGCCATTTTAATTGCCAAGGAATTCTCAAAATTTTTATATTACATTATCCCTTAATTATTATTTAATTGAATAATTATAATTTAATAATATATATTAAATATCCCTTAATATAATAAAAATATTACATTAAGGGATTTGTCATTGATTACTTGATTTCTCTTTTTAATTAGGAAGAAACTAATACACCATTTGGAGACAAAATAATCTCTTTCATCAAGGCTTTTTCCATACTGTATTCCTTTGAGGACCAAAGAATGTGCTAAGTAAGCTTAAAATATCAGAAAGATTTCTAAATATGCATATAAAAAATACTATAAGGTAATATGCTAAAATGTTTAATCTGAGTTGTATGTTCTATGTGATTTTAGCTTTTTATGTTGTACTATTGGAGCAATCTCTCATAAGTATGTATTACTTTTATAATCTGGACAAATTAACATTTTAAAAACTGATGTATACAATGTTCTAAATGCCACATAAGATAGTCATACCTACATAAAAATATGTGCCCAGCAGGAATTAACTAAAGAGCTACCAGTAAGCCAAAGCTGGAACAATTTGAGCAACAATACAACAGCATTGGATTGTAACCCAAAGTAGAAAACAAATATCCATAAGTTCATACTGATAAAAAAAAAATGATTGAATAAATTAATAAATAGGAGAAAAGAGACAAATCTCCCATGTGGAAAAATTTTAAATAATTGATGTAAATACCTCTCATTTCTTAAGTATGGGCTATGCATGGTGACTTCCTTCCAAAGAGTACAGTATGGAGACGCGGGGTGGAGGAGAGTAACTTTACAGTGGAGAAATTTGCTAACACTATTACAGCTAGGTGGTCAAGGTCAACATCAAAGTCATTATGCGTGTTGCTAGTATGCACCCTAGATACGATGTGATGAAAATGGCCCTTTACTTATGTGATCTTCCTCCCCAAATCCCAAACCCAGTCTAATCATGAAAAAACATCAGAGAAACCCCAATCGAGAGACATTCTACAAAACACCTAACTAGAACTCCTCAAAACTGTCAAGGTCATCAAAAACAAGGAAAGTCTGAGAAACTATCACGGCCAAGAGGAAGCTAAGAAGACCTGACAACCAAATATAATGTGGTATCCTGGATGGGATCCTGGAACAGAATAAAGACATTAGGTAAAAACCACGGGAGTCTGAATAAAGTGCGGACTCTAGTTAATAATAATGCATCAATATTGCTTCATTAATTGCAACAAATCTACCATACTAATGTAAGATGTTAATAATGGGGGAAGCTGGGTGCTGGGAACTCTTCAGATTATCTTCTCAATTTTCCTGTAAATCTAAAACTGTTCTAAATAACAAAGTCTATCAAAAAGTCCAGGTCCAACTTGGTAAACAGGTCCAACTGCTTATGTGCTATGATTTGAGTCACTCGCCCAGAGGTTGTGCCTCCAAATTATGATGCAGCTAGGCAGTCCCTTCACATCTTGGGTTTCTAAAAGCTTTTCTGAACTTGCAATATAAATGCCTCTTTGAGGATTCATGCCTTGTGTTTGAAAGCCACAGAGGGAGGTGGGGAAAAGTAGTGAACTATACTATTTCTTCATTTTGATCTCTGGGTGGTGCATTTTACCTGTAAAACAATTTGATTTGGTTAAATGGTGTTAGAACTTTGCCTCTCCTTTTATATTAAAAGGGTTTTGTAACTATCAGTCCAAGCTGATCTTTTTTACCTTCTTCCTCTGCTGTGCTGTGTTTAAGTCATCCTAGGGTTTGTCTCTTTTGTTGATGCAGGATGTTGGATGTTGCTGTGAGCAGTAAATGTAAATGTAATACAATACTGTACACAGTCATCCCTCAGTATCTGCAGTGAATTGATTCTAGGACCCTGTGGATATCACAATCTGCAGATGCTCAAATCCCTTATATAAAATGGGTAATTATTTTTATATAACCTATGCATGTCCTCTTGTATACTTTAAATCATCTCTAGACTACTTATAATACCTAATACAATGCAAATGCTATGTAAATAGTTGTTATACTACATTTTAAAATTTTGATTATTTTGCATTGTTGTATTGTTATTTTTTATTTTTTTTGAATATTTTTGATGCATGGTTGAATCTGTGGAACCCACAGATATGGATGACCAATTATATATACATATTTCATATTTGTGCAGTATATAGAAACATAATACTATATTACACAACACGATAATAAGATACTTGTGTCCTCATTACCCAGGTATAACAAACATAAGCAGTTTGTCATATTTGTTTCAGATTTTTTAATACAAGAAAAAAATTTAAATATGTGCCCAGAAAAAAAATGCTATAAAAGACTTATACAATACATTCCATTCTAAGAATTTATCATTGTGCCTTGAATCAAGTAGGAAGTTAAGATTTACAGTGTCAGGAAAGTAACAATAACAATTACAGTGCAAAACTCTGAGAATAGGAACTTAATAGAAATATAAAAACTTAAGAGGAAAGGAAAATATCATACAAGTTTCCTCTTACAGTATCAGGAAGTAATTTACTTCAAAATAAATTTACTTTCCGTAGACTAAAACACAACCTTGGGTCTTCCTTTCCTGGAAAAACCCAATAGTGACACACACATACTAATATGTACCAGTGTGTTTTTTCTTCCTGGAACTTCCAAAATCACTGAGAGGTCAAATTTATTTGACTTCTAAATCCTAAACAATTCTAAAGTGAATTGTTCACTTCTATGTCCCGTGTGCACCTTGCACAGAGCCTGCCAAGCAATTTGGACCTTCTTCTGAGGAGTACCACGGTCAGGCTGCATAAATGTAGGTCCCACTCCTGGGTGTGATTTTCACACTCAGGACAAGAGGAAACAATCTCTGTTTGCACCCCACCCCTAATGGTGACATAAGGAGAATAAATTATCCTTTCTTTTGGGGGGTGTTGGGGGGACACTGGCAGGAACTGGTGGGAAATTCTCCCAGACCATGAGAAGTGCATTGGCCCCTCAGGGAGGTCTGTTAACTCCTTCTGAACAAAAGATATTTCTTAAGGACCTTCTTAAGCAGAAGTTTTTAAATATTCAAGTGTATAAAAATATTTGAGTTTATAAAATTTAATTACCACCCTGGGAATTTGTTAAAAATTCAGATTTCCCAGGCCCCACTTGTAGGAAGACTAATTTGTTGGGAGTACTGCCTGGGAATCTGTATTTAATGATCACAACTCTACCTCTTCCCATTTACGTGAATGTAGATGGTCCTCTGGCCCTCATTCAGAAAGGACGGTCAGGCTACCAGGAATCCTTTTCTTCAAATTGGTCAGAGTCAGTTGGCAGCACCAAGTCAGTCCAAGATCCACATATGATACTAATAGGGCTGGTAGGACGATATCTTTCTTTACTGCTCAGTTGGTTGCTTTGGCAACATTAATTCTAATAGAACCAGAAGCAATCAATAGAACTTAGCCATTCAGTCTCCAGAGGTTTAAAAGATGGACTCAGGTATGCCTAAAAATTATGCCCAGTTCTACATGACACATTTTAAGAGTGTTCTGGGATATGTCCAGAAAAAGAAGATAAAGATGGTAAAGGATTTTAAAACCATGACACATGGGGAATGGCCAAAAGATCTGAAGGCCCTGGGGGCCGTGAGGAGGACATTGTCTTCAGGGGGCTGAACACTGCTGTCACGAGAAGCTGGGGTGGGCAGTGGGGGATTCATCTGTGTGGTTCCAGAAGGCAAAATGTTGTTTATTCCAGCAGATAGTATCTTGATCCCCCTTCCACTCCGTGCATTCAGCTCAATGATTTGTCTCACAAACATCATATGACATCAGTTTATAGCAAAAATGAATTTAAGTAATGACCAAAATTTGGTTAAATCTTTGAAATTGAGAACAGCACTTCACTGACTAATTCCAAATTGTCCTCGTACTTCCTCATTCTATCTCCAGGTGTTTGTTCACTCAGCATGCACTCTCTAAAGTGCCTTTCTTCCTCCTCTCTACCTGGAGAACTGCTATTTATTCTTTGAATTAGACAGCTCCTCTAGGAAGCCCTCCTTGATTTCTAGGAAGAGCTAATTCTCCGTGAATCTCTCATGTTTCTGCATGTTTTGTGAATGAAGCATCAACTGGTCTTTTGATCCTATATTTTAGAGGATGTTTATACAGCAAACAACCTTAGAAGATAGATGTAATGTCTCCCTCTGAAGGAAATTGCAGATTTACTTACTGTGTAGCATGAAAGATACAGGTTCTTTAACCTCAGGGGTGCACAGCTCTGAAACAAACCGCTGCTTGCTCAGCGTCCACCTGACCCCCTCTGCATCACACTAGAGGGAAGTGATAGGAGAGGGAAACCGATACCTGTGTTTGCACGATGAGTAATAGACGTTTTTGTCTTTGACTTGGGAGTCTGTGTCTTCTGCCAGCTTCTGTGAAATTGTGTTGGACTAATTTGTTAACTTGCAAAGAGGGTAAAATCTCAGACCTTTCACAGTTCTTGATAAGTTGTTTTTCTGGTAAGTGCTTTTATCACGGTGTGATTCATCTTCTATATTGAAATGATACCAGTTTATATTGTGAGATCCTCACGGGAAGTGACTGTTCCTCATTCATCTTTGCTTTCCCAGTATCTAGCACACGACAAGCACTCTCACCATACAAGAGCAAGTGAAGTTTCAAAAACTGTATACGTAAGGCTACTTATTTCAAAGTTTAAAGGGACATATTTAGGGAATGATGAAGTTATCTATTAGTGGTGGAAAGAGTTGAAAAGATTTTGCTTATATGTGTCCTTATGTGAATCAACGAGCATTCATAAGTTTAAAAATTTATAATCAGAAGAATTTGGTTGACATTAACTGAACTAAGCACTCAATAAATTGTGTTGAATTAAATTATTATTTGCAATTCTCCTTTTTTTCAATTTTATCTATATTTATTATTGTGGGGTACAGTGTGTTGTTTCAATATATGCATACACTGCACAATGATCCAATTAGGGTAAATGGCATAGTTTTGTACCAGTTAGTCCACCCATCTCTTCCCCCAACCCCCAGCCTCTGGTAACCATTACTCTACTCTCTACTTCTATGAGGACTACTTTTTTTTTTCCTTTTTAGATTCCACATATGAGTGGTACCATGTGGTATTTGTCTTTCTGTGCTTAACTTACTTTACTTAACATGACGGTTTCCAGTTCCATCTATGTTGCTGCAAATGATAGGATATACTTTATTTTTATAGTTGAATAATATTCCATTGGGTATACATACCACAGTATTTTTTAATCCATTCATCTGTTGATTGGCATTTAGGTTGACTCCATCTCTCAGCTATTGTGAATGGTGTTGTGATGAACATGGGAGTTTTTGATGTATTTATTTCATTTCCTTTGGGTATATGCCCAGTAGTGGGATAGCTGGATCATGAGGTAGATCTATTTTTAGTTCTCCGAGGAACCTCCAAACTGTTTTCCATAATGGCTGTGCCAGTTTGTATTCCCACCAACAATGTAGGAGGGTTCCCTTTTCTCTACATCCTTGGCAGCATTTATTTTCTGTCTTGTTAGATAATAACCATTCTGACTAAGGTGAGATGATATCTTATTGTGGTTTTTAATTTGCATTTCCCTGATGATTAGTGATTCTGAACATTTTCCATGTGCTTATTGGCCATTTGTATGTCTTCTTTTGATAATTGTCTTGTCAGGTCCTTTGCCCATTTTTTAATTTGGTTGTTTTTTTGCTGTTGGCTTCTTCGAGTTCCTTATATATTCTGGATATTAGCCCATTGTCTGATGTGTAATTTGTGAACACTTTCCTCCATGACATAGGTTGTCGCTTCACTTTGTTGATAGTGTCCCTTGCTGTGAAGAAGCTTTTTAGCTTGATGAAGTCCCATTTGTCTATTTTTGCTTTAGTTGACTGTGTCTTTGTGGTCTTGCTCAAAAATGCACTGCCCACTCCCATTTTGTGTAGTGTTTCTCTTATGTTTTCTTCTAGTAGTTTCACAGTTTTGGATCATAAATTTAGGTCTTTGATTTTGAGTTTATTTTTGAGTGTGATAAGGGACAGAGGTCTAGTTTCAATTTTCTGCCTGTGGATATCCACTTCTCCCAGCACGATGTCCTGAAGAGGCTGTCCTTTTCCCATTGTATATTCTTGGCACCTTTGTTGAAAATCAGTTGTCTGTAAGTACATGGGTTTGTTTCTGGGCTCTCTACTTGTCTGTTTCTTATGCCAGTACCATGCTGTTTTGGTTACTGTAGCTTTATACTATATTTTGAAATCAAGAAGTGTGATGCCCCCAACTTTGTTCTTTTTATTAAAGATTGCTTTAGCTATATGGGGTCTTTTTTTTGGTTCCATACAAATTTTAAGATAGTTTTTTATATTTCTGTCAAGAATGTCATTGCTATTTTGATAGGAATAGCACTGAATGTGTAGATTGCTTTGGGGAATATAGATTCAGTTGATGATGTTAATTCTTCCAATCCATGAACATGAGATATTTTTCCATTATTTGTGTCCTTTTCAATTTTTTTCACCAATGTTTCTAGTTTTCATTGTAGAGGTCTTTTACCTCCTGTGTTAAATTTACTCCGAGGTATTTCATTTTTTGTTAGCAATTGTGAATGGGATTTCTTCTTCAGCTATTTCGTTATTGGCATATAGGAAGGCTGTTGATTTTTGTGTGTTGATTTTGCATCCTTCCACTATATTGAATTCACTTATTAGTTCTATTAACTTTTTGGTAGAGTCTTTAGGGTTTTCAATGAATATGATAATGTCATCTGCAAATAGGGATAGTCTGACTTCCTCCTTCTTAACTCTGATGTGCTTTATTGCTTTTGGTTGCCTTATTGTGCTGGCTAGAACTTCTAGTACTATGTTGAATAAGAGTGGGGAAGTGAGCATCCTTATCTCATTCCAGATTTTAGAGGAAAAGCCTCCAATTTTTGTCCCCTCAGTATGTTAGCTGTCGGTTTGTTGTATTGGCCTTTATTATATTGAGGTACATCCCTTCTATACTTAGTCTGTTGAGTGTTTTTACCATGAAGTGGTGTTGGGTTTTATCAAATGCTTTTTCTGTATCTATTAAAATGATCATATTATTTTTGTCCTTCATTCTGTTGATGTGGTGTATCATGTTTACTGATTTGCTAATTTTCAACCATTCTTGTGTTCCTAGGATGACTCCTTCTTGATCATGGTGTATGATCTTTTTAATGTGTTGTTGGATTCTGTTTGCTAGAATTCTGTTGAGGATATTCACATCTGTGTTCACTAGGGATATTGGTCTGTAGTTTTCTTTTTTTGTTGGATTTTTTTCTGGTTTTGATATAAGGTTAATGTTGGCCTTATAGAATGAGTTTCAAGTATTCCCTCCTCTTCAATTTTTTGGAAGAGTTTGAGAAGAATTGGTATTAGCTTTTCTTCAAATGTTTGGTAAAATTCAGAAGTGAATCCATCTGATCCTGGGTTTTTCTTTGTTAGGAGACTTTTTATTACTGCTGCAATGTCATTAGTCATTATTGGTTTGTTTAGGCTTTCCAGTTCTTCATGATTCAACCCTGGCAAGTTGTATGTGTCTAGGAATTTTTCTATTTTTTTCTAGGTCTTCCAGTTTGTCTGCACATAATTGTTCATAGTATTCTCTTATGATCCTTTGTATTTCTGTGATATCAGTTGTAATGTTTCCTTTTTCATTTCTGATTTATTTGGATCTTCTCTTTTTTTATTCATTAGTGTAGCTAAAGATGTATTGGTTTTGTTTATCTTTTTGAAAAACCTACTCTTTGTTCATTGATCTTTTTCACATTTTTTAAAATCTCTAATTTCTTTCCTTCTATTGATTTTGGGTTTGGCTTTTTCTTGTTTTTCTAGTTTTCTGAGTTGTAATTTTAGGTTGTTTATTTGAAGTCTTTCTTCTGTTTTTATGTAGGCATTTATTGCTATAAACTTCCCTCTTAGAACTGCTTTTGCTGTATCACATAAGTTCTGATATGTTGCATTTTTAGATTCATTTGTCTCCAGGAATGTTTTACTTTCCTTTTTGATTTCTTCTTAGACACATTCATTGTTTAGGAGCATGTTGTTTAATCTCCATGTCTTTATATGGCTTCTAGTGTCCTTTTTTTGTTGTTGATTTCTAGTTTTATTCCATTGTGGTTGACAAGGTAGTTGATATGATTTTAATTTTTAAAAATTTGTTAAAGCTTGTTTTGTGACCTAACATGCGGTCTATTCTAGAGAATGTTCCATGTGCTGCTGAGAAGAATGTGCATTTTTCGCCATTCTCCTTTTAAATGTACTTGTTAAAAGTAAATTTCTTTAAAAAGAGAAGAGTAGTAGGCATGAAGGTGAGGGTGAAGTTATGGAAAAATCAAGAGCAATTTAAGAACACATATTTGTGGCTAGGAGAAAGGTCCCTCAGGGGATGAGAAATGGATTGGTCCAAGGGAACGTTATTAGGCCAAGCCAGCCAATATCTTGTCAGGAGCTCTCTGCTATATTTTCCAGCTAATTTTTACCTCTACTTATTTCCTACTGGTTATCATCAATCCCTCATGTCTTCCCTAATTCAGCACCATAAGCAATAAGAACGTATGACCAGAATCAGAAATATATTCACCTCAATACACATTTGTAATGAACAATGATAACCTATCCTAGCACTCTTTTCTCCTAAAGCAGGAATTTATTTACAACCTAGTTCTCCAGCTACCCCTTACCAATCAGGAGGAGCTGATATATGCATTAAATCTATATGCCATTCCAGAATAGAATTCCCTCAGGAATAATTTTTTGAAGTGTGATATTAATAAAGGACAAATCCACCCAAAAGGGTATCCCCGAACAAATGATAAACCTAGTCACTTTGGTCCTGAAGAAGTGCAATCAGACAAGAAATTTATGAAATCAAGAATTAAACTTCCACAGAGATGAACACCATATTCTATGCAGAGTACAAAAACACTTGGCCACAGCAGCTCTATACTTCTTTGGGTTATTCCCTCCTGTGCCCCCCACTACCCCCCGCACACTGATTTTTCCTCACAGAGAAAGGAGGAGAAGCAGAAAGAAGAGAGTGGAGGGGAAGGAAGTTTTTGTTCTGCCCATTCACTGCATAACTAAGCCATAGTCCTCAGGGCACAACCATTTCTTCTCTCTTAAGGGTCCTTTCCCTAGCTTTGAGCCTACATCCTTAAGCTGCCGCCAATATTCCTAGCAGCATTTCTGCTTTGTGATGACTCTCTCATTGCATGCTCCTCAAGGCTCTCCCCATCATGGGCATTGGCCTGTTACCCACCCCAGCTATGCCGGGCTCTCTTTGCCTTCAGTTGGTTAATCTGATAAATGCATCCACGGGACTATGTTTTTACCATAGGGCCTCACTCTCTTTAGAGGTTACAAGAATATTTTAGCATTGGCCTTCCAGAAAAAAGGCCAGCAAAATTGTTGTCTGTCCAAGGAGTGAGTCTTTGGGGGCATTTCAGTACAGGCTAATCTCCGGATTATACAGTGCTTCCTAGGTAAGGAGGAGTAGTGGAACACAGCACTTAGAAACTTTGGCTATCCAATCTGATGAATCATATTCTAATCCTGGATTTGCCACTTATTAGCTTCAGCAAGTCATTTACTTTCTCCAAGTTTCCTTTTCTATAGGGTGAAAATGATAATGACAGTTAATTGAATCATGAGTTGCATTTGGCATACTGCCTGGTACATAGTAAGCACTGAATAAATATTAACTGGTCTCATTTAAAAAAATTTATTGAATCATAATTAATTTTACATATTTTTCAGGTTCAATGTTGACAAATATTGATCAAATCAATATTACTAGCATATACATTGTTACAAATCATACTTATTCTTTATGACCCTTGTTGTCCAATCTCTCCCCATCCCCCTCACCCTCCCCACTCTAATTGCCCTAGATTTCTTCTCTCCTTCTGAAAGAGTAATGGTTACTCTGTTGATTTTTTGACTAGATGATCTGCCCAATGCTCAGAAGTTTGTTCAGATCTCCCAATATTATCATAGAGCAGATGCTTCTTCTGTCACTCTGGAATGGGCTTTGTGGAGAGAGACATCCTCTTCTTTGATTTGGTCTCTGCTAGTGACTCTCCTTTTGTCAATGCACTCCAGTGGCTGGCGGACCATCTGCATGGTGGATGTGGTGTCTAGCCACTTTTGTGGCAGCCTTGGTTATTGTGGTGACTGTGGTGGGCCACTCAAATGGAGGTGATGTTTTGGGCATGCTCCTTACCTAGTTGGTGGTGGCAATGGCAGTGTGCCTTGTTGTGGGAGGAGGGTCCAGTCCCCCGCCCCATGCTTCTGGACCTTGGGTGGGTCCTGTGGAACTGGCAGTATGCCTGGTTCTCCCCACTTTCTGGCTTAGTAGCCCAGGGGACTTCTGGTCCTTCTAGGTGTTATAGGTGTTTTTTGGTGAAGTGAGACCATTACTAGTTAATACCAAACTTTGTCTCTGGTTGTGAGTACTCTGTTTTTTCTTTCAGCTCTGTGTTGGATTATTTGCTGTTCCCACCTGTGGGGAAAATAGAATAGTTTAGTCAGGCTCCCCACCCCCCAACCTTAGGTCTTGGTTGGGTGTGGTGCAGCACGTTCCTTGTAAACAAGTTGTGTGGGTGGAAAGTGCGCATGTGCACCCATGTATCTTTTTAGTTTGTTGCTATTGTGTTTTCTTTAGAGATTTGTGAAGCAGAGCTGGCCTGCAGAGCTCGCATCTAAAAATAGAGCATGTTTACTTTGCTGGCAGCTGCTCAGTTTTCTTTGGACTTTGCCAGTAGCAGTTTCTGAATTTCTCTTTGTACTGCCTAGCTTTTAGATGTGTGAGTGCTGAATAAATACTATTCCTTTTTCAACCAAGTCTCCAAGGACCTTTTCCTGTTACCTAGCTTGAAGACCTGCATGTGAAGGTTTTGTGAATGGGCTTGAGGGATCTGTGAGCTCCAGACCCAGCACTAGCTCTACAGCACCACTTAAACTCTGTGCTGGAAATAATTTGTTGTCCTTTGCTTACTTCTAAAGTGGGGGAACTTCCTGTGGGGACCAGTACTTGAGCTCTGTGGTTGAGCTAAATTGCTGCTTTGCTGTTGATTCCCTGGGGAAGGCTTTTTGTGCATCTCAGGTTTTAATGGGTGACTTTATACAGGTACTTCTGGGTTTAGTAAGATCCAATGCACTTGGGTTGTGTAGAAACACTGCTCTGGGCCTGAGTCTTTTTGTCAAACAGCACCCAATACAATTATATATTCCTGACAAGTATCCTCTGAGTGGTCCTATGCTGATTGAGGGGCAGATCAGCGTGCTGTGCCCCAGTGTTCTCCAGGTGGGCTCATCTCCCCTACTGACCATGCTGCAAACACTTCCCATGGGATGGGCTGTAAGCCGGTCCCTTGTGATGACTCACTGGCCTCTGTGTGACTCTTTTTTTTCATTTGTTCTTCCTCCTCACTCCTATGTGGGTCTACGGGAACCCTATTAGTGGTCCTGCTGGCCTGGGGGCCACCATGGTCCTCTCTTCCCCTGTCACCTCCAAGCAACTCCACCCGAAGGACACTGCTGTGGTTTTTGCCAGCTCCTGCTCTGTGTACTCAGCAGCTCCAGCCTGGAAGTGGCGGGGGCTAGAAACAGTCAGAGAGGTTTCTTCTTTCTCTCATCGTGGCTTCTCCTGCCTTCATGCACTCCATAGGTCTCTCCTCTTCCCCTGAGCTCTAGTGGCCCCAGCTTAGCTGTTGTTGCTTTTACTTTTTTAAAAAATTTTATTTTATTTTGTCAATATACAATGTGGTTGATTATTGTGGCCCAAAACCGAAACCTCCCTCCCCACCCCATCGCCCCCTCCCTCCCAACAACCTCATATCTGTTTGCTTGTCATATCAACTTCAAGGAATTTTAATTGTTCTGTCTTCTTCCCTACCTCCCAAGTTTATTTGTGTACTTATTTATTTATTTTTAGCTCCCACAAATAAGTGAGAACATGTGATATTTCTCTCTCTGTGCCTGACTCTTTTAACTTAATATAATTCTCTCAACGTCCATCCATGTTGTTGCAAATGGCAGTATTTCATTCTTTTTTATAGCAGAGTAGTATTCCATTGTGTAGATATGCCACATTTTCAGTATCCACTCATCTGATGATGGATATTTGGGCTGGTTCCAACTCTTAGCTATTGTAAATAGTGCTGCAGTGAACATTGGAGAACAGGTATACCTTCGACTTGATGATTTCCATTCCTCTGAGTATATTCTGAGCAGTGGGATAGCTGGGTCATATGGTAGATGTATCTGTAATTGTTTGAGGAACCTCCATACCATTTCCCATAGAGACCACACCATTCTGCAGTCCCACCAACAATGTGTGAGAGTTCCTTTTTCTCTGCAACCTCGCCAGCATTTATCAATCACAGTCTTTTGGATATTAGCTATCCTAACTGGGGTGAGATGGTATCTCAGTGTGGTCTTGGTTTGCATTTCACAAATGCTGAGTGATGTTGAGCATTTTTTCATGTGTCTGTTGGCCATTCATATCTCTTCCTTTGAGAAATGCCTATTTAGCTCCTTTGCCCATTTTTTAATTGGGTTACTTGTGTTTTTGTTGTAAAGCTGTTTCAGTTTCTTGAATATTCTAGATATTAATCCTCTGTCAGATGTATATTATGCAAATATTTTCTCCCACTCTGTTGGTTGTCTTTTAACTCTGTTAATTGTTTCTTTTGCTGTGCAGAAGCTTTTTAGTTGGATATAATCATATTTATTTATTTTTCCTTTGGTTGCCTTTGCTTTGGGGGTCATATTCATGAAGTCTGTGCCCAGTCCTACTTCCTGAAGGGTTTCTCCTATGTTTGCTTTAAAGAAGTTTTATTGTTTCAGGGTGTATATTTAATTCTTTAATCCATTTTGAGTTGATTTTAGCAAATGGTGAGAGGTATGGGTCTAGTTTCATTCTCCTGCATATGGATATCCAGTCATCCCAGCACCATTTGCTGAAGAGGCAATCTCTTCCCCAGTGTATAGGCTTGGTGCCTTTGTCAAAGATCAGATGTTGTAGGTGTGTGGATTGTTTTCTGGATTCTCTATTCTATTCTATTGATCAGTGTGTCTGCTTTTATTCCAGTACCATGCTGTTTTGGTTATTATAGCTTTGTAGTATAGTTTAAGGTCAGGTAGTGTTATGCTTCCAGCTTTATTTGTTTTGCCATGAATTGCTTTGGCTATGCATGGTCCTTTGTTATTCCATAGAAATGTCTGGATAGTTTTTTCCATATCTGATAAAAAACATCATTGGAATTTTGGTGGGGATTGCATTAAATTTGTATATCACTTTGGGTAGTATGGACATTTTCACAATGTTGATTCTTCCAATCCAAGAGCATAGGATATCTTTCCATCTTCTTGTATTCTGTCTAATTTCTCTCAGCAGTGGTTTGTAGTTCTCTTTATAGAGATTTTTCACATCCTTGGTTAACTCAATTCCTAAGTATTTTGTTTTATTTTATTTTATTTGGTGGCTATTGTAAATGGGCAAGCTTTCTTGATTTCTCTTTCTGCATGTTCACTACTGGAGAATAGAAATGCTGCTGATTTTTGCATGTTGATTTTGTATCCTGCAACTTTGCTGAAATCATTTATCAACTCCAAGAGTTTTTTTGTAGAGGCTTTAGGCTGTTTGATAAATAGGATCATGTCATCTGCAAACAGGAACAGTTTGACTTCATTTTTTCCAATCTGGATGCCCTTTATTTCCTTCTCTTCTCTCATTGCTCTGGCTAGTACTTCCAACACTATGTTGAATAGGAGTGGTGAGAGTGGACATCCTTGTCTAGTTCCTGTTCTTAAGGGAAAAGCTTTCAGCTTTTCCCCATTCAGGATGATATTGCCAGTGGGTTTATCATATATGGCTTTAATTATGTTGAGATACTTTCTATCTATACCTAACTTGTAGAGAGTCTTTATTGTGAACAAGCATTGAGTTTTATGAAATGTTTTTTCAGCATCTATAGACATGATCATATGGTCCTTGTATTTGATTTTATTGATATGGTATATCACATTTATTGATTTGCATATGTTGAACCAACCTTGCATCCCTGGGATGAATCCCACTTGATCATGGTGTATAATTTTGAGTATGTGTTGCTGTATTCTGTTAGCTAGTATTTTATTGAGGATTTTTGCAGGTTCCAATCTCTTTCATTGTTATTGGTCTGTTCAGATTTTCTACATCATCTTGGCTCAGTTTTTATAGTTTGTGTGTTTCCAGAAATTTATCCATTTCCTCCAGATTTTCAAATTTTTTGGCATACAGTTGTTTATAGTAGTTTTGAGTGATTTCTTGTATTTCAGATGTATCAGTTGTAATATCACCTTTTTCATTTCTAATTCTTGTTATTTGGGTGTTCTCTCTTCCTTTTTTATTTAGCCATGCTATTGGTTTGTCAATTTTATTTATCTTTTCAAGAAACCAACCTTTTGATCATTCATCTTTTGTAACATTTTTTGGGTTTCAATATGTTGTTGCTTTTTAATAGTTGTAAGTTAGTTGATTAGTGGGAGAGACTGATGCTGGGGACTATCTATTCCACCATCTTGACTAGACGTCCCAAATAAACTGGCTCAGTGTGACATCCCTGCTCTTGGCACTTTGCTCCTGGGTGAACTGATGGCTGTGGCCTGCAAAAGTGCAGCAGAGAGGAGGGGGCAGGGAACATTCTTCCGGGCCACAGGGCCACCATGGCCTCTCATCTTTATTGTTACTTATGTCACATCTCATTTAACATCATAGGAATAACATCATATCTGCTAATATGACATACCCAGCATAGATCCTTTTCAGGAAGTCTCTCCTCTTAACATCTCTGCTGGTTGCTAAAGCCAGAGGTCTTGCTATTTTGTTCATCCTCAGTTTTCTCATGGTATATGCACAGTATGATTCTTTGGTAAACAGTACAAAAATTGTGAATGAAGGGCTTGAGCGTTTCTTATATTTTTTAGTCTTTTTTTTTTAAGTACTTGGGAGATCATAGAGATACCAGGACTTGAAGATCTGGCCTTTGCTTATTGAGGTTTTATTCATATGGTGTCAGATAAATGACTTCAGACTAGGAAGGTCCTATTCTTTTATAACGGAGCTACCACCTCAGTATCTGAATTTGGAATCCCAGTAGCTTTCAACTCTTTTTCTTACCTTTTGCCTTCTTTTATTTTAGGAGCAACTTGTTATTTGTGAAATTATCATTATAAAAGTGATACATTTTCAGTGCAATAAAGCTGAAGCAATTAAAACATATATAAGATAAAAACAGAAGTTACCTCTTCTCAAGAAAAATTCTACTTCTGTATATTTCCCTCTGGTATTTTTTCTTTCTCTCTGTAAAGTCATGTATAAAAATGTAGGTACAAATAAACATAAGTTTACTTTTGTGACATAACGAAGTAATTGTCCAGATATTGTGACAGACCCTGCCAGTTGTCCACCCAATATCTATTATCTTTTCTTACTAACAGAAACTCCAATTATGTTCAAAGCAGCCTTGTACCCAATTCAAAAACTACTTCTAACCTTACTTATAGCTAGGGGTGGTGTGTGCCACAGTTCTAGCTAACTAGGTAGAAGCAAAAATCTGCTGAGAATTTCTGAAAGTTTTGCTCTGCTGATACAGGTACATTTCCTGCCTCTTCATCTTTCCTTCTCCCTCCTACCTGAAATGAAAATAAAAGACAAAACCTTGTGACCAAAGGGTGACGGTGATGACCAAAGCTACATGTTAAGGATCATAGAGAAAAAATGTCGATGGGAGCTAGGTTACTGATAGAATTTGTAATGCTCCATACTCAGTGATTCCTGGGTTTCTGCCCTTTGATTTCTTCGTATAAGAGAAAAATAAGCCATATTAGGTTAAAAAAGAAGTGCCACACGTGGGTTACAGCTGTGCCAAGATATTGATCCTTTCAGCCTCTGAGTAAGAGTGGAAAGGGGAGGGTGAGGGGGCCCGAAGGAAGACACCATTGATTGATTGTTTCAGGCCACAAACAGCTCTCTCCCTCTCCCTTGTAAAAATGATATTAAACCTCTGTATACAGATTTCTGTAACATATTTGAATCAATACTAATTAATATACTTATTCGTCTAAATTTTCCTTTTTTGCACCACAGTGAATCTTGAATATCTATTCATTTCTATATATCTCCTTCTTATAAATAGCAGTTTAGCATCCTGTGTGTGGATTTACTATGGCGCTCTCTTGTTGACGGTCATTCACTTCCCTTTTTCTCCCTCATTTTCTTCTTGTCTCTGTCTGCTTGTTCCAACAATGCTGCACTGAATATCTCTATGAGTATTATGAGTATTTGTGCACTTTTATAAATAATCCTTCAGAAAAAATTTACAAAAGTGGAATGACTTGTCGAAGAATTATGTGTGTTCTAAATATTTAACTGCTCACAGATACTGATATAATCAAATTGCCTTCCAAACTGTGATGCTAATATCTATTTCCACCAATGGTAAATAAACTGCCTGTTTTTTCAGCCTTTGCCACTAAGGGGTGTAATTCATATTTTTATTCCTTATCAATCTTATTTTTTCTGTCCTGCCTTCTTTGGCCTGAAAGTTGAAAGCAGAGAAAACATAGAGATTAAGGTATCTAAAAACTTCATATGACTGTAATAGAAAAACACTAGAGGAAAACTTACTGTGAAATGATGTTTCCTAAATGCCTTCTGTGGCACTTTGCACCTTTGGGGAAAACTAACGAATGCAGTTCCCTACCGTTTGGTGTTGGTGAGGAGAGGATAATTGGCCTTGTCTTTCAATGCTGCAGTTTATGTCAATTGGTGTTAACTGACTTTAAAGAGTAATTTAGCAATGTGAATCAAACATCTAAAAGTGTATCTACTTTCTCTCTCAGCATTTTCAGTTTTTAAATTTTTATCCCAACATTTTTAGAGAGTTCTGATAGTCACAAAATCAAATATGTATTTAATAAAAAAATTAGTACAAAATTTTAATGAAAAAATTACCAACAATAGGGGCTTTGTTAAATAGTTTATTTGATGCCCATACATTGGAACAGTACTATTTAGTTATTTAAAAAGTAGTGTTTAAATGGAAATTTATTTAAATAAGAAAATATCTCTGAAATATTGCTGAGACAAAGGAGGATACAGAATGAATATGTATAATATGATCCCCATTTTATGGTATGCATAGAAGATATTTACACCAAAATATTCACAGTGATTATACTAAAGGATTGAGATCACAAATGAATTTGTATTGATTTTCTCTCTTTTTTGATAGTTTATAATATTTGTACTTTAAATAATTATTCTTTATGCAATCCAAAAAAGGATATGTTAACAAAATAATGATAAATAAAAAATAAAATAGTAATGATTTGCTTTTAAATTTCTGGGGAAAGATAGTATGGTTCTTTTGAGAAATATAAGCAAGTTTGAGAGAATGCTGAAAGCCTCATCAACAAGTACTAAAACCATGTTAATGGATAAGGAGACTCAATATTGCAAAAATGTCATTTCTTCCCAAATTAGTCTATAAATTTGATTATATTCCAAAAAAGTTTGTGTGTATTTATGTGTATGTGTGTGAGTGTATACATGTACAAGTTAAAAAGATGCCGGTATAATTTTATGTCAGGAATGCAAAGATCTAGGAATAACTAAAACAATATGAAAGAAGAAAACAAACCTTACTGGCTTACACTACTAGATATCAAGAATTGTTATAAAACAGTTAAACAGGTACCGGTGCAAGAATAAACAAATAGACCAATTAAACAGAATAGGGTCCAGGAGTAGACCCACATGTATGTGGTCACTTAATTGCTGCAGAGCAGTGAGAAAAGGGCAAGGATGATATTAATAAATGATGCTGGGTCAAGTGGATTTCCACATTGAAAATATAAATTTTCACTCCTAATTTACATTTTAACTATAAACAAAAATTATTTCGATGGAAAGATGGCAGGTTGAAAAATGACAGGTAAAACAATGAAGTTTCTAGCTGAAAACTTAGAAGAATGTCTTTATGACCTTGAAGCAGATAAAGATTTCCTAAACAAAATACACTAAAAAGCACTAACCATGAAGAAAAATAAGATACATTGGACTACAGTATAATTAAGAATGTCAGTCCCTCAAATGATATTATTAAGGCAGTGATAAGACTAGCCACAGAAGGAGAAAAGATATTTGAAATACAGGTATCCCCAAAAGTTTTGTATCCAGAATATATTTTTTAAAAGACTCCTAGAAATGAATAGAAAAATCAGATAATGTAATAGAAAAAAGTGGGGAAAAGAAATGAAAACCCATGTTACAAAAGAAGATATTCAAATGACCAATCAACATAGAAAAATGTGTTCTGTGCTCACAGCCCAGTAAAATTATTCAAACTCGCCAATCCTAAACCAGCTTACCCTGTGTCACACACTTGTTCCTGTAGAAATCACAGTAAAGGGCCTGCAGGAGCCCTTCTTCCTCAGCCTCCTGACTGACGCTGGTGCTTCCTCCTGTGCCCCCACCCCACGGTGTGGCATGCACTTTCCTTTTGGAAGTGCAGGCAATAAACTATTTTTTCAATGGCCAAAAAAAAGTGTTCAACTTTGTTCAGATGCAACTAAAACCAATTTAAATATCATTTCACAATTACATGATTGACTAAAATAAAAAAGCAACCCCAATTGTTGGTGATATTGTGGATCAACCAGAAAACTATCCTACACTTTTGGTGGGAGTATATGTTGGTATAAATACTTTGGAATACTACTTGGCTGTGTCTAGAAAAGCTGAACATGGGTGTTATCTATGAC